>NW_018743292.1:9831073-12231073 GCF_001683475.1 Chenopodium quinoa
ACCCTGATTGTGTCAAAGGAGAAGACCCTGTCAAATCAACACAGACATCGCGACCACAATCCCATGAATAAAGTAACACATCCCCGGGTCTGAGGGCCTCGTCGTTCCCTCCGGCCAACCCAATGTCAACCTCTTTTCTCGCTGAAATCCCAGAACGAAAGCAAACATCAACAAGGGTATCCCGAACAACATTATGCCGATGTTTAATACCCACAATACCAGCACAAGACACTGCGTGATCACCGAAAATATCTCCAGCAAAAACCCTCGAACAAGCAGAGCACAACGTCGAGATAGAGAACAATGGTACACCCAACCGATAGGACAACACACAGCGATAAGTCTTGGCGTTCATCGTCTGACCCAACCCTGAAATAGGAACCGCCCGAAGCCAAGCAGAGGTGTGATCACCTTGCTGTGATTTCCATAATGCTGATTGTCGAGGAGTTAAAGAATAAGCAGATTCTGCAGAAGCGGTAACCTTTGTGAAATATATATCTGCCAATTTCTTCATGAGTTTAGGGGCAGCGACCTCACTAGGATTACTCAAAATTTCAGACTCCACTGTTCCATTAAACAGACTCAACGCATCCTCAAAGGCTCGTCCAAGACCAACAATGCCAGCATGCCGAAGAAGTTGTGTCTGCAACCCAGCAGACTGTAACCGAGAAGCAAGAAAAGCATAGTGACGAACATCACCTGCAGAATAAACACCAAGCCCTCCAAACGCAAATGGTAAGGTGGCAAGTCGCCACTGCCAATCACCAAACCCCGGCCCCGAAGCAGTAACAATACGCTCCATGGAAGATCGAAGAGCTGCATCAAAAGTGCGCTGAGCCACCTCAAAAGTACTAGGAGGACAAGTACACAATGCAAAGTAGAGTTTTGAAACTCCAGTACATGCCCTAAGTAACAACAGCTCACACTGAGGATCATCGAGCATAACGACCTTATCCATAAAGACAATGGTCTTGGTCACCCTCTGCATCACAAGCTCACCACTAAAACCAGAATCGGAACTAGCGGGACCTCCAAGCAACCTAACACCACGCAAAGGTCGAGCAATATTAGGTGGAAAGACACCCACCAGCCTGCTTCGAGGGTCTTCTGTAGGCCATAAAACTTCAGTTTTTTCCACATTAAGACATAACCCAGAACGAGGTCCTTCCTCCATAATCAACTGCAGAACTTGCCCCACCACCAAAGTGTCACCAATAATCGTGCCGTCATCTAAATACCAAGCCTGAAGACATACATCAAAAGTCTCTCTGATTTTACACACCAGGGGTTGTAAAACCAAAGAAAAAAAGCAAAGGACCAAGGGGATCACCCTGCTGCACCCCTTGAGATGACCATAAGGTTTGGTCCCCATAGTACAACCTGGCTAGATTAGAATAGCAGAATTCTACCCATCGCGAAATGCCCGGACAACGACGACGTACCTCACGTAACATGACCGAACGATCAACCAGATTGAAGGCATTTTGAAAATCCACCAAAAACATAGATAAACCAACATCAGAACCACGGTCCTCAATCAACCGATTCACCGCATGAAGAATTGCCTCACCACCTGAAGAAACCCCAACACCAAATTGAAGGCCATCAAAGTAACTCCCTAAAGACTGACCAACCATAACAGCACCCACCTTCGAAACGAGACGCCGCCAAACCGTACCCATAGCAATAGGACGGATACCACCACCGGGCTTGACAAGTGGCGTAAGAGAAGCACTAGCAATGTACTCTCCTAATTCCATAGGACATCTCCCAGCTAGAAAGAGATTAACCACCCCAGTAATAGAGTCAATTTAACTCATCTGATACTGCCACAACCGCACCACTCAAGCAATCCATAAGATGTTGAGCACGCAAACCATCCCTACCACATGATGTGCCACGAGGGAAACTCCTAATCCGATCCAAAACAACATCATAAGTCGTAACGAGATGAAGGTGATCAATAGGTATATCAGGCAAGGATGGAGATGGAGATGAAGGGTGCTTTGACTGTAAATCTGCAAGAATGGCGTCATTATAAGGTGCAACGCCTGCTAAAGAAAGAACCCGAACCGCAGCAGTGTAATGGCCCATCGCAAATCTTCCTACGACACTGCTTAATATTACACTCTTCCAAATCAATGTCCTCATCATCAACCATCGACAAAGTAGGAGAATCCTCTGCCAAAATTTCCCTCACAAGCTGCAAATTACCACCCGCTACACTCCAAGAACAAATAGCACGGGAAATACTCTCTTCTTGATGCCGACGTCTTACCGAAGATCGAGACTCACGACTACTCCGCGGGCGAAAGATTTTAAGGATGCAAAGAGGTAACACCAACAAAGAGACCCAATTAGAAATGTCATCAGGCTTAGAGATCACCTTATCAAGAGCACCTTTCAGAACCCGAGAAAACCCCAAACGACATTTGGGAGGGATAGACTTAACAGAGCGAAACCCCTTAGAGAATAAACAATCAAGGAGGGCCACATCAAAACCACCGTTATGATCTTGCACCAATCCATCCATACGATCAACTCGAGCAGGAGAAGAAGGAGATTGTGGCTTGGTGAAATTATGAAGCACAAAACGAACAACACCATCTCCTTCATCAGGGGGTGACACATCCTCATCCCCACGATGACGACACTTAATACGTACCGTGTGCGTTTTATAGCAAACTCCACATAACCAAATCCCCATACGCCTAAAAGTAACTTCTGCCTCATTATAAACAGCCAAATTAGAAGTAAGAGAATGTCGAGTGATATCTCGCGCACCGATACAACAATGACGATCACTAAGATGTTTGATTAGAGAACGTCGAGTAAGGCCATTTCCACTCCCATCTTGACAACCACTAAGACCCACAAAGGGACAATGAAACTTCACAACGGTAGCCGACATAGCTGACTTGCACCACCCAAAACTGAAATAAGCCCGAAAGAGCACCAGAAACTGCCGCAAAACAGCTCCAAAACAGCACCCAAGAGCTGCCAAAACTGGACCAAAAACTGCACCAGAAACTGCACCCAAAACAGCACACAAAACTGCTCCAAAACTGCTCCAAAACAGCACCCAAAACTGGTCCAAAACAGCACACAAAACTGCTCCAAAACAGCACCCAAAACTGCTCCAAAGCAGCACCCAAAAACTGCTCCAAAACAGCCCCTAATATCGAAAATCGCTGGAAATATTGATCACCGAAACCCAAAATAGAAACCAACAAAGAACCTCCTCTAACTGACCAAAAACAACACCAATATTCGCGAGAAAAGATGCCCTCAAAATGACCCAATAACAGCTTGAAATTGCACCCAAAACGCACCCAAAAACAGAGCAAAACCACGCTTGAAAACACAGAAGAATTGCACCCAAAACCGCAGCCTGAAAACTGACCAAAACAACCCAAAAAATACCAAAAATAAACGCACCCTAAAGACGCTTGAAGCAGCCCGAAAACCCAAGGAAAACAGCGTGATAATTCGCCAGAAAATTGATCAAGAAACCACCCTCAAAAGCTGCCTGAAAACCACCCGAGAAACCACCTGAAATCCACCCAAAATCCGCCTGAAATACCCCTGACTGAAAACCGCCCACCTGATCACACCTTACGCCAGAGATGATGCCGGAAAAAGGACTCGGAACTGCACCCAAACAGCCTGGAAAATCGCCCCTTAAACGCCTGAATTTCTGCCTGAAACCGCCTGAAAACAAAGCCACCACCGAGAATCTTCGCCGGACCTGCTAGGAAGATGAAACCACCGCCACAAGCTGCCTGAATTATTATTATTATTATTTGGTTAGTTGTAGGATTTTAGTGATGGTTTAGGACCGTGCGATTCGTTTTTTCTTTTTTTAATTAAAAAATATTATTATTATTATTATTATTATTATTATTATTATTATTATTATTATTATTATTATTATTATTATTATCGCATTTTTATTATAATCATTAAATATTATTATTAAATATTATTTATAATAATAATAATTATTATTATTACTGTTATTATTATAATAATTCTTATTAAATATTAAATATTTATTATTATCAGTATTAAATATTAACAGATTATTATTATTATTATTATTAAAAATTAATAATTATTATCTTTAAATATTAGTTATTATCTTTTAAATATTTATTTTTATTATAGAAAATCAATTATTATTATTAAATAATATTTGTTATTATTATCATTATTATTGTTACTATTTTTATTACTTCTTTTTTTACTATTAAATATCAATTATTATAATTATTAAATATTAATTATTTATTATTATTATTAAATATTAATTATTATTATTATTATAATAATTCAATATTAATTATTATTTTTAAGCAGAGCAAGACTTAGCAGAGCAGAGCTGAACTCTAAAGCACAGGGCCTAAAAGAGTGTGAACTTTGACCGTCTTAGTTGGTTTAAGTGTTGGGGTGGTATTTGAGATCAAATCCGTCTAAATCATTCCTCTTGCTACTATCTCTACACCAAGATTCATTTTTGCTTTGATGATTGGTACTAATGTAAATGTGGTTGGTATAAATAACATGTAGATCGGTATATCAGTTGGTTGAAACATGTGATGGCAGTCACTTTTTCACTCTTTTTCCCCCATTTCTAATGCGTAGTATATGCCATGGATGTGTTTGCAAATAAAAAAAAATTATGGGGTACTTGCCTAATAGTTAATACTTTTTTTTTTTTTTTGAATAGATAGTTAATACTTCCTCGTTTAGGCTTAAGTTAGTAATAAGCTAATGACTATGCAACATCCTATTCTAGGATTGAAATCAAAAGATGATGAATAGTACAATAAATTATTGTCAACTAAAAAAGTTCCGATGCCGGGAATCGAACCCGGGTCTCCTGGGTGAAAGCCAGATATCCTAACCGCTGGACGACATCGGATTGTTGAACGCTAAGCGTACCACTAATTATTTAAAGTATACACATTTTTTCATTAACATAAGAGGATGTCTGATGTAGATGCAAGATGTGGGTGATTGATGTTTGTAGTCCGGCACAAGTTTTAGAAGTAACATCAGAGAAAATGTTGATGCTTATAAGCCATGAAAGATGTGCCATTCAGCCATCGTGCATTTGTGCAATCGCCCCTGATAAGTGAAAGAAGAAAGAATAAACAATGGAGTTACTCAAGTAGCCCAACTATGACAGCTAATAATGCCGATGAAGGCCAAATAGGGACTGTTTCGTGTTCCTGCTCAATAGAAAATCAAGCTGTCGAAGGAATGACAAAAAAAATCCTGTGATCAACATTTGAAGGGAACGAAGAAAGTTCGCTCTGTAATCTGTATGCAGTAATATCAACATACACCTTAAGAGGATTAATTATGAAATTCATGATGCAGTTGACCCATTTACAGAATACTACAAAGCCAAATAATAGCATGTCAACCATCAATAGTGACAGTCCTCGAAATTTATCCATTGATAAAACACCGGTAGCATGTATAAAAGTGTTTTGTAATAGAACCTGCATAGGAGCCATAGCTATAATCGCTATGCTACCCAAACATCCTGTATCAAATCGCGACTGATTGCAATATTATGAGCAATCAACTTACCCAGCAGATTTAAAGATAGAACTTGCATTAAGTAGAATATCAGAGTTACAAGCTTATAACAAGTGCAGATGAATTTGGAGCGAATCAAATTATAGATTCAGCAGTTCCAAAATGATAGATCTCTTTTAAATTTAGTCATAGTACATTAATTCTCAAACTTTCTTATTCTGTTGTGAAATAATTACTGGTTCATTATACACTTAAGAGCACGATACACACCATTGTCACAATCTAACAACAACCAATACACCAAAAATCAATCAAAACGAGGACAACAATAATAACTCCGGTAAGGCAGTAAATAAACCTGATCATATTTATCAATTTATATATAAACATGTTCAAAATTGTTGCATTAATAAACAAATAAAAATCTCGAGAAATACAAATCTCCTTCCAACAAAAAAAACCCCAAAATAACCCAAAAAAAAAAAAAAAAAAAAAAAAAAAACCCTAGAATTGCAATTTATCAGTGCCGGAAACAGAAACACCAGTCTTTTTAACAGAATCAAAAAGAGGAATAACAAGCTTGCGATGATGATGAGGACGAGAAAGCTCCTCATGAATATCAATCTCAACAAAAGAAACCCCAATTTCCTTCAATCGAAACCCTAATTTCTCACCAACACGAGATGCGATTCGAGCGTCCCAGTAATTCTGCGATCGAGGAAATCGATTGAGATTGGTGCGATAATGGGAGACGAATTCTTGCTCGGAGGAAGAAGCCATGGCAATGATGGAATCCGTCGCCGGATTTGTCACCTGAGCTGAGATTTTCCGGCAACTCACGAGTAATCGAAGCAGATGTTGCGGGGTTCTTGCGGTAGACATTGGAAATTTTTGGTGGGGGTCCACTGCGGCTGGGAGTTTTGGGATACGAAGGAAAGGGAGGGAATGGAATTAGGTAGAACCGTAAAAGTGGTGAGTTGAAGAGGGGAATCGATCTCGGGTGAGTCGATTATAATATCATTGCCATGATATGAGTACAGTTGTATAGGAGGAGGTCAGGAGGGGTGGAAGCTCAAGATTAAACTTCCCGTTTATCTCCTCTCACAATTTTATGCATTTGTTTTGTTAGGTTATTAAAAAGTTTTACTCCGTATTGTTAAAAATGAAGAAAAAGATTGTATTGTGAGAAGATATGTTCACGGGTTTATATCAAAGATAAACTTGGATTTTCTCGTTGTGTGGTAGCTTGGCAAATTTTTACCAAAAAAAAGTTTGGGAAAATTCAAGTTTATGTACCGGTTACTCTTAAAAAAAATAAGTCCATCAGATGGTAAATAATAGGTGAGGTTGTTGAGGATTATAAAAGAATAGTTATGACCTCCCTACTCAGTACTCACTCTTAGTTACAACTCTTACAAAACTAGTTAAATGTTTAAGTATATTACAGTAATTTGTGCACGCTTTGACAACATCCACAATATCGCTAGTCTTATGTAGCTGCAACTTGTACATATACACGGCTGAAATTCTACTAGATTGATGAAGGTATAAGCTACTGCATACCTAAATATAACCACATTTGGCAAACTTTTGCTACAACAATGGTCTTGTATTACAGGCGGCGTCCATAACCGGCCCCTTGTAAATTATTAGTTCTTGTATTTCCTCTAATGTTCGGCCCTTTGTCTCTGGGACTAGCTTTGCAACAAATATCACGGAGATTGCATTAACACTTGCAAACACCAAAAACGTGCCTGAAAGTAAAATCAAGAAAAATGAGGGTTTGTACACTTAAAACAATAGAAAAGAGAGGAAGAAAGATATACCCGAAGAGCTCCATTGCATCATAAAAATAAATGTGTAGGTAACGATCCAGGAACTTGTGCTGCTGACTACAGTTGCTAAGGTTCCGGCTGCTCCTTTTATGTTTATAGGGAATACCTGAGAACACATAGTACTTTTGTTTTAAGAAAATGTCATAAAACTAATTAAGGATGCTGCCTCAATGAAAATACACATACCTCTGACATTATAACACATGGTATCCCTCCCATTCCTATTGGAAAAGATGCAGAAAAAATCTGGAGTAAAACACGCTAAGAATTAAGATATACTCCCTATATATTAACTGTATAGCTTTAGTGTCACAGGTTGAGGGAAAATATATATGGAATAAGGGAAAGTATTTTCTGAAGAAAGTCTATTTGCCTAGCTCATTAGGCAACTATTAGGAGGCGAAATGTCCTAAATGTGTCTTATGCAGTAGTTAGGCTTAAGAGTATTATTGACAATGCTCCAGCTAGTTGCCTAAGTAATGTAGGCAATCAGCTTGATATTGGAAGGAAAGACCGTGTACCAATATTCCGACAAGGGCAAGATAGGGACCGGTGTCCATCATCAAACCATGTGCCTGATCAGCAAACACATTTATGTCAGAAAGGGGTCAGAAAGCCGGACCTTGGAGACACTGAAGTTCATGTCAAAGTAGAAATAATACAGCAATATGCTTGTGGGTGTGGAACATACCTTAAACAAGAAAGATAATGCCACCAAGAAGCAGGCTATGCCCATCCCTCCTGCAGAAAACTACAAACACACAAACATTATGTTACATGTTGTCTTCTGTGATCAACCAATTGGTACGCCAAACAAAACAAGTTTAGTGGAAGGCTTATTAAGATTGATTAATAGCTTACCAGCAATAGTGGCCGTCTTCCATATTTATCCATAAAAAATACACATAGCGCAAATGGTGGAAGCTGCAGAGAGATTGAGGTTTTCATATAGTTTTCAGAGAAAAGTTGGAGAAAAACTCTGAAATCAGAAATCAGAAATCAGATTTTGTTTGCTATTGTATACGAAGTATATAATTAAACCTGGATAAGGCCCATAGCTATAGTTCCTATACTTCCTGGAACTCCTGGTAAAATTAAACACAAAAAAATGTCAGCCTGCGATCAACTGTATCATATATTTCCAAATGCTGCTGCGACTGACTTACCAGCCGATTCAAAGATTGCAGATGCGTAAAATAAAATCCCTTGTGTCCCACCAAATCCTCCTAGGGCCATAAGTCCAAGGTTACCTAAAAAAAGTTAAATTAAGATCTTACTGTATATTATGTAGTACAAGAAACTGAAATTCATCATATAGGAAATTACTACACCGAAAATATTATTTTGCTAATTTATGGGGTTTACAGTAAGTGGATAAGCATATTTCATCTGGAACACATCCAAGAATTTATCTGAGATGTTTTCAACAGTTTCCGTGTATTCCTGTAAGACAATTAAACAGGTCTTAGGTTCACCAACTAATAGTATGATAATTTCACTTAGCATACTAAGGCCAGTGGCCTACATATTACTTTGATATCAGCTGCTTCTTCAGATATATCAGTGTGTTGTCCCCTAATACGTTTCAAAGCTGCTTCAAAATCATCTACAGAACTGGCTGTCACCTGCAAATCATGGATTTAACATCATCCGAGACATTATTACTTCATTTTGCTGTCTTATAGTTCGGTTGTCTGTCAGGAAGTATTGTCACATGAACTATTTTAGGATTTTTGAATTAAGTTGTTACATTTCCTAAGATACTAATGATTTGTAATCAACTTTCTCCAACTATCCTTTTATGAAGGGTGTTGTGTAAAATTGTGTCATATCCTCAACAAGGTATGGTTACGTGAGAAATTATATAGGACAAGGGTATCTTTGTGTTCTGTTTTTCTTCTTTCAGTCTTTATAACATCCTAAGGAAATCTTGGTTTTAACTTACCAACCACCTAGGAGACTCTGGAATGAAGAATATTCCCAAAAACTGTATCATGCATGGAATGGTACCTAAAAAATGTTGTTAAACCAAATTATTTTTGCGAGCCTAAAATGGCTATATACATAAGAAGTACGTATGGTTTAGTATGAAAATTAAAATGATTACCAATCTTCTATCAAAATTAAAAAATGATTACCCATCAAAGCTAAGCTGCGCCAGCTAATTATAAGCCCAACAAGGAAAGCCGCCGCTATTCCACAGCACATCAGGAACTGCATAGTACAGGGATAAAGTGCAAGGTCAAACAATCCTAGAACTTATATAGAATACACTTCGAGTATCTCTAAAATATGAGTTACCTGATGGAGAAGCCCTAATCCCCTCGAATATTCTTTGGTGCTATTTCTGCTACGTATACAGGAATCTGTATCACAAGCAATTACTGTTATTGATATTTTGTTACTTATTTTTTCTTGTAGGAAAAGATTTTAAGCAGAAAGAAGAAATTACTGTGTAAGTCATGATCCCATTAGCAAAACCAAGAGCTAGTCTACCAATATAAAGGGACATTGAATCCTGTCACGATAGATACCACAAGGTAAAGAAAAAATGATAAGATTGATAACTGATAAGATAGTGTACTCGAAGTATTGACCAAAAAGCAAAATTTGAATATAACATGATTAAAACCTGTGAATATGCTATAGAAAGCCAACCAGCAAGGCAGAGTATACTTGAAAGCCCCATAGCCTGCATCAAAATAGCAGAATTGATGGAAACAATGCAACAATCAGCAAGAAAGTTGAACTATAATCATGCACTTCGACTCTTATGAGTACTTGGCCATCAAACTAGGAGGAATAAAGCAAAACTTACTCCACGCCGACCAGTTAAATCAGTTAGTTTTCCACATACTGTTGCACCTAAAAGTCCTCCGGCTGTCAAAAGTGATCCGAAGAGTGAATACTGCAAAATGCACACCAAGTAGAACCAATATATACTCATTTGATCAAATGAGTTATGGAAACTTTTATTCGAGATGGCAAGCAATTAGGCCAATTTGCATCAAGTTTTGTCTTGGCTGTTATCATAATGTTGAAAATTAATTTCTTTAAATTTAAGATATGTCTTGAAAGAAAGGTGTCAAGTGGCTCATAATTTGACAAAATCTTTAGATTGATCGGAGGTACAAATAATTTCAAACGATATCATCTACATATTGGTTCCAAAAAACCTCATATGATGTATGTCATTTCAAGGTTTTTGCATCTTATTGTTCTTATGACTTTGTTCTATTTCCAGCACTTAAATTTTCATTCAATTTTGGCAACTCGTTTTACTACATTACTCCTCTTACCACCCTCCGTCCCCCAAGGCCTTAGGGGCGTTCTAAATCAATAACTACTCTTGTCATTAATGACAATAACAAGTATCCATTGGTATTTGTAGATCTCATGTTAATTGGTATAAACATTGTCTTGATCCACATTTTTCTTACACTTTTTTTCCTTACACTCACCATCTAATCAACCACTAACCTACCCTCTTCGTCCACAAATAACCTTCATGCTAAATTTGGACATGCATATAATAAAAATTAGGGTGGGGCGTGTGAAATAATGTGAGGAAAAATAATAGTGTAGAGATCCACATCACATGGTTTTTGTGTAAAATTCCGTCATAAGTAACAAAAAGATTTTTTTATGGACATCCTAAAATAAAATACAGAATGATTATTCGTGGACAGAAGGAGTGTTTTCTTAATCTTTGTGCTTTTTTTAAGGAAAAGTCTTTGTGCTCTTTAGTTTGTTATGAATAGCACTACCTCCATCCAAAAAAAAAAAAAACGTTCAGGGAATATAACATATCGACAATTCATAACCGTAATCAAATATGACGCACACCCAAACTTTAAAGCAGATTAATTGTGTACGGAGAGAGTATCATAATTCGATGATTTCGATCCCAAACAGAGATTAAATATCAGAAAGGGTAAAAGTAGATGACATAGACAACGAAGAACTAACCTCTGCTGTAGAAAGGTGCAAGTCTTTGATGATTGCAAAGTGAACGGGAGAGGAATATCCTCCCTACACCAACAACAAATTGCATGCTAGATTAGCTCACACATTAGAGATTAATGCATCAACTAAACACATTTACACAATACCTAATTTGATTTACATATTTAATAATGCAACATAAACACGGATTTCCAATTTAGTGCTACATTTTAATTAAACACATACTAATTATACTAATTATTAATAAATGAAATTGACATAAAACCTTAAAAAAAAAAAAAAAAAAAAGTCGGTCGATTATGTTGTTGCATTTGCATGATACTTTTAATAACCCACATCATCTCATGACATCAAAATCTAAAATTCGACATCAAATATAAGTTAAACAACCCGCATTATCGAATCGTGTCAAGATAAACCCAATTCAAACGACTCATTTTCCACCTCTATTAACGACAAACTAAGTTAACACTTGCAAAAAATTCAAGTATATATATGCTCCTAAAGTCATAATTAACATGCAAAAATTCCAAATGTAACTCTTCAATTGTATCATAAGAATTATCATTTTTAATTTAGTATAAAAAAAACTTACAGCAAAACCACAAGTGAAAGAACCAGAAACAGCAATGAAGATACTGAAAAAGAGAGCAAAAGTTACACCACCCTCGCATTTTCCGCCAGCCGTTGATTCAAATTCTTCATGTATTTCAATCAACGGTTGTTCTTTCTCTTCCCTTTGGTTCGTCTTCCACTCCATATTATACGTCATTTTGTTGCAAATAATCAATTTGTTTGATGAATGATGATATAATATTTATACTTCGTATAAGAGATTATTCATACCTTTTCTAAGCGTGTGAAGCGTATCAGTATTGATAACATCCCTTTTTGGATTTTTTTTTAGCAATAAAGAGCAAGCACAATCAAAATAGATTTCCTAGATTTGAGCTTATTAACCAACAATGATAATTGAAAATCTACTAATAAGTTGCTTGATAGAATAAAACCAATTCTTGTTTCAATATAACCATCTGTTTAAGTTTTTTATTATGTTAATCCCGTATTAGTTACTTCTTCTGTTATTTTTTACTTTGACTTGTTTCTTTTATCGCGTTTGTCAATGTAAAACTTTATCGAACAATAATTTTAATTCTCTATAAATAAAAATTATAAAAGTTATATATTATGATTATAAGTATTGAGATGAATTCAAAAAGATCCCACATGAATATGTTTTTCCTTACCTATTATTCACTAAAGACGGTGATGAAGTAATACATACTATTCAAAGCGGATCAAGTAAAAAAGAACGGAGGAAGTAATACATTTGAATTAATTTTATATTGTTTATTCTAAAATTTTGACATGTGTTGTGTACTTGCAAATTTTAGTGGTTTCATTTGTTTACAGCACACTTCTTGAGGGACATGGGGGAAATAGACAAATAGTAGTTAATTACAAGTATGCCCATATGAATCATATGATAAGCAAAAAAGTAGGTGATGAAGGGGCAAAACTTTGCTTCCCCTCAAATTAGCACTGTTAAATTTCAAACCGAAACCGTTTAATTGCCCGAATCCAACCGATCCAAATGAGAACCGAACTGATTAAAAACCGATTTTTGAAACTGAAAACCGACCCGAACCGCATTTTAGTAAACCCGAAACCGAACCGATCCGAGTAATGTTAAACCGTTTAAGAACCGAACATTTTAACGAACCGAACCAAATCTAAACCAAACTGAAAGAAAACCGAACCGAAAATGAATCGAACCGTTTCTAACCTGAAACCGTTTAAACCGGCATAAAAACCGTTTTCACCGAACCGTTAACAAACTGCAACCCCTTTGCACCAAACCGTTTATAAACTGAACTGATTATAAACCAAATTGCTTATAAACCATACCATTTATGAACCGAACCGCTTATAAATCGAACCGTTACAAACCGCTTACTATAAAAAAAAGATTATAACCAAGTTAAAAGGTATTTTAAATGAAATCAAATTATGCACACATGTGTTTTTTTTTTTGGAAACATAATTATTATGCACACATGTTTATTAATTATTTTCCTCGACTTTTTTTTATATGTAATTATATTTTTTTTTGGTACACTTTTTTTACGTAATTATTTGGATTAAGTGTTAGAATATATTTAGCATATATTCTATACTTATCATTTTTTTTTGAGACCCTATATTTATCATATTAATTGTATATATCTTAGTTAATACTGATTTCCCCTAGAAATAGCATTTTGTTAGCTAATCCGTGAGTATTGTATTATCAAAACAGAATATGATACATGAATATGCTAATAAGTAATAGAAAGGAATATGTACATGAATTACAAGCTATAAGTTAGGCATAGAATATGCTAATTGATTTGCTACATGTAACGGCAGAATATTGACTAACCTAAATAGCTAACAAAATGCTATTTCTAAGGGATTATAAAGTGGTCCCACAAAACAAAATTCTTAAACACAAAGAATAGTGTATTATATTTAAAAAAAATGGAGAATAGCTTATTTTTGTAGCAGATTTTTCTGAACCACAATATACAACTCCATGACTTTTATTGTCACTGATTATGTTGTTGCTACTACCAAGTTTCTGTATATCTCATTCAACATCTAACAATATCAACATATTATGTATTTTCTAGATTTAATCAGAATATCCAAAGCATATAATACTTTCTGTAATTCACATCAAAATTTATGATTCTCATTACAATTACAACTAAACTCAACCCAACTCAACTCTGACTTCTCATTACAGTAGAGCAAAATTCTGTTCGTTCTTTTTTTATATGTATAAGCACGAGTTTATTGCTCCATAGTTGACTAAAGAAACTAAACCATATATAATTAGTTTTAAAAGAGTAGCCAGTAGGCTTGAGGTTGAACACTGCAAGGAGATCATTCGTGGAGTGAGTGCTTCAGCTCCAACAAAAATGCAGTAGCATAGAACAACCAAAATGCAGCAGCAACGCAAAACAACATTAATAATAAATACCTGAAATATAATAATTAAGCATCAGTGTAAGAAATGAAGCAACACTTTTCTCAAAAAAAAAAGAAAAAAAAAATGAAGCAACACAATATAAATTAAGCATCACTACAATACAACATCCATACCTTCCTAATTAGATGCAAAACTTTCATCTATCACCTCTTTACCAATTTCAAGGACGCCTTCTTCAATATCACAATCATAACCACGTAACCAATTTGTGTGGTAACCAACGCCTCAACATTCTTAGGCAAAAGCGCACTCCTATACTTGTTTAAAATACGACCACCCATGCTAAAAGAAGACTCAGAAGCTACCGATGTAATAGGAATGACCAAAACATCCCTAGCCATAACAGCTAATATGGGGTACACACTAATTTGAGATTCCCAATACTTGAGAACATCATAATTCTGCCTTTCATAAGTCGGTTGACAAAGAGTACACAAATAAGAATCAATCTCCATCGATGGCCGATTTGATGGGCCATCCTCATCATCAACATACTATGAAAGTTCAAACAAAATGCTTTTATTAAATAATAAAAATTAAAACATATAATTATTATTTTTGTAAACCACAATAACAGAAACTGATTACCTTGAATATATCATCCTCCAAGTGACTATTTGATTTATCGATAACAGTTGGGATGGAGTGGGCTGGGAACAATTGTACTTGACTTAAAACTGGAAGACATAGAAGAATATAAGTTATACAACTCCAAAAGAGCATCTTTAATCACCTTCGCCTTTTCAACACATGCCTCATCAACATAAAGTACTTTTAACATCTTCGTCACTCGAACAAGCTTATAGCGAGGATCAAGAACAATAGCAATTGAAAGGATCAAACTATATTCATCCCAATAGCCCTCAAACTTTTCAAACATAACTTTTGTCATGAGTACAAGTTTAGGGTCTATATGGGCTTTACTTATTGTGTGCTCAATTTTCAAAACACTAGCAAAATACAAATTTGCAGTAGGATATTCTGAACCAGAAAATAACACAGTGATTTCATAAAATGGCTTTAGGAAATTACATATTTTAGTAAGGTATCCCACTCATCATCCGAAAGTTTGAATTCATAACCCATAAACTTATCGATAACCACTTTCAGGCTTCCTTTGCTTCTAAAGCTTTTCGGAGCATCGTATAGGTGACATTCCAACGAGGCAAAACATCAAGACGTAACTTTCCATTAAACACACAGTTAACCTCAGAAAGAGCATGCTCAAATTGAGTAAGTCTAGAGTCTGAAGAATCAATATATTTACAAACCTCATGCAATTTTTGAACACTACTATCAACTTCTTTTAAACCTCTTTGAACAATAATGTTCAAGACATGAGCTGAACATCGAATATGAAAAAATTACCATTATAAGGAAGAGGAGAAGTCAACATTAAATCTTTCGTCAAAAGGTTAACCATAGCATCCATGGATCGAGCATTATCAACAGTCATTATAAAAGCTTTACCCTGAAAGTTCCACTCCCCAATAAGTTTAAACACAAATTTTTCTATCTCAGCACCAGTATGAGGAGGACCACAATATCTAAAATTCAGAATTTTAGATCTAAGACACCAAATTTTATCAACATAATGTGCAGTTAAAGTGAGATAACCTCGATTAGTGCATGCTGTCCACAATTCACAAGTGAAGCTAACTCTACGTTCAATTCCAGAAAAAGATTGCAACAACAAGGACTTAAACTTATCATGCTCAGCAATACAATATTTCAAAATAGTATTTGTACACACATGCTTCACGTTGGGATTCAGATTCGTAAAAACTTCCCTAAGGCCATGATGGTCCACAATACTTAAAGGATAGGAATGCAAAATTATAGCTCTAGCAAGCAATTGTAAATGACGAGTTTGATTAAACGGGGGCTCAACACCACTTTCATGATTTCCAAGGATGGTGTGGATTTTTACTCATGCATGTCTTAGTATGAGATAAACTAGTTGAAGTACCTGCCTTACCTAGTGTTTTATATTCATTACCACAAACATTGCATCAAGCATATTTTATCAGAGCAAGACCAACCATCTTATCAAAAAAGGTGTAATGCCTCCAAACATCTGATGTTCGTCCACGCTTACTACCACTAGTGTTAGTGACTTGCTGTTGAGTAGAATCTTGATTGTGAACAGTGTATTAAGAATCTATAGTTTCAAAATAATCTTATCTGTCCTCATCATAATCATCAAACTCTTGCTCCATTGCTGAAAAAACAGAAACACAAAGTAGATGTAAGTGTTCACTCTAATAGCTACAACAATATAAATCACCTTTCTAACTTTGAAAGAAATCAACCATTAGCAGTGGCGGACCCAGGAATTTCCGACTGGTGAGTCACAATCGATAATCAAATATGTAAAAAAAAATTTTAACCAAACAACCAAATAATAGTACTGCAACCCACATATTTAAACAAAATATAACAATCGGTAATTTATAGTCAACGTTTTCAAACTTTGACCCCAAAAATGACAATGTGGCAAAAATAAAGGGACAAAGGGAGTATTAAAATAAAAGTTGGTGACGGTGTAGATCATTATACTTTGAATTACACGAACAATGATATTTAGCTAATCTTAAGACTACAACTCAAATTATTGATCCAGTCAAAATAATGTTACTAATCCATAACTTTATACTAATAAATATTTAACTATGAGAATATGAGATAATTAGATGTTGTGTGTATGTATAATCGATTGAAAGAATCAATATTACCTTCTTAATCATTAATGTTTTCTTTCATTAGAGCACCCTTAAGGGTGAACAATTAAATGGTTCACAATGAGTGAACAATAAAATGGTTGGCTTAATGGCAAACTCTAAGTTTGTTCATCTTGAGTGGTTGCAAGTTCGATTGTTGCTGCTGCTGCAATCAGTCAGAGGAACAAATTCGTTGTGGGCCCCACCCAATTTTTCCACTCAACTAAAAGCAAAACGACGTCGTTTCAAGGGAGCGCGCCACTTGGCCCAGCCGCTGCTTGACACGTGTTGTCAGTTTTAAATATATCCGTTGTAATTTTACAACGGATATATTTTACAAAATACAAATCCAAAAAAAAAAAAATTACCAACGACTTTCTTTTTTTCCCCTCTATAAATAGACACCCATATTGATATACTTTCTTCAACTTTAAAAATCCATTTTCTTTTCTACTATATTTTCTCTTCAAAAATCCCCTCACTAATTACCAATATTATTATTATTTTTACCAATATTAATATTATTATTGTTATTATTATTTTTATTTATTATCATTAATATTATTATTATCGTTACTATTATTATTATTATTATTATTATTATTATTATTATTGTTATTATTATTATTATTATCGTTATTATTATTATTATTATTATTTCTGTTTATTAAGATTGTTAAGATTATTATTATTATTATTATTATTATTATTATTATTATTTCTGTTTATTAAGATTGTTAAGATTATTATTATTATTATTATTATTATTATTATTATTATTATTTCTGTTTATTAAGATTATTAAGATTATTATTATTATTATTATTACTATTAATATTAATTTTTTTTTTTCCAATTATAAATTATAATTATGGATGCTAATACCAACCCCAATACAAATAGAAAGCAGAAAAAAAAATTTGGGTCAAAATATTATCCCAAATCAAGCCAATTTCTATCCAAATCCCCCTAATTTTTCACAAACACCCACAAATATTCCCCATAATTTTTCTAGTGTTTATCCTCAAAGACCCCAGTCAAGTTTCCCATATAATCCACCAAATTTCCCTTAAAATTTTAATTTTTCTCAAAGCAGTTCAAATTTCCCACATCTCCATGACACCAATGGGTTACGGTGAATATGGTGCTGCATCTGGTAATTTTCCGTCACAACAACCGAACCCCAATATTTGGGAATCGAGCAATGTCTTATCTGAAGAAGATGAGGCAAATGAAGAATGCGAGGATGATGGTGAGGGAAATGAAACTCCTTCCCCCCATCAAAACTTCACTCAAATGTTACAGCAACCACTCCAATCCACTCCGGAATTTCATGTTGGTTGTTCAAACAATAGAAGTTGGTCGCGATCAGAAACTGCGGCTCTTATATCCGCCTACATGAACACCAGCACCAACATAATTATCGGCACAAATCAAAAGAAGGGTCAATTTTGGAACAGAGTCTTGGACGCATACGATGCTGCCAGGGTATCGAATCCAGTTGAAATATCCCTACGAACTATTAGTAGTCTGAAGGGAAGGTGGATGCGAATCTCTGAAGCCGTGTTAAAGTGGTGCGAAAGCTATGATAAGGCCCGGAAGCGAAAGGGAAGTGGCTATAACGAAGATGATGTTATCCAAGAGGCCCACAAAATCCATGAGAACTCGTCCGGACGATTCACCTTCTACGAGGAATGGATCCAAATTAGGAAGTTTGACAAATTCCGGTCTTTCTTGGACCAACAAACATTCAAGCCTTCGGTGGGACGTCCACATTCAACTCCACTGACGGATGAGTCTATAGGGAGCGGAAGTAGTGGGAAGAGGACACGGGATGAGGGTGACAATTCCTCACCTACCACACCAACCAGCGTGGGTGTCGGTGATGAGAGAGTAGCTCGTGTTGAAGGAATTAAAAAGGCTAAGTCGAGGTTGAAGGGTAAAGCTCCATCAAGTGAAGCATTTAAGGAATTAGAAACATTCAACACCCGATTGCAGCTATTTGGGGATTCGATGAATGTGTCAAACGAAGCAGAAATGAAGAGGCTTGAAATACAGGAGCGCAAGGAGGCAAGGAAACAACGGAAAATTGAGCTAGAACAACATAGGATCCACTGGGAGCAACTAGCTCGTCTAGAACAGAAAGTAAACCGAGAACAGTGGGAAGACGAAATGATAGTAATACTTCAGAACAAAATTATAAGTTTCACTAATGATGCTTAGGCATTGTAATCTTCATTTTCAGTAGTGATAAGTTTTCAATTCCAGTTCAACCTCTTGTACCCATTTCCAATTATTTGTACTTTATCAATTAATCAGTAAAATGGATCTTTTCCACTATCCCATTTTCATAGCCCATGTGATCTTTGTCTCTTTATTCAATTATATCAATTTGTCTCTTTATATATAATTGTGTCAGTATCTTAATTTCCCCTTTGTTAGCCCATGTGAAACCCTTCTTCTCCATTCAATTTCTGTGTGGTTCTAATCCAGTGTTTGTCATAGCCCATGTGATCTTTGTCTCTTTATATTCAGTTATTTCTGAAGAAGAATTACAAATTAGTTCACTATAAATAAACACCATCCTTTCATTTATTTTACACACAAACACATAAATCGTTTGCAGTTATTATTAGAAAACCTCACTCTATCTTACATTTCTTACGTAGAAAATGAATTCAAACAGTTTCAACTTAAGCTCAACCGATTCCTCTTCATCTTCATCTAACTCGGATGATGAGGGAAGGGAGCTTAGAGTTCAACAACGTAATGAAATGTGTCTTATGATACAACACGTAATGCATGAGTACATTCCACCAATTATTCAAGCTGCCACTCAGCAACGCCGACGCAAATCTACTGAGCCCCGAAAGGATAGGGGACGCGAAGAAGGTCATGCACGGTTATACAATGACTATTTCGCGGAAGTCCCAGTTTATCCAAGTTCCTTGTTCCGGCGCCGGTTTCGAATGCGTAAACATGTGTTTGAGCGCCTTCTCAACGCAGTGACCCAACATGACCCTTGGTTTCAACAAAGGCGAGATGCGACAGGTCGTCTTGGGTTGTCTCCACTTCAAAAGTGCACTGCGGCCGTTAGATAACTAGCTTACGGGTGTGCTTCAGACGCTTGTGATAAGTATGTCCGTATAAGTGAGGCTACTTCACGATTGGCACTCCAAAAGTTTACAGAAGGTGTCATCAACCAGTTCGGTGATCAGTACCTATGTCGTCCAAACATCGCAGAAATAGAAAGATTGCTACGTATTGGGGAAGAACGTGGATTTCCTGGCATGATAGGCAGCATTGATTGTATGCACTGGGAGTGGAAGAACTGTCCACACGCATGGAAGGGGCAGTATCAAGGAAGAGCAGGAGTTGCAACTCTCGTACTGGAGGCAGTTGCGGACAGAGATCTATGGATATGGCATTCGTTCTTTGGGATGCCAGGTAGCTGCAACGATATTAATGTGCTTCATCGATCCCCTGTGTTCGAAGACGTCTTAGAGGATCGAACACCTGCTGTGAACTTCGTAGTCAATGGTCATCATTATACGAATGGGTATTATCTTACTGATGGAATCTACCCTAGATGGGCTACTTTTGTGAAATCCATTACGAGTCCACAAGCTCGTAAGGATCATTTATTCGCAAAACACCAGGAAGCTGCAAGGAAAGACGTTGAACGCGCATTTGGGGTCCTTCAAGCTCGTTTTGCCATTATTAAAAAGCCGTCTTTGGCGTGGGATACCGACATACTCCACAATATCATGCTCGCTTGCATCATAATACATAATATGATTGTTGAAGATGAACGAGAGACGTATCAAAATAACGTTAATACCAATGAGTTTATGAATGCTGGAGGCAACGCTAATGAGGACACTACCGAGTACCGTACTGATCGTATTGTGGATATCGGCTTATACTTGACTCGTAGAACAGAGATTGAGGATCAACAGACTCATTTGCAGCTAAAAAACGACTTGGTCGCACATATATGGAATAAATTTGGTAACAACGAGAACTTACGCAATTAGGTTTACAACAAATGGTTATCCCTAAGGACATCTTACAAAACGATGTGTAGTAGTTCTTTTTTTTTTTAAAAAAAAATGACTTGATTATAGTTGTAGTACTGTAATCACGATTTGTACCTCTTTTTTTTTTTAATTATGTTAATTAAAATTAGCTGCGTTGTTGTTTAAAAATATTGATCACAAGAATTAGTTTTTAAAAAAGCTGATAAAAAAATGCGATGATTTCTTAATTAGTAATCACGATTAAAAAATTAAATACGTCAATTAATTACATTGACATCGAGTTAATAAATTATAATTATGAATTAAATAGATTATATTTACAAAAATAAAATAAGGTGGGGTACGGAGTATTGATGATGAACCATTGTTTAGTGTTCATTGTTAAGAGTGAATATTGTAAATGGTTTGTTGGGTTGATGTGGATGAGAGAGAAATGGTGATAGTGACTCATGAACCATTTTTTTTTGTTCACCAATAATGATGCTCTTATACAAATCAAACTACTTTGTAATATCTTCATATATAACTTTATGCAAATATATAATGATAAACGAGTCTTAATTATCAGTCTTGTTGACTAATTAAGTATCGAATACCAAATTGCAAATTTCGATGTCACAACAACTCATCAAATCATGATTATGACACTATCAATTAAATGATCAAATAAGAAGCAGATAATAATATAATAGTAAAACAATAATACATTAATGCACTAAACTTTTATAATCTACTTCGTAATAAAGATCAGCATGGCTAAACTTGAAACATAAGATGATAAGTATTTGTAAAATTAATGAGAATTTGTATATAATATGATGCCTAAATATGAAGTGATGAAGTCTCGGCTTGATATAAAACTTGTTAACAAGCAAAAAGTTAGAAAGTACTTTCAAATTTCACCAAAATCGTTTAATTGCCCGAATCCAAACGACTCGATAAAAAACCGATTTTTTGAAATCAAAAACAGACCCGAACCGTAATTTAGTAAACCCGAAATGAATACCGATCCGAATAATATTAAACCGTAGAAGAACCGAACCCATTAACGAGCCGAACCAGTTATAAACTTAACTAAAATAAAACTGAACCAAAAAAGAACCGAACCATTTCTAACCCGGAACCGTTTCCAACCCGAAACCATTTGAACCAGGATAAAAACCTTTTACGTCAAACTGTTAACAAACCACAACCTGTCTGCACCGAACCGTTTACTACCCAGACCGTTTACAACCCCAACCAATTTAAACCGCTCAAGAATAAACTAAAACTAAATCGAACCGATAATTATTTAAACGAACCAAACTGAAACCGACTCGTAAGACACTTGAACCGATTTCAAACCGACCCGATTTCAAAACGAACCGAAATCGAACTGTCAAACCGTTTTGACAGTACTACTTAAAATGGCTAAATATAAGGATATCTCTTCCTCTTCTTGTCTTATACTTGTATTCACTAATTTCAACAAAATAAGTCTAATTTTTTTGCTGTGAACAAAATAAGTCTAATTAAGATAGTGTTCTCTTTACCTGAATTTTACTTATCTCATTAGTGAACTTATTAGACTTTATTTTAACTTATCTGAACATATTAACACTTATCCTATAAGAACTATCAACTATTTTTTGACCTTAATAACTTATTGGACCTTACATACATAAGGTGTTATTAGACCTTACTATTTAGAATTTATTAGGCCTTTTTTAGCTCAACTTATTTTTACTTATTTTAGAAAAAATAAGTTCAGATTAGATCAGGTCAAATCAGATAAATTCAGATAAGAAAAAATAAGGTGAACTAAATAAGCCCTAATTCTCATCTTATCTAAGCTAATTAATCCTAACCCGAACCCTATTATTAATTCTTATATTATCTTATCTACTTACTAGCCCTTGTTTTATCTCACCTAAACTTATTAGGAGAGAGTAGTTAACAATAGTAGTTCCTCTTTTCTTGAGTGCGGGATGCAGATGTAGTATCGGATTACAAAAAGAATCATTTTCTTTATAGGCTTTATAGGCTAATCTATTGTAATAAGACAAGCACTCTTAGTTTAGTTCATTAGCATGCTGGACTCCATAACCTCTCTTAACTGTGCAAGAATAGGAAAAAAAATATATTGATGCCCAGAGGTTGGAGGTGAGTCTTAGTGGCATGGAAATATGAAATTTTTTGTGTAATTGTTGATGATCATGAAAATGATCAAGCTCCCAGCTCGGATGATGACTAGGCAGGTTGTTACAATTCTGTTATAACATAATTGGAAAGCTTATAATAGTTTATTTGCTTGTTATAGCTAGCAGAACTATATATACTTTTATTTCTACAGAAAACATTACTCATTCAATCAATATAAATTCTCCTTCTTCTTTTCTCTAGATTCTCTCTCAATTTTTGCTGTTCTTCACTGTAAATTTCATTATGGTATTAGAGCAGGAGAAAGAATTTCTTCGATCCTGTGGTTTCTTACAGTGAATCCAGTAAGTTTGACTCAATTACTTTTCCGCAATTCTACTCTGATTATAGTTCTTCAATCTGTTTATTTCATATTAATCAATAAATCGATCAATTTCTTGAAAATTCTGCTTGAATTTCTTAGTATATAGATTCAAATTTCTGCAGATTTAGTCATAGTCTTGAGAGTTTGAACAAATCTCTTTGATAATTTCTTTGATTGAATCAATCAATCATAATATTAGTCTATTTTCTAGCCAAATTGATTGAAAATGGCAGCAAATTCAACTTTTGTAACTTCTGATCCTACTTCACCTTATTACATAAATCCTTCGAAAAACACTACATAGTTTCTGAGAAATTTTCTAGAGAAGCCTTTGGAGAATGGAAGAGAAACATGGTTATTGCCTTAGAAACTAAGAATAAGATAGGTTTTATAGATGGAAGCTTACCAAAACCAGCAGAAACTGATCCTAATTGTGTAGCATGGAAAAGATGTGATGCTATAATCATTTCATACATTTTGAGATCTCTTGAAACTTCGATTGCTAGGAGTGTGCTATTTCTTAGTACTTCTTAAGAAATTTAGAAGGATTTGGAAGAGAGATTCTCTCAGACTTCAGGACCTCAACTGTATACATTGCAGCAATCTCTGGCAGATTTGAAACAAGGATCAGAAACTTCTATAACTGAGTTCTTTACTCGAACGAAAGCATATAGGATCATATTAACCAGATTAATCCATTGCCTACCTACAACAACTTAGGATGTATTTGTACACAGATTTTCTTGAAGCAGCAACAACTGGTTTAATTGTTGATAAAACTGGACAGTAAGTTTACTGCAGTTAGGACCAACATTCTGATGATGCACCCCTTGCCTAATATGTCTATGGCATATATATAAACTGCTCGTGTAAGAAGAAAAGCAGAGACATGCAAGTTTGGCAGATGAAAAGAATAGCAAAGCTATGGTGTTTGCAGCAAATTATAGGAAGAATAATTACAGGAACCAAGATCAAGGTTCTAAGATGACTTTTCAACAAACAATGGAAATAAGCTGGTAGTAGCTGGAATGAGGCCTTTCTGTGAACATTGCATAATTCCTGGTTATTCAATTGAGAAGTGTTACAAGCTTCATGGTTATCCACCTAATTTTGCTAAGGGAAGAGCAAAGAAAGTGGCCACTATTGCTTATGCTGACGAGGAGGAAGAATCAGATGATCATGTTACTCACATTTCACAAAACCACAAGTTCAACTGCATACTAAAAGCTTTACAATCTCAGAACATTGATGATCTTGTAGAATCACAGGCTCATATGGAAGGTACTTGCTTATTAACTTGTTCCAATGCAAAATGGATAGTTGATAGTGGTGCAATTAACCATATTTGTTCCAATTTACACCTATTTGAGTCATATAAGTGTTTTGACAAGAAACCAAATATAATTACCACTGCTGATGGAAAACATGTGACTGTAGAACACATAGGAGCAGTTCACTTTGATAATGGTATTACTCTACAGAATGTGTTACATGTCCCGGGGTTGAAATTCAACTTGATTTATACACATAGATTATGTAAAGATTTGGAATGTGAAATTGTTTTCACTTATGAAAAATGTTTGATTCAGGGACCAACTTTGAATCGGTTAGTGGTTCTTGGTAATATGGTGTCTGGCCTATATGCTGTTGATGGAAAGGAAGAGAAGCAAGTGTCTCAGGAAGAGAAAGTGGCAAACTCTGAATTGGTTAGTAGGACAGGTGATGATGCTAAACGTTGGCATCTTAGATTGGGGCACATGCCATTTAATAAGTTGTATATGGTTAATTCAGGCCTTGATAATAAAGTAGGTGGTGATATTGTGTGTCAAATTTGTCATAAGGCTAGACAAACTAGGAAACCTTTTCCTGAAAGTATGTCTAGGGCAGAAAGGTGCTTTGACTTGTTACATATTAATACATGGGGTCCCTACAAAGCTAAAACTCATGATGGTTTTAGTTATTTTCTCACTATTGTAGATGATTTTTCCAGACATACATGGACTTTTCTCATGAGAAATAAAAGTGATGCTACGAAGATTTTCATTGATTTGCTTGCTTTGATTAAGACATAGTTTGATAGAAATGTTAAGTGTGTCAGAACTGATAATGCTATAGAGTTATGTGAGGGAGATATTCTTCAAGTTTACAGAGTAAATGGCATTTTGCACCAAAAATCCTGTGTAGACACTCCACAACAGAACAGGATGGTGGAGAGAAATTATAGGCATTTGCTAGAAACTGCAAGAGCCTTATATT
The DNA here is from genome assembly GCF_001683475.1 of Chenopodium quinoa. NCBI lineage: Eukaryota > Viridiplantae > Streptophyta > Magnoliopsida > Caryophyllales > Amaranthaceae > Chenopodium > Chenopodium quinoa. The sequence goes on from NW_018743292.1 coordinate 9,856,978, forward strand.
TTCAATCAAGAGTTCCTGTGAGTTTTTGGAGTGAATGTTTGTTGACAGCAACTCATGTGATTAACAGAATGCCTCTTAGTTCTGTAAAGTTTACTTCTCCATATGAGCTATTGCATGACAAGAAGCCAGTTCTGTCTCATTTGAAAGTTTTTGGATGCTTATGTTATGTTTCAACTTTGAAAACTGGTAGATCAAAATTTGATTCAAGGGCATCACCTTGTGTTTTGCTAGGATATCCACCTGATCATAAAGCTTATAAGGTGTTTGATTTGAATTCTAATAGGATAGTTATATCTAGAGATATAACATTCTATGAGAGGCATTTTCCTTTTCACTATGAAACCCAGAACCAAACCACAAATTAAATAACCCAATTTTCTTACCTATAAACACTTCATTTGACCTAAATACAGAATATGATATACCAGAACCTTTTCTTTTTGACAATGGTAAAGAAACTGATCACTAGATCATTCTTCAATCTCAAATTAAACCCCAGAAACACTTGTACCAGAAGTTCCTGTCCCTGTACCAGCAGTAAGACAATCTGATAGGCCTAGGAAGAGACCTAACTATCTAGATAGTTATGTTTGTGCAGCAGAAACTGTTAATGATCATTGGTGTAATATTGTTACTTTTGAAGTGCATCCTACTTCAATGAAGGCTTTGATTAACAAGACTACACAGGTTACAAAACCTGTTAGCTACCTAGAAGATACTTAAAATTCAGGTTGGGTGGAAGCTATGAAGAAAGAGATGCATGCATTGATAAGCAATGAAACTTGGGAGTTGGTGTCATTGCCTAACGACAAGAAGCCAATAGGGTGCAAATGGGTGCACAAAGTGAAACTCAAAGCAGATGGCAGTGTTGAAAGACTAAAAGCAAGATTGGTTGCTCAAGGATTTACACAAAAGTATGGGATTAATTACATGGAAACTTTTTCACCTGTTGTTAAAATGGCAACTATGAGATGCTTGTTGTCAATTGCAGCAAGTAAGAAGTGGATTTTGTATCAGCTAGACATCAATAATGCCTTCTTACATGGAGATTTAATTAAGGAGGTCTGCATGAAAGTTCCTCAGATAATTTAGTTTGTAAGCTAAAAAAGCCTCTTTATGGACTTAAATAAGCTTCAAGGCAATGGTTTGCCAAGCTCAATACTGAACTGAAGAAAATGGGTTATAAACAATCAAAGAATGACTATTCTTTGTTCATTAAAAGACTGGAAGAGAAGGTTACTTATGCTGTGGTGCATGTTGATGATATTATAGTCACTGTTTCAGATGAGGAAGAAATTAAGAGGTTTAAAGATCATTTGCATTCTGTTTTCAGCATTAAAGATGTGGGTATCTTAAATTATTTTTTAAGCATTGAAGTGTCTCATCTTCAGGAAAGAATAGTTATGACTTAGAAGAAATTCACAAAGGAGTTATTTCTGGAATGCAATATAGATGTATCTAAAGTTGCTAAGACTCCATTGTCAGCAAATGTGAAACTCTTGGCTGATGAAGGTGATTTGTTGTAATCTGATCATGAACATTATAGGGAATTAGTTGGAAAACTAAATTTTATGTCACACCCAAGGCCAGATCTCTCATTCTCTTCAAACCTTAAGTCAGTTTATGCAACAACCAAGGTTAAATTATCTCATGTGAAGGCTTTAATTATGTTCTGAGATACACATCTCACACTATGGGTCAAGGTATCATGTTGTATGCTACTGATCAGATAACTTTGACAGCCTACTCAGATTCAGATTGGGCAGCCTGTCCAAACACAAGAAGGTCAGTGACATGATATGTACTGCTACTTGGGAAATCTCTAGTATCTTGGAAGTCCAAGAAACAATCTACCATTTCTAAAAGCTCAAGTGAAGCAGAGTATAGGGCCATGGCAGCTACAGCTTCAGAGACAACTTGGCTTGTCAGGCTGCTAACAGAGTTAGGTGTATTGAATCTGAAGCCAGTTACTCTTTTATGTGACAATTAAAGTGCTATACATATAGGAAAAAATCTTGTCTTTCATGAACGCACTAAGCATATAGAGATTGATTGTCATTTCACAAGGGATACAATCACTACTACAAATACCGTTGTTTCTCGACGTTTTTTTTGCTATATTTTTTACGGTTAAAAGCATCGAAAAACAATTTCTCGACGCTTTAGAAAAGTGTCGAGAATTTGGCCATCGAGATTTCTTGACACATAAAAGCGTCGAGAATCTCGACGCCTGGAAAAAGTTCGACACTTAAAATAGTCGTGTATCTCGACACTTTATGACGTCATTATAGAGAATATTGACACTTTACTGCGTCGGTATATGTTTTTCGCGGTATAATCATTACATATGCGGGAATGCATATTGACAATGAAAAGCGTCGAAATTATTTTCCCTCTCAAAAAAAAAAATCAAATATTTAGGCCTATTGAGATAGTTCCAAGAACTCACAACAATATTAAACTCGATCCTAAAAATCATAGGTGATTTCAACAGACCAATGCAAGAGCAAAAAAATACGACCGCTGAGCATCTCTTCACCAAAAAGATTGTTCTGTATGAAAACAGTTATAGCAAATTTTGCACAAGATAAACTTTACTAAAAAAAAACTTATACAAAATATGTCAAAATCAAGTGAAAATCCTGCTACTAAACCAGATTTTAACTAAAAAAAATCCAAATTATTATTAAATAGTAAATTCACCCAATTGAATTGTCAATCAAACAACAAAGTTCTTAAACACTAAATTGCCAAAAACAAACAAAATTAAACCGAAAACATAAAAGTCGATGAAATTTATACCCAAATAATGGGGAAAAAATAGTAATTTAAACAAGAGAGAATATACTCGCGTGTAATGGTGATAATTAGCTTCATGACATCGAGGTTAGTGCATGAAAAGTTGATGAAAAATCACAATCCATCTCTGCTTTTTCCATTTTCATCATCCATGATATATCAAGTGAGATCTTTTAAAAAAAAATGAAAAAAAATTAAGAAATTAACACCCTAAAATCAGAATCCTTGATAAATAAGAGGAAAAAAAAAAACCTTGATAAACACAGATTAGAGAAAATACCCAAATTAAAATACAAAATTATAGAATTATACCTGAAAACAAATCAAAATGAGTGAAGTTAGGAGTAAACTACATACAATAGAAGACTAATGTAACACTCTAGAAATTCCTTTCCCTTAAAATACATGTTTTGCCCTTTCAAAATATGAAATAGGAAATTCCAAGACATTACCGCCACCGTGAAAATGGCTAAGGCAATATCAAAGACACACAGCGGAAGACTCTCTTTAAAACCATTCAAAACAAATCAACTTAAAAAGTCAAATCAAACGAAAGTAAAGTCAAACAAAGCCAACCTACAACTTGGAACCATTATAGTCCCTTAATAAAACCGATATAAAATATTTGAAAACCTTTGCGCTAGTCTCACAAGCAAAATATATAGTAATTAAAGCAACAATCCGCATCATATTCTTATGAAAACTATATATGATTCGTTCTTCACTCATGCCCATCATGAATATGCTTCATCACCTGAAAAGCTTCTCTTTACTTTGTCCCTACTACTCCCCTTTAGAAATGGGTCGTCGTAGGGCCAAGATAAAGACAAGGCCAAACAAACACACAACACACAATCAGCAATGCTAAGTACATAAGCGTAAACAATACACACTAACATGCTTTAACCCTATCAACACACAACTTACGTTGATGCACCTGTTTTCAAGCACACAACACAACCAACAAAGAAATGGACAAATAAATTGCTTAATTAATTTGATTACGCATCGAACTGGTTTCCCACCAATTCCCTGCCCCAAGTAAATCGAGGTAAACTACACCGGGAGCTAACCGGGTAGGCAAATGCCACATGAAGTGACTGGACGTCATGCACATAATAATAATAAAAAGGAAAATACAGCGTCTTGTAATCCCAGTAGAAGTCATGGTTAAAAATAAAACCCCATAACCCCCCCCATATGTCCATACTCGAGGTATATACGTTCCAAGAGTTTTGGTGCGTAATCTCTTTCACTTTACGTTGTTTACACATTTTTAGACTTGGTGACGACTCTTAAACCATAACACAATAAACCATAATAAATCATTCAAACAATCAAACATACCAATTTAATTCTTAAATATATAATTAGTGACCACATAATTTAATGTTGAATCCTTTTTAAACTACCTCGATGTTAAATAACACCGACCTTAAGTGCATAAAGCACCGCAAATCCTATCCCTCGGTGTTTAGAACACCTTAAGTTCACATAGGCACCACACAATATTTTATTCCTGTGTACTAAGACACTTGATAGCTCAATCCTCATGCTTAAAGCATCAATAAAAATAATATGAACTACAATAAAATTCCCTTTTTTATATTCTAAACCAATTTAAACATTTAGTTTAATTAATCATGCTCTCAATCATGCCAATAAATAAAGTGTAGTTCATAATCAACATGCCAATATAATTAATTCCATTATTAATCCATCATAAATAATTCACATCATAAATCAACCACCAACATCAATCCAATCACCCATTCCAATTCACACCTAACATGATATTACCATGGAATTAATAATAACAAAACCTAACATGCTTCTATATATACACCTAAATAATTACCGAGTACGCGAACGTACCTTGAATATGATCTCAAAATCGTCACGAATACACAAAATCACTCACTTGAAAATCTTCTACAACCCAAAATTACAAAGAGACATTAATACCTGCTAAATATAAATTTCTAGCAATATATACACTCTTTAAATCACTTATAAGCCCTCTAAAACAAGCTGAAAATTAATTTAAAACCCTTACTTTTATTCCCAATTAATGGGTAATTAAAAATCCATTCAAGAAACACAATTTTAACCTTTATATAAAAATTCCAGCTTTATAGAAACATGTAAAATTGCTGTAATTACTTTTTAAAACATCTAATTCATTAGTTTCAATCACCTACAATCGATTTCCATCAACACACATTAATCTAGAAACCTAGGGTTTTCAAATTAGGGCTTTTTAATTCAAAAACTGAATCTGAAAATTATATACATAATAATTATAATCAAACATCATAAAAATCATCACAAAACCCAAAAATAATAATTGAATCAAGGCTAGAATAATTTTAAAACGAAAGAAGAGTTTTTTTTTTTTTTTAAAAAAAGACACACGCACAACAAGGGGGAGCGGAAAACCTTATAAGATATTTTAAGAGCTTGTGTCATTGACTTCCAAGGGGGATGGGAAGATAGCTTGGACTTAATTGAATTTTCTTATAACAATAGTTACCACGCAAGCATTGGCATGGCTCCATTTGAGGCATTATATGGAAGGAAGTGTCGCAGCCCTATATGTTGGAATAGCATAAGTGAAACAATGATCTTAGGGCTTCAAATGATTGAGGATACAGTTAAGCAGGTAAAAAAAATTCAAGCTAAGATTCAAGCGGCGCAAGATCGCCAAAAGAGCTATGCAGATTTAAAGCGTAGAGAGGAAGAGTTTGAGGTTGGTGACAAAGTATTACTAAAGGTGTCACCTATGAAAGGTGTCATGAGATTTGGGAAGAAAGGAAAGCTTAGCTTAAAGTATATTGGCCCATATGAAATATTACATAGAGTAGGCAAGGTAGCTTATAGGTTGGCCTTACCTATGGAACTAAGTAAAGTGCATGATGTATTTCATGTATCTCGGTTAAGAAGGTATATACCTGACAAGTCATGCGTGCTACAACCCGAAACAATTTAGTTAGATCTTGACAGTAAAAACTACTAGAAATAGGCCGTTTTCCAACGGAATCGTTCCGACGGACCTAAATTCCGTCGGAAAATTCGAACTTTCCGACTGAATTAGGGTCTGTCAGAAAATTCCATCGGAAAAGGTAGGTTACGATGGAAAATCTGTCGGAATTCTTGCGATGGAAATAAATTCCCTCGGAACTATAGGCTTTCGACGGAATATTCCGTCAGAAAGTTAAATTTCCGACGAAATTAAAATCCGTCGAAATTTTCCGACGGAATATTCCCTCGGAAATCCCAAATATTCAGACGGATTATTATTCCGTCGGAAATTTCCAAAGGAATTTCCGTCGGAATCTTATTTAAAAAAAAAAACATAAAAACCCGGAAACCCTAATCCCCCCCCCCCCTTTCATTTCTCTTTTCTTTCTCCTCTCTTTTGCCTTTTTTCCCTTTCTCTCTCCTCTCCTCCTCTTCTCCTTCCTCCTTCTTCTCCCCGTAATCTCTCTCCTCCTTCCTCCACTGATCTCTTCTCCTTCTCCTCTCTATTTTCGATTGGCTTCTCCTCCTCCTCCTTTTCTCTTCTCTCTCATCAACCACAACTAGCACCAGCCCAACGTAACCTACCTTTTCCGACGGAATTTTCTGACAAACCCTAATTTCGTCGGAAAGTTCCAATTTTCCGACGGAATTTAGGTCCGTCAGAACGATTCCGTTGGAAAACGGCCTATTTCTAGTAGTTTTTACTGTCAAGATCTAACTAAATTGTTTCGGGTTGTAGCACGTATGACTTGTCAGGTATATACCTTCTTAACCGAGATACATGAAATACATCATGCACTTTACTTAGTTCCATAGGTAAGGCCAACCTATAAGCTACCTTGCCTACTTTATGTAATATTTCATATGGGCCAATATACTTTGGGCTAAGCTTTCCTTTCTTCCCAAATCTCATGACACCTTTCATAGGTGACACCTTTAGTAATACTTTGTCACCAACCTCAAACTCTTCCTCTCTACGCTTTAAATCTGCATAGCTCTTTTGGCGATCTTACGCCGCTTGAATCTTAGCTTGAATTTTTTTTACCTGCTTAACTGTATCCTCAATCATTTGAAGCCCTAAGATCATTGTTTCACTTATGCTATTCCAACATATAGGGCTGCGACACTTCCTTCCATATAATGCCTCAAATGGAGCCATGCCAATGCTTGTGTGGTAACTATTGTTATAAGAAAATTCAATTAAGTCCAAGCTATCTTCCCATCCCCCTTGGAAGTCAATGACACAAGCTCTTAAAATATCTTATAAGGTTTGAATAGTCCTCTCAGTTTGTCCATCTGTGGCCGGGTGAAATGATGTAGTCATCTTTTGTGTTGTACCAAAGTTTTCTTGAACACTCTTCCAAAACTTCGAGAGAAACCTAGAATCTCTATCAGACACAATATCCTTTGGAACTCCATGTAACCTCACAACATTTTTGATGTAAGCTTTTGCAAGTTGCTCCATCTTCTAGGTCTTCTTCATTGGTATGAACACTGCAAATTTAGTAAGCCTATCCACCACGACCCAAATGGTATCATTCCCATTCTTCGACTTTGGGAGGCAAGTCACACAGTCCATTGAAATACCCACTTCCATCCAGGAATTTCCAATGATTGCAAGGTTTCTTACGCTCTATCTTCACTCTTTAGCAAGTTAGACACTTTGCTACAAATTTCGTAACTTCATTCTTCATTCTAGGCCACCAATACATCTTTTTCAAATCTTTGTATAGCTTATCCCTCCTAGGTGTACTGAGTATGGTGTATTGTGACCTTCTTCCATCAATTTTCTCTTTACTTCTTCACGCTTATGAGGTACACACCATCTACCTTTGTACTTTAAACTTCCACCTTCATGAATTATGAAATTTGTAGCCTTCCCTTGCCTTATTTTCTCACGAATCTTATCCAACTTAACATCTCCTGCTTGGTTCTCTCTTATCTCATCAAATATTGTTGGTTGAATACTCAGATTCGCAAGTATACTCGTTGGTGCTCCCCATTCTACCACTTCTAAGTTCATTTTCCTCATTTCCCTACACAACTCATCAACCGCTATCAAAGTGTTCAGTCCATGACTGGTCTTACGACTTAGAGTGTCTGCAATTACATTTGCTTTCCCCTCATAGTATTAGTATGTTCAAGTCGAAGTCCTTTGTAAATTCTAACTATCTCCTTTGGCGAGAGTTTAGGTCTCTTTGGGTGAAAATGTACTTCAAACTTTTATGGTCTGTGTAAATCCTACAATTTACCCCATACAAGTAATGCCTCCAAATCTTTAGTGCAAAAATGATTGCAGCTAATTCTAAGTCATGAGTATAGTAGTTTACTTCATGAGGTTTCAACTGTCTTGATGCATATGCAATCACCTTCTCATTTTGCATAAGCACATATCCCAGACCATTCTTGGATGCTTCACTGTATACATCATAAATTCCACTATCATCTAGCAGTGTAAGCACTGGTGCTGTAATCAACTTTTGTTTCAAGAGTTGGAAAGCTTCCTCACACTTCTCATCCCACTCAAATTTCTTGTCCTTCTTCATTAGAGAGGTCATAGGCTTAGCAATCTTAGAAAAGCCCTTCACAAAACGCCTATAATACCCTGCTAAACCTAAGAAACTCCTAAGTCAAACACCGTCTTTGGTGTAGGCCATCCTTTCACTGCCTCAATCTTTGCTGGATCTACTTTTACTCCATCCTTGGACACAAAATGATCTAGAAATTCTACTTTCTCCAACAAAAACTCACACTTACGGGGTATTACAACTAATATAAATGAATTGTCGATTGACTTCAATTAGACTAATAAAACGAGATGTGAAAAAAAATTAAATCTGCGATTAATGCCTAACTGACTTGAGATTTTCCGATCTTGTGATGATACAGAGTAAAAAAATTCATTAACCAAATAATTTAGGAGCAAAGAATGGAAATTTGAGGATGGATTGAGACTGGTGACTACTAAGAGAGTAGAGGAGAGAGAATCGAAGATGAGAGGGTGGCGGTTGAGATGAAGGATTGAAAGGAGATAACCCTAAAACGTTGGCTACAAGGTATATCACGTGCAAGGTACGTGACTATTTTTATGTTTTTGACGCGGAAAGTAGACAAGAAAGTCAAATGACGCTTAAAAACGTCGAAAAAACACGGGATCCTAAATTTAACTATGACGGTCTTTCCTAGCGTCGAGGGTATAGCGTTGAGATTATATGCATTTTGTAGTAGTGAGTGTTAGAAGGGTTGATTTAGCTATCCTATACTCCTACAGCAGAACACTAAGGCTTTGGGTTCAAGTCAGCATAACAAGCTCAAGTCAAAGCTAGGCATGTATACTGATACCATCCCTAGCTTGAGGGGGGATGTTGATGATCATGATGATGATCAAGCTGCGAGCTTGGATGATGACTAGGCAGGTTGTTACTATTCTGTTATAATAGAATTGGAAAGCTTGTAATAGTTTATTAGTTTGTTACAGCTAGCAAAACTATATATACTTGTATTTCCACGGAAAACATTATTCATTCAATCAATACAAATTCTCCTTCTTCTTTTCTCTAGATTCTCTCTCAATTTTTGCTGTTCTTCACCGTAAATTTCATTAGTAATTGAATCCGATGTCTTCAAGATGTTTATAATACGTAGATAATAAGACAAGATTGGAAGTACAATATAATACTGAATATGTATCTATTTTTATCTGAACTCATATATATGTAAGTCAATGAATATTTTTGTTTGAACTTAATTATGTATTAGAAGTAAAATTGAACAAATTACAAATATAATGGCACGGTGGTGCAGTTAGTGACACGTATATATTTTGGTTTGGAAGAAATTATAAGTTTGGCCACTCATTCTTTTTCACGTTCTTGGTGTTACCTTGAAGAACTCATCAGGGGTGCACCAATTGATTTATCCGTTGGACTGCAGTGTGCTATGCATGCATGCTCGTTTCATGCAGTGGTATGCGTAAGCGGTTTAAACGAAGCTAATCAACCTATTATGAGAGTGTTGACAAGCATGTACATTAATAATGTTTAATCTCTTAAATAATCCTTCGACAAATAAACGTACAAAGATTCCACATCAATACTTTGAATGGTTTTTCACTTTAATGCTAATGCTACTGAATTTGTGTTTTAATAAGTGTTATACTTATCAAATGTGGTCGTGTTTTAATAAGTGTTACACTTTGTTTTTTAGAAAAAAGCTACTCTTTTAATCTTATATCTTTCTCCTCTCATGGTCCCACCCAAACTCACTACTACTTTCTTTTGTTATTCCGTATTTCTTTCCTCTCACATTCATCACTTTTTATTAAACTATTAACATCACTATTTTTCTTTTATAATTTTTTAATAACCAAAGTACCTCACTTACCTCTTATTTTATTTAAGTCAATTAAATTGCTTAAAATTATGTGTCGGTCAAAGTGTAACACTTATTAAAATACGGAGGGCGTATGTTTGGTTGACTTTTTTTAACAGTGTCATATTATTTATTATAGATTAGATCAGGAAAAAATAAATTCAAGCAAAAAAACTACAGTATTGTTTTATTTGCGATTTTTTTATTGCTATAAAAAATATAAGTAATAAAATAAATTACATATTTAGAAAATAGTGCGTCTTCTGTGCGGATTGGCAGTGGCCACACTGTGTGCCTGCTTGGAAAAAAAAAAGTACTCCTATAACACAAAAAGAGTAACCCTTTAGTCCCTTTTTATACTTATTATTATTGAATAACCCATAAATTGAAACGGAGGTAGTATTTGGAAAAAACACATTAATATATATTTTATAAGACCTTATTTAATATTTATTTTTCGAATTCCTTATTATAGATTAAGTACATAAAGGTCAAAATTTAGTTAAATTAGACAATCAAATCAAATCGGAAAAAAATAAATTTATATTAAATTAGATAAACAGAAATAAGATGAACTAAACATAACCTAAAATATTGCCAAATTCCTCGAGTACCCCTAGTTGCTCCTTTGACAAAAAAATTCTTACGCACCGTCTAGTTTATTTAAAATTCAAACAACACCGATGCACGTAAAATGGAACAAGGGTTAGCAGGGGATGCTGGTCTATCTACACCAATAACAATAACTAGTCATTCTTTATCAATCATTTAAATCAAAACAAGGGTAAGCAGGGGAATAGAAAAAGAATTGCTGATTGAACAAATTTGTAGCACACTATAGTTCGTAAATTATAACTTGGTTCTCATTTATTTTTATTTTTTTTCCAGTTGATGATATTGATCTTGTGGATTTGGCAACTGCTTTACCTTATCTTACCATAATGTTAACAGTAATCATTTTTTATTCCAGTTTATGATTATTGTTGACACATCATTATTATTTCAGCTCTTGATCAGAAATTGATACGAAGTTTTAGAACATATGAATTTTTTCTTAACAAAATTTATGAATAAAAAGATAACGTTAAGGCATCATTAAAACACTTCAAAAAGACAAAAACAAAGTGGATATCATTGAGTTTCTTCAGAAGTAGGTGTACAACGTGTAAATATTTAAAATATAAGGGCACATCATAGAAAAACCCTAATAATTTTCTCTTAAAGTATTATTACAAAGATTCCCCCTAGATACTCACTCTTTACTTTTTATATAGGTAAGACCATAAGATATATATACTGTAATTCTCCAACCAACGTAAGATTAACTAGTACGTACTTAGTATAATATTATTTTCAGCATCAAATAATCACTTTCAATCTTCCTAGCATACTGGTTTGCTTTCTTCAATTCCTTCCACATAGACATAACTTCATTCTTGAGTTCCTGCTTCTCTTGCATAAGCCCCATTATAATGTCAATAACATTGGGGTCTTCCATGTCCACCCACTTAGAATATTTGTAGCCCCTCCTTTTAGAGTCTGAATCATAGTCAAGGCAAGCAAGGAACCTTCTACCAGGGTTATCTTTTGTCCAAGCCCTGCTCTTAGACAGCAACAAACCACAGTGACATCTACTTCCTGAGTTGCTCAGCCTTGACATGTTTAAGTTTCAAAAAAAAAAAAAAATTTACTCGATTTTCCTTGATACTATTGAAATGTTGCTTGTGAATTTATATATATTTTTTTATTTATTTTTTTTCTCCAATTTGATGCAGGGTCTGATTGTTGAAGATGGTAATGGGGAAGTATATATATGAAAGAACTAATTAGTCCAACGGCTACTTTGTAACAGAAACAAGAATTGAAAATCACCAAATATTAGTACCCTCTGTCATTATGTCAGCAATTTTTTTATTTTTTTTTTTATTTTTTTTTTTTTGCAAATGGTAACCTGTTATAGTAGGTGATTTTTGGGTTGAGTACTCTAAGTGCAACTTTTAAAACTTGAGTACCTTAACTGCAACTTTTGGCAAATATTAGTACCTTGCTTTTGTATTTACTCTTAAGCCATGTATTGTTGTGTAGCTGTGTACTACAATACAAAATATTAAGCCAACAAATTAGTATTTACACTTTATATCTACCATTGGCAACTATAGTGATTATACATTTCAATGCATATATACGTAGCAGAGACTCATAATCCATAAAATCTGTGTAGCTAACTTAAGCTTCTTTCACTAGGCTAGATCTAGCACTCAAAATCCATCCTGTCCTAGGACATAACAGCTTGAGACATTCGATCTGCAACTCGACAATTGAATCACATCTAGCTAGACACTCGATCAGTAGAACAATCAAATTAGAGTAACGCGACATGAGAAAGTGAGACAGCTAACCAGGATGACATCTACAATGTATTGCACGATAATTGCAGGACAGACGTTGAGCTTGCTACTCACACCTTCTTCACCTACACGGCTACACGCACGAATTTGATGCATAACATTATTGCATAAATTAGTCCCTACATTCAGTGGAGGTAGCAAAATTCTCTGTTCTAAATCAACAAAATGTAACATTCTAATTAACCACTGTTTACATTTTCTTTCCCTCCTCCATTTTTCTCATACTAAATATTTAAGGGTTCAGCCCATTATGCCAAAAGTGTACTAGCGCTTGTAAACATTGGGTTTGGCCCAAATATTATCTTTTGTTGTCTGGCCCAATTTTGGGTTTTGTTTGTAGTTCTTAAGAGAAGCTTTGAGGGGTGTTTAATTAAGTCCTAAACTTAGGCTCCGTTTGGTACGGCGTAAAACATTTTCACTGAAAAGTGTTTTTCCATTTTACATTGTTTGGTTTGGTGCAAAACATTAAAATGTAAAACTTGGGGTGGAAAATCATTTTCCACCCTATTGAAAACATTTTCCCCCCAATTTAGAAGGAAAACATTTTCCATCACAAGTGAAGGGAAAACATTTTCCATCACAATTGAATTTTCAGTTCAACCAAACAATGGAAAATGCTTAAAATGGAAAATCATTTTCCATTCAACCAAACAACGGAAAACTTTTTTAAAAATGAGTTTTCCATTGTAAAATGATTTTCATGGAAAACCATTTTACATTGAAAATGTTTTACACCCTACCAAACGGACCCTAGTCATTTGCTATAATAAGCTAAAGACTTATTTTGATGATAATTAGCTAGCAATTAAGTTCATGTCACTGAGTGTATCCGGTGATAAGGTTCATAAATATAATTGTATAGACACGTTCATGTATGGCAATGGTTGTAGTTATGCCATAATTTATGTCAATGAATGTAATTTTACCTCTAAGAAATGTTGTCAAGATTTTGAGACATACACCACCTAAAATATCCTATATTTTAAGTATTCACAAAATTGTTAAGGGGGTGTTTGCAAGGAGGAAAAAAACATTAAGAAAGGGGAAAAGGGTAAAAGGAAAGCAACAACACACCCTTATTTCTCCTAAGGTTTTATTAATTTTTTTTTTCTTTTTTTTTTTAAATGGAAAGGGAAATTCATCTACCCTTTAGTCCATGTACATCAACCACCACCATTGCACTATTCTCCATCTCTCATATTTTAATACGGATCCAAATCTACAAAAAAGAGCGTATAGTTAAGTACATTAGTTGTATGTGATTAATAAACTAAAAGTAGGTACAAGTAGGATGCATCGATCTTTTCAAATCCAAGAGGAAAGCGCGGTAAACTGTAATAAAGTAATACAATATAGCTTAAAAAGACAACGGCGGAAAATAAAGCTTGACATGTAAACGATTAACCATATTATTTTGATTCAATTAATATCACAAAATTTAAGCATAAATTATTCAATTCTTTAACTTGAGCTTCACCGTACCCATAAGAATTGAAGGAAAAAGTTGTATATATACCTTGATATGTAAATGGTAATGCATTCAACAAAGCTAATTGAATCAAATAAAAGTCAAACATATTCGAACAGAGCTAATTGAACCAAATAAAACTTAAATGCATTGAACAAATCTAAATGAATAAAATGAAAGTCATATGCATTCAACAAAGCAACATTAATACACCGAATATAAATGAACATTTGTATTAAGACCACAATAATCTAATTCTAACCACGTGCTTGGCAGCTTCCTTGTCTTCAGAAGACAAAATTACCGACATCTTAATTATATAATTAGTATAATACACTTTGTAGTTTTTACCTTAATGGGCAGTAGGGTGGGAAGAATTGGAAGAAGGAATTCCATTGTTTGTCAATGGGGCATGCACGTCACTTGATTAACACCTAAACTATTACTTACCTCCATTTTTTTTTTAGTTAACATGTATTCCTTTTTAGCAAGTTTTTTTCAGTTGACCCGTTTTCTTTTTGGGTAAGATTTATACTTTGCATTTACTAGCTACCTCTCTCACTCTCTCACCTCTCCTTAATATGTGTACCTAAATTAAACGTGGCAACTAAATAGAAACGGAGGAAGTATTGTTCTAGATTTTTTGTGTTAATCAATTATAACTTTAATTAGCATGATCTGAGAAGGTTCGCAATTTAATTAAGCGACTAAATAGGTAGAGTAATGAAGATTTAGAGAAGAAAGTCAACCATTGCATGCACCGCCGAATATAATCATAATATGGTCTCAACTCGCATGCACGTAACGCTGTTGCCAACTGCCTTGTACTACAAGCACACCAATTGTTCCTTAAAAAAGTGGCAAATATCATAATTTGTCAATTTTGTAAACGAATAATATGCACTCAAGTACACGCTAAGAACATGAGTCATGCATATGCATGGAGGTGATATTAAGAAAATAGTTACATCTCTTTATTGAAAAGTAGGAAAAAAATTACAAGATTAAAGGTTAAAAAACAAGCTACACTAAAAGTGGAGATTATATATGGTTGAATTTATAGTATATCATCATATGGAAAATAAATTAACAATAATAGCTATTCTAGACTACATTTTGAAAAGGTGGTTTTAAAGAATGTGAAAACGTTTACCTTTTAATTAAGAGTGTTATTTGTCTAAGCCATGTTGTTATTGTTAAAGTCATCATTCCAAGCTTACTATATATGAGGATGGATAACCTTACAAAATACTTCCTAGGTTTCTATTTTAACTTTACTTTTTCTCTAGTGTTTTGGTAGAGACAATACTTTGAAATTAAAGGCAACGTAAAAGCTAATTGTCCAACAAGGCCTAAATAATGTTAGTAGCACTTGATGATGATGAATTGATGATGCATACTCCTTGTTTTGAGAGAACTATGTATACTCTCGTTACTTACAATATGATGATGCATACTCCTAGAGGCAACCAACAATTTAATCTACCCGGCCATTTATGGTTCATTTTTCACAACGAATTTCAACATAAGAAATCTATTACTTTAATTTATAAATCTACATATTCCGAAATAAATCCTGTTAAAATAAGATGAATTTTAAAGAGGGAGAAAATATTATTCTACATCATACTCCTTGATCACATACTCCTTGAGGGAAATGTAAGAGGCCAAACCAAGGTTAAAATTACACGTTAAGATACTATACAATGCACATTTTTTTTATGAAGAACTATACATAACACATACAAGAATGTATATATCTAGCTGGAAGGGGAAATATAAGAGGTAGTAAAATTAAACACGATTGTTTAACATGTTAACAATTTTCTCCATTTTGTTAGAAGTCAAAATCCCAACCTAAAAATCCTAGAATATAAGCAACTTTTCATGTTTTTTCAATGTCAACCAAGTATACACTTAATCAAATTTGCGTAAAGCATAGAAGTAATGTGACACAACACAATAGAATGCATATATGCTATATATGTTGGAAAAGCAAGCATTAATTCTTGCTTACTTTTGAATGGAGAAAGAATCGAACAGGTTGAATATTGAAGCATGCATGCACACGGTGTGCGTACCACTAGTCCAGCACGATGAGCCACTAGTTTGTACAAATTTTCAATCACGTAACAAGCGAAAACCTTATCTTTAAATTTACAAATTGACGCCACATCATCAATATTCCCTTTTATCTCTCCTTTCACACGAATTTAACTTTCACCCTAAGTTTAGAATTATGGAAAGTTGTGATGGTTAAGTTCCTCTAGAATTACATACACTATTGATTACTCGTACTACTTACTCTATTTTATTATAGATTGTATTGTAATTTTCCCTACTCTCAAAACAATTTTTGTTTGAAGGACATCAAAAGAATTTTCTTAATACATGAGAAAAACCCAAACGTAACCTTAGAAAAGAAACGAAGGGAGTAAAGCTTAAATCAAACATTAATTGTTTTCTTTCCAAAAAAAAAAAAGTCGAACGTTAATTACACTTGATTTAAGTGGGCTTGCCCCAGTTTCTCTAAATGAGAAACATTGATGTTTCTCAAACATGGCAAATTAGTAATTAAAACAAACTTTATTAATAATCTATAGGAAAAATTGATTTTAATAATCCCAACTTTAACCGATTTTCTTTTAATAATCCCAACTTTTGATTATTATATAATAATCCCAACTTATATTGATATCTTCTAATAATAATCCGAACTTTTATTTTTGTTTTAAATAATAGTCTCAAAAGAGATCAACAAAAATAAAAGTTGGATTATTTTAAAAATATACCTATATAAGTTGGGATTATTAAAAAATAATCAAAAATTGAGATTATTTAAAGAAAATCGGTCAAAGTTGGGGTTATTAGAATCAAATTTTCCTAATTTATATTATTTTTTTTTGCTTTTTTCCCCAATCTCCTTCTTCCTCCCGTCCTCCTTCTTCCTCCCGTCCTCCTTCTTCCTCATATCTCCATTAACAATCAACCCAACTCCATCATCTTCCTTCGATCCCAACCCGCGACCCACCTCCATCTTCATCCCTCTTCTTCGTCCTCTTCCAACCATTTTCGTTTTAAGCAGTACTCCATTAAAGCTGTCAATTTTTCCTCTCGTGAACCACCATTTCCACCACCGTGTTTTCGGCGGCTTCGCCGCCAAATTAAACGAAAACCCTAATAAACAATGGAGAAATAAGTGTCATGGTTAACCCTAAAGGGTAGATGCATCCTGCACCTCCATTAGAGCTCCTGTTCGATTTCTTCATTGAACTTCTTGTTTATCCATGAAAGTTGTTCTTCGATTCTCCATTGAAGCTGCTCTGTTAATGCTAGAATTCATTTATTTATTTGAAAAAATTACAATATTACCCAACTTATTGACTGAAAATGACGAAATTACCCCTTTGAGATATAAAGAATGTTTTTCATATTGAGAAACTTGTATTTTCTCTACTTAAGTAACCACAATCAATTACTTCCTCTGTTTTTTTTAGATGTATCACTTTTCTAATTGCAGACTCCTAGACAATTTTTTAGAGTAAAGAGAGATAAAGAGAAAAAAATAAAATAAAAAAGGCCAATGTGATAGGAGAGAGATATAGATAATTTACTCCCTCTGTCCCTATTTTTTTGCCCCATTGCAAATAAAGGGGTCAAAGTTCAAAATTTTGAGCATAAATTCCCATTAATCAATAAGAGGTAATATAGTCATGTGAGGTTTTGTTGGATTTGTCTCACTATATATTTAATTAATATCAAGTTTTTATAATTTTTACACGTATAGAAATAAAGTTATTAACGTTACAAGACATGTTTTGGAGACTGTGCAAAGTCCAATGGGGCAAAAAAATAGGGACGGAGGGATATTAACTAAAAACGAAAGGGATGCATTTAAATTGAAACTTTTGTTTATAGAAAGTGATGCTTCCAATAAAAAATAAAGAAAATTAATTTACATGATGAACCGAAATAACCTTTATTTGACCCAATTTGTGTATCTAACTAATTTAATGATCGCACTACTATTTCTATAAAATTCAATTATCAATGCTATGAAACCGACTAAATGTTAACCAAATACATAACCAATATAAAAGACCTGTAGACAATAACACCATGAATTGAATGATAAAAATTAGAGTCCAATCAGATAACTAAAATCCGATTTTGACCCTTCTCTAACTTGTAGTTAGATCTTGTAAATTTTTTATTTTTTCCCAACTACTTGGGGGTGAGATGGAGGGATAGTCCTACGACTTCATTATATTTTTCTCAAATTTGAAATCCAAAATAAATTGTCATCCCTAATTACAAGCCGTTGCTAGCCGTAACACTTTACACATCAAAACCCAATACCCCGTACAAAAAATTGTCCCGCCAGACAGAAACCCAATTATAATAAAACGCCCAACCTAATTGACAAAAATAGTCCATCCATCATTCCATTATTTCTTGAATGAACCAAACTTAACACGTCTTCTTCCTTCTCCTAACCCCATATAAATCCCCTTAACCCCCTTTAACCACTCTTCCCAGAAAAACCACCTTCAACATCACCCAGAAAAAACCACTCCAACCACCCCAAAACCATCCTCAAAACCACCCCAAAACCACACATTTGGTCAAAAATGGGGCACTACAAACTTCCAAAGAGAATAATCCTAGTACGACACGGCGAAAGCCAAGGAAACATCGACACAAAAGCATACTCAGTAACACCCGATCACAGCATCCCTCTTACTCCAGACGGGATTGCCCAAGCTCGCGAAGCTGGTAACTCAATCCGTCGTTTACTCGACACTTCTTCTTTCTCCGCTGATGCCGCCGCCGCTTGGAGAGTGTATTTCTATGTGTCCCCTTATGAACGGACTAGATCCACTCTTCGGGAGATCGGACGGTCGTTTCCTAGGAGAAGGGTGATTGGGGTGAGAGAAGAGTGTAGAATTAGAGAGCAGGATTTTGGGAATTTTCAAGTTGAGGAGAGAATGATGGCTATTAAACAAACTAGAGAGAAATTTGGGAGGTTTTTTTATCGTTTTCCTGAAGGTGAATCTGCTGCTGATGTTTATGATCGTATTTCAAGTTAGTTCTTCTCTCTCTTTCTCTTCTCTGATTTTTAGTGTTTTGTTTTATTTGGGTGTTTTTCTTTCATGGGTATTTAATTTGAATGCTTATTTTTCTGGGGTTTTAGGGATATGTAGCACATGTTTTGATGATGATTGTATTAAGTGATAAAGTACATTAATAGTTGGTTTTTACTAGTTTGTGATCATTTATAGTTTTAGCGTACTATTTAAGAATGCAGGTCGAATTCCGTCTATATCATTGCTCTTTGTGGTTTTGGCTTCATTGTTAATGGTGGGGTTTAAAGTAAAATTTGTAGCTAGCTCATATGATTTGAAGATTTTGATTTTGGGATTTGATACTATTTGTTGGAAATGGGTGATGAAAGTTTTGGAGATTCATTGTTCTTGGAGAATTTGCAGTAATGTTTGTTGAGGCTTTGCTTCCAAAACTAGTCACCTTGATCTTGTCATACTTTTGTCTTATTCATTGGTATTGGGTGGAATTGTGAGCGTTGTTTGATGTGATTTGCAGGAGATTAAGACTTTGGATTGTTTTTGTTGTATTTAATTCTGGGGTTGAGATTTCTATCTGAAAAGTCAACGAGTATTTATGTTGGGAAAAAGTCAACGAAGTTAAGGAATTTTTATGTGTTGAAGATTACTTATTATGCTATTGGGAAAAATTATATTCATATTAAAGAGTAGTGTGGTTTCTTATCTGGGTGAATTGGATCATACGACCTGCAGTTTACCAGATTTGGTATAATTTATGAGTTATGACCATGTTAAGGAAATCTCTGGGTGAGATAGTGCATTTGAGTATTTGACGAGTTGGTTACACATCTACTCTCTCTGCTTCTATTAAAAATTGATGAAATTTGAAGGAATCTTTTAGTTTTTGTATTAGTGAAGAATTGTCTTGCGAGTGGCTATTGAATATCAAAAACAAACGAGGAATGTCGTGAAGATTGACGGATTCTTTTTATATTTTATCAATAACTAGGGATTCGTTTGACATTGCTGTGGTTTTCTGTTTTTTGGTTTTTTGTTTTTCAAAAATATATGATATATATCATATAATGAATAAAAATTAGTCAAACTTATTAAAATCATGATAATTTTGAAAACTGACAACTGAAAAATGGAAACACCTTTTTCTTATTTCTTATTTTTGTTTTTAGTTTTAAAAAAAAAAAAAAAAAATTGAAAACAAATACAATGCCAAACACACCCTAGGTAAATTCTTTTGTAGATTCCCGAGCATTCTGCCGAACAATGAACATAGTCGACTAACCAAGAGAAAAACCATATAATGCATAGAAATATTCCACTTTGAAGGAAATGTGGACAATTCCCATATGTTTGAATATGATAATTTGGATCAATTCAATGGAAAGAAAGAGATAGATTCACTACTTTTTTGGAAATGACTTTAGAGAGAGGGAATTCCTTCCAATATTGGATAGAATTGGAAGGAAAATGCTAGGTTAGTTATTCCATCCCCTCTCCTTCTTTTCCCTTTCATTCCACAATAGTCAATTAGTTTTCCAAAGAAAGTGCTGAAGTATCATGTTATACATGTGAAATTATGTAAAATAATTGGTCTTTTGAGCTTGAATGGCAATACAATAGTAATAATCCCTGGAAAAGGTATAGATTATGTGCCTTTGAGTGAGGCATCTAGTAGATTGTTTCTGGATTTCTGCATACTTGTACTCTTCACTTAAACTCAAGTACCCGGATTGGATTGTTGATACTTCAACATTGGTATAGACACTTTGACACTTCATTCTTGGCCAGAATCAGGAATATATTCACAAATTAGCCAAACTGGCACTTGAACACATACATAAGTACCCAAGTTCGAGTTGCATAGATCACTTCATATGGATCCATATATGGACTCTGAGTGCATTTATTTATGGAGTCTTACTATGTGTGGCTAGAGGTACTAATTTATTTCTCTACTTTTAATTTTTTATTTTCATATTTTTTGATGCTTTTTTTGGCTAACTAAGAATCAAGATGTGAACCATTAGTTTTTCACTATGATGAAGTAGAATAATTCATTGGTGCTGCTTGCGTTTGGAATGCCTTATGGTCGGAGGATGGGTAAACAATCTAACAATTACAACTCTCGAGGAGAACTCTGGAGTTGGAAAGAGTCCAATCAGTAGTACTCCTTACTTGATAGTGTTAATCATATTTCTACTTGATGACAACTTCACCTTCTCTTGCTCTTTCTGCTTATAATATACAAATCCTTTTTCTTATCAGTATACGCTGTAATTATAGTGGCGGTAATAAGTTTATATCTTTGTGAAGAACTTTCTACAATATGCTACTCTAGACTCAGTTTGTATCAAGACTTTGTGCTTGCCATCCTTTGTACTCAGATTAAAAAGTACCATGAGAGAATATTTTTTTCCCGCATGGCAATGCAAAAAGAATTTGAGAACTCAAAGCTGTGTCAGATGGCTGCTTGGTTAAAAAATAAATCTCTTCAGAGCATGGCTCTGATCAAGTTTGAAGTGTCCCTGCTGTTCTTGGTGCCAACGTAAAGCCAATTTGCTATTATATATAACCCTGTTATTCTATGATTCTAGCTCTTCCGTGTCTCAAGTCTTGAAAATATTTGGTCGACCAACTCCACCCCTTTACTTCATACTGCAGTTTCTTTTATTTAATTGGCTAACCTTGTTATATATAAACCATCACATTCTATGGATTTAGTATTTATATATTCTGTATTTAATATTTTCATTTACATTTAGTTCATTCATTGACTTTGACAAAGAAGGGTTGTGCTAAGTTGGTATTCACTTATCATCTGCATTAAAACATTGAGGGTATCCTGGAGGTAATAGTAACAATTTCCTCTAATGAGCTCACTGTCTAGTCTAAACTAGGAAAGATTTTTTTCCCCTTGTTTTGCTGGTGTGGTGGGTGGGGAAATGTGGGGAGCAGGGTAGTTGTTATCTGTAGACCATTGTGCTACACTCGCCTTCCCTCGGAAGGTAGCCTTATTAGTGAATACAGGCATTTGGAAACAGTGTTAGCGTTGTTGTACTTTACTTTTGCCAAGGGATTAAGACTATTCTTATTAACCAATCTGGGATCCTTTGCTTTGACTTTTCGATCTGCAAACACGAGTTTTATTTTGGTGGTTTGAGAAGCAAGAAAGCCTTATGAGCACTAGTAATTGCTTTAAGCTTTTTAATTCTCAGTCTCCCACCATTGTGGTCTTGTGTATTGATCGGTTTGTCTTTTTTAAAAATATGCTTCAATCTTTCCTGCTTGTATGCTGCTTCATGAAAGTCTCGGGTTTAATTTTACTTTATACTTTTAATATTTTTTGGTGTATGGATTTGTGTGACTGTGGATAGTTTTTGCTTATCTGGAAACCCTTACTTTGCTGGATTAGAATTTCTTTTGGCAAATTAAATCAATTTGTTGCAAATTACTTCGTATACGAGTTGTTCCCTCTAAACTTCCAAAATTGTCATGCTTCTGTTTTCAGTTGATTTTGTTATTATCAAGCATTTGGTATCATATAACTGAGCTTTAAGCAAATTGCAGGTTTCATGGAGTCATTATGGAGGGACATAGACATGCACCGACTTCAGCATGACCCTGACCATGAACTTAACCTTGTAATTGTAACACATGGTTTATTATCACGTGTATTTTTGATGAAGTGGTTCAAGTGGACAGTTGAACAGTTTGAGTACCTTAATAATCCAGGCAACAGTGAATATCGAGTGATGGAGTTAGGTGAGGGGGGAGAGTACAGCCTGGCTATCAACCACTCAGAGGAAGAGTTACTGGAATGGGGGCTCTCTCCTGAGATGGTAGCTGACCAGAAGTGGAGGGCCTGCGCTAAGAGGGGTGAATGGAATGAAAAATGCACTTGGTACCTTGATAGCTTCTTTGATCATCTAGAAGACTCAGACCATAGTGCAGAGGACGATTCCAGCCCTTATGCTGGGAAAGATGGTCGCACTGGTGAACTAAAAGAGAGTTGCAATAATCATGTTGAAGATGAAGAACACAAACCTATCAATTGGTGATCTATTCCTTTACTATGCTTTGTACAGGCAGGTGCTTCATTGGTTGCAGATTCTTTTATTCAACTATAAGATATAATCTCATACAACCTGCTTACCATGTATACTAAATTACTAATTGAATGGGGTTAAATTCGGATATTGTCGTCCTTTATTTATCCCTTAATTGTATTCTTTTGTAACAATTTGCTTCTTCTGTGTTTAGATTTTATTTAAACATTTATTGTGTAATGTCTTTCTCATTGTTGGAGACTGAATTTTGAAGAAAGAGAATTTGAACATACATTCTCATTGACATATGCATTCAAAGAATCTTTTTTTTGACAAGCTTATGCAATCGAGATTTTGT
Organism: Chenopodium quinoa; assembly: GCF_001683475.1. NCBI lineage: Eukaryota > Viridiplantae > Streptophyta > Magnoliopsida > Caryophyllales > Amaranthaceae > Chenopodium > Chenopodium quinoa. The sequence continues at coordinate 9,880,530 of NW_018743292.1, forward strand.
GGCAAACCACTCATTCTAAAAAAAATTGTAAGAAACTACCTTATGAAATACTAAATGTTGTAAGAAAACTACCCTTTGTCGGATTTTTCCCATTGACTAAGTTATTTGGCGTTGATCCAAGCATGTGCTTGTCATGTAACTTTGAAATCCTCATTTCTCGGCCTTTTGTTTTGTAAAGAATTCGGTTTTGAAATTAAGCAAAAACAAAAAACGCCAAATAACAACAAAATCAACACAAGCAATTTATGGGTAACTTCTCAAACACAATCAACAATTGTATTTAAGCTTCAAAACCACATGTACAAACACTCTTTATGAGCTCACAAGCTCTCTATATTTGCACTCACAAGCTACTTACTGCAACTACTCACTCTCTTGTGTTTTCTCTCAAAACATTAGAGTAAGTTGTTCTCACTCTTCTACTTGTGCTACTTCTACAAGTAACATGCTATGGCTTATATAACACACTACCTATTGCTTGCTTTATTCTACAAGCTTTGACAGTTGGGAAGATATTACAATACTTTCCACTTAAACAAAAAAAACAGAAAACACGTGAGCAACACCCTTCAAGTGTTGATAGTGGGTCTTGAACTCTACATGTTTCTCTTTTCAAACCCTAATTTCATTTTACCAACCATAATTTTTGCAAATTAAATAATTGACAAGGGGTTTTAACTAAAAAAAAAACTAAATTGAAGAATTTCAGCTGGATTGTTAAATAGGAAGATTAAAGAGATGCAATGAGAGGGAGCTAAGGGGGCGATTGAAATTGTGCGAGAAAAGGGGGAGTAAGGGTGAAAAGGATATGAAATGGAGCATTAAAAGTCATGTGACAAGCACAGGCTTGAACATTGGATAATTTAGTCAATGGAGAAATCCATTGGAGGATATCATCTTACAACATTTAGAATTTGTTTTTAATGAAATAATATATAATATATTAATTGCTATTATTAAATCACATTATATATACATGAAAGCTCGCCTCTGAAAGACTTAGGTTGAGATACAAAACACATAACTGGTCTTAGCATAGCTAGACAATTGAAGTTTGTAAGCAACTTTTCCATCAATAGCTACTTATCACGGGTCATCTCCCTTGCCAACCATGGGCATCATTTGGGTCACTAGGTAACAGGGCATAATCGTGGCTAGGGGGCTTGCCTTTGGTGCCCAGCTGAGCACTTCCCCCTGTAGAGCTTTATTTAGCACAGGTACTGATATCCTAGTGAACACCCAAGTGATAGTGGCACAATAATGGGTCATTTGGACGGGCTAATGGGCTCAAATTAGGGGGTCCACCATATTTTAGGCCAAGGAAGACCATGGTGGTGTCGGTTTTCCAAGAGGAGGTCCTGAAGTATGAGTTTGGGCAGCAAGGAGTCCGAAAAATGCGGGAAGCTTCAAGAAGGTTCCAGGCTTCTCTAAAGGGTTCTTTTAAGGGAATATTCTAGAGGGGATGTCTCTAAAATATTCAAGGATCATCTTGTACATAATAGAAGTCTTCTAGGTTCTTCTTTGTAGGTACATATGAGTGTAATGTTCAAGGGTGGTCTTGGGCATTCTAGACTTATAAAGTGTGATACTTACTCACTATTACTTATGTTTATTATTATAAATTATTTTTGACATCTTGTTTTAGCGGTTGTTACCGAATATTTTCAACAAATTCTTTTCAATATGTTTTATATAACAATGTTTTTTTACCACTTTTTAAATTAAAAAAAAAAAAAATCATTATTACATGACATTTTTTAATCATCAATGGACAAAGTATTGCGAAAATCTCTTCATTCTTTGTACTATATTATACTCTTATAATAACAATCTTGCAAATTTTTAGTAAAAATTAAAAATCAAATTTAAATTCGAACGTTTTTACTATGAAATTAAAACAGGCCCAAATAAGCCCAAATTCTCATAAATCATTGTTATTATACGTATTATCTTTCGCATATATATAATAAGAATAAAGACTTAATTAACCCTAATTTGATTTCTTTTTGCTTTGGTGCCGACATACAACAATTTAAAGTTTTAAATTTGTTCAAGGAAAAGAAAAAAAAAGCCAGAAAACTATGGAGATTTATAGGTTGGAAATCTCGATTCCTTCCACTTTTATGCTCTATTTGATGGATTTAATAAGATAAGGGGATAAAGTACCAATTGATTTGTTAAACCACTCATTTCTTCACATGATTTTTGGGCACAAAACTCCAATTCTTCATCTACAAAATTTCTCCAGTAATTTCTTAGAATTTATTATCAATTTTATTTGCATTAATCTTTTGTTCAAATTGATTTCTTTTTTATTTATAATATTCAATTTTTTTTTTCAGAAACTGAAAGTTTTTGATGAGGAGATGAAATATGGTGGATTTCACAAGGAAGTTTTCTGACAATTTGATAACTATTGAAAAAGTAATTTAAGTGAGATCAAGGAAAGTAGACAAAAGTTTGAACTTTAGGCAATGTTATCTTGAAAATTGTGTATCAATGAATGTATGTCCCTTCACGGAATAAACAAGGTATTTATAGTGACATATGGGAGTGTTTACTGCTAAAGGTTAACCTAAAATGTATTATTCTGATTGGATAATCATTGTGAAAAGGACATGTGTCATTATAGGCCATTTCATTGTGGCTAGTTTCAATTGGGTTTTATGTTTTTTTACGAACACGCCCTTGGAAATATAGTATAGTATGGCAAGTATGCTGCCACATGTCCTACTATAACTTGCCAATTTGGCTAAAATGTATTAATTAGTGATTGAGTCACGTGGCAGGCCGAGTAACTTTAAACATAACCATTTACTTGCGTTCATTTTTTTTAATAAACAATTTGCGTGCATTCTTGTTAGCCCCTTAATCTTAGTTTGTTGATTCCTTAGTCAAGCTATTATCTTACTCATGAGAGCTATACTTGACATTGCACAGATAGTCCCATGATTACATGTTTGAGACTATGAAAGTGACTTCAGACGTGTTTGGTAGTAAATTTTGAGTAGCTTAACTAATTTGAGTGTTTAGTGGTGGAAGTAGCTTTTGTCAGACGCTAATATTATTAGCTTTTGAAAGTTAGAGGTAGTTATTGGTTTTTTTTTTACCAAAGCTACAACTAATCAACTAACAACCACTACTTTACCAAACAGTCATACTTAATTATTGATAGGCCTTCATCGAGCCTACCAATGATAAAAACCTAACTTGGTCTCTCTAATGGGTAGAAAGGGCAAGTAAGGGTCGATCCCATAAAGACTAAGAGGAGCACTAACATATATCAATTTGTGATAAGTTAAGTTAAGTCAAGTGTTTTTTTTGGATTAAGAGTTATAAAGAAAAATTATAAACGACAAGACATAGCAATTTGGGGATAAATTAAGGGAAGTCATCTAAAACACCCAACTACTCTATCAAGCTAGAGGGATTACTTGAATCATGAATACAACCTACTCTCGTGGTTACAAAACATAAAACAAGTGTTAAAATATAATCACGACGATATGAACATTCCCTTGACTAGAAATTCCTATTCTCATGGCATTTCAAGTCAATTAAGCATAAGGGAGCTAACTCAAGTTCATCTCTCTATCCTTTGTTGAGAAAGCTTAGATAAATAGCTCTAGCAATGACCACTTACAAGAACTAACAATAAAACCACTTAATAAGCTTAACCAATTAACATCCCACATTAGCTAAGTCAACACATGCAAACAAGTATTTGTGAATTCATCTATGGTTTCAACCATCCCAAGTAAAAGAACTACTTACAAATCATAATAAATTGCAAAACTAAAGGAATTAAAAACTAATTAAGAACATGAAATCAAACACTAATCTAACATAAACAAGTAATTAAGGATGAAAAGATACAAAAATAAGTAAATCAAGTAACAAAATAGGAGAGAGAGTAAGACATTCTCATTGATATTGCAAAGAGTATTCAAAACTTTAAATCTCCTTCCTTCAATTCTTCATAATCCAAGCTTTCAACAAGTTTCTCTCACTTTCTCTCTCTAGAAAATGAGGGTTTCTCTCTCTAAAAACCCTAATCTGAGCTAAAAACTACAAAAAATCCCCCCCCTTAAAATTAAGCTAAGGGGTCGATTTATATCACCCCTAAATTACATAGAAAGCTCCGTTAAAAAACTCGCAAAAAAGCGAGGCGCGACCTCTCCAAGTGGTTGGAGAGGTCGTGCCACCTTAAAACAGCTGACGGGAAGAATGTTCAGCACTAGATAGGCGCGGCCTCTCCAAAGGAAGGTCGTGGCCGCGCCAAGTGGAGCGGCCTCTCCAAAAGACAAGCGGCGCGGCCGCGCTTCAATAGAATTTTCAAACAATCATAACTTGTTCATTACTCGTCGAAAAAAGACATGTGACCACTCGTTGGAAAGCACTTGAGATGAACTTTAATCTCCAATCTAGATAACCTCAAAATGTTGACTAGAAAATAAGTTATGGCCATTTGAAATTGACCTTTGTGTAATAATCCTTCCTAAACTCTACCAAATGCTCTTATTTATCCCCAAGACATTCTTTCATGTTTCTTCCATAGCTCCATCAACCCGTGCTCGCCTCTTTCCTTGTCTTTACATCCTCAATCAATCCATAGCTAGACTTGATGCATGCCAAAAAGTGCTAAAATGCACCAAAAAACAAATAAAACCCGTGAAGCACGGGGGACACAAAAAAATTGCATAAAATTAGAGTAAATAATGAACTATGATGCCGATTTATCATGAAAATAAGGTTCAAAACACCCTAAAATCATACCAAATAACATGTTATCAATTATTCATCTTCACAACTAACAATTTGTTTACCGCTAACAACTACCACTAAAGCTACATTTTGCCTAACATTGCCCTAATTACATGTTTAAGGACTTTAGGTGATTGGATGCACCCTTGGAGAGCCATATTTATATTAAAAGAAACTTCATGCAAGAATGCATGAACAATTCCTATGTCAAACCAAATGCCTACTATGTCTCATATATGCCGCTATTCAAAACGAAAACAGTCATTTCAAAGATTGGAATAGAAATCTTTCAAAAATAATTTTGATGCTCCCCTGAAAATTTCTGTGTTTTTACAATAACCTCATTCCTCCATTTAAAGCCAGAAGCCCATTCTTGCCCTTCATGATCTAGCTAAATTGAAACCAATGCATATGTAAATGTCAAATTTTAGCAATCATACATTGTTTTCTCCATTCATATTATCAACTCAAGTACAAACTGTCCAAGACGGCAAAACCAGCTGCAACTCCACCCTCATCTGATGAAGAAACCTTTGTCCGCATCAAGTAACCACATTGCTCATTTATGATAATCTTCTCTTTGTTTCTGCACATTACGGAAATCTTGATGAGATATAACCATTGCAATATTTGTAAATTTAAGCCAATATCCATGGTATTTCGGTAGTGCTTTTCTAATACCACTAAATATAAATTGGTAACAATATTTATGAAGAAAAACACATGGGTGAACTTCATTACAATGAACATTGAAATGAAACTAATTTCATGAAATTTGATACATACATTACTCTTATGGTCTTACTTGTATTACCAAATTTGAGATAGATGTCCAAAATTTTGTATGTGAATGAGATGTTGCATGACAATGATCTGAGAGAAAACCTTTTTTTCAGGGGGAAGGGGGTGTTCATTCTGCTTCTTTATATCTCCTTCTCATTGCACGAGTGTATATAATGACAGGTAATGAAGAATAAAGTTGAGTGTGTAGTTAAATACCTTAAATAAGAACCATATATTCCTAGCTCTGATATAGCATGATCTTTGTGAAAAATGCCTTCTCGTACCAAAAGTGCTGGGAAAACAGTCGGAAAAATCCTTTGCATAAGGATGTATGCAGCATCTTCTTCGGATCCTCCCTTCTGTATTCTTAGCAGTGCTTCCTTCACCTCATTCCCATAAATGTTGTTTCCTGTGTAGAATGATAATCAAAAATCACAAATTACATTCATATGAAAACGTACTCTAATCAGATCAGAAGATCTGCAGATGGTAGTACCTCCGCCTTCTCTCTGCGGTTTCATCACGTATAACTCAGGTCTTTCGATTGCATCAGTAATTATTTCAGTATCATCTAAACTCCATAAGCCTGCAAAGCATTTTCGCAATTTGGCAATGTCTTCTTTGTTATCAAGGAACCTGCTTTCAAAGCAAGGACATGCTCAGATTCAGAGTTCAGGATGCTTTTCATATAAAATAATACTCCGTAATAACAATAATAATATGTTGAACATCAAAGGCTGACTTTTACAAAATATGTTTCAAATTTCTAGGATCCCAGTAAATCAAAGATAAATTTTCAATGTATAAACATGCGTAATAGACTTCAGCTAGTGACAAAGTTAACTATGCAAGGAATCTATTAGTTCTTGCAGTTTCAAAGACATATTTATTGCTGAAGGTGCATAAGGATTCAATTCGAGTTAAGCATGTGCATGAAAATTCACGAATTACCTTTCAAGCACATTGGGTTTTGCAAGCTCCTGCTGAATCTTCTTGGTACCTGCTAAATGGTATGCAATAGATGGACACTTCACAGCAGATGACTGCTCTATCAATAGCCTAGCTCTCCATTCCTGCAAAGCATAATCTACTATAACATTAGAATTGAAGTGTGGCTGATCCATAGTTTGAATTAATTTCTATGTTAGGTGATGGGTAAGAGTCAGCAAGTAATAAACAGAAGGAAATTCTTTTTATCCAACATATCTGATCCCTAAAATATCTCAAGCTATTGCCAGCTGTTGATGGCAGCTTCTATAAGATCATTTATCAAAAGTTAACCAAAAAATTGAAGGTTCACCCTCATAATAATGCAAAAGAAATCTTCTTCTAATTATGCATGTATAATTGCTCAGGGATTTTGACATATTCTTGAATATAGCAGGCACCAAACTATAGACAGAGAGCATTAAATTTCTCATAAAATATGCAATGAAGCATCAAAAACTCCAGAGCTGGAACTAACCAATTCAGAAGGATAATCAGTAGGTGCATAACCAGCTCTGAAATACACCACTGCAACTGCCTCCCCATTTCTGCAAGTGTTCAATGATTCAAGTTAGAAATTTAAAGTGATAAAAACCTCAACAAACCCTTCTCCTGTAGTAATAATAAGGAAATTCAAAATATGAAGAGGAAGAAGGGAGACGTAGTGTCCTTGTGATGACATACACAGCAAGTGTTCCGTCAGGCAGTAACTTGCCTTCTGCATCAATTTCTGCTAATGTCTTCCTGATAGATGTAACACCATGTGTATTATACAGTTAAGAAAAACAGAGGCACATTGACAGTATAAAAAGCCATGAAATGAATTTCTGAATACCAGTTCAAATATTCACTCTCATCATCTGAATATAGGCTAGACGCAATTGGTTAACCATTCAAAATAACACTGACATGCAATTACGCTGTTAATAAACCATTTAAGTTGAATGCGCTTGAATATTGAGAGCTTTACGACAACCAGCTTTCCACATGTTTTGTTAGAAAAACAAAAAGGATATCTCTCCCTCAATACATCAGAAAGCCAAAGCTGGTCATACATGTTGCGTTCCTCAGCTTGAACCACAACAAGAACAACAGCCCTGCAGAATTTAACAGTTCCGTAAGTTATACGAGCACGAGCCATGAGGAACAGAAAAGCTTTTTCTGCAAGATTAACCTTGGATTATTGTACTCTCGCCAAGCTTCAGCTAATGCCTTTGCGAAATGTTGAACAGAAGCATTTTCAGGGACCTTTCTGAAGTCTAATTGAAGCTGATTTCCATAGAGACCAAGCAAGTTCCTACATTTTAAACTCCAGTCTGTCAGCTAGAATTACTTTTGTAACTAAAAGAAATGCATATACCATTAGCAGAAGGCAGTATACTTAAATTACTTCAGGGCCCTTTAGTTGAAATTTAGTAATGAGTAAATATTATGTAATCTACAGGGGAAGCAGAAATTCATATTACCTGTGAAGTTCACTGACAAGACACATAAGCCCAGCAAATGAAGATGAGATTGTGTTGAACTCTATTTGGAGAAGTGATTTTGTTTGTGCATCAAGCATGTAATCTGATCGATGTAAGCCCAAACGTATTTCCTATATTTATTTTTGAATCAGATTAGACCCCAAACTTCTCAAAGCAATTACCATTATATTTTTCCACCCTTGTAACCAAGATGATTGTAGTTCCTGTTCATAACAATATACAGAAAAAATAAAATCACCTCTTTCTTATTGATGTCTATCATCTTGGAGTGAATATCTAACAGTCTTGATGTGAATTCATCTACTTTTCTGGTTCTGTAATATGGAAACAGCTGGAATATTCAGTTTCACATGCACAACCTGCTAATCCAAATCAATATACTGAGTAGAGACAAAAGAAAAACCAAAAACCCAGGATGACAAACTTAATGTCCAACCAAAAAGTTATGATTCCTTGTCCATGAATCTCATTGAACTTGAAATATATAACTCTTATCTCTGGAATCTATTCCAACCAAAACTACATACATCTGACTCACCTATATGATGGCACTTCACAGTTCACACTAGTATCAAGTAGAGCAGTAGATAGCTAAGAAGATACTCAAATCCAAATGTACAATTGATTCTTGTCCCTGAGCAAGCACCTTATATAGCTAAGCCTATACTCAAATCCATATGCACACCTGATTCTTGTCCCCCAGCGAGCATCTTATATAGCTAAGCCTATACTCAAATCCATATGTGCCCCACCTGAATCCTTGTCCTAGAGCAAACAACATATATAGCTAAGCTATTACTCAAATTCCAGCTTTTACTCAAATTCCGAAGCCTATTCTCAAATTTGTATGTACACTTGATTCTTGTTCTAGAGTGAGCAACTTAAATAGCTAAGCCTATACTCAAATTCATATGTATACCTGATTCTTGTCCCAAAGTGGGCAACTCAAGTTACTCTTCCAGTTTTCTAACTATACTTATTGATAAAAGAACTAATCTGATGGGTTTCGACAAGATGTACACATTACAAGAATGCAAAATTTGCAATGTACATCATCTACAATGTGGAGACATCGAAAACGAACCTTGACAGCGAATCCTGGAGAAACTTTGCATCCAAGCTAACACGATCAAAGAGCTCATTGAAAATAGAAGCTAATTCACATGCTTGCTTAAAGTGATCCTCAGGAAATGAGGCAGGCAAAAGAGAAATTGGGGCATGAATCATACCAACCCCAGGAACTGTCCCTGATTTCTGCAATATAACCACAACAATTTAACAGTAGAATATTTTCACTTCCATTTAACAACCAAATTACAAATACCCAACTGCCCTTTAAACCAATACAAAAACTTTTGTATACATTGGATTTACAATAGTGTTATTGTGCGGCGCAAAAATTACCCTTATTGTCATTAAAGTTATCCTTATTCTCACAAAAAGTTACCCTTTACTTACATAAAGTTACCCTTTACTTTGCCAATAGTTAATCGTTGATTGATTGAAATTTGGTGAAATTTATCAATCTCCATCTTCCCCAAATCTCACGAAATCAACCTAGTTAAGTGAACAAAAATACCTAATTGTTGTAGTATCTTTTCTCACAATTGATATAGAATGAAAGGGTAAAAAAGATTGAATTGATTTTGAATTATTTGAAATTGATGTACGAGTATATTGCCAAATTAGGGAGGTGAGAGAAAGAAGGAGGAATTATGAAATTTTCAATATCACCTTATTTAGCATTGAAATAGGAGAGAGTTAGATTAATATTTCTGATTTAGAACAAAGGTAGTGTTAAAGTGGCGAAAGATGTAGATATCGTCAAGTCTTCTATTAGATGCCATGGACCTTGAAAGAGGAAGGAAATTGAAGTCGCCAGCAACCCGCCATTCAATAATTACTGTAAACCGGACTTTTTGTAAAGTTTGTCAAACCAATAATAGCTCTAATAGTCTAATTAAACCAAAATCAACATTTATAAATCCATTATTCCTTCCCTTAGTCATAAAGCATATAACTTTATAAGAATTTGACGTGCATTTTTACTTTGTTCCAAAAATTCATGTTTATAAAACCCCAGGAAACTTAAATAAAGGGTATTGCTAAAATAAACAAAAGAGAAAATACAAACTTCAAAAGTAACCCAATTCAAAAGTATAAAGGGTATTGCTAAATCATAACACATTTCACAAGATGGTATTAACATGGAAATTTACGGGCGGCAAAATCACGCGTTAATTGGTGTAATTAAATCCTTTCTACATCTACTTAGGGAAAACGATCACAAACCTTAGCAGTTCTATCACCAACGAGAAGCCCATGAAGAGAACACCAAACCAAGGCATCATAAACCAATTTCTGAAGCAAATTGGGATTAATATCATGAGGATTGAAGATGGGTTTTTCAGAATTTTGTTGTTGGGTTTCAAATGAATCGGATTTGCTGGAGTTAAGAGGAAGAACGGAAGAAGATGGGAATGAAAATTGAGACATGGATGTGTTATTGAGATTGGGGAGATGGGAATAAAATGGAGAAGTTGGGAGATTGTTGAAAGAATTGGATTATTATTGATTGGAAGAGTTGAGGAAAGAGAATAAAAAAGGGTGCGATTAGGAGTTGGAGTTGAGAGAGTGGAGCATCCACTTCCCATATTCTTTTTAGTTCTTGCTACAAAGCGTCACTGCTTATGCTTTAAGGAGAGTTTTTACATTGGTCAATTGGCCAATGGACTAATGGAGGGATTAGAGACGGCAAGTGGAGTCGGTCGGCAGAGGCTCGATTAGGCACGACGTGAAAATGTTTTGATAAGAGATTATCCCGTCACAAGCCTGATATTAGAGGCGCGTTGATGTGTTATGAACGATTAGACCTGGAAAATGGGTCATTCGGGTCGGGTCAAGCATGTTTAGGTCATATTCGGGTCAAGTCAAAATTTGGTCGGGTCATGTTCGGGTTGTTTCATTGTGAATCAAGCTCAAATGAATAATTTTATACAGAGTTTATATTTTGTTATTGTTATAATAAAAACTATCAATTCAGTTTATGAGCTTAGCTACGGTTGAAAATGAACAATTTGAGTTACTTTTGGTACAAGACATTTTAAGTCCAATTATAAGGTAATTTTAGTTCGGGACATTTCGGGTATCGGCTCTATTTGGTCAATTTTGGGTATCGGGTCTGTTCGGGTCAAACACTTCGGGTCAATTTCAGGTCGGGTCAACTTCGGATTGGGTCAGTTCGGTTGTCGGGTCAGGTTCAGGTCAACTCCATTTTCGGGTCGGTATGGGTCGGGTCAATTTCAGGTTTCGGGTCATTTTCGGGTCAATGTTTTGGGTCAATTTCGGGTCATCGGGTCTGGGTCGGGATTGCCAAGTCTATGAACGATATATATGGAGATCATTTTCAGGCATAGGCTAAACATGGTCACGATAGGTGACCTTCATGTCGACCAATTTATATTTGACCAATTTACAAAAGAAGGTTAAATTACTAAAAGATCCACTAGCAAAGTAGGACCGAGTACAAGTACAATATAACGCATGGATAAGGTTATGCATGGGCTTCATTTATGAAAGATCAACACAAGCTCGGCACGACACACCTTTTTCTTGACCCATTCAAAAAATGTCAAATTGTACACAAGCTTTGCTATTATGGCCCGTACATGGCACTAGGAGGCACAAATATGATTGTATTTTGCTCACTGCGTCATTGTGTACTCAAAAAAGATTTTATTTTTTTAAAGGAGAAGAACATCGGTAAGAAAGTAAAACTAATTACTGGTATATTAATTGGTTTGACTACCTAATTGTAATATTGTGTAAAATTATTTAATAAACATTCATTCATTTCTTAACAATTACAACAATTTATTTTATCGCTTGTCATTTAATTTATTTATTTTTAAGAAATTTGTGAAATGACCAATAAGGATATTGAAGTAATTTTTTCTAACAAAAATAAATTAAACAACACATGTTATTTTTTAAAGAATAATTTTCATTAAACACTATGCATGGAATTTTTTCTTTTCTTTTTTTTTTTTTGACATGAGCTCCAACAATACAACTAAACAATAATTCTCTTTCATTATGCAGGAAATGTACAGAATAAAACAATTTATTATATGTTGCTGAGAGATGACTAGTCCAACGTGGCTTTCCTCACAGGATTGCCGTTACCATCCTGAGCTGAAGTCTTGGGAAAATTTGAACCCACCTTTAGAATGGATCTCAGAGGTCTTAACTCCCCGTCGTTTCTTCTCTCTGTCACCTCGTTCTTCTTCCTTTTCTTGCTCTCATTTATAATTTCAGGTTCATCTTTTATGCTAACCATTTTTCTTGGAGCTTTAGTTTTAGCTTTACCCACAAATTCTATTGTTATTTTTCCTTGATCAGAGGCATCAAGCAATCGAGAAGATTCATCTTCAATTTCAACTGAAGCCAAAATATCACAATCTTCAGCTCCATTAATTGAATAACCACGTTGAGAATTCATTTCCTGTCGATCAATGACAGGCCAACTTATCATTCGGGTTTGCTGAATTTGAGCCGGAGGGCCCAAGGTCACAGGTTTAAGGGCTTGCGCAGCTAAGTTTCTCATGATGAAGCGGAACAATCTATGGCAGATTCCAAGAGATTGAAGCTGCTGCTCATTTTGAACCATTTCTTACGTCGTATGAGAGGTTTTTGAATAACAAATAAGGTAGGTAGCCTATGTAAAACATGGTATCCCCTAGCAAAAGTGGAGTGCAAGTGAAAACAAAGGTAGAAGAGATTCTTTTCTTGGATGAAAACCCCACTGTTTTGGTTATCCAAAGAAGAAATATTCTCTCTTTTTTCAGCCAGTTTCCATGTGTAACTGAAACTTCAACATTAAAACGCAATTTAAGCCATAAGAAAATACAGAACATTTGAACCACTAGAATAATCTCAAATATCCATAATTTATACAATTTGGTTGGAAATATCGGTGACAAGGAGCGTATAACTTTTGCCTGAAACCCACATCCATGGGTGTATGCCAATATCAAAGCTAAAACGATACTTTGTGAAACAACACATGCTAAACTTGCAAAATTTTGGCAGAAGCAAAATTTGCCTTGCAACTGTACATTACAGGACAATCAAGTCTAACTACTAAGATCTATTTAGGAGGAGGAATTCGTCCACAGAGACGCCAATATGCTCCAGGGTGAAAGAGTGACTTCTCAAATACCCATATATCACGAACAAGTACCTACTCGAACATCAGAATCAGCAGTAAGTGTTTGAATGAGCAAGACGGTACAAAACTCCATGTGACAACAGAGTTGAGTTTCTTGAGAACAACATTTCATATTGCAGGCCTTGATACATATGTACGAGTGTTAAGACAAATTTTTGTCAGATGTACTATTCAGTTTATTTCACAGCGATAATCTTCTAGGTATAACTGAACCATTCAAAACAAATTTAGAAAATTGGACCACCCTGATACAGATTTAAAAGGATTATATTGTAAATATACTAGTATATAAGTTGGGTTCAGTTACATTCAGATATAGGTTTAATGGTTCCTCTGCTACGTCCAGTCAGTTCGATGTCATTTTGGTCAGTATGTACTCCGTAGATCATTGTGTTTCCAAGATTGTGTTTGACTGAGCTTAGGTGCTTGAAGTTGATTTGTTATGGTTGATATTAAAAAGTGAACGACTAAGTTAACAATGATTACATTCCAAATTGTTAATTTGCAAATAGCTAGATGCAACAATTTACGCCTTGCCCAATCAGCTGCAGCATTTCCAGCCAAGTTGGTTAGAAGGAAATAATTCAAAATCAATAATATATACAAGTATTTTTCCTATGCCAAGGCTTTAATCTCATAGCCACCCACACCTGAGACAATTAAAATGAACCACTCATAACATAAGCCTACTTCCATCTTCACAGAGCTACCCATGAATATAACCATTAGCAGACCTCGTCTACTCAAATCAAATCCACTTCATCTAATCATATTTTCCCTTTCCTTTCCACACTACCATTCCATATTTCCACTACCCTCATTTTTCGACTTCTCCATCCCCAGTACACCAACCCATCCACCCACTACAACTCTCTCTCTCTCTCTCTCTCTCTCTCTTCAACCCAGGTGCCCACCACCCCAGCCACCTCCTCCGGCAATCCTGTTGTCCAAAGTCCAACCCACCTAACCCCCTTTCCAAGTGTCCTGGAATTACAGCCACACCTTCATCCAACTCCACCCTCCTTAGTCTCATTTTCAGGGCTGCTACAACTGCCTATTGCTGCCGGGTTGTTGCCTGCCATAGATGATGCTCTTTGCTGCCAAAAATTTGCTGGTGATACAGTCGCATTTGTTGCCCTTGCTATCCTCCATCTAGCCTGCCTATCTCTGCTCTATCTTCCTAACCCATCCCTTCACCCCCCACATACTCACCTAATCCTTTGGTGTAAATTAGAGCTGAGGTCTTCCATGGCAGGTGTCGCTTGCAATGAGCGAAGGAAATTTTGACAAAGGAGAAGAGAGGGGGATGGGGTAACTTAGTTGGAAACTCGAGTGTTAGTGGTGGAGGAAATCTTAGAGGGGGAAAAGGTAAGGTATATGGGGACTTTGAAATTAATGTGCTGATGACTGATGCCTTTGGTTCAAGTAAATAGGTGTAATTGTAAATTGGAGAGAGAAAAGGATGGGGTGGGGGTTTTGAATAAGAAAACGATGTAGCAGATGGTTTTAATTAGGATAATTAATAGGGTGGTTTATATTGAAAATTTTGGTTGCATGTAGCTCCACTTAGGGATGTTTAAGGCTAAAAATGCAATTTTTTTGTACAAACTGTAGACACCTAATTGTGCCTCCCCAACTAAAACCTACAGTAATTTAACCCTTGACGCTATTCTTTCAAGCAATTCAAAGAGACGTTATAATACTCGAAGTATTACTCTTAAACCAAGGTGTGAAGAGTTAAATTACTAAGGGTTTGAGTTGGGGAGACACAATTAGGTGTCTACACATACAAAGAACAATAATTGAAATTAATATACCAAAAAGAAGAAAAATTCAAGTCAATAAATGGATTGTGTCAGCAGTAATCAAACTGTAATCAGTTGATATCACTTTCCACTCGATTTAGGATTGTATTGAGTCATCATCAGGCTAGCAAAATTCGAGTTAGTTTGCATCAACTAGGTTGATGTTTCGGGGTCAAGATCAGTTAGTCATTTTCAGAACAGATTTTAGTCTGGGTGGTTGAGTTCTAGATAACTGGGCCTTAGTCAATGTCTCCATGTCTATAATCTTCTAATGTAATCACTAAAATTGAAAATAAGAAGTCTAGCCAAATATCAGCATGCATTTGTTGAAAATATTTCAAACAAAATCAAGAAAAATCACATAATATAATATGAAAATCAATATATGACAGTAAATTGGCCATGATATCAAGATGGAGCACGCAACTACCTCTTTATTTTTATCTCCAGCAACAGCAGTGCCTTCAGAATTATAAGCCTCAAACTTCTGCAAGAAAATCATCTCATTCAACTTTCAATTGCAATGAAAAACAGATAAGAAAAATCCAATAATCACAAAAAAGCGCATTTGGTACAACGCCAGAGGGAAAAAGGGGGGAAAAACCCAAAGTGAAATTTCACAATATGGAAGAATGGAGCTTTATTTAGCTGATTCCCTTGTATTATAAACCTACTTTAGTCACATTCTGTTTATATCCATTGATACATGTATGATATATCTCCCAGCTCTTCTGTCCTTTACTTCACCCTCCCCCCCCCCCTCTCTCCCCCTCCCCCTCTTTTAAATCCAACTCTGTCATTGGCATTATTCCACATAAATAAATGAAGATTATGCATATATTAATTCGGATATGCGGAATGCTACCTATGGTGAATAGAGTGCATGGGTACTTTTTTCTTTGGTAAATTTTAAGCAGAACCATTAACTGAAATTCTAATCAATAAATTAAAATTTGGAGTACTGAATTGCATAAATGAACGTTACCCCTTTACATTTTAGTGATTGAAACACTAAATAAGATTAGTAAACAACAGCAAGGAAAAAGTGCCAAGTCCAAACTCTAAAAAAACTTACAAGCTGGAGTTAATAATGAAGCAAACAATATGGAATTTTAAGTTTAAAAAAAAAGAAAAAAAATACAAGTGCTTGTCAAAGTCCAGAACTAAATATAGCTATCATGAAACCTAGAAAATCTTTGCCAAATAAATCTAGCATCCTTTCCCTCTCATCTCGAGTTCACAATTTTGTAATCTGTTAAACTGATGAGGCTCCTAGGTGTGCTCTCAATTGTGATAACAAAAGTTCATTTTGGGGTCTCCAAAGCTTTTGAAAATATAAAAGACGATGACAGTGAAAGAAGATTCTTAACTGAGCGATTGTCAATTATTTAAAGACAAAGAAGGGATTTTTTGGTCGGAATGATGCCACAACTCACAAGTATCTCTTAGCCTGAAGAGTTTAGAGCACTTATCTATATCCTCAAGATAAAAGAAGTGTTTGTCAAAAAAAATAAAAAATTAGTGAGCAGGAGGGACACTTGACAACTATCTTATTAAAAATTTCCTTCCCAATCTACAAGAAAAAAAGTGATTAAATTGTTTGCAGATTCCATATAAAATTAACTTTCTAGAAAACTTAACGTTATTGTTCTTACTTCCTGTGGATACTTGGTTTTTTTGCTAAGCTTATCGTTTTTTTTTTAGTAGCACCTCTAAAAGATGAGAGGGAAAATTCCATATCATACTGCTTTGTCCTATAAAATTTTAACTAGACTAAAATCTTCATGTAACACCTTTTTTTATTTGTTTGTGTGTAGTATACTCATTTATCATTTCAACTCTTATTAACTTTGTTTTGATATTCTAAAATTAACTATCTCCATTACAAGTTTATTTGCAGCAATTACTCGTTCATTCCTACATGAATACATCTAACATATTTTTAGGTTTCAAGATATTATTGGAGTTTGGACATTTTGATGTCCATCATCAGAAATACGGTATCAATTTTTTTAATGCAACATAGCACTTGATATTCTACATTCTATTCACTAATTGCGGTCAATGTTGCAACTCATATTGTTTAAAGTCCAAAAAATCATGATTCCTTCATTTTGTATCCATTCCTGGTTACAAATGATGGTTCCATCATGTTGCAATTCATATTGTTTAAAGTCCACTCAAAATAATCATGGTTACACCGACCAAACCAAATCGAATCACATATTGGTACCATGTAACATGAGGCATGACATGGCCAGATCACAAATCACAAAGCTCACACTAAATACTTATAGCTGACATCTCGATATTTCATGTGTATCTCTTTAACTCCCTTTACATTCAAGAGTCATCACCAAAAGCTTGTGCTATAGAAACACTGTTTATGAAATTTACATTCAACCTTTTGAACAGAGCAGATAACATCTTTTAAAACTAGCAATGACACAGTCCCTCCTTACGGGCATAGCAATATAATTAGTGATTTATGTATGAGAGCATATTTAATTGAGCATATATAAAAGAAAAAAAAAAAAAAAAAACTAATCAGCATTAAACAAAGGAAAAATACACTTTAATAATCCCCAACTATGAGCGATTTACTTCTAATAATTCCCAACTAAGGTTTATTTTTTTATTAATCCTAACTATGGGGTCAGTTTGCCACTAGTAGTCCCAACCGGTCATCAACCTAATATAACAGGTTGCTTTGACACGTGGCATCACGTGAGTGGTTCAAAAAAAAATTAAATTAAAAGACTGAAAAATTATAAAAAATAAAAAATAAAAAAAAAACAAAAAAAAAACCTCTCCTCCCTACCAGCCACCCCATCCCCCTAGCCCAGCCGGAATACGCCGCCACCTCGCCAGAAACCTCCCCTTTCCCCTTCCACTCCGACGAAAACAACCACCTTCCCCAGCCCCACCCCCGAAACTACCCCTCCCTTCCCCCCACCCCCGAAATCGCCTCAAACCACCACCATCTTACCTGCTTGCCGGCTCGCAAAACCACCCCAACCTACCTCCTTATGTCCTTGTTTCAATTGGAAACCCCAACCTCCCCTGTG
Source organism: Chenopodium quinoa (assembly GCF_001683475.1). Classification (NCBI taxonomy): domain Eukaryota; kingdom Viridiplantae; phylum Streptophyta; class Magnoliopsida; order Caryophyllales; family Amaranthaceae; genus Chenopodium; species Chenopodium quinoa. The sequence continues at coordinate 9,898,654 of NW_018743292.1, forward strand.
CCGGTTTCCCCCTCCCCTATTTCCGATAAAATACATCAATTAAGCAGTTGAATTTTGCAGAAAAATTACGCCGAATTATGACAAAAACAATACACAAATCCAATATTTACCTGGTAATGTCGAAATAATAACCTCATAACACAAAATCGGTTCAATTCCACTAGGAATTTACGGGCGAAACAGTGAAAATCCCAACAAAAAAAATTAAAGAGGAAGAGGATTTTGGGGGAAATTAGGGTTTTGAGGATGGCGGTATAGAGGGAAGGGGGAGGGCCGACGGCTGAGATGGTTGAGGAGCGGAGGCTCGGCGAGATTGGGCTGGGCGGTGGAGGTGCAGGTGGGGGAAGGGGGAAAGGCTGGTATTTTGGGTTTTCTTTTATTTTTTAAATTTTTTTTTTCTTTTTAACTTTTTTTTCTAGACCAGTAGAATTGCGACACACGTAATTATATAAAATAAATAAATAAATAAATAAATAAATAAATAAATAACCTGCTTATCAAGTTACCGGTCATCCGGGACTACTAGTGGCAAACTAACCCCATAGTTAAAAAATAAACTTTAGTTGGGATTATTAGAAGTAAATCGCTCATAGTTGGGATTATTAAAGTGTATTTTTCCTTAAACAAAAGGCAACTTGCAGCAGTTAACTAGATCACTGAGATGTTTCATTGAAACGAAGAATACCTGGTTTGTAAGAAACTCCAGGGTGAGCTGTATGAAAACCTTCTTAAGGTCATTGCGGTCAACACCAATCTGCAATCAGAATATTACGGGATAAGATTCACTTCAAAAATAGATTAGAATAAAGTTGCTTGAACAAAAATGGAGACTGAACCTCAATATTTAATTATTTATATTTTCCATACTGAAATAATTTACTAAGCTGTTTTTCACTAGCATAAGGTAACTATGCTACAGCAACGACTACAGCTTCTAAACAACACGGCCACAGGCAGCCTACTTCTACAAGAGCATCAAGAGATCATCTCTAGAATAGTCACAACGCAAATTAAAAGGTAGTTTAATTATATTTTTTTCCACTCAAATAAGGCACAACGTCAACATGCTTTCAATCTATGTGGCACTACTAATTTCCAAATAAACAAAGAACAAAGACACTTAAATAAGGAGCTTAACGTAAACAGCAATGTAAAGAGCTACATGTGAGATACCCTATAGAAGAATGGCATCCAAACCCTTCCATTATGTCAGAAACAAAGGCTCAAGAGCAACCAAAGTAATTTAGTAACTTGGGATAACACCAGAGCTTCATAGTACTCTCTAAAATTAAAACTTCATAGAATATATTCAACTCTGCTCCAAGAAGGGGATGTTGAAAGAAAAAAGCTATGCAGAACATATTTAAAAATATAACAGGCATCAAGAAAGTAAAGACTTCAAATCCCACTTCTCTGATACAAGGATTTATTACAATAAATTTGTGGACCCATAATAGACTTCAAACCCCACTTCTCAGAGACTGTAGTGGGCGCATTCCTTAAAGAGCGACCCATCCCCCTTTCATCTTTATGACCTTACACAACTCCTGATTCTTGACACAATCCTAAAGTGCCCAGACTTCCAACCTCCATGTCTTTTTTTCTTTTTATTTTTTTGAAGCTCTTAATAAACATCCTTCTGATTAAATGCCTCACTCCCAAAGAGGAGTAAATCTTATCTCATTCAGTAACAGCCCTTTTTTAATAGACAGAAGTCACTCAATAAGGAAAAAATCAAGACAAGTTATAAATGTTGGGAGGCTAGAGTATTCCAACAGATAATGAAGGTGCTCATGTTAAAATATCCACAATTAACAGAAGAAGAAAAGAACAGCAAAGCAAAAATGTGTTTTTTTTGTAAAAGATTTGTATTTGATTCACACTTCATATTGTGAAAGTTGTCTTTCCAAGCTCAGTGCAAGATTTTACGAAGCACATTTTAACCGATTGAGTGTGAAATATTAGAAACTTGCCAGTCTAGCTCGCAGGGTTCGGATTTTAACAGCTGGCACAACCAATTCCCAATACACACTGCTCCACATTGTTTCTCTTTTTTTTATATCATTTTTCAGGACCTGTATGAATTAAGCCTGGTCAGATTTGTAAACAAGTCAAAGGAAAAATCTCTCAGGAAAACTATAAATGATAACTTACTGAGAACATGTTTTCCGTAACTAATTTCCTCAATGAAGTTTTATCACCATGTGCCAGGTATGCATTTATCTGTGAAGAAAGAACAACTTAGATACACAGTCAGCTCAGCAAAATACATGAACAATACAGACATAAGATGCGACCCATAACCTAGTCAGCTGTGTTGGAAGGTTTTTAACTTAAAAAGAAAAAGAAAGTTCCATAATTATTAATTGATGCTAATACCCATATCAAAAAAACATTTGGTTGCTTCATAAGACATTAACCACCACAAAGCATTAGTAAACAAGCTAAAATAATCTATTAGCTGTAAAAATACAGATCATCACCCTATACATATCTTCCTTTTTATGTGTGATTGGGTTTGTAATGACCTCATAACGATAATGCCTATACTCCTTTAATTAGACTAATAAAACAAAAATGAGTACTAACTCTCCTTTACATTATTAGTATTTGTTGAAATTCACGAGATTCTAACATTGAATATTGAATTATTTATTTTTTTCTAATAGAAAATACAATAGTTTGTGAATCCTGCTAATAGACCTAGACGGTTTACAGATATCAAGAAACAAATACTTCCTCCGTTTCTTTATACTTGCAACACATACTTTTTCACGGTATTTTAAGAAAAGTGGGGCTGATATAATCTAATACACTTAAAATGAGGGTAAGAGATGGTTAGAAGTAAAATTTAGTGGGCCATGAGATTAAAATAAGGGTAATAGTACAACTTTTAACAAAAAGAACTTTCTAATTACAGTGTGTTGCAAGTATTGTGACATTTCCATTTTAGGGAAATGTTGCCAGTATAAAGAAACGGAGGAAGTAGTACATATGTGCTTTATGTTCTTTCCATTTAAAATCCATAGGAACTTGAAACACCCATTTGTTGGTTCTAAAATTCTCAAGGACCAGAAAGTAAAAGGCAAGTCAAAAGTTGATACCATATAAGGCATACCTCTTTATATAATTCAAACGCCTCTTTATAGAAACCCTGTTTCGAATACCCAAATTTCCTCAATTTGGAGATAGCATAGGCGCTTTTCATCTGCAAATAAACGGCACATAACAATGAACAATGAAGCATGTAATCTCATTAAAATATCTGCAACTAACAACAAAGGAGATCTGAATAATTGAGTGTAGGACATGGTTTCATTCTTTTCACCTGAAAACTCCTTATCTAAACTTATCAAGATGTATCGCTTAATATGAACTACTTCAAACTATATATAAGCTGTAAAATAGACTCAGTAGGTGTTATCTAAATTATTAACCCTTATCTGAAACATATGATTTTAAAAGAGAAAAGATCAATGTCACAATCCTGTGGCTCATCCACTTAGTAATGATAATTCCCTCCATCCCAAAATAGTTCAAGCACTTTCCAATTTCATCCATCACAAAATAGTTTGAAGTCCTTTTTTGGTATGGTCATCCTAATTATCTATTATATCATACCTTACTTTTGGATCCACAATCTCCTTTTCACATCTAATTTCTATTAAAATAACAGCAGATAACTCAAATACAACTTATCTCCTATAACTTGTGCAGTGATAAATGTTCGAACTAATGAGGGACGGAGGGTGGACATGGTAGGAATCATTGAAGCTTGTTCTCTCTTGGGTTGCTATAGGTTAGGAAAGGACTCCTCTGACCTATCATTTCATATATCTTCTACAAAAACTTATATGGTTGAGAGGGGACTCCTTTAACTGGTCATTTCATACCCCATGCAACAAATACTTCAAAAGTTTCAAATCTTCTCCAACAAAGTTCTTTAATTATCTCTAATTTAATTTGAAAATCAAAATTTCCAAAAAGGTTGAAGGTATCAATAGAAATCTAGTATAAAATTAGTAATTTTAAACAAACTGCATATAGAGGCATAATTCTTTCAACATATATGTTATGTGTCACGAAATGTTTCAGACCAAAAAACCACTTTAATTTGTATTACAAGATTGAACCCCTTTTTTTGGTATAAGCTCTTAGACATTGTTGCCAAAGAGCTTTAGCCTGGTTTTGTATCAAAATACCTGCAATCATGAATGCATAGAGTTGTGATTGTGGTGAAGTAATTTTTTTAGTTGAAAATATAAGGTGTGCATTTTTGCAGAAGGGCTTCTCATCAAGCGTTGCTGTGGGGTAAAGTGGTCTTTATATTCTCACACAGGCCACATACCCTGAAGGAACCAGATCTGTCAATCTCAGTGTGATTGGCTGACGATCTATAAATAAGATTTAAGGGCTCCTTGTCTCCACTCTCCACCCATTGTTCTCTGTCATCTGTCTAATTAATGATATATTCCTTTAAACTAAAGCGCTTGGGATAGTTCAACTAAGACTAATCTACCCTCGTGTATTTTGAGAAACCGCGTTAGCATATATACAACATAAATCCAACAAACTGCAAAGACAAAGCAAAGTCGAAGAATATACTAAAGTGAGAGCGCATCAAGAATTACAAAGATCAGCCTTGCTAAAACAATTAACAGAAGAAGATCTCAATTGTTTCAGGGCAAGAACAGAGCCCTTGGGGAAAATTAATATGCAAATAATGAAAACTTACCTCTATGATCATGTCTTCCTTCGTTCTTCTCCATCCTCTTCTAGTGAACCATCTAAAACAGAAACATAAAGAGAGTTCCCATCATAAGGAGAGAGAGAGAAAAAAAAAAAATTCTTTTGAAGTCTAATTCACCAAATAGAGGATAAACAGAACTTGTTACAGGAAACTAAGAGCATAAAAAGCAAATAAAACATATACTTCCTCCAAAAAAAAAAAAAAAATCATCACAACAATTGGATTTTGACACTATTCACTTACTATCATTTGACCATATATTGTGATGTTTACGTAGGGAATATTATAGTCATGTGAGGTATTGTTAGATTCATCTCAATATATAACTTCAACATATTAACCTTTGAAGACTTTTATGGGTATGTGATTGAAGATATTAATAGTTAAAGTTGTGCACCATGAAACCATGAAACTTCAATTGTTGCAATAAAAAAAAAAGATGGAAGTAAGCACCTTGTTAAGAATTACAATTAACTGATTACCATACGACGCCATATGGCATAAAAACTATATCCACAACTCACAAGCATGATGATCAAATGAAAACATCCTTGTTTTAACAATACTGATATTAGTTTCATAATCAACATTAGTATGACAGGTTGAAGGATGAATGATATGGAAGTCAAATATCTTTTCTTAAACTTCAAAAAATATCAAAATGGACCTTTGTGGTGAGATGAGAGAGAATTTCTTTCAAAAAAACCACCTTTGCAAGAATGAGATTGGTTCTCGAGGCCCGTATGGTTCATAGATAAATCCAGGGCTAAGCATTGCAACTTGCATGGCCCCCTGCATGAATAATGAAGCAAAAACATTCAAATTTTCTTTAGGTAGAATCTTGCCAAAAACAACCAAAAGAATAAGATGAGCAAAAGACCACTCAATATTAGCAGACAAAGAAATTTTTCAAATAGCAGAAAAGCAAAGATGGATGAATAATTATCTTTGGCATCATCATGTATAACTAAAATAGACATTAAGTTGAACAACAGGTTAAATCACTTACAAACATAGTTGAGAATTGCATGATAAGAAGAAATTCATAAGGCTCAAGGAACTAGGACTATAGGAGTACCTGAGGTGCGCGCGCACACACACAGACATGCACGTTTTAACTTCATTTACTAGGTCCACAATATTGAACTCCCTTCAATTCAAAGTTTTATCTAATTTTTGTCAATTCAGCAGTTATATTTATAAGGCTCAAGGAACTAGGACTATAGGAGTACCTGAGGTGCGCGCGCACACACACAGACATGCACGTTTTAACTTCATTTACTAGGTCCACAATATTGAACTCCCTTCAATTCAAAGTTTTATCTAATTTTTGTCAATTCAGCAGTTATATTTAATTAAATTCTTAATATGTGAAAGTAGCTAATGTGACACAATTTGGATTATTGTTCACGAAGGGGTTGCCAGATTCTTGTCTGAATCAAAGTTACTATAGTGAATTCTACCAACATAGCTTACCCCTTAAAAGGGATTGCATTAGGAACATCAAAGAGATGCTTCATAAATTAATTTAACAAAATAAGGGATGGAATTTAATCCGAATTGTTCTTCCAATGCCAGTACTAGAGTTACATGCAATTAAACAAGGTAGCAGAGAAAGATGTACAGTACTACAGTTTACTAATGCCACATTAAGTAAATTACTATGAACCTCACTAAGATTATGAAAAAGTTTGGCCAGGCAAATTACCGTCTGCCGTGCTTGATGAGGGGCTTTTGCTTGTGTTGATAATGATCTAGCTTCATACAAAAACACTGACATCTCAGCAGCAGCCTGATATTAAGGATGAGAGAAATGTCACATGTCGTAAAACAAGCTATCATCATGTAAGACAATAAGACAAATTATAGATGAAAAGAATTATTTTTATCAGTTGACAGCAAAAGAATAATGTTTAGTATGAGGTTTCTACCATTGTAGAGCGAAGCACCCCTGCTCTTCCATGAGCCAGTGGATAGTTTTGACTCTTGTATAAAGAAGAATCTGTCTTGCATAAGTTATCTTGAGGCCCTTATAACACCAAATAAAATCATGTAAGCATATATATATATCAACTTGACAGGAAATACATTCTCATGAAGTCACAATTATATCATCCACTTTCAATATTGGCATATGTTTACAAACCCAACAAGGAGCAAAATAGAACGGAATGGTTGTAAGACTTGTAACTACACAGGAGCATATTAATTTTTTTAGGCTACAAAAATGTTCCACTAAGAGCATGTTTGGTATAGAGTTTTTGAAATTTTGAGTGATGGTAATGAAATCAATTAACCATTTCCATTACATATTATTTGGTATGACCATATGAGAGGTGTGGTAACACGCTCCATGTCATAGGGGTAGCCAATACCCACCATTTTTTACCTCTTCCATCCCTATGTTACAAAAATGATTCCCACCTCAATCCCCAATTTGATACAAGGTATCCTTTCCATGTGCATACCCAACAAAAATAATGGTAACACTTTATATTACTCTTTCACCTTGTTTCCATTCCATTTCTAAGTGTGGAGCAGAATATCAATAGCAAATACCGATAGCTCATTTAAGTTTACGATTCTTATATTTTTAACTTTTAAGGTGCGCTTCTCTATCCCTTCGTACCTCAGGAATGTGATCAGCTTTTTCTTCAATTTCCTTTTCGAAAGTTCACATTAAAACCCTATTCAAAGTTTATTAGGAAAGGCACTTTGTCAATCTCGCCTGCTTACTTATTGACATTGCACTCGAATAACGACTTCGATTATAAGAAAACTTAAAATTCTAAGTTCCATCTCATTGAACACAATACACAATAATCTCTCATTTCCTATTCATCATTGAAGAACCCCCACATTAAAAATTTGAGGTACAAAAATCTTCAACAAAACTAATACTGCATATAAAAATTGTATCAAAATAGCATCAAAATTAAATGGCAGCAACAATAAGCATAGAATTGAGAATTGGTACCGTTAATAATAGCATTAGCGTAAGTTCTTGAGCTTCCCAGACTGCAAAAACATTGAATAATAGATCAAATAAATTTATATTCCGGGAAAAAAAAAATCCAGGAGTATAAAACAAATGGATAGTCAACTAGAAGTAAGAACTCAAAAAATACATAAATTGTGCAAAAAAATATGAAAGAAATTCTTACGCAAACGAATGTTGTTGAAGCTGGACCAATTTTGATAGATTTCGAATAGCATTAGATCGTAAAAGCGCCATTTTCGATCAAATTAGAGTTCTTTGATTGGAAAATGGTGGGGAAGAGAGAGAGGGGAAAGAAGGGGTTTTGCGGGAGGAGTGAGAGGGTTTAATGAGGAAGGATCTGCTACGCCCCTGCTCCTCTGTTTTTCATTCGTTAGGCCCTGTTCTCTCCCGTTATGCAAAATAATATTTAGTAAAGTTAATTTTAAAATTAAGTTTTAAAGAATAGGTATAATAGCGAATCAATAAAATTTTGTAGCAGTATAAGTTTAATAAATGCAAGTTTTAACCGTTTTAAGAAAAAAAAAAATACAAGTTTTATTCGAAAAAATAACTTTAAATTCAATAAAAATTATTTAAGTATGGAGTACAATAATCATGTTTTTTTTCCTTATTTTTTTTTAACAACAATAGGGCGACTAATGCGCACGTATGATGCCGAGAACATATTTTGTTACTCATTAGTCATAACTCAGCAAAATTGCACGGTTCGTGCAATATGAAGGATTTGTGCCTTTATGCCAATGCAATGGGCATTGCACTGACTTCATAAGCACAATGACATTATAATACAACTGTGAGGTTTACAGGAGTAATTAAACCTTGATCAAAGTAAATTAGTAATTTATCAACATCAAATGTTAACAGCCTCGAATGCTGTTCATCGCGAACAACATCTTCTATTAACATTAATATCATCCATGACTCCAATTTCAATCTCAGACTCCATCCAAAATGTTAGCGACAAATAAGATTTTATCTCAATTTACAACAATATACAAAAAAAAAAAAAAAAAAAAAAAAAATACTGTGATGTACTTGACATTATTCTTTTTGCAAAATCTTCCCTACTAGTTAGAAGGAAAAAAGGAAAGGAAGCTGAGAACTCTAAATCAAAATTTATTGCTCATGACTTATATCAGCAGCACCAGTTGGCGAAGCTGGTTCATATGTCACAAAACCTCGTCCGCCAAAAACAGGTCTCATAAATTTATTATCAAATTTCCTCCATATGTGGTGCACGGCACCAGTAGGATATTTCATAATCAAACTGAAGCCTCCTCTTCTTTGACGAGGTTCTTCATCACCATTCAGATTCGTTTCTTGATTTTCTGGATTATCTTGATTTTCCTGACTTTCTAGGAAAGGTATGTCTAAATATTCAAGGCTTGGTATATCACTTGCATATGAAACTGCATGTCTTGGAGCTCCCAAAATTGCTCTAATCAAGGGCTTGGTAACAGTTCCAAACAGCTGTTTCATAGAAACAGGATTACTTAAACTAGTTAGATACTTAAATAAGTTATATACAAAGATTGTAAGGGCGAATAATATAAACTTTATAAAGGCTATGCAATTCAAAGTAGGATAAACTTCTGGTGTAACACACGCACAAAGAATATATAGAAATGAAGAGGGTATGCAGATAACTGACCAGAGTACTAAACAGAACAACAATGAGAGTACAACTGATCATCAGTGATCTCTCATTTGATACCTCTACAGAACCTGAAAACTGCAGTAATATAATTTCATTAAAAAAAATTGGTATAGTGGTGCAGATTTTTACTACAGATCATAGGATGAATATTTACCGCGTTGTAGGACAAGGCCACGGTAACTGCACCTCTCATTAGTCCTGCCCACCATATTATAAACTGAAGTTGCAAGTTGTCAGAACCAAAAAGGAAAAAAAGACTTAAAACAGATTGGAATTTGAACAGAAATATTGAGACATACCTGTGTAGAAAAATTAATTTTTTTATCACTGTTCTTCTTTGTGTAATTTAAAATATTAGCCAGAGGGAAGACAAATGCTGCTCGTCCAATCAAAATTAAAGACAGCATCGCGGAACTAACAGCAAGGTAAGTTCCTACACTGAATTGGAAGAAAAACACTAAATTTAGTCTTTTGTCATTGTAGTCACAAAGAATTTCTTATCATCATATAAATGTTATACTAGGGTCATCCTTCTTGTTTAGGCAGTGATACAGCTAAATTATAACGCAGACAATTGCAACAGGGAGAATCCTCTCTAGATCAAGTACTTCATAAACTTCACTATTCCACAGATGCATATTGCCATATTCTACCTCATTAGAGAAGTTACATCGTAAAGAGAACTCATAATGAGCAAAAATGTTCTGAAGTAAATCAACAATCAGATGATTCAATCCAAATGGAGAAAATAATGGATGAAGAAAGTAGTTGGCATCTACAGGGATACAGGTCAAATGACAAAAGCTATGCCTAACCAAACCAAACAATATTGATAAGTTTGGGCAACAATTTATTTGGAAGCTTGGTAATGGAATAAGAACGGGCAAAGACTGACCCAACCGGAAAGCCAGCCCAATATTCCAAGTCGGCAATGATATAAAGGTTGAATTTGTTATATAATGTTCTATGTATGGTTGTAAAAATTGTTGTCCTTTAATCATGGGAAATGATTTAGAGCTCACACTCCAATCAATGTCTTTTCTCCCTATTGCCAGCTCGAAATCCATTTAGAGAAAGGTTGTCTGAGCTAGCAGAGAGCCAGCAAAATCTTAAGATGAGCTTTTAGCATAGATTCTACATGCTGGATTGTAGGCTTGTAGCAGCAGGGATCCATGTAGCCAACCATTTCTGGTGGGTCCAGTCTTTGTTTGGTTTTGGTTGAGATATCATTGACCTACAATTGTCTGTAACCTCATGTAAATGCCATCTCTCGAGATTCTATTGGTATTGTTTTCACTAGAATTATAACCATAGATTAGAAGGAATAGAATTCTACAAAATGAAAACAGGTTCAATGTAAACATACCTTGCATTGCTCTCCTTCCACTTGTCAATGTCTAATGTGTCCATACCAACATACAAGAAGATGAATGTTTCTGATATAAACGACATTGTAGCAAAAGCATGCCTGCAATCATAAAACAATAATTTAGGGTTAGAATATGTGCTTGCCTCCAGTAAAGCGTGGTGCAAAAAGATTTCGATCATTATTTTCAAGACCTCTACTCAATTAAGTCAAACAATCATTTTTTCTTATCGAATGATCCAAAACCACACTGAGATATGTAGTTTGTCCTCTTAAAGACACCCGTTTGCCAAAATAATTGAATCGACGACAAGGAAATCAGACTGATTGCAAATAACTCAACCATCTTGCCCATGTTTGATCCTTAAGAATGGTGGTGAAAGAGTAGAACATAAACGTTTCTTCCTTTGCATGTCCTTTACTCCTAACTACTCCCCCTCCCCATCCCCACCCCCCCAACCTTCTACACCCTCCAATAATACCCGATTCTAGGTTTCCCACAATAGTCTGGCTCATTTAAGTAATAAAATAATTAAGGGCCTTTTTGGTTGGGGGGAATTGGGTGGAAAAGAAAGGAAAGGAAAGGAAAATTGATTGTTCCTTTATTTGGTTCAAAATATTATATGGGAATTGATTGGAAATGAAAGGAATTGGATGGAAAGCTCCCTTAATAAAATATTCTATCTCCTTTCCTCCCAAAATTAGAGGAATTTGACATGAAAGAGAAAATTAAAATCTGTCAAATTAAAAATTTAATTTATCTAATTTTTTATTCCCTCCAATATGATAATTTTCCCTCCCACGGCTAATATTTCCCTCCAATACACAAAAACCCTCGTCGTCTTTCGTCATACGGAGTATATAAATAACCATCAGCCACAATTCTCTTTCTCACTGCAATCAAGTATACCCCAAATTACCCAAAGCTATTTGAAAATTTCAAGAATTTATTCAATAATCAAGGTCTGAAGCAAATCCTAGTAAGCTTTCTCACTATTTCTAATTTTTGACTTTTTGTTAATTTGGGTTTGATGTATGTCACTGCTATGACGTTTGATTATGGATTTATTATGGGTTAATGAAATTGTATTTGACCTTCATTATTATTTTTCCAATCGTATTTGCTATGACGTTTGTTGTATAGGATTGATGTTGGGTTTTGTTATTAGAGTTTAATTAATTAAACAACTTCATTATTTGGAGTATTTGATTACATTTACTTTGTGTTTCTTTCATTTTAATTGCTTAAGTTTGTGTACTGTTTGTATTAATTTTCAATCTAAAAGAATTACTTGTATGTCATATATCAAGTTTGAAGTTTATGATATAAATTCATTTTCGTCTTTTGTCTTGCGTCTTTCTGTCTTTCTTAGGTTTATGATATAATTAGTTCTTTGTCGATGTATTATTGTTCTTTTTGTTAATATATGTCAGTATTATGAATTTAGTTCTTTTTGTTGGTATTATGTTAGTATTATGAATTTATACATGTTTATTTATTTTTCTACTATAATTTACTCTGATTTATACCTATACTAGTTTAGGTCCCGTGCCATGCACGGTAATTTTTAATGCTATTATCAATCTACAACTATTTTAATCAATGTAAAAAAAATTGTCAAAAATTAGTGTGAATTAAACTATCGAAATAATTACTAAAATGAAACATAGTCATGAAAAAACCGATTAACTAAATATGTACTTTAAAGTTTAAGCATTGAGCATATGGTTATTTTATGTATTTCGGTGTGTTATTGTTAAAGTGTTATTTTTCTTGTTAACTAAATGTAAAATTTTAAAGTTATGTACTAACCTTACGAATAAATTTTCTTTGCACACACTATTAAAATCACTCTATTATTTCATCCAAAACTGTGCAACCTAAAATAATATTATAACATATTATTTCTTATTCAACTTTTCTCATGAGATGAACTCTAATTAGATATCAATATATTTTAAATTATATTTTGTTAATATTTTATATAATAACTAATAGTTATCAATCAATAAATTATATAGTTATTGATTGATGTTCTTACGTAAATATTGGTTATCAAGGTAATTTACTTAACAAAAATAAGTAATAAAAATCTTTTGTTGATAATCTACCAAGTATATGATATTTTTCCTTCCTAAAGAAGTTATTGTATTTTATTTTTTCTATAATTAAAAATCTAGATAATAATTATTTTGTTACAATTAAAGTTATTTACATTTTAGTCAACTTTTTTTACCTCACTAAAAGATTTTCTTCAAGAAAATAAAAGAAAAAAAATATTGTATCTAAGGACACACCAGAAAATGACACATGTCATGGCTGGTGTGTCTTTTAGTATATAGTTATTGATTTCTGTAATTTTGTTGCATATTATGCCATAGATGGAAGAAGATTTTAATGGGATCATGAGCCAAATGTAGAAGCTAACAATAGTGAATATGATTCTTTGGTAATGACTTGGGATAAAATGAGGCAATTTGCTACTGTCAAAATGATTTGTTTAGTTACATATGGATCATACATAATCCAAAACGGAGTTTGATTCACAACCATACTAGATTAGGTCTCGTGCCACGCACGATTTTTACAAAATTTTATAACGAATTATAATGTTAATCAAAATCTACCAAAAAATAATCCTCGTATTTTTAAATGAAATTGAAAAGGTTTGAATCTTAATTTATACCCAAAATTAAGCCCCGAATTCGGATTAGACCAAACGGTGAAACAGGTAGAACACGCAAAAAAAGAAAAAAGTAAAAGATATAGAATAATATTTTATACAATAAAAATATGGAAAATATGTGAATATTTTTTTAGGAAGTGAATCACAATTATATGATTTGGTGAATAATTTTTTTAAGAAAGTGAATCACAATTATAAAAATAAGTGTTTTTTTTTTTTAGGAGTGAATTAAAAAAAAAACAAAGAAAAAAAGTTTTGGAGGGAAAAAAACAGCACCTAGAAGTGACACGTGTCATTCTTGGTGTCTGTTTTAGTATTATGTTATTAGTATTATGTTATTGATGTCATCTAGAGAAGAGACTATTGCACGAGAGATTGCAAGAGGAAACCTTTTTACATTTCTTATAAATTCCAGAAGAAGTCGTCATTTTTTACGCATGCTACTAGAGACTTTTGCTCATTTATGTACCCTATTGCGTACAAGGGGTCAATTAAATGACACACGTCATGCTAGTGTTGAAGAGCAAGTTGCAATATTTATTTATGCCACAGCTCATAATGTAAGGAATTGCGTTTTGCAAGTTTTTTTCCGTCGTTCCGGTGAGACCATAAGTAGATATTTTCATAGAGTTATGGAAGCTATCATTTCTTTAGAGAATGAGTTTCTTATACAACCTGATGGCACATCTATTCCTTCGGAGATTATAAACAACAATAGATTTTACCCATATTTTAAGGTAAACTATATGATTTAAGTAACTTTAATTATAATTGTACATATAAAGATATGAAGTTGTGTAACTTTAATTTTTATGTCAGGATTGTATAGGAGTTATTGATGGTACACATGTCCGTGTCAAGATTTCTGATTCTAATGCACCAAGGTATTGTGGTAGAAAAAATTGGCCTACTCAAAATGTCTTGGTTGCATGCACATTTGATTTGAAGTTTACTTATGTGTTACCGAGATGGGAGGGTCTTGGTGTGCTCTTAACCCTTTATAGGGGTGTACGCTATCACCTAAAAGAGTACTCTGTTTGTGCACCAGAAAATGCACAAGAACTTTTTAATCTTCGGCACGCGTCACTACGCAATGCTATAAAGAGAGCATTTGGGGTGTTAAAAAAAAGATTTGCTATTATTGCAAGTTTAACTGAGCCACACTACTCTTTTGATACATAAAGAGATGTCTTCTTAGCATGTTGTATATTAAATAACTTTTTAGTGAGCACTGATCCTGATGAGGAGCTTATTGCTGAAGTTGATCGTGAGCTCTTAAATAGTAGGAGACGGCCTAGGCGCAACGCAATAGATGAGGATACCGAAAAAGGAAAAATTATTCGTGATAATATAGCTGCTCAAATGTGGAATGCCTATGTACTTTAGTTTGTTGTCTCGTATAATAAGATGACAAGGATTATCAAACTTGAATATTAATGTGTGTTTTTTTTTTATTATACGGAGTTTAACTTATCAATGCCAACTATTTTTTAAATGATAGGAAATTTACAAAATGCATACTTGTATGTTATTTTATTGAATTGTGTAGGTTAACTAGATGGAAATACCATCAAAAAAGAATAGAGGGGTCCAAATCAAATGGAGCGAAAACATGGATGCACTTCTCATCGATTCACTACTTCACCAACAACAGATTGGTAATAGAATTAATGGTCAGTGGACTTCTTCATCTTATGATTTCATGGTCAAGGAATTGCATTAAAAGCTCAAGCTTCCACTACTTAAGAAGAGCATTTGCAGAATCCCCAAAAGGCTCGTAAAAAAAATTTAATGATGCACATGGTATGTTTAAGAATTCTAGTGGCTTTGGATGGGATTTAGAGAGCAAGCTATTTTTAGCAGAGAAGTATGGCAAGCCTTGATTGAGGTATTTATACTCTTTTTAAAATAAAATTTAAGCATTGTATTATTTTGTAATGTTCACTAATGAATACAATGTGTTAATTTACATATTACAGACTAAACCTGATGCCAAAAAATGGATGACTACTCCTATTCCATTTTACGAGAAACTCATGGACCTTTATGCAAAAGATAGGGCAAATGGTGAAGGATCTCTAACAGCAAAAGAGAGAGCACGTCAAAGGAGTGACAATGGAATAGATTCCCCACCAAATAACATTGAAACTATCGATGACCTAGTAAGCCAAAATGATATAACACTAGAGGATTTTGGTTGTAATAATTCTCCAATGATGCAAAAATTAGGATCTTCAAGTGCTTCCAAAAGTGAGAGCAAGGGTGAGAGTTCATCTAAAGGTAAGAAAAGAAAAGGAAGTCCAGATGATGACTATGAGATCCAAGTTTTAAAGGAGGGACTTGATAGTGTTTCAGAAGCAATAAGGGAAGGTAATTCCATTTTGAAGCAAATTCGTCCACAGGTTTACTCAAGTGTGAAATATTTGAGGAAATTGTGAACTTGGGAGTTGAAGAAAGCAAGCAATTTAAAGCTTACAGATTTTTAAATGCTAATGAAACAAGGGTGAGAGAATTTTTTGGTTGTCCTCAAAGAATTCGTAAGGCTTTTCTTATTCAAATGATGGAGGAGGAGGGTGTTTCTAATTAACATACTACCATTTATATCTATCAATAATCAAACACTTTAGTCGTCATTTCTAGTTATTAGTATTATGGGTCATTAGTATAGTTGGTCACAGTACGAAGGATTACTTCTATTTTTATTATGTCATTTGTTATGGTTTTAAGTATTAGCTTATTTTGACTCTACTACATTTAATCTTTGATTTATAATAATTAAAGTGCTTTTGAATTTCATTTTCTACAATTGTTTGTCATTTATCAATTATTGATGTGAAACTAACGTATGAGTATAGTTAGTACATATTAATGGTTTGATTATCATTAGAATAATATTGGAGGATGTATAAGTATATTATTGTTTGTTAGATCCTCCTTGACATAAGCTAACGTATGAGTATAGTTTGGGATTGGAAATCCTTTATAAAATTTGTTTTACCTTCCCTTCCTTGACTAATATTATATCAAACATTGGATTCCTTTCACAATCTTTCCATCAAACCAAACATTGGAAAATATGGTTTATTTCCTTTCCCTTCTCTTCCTTTCTTTTTCCTTCCCTTCTTTTCCCTTCCCTTCCTTTACTAACATTGAACCAAACAAAGCCTAAATGTGCATATTGCATCTTATGTCATTAAGTAGTACCAACTACCAAGCACATATTTCAGGACTCTCAACACTGTGTTCGGATAGAAAATTATAAAGGGAAGGGAGAGAAGTAATTCCATTGTTTGGATGATGGAAATGAGGAGGGAACGGGATGGAAATCTAAGAACAATAAAAGAATAGGAGATAAAAAAAGGCAGAGGGGAATAGGAGAGAGAAAGTAAAAAGGGGTGGACAAAGAAGCGGGGGAAAGGAAATGAGAGAGGGTAACGAGGGTCAGACATAGAAAGCAAGGGAAAGAGGAGAGGCAGACTTATGTGACTGGATGGTTACCATTTTCTTTCCAAATCTCTCCAATATTGGAGAGATTATTTTTTTAAATAATAAAGGACACAATTTCCTTCCAATCCCTCCCCTCCCCTCTTTTTTCTCTCACCCTCTTAATGTACTATCCGAACAATAGAAAATTCCTCCCTCCTTTTCCCTTCTTTTCTTTTCTCCCAAATCCCTCAACCCACACTGTAAAATTGCTTGAGTGCTCCTACTATGTCAAAAATTGGACGATGCATACTGCTGGAACTCTTACAGTATCACAAATGTAAGTGAGAGTTACTGATATCTACAGTATACAAAGCATAAAACATTCTAGAGAAACCAGATGACCACCAAACTTTTACATTTAGGAGGTTATAAAATATGAACTTTGAGTATCTATTATGAAGATCAATATGACCAGAGATTTGTAATTTCTTACTTGGAGGTTATTCTTGAGCTTTCTGATACATTGTGCCATGTGTAATGTGACATGACAACACCACAAAAGAAGACTGTCAAGATACCGCTAAGATCCATAAGCTGCAAGACAAAGAAATCAATGATTTTTTGTCTGTAATAATATTAATAATAATACAGGATTTTATGCAATTTAGTTAACACATAAAAAAACAAAGTTCTGGCAAAGCAACACATATAAAGTGATTATAGTAATTATTTTCCTTAAAAACAAACCCTCAATATCTCACTAGTAAAAAAAATTATAATATATTCGACGGTTCTATCCCAGCTGAATAGCCTAATTCGCCTTGCAGCATGCTGGTGAAACTAAGATAAAGTTATCTCAGTTTCTTATAACCTGTCTTGCTAATACAGATCTCTCCAAGACTCCAAGTACAATGTGCTCATCATCTAGTTCCCTGAGCATCCTTAATAGAACCTAACCAGTTCACTGGTGAAGGAAAGCCAGGGTCGGAAATGATTACATAGATCCCTCATCCATGGAAATTTTAAAACAGTTGTAACCTTTATAATTTTAAAGATCCACAACAAACCCTCTATAATATGTCTCTGTCACCAGCTAGAGTGGACTTGTTCTAACATACCAATGCGATAAAATTAGTCACTTTAGTATACAAATTCAGCAATTATGAGCATTACTTTAAACACAGGTGCAGGAGCAAAAGAAAAAGAATAAGTCAATAAATGTAACATACATAGTTTGTCAGACTCTTAACAACTACAGACTTGCGTTTATGGTTTTTACCTCAGCTATCATGTAAGACAAATAAGCCATAAGCATCATAAGCGCAATTTCACGATCTGTAGAATGTCTGCCAAAATTTGAGAAAAAGGTATTATTATAAATGAGATCAAATCGACTACTGACAGCATCTTAGATAGCATGTAGAGCAATACCAAATTTTGCACACGACTTGCACTCTTGCCACCAATAGGCAAGAGTACCATGAAACTTGGGCACTATAGCAAAAGGTACAAAAATAAATAAGGGTATGAAATGACACTGTGCTACCTAGGTTTCGCCAGTACGATCCTAGAGCCATTGGTTTTCCTTGGAAACTGCCACTTAAACTTCACCATCATACAATGTCATTATCCAAATTCAAAGGACTTATGACAATCATATTTTAAGCAATAATAAACAAGAGATGTGCAGTGCACCACCACATACAATATATAACTGAAAGCATATACAGTTTTTAGCTTATCATTATCTTTATACATCACCCTTCTTATCAGAAGAGAACCAAATCCTATTAGACAGAACCACAGGAAAGATTCATAATACTCACATGAAATTTGTTTTATTGACAACTAACAACACAAAATTGCAGGGGTGGAGCCAATGGAGGGGCTGGTGGAGGCCTGACCCCCCAAGGCCCAACTCCCTGCGCTTTAGATTTCTAAAGTAGGCCCCCATAATAATATAATAAATCCAACAAATGTAAGCATGTATAACTTAGAATTGATAGTTCAATTAGTTGAAGTGATGGGTTTAATTCTAGTCGCTTGCACATGGACTTATCTTATTTTTTTTCTTGCTCAACTTGCAATATTTTTTTATTCAACATACGGAATAGTATTTATTGTTGAAGTTTCTTTAAATGAATATTTATTGCTAGATTATATAAAAGCTAAATGTATAGAAAAAGGTAATCCATTTAGCTTTTATATAATCCAGCAATAAGCATTCATTTACAAAAGCTTCTTGTCATGTCCGCAGTATCCAATGGAATATTTGAGCTTAAGCGGAATACGGCTGTATAGGCCATGTTAAGCAACATATTTAGAGGTCAATAATTATGTTATCTGTCTTTAAGCACAAGCAGTTCTAATAATTTTGAGAAAAAATTTCCTTTTTGATAACAAGTAAAACTAGTATTATGGTTCCTTGATTAATAAGAAACAGAACTAGCCGTCCTTTGTTATTTAAACTTGAGAGAAATTGTTTAAATTAAAACAGCTACAAAATCCATCCACCTAAGGCCCTATCTTGTTGAAACGGGAGGGAGGGAGGGGGTGCGCACGAAAACAAAGGTACACTTAGACCTTTAGTTTAAATGATAGAGGACACTCAACATAGTCTAACATGTAAATACTTTGACATTAGATAATAAATTTCAATTGAATTACCTTGAAAGGTAGAGCTTCTTTATAATAAAAGCACTCAACAGCCCTACCTGCATCCATAGAATACAAGTAAGATAACAAACAATAACATAGAATACTGCAAAGAGAAAATGTTGTTGTTGGAGCATTGATGGTCAATAGCTCTATATTAAACTAAGAAAGGACTCTAGTGGATGTTCGATTTGTCCAATTAAAACAAGGTTGAGAGAGTGTCCAGTTGTGTTTCAACATTGTTCGATGTTTCCACAAACAACACAGTTCAGGCCAGGCTAATATACAGTTAGGCTTTAAGCACAAAGTAGGTGATTCACATATATATATTTCGAAATTTTTTAACCCAAATCAGCCAAACCTATTAAATGAAACTTCTTTAATACTATAGTTGAAATTCTTATAAGACTGGCTATAATCAGCCTGGCTTGGTTCAGTGAGGTCTAAATTAACCCACAGCGGCACAGTTGGCTAGGAGTGGGTCCATTCAAGACTATGCTTAACCAGGTCTCCAGGACTGCCAAGTATTTGAACCATCTAGGCATGGTTGGCCCAGCCTGTGACAGCTTTACCACCAAGAAACAGAATATATGAGAGAAGTGCTAAGATTTGCTCCCTTTAGTCCAAAATTTAAGTCATTTTAACAATTTGCGCACATTATAATTCAGTTAAGCTTAGTTCAAGTACATAGGTAATGTAAAGTAGCATTTAATACTCTCTTGACCAATAGTGTTATATCTATACTATATATTAAAAAGCATTCCTAATCAAGGATATACGCCACGTGTCATCCCTCTCTTGACCAATAGTGTTATATCTATACTATATATTAAAAAGCATTCCTAATATGAATTGTACACATCAATTAAAAATGATTATGTTAAGAATTGAACTTGGGTCCATTACCATCTTTGCTATCTAATAATTTTTCTTAGTTATTCTTCTTATATATAGTTAATGTAAACCATGAGAGTGTTTTCGTTGTACTTTTACATTTGTTATTTCTTAAGTAGTACTCCATGCTAGATATTGACTAGAAAACAAATTATTTTCTTAGACTAAATTTAAAATAAAAGTATTTAAGATTATGATGTACACAAAAAAAGGGTCAAATTCATCTACACAAAAATATAATACATGAAAAGTTGAAAACTATAATACAAGAATATTTAACGTATTGACCTGATCGCCCGAGCTAAACACTAATAGTAATATTAAAATTTGACAATTAATGTTGCATAGTATTGTAGAACGGCATATGGTTTAGATCAAGAAAATTTAGCCATAACAACTTTTATCTTGGATTGGAAAAAACATCTTTGTCAGCTACCAAATTTAACAAGTAGCTCATGCAAGACTTTGATAATGAGACGGGTGAGTATGGTACTTTAAAATGAGCCTAAATTACAACAATTGAAACTTACAAGAACACCAAGAAGAGTGCTGGTGATAAACAGGTACAAGAAGGTCCCCAACAATGCTAGGGCAGTCATGGCACTGAGGTTGCTTAAATCAAGTGATTGGACTGCATTGAAGAGCACAATGGAGGTTGCATCATTTACAACTCCTTCTCCAAATACAACACTGTAAAGAAGGGGTGTGTCATCCTGATTTAGGACCTACCAAATGCAAGAGAGATCATATGTTAGTAGAGCATGATTATGAATCAATAATCACGCTTTCTCTTTCATTGAGATGCATACCTGCAAGGTACAGACAGAATCTGTTGCAGATAATATGGCACCAAGAGCTGCAGATAAATAAAGCTATATTTAGAGTATGATTAGGATATGAAGAGAATGGAAACCTCTTAGATATATTGTAATGAATTACCCAGATAGTCATTAACGCTGAGCTGTGTCAAACCAATCTTCTTCAACAGAAATTGTACACCTACAAGATTCAAATGAAAAAAGAGTTTCAGATAAAATATCTTTGCAAACATATACATTTCCATAAGTTGGTTGCATTAATCCATGTGTCAATGTCCCTTAACAATTGACATAATATGAATCAACTGTTGGACATCCACTATGACTTCCTATAATATTGGCCAGACAGATTCAAGAATAATCAAGATCTTCAATATGATGTGAAACCCCAACAATCATTGTGCAAGTTTGACCAAATGCTATTAATCTTCTTATAAATCAACTGGTTTATATAAACATTTTTTGGGTAATGATTTCAAATAGACTTGCTAAAATGGAATACAGTTGGGAGTTCATGACAAAATCATGCGCAAATTGGTGTGATTAATGTTGATCTATCCTTGATTTTCCCTTTTTTGGCTATATTTATCATTTTTCCTTTTTTTTTAAAACAGGTGGTTTTCAGGATCTTATACGAAGGATGGACTCGTATCTGGTATATGAAATTTCAAATTTTTTTGCTTCTACTATAAAGCATTAAATAGACGGCAAAAAGTTCCATAATCCATGGCAATTTCATAATGTGATAGACAGTATGCTATAATATATCAATCAGTAATTATGGAGCACACTGCGTCTATTGAAATTATTTTTAATTTCATACATATAAACTTAGGCAAGGAGATGCAAAAAACTACTTGACAGAAACGGACAAACAGTGGCCAGAGAAATCAGCTGTCTTACCTACTGATACAAGGCAGAACGATATTAATGTACCCACCACCCCAAACGACAATATAGTTGAGAAATTCTTGAAAAACTGCTTTTTCTTAACCTGAAACCTGCAAATATCCAAAGTCAGTAACAAAATGATTCTTTTCTAGAATTTCACGCATTGTAATCATATAGTATCAGCATACAAGTTAAATTGCCTACTTCCAAAGATATCATGTAAGGGGACCCAAGTTATGATCCAACATGATAGTCTTTAACTCAAGCACAGAGCACTCTACATGAAGCATTAGGATGTGAAACCATAGTAAAAGCATCGAATCAAAGTGCTTAAGTAGTACATGACACAAGTTTTAGTCTTGAAGTCTTAACCCATGCAAATCAGAAAGGAGAACTTACCCGGCATTGAAAATGATTGGTGGCAACAGGTAAATGAAGAACAGCTCTTCATTGAACACAAGAATGCGAGAGTTCTGGCCTTTACGTATTAATAATACAACTCCTCCAGACGCCACACCCTAAGTTTAGTAACAAAGTCGATCAAAGAACACAACTAAAACACAGAGCATCCGACATATATATATGCAAACAGGCTACAAAATTCATACAGAAAAATCAGCCAACTGCTTTTAAATACTCAATTGCATCACAAATCACATTAAACAGCCAAAAGATGCCTAAGAAATGTTTTGGTGCATTGTCCATTGTGACAAATTCGAACACATGGTCCATTCTAATCCCAGATATGATTCAACACTTCAATAACATGCAGAGTTGATGATGAGCCTTATTCACTTTCAGATCATAAAGAACAAATACAAATGTCTCCATGTGTTTTTATAATTATTGTAAAGTAAAGGTCTTCATTACAGAACTCAATCAAAAACTCAAAACTTTTCCAATCAATAGTGTGAAATTGTGAAAAGATAAATATGTGCTACAGCATATTACATTCACAACCCGACTTAAGGTAATTCGAGTGCTGGGCAGACCTACAATCCTCCACACCCGTCCCACTCTATTGACATCCCTGGTAATCACGAGCCATATAAATATAATTCAAGTTTTGGGAAGACCAAATTTGATGTTAACTGATAAGATTAAAAACCCTAGTAGTCCTGGCCCTATGGGGATCATATCATATAATATATGCAGCCTTACCAATTGTGAGTTCGCTATTCCGTAATATCATCACATTATTGATCCAAAACACAATTGATGAAATATTTGGCAAATGACAACTAATTAATCAATTCTATTCCAAAAATAACTCAACAAAATCAAGAATCAATATCCGAAATACGTAAATTCACCACCCAAACTCAAATTTTATATTTTTGTGCACTAACCAAAAACCAACCTAATCAAAACCAAAAATTAATATACAAAATTCCTACTTAAATACACCACCAAAACAGCAAAATAGCATTCAAATTTTCAAATGGGTAATTTTCTATTTTAGGGTACTGACCAAAAATTAACCTAGTAAACCCCAAAAATTAAATTCCAAAGCTTGCAAAAACTCCACTCAAAACCCACCAAAAAAAATCAAAACTTTCAAATGGGTATCAAATAAAAAATATAAAATAAAAAATTACCAGAAGAAGAGAGGTGATTGATTCATTGGCCCAACGATTTTCCTCAAGCAAATGACCAATAATAATACACAAACAAATTAAACTGATGAACACGGTAATCGAGATCACTGTACTCGTATCAAATGGTGTTGATTCATGCAATATCTTTTCCACCCCAAACATCTTTCTTCTTCTTCTTCAAATTGCAGATAATATCTGCAAAAATTAATTCATAAAGTTCCAATCTTTGAGCTTAATTAGTGTACAATTACTATAAAAAGACTAGAAATTTACTTTACTGTCAACTTAAAAAAGTGATTTGTACTCCTTTTAGACTTGTATTAAAGGGAACATAAAAACATCAATTTTGGGCCCAATTGAAATGATTCTATGCTACGTGCTTATAGAAAGCCAGCTAAACAAACCCACGTGGCAAATTCTGAGTTGATTTGAGAGTTTGACTAATCATGATTGGATATTGAATATGGTTTTAACATGAAATAAATTGAAATTGAAACATGAGAAGGACAGGTGGTGGAAGATTATTGGTTGTTGAGGAAAAGTGTCGAGAATATTATGATGAGACATGATGTAGAAGATAAGTTACAGTTGGCGCTTAATATTGATAAAAAAATTGAAAAATAAAATAAATAAATTTGTTGTTTGGGATGAAGGTGGGTCCAAGATAGAGATGGAAATTGGAGATTGGCATTTGGGTTTGACTATTTTTAGCAATCGTGAATGCATAAACTTTATCTTGATGTTTGTAGTCTTATTTCTAGAATTAATTGGAGTAATTGTTTATAGAATCCTGTTTTTTTTATTCTTCTATTGTGAAATTTGTAATCTATAAATAAATCCTGGCATTGCGCCATTGCCTGGTTTTAGAGATAGTCGTGTGACTCGTGTTATATAATATTTGTGTTGATTTAATTGATAGATATGAAAATTTCATCAAAATTATTGAATAACTTTTGTTGTTATGTTATTTAAACATATGGGTGGTGAATTGGTGATAGAATTTAAAGCTAGAATATAATATTATCACTAGTCTCTTTAATCGCATAACAATACTGGATCGATTTATAATCTATTTCTCTAATTTCATCTAAAATTATCTGATAACTGATAAGACATTACTCCGTCTTGAAAACAATTAAAAACTATAGCGATAAATCGAAGTCTTATCTAATTTCACAAAAACATGTTTAAAAAAAAAAAAAAAAAAAAAAATCTTATCATATCACTAATAAATAAAGCCGGTCATGCATCCAGGTCACGAATTGATACTTGGCATTTCAGTTTTTCGCCAAGTGTCGAGTCACATAGGCGACAAATAGATATTATTGTGATTAGATTAGATTGGATAGATTTGTTTAGGATAAAAAACAGTATACAAAAAATAATTTATAATTCTTTTCAAAAAAAAATTATCTTTTTATTGACAATAGAATTTTACTTATAGCAACACACCACATTAAATTAGATGCCAGATTAGATTAGATACATTTGTTTAGGATATAAAATAAAGTATACATAAAATAATTTATAATTCTTTTGAAAAAAATTTATCTATAGAATTTTACTTATAGCAACACACCACATATTATAATTAATATGAATATCCAATTAACACTAGAATTTTACTCTTATACGAATAACCACATAATTATAATTATAAATATGGTCGTGTATCATTATTTTTTTTAGTCTACCATTGATTTACCATTATTAAAGCTTTTGAATCAAGCATTTTTCATATTCGGTTGTAGTATTTTTGTGTATGTTTGTAATTTTGTTAATGAAATTAAAGAAGTCAAAAACTACTAAAATTAGGACACAACAGAAACGGCACAATACAAGGGAATCTTGAAGTGAAATCAGATCAATGTTAGCAAGGTCTTAGAACTTTACGGGTTTTACAAAGCCTCCGTAGCTCATTTACCAGCCATGTATTACAAATGATCCAATTAAACCAACAATATAATCCGTTGATTTTACATGTTAACAAAATAATTACTTTAATTTTAACTTTTTATTTATTTTACTTTTTTTTACCGACGCACTCTTCTTTTCACAAAATTATACATCCCTCTATTATTTTAGTGCCCCATTGAAATTTAGCCCTATGTCGACATAGAACTTTGATAAACAATATCTTAATTATATAATTTTTTTTTATTTATGTATAATTCACAAACATCAACTTACAAAAACAGAAAATAATAACAAACGTGAAAAAAAGAATAATAGATAGTATTACTACTCTCTTTTTGTATCTAACATTTAAAAAAAAATATATAAATACTAATAATAAAATTTTTATTATTGTTATTATTATGATAATTATAATTATAATAATAATACAAAACATGCCCACAAATAGGTACACTCTTTAAAATGGGTATTCGGGACAACGTCCGGGACACGTACTAGTAAATAAATAAATAGATAAATAAATAAGGGATTATAAGTTGTGAGAGTCATTCTTAAAGGACAACTAGAGTTTATGGTTGGATTTAAAGGGCAAACGCCAAATTAAAACATCATAAATCCAAAGCTTAATAAAAG
Source organism: Chenopodium quinoa (assembly GCF_001683475.1). Classification (NCBI taxonomy): domain Eukaryota; kingdom Viridiplantae; phylum Streptophyta; class Magnoliopsida; order Caryophyllales; family Amaranthaceae; genus Chenopodium; species Chenopodium quinoa. The sequence goes on from NW_018743292.1 coordinate 9,924,947, forward strand.
TGTCCTTTGTGTAACACTAAGAAGTACAAGCCATTCAATTAATGCCTATCAACACCTAGAAAGTAATTCGAAATTTTGAAGATTTCTTTGCCTACGATGTGTATATGCCTTTTTTTTTTTCTTGCGTTGACAATTTTCTTTAATACTGTACTATCTCTGCTAATTCTTTTTCTAATATTTATTGGATCGGATACATTCTTCTCTTCTTTGCTCCTTTAATTATTAATTTATTATGGCACCAAAATTTTGGACTAGTAATGAAAAACAATTCCAACTCAAGTCTACCTTCTGGAGTTCTGGTTGATCTGTTCCATATTTTATTTCTACAAGTTTTTTTTTTTCTTTTTTTTTTTTATGTAAGGAAAAACAATTAATCACTTCAGTAAGATACTACAAATTCATTACTCCGTATTATTGTATTAAAATGTTTTCACGACTTGTTTCAAATAATTTTTAATATACAATTCTAACTTCATATAAACTATAATAGTTCTATTATGATTTCAACAAGAACGATTCTTTTTTTTTACCATTCAACAAGAACAATTCTTGGACTATGAAGAACAATATAGGAAATAAAATAGGTTACTAACCTTAACAATGAAAAGGATACAAATATTACACGTCTACAAACCACACCATCTATTTTCGAAAGAACTCCTCTGTTCACACTTCAAAACCATAAGTTATTGAAGGTGACTCTAATGGAGAGCTTTGTGTTATATGAAGAGTTTTCAATTTATAGGATAGATTTCGACAAACTCCTACTAACGAAATACTTCATAAAAGATAATTAATTACATGAGTTTAATAAGAATTATAATAGCATTGTATCTAAGCTACTCCAAGATTCACTATGCCGAGATTGCCGACAAACCTCCGCATACAGTCGTTTATGAATTCCGTTTACATCATTTTGTCCTTTACAATGCTCTATATTGTTGGGACAATATTTTTTTTTATCATAGACATGAGGCAAAGGTCAACAATTAGGCAAAGGAAAGAAGAAGAAATTCTTAAAAGTAAGGTAATACTCACACTAAACAAAGAATTAAAAATAACAAGACAAAGATTAAGGAAGATTAACAATAATTTAGGGAAGAATCTTCCATAACTAAAACCATCCTTAATAAGTCCATCAATTAAGAAAGAATCATATTATATAATTATACAAGGAAACTAATCACTTGATTGGCGAAATTAGAACTTATTTTTGCTGAAGCGGAATTACTTTTGCTAACTGAACTTATTTTGACTTTATAGACGAACTTATCTTGACATTATGGACAATATAGATATTTAAGTCACTCTGATTTTGCCGCCATTATGAGTTTGTCAATTGAGATTGAACCCTTTATTGATGCGTAATAAATACTTGGGCAACAAGCACAAGCACATTCTTTGATTTGAGGAGCGGATCAAGAAGATGTCAATCAACTAATTTAAAGTTTCTTAATTAGTGAAGATGACAATCAACCTAGTCAACATTGCCAAAACGATACCAATCCTCCAACAACTTAATATCAATCACCATTATCCATTATATTCATTCAACATTCAATTAAAAACTACTTTTGCTTTGTGATGAATCCTTCAATCTAGCTAATTTGAATGTTCTTTAATAATGCAATTCTGACAGTCATTCTTAGTCTAGGATCCCAAGATTTCCAACTAATCAATCCGGATCCAAATTAGACAATTAGTCAATTTGTCTTAACACTATTCTCTTCACATATGAGTATTACTTTTCTTATCAATAACATGTTTATTTCTTTAATCTTTAACATGCTTTCTCAAACCTAGCAAATCGCGCAGATTCCTTTTTAAGAATTTGCCCAAACATACACACCAAAAATTAAGGCATGCATTTTATATAAAAGAAGCTGAAGCGGGAGTTCAGGTCCTAATCTGATGTCTGACGTAGTTCAGTAGCTTTGGACAATGCAACACCGTGCACCTAAAGAGGAGTGACAATAATAAAGTCCCCGGTAACAGACTTTTGCTCCGGATTTAGGGTATACGAAGTATAATCTACTTGTAGATGATTTGAATTTTCCCAAACAAAATTAGAAGAAAATTTTTCGATTAAAATACATAGAATATTACTAATACATCAATCCAGGACCAACGAGTCTCTTCATCCAAGTGCATGTAAAATCTTGCACGCGGATACAAATGTAAAGAACATGCAATTATGCACAATAGAGTAATTATGATCCATGAGCCTCTAACTGTATGTTGCCTGTAACAGAATTTCTAAAACATAATTGAACAAGACGTGCAAACAGCTAAACAATGATGTTTTGAATATGATGTACAATTACAATATGTCCACATTGCCCAGATCATAGGTAGACCTACTGTATCACCAAGGAGGGGAACAAAAGGAACTGACTTTCAAGCATAATGTAACTAATCCAACCTTAAAATAATAATGGACAAAGCTAAACTCAGTCGTCAAAGTAGGACTACAACAGCGTCAGAGACAAGGCAGCACTGCGAAGTTTTACACCATCGCTATCCCACTTAGACTGTGGGGCAGTCGCTCCAGCAACAAATGCCTGCACCAATCATGCGAACATGAAACATCATGTTGTGAAGTTAAAAAAACTGGAATCCTTTCAGTCCACCATATGATTGCAAGAAGCATGCCCATTATACACTGTGGAAGCTAATATAATGGCTACAATATAAAAAGATCTACACTATAGATAGTATATATGATGACTACTTCGGTAAGATCAAGGGAGTACATCTTTTATTTCAGTAACTAAAAATTGCCATGCTAATACTTTTCTAGATAGAGTGTTATCATTCCCTAACTGGTATTGAAAGACTAAATATATATAATTCTACACGTAGACTAGAAAATACCTTTCCTCCATTAACAGCAGCTACAAGTGCAACATGTTGTTCATCTCTGCCAAACTCATAGAAATAGTATGTCCTGGGCAACATGGGATACAACAAACGTGAGACAAACAGTTACTCTGGGAAGAGTCAAATTTATCTTCATACTGCTAAAATAATATTCTGTATCAAACTGTCTAAAACAACAAATAAAATAGAACTAATAGACAGGTAAATGCCCCCGCCAAAATGAGACGATTAGTTAACAGAACATAACTAATCAACATAAATCAAGATGACAGTCATCGAGATAACATATTTTCTGTTTTGACATCCCACCACCAAATTTTAAAATAAACTACTTTTCAGAAGTGCTAGCCTATTCTTCATATAGCCAACAAAGGAAAAGACAGGGATGTTATTTTTGCACCATTTACAGAAATATCAATTTGATAGATCTTTACCTGAAACCATCCTCTTCTTTTATTTTAATAGTTTGTGCGGAATACAGTGATGACCCACCTGCCATGGCACCAAACAAAAGATAAAGAACAATCAAGTCATAGCAGACAAATCAGGAAGCTGTGGACCAGCAAGTCACAGCAAAACAGCGTCAAATAGCATAGTTGCATATCTTTCATGTATAAAATATATTCGACTACCTTATTCCCCAATTTCTGTTTTAAGAAAGGAGGGAGAGGGGCTCTGAATGGTAATACATATACCAGGAATGAAAATCTTTGCTGCTTCTTTTAGAGAGCCTATATCAGTAATGTCCTGAGCCTGTAAGAAAATGATTATCAAGAGAGTAGTACATTCTGTAGGAAAGAAAGCAGGTGATACAAGATTCAATATAGTAACTACAAATGAGGTTAGCGAGTGCTAAAAAAGCTAAATGTAAAATTGGTCAGGTCACGTGAGGAAAGACAGAGAAAGAGGACCCCATAGGTGCTTCAGCAACTTAATTTGGTAGTATATAGCAGCTTAGAAGAGATAGATGTCCAGAGTTAATTGATAACATGAACATAGAACAAAAACTTCTAATGAATAAATCATGCTTAAGTTGCAGAACTTGAAACAGACAGAATTGCATGAATGTAGCATACTCGACAACGTAAGTATGAAGCCAGAGTCAGAAGATCAACAAAAGGCAATATAACACTTCAACCAAACAAATTCCTTAAGATAACCAAGTATATTGGATAATCTGTGAAGTAAATGAAGTAAAACAAGAAACACACCTCTAAGAATGTAATTTTCAATGAGTTGGATGGCTTGATAATTACACTAACTACCTCAGACCTGTATAAATGCAGAAGAAGTTAGTATTCAAAGCTCGATGACAGAATTAAATCCAATATCAAGCAAATTTTTGTTGTTTCCCTTCACTGCAATTACATAGCAAAACTGACAACGCTATATGCCAAAATAGCTTATTGGTATCTCAAAAACTGAGAAACATATATAATGGACAAAGACTAAATATATAGAGGTGGAATCTTGTAGTGAATAAAACTCAAAAGCAGTAAAGAGGAGAAAAGACACTATGTTTACCCGTCAGAAGAGGCAAACCGTGCAGCAAAAGTCTTTGGCTTTGCCTTATCTCCATAAAGGGACAACTCAGCATTAAAATCCTGAAAGGGAAAAAGTGGAACATAATATATAAGAAATCTATCCAATTTGGAGGGACAACCCAGCGTTAAATACCACATTCGGATAAGGTGGAAGTCGAGGAACACGATCTATAAGAAATCTATCCGATTTGGACAGGCGTACAAAACTAATTTCCAAATACCACATCGGCGATTTAACCAACACATTCCCAAGATATGCATCATTAAAGGACAAAGCTAAACAAGATATTGTCAAATAAGGATTCAATTTCCATCATCAAACCTCTACAATTAATTAACCCACCACAGACCTAACTTTAGGGAAATGCCAACAGTTTGCAACATGGTCAAATTGAAGGTAACTGGTTCAACCAAAGTTATGAAGTGGCGTATTCCATCATAATTATATAAAAAGGCTCTAAATTCTCAATATTTCAAAAAGCTTATGGCCTTATCAGTCATCACTGCAACAGCATACTCTACACAAGTTATCTAAATAAATACACTCCCAAGTCATATTATCCAATAGGTGTATCTTCCTAAGCAATTAGAAAGTCTAGTGTATATTATTACCTCAACTATCCCATGATCAAAATTTTCTTTGTGATACCCAATAGTTCTAGACATGCAATAAAAATCAACAGAGCATATTCTTACATATTAAATGCAGCGGTGATTTCTTCTGTGAAATGTTGACAATAAAAGTTTTGCATAAGATTATCTTTGTCATCCCAGGCAAACAAAAAGACAAGGTTTATGCACTTATGCTAGCTCATAAGCAAAATATTCCATTTGGGATAAAAAAAGTGCTTCCTCCGTTTCAAATTAGTTGACACGTTTCTTTTATCACGTTTGTCAATGCATAGATTCAATCGATAATATCTTTAATTATACTATTGTAAAAAGTACTAAAAATTGAATTTTAATTAAGTACACAACAAATTGGATCTAACAAGATCCTACATGACTATATTTATAATTCACAAATGTTAGTCAAAGTAATGTTTATAAACAGTGTCAAAAGTAAAACGTGTCAACTAATTTTGAACAGAGGAAGTATCTTGTATAAAAGTTTATATTATTAAGCAGACACTCATAATCTTGATAGTGGTGTATTATCATCAGTGTGGATCTCTTAGGCTGTGTTTGGTTGAAAAAAAAAATGCATATTCAAGGATAATTGGTTTTCCCATTACCCTCTGTTTGTTTTGTGAAGAGTGGAAAATTGTTTCCTAATGGTAGAAAGCATTTCCTTTTGTAAGGAAGAATTGAATAAATGCCACTTTCTCTCTTCCCATCAATCTCCTCTCCTTCATTTTCTTTTTCTCGCTAACTTTTCTATCAAGGAACCAAAGAATGAAAGTTGAAACCTGATTTCCTTTGAAATATGCTTTGGTTGAAATTAAATGGTAGTTCAATACGCTTTCTTGAAAGAAACACAACCTTAGTTACACTACAATAAGAGTGTAGTAAGTCCATAAAAGTGATCATTACAAGTAGAAAACTTAATTTAAATTAAACTTTTAGAGGTTCGAGCTGATAAAGTCATAAACGATGCCAAAAGAATCGTTAACATGAAATGTGCCATTCCGGTCACACAGCTGGCAACCAAAAAAAAAAAAAAAGTCTTACATCAACAGCCCATTTAGTAGGTGGTAATAAATGACGGCAGTAGGAATACATTTGAATGTAATTATGCTAGGAAAGTAGCATCATAATGTCTGTGGTAATACAATATCATTTCCGAACTCATGTTTTTTCTTCAAATATTTCCATTATCACCCACTACTCTTTCCCAAATGGTAATAAAAATTTGTGAAGACAATGTGATATTTGAGGTAAACTTAGCATTATTATGAGAATGGACATGTAAATTTTCTCACAAAATGTATAATTCAATTTCATTATCACCATATATCACCACTTAACAAATAGGCTCTAAGGGTGACACTCCTCTTGCACCTCAATTGTTACAGATTGCCCTTGAATTATACGAAGTACAAGCCAACATACAAGCTTACTTGAGTTATAAGATTTAGTCTCTATTGTGTTTTACTCAAAGTGTGGGACAAAGATATGGTATTATAACGACTATGAACTATGAAGCAAGGAAAAAAATATGAAATTCTATCTGTTACTACTCTCATTTAAAGTGTTCAAGAGCCATTTCATACCTATCTCATGAAGGTGTCTGACTCAAGGTAGTTTGAGTAATGTACAACCAACCACTCTTCTAATTTCAGTTCATCACACCAAATTCTTCTTTCTTAATCCTAGAGCATTCTACACCGATCCTTCTGCATGCGAAATACAATGCCTATCCAAATAACAATTCTGGGTTTTGCATATGTCAAGCTATCCAAAGATACCACTTTACATTCTATGTTCCATTCACATTCCCATTATCATCATTTCCATTTCCATTTCTTGGGTTTAATTACTCTTGCTGAACATCATATATTTCAACCTTTCAAGTACTCTCTTAATACAGAAGCCTAGCTAAATATCCGACATTGATCAATCTCATACACATTGTACACTAAAACCGCTATTTCAAAACCTCTAGTTCTCAACTAATCAATTTACTATTCATGTGTGTGTGTGACTATGTGAGATTGATCAATATAGGATATTACCATAGACTTCCTCATCATGCCACACATATAAACTCCAACCATTTAAGTAATTTATCCACTCAAACACAACTTAGACAACAAACAATCCCCCAATACAATGTATAAACCCCATTATCCAATACCAACAATGATACCACAAAATCATCTGGGCTTCCCTCAATTTCCCTAACAAATTGCTTCTTTATACAAAATTAAGCATAATTTAGACCAAATACATAAGAACAAAAGCAAGCAAATTATTATATGAAAGAAAGAACCAAACCTCAGGCTCCATAACGTCCTGAAATTCGGGAGGAACACGAATGGAAAACCCATCACCAAAAAACTGAAACCATGATTTAGTGTTCAAAATTTCCGAAAGAATCGATTTGGAAGGAGGAGGAGCTTTAGTTGCAGAAATGGCAGATGGGGTTTCAAGGATTAATGAAGCAATGCAGAGAGAGATTGATTGGAAGATGAAATCCCTCTTTTTGGAGGTTAAAGATTGAATTTTGGGGTTGGAGGAGAGAGAAAATGATGGAGAAGAAATGGGTTTAGGGGTATGAGGTGGTTTTGATTGAGAGTGGTGGAGGGAGGAAGGAAGGAGAACTGCCATGAGAGTGTGAAGATAGCAGCCATGGCCACTGAGAATGGTGTTTAGATAATGTGGGATAATGTTTATAGTAACTGCTTAACCAACAGATTGTAATTTTTTTTTTTTTTAGTAACTGCTTAACCAAAAGAAGTCCATTGCTCAACACCGCCATAAAAAATATCACCACCGCCAACATTTGTTGTGACTTGAGAATGTACAACCATGCCCTTACTATTTTCACCACCACTTATCCTCCCCGGCGAATCGGCGACCCACCACCCCTTTCGACCGGCAACGACCACCACCACCTACCGACGACCCACCACATCCCCATTCCCCATCAATAACGACCCACCACCTTCCCTCGCTGGCGAAAAGGTGTGGTTAATTTCTAGCAACCACGGTTAATCGGTTTTGGGCTCCGGTTACTGTGGTTGCCGGAAATAAAAATCCACCACCTTCCCTCCGGTGAGGGAACGTGGTGGATCGTCGGTCAGGATGGTGGTGGTGGTCGTTGTCAGTGAGGGTGGTGGTGGTCGTCGCCGGTTAGGGTGGTGGTGCCAAGGTGTTAGTGATTGGTGGCAAGAGGGAAAATAATGGTGAAATACTAAGGGCAATGACTGTCCACTCACGTACACTAAATGTTGGTGGTTTTGATGGTATCAAGGAAGGGAGGTTCTATTCCAAAAAAAAAAAAAAAAAAAAAAAAAAAAAAGGGAAGTTTGATTAATTACAAATTTACAATCTCAAATCCCGCCTTAAAAGCTTCGACTTTATTTTGTTCATCTTATTTTCTCTCGTGGTAAACAATAAACTAGTGTGTGGCTCGAGCGATACTTTGGGTTATTATTATAATTATCATATTGCAATATTTGAAATTTTATCTACATAGTGCAATATACATATTATTAAACAATATAATAACTAATGGGAAATAAAAACATAATAGTATATAAATAAACACCCCCATCAAGGTTAGATATTCCTATCTTATAAAAAGTATAAAGTTACTTTTATGAATAGTGTGATGCCAATTATACCCTTCAAAATATGTATTTACATATATACCCACATTATATGTACAAGTTTTTTTAAAAAATAAATAGTGTTTGGACAATTATACCCTCAAAAATATTTATTTATTTTCTCTCATTAATGTTAGTTGCCTTAGACATTTATACCCCTAAAACATAGTTGTTTACATATCAATAACAAAATATGTGATTTAAGGCCAAAAGAACTTCCGGTTATGGCTAACTAGATGCACGCGTTAGCTGCCCTAGTAGCAATAAAAGGAGCACATAAAATGATAAAGTAGGATGGGAATTTATTTTTGCTAGTATAATTAAAAGTGTTAAATATAAAAGTATAACTAAAAGTTGGCTAAGATGGTCAGACTTTCAACTTAATTATTGTTGGTCATGAGTTCAAACACTAGAAAGATCATTTCTTATGAACATTATGGGAGTAAGCATTTTATTAAATTATAGAGATTTTGGAGGGAGTTGGCTCTACCTTTTTTTCATCTTTATATTGCATCTGTTTTAAGAGATTTTTATTAACTTTAAGGGACCTAATTGAGACACTGAAAAGTTAATGAATTTAACCGTCACAAAGGGCAAAGTTTAGAGACCTCTAATGTTGTCAATTAATTCCATAAAAAATTTATTAAATCCAACTCTTACATAGGAGTATAGGACATAGATAGACAGAAGTACCCCTCTCACATCCTCATGGGTCCATAGACGTTTATCTTGTGGTTACTTGGAATCAAACAATTCAAAATCAAGAAAAATGCAAACCACACATAATTCTTGAAGCCACCTTCTCCAAACCAAAACAGAAAAAAAAAAAATAAAAAAATAAAAAAATCTCTGCTTTTATCCAATTATCCTTCATCAGTTCTTCCATGAGTTTTCTCTCTCTAAAACTATAAACCTCTATCAAATGGAAACCATTCTCTCTCCTCCCACATTCTCTCCATTTCTCAACCCAAAACCTTCATCTTCAAAACCCAGATCACTTTCATTACCCTTCACAAAACCCATAATTTGTTCCCTTAAAAAACCCAATTGTTTACCTCAAAAATCATCATCTTTTACAGTACCCAATCACTGGTTTTCACCCATTCAACATGGATTAGCAGCTCTTGCTCTGTCTTTAGCCCTTAATTTCTCCCCATTTTGCCAATTTCTGGTGCTAATGCTTCTGAATTTGATGTTTTAAATGAAGCTCCACCAAAAGAATCATATGTTGTTGATGATGCAGGTGTTCTTAGCCGTGTTACCAAGTCTGATCTCAAGAGATTGTTGTCTGATTTAGAGTCTAGGAAGAATTTCCGTGTTAATTTCATCACTGTTCGCAAACTAACTGTAAGTTTCACTTGATCACATGTTTTTTCAGTCTTTGAATTTGAATTCTTGCTTAGGATGTCATAAGGGGTGCTAATTGAGCGAGCTGAGACCGAGCTTGGGTCAGCTCATTACACTTGCATTCGAAATCAGAGCCGAATTATAGGCTTTTTCGAGTTTAAATTTTACAATTCAACTTGCCATATAGCTCAACTTGTGCTTGGGAATTTCGAGCTGAGCTTGAATAGTTCACAAATTTGACGATGTTAATGAAGGTTGTTAATGTTAGTGTTTAAGGGTCATGAAGTTTTAGTTTGAATTTTATGTGCATCACCCTTGTACAGTTATGCCTTACTTGTTATAAAGATTAAATGAATGGTAATGAGTTTGTGTGTAATATATGTGGAGCTCGTGCGCCATGATCATGGTAGCACATCCCACTTCCAAGCTTGTGTTATATGGGATATTGTTATTGATCTTATTAAACTTATTAGTTGTTACCAACATGAGGTGAGTATGGCTGGTAATGAAATTCGATGCCGAGTATGACCCTGTGATGCATTGCTGTGGATAGATGAGGTGAAACGATGTAAAGATTATATAGAAACCCATTACCATAAGGTAGGTCTAATAAAGTTACTACAAAGATAAGAGCAATATTACATATTTGTGTGTTACCCCCTAGTATGAGAGAAATCAGTTGCAATCCATGGATCATGAGAGGGCATTTGATTATTTTGCTCACATTCTAGTTTCTAGCTCTGATTGACTATAAGGCTCTTACTCCTGTAGATATCCAATGATCTAAAATTTGGCTAGAGTTTTCGATCAGTAATTCCCTTAGTTTTTAGTGAAATATTGCAGGTAAATATGTTGCTGATCCCTCTTGGCCTGTAGAGATAAGACTAGGTAATTGTCTTAAAAAAAAGTACAATGTAGACATTAAGGTCTTTTAGTTGGGAGATGTCGGTGTGTGAATTCAGATACGAAGTTCATGATATTTGTCGTTTATTCTGCAGTATAGAGTCTAAAGACCATTAATCATTGATTTGAATTTGTAAAACATCTGTGGAGTAAGAAAGCCTAACACTAATTAGTGAGTTTGCTACTGTTCTCTTCCAGAGCAAAGCTGATGCTTTTGAGTATGCTGACCAAGTTTTGGAGAAATGGTACCCAACGGTTGAAGATGGCGATAACAAAGGGATTGTTGTGCTTGTCACTAGCCAAAAGGAAGGGGCAGTTACCGGCGGACCTTCATTTGTCAAGGCTGTTGGTGAGAATATTCTTGATGCAACCGTGTCAGAGAATCTTCCTGGTAAAAAACCTTCATTTTTTCTGTCTCGTGTCCTTTCTTTTGGTTTAAGGGGGTTAAATGGAGTTCATTCATCATTTTTGATGCTACTCAGACTTTACTTGAATTATCTTTAACAAAAGATCAATTTAATTCTGCACAATTCATGAGAAAATCCTAGTAGTAAGAAAGTTTAAATTTGTTTTTGGGTGCAAAGTAAAAGGTTTATAATGTTTAAACAAAGTTTTGTATATCTTGAGTTTTACTATAATTGTTGAGGTGAAGTATTGATGATGGAAAAATGTACTTACAGTATTGGCAACTGAAGAGAAATACAATGAAGCCATTTATAGCAGTGCCAAGCGGCTAGTGGCTGCTATTGATGGTCTTCCAGACCCTGGTGGCCCATCATTCAAGGACAACAAAAGAGAGTCAAACTTTAAGTCCAAGGAGGAGACAGATGAAAAACGAGGTCAATTCAGTCTTGTGGTTGGAGGTTTGTTGGTCATTGCGTTCGTTGTCCCTATGGCACAATACTACGCATATGTTTCCAAAAAATAGGTTGTGTTTGGATTATTCTCCAAGGTAACTTCAAATATTTTTTAAAATTTTTGTAAAGTTTATGTACAAACACATAATTGAATAACAAAATTGCTTGACCATTGTAAACTACTAATTGATGAGGCACTTTTAATTAAGGGCTATGAGAAGAAATTTTAATACGATGAGAAATTGATAATGCAATATTAATTTTTGTTCTTTATGTCAATGCCTAAACAGCAATAAAATCCTGCTCTCCTCTATAAGGATATCACTTGTGAAATGAATTATTGTAATTTTAAGAGAGAAATATTTTAAAAACATATATTCAGGAAGAATGAATTGGATTTTACATACTATACTATTTTTGGGCCTAATGTAATACTGTATACATTATTGTGTGTTTTAGAACTTGAGCTTTAACAGAAAGGGCATTTTGTCAGAGAAAGGTGGATCAGAATATTTTCCAGTGAGTATTTGTGATGCTACATACTGGTTTGCTGCTTCTGTGTAATGAATTCCATCCCAGTTTATATACTCTGTGCTGTCACTGCATCCTTTAGCAGTAACATTGTTGCCATTTATTACTTTCGTTTGCCCACATGGTACCCGACTGTCATAATTTAGTGGTGCACCGCCATATCCACAGCAAGCCATGATCGGTTGTTCAAATCCTGCAAATAGGGATTTTAGTGGATTTTCATGACAAAATGGAAGGAACAACTGAAATATAGGGAGTGATTTGAAACTCACCATATCTAGAATAGTTTGAAAGAAGATTAATCTTTATTGAGTATATATCAACATAGGTGACATTTGTATCTGGATATTGCCCCTGCACCTTTTTGCTTAGAGCATGTAGTTGCAGATTGAAGAGCTGAGCTGCTTGGTTGTGTGCACTAACACACCCTAACACATCTAGCTTTGATTGATCCGTCCCAAATTTGGCTATGTTCTGAGGCAGGCACCCAAGGGGACCAGTATTGTGAATCCAAAAGAACCTTGCCCCTCATCATACAATTTCTGGAAAGGTAAACGGACATTTGAACAACATTAGTTGTTTTAAATGTTTATGTCAGACATTACACACAACTAATTCCAAATTCTAGATTCTGAATCACTTCTAGGGCTTACCATCATGCCAGCTTCAAATTCTTGCAAAATGTACGGGATTGAGGCTAAAATTTGATCAAATGACTTTGAATAAAATGCTCCCGCCAAATCGTTCTGGCCTATATCAAACATGTAAAGAGCCTTCTCAAAGGAATCTTGTGCTGGGATATACTTGTCATATTTCCTACCTGTAGCTGTGAGGAACAGGAAAATAAGATCAGAAATTCTCCCATAAACCTCCCCCCCCCCCCAATAAACATTCCAAAAGTAGTGGTGTTATTCTGTGGAAGGCTAAAATGAATACTTTTAGATATATCTTGAACTCGATCTTTGAATCGGAGGAACTGAGCCACCTGAACCCCAAATGAGAAGGGACTAACTGATGTTGCAGTAGCTGGAAGAATAGTTGATCCTGCGGTAGCAAAATTGCAACCTCTTCTGAAAATAGGTGCACCAATGGATTCTAAATAGGCATTCAGAAAGGGTAGGTCCATATCATCCACTACAATACATTATACAAAACAGTAAGGTTAAAAACACAATGGAGAAAACAGAGAAAAACAGAGGATATGTAGAATTAACAAAAAAAAAAAAACACAAAAAATCTTACTGAGAAAATCTATGATCAAACGACCATCACTGTATCTCCCCGATGGTTTCTTGAAGTAAGTCTGCCCGTAGGGATCGGATATCCCCTCGAGGCCTGAAGCCACAAGATCACCTGTATCCGAATTTGAATCACCAAAGTTGAAAACTGCAGGGTAGTTGAAATCAATGGATTCGACATAAGATGTTAATATGGATGTTAAGAGGAAAAATTGGAGAAATGAGTTCTTGATTGCCATGGCTGGTGCAATGAGCTATGTGATTCCATTAGCGTTGCCTCCGAACAAACTTTATAAGATGTTAGTTAGAAGACAATAAAGAGTGAGAAACTAAAGGGAAAGATAAGAGTTGGTTGGTGACAATCTTGGCCAAACAAAAGCTTGCTTTAAATCATAGTAATCCAACAGAATTGGCCTGCCTATTTTTCCTGATGCCAAATTTGCCCTTGGTGTGATCATTTGGTATAATGGTAAAAAGTCATTATGCTGAAATTTAGCTCATTAGTGTACTAATACCATTTTTAAAATACAACTTTTAAAGTCTTTCACAAATATATTTTCTAATAAATTGGCAATACTACTTAGAAACTGTTAGCTTTTAATACGTTGTGAGATTGATAACTTTCATATCAACGAAGAAACTATATTTGGGATAGTTATTCACCGTCTTATTACTAATTTCCGCCCTAAATAAGCACTAATGTCGCCTTATTTATGTTGAATATCTGTAATGTTTTACCTCTCACAAAACACAACCTCTTGTCAATTTTTTGAATTATAAAAATACGAATGATTATTTAGAAGCTTCATGTGACCAAAAGTTCCTGAAACCTATACAGTGCACAAGTTTAAAAGAGCGGTTCCCATGTACAACACATTAAAAGTCTACTGTCCTTGAGCCGAAAATATATAAGTACTCTATTTTGGTTATTGTTGGAGACCCTAGAGTCTAGACTAACTCAATAATACTCTTATCTGTTCCTGCACAATAGCATTATTTGATTTTACAAGTAATTTTCATAGAGCATATGTATAAGATATGAAAAGTATGTATTACTCGTATAATGTAAGAGTGGGACAAATGGAGTATGAAAAATAGTACGAGTATTATGATGTAAAAGTGGGGCATATGCTAAGAAATTATAATTACTACCTCCGTTAAATATTAGTTATAACTTTGGAATATTTTATATCTCACAAATAATACCCCAAAGTTGCAACTAATACTTAACAGAGGTAGTAAATAAACTGGTAAGACTTTACAATATAGGAAACTGATGCCACTATCAAAAACCAAATAAGGCCATGCAATTATTAAAAAAGGAAAGAAGTAAGTCATAAACTACGTTATGTGCTAGGATATTTTTTTTTTGGTGTTTAGAGAGCTACAAGAGCGAGGGTAAGAATCGATCTCATAGTTTTCTGAGGAAGGGAGGAAACCTCTAACCACTTGAGTTATCCCTCACTCTCATGTGCTAGGATATTATAAGATAAATAATCCAACTTTCCCAATTCACCATTAAATAATTCCTATAACAAGAACAGGGAAAGAAGCACCATCATTTGAACTCCCAATTATTCCGACAAATTCAATTAAGTAGCTGTCTAAATAGTTTCTCTATTCCTGTTAATTGTAAATTTAAGAATTAGCTCAATATGACAAAATTAATGAGTTTGGATTAGTCTTTTGTTATACACGTATAACTTTAAGGAATGAATAAGGACTTAACTTGGAGGGGCAATTTAGTAATCACTTAAGTGGAGTCAAATGGTGATGAAGGTGGGGCAAAAACTAACCATTCCAATTTTCTACGAAGCAAACTGTTATTTTTATATATCTTCTACTAATAGCAATATCAAAGCTATCATTTATGTGGCTGTGACAAACAATACAAATAACATACCTCAAGATATAGTATTCTTTCACTTTACACAAATGTAAACTCCGGAAGCTTAGAATATTGAGTTGAAGACATTTACATGTATATATATGATGCGACTTTGAGTGAAATCTTTAGTTCCACAGCATTCCAGTTTTTTGGGCTTATAGACTTTGCTTCGGTCCTGTTAGCTAATAGTGCTGTAATGTATATATACGAGGAACCAAATATCTGGTGTAGTGCCATTGCTCCGGTGCTCCCACAATCATTGGAGTATTTATTTATGAAGACAGAAGTATAAAATCGTTGCTTTCTGATGAGATTGCTGACAAGTTTGGCACTTCATATACGTTGCCAAGGTTGCTGAGCATGTTTAGATAGGAAATTTTAACACCTGGATCAGGATATAAAGCTAATGGATATAAGAAATTAATAGAAAGTATTCAGAAGATATCTGAAGGATTATAGACTTGTAAGTTATAATTAAATGAATTTGCTGCCCCGTTGTACTGATTTGATGATAAAAATCTTCACATACGTGTCTGAGTGACGAAATATGGGCATATCACCAAAGAGTGCAGAAGCCGAGGGCATATGATATTCTATCCAAAAAGCTTCTATTTTCTGCAGCTGCTAGCTTGTCCTTGAGAATGTTGTTCTGCTTCAGTAGCTGCTAGGCACATTGCTCGTCAAAAGACACACAAAACACAACTACTGTTTATACTATATTTCAGAAAATGAATAACATAATGTTGATAAGATGAAAAGATTGTTAGCTTAATAAAGCTAGTTTTTCTTTTTATCAAAATTTTGCATTGCTTATGAAGTTAGCTTCATAAAATAAAAAAATAAAATATAATTAGCGGCAGCTATGAAAAACGCAGTATGTGTGCATCTGCTGTGTTCAGTGCCATGCATGTCATCATAACTCCCAAGGATTTCACCACATTCCGCCCCCCCCCCCAACTCAATATGAAGGATTGAAAAGAAACTTGTAAAGGAAATGGATCTATAAAAAATAAGAGAGAATACAGTTGCTTTATAGCTGCTCATGCCCTCATTTTATAAATAAATAAATGCAGGTGACTTTTTGATGAACAGGTTATCTGTGATAAATTCTGCATTTTATTAGAGCAACCAGGGTGTAAATATTCAAAGAGAGGTCATGGATACTCTCCTTTCACAAGAATGATACTACTTGAGTGTGCTTTCTCCTGTTTCTTATAATAATGATATCAACTAATCTTTTTTACCTCACATTTAAGTCACTAGGGTTGGATGGCTAAATTTTGTGCTTTCTTAGCAAGAAAGAATGGGTCACCTAAAGCAATAATGATATTTCATTACAAGAATGCCTACCATAGTATCATTCATTAGACTGGGCATTAGTTGCGACCATATTTCAAAGGTTCAAGTCTCCTGCCATATTTTGTCTATCTGACGGTTTCAAATCTCCATTCTATAATGACTAGTATAAAGGGAGTGCCTAGGGGATTTTCAAAGAGGGTAGAGGATTACATCATTGCAGCAACAAGATTTACTTTCACCTTATAATTTAGTTTGGAGTTTTTAAATATAAAGTTGACAAATACTGCCAACTGCTCCAAGCCTCCAAGAATAGAGCTACTTTTGGTTTGATTGACTGAAAATTGCTCTTCGGGAAGGGTGGGAACTGGGTCTACCCTCTAAACCCATGCAAAGTAGAAGAATTCAAAATCTAAGTAATTTGCTTGTAAGTTGCAACCGTGTCTGAATTCTAAAGAAGGGGTAATGGAAGTATTTGTAAGCAAAATGCCTGAAGGGGAACTTGGGGAGAAATAATATCAAGGTTGTGGTAAGAATGTACATAGAATGGACTCTTTGGAGAGTATGGAGATGCACTTCTGCTACTTCTTTATCTTCTACTCACAGTTTAGTTCAGCATCTTAAAGGGATTCCAAGCGTAAGCACTAAGCAAGTTGTCCGTGTATTGCAGTTACCCCTCTAATCATTACAGGAAAAAATGAAGTAGAAAAGCAAAGAGATTGCATAACTTCATATTAATAGCGGCATAAAATTGTTTGTACCTCCTCCACTGTGGAAACAAGCTCTACTGTTATCCCCAAGGATGACATAAGAGTTGACCCGACAGTTTCACATTCCGATATCAAGTCTTCCATTGAACTCGGGCGGTACATAATTCCCTCTAAGATTAGCAGCTCTCTTAGCATCTCCAATTCCTCAATGCCCATTCTGTCTTTCAGCTATAACAGGAAGAAACAAATATTCCTGAGCAAACATGATTTTTATCCCCTCAGGGTAGAGCAAACCAGTTAAGCATATACAAACAAACAATTAAGCAAGCATACCATGTCCAAAATTCTCTCGCATGCCACATCTTTGTTTAGAACATTATATTCTTGTGTCTTGCTGATTTTATCTTCGCATGGGATAACACAAGGTGCTGCTTTTATATGTTGTGCCCTGGCCATTAAAAGGACAAAAGGTCACCAATCTTCAGTAGACTTATTATGAAAAGTTGCTCACATGAGCAAATTCAGCACTTAAAAGAGAATGCTCAGTTTAGATTTTTAAGTATTGAAGGTGAATGTTGATTCACTTCTGGCCTTCTGTACCAACATCCAAGAAAGTGAAGAGAGAACAACTAAAACTGATTTGAGGCAAGGACAACTAAAACTGACCCCGGGAAAAGGTGAAAATATGATCAATGATTTTTCATGCCAATTACCTAAATGAATACAAGTCATACCCAAGAAAAGGTCTCACTCATCATGTTCATAGAGCATCATTAGCACAAACATAGTTTTCAAGCATTAAACAGTATTTAAGATTTGATAATATTTAAATTGAAGAGAGATCTCATCACTCATTTAGAGTTTTTCAATTTAATCCTTTGTCGGTAAAAAAATATCTCTAAATTAGACAGACTTAAGATATACAACTCCTTACCCCCCCCCCCCCCCCCACACACACACACATGCATAATGAGTTGCATTTTTCTGAGTTGAAATTAGGCAACCTTGCACCAAAACGAAGGGTGGATAGAGTCTCCGGTGCATTTGAAAGACTTTGGGAACAACAGCACAGCAAAGCCATTCGGCAACTGCCACCCTGCAATATGAGATTTAGAATTTCAAGATACAGAAATTTTCACAAATCCAGCACAAGGACAGAAGAAGAAAAAAAATCTAACCAGTGCATCTTGTAGTATTCGAGTAAGCTTCGAATCACGATAAGGGATGTGGGTCAACTTGCTCAGTGGGCTACATGTCAATGCATTTACAACATTTCCCAGGGCAGAAAGGGACTTGTTAATTGTCTTTGCCTCTTCCAGAAGTCTACCTTCTGCTCCAGTTTTTCCCACTTTTTCAGAGCCAGCCAAGTCCACGAGAATAAGTTTCCCCGTTTTAGTCCTGTAAACAAATTTCAGATCTGCAATTTGTACAAATCTCAAATACAGACAATAGGAATAAGAAAGTACCTCTTATCAGCAGAAATATCTTGCTGAACCGTGAATATATAGACACAATGACTTCTGCTACTAGCAACATTCATCTCTGACACCAAGATTGAAAAACAGAAGCATCAAGATTTTATATCTTTGTATGTACTGATATATAGTGTGTCAAAGATTTGACAGTCATGGAGAAAGGATGCTCACGGGTCTCCCCAACTGCTCTATTCACAATTCCATTCTGCATTTTTAAGAGCCCGCTGTCAGAAGCTAAAGCGCGAATAGAACTTAGAAACATCCATAGCCATTCTCAACTTACAGATAGAATTTGCATTGCTTCAGAAGCTTCCAACACAGGAATCTGAAAATGTTGAAGTCAATTGTAGACTGATGTGAGCATGCCATAAATGATCAATAAGCAGGAGAGAAAGCCATAATTATGCATTCCAAGTTCAGCACAATTTTCACTGGGCAGTGCACAATTTTCACTGGGCAACATATTGAACTTAACATGATTGGCAAAGGATGACCTTAACATATATGGCAAATGCTATTAGTATCAAGAAAAATCTTCCAGCCCATAGGATGATACTTGTTCACAAGTATAAAAGATTGTGTAAACCATTGCAGTCATTTCATATTTGTAACACAAGTTGATCTTCACATAATTGGCAAAGGACTCCAAAACAACAAAACAAGCCGATGTCTCCAGTTGATAAATTCCTATTAGTACTTTTGGCAGGAATCACAGGGTAAAGTCAAGGATAAGTAAAAAGTAAACTCACCTCTGTGGCTCCAGACAGAAGAATTCCTAGAGATTTGCTCTCCTTAATCTGTATGTTATCCTTTGACAAATCAAACAAGTCCCTGCAAAGAAGGATCACACCTATTTATCATATATCTTGGTAAAGAGTCACTGAGTCAGAAAAAGTAATGCATAATAATCTGGCTCTTCCACTAAAAATGTAATCACTTTTACTTCACTAAGGAATCTGACCGTCAATTGATACCAACCTCACTTTTTCCATGTAAATCTCAACCTGCAGCAGTTTGAAAATGCGTAAGCCCCATAAGAACTAAGAAGAGCCGGGGGAGGGGGGCATAATCAGATGAAATTCAACTACATGAGCAAAGTAAGACTTTACCATTGACAATTTAACTGAATATGCAGTCGCTCCTTCTGAAGAATTGATCATCTCAAAGAGTCCTTCTATAACTCTTGGGATCAGACCTTTCCTTTCAGCGTCACACTTGATGATTCCAGGTCCCTGGCATGAAGATTCTTTGGTAAGCACCTGACTATTTTATAACCATATACTAGTACCAATTTGAAAAGAAAAATCTTTTCACCTCCATGCTATACGTCTTGCCAGCTCCAGTCTGTGACCACATAAGCAAAAGTAGTTTAAGTTGGTTAGAACTTGAAAATCAATTATAAGCTTCCATGAAGAAGATTCCTAAAAGTACTAAAACACAGATTGCTCTTGCATCTAACCTCTAGTTCTTCATGCAGGGTAAATAATAATTTTTAATTCAAAAGCATTAGGAATTTAGGATTGCTTTAGAGTTTATTTGAGAGATAACTCGAAATATCTTTCAATCAAATATAAAAACAGCATGTGCGTTGTCCTAGTCATGTATTTCAGACTTTAGGACACAATTTCCACCATTATCAAAGCTATTAGAGCATCTCCAACGGCTGAAAGTACTGTGCCATAAAATTTTTGGAGTGGCAAGCATAGCTACAGAAGGAAAGAAAGCAAAATCACACGGTTACTATTCCTAGTAATCCAAATACAGCAGATATAAACACAAGCAACAGGAAAAAAAAATGATGTTTATTATCTATATATATTTGTCAGCTACACTCCATTCAGAATGGTGTAGCAATGGGAGAGAAGCAGCAAAAGCAACCAAGCAAACGAAAGTTACCTGGCCATAAGAGAGGATTGTACCATTTAGTCCATTAACAGTATCTGTGATGTTTTCATAGCATTTGAAAACAACATTAAACCTGATTAGCACACGGTTTTTACATATATTTTTTTCCTTCTTCTGTACTCAAGCAATTAAAGAAACAAACCAAATACAATTTGCAATTTCCAAAAAGGACGGCAATCAGTAAACATATGCAGGTAGAGTGAATTTCACTCTGTTTCTTTCGCGCTAAACTCAATGAAGTGAATGAACTACTACAAAAGACTAATTACACTAGAGAAATTTCAGAATAAGGAAAAACTTCGCGTACAATTTCCAAGAGAAAATTGAATCAAATTATCAGAATAAGTCGTTTAGTATCAACCTCTTATTTCTGATATTGAAACACAGTTCGACAATATATTTCTCCTAACCAAAAAATTGATTGCTCATTTTCCGGTTTCCGGTTTTCGATCAAAGAGATAAGTTTCTAACCCTATGCAATGATCCTCCTTAATTTTCCTTATAATTAACAAACGCAAACCTAAATTTCATTCATACTTCAAATAATTCAAATATTGATCACCTTGAACAATCGGCATAGCTAAAACTTCATAAACACTAGCTTGAGCAGAATCTTCATAGAACACTTTGTCGAAACCGAATTTTAAATCTCCGTCTTTCTCATCCTTCAATTCCAAGTAAAATACATTCAAAATCAGCGAAAAATCAAAATATTCGAAGATTTTTAAAATTTTCCGAAATTTCTGAAATGTATGAGATAATTACCTTGAAATTGAATGATTCATCATCAATACGATGAATACTAACGCCATTGCCGTGATCTCTGATCTCGCCAGAACTCAAAGGCCTGAATCGAGCGCAAACTATGACCTTCGACATCTTCAATTAAACATAAGAACCAGAAATTGAAGATGAAATTCAAACCTAAAATTGAATAATAGCAATTCAGCCTGAAATTTAACGATCGTCGATTTTTTGTAGTGTAAACTACGAATTGATCAAACGATGAAACAGAAAATTAAGAAAAATTTACACAGAGTAGAATTATACTGGATGATAAACTTGCAGAATTTCTGAAGGTTTTGATTGAGACTTAAAAGATAGGGAGAGGGCAGAGAGGAGAGTATACTGGAAGAAGGGAGATAATTTGGATTGAAATGTTGATGGAAAGATTTTGTAGTGTTGGCGGGAGATTTGAGATGGCGGTTTTATTTTTTTTCCACCCGATTCACCTGTGGCTAATCCAAATTCGAATTCAATTATGAGCGGTTAGATTCCAGTCACCTCTCGTCCCTCCCTATCAAAATGCAGCCCATTATACCAACAACCAATTAGCTGAGATGGTGGATAATTAGTTGTCATCAAACAAAAATCATCAACTAGTTTAGTAAAGCGTGATATTTAAATCTGAACGCAATTTTACTTTTTGGTAAAAAGAAGAGTATTCAAGGCTTTCTTTTCAAAAATTGTTGTTCTACTACCCTCTGTTTCAAAATATGTAATGGAAGTAGTGTCTATGATTTTTATTATTTTTTTTTTAGACAAACTACATACAATGATTAATTTAGGGGTTTTACTCTATTTTCTCTCCTTTTTTTTTTTCTTTTTTTTCTCCTTTATTGATTGCATACCCTTTAATTTAAGGGTTTTGAGTTGTTTTTCGAACTTTATTTCCTTTGATAGTTATTTACAAAAAGTTAAATGTAGAGTTGTCTAAAGTCTTTTAAAAATATAGAACTTAAATTACACAAATTAAATGGTGCACCTTGTCAAAACAACAAATTATGGGTTTGAATTATATAGGCTCATTAAACAACAAATTATGGGTTTGAATTATATAGGCTCATTAATTTATACTCTGTATTCTTTGTAATATGGGGCATGTTAATTTGAATATGGATTACTCCCATATGTTATTATGATTTTGTGTTCTTTAATAAGGTTTAATAATTTTTTGTTGCACGTGTTCAGATTGGATTTGTTTTAAATTACTCGGTATATGTTTTTGGTTTCTTTTGGGGTTTGTTTTACTTTGTTTTAACCCATAGGGTTTATGTTCTTTTGATTTAACGGTTATACTTGTTGGTATTAGTTTTTGTCCTTTAAAATTTAAATCTAAGGTGATTTTCATTCACTTGATTTTTACCTATCTAAACTTATATTTGAATTAATATTTTAGTTGTAAATTAAACTTGATCGATAACCCTTATCAGAACTTATTTTTCTCAAAC
This sequence comes from Chenopodium quinoa, assembly GCF_001683475.1. NCBI lineage: Eukaryota > Viridiplantae > Streptophyta > Magnoliopsida > Caryophyllales > Amaranthaceae > Chenopodium > Chenopodium quinoa. The sequence continues at coordinate 9,948,026 of NW_018743292.1, forward strand.
GTATTTTATCTAAACTTACTCAAACTTAGTTTCCTAAACTTATCTTATTTATAAAATAAGGTATATAAAACAAGACCTTAACCAATAAATTCATAACAAGAATAATAATTATCATCACAGACCAATAATTGTTATAATTATCACAATAATTCACCTAACCAATAATTTATATGTACACCTAGATGCATAAGCAAATAATTCACAGAGCCAATAACTGATAGATTCAATGATTTTATATGTACACCTGGGTGACTTATCACAAAACCATCTCCAATGGGTTAAACGCCTTTTTAGTTCAACTTATTTTTATTTATTTAAGAAAAAATAAGTTCAGATCAGAAAAAATAAGTTCAGTTCAGATTAGATCATCGTTTTATGTGCGACTTTTTATCGCTATATATCTTTAAGTTCGTAGTGAAAATAAAATGAAAACTAATCCCTCCGTTTCATATTAATTGCAACGGTATTGCAACGGTAAGGAGTGCATATAGTTTAAGGAAATATAGAGTAGGCTTTTTACTTTTACTCTCTTATATATATATATATATATATATATATATATATATATATATATATATATATATATTATCTAATAAACCTTTCATATGCCTTATCCTTTTTCCTTATCGAGTCTTTTTTAACAGGTATAGGTTAAAATTTCAATGTTCGAAAGTGTTTATTGTGAATTTTTTTAATTTTTTATATTTTTGTATATTTTACAAGTTATATGATACAGTAGAAATTACTTGTCAGGTATACAAAAAAATTACGGAATAGAAAACTTTCTTTCTCCGAATTTTAAACAAATCTCACAATGTGTTTGTTTAAAACTGTGCATCTCACGGGAACTAAACTAGTGATTAAATATTTGTAAAAGTGGGGTTAATATGAGAGATAATAAATAAAATAATAGTGGGTCTTTACCAAATTAGCAAGTGTTGAAAATGACATAAAAAAAAGTGTTGCAATTATTACGAAATGGAGGGTATACATCTTATTAAAGTACACATTATTAAGAATCTAAAAATACCCCACTTGATATCTTTTTTCTTTGTATATTATTGTATACACATAAATTTAAAATTTAGTCCAATCAATTGATCATCAGACCAGCAAAAATAAGGTGAGCTGAACAAACCATAAATTGACCAAAACTTAAATGACTTCAAATTATCACTTCAACACCCAAGTTCACAACTCACCGGTTTATATCTTCTCTACCCAAAAGTCCCAAAACCCATTGGCTCAAAACCTCCCCAGTCCCCATTGGCCATTGCTGCGTTTCTGTGTCCCGTTCTCCAAATAAATTAATCATGCCGAACCATTACTGGGAATTTGACATGGGAAATTTGGACCTTAACAAGCTGTATTTGGTCTCAGCTTTTCTTGCTATGGAACCATCCGATTCTTTAATTTCTTTAGCAAGGTAAAATTTAATTTTATTTTTTTTAAAGAAAAAATAATCCATTTCACCATACTTCTTAATAGTGTTGCAAATTACTTGTTACTAATATTTTATTCTAATAAATTCCCCATTTTTATGTATTTACAGGAGATGTGGGGGTGGCTTCATTTCAGAGGAAGTGCAACAATTCATTTGGGATTATTGCATCAACAAATTTGTAAGGGTTTTTTTTTTTTTTTTTTTTTTTTAATAGAATCTTGATAGTGTCATTTTACTCATTTACCTGTAATTTATGTATGACCCCAATTGGATTCTGCCTATTGTGGAGGGAGGGAAGTTATGAATGATCATCCCAAACTTGTGTTTTTCTTCATGAATATTCATTACCACCAATACCCCTCCTCAAGCGGTAATGGATGGTAATGGGCCAATAGCTCTCTTATATATGCAAGGTTTATCCACTAAAAATGTGTATTGTTTAACTAGTGGACCTGAGTAAACTTAGAATTATATTGTTGTACAGTGGTTGGAGGTTTTCCTTTGGTAAATAATTATATTTGGCTTTGTATTGTTGCAGGATGAGAACCTTCATGTACCTTACTTGAAACTATTTCTGAAGAAGCTCATTAAAGAAATTGAATTAACTGGCAGCAATGTGTTGGATGAATTTTATGAACGTTATGCTCACTACATGGTTTCTTTGAAGGTCAGTTTTGGTTAGGCAATATTGCTTTTGCATGGAAGCCCTTGAGTTGGTGTTCTCATTTATCATATACTCATATGCATTGTTTTGTTGTACTTCTGATTTAAAACCGTAGGAAGACGCATCAGAAAAAGCATGGATTGTGAAATGCATATCATTTATTTTTCATGACAGTAAGCAATTTTAAACCATTACTTCCATTTATATTGTTGTCAAACATTAGGGTTTTTAGTGGAGCTACTGTCTGGCTAACGCTTTCACTTCTTTTTGTTGATATGTTTTTAAGTTCCTAGTTACCCTGGTGAAATGCAGATGGTTGTGCCACTACAATGTTCTCTTAACATGCTTCAAGGGGACACTGGGTAAGTTTTTTTATCAATATATTATTTTTAGAATTTTTTGCCCTATTATGATCACTTAACCGAATAAAAATTATGAAATTAATTGATTTTTTTTTTCCTTTGTGCTGTAATGTTGGTCTTCCTTTTAACGCAACAATACTACAATAGGTATATTACTCTTTTATCAAGCATTGTTCCAGGCTCAGAATTTAATGATAATCTGAATATTGTATTTATCTTATCATGGTTTTCAAAAATTAGAAAAGAAAATTTTCTCAAGGAATTGTCAGAAGCTAAGATTTGTTGTCTTCAGCATATGGTTTTGTTAGCTTCGTCTTTTGGTGGTTCTAATTTAGTTTGGTCTTGCTCAGATTTTTCCCTTTTGCACTGAAAGTCTAGTCACATATTTAATTTACTTGCTTTGAACAGTCATGCTAACTATGTAAATAATGTGTAGGTGTGCTCTTTGGCCTTCTTGTCTTTTTCTGTCAGAGTTTGTTCTTTCATTCCCTGAAGTTTTTACGAGAAAATCATGTTTTGAGGTGAAGTATTTGCCATAATACATTTCTTTTAAAGAAGTTTATATGTAACTGCATATAATAATATGGCTGATCATCCTGTGAATAACTTGGTGATTAGCTAGGAAATCAAGCTGCTATAAGTAGCAGTAGTATCTCATTCTTGACTTGCTTTTGTCAAATGATCATAACTTGGCTTGTGGAACTATATTATATGAGTAAATAATCATGCATTTATACTGCACTGCAATTTGATGATCCAAGATCGTGATTGTGTTAATTCTGATAATAATTATGCTCTTTTGTTTGTTGCATGTGAAACAGGTTGGTTCAGGTGTAGGTCTGCTTGGTGTCTGCCTTAATCATGTTAACGCCTCGCAGGTTCGTTATGTTATATTTCCTTCATAATAAGAAGAAAATCTTGAATTGTTCTATGTATCTAATAGATTGTGATAACTGTTTTACCGTCGTAGTTTTTACGTTCACGAGGTATGCTCTTTCAATATAAATTTACCTTTTCATATCTTGGACAGGGAGGAGTGACACTCAAGTTGATGAAACCTTCTTCTAATTGGTAGATTAAATCATTCTGTGGGTTTAGCCTGGCTAGGTTTTGGGTTAATACTCTGCCCTAACGGCTAGAACAGAATAGTTATTCGACGTTTGTTGCTGTGTTAGAAATGTTTCTGAATTTCAATATTTAAATTGTAACTCCTGGAGAGTATATCTATATGCCTATAAGAACTAGTGGCCAAGCCACCTAAAATGGTAAACATCTAAATCCCTTAGTATAAACCATAAAGGATTTGACACCTCATTTTTTTCTCCCTGTTTTAAAATTGCACCACATATGTCTATTGTCTTTCTCTCTCGTCTATCTACTATCCCCCAATTTCTCAATGTGTTCAGCGTTTCCTCTGTTTCATCTGCCTGACCTATGATTTAGCACCCCATTTTGTAATCTTCGTCATTTCATGTATGTTTCTTATGATGTGGAACTTTCTAGTTATGTAGCCCATTCTTTGTCTTTCTGTTTTTGAGGATGACTTGTTGCCAGTGTTGTTCTTTTGATCCTGCTTTTCCCCAGATGTCGATTCTTTCCATCCTAAGCTTTTTTCAGCAGAGATTGCAGTTTCATATTTTCTGAGTATTTGATTCTTGATTTTGTGTTTTTTATGCAGGTTATCTTGTCAGATGGTGATGCATCAAGTTTAGCAAATTTGAAGATTAACTTGGAAATGAATAAGATTGAAAATCCAGAAGCTTCTTTAGATAAAAGTACAGATAGCTCATATATGGTAAGTTATAATGATCTATTTAAGGCAGCAAAATCTGATGTTGATAAGCACTCTCTTTAAGCCTTAATGCTCCAGGTGTTTGAATTGGCTTCTTTGCCTTTACTATTTATATCTTCGAATCCACCTTTAGAGCTAATTAGGTTCATATTTCCATGCTTGTGAGGTTGCTTCTTTAATCTTTCAATTGTGCTCTATTTGTACAACTGTGCTGCGTCATTGACTCATTGTGCTATGTGGCACATAAGACCTCAAGTGACATGTGAATGAATTAGGATTTTCTGTATATAGCATTTACTTCTGCCCATTGCAGCACCATGTAAAGTAAATACTAATCCCTCTATCTATACTTTTCCTCCTTTCCTATTCGTGGTGCTTCAAAATGGATGTCCAAATTATGTTCCTGTACTCATCACATGTACCAATTGCCAGAAAAATCTAGTTTGGTCCATGGGAAGTTTGGTCACGGGATGGAAGATGGTCTCCTTACTCTTTCCCTTGATTTTAATAGATAATAGATGTAGTAGTGACCTTTGTTTGATGTGGAATAAACTTAATTTTTAGAAGGTATTCTGTGTGAATTTTGCTATAAACTTTCATCCAATATATATACTTTAAAAGTGTAATTGCTGGGTTTTCATCCAACGTATGGATAGAGAAGGTAGGGATAGAGTTGGAAAGAAAGACTGAACCATCTAGTTTGATGCGTATGCTCACTGCTTTGACATTTAATGGATCGTGTATGTTATAATAGTTCATATTATTATGTGATTATGTAATTATATACATATATTCCATTTGCTAGCACGTCCGGAATGGCTAGTGTGAATCTACATAGAAATAATTTTCCTATCATTTGGTGCAGGTGCAATGCATACATTTGCCATGGGAGTCTGCAAAAGAGAGTGAGCTTCAGCAAATCAAGTCTGATATTGTGTAAGAATTACTTTTGTTAGTCTTATGCTAGTATAACTATATAGCTCTTCTTTCCGAGGAAGGTTTTCCTACGTCATTGGCCTTATTGCCATGGATTTTTATTTTCTATGCTGTCAAAATTTGTTGTTGTAAACCTTAGGAACATGTAAATCTCGAGATTTCTAGATTCTAGAGTATTCAGGGGGGTTTGGTTCAATTAATGTAGGCATAAAGTATGGGCTTGGAATGAGGAAAACCCATTTCTAATGTTTGTTTAAGAAAATTTCAATTTCCAAATCCATTTTTCAATCCCACAAGGTATGGGGTTTAGAAACCCAAAGGGCGAGGTGAGTATGGCTCATTATAAAAGAAAAATGTTCTTTTCCGAACAAAACCAAAGACTTGGTATTTAGCATTAAGTTTCAATCCCATATCACCCTCATGGCCTGATGTTATTCCTAATTCCAACACTATACCACTTTGCGAACCAAACGACCCCACAAGGTTCAAATTTCATGTGGCATCTCAGAATGGGGCTTTTAGAGAAGGCCAAATGATGAATATGATATGGCTAGGATGAAAGAGAAAATCATGTAGGGCTGGCAATCAGGTAATCAGGTTAGATTTGGCTGGGTTCGGGTTCGGTTAAGCTCTAGATAGGTTAATTACCCCAACCCGAACTTGTTTATTGTTTGGCATAGTTTTTTGTTTTCAGTTTTTTGTTTTTTTTAAAACAAAACCAATAACAGGAACAAGAAAAAGGTATTTTCACTTTTCTATTGTCAGTTTTTAAAGTTATCATGATTTCAATCAGTTGACTTATTTGTGATTCATTATTTGATATATATCATATGTTTTGAAAAACAAAAAAATCCAAAAAAAGAAAACCACAACAATGCCAAAGAACCCTTAAGTTTTCGGATTCAAATTCTAAACCCTAACCTGATATGCGTGTGTGTTTTCCCAGGTCGGGTTTAGGTAATTACCCCAATTTATTTTTTATTTTATTTTGAAATATTATAAAACCTGTCTGACTTGAATGGCCGGTAAAAGTCCGGTGAAGGCGGTAAATAGCAACAAGAAGGACTTGTAAAGAAAGTAAAAGATAATTTTATACCATGAGGTATGAAAACCCATATTTCCTGAAGTGACACTTCATCTGTTGGTCGTGACTCTTCAATAGAGATCTCTCTCTTTAAGATAATTTTAAACTACGAAGTATGAAAGTCCGAGACCAGAGAGGAATTGGGAATTCAAGCTGTAGAAATGTTGCAAGTTTTGCTTTGATAAAATATAGGCCATATAGCCAACTGTGAACCCTCCTTGCATAGTCAACTTGAGCATGGACATAATTTGAGTACACTTTAATGGTTGCATGTACTATCTTAAGGGTATCCTATCTAAAATCTACAAAGAATTCCGTTAATTTCTGGAGAGATTGAAGTTCTGTTCTTCTCAAGTTTAAAGAATTATACAATAATGCACATTTCAGTTATAATCAGGAAAAAAATTCAATAAATTACTTTTAATCAGCATATATAATATCAGTTTAGTAATTTCAGGCAAAGCAGGGCCTTAAAGTAAATTATGTGCCCTGTTACTCTCATCCCTGAGCATATATATTTTGTTTGGTTGCCTTGCAGTTTGGGAGCTGATGTAATCTATGATCCATCATGCCTCCCACATCTTGTTCAAGTGCTATCCATTTTTCTAAATCGAAGAAAAACCAGTGACAGTAAATTGAATGGCAGTGCTCGTGTAGATAATAAAGAAGAAGATTGCCTCGGTGATGATTCTACGGAATCCAACACAGCGACATTACAGGAAGCGACTTTAAGAACCTTGATCAAAGAAATGGATATTGGTCCGGTGGCCATTATTGCCTCAGTGATACGAAACATTGATACTTTCAATTGTTTTCTGAACTTATGCTGTCAAAATAATCTTCTTGTTAGGGATATAACCAAATCTATTAGGCCATATAATTTGCTACCATACATGGAATCATATAAGAGATCAGATGTACACTTGCTGGTGCTATCCTATGTAAGCTAGTAAAGTAGTGAAAGTGTGCTCATAACAATGTATTTTTGCAACAACTCTATTTATCTCTATTAAGAAAGCAAAATTCTTTTGTAGTTTTGTTGATGGGGTTCCCTTTTAACTTTGTAACGAGTGCTAAAAGCATTCTCAAGGAAATAGTTTAAAACGTGGATTATTATGTAAAACATAAGAGTACTCTTATTTGATTATATTTGATAGTATCTATTAAGTATTGATGATGTTGTAAATCAATTCATCCTTCATTTCAACAGCTATGCAAGGTAGAATTTTTATTTTTTGCTATGTAGGAAGAGTAGCAACTCAACCAGGATTGTCCTCTCTTTGTGCAAAAAAAAAAAAATCTTGATGCCTCCGCATATGTGCTAGTGGACATTGTGAAGGCCTCTGCGGGCTCTGCCTATAGGTGGTAGTGGAATTCATGAACATCGTTGTTACCACGGGTTTTAGAAAGTTTGCATAGCCATGAATAATCCATTGATGGATCTTTGATTCGCAATGTCAAGGTCGACGATAGTCAATGTATGGTGTTTGTGGTGGGAATAGAGAAGAGGGTGGTGGAGGCGTGGAGCTGCGCTTGTTAGGTGGATGTCCATTGCTGATTGCTTGCTTGTAAGAGTGTAGTGAGGTATGCTGTGGATGGGAATAATAAGGTTAAATTGAGAATTATAAAGGGCACTAGGATTAACTCAAAAAAAAAAAAAAAAAAAAAAAAGGCACTAAGATGTAAATGGTAAAATTCAAGTGTATCTACGAGATAAAAAAAATAAAATAAAAAAAAATCTTTTATTAAGTGACAAATTTGTACAGAGTTTTATATAAATGAAAATGGGGCCTTCCCACCAATGTTAGAGCATGATCAACATAAATGAGGATTGATATGCTCTTAGCTCTCCTTTTTTTGTACTTAACACAATCCTCATTGATGTTAAAATTGTTAAAAGTATCCTTTTAGCAAAAGGAGAATACTCATACCTCGTGAGAGTGAGGGATAGCTCAAGTGGTTAGAGCTTCTCTTCCGATTCCAGAGATCCTATGCTCATTCCTCTTGGTGGAGAGGATTGAGAACTTTGGCTTGTGTTGCCAATAAAGGGGTTTAATATAATAAAAATAAAAAATAAATTGTATTTGGGTGGGAAGTTGTCAGTTGTTAATGCAACAAAACTTCAAAATGTAGGGTTTCGTAGTGACCCGACACTACGCGGAAGGAAACCCACCAAGACCCGCCCCTTAATTAAAGCAATTAAACAAGCATAATTAACTTAATCAAACAAGATTAAGGACAAGAATTATACCTTTGACGCGTGCTTCGCTCCTAAAGAGCTCTTACTTCAAAATCCCAAAAAGACGAGATCTCCGACGGATCGTACCCTCGACCCGACCCGAGCGTCCTAAGTCTTGAAGGTTAGTCAAGACCCGGACAAAATAACTATGAGTTTTACGAATCAAAGGTTTACTCTTTTCTAGAGTTGCCTTTTTAATTCCACTCAAGGTTGTATCAAATCCCAATACCAAGCTTGGTATTTATAGGGAAATGATCCCTTGATTTCCAATCTCCATCAATGTGGGAGAGTTGGTAAAATGATAATTATTTAATTCCAAAATTAAATAATTAATCAACTCAATCACAAATCGACACATGGCACAACTATAGAGAAAGCCAAGTGAGGACCAAGGCTTGGGGGGGACCATTGCCTTGATCCCCAAGGCCATGTATTGGTCCCCACACACCATGCCCAAAACCGGGTCAAGGTGTGCTAGCTGGCTGCCAGCTAGCGTGCCTTGCTGCCCAGCACCCAGCCAACCAGCCAGTGCACGCTGCTGCTGGGATGTGCTGGTGCTACGTGCTGGCGCTGGGCGTTGCTAGCACCTAGTGCTGGCATTAGCCCCAGCAGCCCACGCACTTACTCTTCGCGCCTCACTGCTAGCACAACCAGCATGGGTGCTGCTAGCGAGCCACGCATGCTGGCCACACTGCCCCCCGCACCATTCGCATACCCCATCGCACAAACGTACTAGCACGATGCCTACGCTAGCACTAGCCAGTGCCTAGCACTGCTTGTGCTTGATGCGAGGCATGTGCGCACGTACACGCACTCGCATGCGTGGCACTGCTGCCTAGCACCTAGCCAGGCATTGCACGCACACGCACTAGCCATGCGCCACGCACCACGCACTGCCAGCCCACACGCATCACATGCGAGGCTGCTTGTGCGAGGCTAGTGTGCGAGGCTGCGAGTGCCAGGCCCTAGCATCGAGCTGGCGCGCAGCCCCTCGCATGTGCTACGATGCTTAGTGCTGCCATGCGAAGGCTAGCACTCAAGCACACGCACATGGCGCGCCATTGCCAGGCAGCCAGCCATGCCAGCACCTGGTGCTTGCGATGGTGCTGCCAGGCCAGGCACGCACGCACACAGCACCCAGTGCTTGCGATGGTGCGCCTGGTGATGCCATGGCCTGCGATAGGCGCCATATGCACCCATGCACCACCATAGCATGCTTGCTAGCTGCTATGGGCTGCCTGGTGCCTGTGTGGCCTGCGATGGCTGCCATGCGCACCTAGGCACCCATGCTAGCTTGCGATGGGCTGCTAGGGTGCGCCTAGGCTGCGATGGTGCCTAGCATACCATGGTGCGCCTAGCACACACATGGTGCACCTAGGTTTGCGATGAGCTAGCCTAGCCTAGCTATGGCTACGCTCATGCTTGTCGATTGTGATTTTGCGACGCTCGGTATCGACGCCCTAGGCTCGATTTCCGACGTCTGTATTCGTAAAACTCTGTCGACTCATTAAGTCCTTTCGGATTAATTCGACGTCTCGGATCGGAGATTCGATTGGGTTCGACCCGAAGGGTTCAGTTAAGATTAAGCTGTAATATCAATTGTACCTTGATATTACTGATTGGAAGCGGCCTCCACCTAGGCATTCCGATCACTTGACCTTACTGAAGAATTACCTTTGTAATAATTCTGAACCCTCTACCGGAATAATACACTTGTTGGAAGGACACCATTCCTTTCACAAAATGACTCCAACGGTCAAATATATGGAGTTATTTTTAGAGTTCAAAAAATGTATAACAATAATACAACTCAAATGGTCAAATATTCTTATAAATAAAATATACCAACGGTCATAAATTTTTTTTTTTGACATATCTTATGTGTTATTTGTGTTATCTTTTGACTATTCATATCTTACGACTATTAAGAATAGAAATCATATCTTACAAATAACCTTGTTTTGTAACCACATATCCTTATCAAAAATCTTATTTTCTAACTTACCTTATCCTATTTTTGTCTATAAAGTTCATAATATAATTCACAATAACATTACATCAATTACTACCGACCTTCTCAATCTCAAATACTCTTTTCTAAACACAATATGAACCATTATTCTAATTTTTCAAGTTCTTCTTCTTCTTGGAGTTCAAATGATGATATTTATGATCACATGGTCATGGATTTTATCAATGAAAGTCGTCGATTACAAGTAATGTAACATGCAATAATACAAACTGTTAACATTTCCGTACAACAAGATGAACATAAACGTCAAAGAGAGCGAAGGATAACTGTGCCCAGAGATTGTGAAGCAGCTCACAATAATTTGGTTGCAGATTACTTTAGTGATCAACCAATATATGATGAAACTAAGTTCTGAAGGAGGTTTCGTATGCGAAGACCCCTTTTTCTTCACATTGTCAACACATTAAGTGCAACTTCCAACAACACCCAGATGCAACCATGCGTCTTGGTGCTTCACCCCTTCAGAAATGTACAGCAGCCATACGTATGTTAGCTTATGGTTGTTCAGCTGATCAAGTAGAATATCTGAAGCTTGGTGCAAGTACTACTAAAGAATGTCTTGGACAGTTTTTTGATGGAGTCATTGCTCAATTTGCAATTGAGTACCTTCGCAACCCAACATCGGAAGACATCCAACGTCTCCTTAGAGAAGGGGAGGACAGAGGATTCCCTGGCATGCTTGGCAGCATTGATTGCATGCATTGGGTATGGAAAAATTGTCCAGGCGGATGGAAAGGAATGTATCAAGGAAGATCTGAAGCGACAACTGTCATTTTAGAAGCCGTTGCTTCTAGGGATTTATGGATTTGGCATGCCTTTTTTGGGACTCCGGGATCATGCAACGACATTAATGTACTTCAGCGTTCTTTGGTTTTCAATGATATAATAAATAATCGTGCTCCACAAGTTTAATTCACAATTAATGGAAATACTTACAACAAAGGATATTATCTCACGGATGGGATCTATCCAAAATGGTCGACATTTATCGATGCTATTACGGCCCCCCAAACCGCTAAGCATAAACTGTTCACTGAACGTCAAGAGAGTGCTAGAAAGGATGTTGAGTGATACGTGTCGTTTACCGTATAAAATTAAATATTTATTTTCCTAACTTAACCTTCAAAAATATTAACAACTAGTAAAAGGGTAAGCAAGGGTCGATCCCGCGAGGAGATTAATCAACTCTTAAAACTTAAAGTCTAACTCGAAAAATAAATCATATACATAATAGAGTATTATTCACACTATGTACTTGAGATTGGGGGGGTTAAATCGAACGAGTAACTAAGCCAAACAAGATAAAAAAAATATACTAATCTATTATTTACAATAGACGACAAGCAAACCACCAATGTGATACCAATTCGATCATAGATTAAAACGACATAACTTATTTCCCAACTTCCTTTCATATAGTCTCCTTCAATATTCAACTTAACACTTAGGTATTCAAATTACCGCCGCGGTCAATTTGACATATATAGCTCACTAGAAATTAGAATCTTGCTAATACACTTTCTACCCCAATAAACTTGATTTATTAGACCAACCCACAAACTCAATAAAACTGCGATTGAGTCGCTCAAACTAGTAATATCGAGTCATTCACTCTAAATTATCAATTAACGCCGCATCAAGTAATAATTCAGCATAGTCTAATTACTTTACACTAGCAATCATGTACTATTACAAGTATAGATGAATTAAACGTTCATATAAAAACAAGGAAAGAATCATGTGAATCAATTAAATATCAAACTTGAATATTGAAATACGATTATACTCGGCGTTTAAACGACGAAACATAAATCAGGAGAACTTATGAACTGAGCAAAGAATCAAACAGCCGCTGCTCGAACTCGTCGTCAAATTCGTCCCTTCTCCTTCCAATACCACCCAATTGATCAACCCTGGACCAATTCGTGCTCTACTAAGCCTCACGAACTTCCTGTATAATTTTTGTGGTAAAACTTGTGTGTTGGTTGGGAGGGGTGATTGGGGATTTTTATAATTGAAAACAACATAGGTTTTCTGGATTTGAAGGGATAAAATTGTAGTATAGGATAAATCTTCATCTTTTCTTGAATTTTGGAGAGTAAGTTAAAGCTAGAATCTTGGATTATGGCTGAAGATGAAGATAAGTTTGTTTTTGTGACCTCGGTATTGACGGAGTACTTGAGGATTTCTTATCTTATTTGCTTTTGCTTCTTTCCTATGACTCTTCACGTGATGTTCTTTCTCTTTTTTTTTTCTTTTCTTTTCTTTGCTTGTGTTGTGAACTGCTGGCTTGCATATTTGTTGGCTTGCATATTTGCCACGTCATCCTTTATTTCTTCTTGTTTTATCATCTCACGTGTTGGTTAAATTAGGTCTCCAATTCCTAATTAACAAAATAAACGTATTAAGTAATATTTATACTAACTTAATAATAAAATTAATAAAAGATAAATATATGACTAATATAATAAAAGTTAGTTAAACTTCTAAAATAATAACTAAAAGACACTTATAAGACTATATTAGGGGCTAAAAATATGGTATATTATGCACTTATCATTGAGCGTGCATTTGGTGTGCTACAAGCTCGTTTTGCAATAATCAGGAAACCTGCTTTGACATAGAGTGTAGAGTTGATGTGAAAATCATGATGACTTGCATCATAATCCACAACATGATTGTTGAAGACGAGCGTGATACATACTTAAATTATAAAGATCCACAACATGAGTTCTTCGAAGAATAACCTGAAAATATGTCATCTACTAGAAATAATACAACATTCACCGTTACTCTTGGTCATTACGATCTAGAAAATTTTGGGATTCGTGATAGACAAGTCCATGTAGCATTGAAAAACGACTTGGTTGATCATTTATAGGCAAGGTCTAGAAACTCGGTTACGAATTAATATTTCATGTATTTTAATTTTATTAGTGTTGCTTATTTTAATTTGTGTATTTCAAGTTTGTAATTTATGTGTTGTAGTACATGTATTTTATATTAGTTGCTTATTATTATTAAAGTACTAATTTAATGTGCTAAATAAATGTTCACATTTTTATTAATGTAAATTACTTTTCTTAATTCATTAATAATAATAATAACATTGATAATAATAATAATAATAATAATAATAATAAGAATAATAATAATAATAATAATAATAATAATAATAATAATAATTTTAAAATATTTAATTCATAATTAAATATATTAATTGAAGAGAGAATAAATGTGGGGTATATGTAAGTAGGAGAGAGAAGGGAAAAGGATACTCATTGATGTTGGAAAAATAGAAAAAAGAGGATGAGGAAAAGGATTGAGATAGTGTATAATGATGTGGAGGAAAGAGAGTGCAATGTGTCAAATGGAGGAGAGAGAGGAGAGATAATATGGGAAAAGAAACAAATTTCCTTAACAATATTCATGCTTTTACTACTTTCCCATTAACTAAATATTTTTGGAGAGATTAATTTGATTGGAAGTCTCCTAAAAATCAGGTGGTCCCAATTTTCACAATATGACGCCGAAACCCACTGACCATGCACCTTTTTCAATTTTTTTTAAAAATAAATTAGAAAACTAAACAAAACAAAGCATTTTAACGGCTATATCAACGATAACATGATTTTTTGTTCACACAACGGTAATATTACCGTTTTTTGTTGAATAACTTTTTAAATTTAATTAATTTAAAAAAAAATACCTTTGATCATATTTTTTATCCTCTATAAATAGAGATCAATCTTGATATATTTTCAACACTTCTAAAAAAACATAATTTCTATATCTGATACTATAAGTATTTCACCATAATCTTATTTGATAAATAATGGACCCCAATAATCCTAATTATGGAAATAGATATCAAAGAAATCCAAATTCCCAACAAAATCCAAGTTACCAATCAAATTCGAGTTCTCAACAAAATCCAAATTACCAACCAAATTCAAATTCTCAGCAAAATTCAAATAATCTGTTCGAAAAGGTGTTGAGCATGCCTTTGGCATTCTTCAATCACGTTTTGCAATAATACAAAGACTAGTTCTTGCATGGGACGAACACTTGTTGTGGGAGATAATGCTGGCTTTTATAATTCTTCACAATATGATTGTTGAGGATGAACGAGATACATACCAGAATTATCATGACATGTCGGAATTTGGTGCAAGAAAACAGGACAGTGATTGACAGATCAACTAGTACGAACTATTCTGTGCAACCTGGTCGATTTAATAATATTGGATTGAACCGATATATGGAAAGGAGAGATGACGCATGGGATAGAAATGTTCACAACTCCTTACAAAGAGACTTGACCCAACATATTTGGCAACATTGTGGGCGGTCTACCGATGATGACGAAAGATCTACCTGCAATTTTAATAAAAAAAAATTAATTGTATGGTATCATGTTCAATTTCATCTATTTTTCTTTTTTTTTTTTAAAAAAAACAATTTCATCTATGTTTTTTAAGTGAATCTATGTTTTTTTTTTTTTTAAAAAAAAGCATTTAGTTGTTGTAATAATAAAGAAAATCAATAATATTTGCGTATTTAAAAATTAACACCAAAATAAGCATGATTTTTAACATTGTTGAGTAAATTAGTGTAATAATACCAAAGTGATTAAAGTAGTGTAATTAAACATAACACCTTATTAACATAATACAAATAATGAATTAATTTTCTCAAAAAAAAAAAATTATGAATTAATCCGATTAATTATGTGATGATATTGGTGGGGTATGGATTATGGAAAGTAGGACGGAGAAAAAGTGGTGGGGTATAGAAAAATAGGAGAGATAAAGTAAATGTGGAGGTTAATGAATGTAGGTATGGAATTGTAAAATGAAAAGGGTATGTGATAAAGTTAGTGGGAAGTGATGTGGCCTAATGAGGTGATGAGAGAGAAATTATGGGGATCCCCATGAATGTTGATTGAAGTGTTAGTCCCACAACAAGTGTTCATTCCATACAAGGGCTGGTCTTTGTATTTATTGCGAAACGTGATTGAAGAACGCAAAAGGTACGCTCAACATCTTTTCAAACCGATTCTTGCTGCTAAGTGAACAACTCATCCACGGGATTCATTGGGAGTTATTAAACAAAAACAGTAATATTACAGTTGTGTGAACAATAAAATCATGTTTCATGTTAGGTGCATGGTTAAGTGGGTTTTGGCGGCCAATTGATGCAAATTCGTCCTACTTGAATTTTTGGAAGGCTTCTCATCAAAATAACCTCTCCAAAATATTTGTGAAATGGGGAAGTAGTAACATTGGTGAGAAGGTCTCCATATGCTTATTTGGTCAAATGAGGACCTTAATTTCCAATGAATGTGGATGCTTTAAAAAGACCCTACTAGTTACGGAATAATATTTATTCTTAGTCATTAGTGTAATGCGAAAGTTATAATTTAGACAAGTCAAACCAAGTCAAAATTAGACCTGAAAAATTCAAATCAAACTGCTCTAAATCTGAAATTTTTACCAAAATATATTGAATTTGATTATTGTTTCACTTATCTTTAATGTAATTACTATTGATTAGGGGATTTTTCCCCACCAATCACCATCTGACAAGTGGACCAATCAGGTTCCGCCATGTGTCCGTCACATGGGCCAATAGGAGCCTGCCACGTGTCAAGCAATGATCCGTCCACTGTGGACCAATTACGACACGACACGTGTCCTTCCCATGACACCTGGGATAACCGGTCACCTAGGCCCAACTTCCGAGGGAAGCCCAATCAGCCCAAGGTTAACCTAAACCTAGATTGACACGTTTCCCGAGGTTATAAATACCTCCCTTAATCCTCATTAAGGGGGATAACGCTAAAAAGCAGATTACACACATTAAAAACTCTCACCTAGAGAGACCCAATCACTTTAATTTCCGCATTAATTACTCCTTAATCAAGTACTAACTTGACCGTCGGAGGCGGATCTCCAATCATCCGGAGCATCCGTTTGTTTTGCAGGTACAGGCGTCCGGTTCCAGTCTCGGAATTGTAACTCTCCCGCAGGACATCAGAAAACCCCGAAACATTTTGGCGCCGTCTGTGGGGAGAGTACTTCTGAGATGGCATCCACGTCTGCACCGACTCCTGAAGAGAGGCGTCCCCTAGACGACCCTCAAGTTCAGTCGGACCACGATACTAAGAATGAATTTGAAGTTGAAGCTCACACAGCTTCAGACGGGACCCTAAGGGCCCGACGTACCCGTCATACCGAAAGGAGGGAACGGGAACATCTTCAAACTGGAAGTGAGCCAGCAGGCGCACCGCCTGTTCGGCAGCAGCCGACTGATGGGTCTGCTCCCATCACAAGGAACGAACTCATGACCTTCATGAGAGACTTCAAGGGAGAAATTCAAGAGTTGATCAACAAGAAGCCGCCTGCTCTGGACAAGGAGCAGTCGGCTAAGAAACCCTCCACTTCACTGAAGAGGAAACCAGTTCAAGGGCGAGAGGCGACCCCTCATCCTAAATCTAGGAAGTGGGAGCCACCTGCCCTTGATTTCACAAAATACCGTTTCCCTACTCCAGGAAATAGGAAACCTGTTCGTCAAATTCAGGCGGACGGGTCGAGGAAAACATACACAGACGCTCGGCTACTGCTAGAGCAGAAGAAGAGTGACCGATTGTCAGAGTCGGCCTCTACTTCAAACTTCCAAGACAGTCTGCGAAATACCTCAATAAGGCATACTCAGTCGTATCATGAGGGTCAGTCAGGCGGCACCTCCCGTCAGTCCGGCTTTCATAGCGACCAGGCGGTACCAAACTTACCGTTTGTACCGCAACAACAGTATTTTTTACAGCCACCTCCGTTTGGTGGACATACAGCAAAAAATGTCCAACCTATGGACTGGCAGCTACGGTTGCTTAGACTTGGTGAACAGCCGTCGGCCTTCTCCAAGGAAATTACTGAAGCCGCTCAGCCGGCCAAAGTGAAAAATGTATTAGTAGGCGCCTATGACGGCACTACTAACCCAGAAGACCATCTGATGGCATTCACCAACCTGATGTACCTTCAAGGGTTGGATGATCCCACTTGGTGCAAGTGTTTCCCAGCGACTCTCAAAGGAATCGCACAACAATGGTTCGGCAACCTGCCGACTGGTTGTGTAAATAACTTCAAGACGCTTGATTTCTTATTCACCTCTAACTTCGCCATGAACATCCCTGCGAAGAAGACGACCCTTGATTTAGGAACAATTCAGCAGGGCGAGAAGGAGGGGCTTCGTTCTTACATCAGGCGGTTTAACCTGATGAGAATACAGATTCAAGGGTTACCGGATGAAGTAGCCTATACTGACTTTTTCAGAGGTCTCAAAGACGGGTCGACCTTCAAATTTGATTTGGACCGAAAAAGGGTGGCGACTCTTCAAGAGGCCTTGATTGAAGCGGAAGCCTATATACAGGCGACTGATCTTTGTAGTACGGTAAAACAGTCAGACGGGAAAAGGTCCGACAAAAGAGAAGGACGACAGAAACAGTCGTCAAACAAAGACTAGAAGAGAAAAGAGGTCTGGGCGGCTGATTCCTCTAAACAGCCGGCCCAGAAAAAGAAAAAAGAATTCAAACCATACTCCCCAAAGTATGCGTTTAACAAGGATAGCCAGTTTATCCTAAAGGAAATCAAGGGACGAATCTCAATTGAGAAGCCGGTCCCCATGAAGGGTTCTGCAAACAATCGGAACCAAGAAAAATTCTGTGATTATCATGAAGATGTTGGTCATCACACCAATGAATGCATCAGTCTCATGCGGTATCTGGACCGCCTGGCTGACCAAGGTGATCTTGACACTTATGTCAAGAAATCTACGGGGAACACTTCCTCAAAAAAGCAGTCGACCAAAAAGAATCAACAGGCCGACAACTCCTATACAGATGATGCAGTCGTCTACACCATTGCAGGCGGCTTCTCAGGAGGCGGCCCCACTATTAGGGGCAACAAAGACAATATCAGACGGTTAGATGTAAATTCCGTTCACCAAGAACGGCCCTCCAAATATCCATTTCCTGAGATTGTCATCACTGAAGAAGATCTAGGAGGGGTAAGAGGGCCGCATGACGACCCTATCGTTATTGAATGTAAAGTGGCCAACCAGAGAGTTGGCCGAATCCTCATAGATACCGGAAGCTCCTCAGATCTCATCAGTAGCAAATGTCTGTCGAAACTAAAATATCAGACTGATTGCATACATCCGGCATCCCACCCTTTAGTAGGGTTTGGAGGAGGAGTCGTCCACCCAGTGGGACGAGTGGATTTACCCATCCGCCTGGGCGAAAAAGGGGAAGGACGACACATGGTAGTCCGGTTCCTGGTAGTAAAAGAACTCTCGGCCTACAACATGATTCTGCGACGACCAACCCTGAATAATTCCAAGGCTGTTATAATCCCATCTCTTATGTTGCTCAAGTTTGAGAGGGATAATGGAACAGTCGGGTCCCTAAGGGGAGATCAGAGGATGGCCCGAGAGTGCTATCTCTCGGATGTCAAGCCCACTGTTATGGCCACTGGGTCGAGTGGTGGAAAAATAGACCTTGACAATGTCAAGGAGAGTGCGCCTGTTCAAGAAGCAGGCGGCAAGAAGAGAAAGGCATCCCAGACAGGGGCCGCAAGAAAAGACAGAAAATAGCAATCATTGGCAGAGGAGCGGTCGGATGAATTTCGCCCTCAGCCGGCTGGTGAGCATACGGACTTGATCTTAGACGATTCACGTCCTGAGCGAACAGTCAAAGTTGGGACGACTGCTCTGAGAGTCCTGGGTGACGACTTTCACAAACTATTGAAAGAATACAAGGACATCTTTGCATTCGAAGTCCATGAAATGCCAGGCATTAGTCCTGATCTGGCGGTACATAAACTGGCCGTGGATCCGAAAAAGAAGCCGATACGGCAGAAGAAGCGGAACCATGGCGAAGAAAGAAGTCAGGCGGCAGCCGCCGAAGTTAAAAAATTACTTGATGCAGGGTTCATTCGGCAATGTTACTTCCCAGACTGGGTTGCAAATGTGGTGCTTGTTAAAAAGTCGAATGGCACCTGGCGAATGTGTGTAGACTACACAGACTTAAACAAGGCATGCCCCAAAGACAGTTAACCTCTGCCTAAAATTGATAACCTGGTCGACTCAACAGCCGGCCATGCTTTGATGAGCTTTATGGACGCCTACTCTGGTTTCCATCAAATTCCTTTATGGAATAAAGATCAGGAGAAGACGACCTTCGTCACTGATCAGGGGTTATACTGTTACACGGTCATGCCGTTTGGTCTTAAGAATGCCCCGGCCACTTTCCAGCGAATGATAAACACTGTGTTCTTTGATCAAATTGGGAGAAATGTCGAGGCATATATTGATGATATGATTGTCAAGTCTAAACTTCAGAAAGATCATCTGTCGGACCTCCGAGAAACTTTCGCCACACTCAGGCGGCACCATGTCATGCTCAATCCCAAGAAATGTGTCTTTGGAGTTGAGTCTGGGAAATTTCTCGGATTCCTTATCAATCAGAGAGGAATAGAGGCGAACCCTGAGAAGGTGCAGGCGGTCATAGACATGCAGTCGCCTCGTACCATCCGAGAGGTTCAGAAGTTAACAGGTTGTCTGGCGGCCTTGGGAAGATTTCTAAGCCGATCAGCAGACAAATGCCTATACTTTTTCCAGGAAATTAAGAAAAAGGCAAGGTTTGAATGGGGGCCGGATGCTGAGGCGGCCTTCCAGAAATTGAAAGTTCACTTGCATTCCTTGCCGAGGCTGGTCAGCCCTTTGCCCAAAGAAGTACTCTACATGTACCTGGCCGTCTCTGATCATGTGTTAAGCGCTGTTCTCCTTGCTGAAAGAGACGGCTGTCAGCTCCCGGTCTACTTTGTCAGTCATGTACTGAAAAATGCCGAGTTGAGGTATCCCTTAGTGGAGAAATTTGGTCTTGCACTCTTCATGGCTGTTAAAAAATTGAAGCCCTACTTTTTGGCACATGCAGTCGTCGTGTATACAGACCAACCTATCAAGCGGCCACTGACCATCATGGAGTCGTCAGGCCGAATGATCAAATGGGCAATAGAAATACAGAGCCTCGAAGTTACTTTCGAGCCTAGAAAAGCAGTGAAGGGGCAAGCCTTTGCTGACTTTATTGTTGAGATGACTCGTCCTCCTGACTCTCAAGTTCCAGACCAAGTCTGGAAGGTATATGTGGATGGAAGCTCTACTTCAAATGGTTGTGGAGCAGGCGTCATATGTCAGTCGCCAGAGGGCGACAAGTACGAGTATTCTCTACGCTTCAGTTTTCAGGCCTCAAACAATGAGGCAGAATATGAAGCTTTACTAGCCGGAATCCGCATGTTCAAGGCGGCAGGAGCAAGAAAAATAGACGCATGTTCCGATTCACAATTGATAGTGAGTCAGTACAATGGCGAATACGAAGAAACCCATCCGGCCATGATCAAGTATTTACAGGCGGTCCGACAAGCAGTCGGCTCCCTTGAGGATTTCCATCTGACCCAAGTGCCGAGATCAGAAAACAACCAAGCGGATGCACTGTCAAAATTAGCATCATCCGCCTCCTGTGATACTCCTCGAACTGTTTTTTGGGAAGTAATGGAGAAGAGAAGCATCGAGGAAGACCCTATTGGAATCCTAGACAGAAGCTCAACCTGGATGGATCCAATCAGGGCATATCTGACAAACGGTACCCTGCCGGATGATCATCAACAGGCGGCAGCACTGAAAAAACGAGCAACCAGTTTTGAAATAATAAAGGGAGAACTTCACAAAAGGGGGTACCTTCAACCCTTCTTAAAGTGTGTTACTCCAGAAAAGGGACGAGAGATACTAGACGATCTTCACTCTGGTTACTGTGCTTCCCATATAGGCGGTAGGACGCTTGCTCAACGGGCAAGGCGGCAGGGCTACTTTTGGCCTACTTTAGAAGCAGATGCGATGGTGATGGTGAAAAAATGTGACAAGTGCCAAAGGTTTGGCAAACTAATTCACCGTCCGGCTACTGACCTCACTACCATTCATAGCCCACTACCGTTTGCTAAGTGGGGCATGGATATTCTGGGTCCATATACGCCTGCTACAGGCGGAAGGAGGTACATACTTGTTGCCGTCGACTACTTCACTAAATGGGTAGAGGCGGAGGCTGTAAAGGGAATCAAGACGAAGGATGTAATTTCATTCATTTGGAAAAATGTCATCACTCGGTTCGGGGTTCCCATGTCTATGGTTTTTGATAATGGTCCCCAATTTGAGACGTCTGGTCTCAAAAGCTGGTTGGGTGACCAAGGAATTGCACACTACTTTGCATCTGTCGGCCGTCCACAATCAAACGGCCAGGTAGAAGCCTTTAATAAAATCATCTCAGACGGTCTCAAGAAAAAGATTGAACGAGCAGGCGGCCTATGGGCGGATGAATTACCACATGTTCTCTGGGCCATTAGGACGACTGAAAAAGGGGCGACTGGAGAAACTCCATTCCTCCTAACTTATGGTGCGGAAGCTGTTCTTCCAATAGAACACTACGAGCCGACTCTTCGAGTAATGCTATATGACGAAGAGGCAAACTGGGAAGCCATGCGCCTGGCATTAGACTCACTTCCTGAAAGGAGGGGCAATGTTGTCTTGCGCCATGAAATTTACCGCCTGAGAATGACTAGATCATACAACAAAAAAGTACACAGGCGTCCACTCAAAGTGGGGGACTTTGTACTTAGAAAAATGGAAGCAGTTGGTAGGGCTAATGAGTCTGGCAAACTAACTCCCAACTGGGAAGGACCCTACCGAATCTGTGAAGAGGTCAGGGACGGTACCTACCGTCTAGGAACACCAGACGGACAACCGTTGCCTCGAACTTGGAATGTAGATAATCTTAAGAAATATTTCTTTTGAATGATGTAAATAGTCAAGGGCTACTTAATAAAAGTTTGCACTTAATATTCAATTTTGTACTGAGAGGGGCACGCCTACTAACAAACAGTCGGCTACTCTCCATACTCAGTTTTTATTCTTACTTAAGAGGGGCATGCCTGCTGACAAACAGTCGGCTACTCTCCATGTTTAATTTTTATTCTTACTTAAGAGGGGCAGGCCGCCTATACATTTACAGTCGGCTACTCTCCATTGAGTATTTCACTTTATCATCAGAGGGGCATGCCGTCTGTACCTTTACAGTCGGCTACTCTCCATTGAGTATTTTACTCTATCTTCAGAGGGGCATGCCGTCTGTACCTTTACAGTCGGCTACTCTCCATTGAGTATTTTACTCTATCTTCATAGGAGCACGCCGTCTGGACATATAGTCGACTACTCTCCATAGAAGAGGGCCGACTGATTCCAAACACACAGCCACCCCCCTTATACTTAACTAAAAATGATCAGGGCCTGGCCGACCCTGTGCCTAAACAGGCGGCTACCCTCCTTTTACTTAGCACCTACGTTCACCAAGAACTAACCAAGGCCACAGGCCGAATGATCAGACCAGGCGCCAAGCCAACTGATCCAATCTTCAAAACTAATACGACCTGTCCCAACATCTTAGCAGGCGTCCGGCGGCATCCCTCCGGATGAAATTCGTCGCAGAGAGCAGCTCCCTTTTGGGTGGAACATTGCTCTATAAACTAATTACACGGCACCTATACGACTGCCCCCAAGGGCAACCACGTAGCCGTTTTTGAGACAAGGATAACTCTATCACTAACCAAACCAGTGGTAGCAGTTGACATCTAAGTCAGATGACCGCCTGTATTACTTGGGATAAATGCAGGGGGTACCTCTTGAGTTAATAGCCAACAAACATTTGCGAATTAAAAGGTTCAGCCGGCCTCCGCCGCTTGGTACCTTTACTACTCAAGCAGGAGTGACGGCGACTGAGTAACTCCAAAGTTAACTCATAGTCACTCTCTCAAACTTAGTATGGAGCCTAAAAGGTATGAGTCATCCGCCTGTTTTTAGCAAACAGGGGCTCTCAACCACTACTCCTGCTAGGTACCAACCGCTTGATACCTCTACTACTCAGTTACTTGGCGACTAGGTAACAATCATGTTTACTTGGTCAAACCACTTTCCTACTTGGTTAATTTTACAAATGACAGGACCGCCTGCCTAAAGGGGATCCAGTCTTTAAAATGGTTCGAATACCGATTGGATAAATGACCGACTGATCGGCCCCAAGTCATGCGCTGGATTTGAGCAGAGTCTTCCATCATCTCACCAGGCGTACCTTTACGCTCGCCAAGGATTTCTCCAAGGTTTCGTATGAGGACATCTTTTGGCGAAGAGGTCTCAGCTCGGCCTTGAGGTTGTTGATGGTCGCCTCCAGCTCGCTATTCCTCTTCTGGGCCACCTCTAACTGAGCCCGGATAGCGGCTGTAGCCTGCGCCTGATAATAAAGAATATCAATGGTCAGAACTTCATTTTGGGCAATTTGAAACATTGCTTTATCACAGTCAGAGGCGGCCATAGCTTTTGCAGCCTTTACCTCTTTGTTCTTCCGGTCAAGCGGCTTGCGAAGGCCGTTCACTCGGAGCAGGGCCTAAGTACAAAGGGGAACAGGCGTCAGTTTCCAAACCAAAAGAAAACAAGCGTCCTGGAATTCAAATACTCAAAAATATGCTAAGTATACCTCAGCAAGGACCCTTGCAATCCCGTCTAGGTCAAGGGTGCCGACACCCCTGACCGCCTCCCTTTCAGCTGGAGGAACGACCTTGATCATAGACTTGGCCACCTCGACCAAGTCAGGCTCCTGAGGGCCGGCTGCATCAAGCATAAACAAACGGATTAGACCTAGTAAAGAAGGGAGCAAGTCTAAAATTTACAAGGACAATTTCATACTTCTAGGTGGCCCAGCTGGAGTTTTAGAAGAAGTGGCCGGCTGTTTCTCAGCCGCCGCATGTTTCCTGGCAGAACCAGGAGAGCTCGCAACAGTTGTCCTCCGGGCCTTGGGGTCCGGCTGTTGGGAAGAAGAAGCTCTTGGAGCGCCCGTCTAAAAAAGAAGAAAAGAGTCAGTATATGCATAAACACAACTCCAAAAAGAGGGTGAAAGGTTCGAAGCCCACCAAGGGTGCCCCCTTGTTGGGGGAGTCGGTTGAAGACTGTTGCATGATGGAGGCCCGCAACATGGCCGCCGCAGTCTTGGAGGCGGTAATTTTGCTCATGGCGTCCGCTGCAAAAACAAATAGCAAAGTTAATAAAAGTCATAACAAGAAATGCACGGAACAACAGAGTATTCGACAGGCCGGCTACCTCTTGAGCACCGACTGCTGAGGCCACAGGCGGCCAAAAAGTACTCGTCGTAGAGCCATTTGAAGCTCGGGACGCAGTGCAGGGGTACTTGCTCTCGTACCCCTGAAGAAGAGTTCACCTTCGACTCTACTTTGAAGAGTCCTTTATCTAGGATCTCTTTCTTAGCCTTGGGGGGAACAGGCGACATGCTGCGGCCGCCTGCAAGAAGGGGCGGATTCCTGTTCCACCTTTTGAAGCGCTTGTTCAGCTCTGTGTCTGAACTCTCAATGATGAGGAAGGTGCTCCGCCAGTCCTTCCATTTGTTTGCTTTACCTCTCGTCATGAGGTAGCCCCTGTGGCTCGTCAATTGATACCAGCCGGTACCGCCTGCCTTAGGGGTCCGACTGAGGTAGTTCATGTGGGCGAAAGCCTCGAAGCTCGGCTCCACCCCGTGCAGTTCGCACCCGGCCACATAGCCGAGTACGTTGACCCAGGAGTTCGGGGCTAACTGCCATAACCCCAACTCATACCCATCCAAGATCCGCTGAACAGCTGGATGTAGTGGGAAGCGCAGCCCAGCCTTGATGGCCGCCTCGTAGCAGCCAAAGAAGGCGCCATCATAACTGGTACCAGCCGGCCATACGACTGTGTCTTCTGGATCCGGCACGAACACTAAAAAGCCGGGGCCCATTGTGTGGTTTGCGATAAAGCTCTCCACTTTCTCTTGCATGGCCGTGATCCGGCCCCGAGGTACCGTGCAGTAGTAGGGGGTATTTTGCTCTCGGTGAGAGGCGGATGGCTCCGCCCAATCGTCCCCCTTCTCAACTACGTGAGAAAGCCTCGCCTCTTGTAGGCGACTGTTTTTCTCTTCTGTGTCCAGGGAAGCATGGCCAGAAGAGCTAGACTCGGAATCGTCCTCTGACGAGTCCGAAGAGGACGACTCTTCCCCTCTCCCGGAGGGGCCCGCCTCCTCTCCTTTAAAAGGAGCAGAAGAGAATGAAGAATTGTCAACTGTAAAATGGGAAGGGGTCACTTTGACTCCTCCCTCAGAACTGCCGGCTTTCAAGCCGCTTTGTTTCACTTCCACATCTGGCGCCTGGTCAGATGTTTCACTAATCGGCACCCTGTGGGAGGAGTCGTCTGAGTTTGAGATCCTGGCAGTCTTTTTTGTTCTGGCCATCATGCTCTGCATAGACACAGATACAGTCGGACTTTGTATAATGGGCAAAGATGGGTCCAGAAAAGGGCAGGCGGCACTCCTAGTCCTAGATTCAGCCGTCCCCGGTGACCGGCTGATCACTAACCTAGGTCGTGTCGTGTGCTTCCGTGGTGCCATTTCAAAAAAGAATAAAGTAAAGAGAAAATTAAGAGTAAGAGAACCGACGGTTACCTGAACGAGTGACGATTGATGAAGTTCTGAAAATCCCTTGCAGTCGGCTTGTCAGAGCAGGCGGTAGGCAGAAAGGGTCCAAAATGTCAGAGCAAGTTCAGGGGTCCGAATGTTCTCTCACAAAGTTTTCAAGTGTGAAAATGACCGAAGTCAACACTCCTTTATATAGGCGAAGTGAGAAGGCGAAGGGTCACTTCCAGAATTTAAAATTTTGGCGGGAGAATCTCTCGGCCTCTCGCCGAGTGACACCTGTAGCAGGCCGTCGCCTGTTACAGGGCGATACCTGTCACAGGTAACACGTGACCAGTCACGTGCCACCTGTGAGGGGCAAATGATTAGGGGATTTTTCCCCACCAATCACCATCTGACAAGTGGACCAATCAGGCTCCGCCATGTGTCCGTCACATGGGCCAATAGGAGCCTGCCACGTGTCAAGAAATGATCCGTCCACTATGGACCAATTACGACACGACACGTGTCCTTCCCATGACACTTGGGATAACCGGTCACCTAGGCCCAACTTCCGAGGGAAGCCCAATCAGCCCAAGGTTAACCTAAACCTAGATTGACACGTTTCCCGAGGTTATAAATACCTCCCTTAATCCTCATTAAGGGGGATAACGCTAAAAAGCAGATTACACACATTAAACACTCTCACCTAGAGAGACCCAATCACTTTAATTTCCGCATTAATTACTCCTTAATCAAGTACTAACTTGACCGTCGGAGGCGGATCTCCAATCATCCGGAGCATCCGTTTGTTTTGCAGGTACAGGCGTCCGGTTCCAGTCTCGGAATTGTAACTCTCCCGCAGGACATCAGAAAACCCCGAAACAACTATTACATTAAAATTTATTAAAATTAAAATACGAAATAGTAGTTACACATACTACCTCTATTTTATATTTTTTGCAAATTTAGAATATTTTATATCTCACAGATAATAACCAAAATTACAAAAAATATGAAAAGGAGATAATATTACCTTAAAATATTTGATCTTCGACTGTTGATCTTTGTCAATTACACAAAAGTCAAACGGTAATAAATTCAGATATAACTTCAAACAAAATGACAAAATAGGTGAATCTGATTATTGCCTCAAAATAATTGTCATGAACTGAAGCGGGTCCAGCAATTCCAAACATTGAAACAATCAGAAATCATCGTCATTAACTAAGACGAAGCATTCATCAATGGCGGAAGTTGAGGTGATTCATTCATGGTCTGCTCCTCGATCTCTCAGCACAAGTCTCATGTACTCCTTCGCTCAAGTAATCAATCATTTTCACCCCTTTTTATTTCTTCACATTTTCATCATTTTCTGTGTTCTGCGCAATTATATTTCATGAATTGTTATAATTCATTGTAATTTAATTAATTTTGCATGATTTATTTAAAATGTTCAATTCTTTTGATCTGTTAATGTCATAATTGTTACCAGAAAAATGCTGAAATGATTATAGTATAAGCGATTTTCCCTAGGTTTTGTGTGTGCAAATTAGCTAATTGTTCAATTTCATGTCATTATGTTTTGGGACAATTGAATACTTTGGAGAAGAGGAAAGATTAATTACTTTGTAGTTACGGTGTTACGGAGGGTATTATTTAAGTTTACAGAGTTACTCCTCCATTGCCATGGTTTTGTGATGGAACCTTACGCGGGCTTATATTATTATAAGGGGTTCAACATTCCTTTCTCGATCGCGTGTGTGGCCGGGGCTATTTTATGTGCTGTATATGAACTAGTGCTAATTAATTATAATGTCTAGTGTTCGCTTTATTTATCATAATTGTCGTTTTTTTTATAGCGGGATGATATTGACGTGCTTGATGAACCCCTTTATGCGAACTTTCTTCAAGTTACTGGTGCAAAGCGGCCTTACCGGGAGGAGGTTTTGTCAAACATGGTATGTAATGGTAAAAAAGTGCTACGTATAATCACTAATTTCACACCAAAACCAAATGAAACTTTTATTACTTATTCTTTACTTCTAACATGTTTTATTGTATTTTTTATTGCTAATAGGAATCTGATGGGGAAAAGGTTGTGAATGAGATCATCTATGCTCCTGGAAATAAAAAATATCGCTTTTGTAAGGTAATTATCTCATTTCTAGTTGCGCTTGATGACTTTTAAGAATGTCACATAAAAGATATTGTGAAAGTAGTGACCTTTATTTTGGTTTCTAAACATGTTTAAGGAAATAATTTTGTTGTACGTGCATGCTTGACACACCACTCTCACATCAAGTAGGTGTGACGAAAGATACTGGGTTATTTATCTTAATTGAATGAGAGAGAGGGTGGGGTCCTAACTTTTAGTGGTTTAAGAAAGAATTATTTAATAATTTAGTAGGCCCTTGCCAAAAATAGGAAGGAGCAAACTAAATTGAAACAAACAAAAAATTGGGACTGAGGAAGTACAAGAATTAAGTTGTGTCAAGGAGCTATTGCATGACCGAAGAGTGAACCACTTTGGTATCATGTGAATCCAAATACCAAGGCCTTATAATTGAGGACATATAAGCTTCGAGTGAGGTTCCATTCCAAACCATTTGACAAAGAGTTTTTTTTTGCTAATGTGTTCAAGGATATCACTTCTTTCTGTGTAATTTACATCCATTTTATCCACATTCTTAGCTGAAACTAGCTATAGTTATTGTTATTTGATTACTACCATTTCTTGTTGATATCTCGTATAAATTTGTTTGACAAAGAAATGATGCCTTTTTTAATGAATGTAGGAAATCCATTAGACCCTACTAAATAGTACATCTGTACATGGATATGATGAAACTTCATTGATCATTTTATCATCTTGTAATATTTAGACCTTTGGTATAGTCTATACTCGATACTAGAGCAAAGGTGGCTGCCTTGATCATCTGGAAGATTCACCAAATGATAGTTTGTAGCACTATATTTTTTTGAACACTTGCTGAAGCTTAGGGCAATTTTTTGTATATGAAAATAGCCTAATTTTGGTTTCAGCACATGTCTAAACAACTGCTACCTGGCTTGCCAGATGATTTGATGAAGAAAGGAAAGCACTTCATATTAATAAGAAATCCAATGGATGTTCTGGTGAGTTCTCATTGTTTTTTATATGAAAATCTGTTTAATTTTCTCTGAAGTAGTGTGTATGCATAAATCATCATCACGTGAAGTGCCTGAATAGCTACTTGTAGGAAATTTGTTTTTGCATCTCTACTAATAATTGTTTTATTATTAAATGTGCTAACTATCTGTATGTTTCACTCTTAGTCATCCTTTGACAAGGTTGTGCCCCCAACTTTTCTCGAGATTGGTTTAGCTGCTCTCGTCACCATATACAGTGAGCTCTGTGATCTAGGAAATCCGCCTGCTGTCATTGATGCTGGAGATCTTCAACGAGATCCAGAGGTTAATGTTCAAACTTTTCAGTAGTATTTTAATCATGAGATATTTGGTTTGCATGTAGAATATATAGTGCACTTTCTTTTTCTAAAATTGTGCTTTGCACAGATGAATGATAAATGACGGACTTAAAACCATATCTTCTAGTTTGATCTTATACTATGCTCCTATATGGCTATATTGCTCTGATGTTTACTTTTTTTAATTTTTATTAAAGGTTTGTCCATGATGGATTATAAAATCTTTTACATCGTATGTTGTTCTAACGACTTTTCTTACTGCACATCATATTTTGTTCGACCTTGTGTCGTTGTACTTCTTTAATTTCCATTGTGTACGCTTGTACAGATGAAGGAAGTAAGGTGTTGAATGGTTGTAATAGTGGCTGGTGTTTTGGCTGATTACTAAAATAAGCTTTTTTGTGAAAGAAAAGATTGCTTAAATATTCCGTAATAAACTCTAGCATCATCTTTAGTGTCCCAGTATATAACTGAATTTACAGTATGTGGGAGTATATAAAGCTCATAAGTGTATTCAGTATTTGGTGAAAGTTTACTTGCAATGTTATGTGTATTTTATTTTCTTTTTTGGTTATTTGGTAAGATAAGGTTCAATTTTGGCTCTCAAGTTGTTATGAGAATGTCTTGTTTGATTGTTGGAAGTTTGCTTCCTATTTCTTCATCTTTAATTTAAATTGGTGTCTTTGTGATTTGTTTCTGTAGGATGCTTTACGTGGTCTTTGCCAGGACCTGAATATTCCTTTTCAGCCTGCAATGCTCAAGTGAGAAACATGCATGAACTCTTCTGGTCCTCTGTTCATATAGCTGTAGTGTTTTGTGAAGGAGAATATTTTAGGCATTTCATCTCATCAGACCCATGAATTTCAGATCGTTAGTTAATTACTTAAATTCTTTGGCTATATCTTATTTGATTGTCAAAAAATTACTGAAATTTTTTCCATTTACAAATGCTGTATTAGAGCACTTCCTTCAATGAGATTAATGTCTTTGGCCTTGCTTGGGAATTAGTTAATAGTGAATCATATTAGTCTTGTATATGCAGATGTTCCCTCTGTTTTATACAAGTTGCTCAATACCATTAGTCTAGTTTTGTTATGAATTAAAGTTTAATGGATTTATTGCATTTAACTCTTACCAGATTGGCCTCTCAAGTTCCATTTCTATGCTTAAGGCTTGTAAATCCACCTCCAATCCCAGCCTCACTTTTGGCTTACTGCATATGATTTCTCATAAATAAAAAGCACATGCATATTAATTTCTTTTTCTTTTGGGCTAATTTTGTGGTTTTGAGTTTATAGGTAGTCAAAATTTAAATAATTTTCTTTTTTCATCAGATGGAATGCTGGTCCAAAGAACATAGACGGTGTCTGGGCTCCATGGTGGTATGAAAGTGTGCATAAATCAACTGGTTTCAAAACAGAACACAGATATCCCAAGGTTTTGTTGACCCATTCTTTACTTACTGAAAATTATAAAACTTGTGTCGGTGTTTTCTTTCTAAGAAATGTAACATCAAAGTTCTGGAAGTTTAATGAAAGCAATCATTTGAGGGGTTGAAATTAGTGTCAAAGATTTGCTTCAATTTTTAACACAGATGATGAGTTATTTAACAATACAGATGGATTATTAGTTCCAACATAATAGCAGTATCTAAAATTCCATTAACAATTTTGTAGTGCACTTCAAAAGAAAAAAACTATAGGATTTCTAAGGGAAGATCTAAGTTCCTTTTCTTTCCTTCGAGCTATTGTATAATCCTGAGCAATTCTGGACTTTGCTTGATTTTGTAGACAAATTGTCGCATGATAGCTTGAGGGCACTTAATTATTTTACCTTGGCTCCTTGTTGTATATGGGTGACAGTACATCCCCTTTGTGACTTTTATTACATGTCTTCATTACTTGTCTTAAAATTATGTCACCTATTACTCTATCAGCCCTATCTTCATCTTGTAATTGTCTGAGAACTCTGAGCCTATCAACTTCCCAGATGCATCTTTGATGTCCTGTCATAATAATGTCCTTACAAATGCTCTCTAGAATTTTGTGTCAAGGAAGAACTTGATGAGTGTTTATAGGTTTTGTATATTCATGTCAGTGTATATCATGCTAATTTCCATTTTCGTGGTTTGGAGATAAAGTCAAGGTAGCCAGTAGATAATTATCCTGAAAGTTCAATTTGGCTTGACTAGATAGTAATATGTTTTTTGATAATTTTAGCTTTAAGGATTTTCATATTAAATTTCCTCTTTCATTGGGTGGGAGATAGGATAACTAAAAAATTTGAGAATGAAATTTAGTTTCACTTCTTACGTGGCTGGAGACAGAAGCTGATGGATTTGTTAATTGTTATTGTTGTTAACCTTTTTTTGTGTTTCCTTTTCTTTTTGTAATTTATTTCTGCTTTCATGTATCAGACATTCCCTTCTTCTCTTTATGACTTGCTGGAACAATGTCTACCCTTCTACAACTTTCTCAAGCGTCGTCTTAAGCGGTCATATCCCCTTCTTAGCTCACCCTTGCCCCCTCCAAGTCTTCCTGTTCCAGCGAATGAGAAGTTACTTGCATGGGTTGGTGATGAGATTCTACCTCGTGATAGTGCGAAGGTAAATCGTGTTCTGCTTTGTAACACTTGGGGCTTTCAGGGATAGCTTCTTTTTTATACATTTTGTTTGTGTGTTAACAATATAAGTGTTAACTGCCTGTTCTTGTATTATTGCCTTTTCAAGGTTTCAGTTCTAGACTCAGTGGTACAAGGAGGTGATTCTGTTTGGGAAGGACTCCGCATATACAAAGGAAAAATTTTCAAGCTTGAGGAGCATTTGGATAGGTCAGTACAGACAATCTACTTTTTAACTGATTTGGTAGTTACTATATTTTTCCAAATGATACATGTTGTCATTAGAGTTCTTTGAATATATTAACATACTTATATAAAAGGGGGGAAGTCACCATATAAAACTGTGCTCAGATTAAGCCATGGTTGCCTTATTAGTATGTAGGTTTTTCTCTGTTTGGGGATCAGATTAATGAACATGACTGTAGCTTGACTGACGTTGGACGTGATCATTTTGTTCAGTATGACAATCTTTTTATTCATTGAATATTATCTTTCTGGAGACTGTGTTACCTCCTTGTTATCTTTTTTGTCTTTGATATATCCATCAACCCTGTATCATGCCTTAAAAACAATATAATTCAATGAATCCCAGGTGAGCAAAGTTGATCCCCATATTTCATTCCTGATTTTGTTCTTAAGCTTTTTGTAGGTAGAAATTTGCTGTATTATTGTAACATTGATACATTCTATGTTTGCTTTAGCCAATCCTTATTTTCATATGTTACATTGGCTATGTAGATATATGTTAGATTCATGGTAAATAGGCTACTGTTATTGCTTCTTTTTTCTTTTGTTTCCACCACTTCATGTAATATTTTTACTTGTTTGGCACACAAATCTTCTTCAGACTGTTTGACTCAGCAAAAGCCCTGGCTTTCAGCAATGTTCCAACACGTGAACAGGTGAGGTGGCTGTGGTGGAACTATTTAAACATTCTCCAAGGGCCTTTTGTTTCTGTAATTTTTTGCTTTCAATATCTGGCAATTTTACAGGCTTTTTATAACAGGTCAAGGAAGCTATCTTCACCACTCTTATTAGGAATGGCATGTTTGATAATTCTCATATACGGCTAAGTTTAACTCGCGGCAAGAAGGTAATTTCTTTTTCTTCTTCTTTAACCTTTTGTTGTGTAGATGTTTAAGTTGAGATAGTTTGTAGACAACGTAGCTGTCAACTTTAGGATCATAGCTACTAATCTTGTATGGAATGCTTTCTAGGATTGTATTCTTAGCAACTGTAGATGGGATACACTTTCAACCAACTTAGCACCTCTCTGTGGTGTAATTACGATTGCAATTGAGACATGGTGGTGTAATGTTTGAAAAGATTTCCTTTGTAATTTTACTGCTTCAAAACTTTAGGCTTGGCAGAATTAGATTTATATTGTCCAAAACTCTTAATTGACGTTAGATGCTCTGGTTCTGCTTTTGATGCACCTCTATTTTTACTGAAGAAAAACTGTTCTCTGGATATGTGCAGGTGACTTCTGGAATGAGTCCTGCTTTCAATCTTTATGGCTGCACCTTAATAGGTAGCTCTACTAGCTTAGTACTCTTTTTGAAATTTTGACTAGCTTAGATAAGTGTATGGAGAAGTCCATTGAGCAACCTAAATTTTTTACATCAACAACTAATAACATGAACTTGACTACTCCCTGTCTCCCTGTGTGTATCACCATGTTGAGCCTTGCATACTGAAGTTTATATTTGCCTCATCCGACGACAGAAGTGCTGTTGATAAGTGATGTCATGGTAGGAATCTTATAAAATTGTGATCCAAGTGTCAGTCTTTGGACAGTTGTTCTGAGGTGTGCAATAGGTTTGATTGCCCTCTCCATCACATAATATTTGTCACTCTTTTGAAAACTGTGTGAGCCAAAGTTTTAACATTTTAGGCAAGTAAGGAACTTTGTGGCATAGAGAGAGTAGTA
This sequence comes from Chenopodium quinoa, assembly GCF_001683475.1. Lineage (NCBI taxonomy): Eukaryota > Viridiplantae > Streptophyta > Magnoliopsida > Caryophyllales > Amaranthaceae > Chenopodium > Chenopodium quinoa. Next base: position 9,982,166 of record NW_018743292.1, read on the forward strand.
CTCAGACCTCATGTTTGCTCACTGCACTCATAGCAAGAGTAATTGGTCGCATTTTTTTGTATCAATAATGTTATGTTTATGAAACATGTATTTTATTTCTTCGTTCTTCTAAAGATTGTCTTTTAGAATGAGAGCCTTCAATGTGTAGCTTCCATTATCCAAGATTAAGGACTAATCATTTACTCTCCTTTTATTTTATTTTATTTTATTTTTGTAGTTCTTGCAGAATGGAAGCCACCTGTCTATGATAACACCAAGGGTGTAGTTTTAGTTACTGCTACAACCCGCCGTAATTCTCCAAATGTAAGACTTCTGCTTTCTTTTGTTCTTAAAGTAGTTACTGTTTGAGTGTGTTTTAATATGAGCTTTGCTTATCCAGTTTACATGCATATTTTCGGCTTTCTGGTGGTAGGGTCTATGTTTCAAGTTATATGTTGCATTTACAACATAAGAATGGAGTATTATAGGCCTTTGTGATATAGTTTGTAGAAGCAATATAAACTTGAACTGGATGATGATGGCAGCTCTGCTGATCAGTTTTGGCCCCAGCATTATTGACTGCTGAAGTGCTGAATACTCTTGCCAGTATACTGCTCCTCTAACACGTTCAATAAATTATTCTTTTCAGTTTTCATAATGAGCTCTTTTGGACAGGCATTTTCATTTTTTTGGTACCGACTGTTAAGATTATTAGGTCCTCCTTTTCTGGTTCTATCATCGTCATGGCTGTCTCCTTACTAGGCAAACATGATATTAAAAAATTACAAGGTTATGCATGAAACTTCATGTTGTTAATTACTTTGTAATGTTTTCAGGGCATTTAGGCCTTGTGATAAGTACATATTCATGTATCTTCATCAATTGATTATGATGAGAGATTTAAGATTTTTATTATTTGTTATTATATCTTTTTAAAGCTTTGCAAGTCAACTAAATTATTAAATTAGATTATTCAATTTATAATGTATGTAAATGACAAATTTGGCTCGTATAGATGTAAAGTTGCAAGTGTTTCAAGCTGATAGCAATGTATATACAATCTATGTGACCTTTCTATTTTATGGGATTTGCAGAATTTGGATTCAAAGATCCACCACAACAACCTGCTGAACAACATACTTGCAAAGGTAGTATCTTTTGTTTGCATGAATTGCAATAATTGTAGTTCTTCACCAATGACATCATCAAGATCCCGTATAATTCTCATAAAGTTTTTCTACTGTTTTATAATTTTTTTTTTTTTTTTGCGTTGCATGAGTTAGGGGCTTAGGGCTTACAAAATTGTTGATGGTTCTGAATGCATTTTTTTTTCCTAGATGTATAAGTTTAAGTAGCCCATTTTTTATGCAGATAGAAGGGAACAATGCAAATGCTGATGATGCCATAATGCTTGACAAGGATGGATATGTTTCTGAAACAAATGCAACAAATATTGTGAGATTGTTTTTCTATCTATTTACTTATTTTGACTTCCATTCACCTTCAAAAAAAAAAAAAAAAAAAAAAATATAGATAATTCTAAATGGCGGCTCTTTGTGATGTCCCACACCTCTCTCACCCCAAAATGAAAGAAAGAAGGTTGTCCATTCACATTTGGAAGCAGACGAACAGTTCACAAAATTTCTCATATGTAGTAACTTGTAATGTGGATCATATGGCTGTTATATGCAAATTATGGATGTGCGAATACCTAAAAAATTTCCATCACCAGATTAAATATGCATGTCCATCTGGATGTAAAGATGTTTTTTTTTTTTTTTTTTTTTTTAATTAATGATAATTATGCTTTCTGAAGCTCTGGTTGCAAATACGACAAATTTTCCTGGGGAGCACTGGATTTTTGGTAATTCCAAAAGTTTTCACAACTCGTGATGGGTGTTCTCACCTATGCATGCAGGAACTCTTCCCCTTACCAATCCCTCCTTCCTGGATGTGGGCCCTTGCCTATAAAATAAAATGTTTACTTTTCTGGCAAAAGATGTACTTTATGTTGAATTGTTGATATACAGTCTGCTGTTATATAAGCTTGTTTAAATTTCATCTTGCAGTTCATGGTGAAAAAAGGCAAAGTCTTGACACCCCATGCAGACTACTGTCTTCCTGGAATAACTCGAGCTACTGTAAGTCGTGTAATCCACCTCCCCCCCCCCCCCCCAAAAGCATGTTGGATGCAGTTCATCTTAGCATGTTTTAAGCTGAGCATAAATAATGGATTTTTCTGTGATGCTCTGACTTGGATTACTCCTGCCTATATTTCAATTAAGTATTTTCCATGTCAATCTCTGCACTTGCTTCCTAGTTTCATAGGCTTAACCTTTTGGTCACTATGTTCTGGATTGTTCTCTATAAATGGTAAACATATAAATATATAGGATATAGTATTATCTCCATTCCTTTTTGGTAGTTACTGGTACGATGGATACACATACTCAGGAGAGGGCACCTGTAAGAAATAGATGGTTAGAGAGTATCTTATGGGGAGTTCATGTAAGGAAAAGTAGGAAAAGAGAGTGTTATAACTTGTTACTGATAAATTGATTTGCGGCTTCTTCACTATTAGTAGATCAAGTGCAATTTCGAAAGAATACCATGGGTGGGTTGACAGACTAAGGTTCAGGAGGTAATTTTTTTTGGCTATAATCAGTCATGTGTTTAATCATCATCACTTATATGTCTTCGTCTTTTTGGGGTGTACTGAAGTTCATTCTTGGGTTCCTCATGTTTATGGTACGTATCTCAGTGGTTTTTGGGGTGTCCTAAAAATGTACCAGATTGATTAATTTGGTCCAAAACCCAAATTTAACTGATATGCACCAATTTTCACAATCATTTTTTATTTATTTAATTTTTTTTTTTTTAATATAAATACTTCTTATTATTCTTATACTCATATTACTGATGTATTCATCTTTAGGTGTCTAATTTTGTGGTCTAAATTTGGAAAAAAAAAAAAAAAAAAAGAAAGAAAACCCGTAGTTATTATTATCAATTATTGATATTAAGGACAAGAATCTAAATAAAACATTAGTACGGTCTTATGAGTTTCAAGTCTTGACTGAAAGTTTTAGACAGTGTAGAAAAGCATGTCTAAATTAGAAAAGTGTTATTGGGGGTCTATATGTTTCTGGAGGTTTTCAAAGTTAAAGGGGCATAAAGTAGGAGATGAAGTTTGCTTCCAATAATGTTGCAGCCATTCAGCCAAGCCTAACACACATTCACAATGCAAAATATATATGATAAACCTTATACTGCACTTCTCTTATAGGTGCTATTAGTTTACTACTTCCGCCGTTTTTGATATTTGCATCACCTTTGACCGGCACATCTGTCCAGACATAACTTTTAATATCTTTAATTGCCTATTAGTAAAAATTGTAAAAAAAAAAAAAAAAAAGAAGTTATGAATATAGACATTGTAGCTAATCCAATGATATATTACATTATAACATCTATTCATCTTATAACAGTAAAAAAAAAATAAAGTCAAAGAGAGTATGTGAGTAGTGCAAAAGTCAAAGCATTGCAAATATTAAAAAACGAACAGAGTCCTACTGCTTACCTCCATGTTCTACTGTGCATATTAATTGGAAATTTGATGAATGTTCTTCATCTATATATATGCTGAGTGCACTGTGCATTCTGACTTTTGGAGGAGTGAGTGAGATAACCCCCCCTCTTCCCTTTACAAAAAAGTTATTGTAAATTTATCATACTTCGTATTTAATAAGTAGTGTTGCACAATAGTGTAGCAATTATGAGACTTATGACTTAACTACATTGCTATTATGTTTTATTTGACCTTTGTAAAATGTTAACATTTGGCTTTTTATATGTATAGGTCATGGACCTTGTGGTGAAGGAAGGTTTTGTCTTAGAGGAGCGACGACTTAGTCTCTCAGAATTTCATACTGCAGATGAGGTCTTAATTTCTAGCTTACTGATCTTATGCCTTTTTTTTTTTTTTTAAATTACTCCGTATTTATTTTAATGATTTTTTAATTTTCTGAATCATTTTAGAAATCAATTCCCCGTTGTCTCCCTTGCAAGATATGCACTTAACATAGCATCATTAAAATAAATAACATAGCATCATTAAATTACCATATTGATAGTATGCATTAAATAACATAGTATTATTAAATTACAAAACTCCCATTGCTTTCTTAGGTCATACGTTTTAATATTTAGTTTAAAGTGCTCTAACAGAATACTTAATACTATATGAATTTTCAAATTTTCAAACGTTAAATAAGCGCCATAATTCAATTACAAGCTACGAAGTATTTGAATAATGCAAATATAACAAGAAAACAATCATTTGCAAAGGCTTTACCTTTATTGCTACCTAGCCCGTCAGTCACATTATTAAAAACCAAAAATCAGAAACAAAAGCTAAGTAAAAATTTCACACTAAATATAATCTTGACAAAGTATTGTTAAGTCAAATTATTGTTCAACTGTAGACTAATAAAACATATGATCAGTCACATTATTAAAAACAAAAAAAAAAGTAAAATAAACTATTATACATACCTGTCGGAATCCCTTTTCTTTGCCTTTTTTTTCCTCTTTCTCTTGGGAATATGGTTAGTCGGATTTGTGAGCGTCGGGGGGTTTATCATCCTAGATCCGAGACCTCTGCGGGGCTCTGGGGTAGGTGGTGGGCCTTAGATAAGGGGGAGGGGGAAACCCCTAAGGTACACTGTTGGGATGGGGGTTGCACGGGTGAGTGGTGGGGAGTTCCCTAGGTTACACGGTGAGGATTGCTCCTGCCTCACATAATTAATTGTCCCTCCAATACGACGTTGCGCCCACAAAACAAGTTTTCTTCCATAATATTTTTTAAAGTCTTGAACATTGGACCCACTGTTTTCCTTCACCTTGAGAAGTTAAAGTAAATATCCCAAGCCCATATTGTGGCTTTTAAACTTGCAAAATTGTTGTGCTACAAGATGTGGTGAATCATTCACCACACTACTGTAGCAGAACAGTAGGGGCCATGAGGGTCCTAAACATGATTTAAGGACATAGCTCGTGCCGCAACATGTATGAGGCATATGGATGCAAACAAATATCATGTTTATACAAGGGAAAACAAAGTCAATTTATCATTAAAAAGAATATCATCTTCAAATTTCTTGCATCCCTATGCCTCCAACATGTTGTGGCACGAGCTGCGTCCTCGATTCATGTTTAGGATCCTCATGAATCCACTGTTTTGCTACAGTAGTGTGGTGAATCATTCACCACATTTTGTTACACAACAATTTCGCAAGTTTGAAGGACACAATTACTTCAACTCATCTAGATAAAGGGAAACAGTTGCTCCAATGTTCAAGGCTTTAAAAAATAATATGGATAAGAGCTTCTGTTGTGGGCGCAACTTCGTATTGGAGGGACAATTGGTTATGTCCAAGAGCGATCCCACCCATATACCTTGGCTGGAAATTTCTGCCCCTGCAATCCTCACCCTTACAACCCTACCCTAGCAAGGCGCACCGTCTACCCCCGGAGCTTCGCTGAGGTCTTGGAGCTAGGATGATAAAACCACTGACACTCTTCTGACTAATCATATTCCCAAGAGAGGAAAAAAAAGGCCAAGAAAAGGAACAACTAACATGTATGTATAATAGTGTTTTTTTTTTTTTTTTTTTTTTTTTTTTTTTTTTTTTTTTTTTTAATAATGTGACAGTTCATAATAATCTATTTTAATCATACCTGGTCAATGTTATTTGGTGTTAAATTTTTTGTTTTTGGTTTTAATAATGTGATTTTTTTTTTTTTTTTTTTTTATTTATTTTTTAAAGTGGTAATGTTTGCATTATTCAAATACATCGTAGCTTGTAAATGAATTATGGCGCTTGGAATTAATCAGCACTATGGATCATACTTATGATTTTTTTTTTTGTTCAAATACTTTTTTTAGATTATTTAATGTATGAAAAATTAAAAATTAAAAATTCATAGTATTAAGTATTCTATTTGAGCACTTTAAACTAACTATCAAGAAATATGACCTAAGAAAGCAATGGGAGTATGGTAATTTAATGATGCTATGTTATAAAGCTGGATTTGGTTTATAGTCTCTGCATGAGACGGTTGTTGAAAATCTTTGTAGCAAACGTTGTTTTTCGCCACATAATCATGCCTAAATAATTATATGTTGTGGTGATAATATTTCCAGTCATCTTTCTACTCATCCCGATTTGTGTTTACCCTAGGGCATATGGCAAATGTTTTAAATTTTATGGCTGTTAATGCATAGACCGGTTATTATTTTGTAATCATCCAGCAAAGAGTTGTCTGTTAGGACAACGAGCAGAGGATCTGGTGTTCAGTATAATCTTTATGCACTTAAATTACAATGTATGCTTATTATGAAGCAAAATTCTTCTAATGTGGTCTCGATTAGGCCAAGAAGCTTATGAATGCATTTTCTTATGTGTGGTTCTAAAAATGTTATTATTTTGTTTGTTCTTCCTGATTCAGCCTTCTATGTCTGATTCAGTGACTAATTTTTGTTGCAGGTGTGGACTACTGGAACTATGGGTGAACTTAGCCCTGTAAGTTTTGTCATGAGTGCACCATGAATTTATATAGTTATTCGAGCCATGTTGTGTAAATTCTTTATGGGATATTTATTGACAGGTTGTGAAGATTGATGGGCGTTCGATTGGAGAGGGGCAGGTAGGACCTGTGACACGAAGGTTGCAGAATGTATACCAAAAGCTGACAGAAGAGACCGGGGTGCCTATACCCACCTATAAAAAATAATGATTACTTCTGTCAAAAGGTATGCTAATATGCCGTCCTGGTAAGCTAATTTTTACCTAGAAGTTCTGATTGTGATTACCTTCGAAATTTCAAAGGAAAAATTAATAAAAATAATCACAAGTATTGGAGTTCTTATTTTAATCCCACTATATTTTAACTCTGAATAATCCCAACTAAAATGACTTGTCACCTAAAGAGCAGTTAATTTGTTTTAGCCATCTACTCTTTTATCTTACTGCCTTTCTTTCTCTCTCCTTTTGTTTTCTTTTTTTTCTTTGGCTGCTCTGAATCTCTAAACTTTCACTTTGTTATATTCACCATTCACCAAATCACCTCAATTTAAAAAAAAATAAAAAAAAATACCATTCACCATCTTCAACCCCAAAAAAGAAGCAAGTATATATGCATAAACAATCAAATAAATAAATGATCGAGGGATGAGTTAGTTCAATGTAATCAATTGTTTGGTTCTTGGAATGATAAATGATGTGGGATAAATTTTGGTCATTTGGCTTGTTAGCAATCGAAATTTTGTTGCTAAACTCTAATTCGTGTTTGGAGCATTAGGTTTGTGGGGTTTGTGGGATAGTTAATTCGGTTGAGTTGCTACCAAGGTTTTGATTTTGTGGGATTGTTAATTCAATTGAGTTGGCGGTTGCCACCAAGGTTTTGATTTTCCCACTTGAAGAATGTGTCTCCTTTTTACCCATCCACCAAATAAACCCATATACAGAGGATGGTGCATGCTAAGGCCATGAGTCATGTTATGAAGTTTAGACTATGGTTTGGAGGGGTGTACTTCCGGCGGCAATGGAGGGGTGGTTATGTGGGTATTGATGGTGGTGGCTTTGGTGTTGCAGTCTCAAAGAAGAAGGAAGAGTTCTAATTTTTCTTTTTTTAAAAAAGGAAAGTAAAGACAAATTGAATCAGATTATAAAAAAAAAAAGAAAAAAAGAAAAAAAGCAAGCCAATAAAAAACTTGACATGTAACATTTTAAACTTGTTTAACAGGTAACCATTAAAGGAAGACTATTTTGAGAAGGGTACTCATGTAATTGGGATAATTTAGAGATAAAACGTAATTGAGATCAAAATTAGAACATCAATAGTTGGGATTATCCTTGTTAATTTTGCCAAATTTATTTATGAATTTTGCAATGTCAAAGGCCAAGTTTGGTCTGTTGGGTTCTCAAATCTCAACTAATGCCAGATTGAAATGATGCTAAGGAGCTTGACTCACAAACTGCAGGAATTGATAGCTTGATGATGAATATGATTCTCTTCAGAGCGAAGGTCAGATTCCCATTTATAGGGCAAACGAAGTATGAAGCTGCACAAAAATAAACAAGATCATCAAGGAAGGATCTATCCTGTTTGCCTATGTTTATAAACTCAGTTAAATTGTATTATAACAGACGCTAATCAAATAAGAGCTATCCTGTTTGCCCATGTTTATAAACTGAGTTATTGTATTATAACAGATGCTAATCAGATTAGAGCTGCATCGATTCGAAGGAGTAATTGTTATGAAGTTTTATAATGTTATTAAATTAAATCAAGTAGCTTGTTCCCTTTGTGGCATCAACACTGTAAATGAAACCATGCAACAGTCCTGAATCCTGATAGCTTCATTCTTAATTAAATGCTTCAGCAACTGGTGCCCAACCTATTAACCTAGTAATGTTTTTTTTTTTCTTGATAGCTGATATTTAAATGTATACTTCCCGTAAGTGCCCAATGCAAGGCCAGTAGCACAGGGTTAGCATCTCATACTCTCATTAGCTACCCCTGCGTTAGCGCTCTTGTGTTGCAGCCATTGTCAGTCGCCTACTACCTGCGGCTGCCTGGTTAATTGGTGAGCAATTGAGCATATATCTCTACAGCTTCAATTGCCATATTAGCATTTGGGACAGATGTTTTCTAATTAGTTTCTGTTCCGGAGGCTTAAGAACATCTTGGTTTGTTGCAAAAGCCCATACTTCTCTACTGGAACAACTTTCTAAGCCAGGTAGGCAGGTATGAAGGGTTCAAACATCTACGTTTTGTGTGTATTAAACATTTATTTACTGCAAGCATGACTACTATTTAACCAAGCTTAGCTTGGTCTAGTGGAAAGGAGAGCACCTTGGTTCAATCCCCACTAGTGACAATTCGGGGGGTGGGATTCCCTTATGTTACCTTCCCCCCATCTCCCAAATTGTCTAGCTCGCTAACTCATGCCGGGTTGATCCGTGAAGGGTTCTGACCCGATAGGGCCTTTTATTTTACCTTAAAAAAAAAAAAAGCATGACAACTATATAGGGACAGAAGGAGTACCATCCGATATACAAAAATTCTCAGCATAACAACAATATTTTTTATTAGGTTTCATTTATAAAGAATGTATTGAGCATTACATAACCGTATACAATCATGGCTCAATAAAAAAAATTCTCAACTCTCCTCATCTTCAAAACACAATATCTTTATAGTTATTACATCAATATACTTCGTATGAACCAAAGATTCAACCGAATTTCATAACTTTAGGAGCAAACATCAACAATCTATTCAAGGTGCTTGGCATGAACTTCCTAGCAAATAAAAAGCAAACATTAGTCTTCTTCCCATTATATTCGCAAGTATATTTAGTCCTTGACTTCTCCAATAACTCAGGTGTAACACTAGGCCTCTGAAATTGACCAGGGTGAGGTCCATTAATAGACCAATCAACCCAAGTAACTGTCCTATTTGTATTTTCCTTCCCAAATTTGATGTGTACATAAGTAGGTATATAGTGTTCGTCCCCATAACACGAGTTCTTGCAGTACTTTGCAAAGACGGGGTAGTATTTTCGGTCTGATATCACCTCAAGGGCTAGCTCACGACTCATCTCGAACCATTGAGACCCTTTTCGCCATTGGGATAGTCGAATGTGAGGGTACATGCGGAGGCTGTAACGGCCTTGGCCTGTACCGCCTTTTTTGTCATAAACCTCAATGTAGCTCTTTTGGGAATTTATAAGGTAGGTGTATACTGTGGAAAAGTTGTACAATGGGATGCATGATTCCGACAGGAGAACGAACCGTTGGTTCGAGTGGTCAAGGAGGGCATTGGCTAGTAGACGACGTTCAGCTTCAACCATGTTGAATTTGCCCCATTGCACTTCCTGATACAATTGATCAAACCACAAGTCATATACACAAATGTACGTAAATTTTTGTCGACTTTAAGCCATGATTTAAAAAAATTGATACTAATATATAAACAATTAAACATATGTAAATGAACACAGAGTGTGCGAGTCAGTTTGTCTTAACATTTTATTATTTCAACGTTATATTTTTAGCATTTTACAAAGCTCGAAAACATAAAATTATTTCTATTTTGGGATTAATAAGAATATGTATCATTTTACTTTGCTAATGGAGCTCACATTCTAACTTTCAATGAATGAATTATGTTAAAAAGTGCATGTGTTAGAATATTTTAGTTGAAATGAAGAAAGGAATTGAACAAGCAAGGGGGGCTTCTATGGACGACCAAAATTCCAAAGACAAACAGAAGAAATTGCTTTTTTAGTTGTGCAAAAGAGTAGAACCTAAGCAAAGTACATGGAAAAGTTTTTACTCCTTGATGAAAAATATAGCTTTACCTGCTAGAATATGCCAAAATTACCATAAACAAAAAGCTCCAAATTTATAACATACTTTCTCATCATTCTTTAGAGCATAAATTCTAAACTTTGTCATGCAATAACCTATTTCAATTCCTTGTTATACTTAGAATTAGTTTTTTTCGCTCAATAAAGTTGATTATTGATAAACCTACACTATGATTTTAGTGTACTTGACTCAGGTCACAATGTCACAACTCATAAGTGGGAGTGCCAATATTATTTTAGACGTGTTGAAATCACTTTAATTTCATTTTAAAACTTGATGATCAAATCGATAGGTCTATAGTTATATATATTACGTTGGAAAAATCATCGTGCAATGTCAAACTCAGATCTCGCTGGTTGTCCATTGACGATAATGAGAATTTCCAATACTAATTATACTAACTTTCCAAAAAAAACGTGGAAAACCAAAAATTAATGCACGGATTTAAAAGCTTTCCTTTGAAAATGCTCCTGATTTTCAACCATTTATTATGCAGCGTAAACAATAATGCTAGTGTTCGAGTACAAACTTGTGAATTTATTTTCCAAATCAACATAAATTATATCATTATTGCATGATCAATATAATTAATTATATATGTAACACCTCAGCTAATAAAATGCTGGGAAAACTCAAACGCTTAAACTTCAATTAAATTTACGATTCATCATCACATTCATGCATTTGTATTCAATGCTCGACAATTCACAATATTATGACAATACGCAAACTTAATATATCCGGTTTTAACTTTTATTGAGTTGAATATGTGAATAGCGCAAAAATAAATAATGTTACAACTAAAAAGAAACGAAAGAAGACGTAAAAACAGTTAAAGAACAAGATCGAACTTGTACCTTGCTAGGAATTCTTCGGCCAAAAAACACAGATTCCTTTGAATAACTCTGATTATACACAGGATTAGCATGCACGTAGATGGAGTACAAACCTTCATACCCAAGAAAGAACTTATCCCAAAGAGGAGCCAATGGCAAAGCGCCACGTACTAAAAACAAAAATGCAATTTTTGGTTGCGGAATTATTCTTTGCATTAATTTCTTGTCTTTAATTTTGGGCACAATTGAAGCCTTCCATAACAACTCTTCATCCTCCATGTGATGGTGTGGCAATGTGAGTGGCGGCGATGATGGTGGGGGTGGGCTGCCTCGCTCTACTTCTAATCCCGGGGGCGGTGGTGGTGGCCGTGGTAGTAAAGAATCCCTTGTGGTGTTAAAGACTTTAACGGTGACAAAAAGATTACCAATATCTACCGGAAATATGTTACTAGGAGAAAAAGACGTACCAATAATTATGCCACAACCAAAAATAAGAATGTATGGAATGATGTTCATGAAATTGTGTACTAATTTGTTTGGTAGTGGTAGAAAAAGAGGTTTTTGTTGTTCTTGGTTTTGATTTTTCATGATTAATTTTGGTTTTGAAGAAAAAGAAAGAGAGAAATTATAACTATAAGATCAATGAAGACTAAAAAGAGTTCAACAAAAAAAATAAAATATTAATGGAATATAAAGGAAGAGGAGAAATATTATATAATAAGATTCTTATATTCTATCAAAGAAACTTGAGTTGGAGAGATTCTTGGGAAGAAATGATACATAATACCTAGCTATTATAGCTTGATGATCTCTCAAAAATGTTGTATATATAATAAATCTTGTATTTATAATCTTGAATTTAATTATTACGTTTGTGAATTGGAAAAGGTTTATTTATGGCGCACTTATTTACGAGTAATGAAGTTTATGAAGTTGACTTGTTATTTAGGAGAAAGTATAACTGAAATTTAATTTCGTTATCATTCCTTAGGCACACGCTCAAACGGAGGACAAAAATTGAGTCCGGTTATATAGTTCAGCTACACAAGTAGAATGCGAGTTTTATCTTTGTATTTATAAAGAATAAAGATAATTATATTATCATTATCATTATTAGTTATTGTTTAGAATATGTAAATTCCTTGATTTACTCCTTAATTAGATAGAAGCCCGTGCGATGCACGGTTTTTTCATCTAAGATTTTTAATTATTTGATTTATTGTATTTAATAATTTCAGACCAAATTACAAAAGTTTAATTTTTTTTTTTTACTATAATTTATAATGAATTTATTAAATATAAATAAATTGTACATATGATATTTTTTCCATTATATAAAATCTTTAATGTGAAATGATAAATTTTTAATAATTTAAATCCTAAATTATTATTTATTGTTTTACAATATCTTTTATTTCGATAGAATCACCAACCTCGTCCACAACAAACCTACTACATCAATGGATAAATTGAACCGTGAAATATTAGCCAAACTGAAATTGATATAAATTAAATCTTTACATTCATATAAAATAAATCAATATATTTACCAATAAATGAAAAATTATTGCGATATAAAATCAAATCTATGCATTGAAATTTTTTCATCATCTCCAAATATAAGCCCAAAGTCATCCATATATTAAGTATACAACATTTAATCGTATGCCATTACATAAACAAATAATCGTTAAGTATCTTAAATGAATACAATGTAACTAATAATTACAAATATAAATTTAAACATAAGATTTTAAAAATTACCTGGACATTGATGACCTAAAACTAACACAAAATTATAACACAAAATTCGCTTGATGGGGTTTTGTATTGATACGAAATTTTATTTGTGTCGTATGATGTGTTAGATCCGCATGTAAAAAAACATTTAGTAAATAAAACATAAACATATAATCGTTGAGTATCCCAAAATAATACAATGTAAGTAATAATTAGAAATACTAATTTAAATATAGCATTTTAAGAAAATTAAGCTAAAAATTACCCGGCCATTGATGACCAAAAATTAACACAAAATTACTAACACAAAATTCGCTTGATGGGGTTTTTTATTGGTACGAAATTTTGTTTGTGTTGTATGATGTGTCAATTTATAATGGTAGGTATCACAAATTTTAATTTAATTATAATTAACGAACACCTAAGATTTTTAATTATTTGATTTATTGTATATCATTTAAATATATTTTAGTATATTTTTTTTTTGGATTTCTTATACTCATAGTATTGAACTAATAAATTTATCTTTTCCTATATTTTTACTTTATATTTTTTCATTAAATTAATTTAATTCGTGGATTATAATCTACGTGGCATTAAAATATTAGATGTATCAAATCTAATTCGTTACTTTTATCTAGGTGGCGACATAATTTTTTAAATCAAAAATAAAATACAAATCTTTCTTCTTATTGGTCGAAATAAGTATATTTGTTACGTGGCGCTCCGAATGCTCTCCAAAAATGCCTACTTTATTTATATATAATAATTAGATTTTGATAGTCTAAGTATATCCCTTATAATTAGCTAACGTACCTAGTCATATATTGTATCTAGTCATAGTTTGGTATGTTCAATGTTCTAATCTTGTACTATACATACTCGTGTACATCTATCAATATAATTAAGCTTTCCAACATTCTCTTTCTCATAACTCTATCAGTATTCACGACCCGCATTACTCCCTACAAGTCCTTAAATACAGTTTTCATAACTCTATCAGTATTCACGACCCGCATCACTCCCTACAAGTCCTTAAATACAGTTTTTGATGTTTGTCCTACAATATCTAACTTTTTAATTGTTTTAATTAATTTTATATCTATGCGCATCAATATCTTAAATTAGAAATTATAAAAATGATAAGTTGAGATGAATCCAACAAAATTTCACATAATATAAACTTTTATATATTATTATATATCAATGTATGATAAGGCTTTAATATATAAGCAAATGAAATATTTCAAATTAAAACAAACATAAAAAGAATAGATGGGACAACTAAGGTCCGTTCACCATGGACAGATCCAAGGGGACTTACCCGAGCCGTCCCACAGATCAAATTATGTACATTGTTTTATTGCTTAACGCCTAATTTTCTAATTTGGCATTAATATAGAAATACATGATAAAATCACACATAAATCAGTGTAGCTAATGCTATATTTCAATTTTTTTTATAAGCTTCTTATATGTATCCCTAAGCGCTATATATATATATATATATATATATATATATTCAACATATATTAAATATTCTAATAAAAATAGATATAATTCTAATTATAAATGTAACCCATTTTCTTTAGTAAATAAACAAAACTCCTTATTGATCTAAATTTTATCCTTGCTAAAAGTTTTAATTGTTATAATGCAATGAAAACTCTACATACTCGCTCCCTCCGTGTTTTAATAAGTGTTACACTTTGACCGGCACATATTTTTAAGTAATTAATTGACTTAAATAAAATAAGAGGTAAGTGGGGTAGTTGGAGTATTAAAAAATTATAAAAGAAAGATAGTGGGGTTAATAATTTATTGAAAATTAATGAATGTGAGAGCAAAGATTTTATAAAAAAAGTAATAGTGGGTTTAGGTGGGGACCATGAGAGGAGAGAGATATAATATAAATTGTAGCTTTTTGCCAATAAATAAAGTGTAACATTTATTAAAACACGACCGCATATGATAAGTGTAACACTTATTAAAACATGGAGGGAGTATCACTTTAACATCCCGGCCAAAATTTAATTTCCATCACTCCTAATGTATATGTTCTCCGTTTCAACAAAATTCCCTTGTAAATTTTCCTATTTTAGGATGACATTTACCAATTCGAAGTTTGAAATTTTAGGGTGACATTTGTCTATTCGAGGAGTATATGAAATGAGTTCAAACCAAATTGGTGTGAGTTAAAGCCAAATCGGTTAAATTTGGTACAACTTACAAGCATATACTTGTCTTTTAAGGGAAATGGAGTTTTATGATGACGTTGAGCACCCTTTATTAAGGAGTTTAACTATTCAACACTTTTTATTGGGCTTTGGGCTTCTCTGATGCAACGTAAATATGACAACTTAATTTGGGCTTATATGTACTTTGTTGGTAGGCTTAACTGTTTTGAAGGACAATTGGGCATAAGTATTACCAAATTTCCTAGATTTGGTTCTGGAGCCTGGACCCGCAAATTACTTTTTACGTCCTATGTTTTTCAATACTTGCAATAAACAATTTTTCAACAGCAACTTTTGTGTGCGACTGGCTACATCGTGTGGCCAGCTTACACACACCAAGTAACCCTTAACCTATGAGTAACCCCTGACCGACTTAGTAATCTCTGATCGAGTGAGTAACCCCTGACTGACTTAGTAACCCCTAACCGAGTGAGAAACCCCTCACTGAGTAAACCCTAACCGACCGAATAACCCCTAACCGACCAAGTAACCCCTGATCGAGTGAGTAATCCCTATAGCATTGACAAAGTAACCCTCATAATGGTTGGCCACACGGTGTGGCCGACCACATATGAAAATTTGTGATTTTTCAGGGTATTTAAGATATATTGGGTCTAACAAGATTTAATTAATAATATAATACTAAAATAGACAGCAGGAATAACATGTGTCACGTCTTGGTGCTATTTTTTCCCTCCAAAATCAATTTTTTTTTTCTTTCAACTACTTATTTTAAATTATTCTTTATATATATTCATCAAATCACATACTTGTGATTCACTTTCCTTAAAAAAAATATAAATTATTTGTGATTCACATATTTTCCATATCTTTTATTGTATAAATTATTATTTATATCTATATTATTCCGTGTGTAATCAATATATTATATAAATTACATTGATTTTAATATATATTTTATAGACATTGATTGATTCCAAATAATTGATTATATTTCCAATATGATAAATATTTTTCATAGTTTATATATATATAAATGCACAAATTTTTATATGTGGTTGGTCGTATGGCCGAGGTTACTTATAGGGGTTACTTATTCTAGGGTTATTCGTTTTGTCGGGGTTTACTTATTCAAGGGTTACTCGGTCGGTCAGGGGTTACTTCCACACAGAAAATGCGATAATGGACTGAGTAAATTTAGAATAAGTAACCCCTGACCAATTGTGTATTAGAGTAAGTAACCCCGAAATAAGTAACCTTGGCGAAAACGCGTTAACCGATCCCAAGTAACCCCAGAATAAGTAACCCCTTGATCGATTGAGTAACCCCTAAATAAGTAACCCCTATATAATTAACCCATGAATAAGTAACCCCTATAAGTAACCCGGCCACACAAAAAAGGCACTGAAATAGTGGAATGAATGTGCTATTATTGTTTATTTAATTTCAAAAATATATGTACAAGTATATCTTTTTCACAACTGATTACTAATTGAAGTATCTTTATTTTTTTTCCTATGGAATTAATAGTTTAATTTATAAACCGTGCATCGCGCGGGCACCATGCTAGTACACTTAAAATGAGAGTGGGAGATTATTTGGAATATAATTTTGTGGCCATGTGTATAAGTAAAGGTAATAATGCAGTTTTAACAAAAAAAAATTCCAGTTATAGTGTGTTGCAAGTATTGTGATATTTTCATTTTAGAGAAGTGTTACAAATATGAAAAACGGATGAAATATTTTATTTTTCAAAAAAATTACCTTTTATTTTTACCTCTTAAAAAGATAAGAAAAATAATTATTAGGAGGCCTACCTAAGACAATACAATTACAAAAGGAAATATTTATTTATACTCCCTTTATGTATTACTCCGTATAAACTGTTTATGTTTCACCTTTCCACTATTATCAATTATGCATGCACAAAAATTTAAGCATATCTATATTTAGATTCCTAATAGTAGTATTAAAATTTTTATAGATTGATATTTGAAATTAAAAATTCAATGTCATACTTGGGTATTTTTTTTATAAAAAAAAAAAAAAAAAAAAAAAAAAAAAAAAAAAAAAAAAAAACACCCGAAAATTTAGCACACAACCGAACATGGAAAAATACATATAAAATGGAAAGGAAGTGGAAGACACAATCCAAAGGGTGAATCGTGTCATGCCTCTATCATAAAATCAGAAGTGGTCGACACGACATGATATTAACACAAAATTTTGTGCCATATCTATTTAACCCCAAACTTGTCTTCAGCATATCCGTGCGAAATCAAGACAATGAAACCTGATTGACAAAAATCCACGCACAATAAGATAACACACTCATACATAAAGTTCTTAATAATGTTAGCAGAATAAGTAGCTATTGCATCGCGAGTACCCTATAGAGAATGAATGTGGTTAGAAATCCATAATCGAATCCGACCAGGTGACTACAAAGACTGACTATTAGATATTACCATATCAACGTTTTCCTCAAAGGCTTGGCCTTGATGCTCCCGTGGTCTTGAACAATGGTTACCCTTTTTCCAAAAAGTAAATTACCTTTACCCTATCATTGTCGAGTCTAAATACAGGCAAATTCATGCATTTCCTCTCTTATCATGTCGTCTTTCAATTACTAGGACATTCCTTTTAAAGTATAATTATTCTCTGATAATGTTTTTCTACTTTTATTTGTGATTAAGCCTAGCTAATCACAAGCCAAATTCCATCATACTTCTATATAATAATTTCTATCATTATTAGATGTTACTTTCATTACTTCAAATCACTAACTGTTTTTTATCTATCATTTTTCCTCTTGTTTGATCAAATAAAGTTTACTAACTTCAATTTATGTCCCTTCAATCTAACTTTTAACTACTTTTCACCTTATAATAAACTTATTAAAGCTAAGCTATTAGTCACCAAAAAAGACAGCATGTGCCCAAAAATGTCTCTATTCTATTATTCTTTCTATAAACTTTTATATACTACATACTGATAGAGCATAAAACATATTCCTGGGCCTCAATTATTAGCTTATCTTTTGGTTGAGATGGTTCACTAACATGGTATCGGAGCTACGGGTTCGATTCTCATCCACTCCCTACTTTTATAGTTGTTATTACCAACCCCCCCCCCCCCCCCTCCTCCCTTTCCATGTAAAGTAATTACTATCATGTTGAACCAAAAAAAAAAAAAATCACCTTTTCTCTTTCATCATATAAATGCTAAAAAAAAGAAATAATTCTACTACATTTTCTCTCTCCTCAATATTTTACCCATTTTTCATTCCACTTTCTCTCTCGTAAACTACCAAAAATCTCTCAAATTTCTCTTGAAAAAAAAAATCAAAATTCGCTTATATCTCAACTAAAATATTAGATTCATAAAAGATGAAATCACAAAATCAAAGGAAATCTCATCAAATGAAAGGTCGAAAATCAAATTGTAAGTTATTTTTGTTTATTTTTTGAAGGAAAAAAAATGCAAACCCAAAGTTTTTATCCTTGTTTTTCAATTATCTTCTCTAGATGTATTAAATTTCAGTAGTAGGTTGTGATTTCTTATAATTTTTTTGAAAAAAAGTTATAATCCTAACTTTTTATTTGCCTTGTTTTTCAATAATATGAAATTTCAGTAGTAGTAGTTCATGATTCTTATAATTTTTATCATAATAATGATTTCTTATAATTATAGTAGAATGATGTTTGGTATTATTCATTTTAAGTTGATTGAACTTGTGGTGTGTGTTATTAGCTTGTAAAAATAATTGGACAAAAAAATTAAAAATACAGTTCAATTGCCCTAATATAATGAACTATTTGATCTATTTTGTAAAAAAATAGAAATTTAAATTTAGTTCGCAGTGGAATTTTTTTGTGTTTTTTTTAATGAATGTTCGTTTTCATTTTGGTAAATGTTCATTTATATATTAGTATTTTTTCATTCACTATTAATAGATTATCATTAGAATTCTTCACAAATCTAATAAGAAATTTCAATTAGAGTTTGTGATTTCTTATAGTTTTAATGGAAATGATTCTTATAATTAATAGTTATTAAATTATGTTATAAGAATTTTCCATGATTATAACATAATTTAATTAAAATTGTTATTCGGTGAATATTTGCTAGTACATTTAATTTATCGTAAATTTTTATTTTATATGGACTTTATGTTCATTTGTAGAAGGGTTAATATTAACATATAATCGCCAAAAAAAATATTCAAATTATGATAACTAAAATTAAAGACAAATTATCAATTTGATTTATGAAATTGAAACATCAATTATCATTTAATATTACTTATTATGTCACTAAAAACTACTATATGACGAATTTTGGCCAGTACATTTTAATCTATCATAAATGTTGGTTTTAAATGGAAAAAAATCATTTTAAATGAAATTCATGTTCATATGATCATTTACATATTATATGTTCATTTAAATTTGATATATGTTCACTTTCTTTGCATTACATGTTCATACTCATAATGAAAGATGTTCATTTGCAATTTAATACAATATTAATTTTCATATCTAAGCATATTCATTTATAGTTTATACTTGTTCACTAAAGAGATATATTTGTTTCAATTTTTATTACTTGTTTGTTATTATATTAAAAAAAAATGCCAATTAAATTTTATAAATGTTCATTCTCGTATTGAAAATGTTCATTGGAATTTTGGTATATGTTCATTTTTATGTTGAAAGATGTTCATATATATTGTAATACTTGTTCATTCTCATATTGAACTATGTTCATTTTCTGGCAATGTGTTCAAATTTGTTATTGTAAATGTTTAATTAATTATTTTGTTTTGTTTATGGTGTATTTTATTTGGTTGTTACTAACATTTCCCTTTACAATATTTTGATCTCTTATTACACAGGATAATGAAATTAAAAAAAAGTTGAAGACGACTATGTATATATTGGAAAAAGATATGTATAAATTAAAGGAAAACACACAAGTATCATAAGAGTAAAAGGAGTACAATCGTATGACAAAGACAATGATTCTATATACTTTTTATTTATTACAAATATATAGATTGAAAGACAATAATCATTTTGTAAGGCACACACTAGTAGAAAAACATAAATGAGCACCGAGAAATAAGCACCGGTTATTAAGAACCGGTGTGAAAAAAACAAGGCGCGATTTAATTAAAGAGTAATTGCACCGGTTCAAACCAAACCGGTGCGAACATGAGTTAATCGCAACAGTTCGAACCAAACCGATGCGAATGTTAATGTTAAAAAAAAAAATCATCCCCCTGATCTTCTTTCTTTCTCTTTCTGTCTTCTTTCTTTCTCTTTCCTCGATCTCTCGTTCTCTCTCATCTGCCTCTCTCTCATCTCTGGCTCTCAGTCATCATCATCATCTTCTTCTTCTTCTTCTTCGTTTTTCTGGGTTCTCTGTTTCTTCAATCGGTGATTCTCTTCGCATTTTTGCTACCGAGCTTCGTATTTTTGGGTTCGCTGTTCTTCGATTTCTATTTCATATTCTTCTTCTTTGATTTCTAGGTTCGATTTTCCTAAAATCGATTTTCTATTCATCTTCTTCTTCTTCGTTTTTCTAGGTTCGATTTTCCTAAAATTTATTTTTATTCATCTTCTTCTTCTTCTTCGTTTTTCTGGGTTTGATTTTCCTAAAATTTATTTTTATTCATCTTCTTCTTCTTCGTTTTTCTGGGTTCGATTTTCCTAAAATAGATTTTTCGCAAATCAGAAACCCTAGATCTGTGTTTGAGTCCCTCGATGTCGGCCATGAATGTTTTCCCCCATTACACCTTGCGTTATTTGAGAGTGACGATGAGGTTGAAAATGGGTTAATCTTAGCCCTAATTGATGCAGTTGAGCAGGGGTCGTTGTGGCCTGAGCTCCTTTACAGTTCTGGCAAGGGCCTTGACATAATGCTCCAACTGAGTCTCCTTGTTCGAAATGAACTTGCTTGCTGACATTTGTTGGTAGATTTCTGAAACCCTACCTCTATGTTATTTAAGTTTTCTAAATTTATTTTAATTCTATACTTAGAAGCATGTTTAAGTGGCGGATGAACGATTCATGTTGTATACCAGCATACGTTGCTAACGGGCTGGATTATTGTTGCTGGTTATTGTTGTTGAATTATTGTTGCTGGATTATTGCATGTAAGGGAACTTGTTATGTCGTGAATTATTTGCATTATTTTGATGAAATTTGCGGTTTTTGTTGATGAATGTTGTTGAAATTTACGTTTTCTGTTGATGAATGTTGATGAATGAAGTGAGGTTTTTGTTGATGAATTTCGGTTTTTGTTGAGGAATGATGATGAATTTTGCGAATTTTTGAATTAACTTTACTTGTAACATATACAAAGTAGTACATGTCATGCATATAAATTGATAAAATCACAAGTTGTAACCTTTTTTTTTATGAATTAGTTTTGGGTTTGGCGTTTTTTGATGAATTCATTTCGGTTTTGGCCTTAATTATGGATTATTCTTCTGATTTTGATTCAAGTGATTGATGAATTGTCCCTTTAAATGCATACATTCTTTGAATTTTAAAGATGTGTGTCCTATCCTAATTATAGATAACTCTAATTTGAATGCTTCATGGATGAAGCAGAAATTAGGGTGCTCTTTTGATTAGGTAACTTGATTGCCATTTTATATGTCGTCCGTTGAATTTATTGGATTATGTCCCTTGATGTTGTTGATGAAATTTCTGATTTATTGTTCACTGAGATGGAGGATTGTGTGTTGCTTGTTGATAAATGGTTGCAAGCAACTGTAATCTGTTGCTGGCCAGGGAATGTGTGATTGTGATATGTTGTTGTTGCTATTGATGTTGGTGTGTCTGTGATACATGCCTGAGTTTCTTGGATTATGTTCCTTTTTAATGTCCCTTGATTAATGTTATTTGGAAATGTCCCTTAATTATGTCCATTGTTTAATGTTGCTTGGAATATGTTCCTTGATTATGTCCCTTGATTAATGTTGCTTGGAATATGTTCCTTGATTATGTCCCTTGATTAATGTTGCTTGGAATATACTCCTTGACTATGTTCCTTTTTAACTGACCCCAATATAACAAACCAATGCTTGTCCCTGTTTCACCCCTGTCTGTCCATATGTCTGTCCCTGTTTTACCCCATTGACTATCGATATGTCTGTCCCTGTTTTCAATGATGAAACCTTTGCTTGAGAGAGCCCAACTTCTGGTGAAGTGATGAGTAATATTTTCCATTGACCTCCCATGCAAGGGGATTGTTATTGTTATGAATGATGAGCATGTGTACTATTAATGTGCCCAATGAACCTCTTTGAGCGGACATGCTGTGTGCTTTAGATATCATAATGCGTTGAGTCCCTTGGCCGTAAATAGTTACACTAGGATAATCCATATGATGAAGGGACTCACTTTCATCGTACAACTTCTCACTGTGATTTGCTCTGGTTTGTCCGTTGAGGTAACACAATTTGAGAAGTTTTTGGATGAAATAAAACCCCCTAATGGATTCATACCAGAAAATAAAATTGTTTAGAAAGACTTCATTCCATTGAACAAACATTGTGTTACAAATGAGTCTAACTACAAAAGTTTTCTAACAAGACTGCCCTTCAAAACAAAAGCCAAAATTCAAAAGTACACCTAACCAACATGTTTCTAATAAATGAGTCCTATTACAAAATGTTGCTTGTTGGTTATGTGTGGCAGTTGAGCATACTTGATTTGCCTTTCTTTACCTAATCTGCATCCACCTCAAACTCTGTTGTGCCATGTTGGTCTTGAGTTGTGTGAATGAAATTGTTGTCGAGGTAATTAACTACTTAGTCAATTACTTGTTGACTGACCCCTACTTGTTCCAGGAGCAAACCAAGCCTTTCTAGTCTCCGTTTCCCAATGTGTGGGATCTTGTACTTGTTCCCCCCTTCGACTTTTAAAATTTCAACCATGCACATTTGTAATGTGATCCAAGTGTATTTGTTTACAATAGGATGAAATTCATCATATGCCACCTTCACCCTCTCTACTAATCCATCTAAGTTTTGGGGGAATGCATGATGTTGAATTGATTGTATAGCTCGTCCCAAATCCAACACATTTAAGTCGGGTGATTGTGGGGGCTGATAAACAAACTGTATGTTGAACCCCCCATCTTTAGTGGCTGCCTTGAATTCCCAGTCAGTAGAGACTTGATGGGGCCTTGCATTGTCCCATTGTATGAGCACATCCCTAGGCAAACTCTCTGGCCACTTGCATTTGATGGCTGGAATGACTTCATTCATGAGCATTTTTCTGATTTCGTCGCTGTTCACATTCTGTGTTGCCTTAGATTCTATTGTGCCTGCTGGCCGATTTTTTCTAGCCTTCTTTGCTACTTGCTTGTACACAAAATGAAAGCTTGAACATGGTATCTTTAGTGCAGCAGCATATCTAGCCTCCGTTGTTCTGAGGTGTAATGGCACTGACTGTAAGAATTCAACTGTGTATTCTATTGGTTTTCGCCTGCACTTGCCAATTTTTTTGCTTCTGACATCGATAACACTCCCCTCTTGCATTTGTCAACTATAACTCTTTTCTTTGCTGTTGTGAGCTCCCTCCTTGGTTCCTTTGTGTTTTGGACATCCACTTCTGTTTGAATGTTTTGTTGTGATGAATTAAAGTTGCCTTGTGTTGTGTTTTCTATTGCTGCCATAAAACCCTCTTCATCTTGTAAAACCATATCGATGTTGAAAAACTCGTCATCAGAATAATGGGAATCTTCTTCTAATGAATTATTTTCTTGTGTTTCTGGTGATGTTGAGTGGTACATTGCTGTGAGTAGCTCCTCCTCATCTTGAAACATCATCTCGATGCTGAAAAACCCGTCTAGGTATTCCGGAAACATGACTATTTTATTTTTTACAAGTCTCCTGCTTTAATGTTTTTTTTCAGAATGAGGTGTTGTTGAAGATGATGAAGGTGTTGATGTTGCTGGATTTTGTTGCTGAGAACAGGCTGCTGAAAACGGGTTGTTGTTGAAAACGGGTGTAACCTTGTATTTTATTTTATTTTTTTGGACGAAAATTGTAATATTACAACCTTTTTTAATTTTTTGGGGCATTAAGGGCACCGGTTTTGAACCGAACCGGTGGCAATTATTTTTTATTTTTATTTTTTGGGGTATTAAGGGCACCGGTTTTGAACAGAACTGGTGCCAATTGTTAGTAATACCAAAAAATAAAATAAACCGCGGCAATGTTTTTTAGCACCGGTTAACCGGTGCTAAAACTAAGAATTGCCACCTGTTTTGAACTAGTGCTAAAGTTTTTTTTTTTTGGCATCCCTCAAATGTAAATCGGTGCGATAGAGGGGTTTTGAACCGGTGCGCATTTGTGTTATTCTGCTAGTGATATATATGATATGTATAATTTTGAGGTTTAAGATTTTCACTTTTTTTTTATTTAATTGTTTTTAAACATAAGCATTTGTATATTTGAAAAGTTAAAATAGTTCCCTATTATGCTTAAGAAACAATTAGTATATATTGATTTAAAATGATATTATAATTGTAATTAATTAATTTTATTCTACATTAAAAGATATTTTTTTCAAACAAAGCCTATTAATTTAACTATATAATAAGACAAATTATTAAGAAAAACAATCTGAAAATAAAATTACTAATTTGAATATAACACGTCGTATTAACAAGATTGAACATTTAATGTTACAATTTTGAACATTTAATGATACAAATTTGAACATTTATATATATATAAATGAACATTTTAAATGTGAATCAGAATGCGGAAAATTATAAGATGACGTCATAATGATAGAAGGGGGTGTAGGTAGAGCTACCTACATAGGGGTGTAGGTAAAAATTTGTACCACTTTTAAAGTGAAATATTTCACGATGGGTAGTAGGGGGCTCATGTCGCATCTACACTTCAAACTTAAAGGGCTCTCATGTGAGGGGGTGTGATAGAGCATAAAACATATTCCCGAACCTCAACCATCAGCTTAACCTTTTGATTGATATGTTCCACTAACACATACTACATTTATTTATGAAAGATCTTGACACTTTTCATTTGAACCAGTATTAAAAATTTAAAATAGACTATATGTAATTAATTTTGGCAAATTATTTTTACCATCTTACCCCCTTACCTATAATACTTACAAATTTTTACTCATTCGATCTATATTACTTAATCAATTATATTCATACCCCCATTAATTTTTAGCAATGTGTATCTTACATTAACCATATTTTTTACCTTCACTCTAGCACATCAACACTCTCCTATTTTCTTAATACTTGTGTGCAAGTAGTAAATGTTTTTGTATCAAAGGAAAAATACACAATTACCCTTAGGTATGCTTTCTCTCAAGGCTAAAACTTTATTGTCAATAAAAATAAGATTTATTTGCTAACCTTTTGTGTTCTAATGAGGCAACATAATCTGCATCGATCCCTATTAGCTTCTTTGTAGATTTGAAAGAATTATTTTTAGGTAGATAAGATGAACTGTTTTATGTGACTGGAATCTCTCACAAGTCAACCTAGTCGAGTTTGTGAGCTAGGTACTTTGAGATTAGGGGGGAAGGGTAAGGAAAATCTCTACTCTCAAAGCGTTCCTAGTATAAATTGAATCTAAAATCTCAAGAATGATGGTAAGATAAAATAAAAATGAATGTATTATAATATTAAACTTATATTTTTGGGGCCTAGGATGGATGTAACATTATAAATCTAGATCAACCCCCCTTTAGATCATATTATAAAAGAAAAATATATGCATATGAATTATAATAACTTTTTACCAATCAAGTCATTGTCAATAAGTATGAAAGGAATCATTCAACCTCAAACTAACAAACAAGCAGAAAAAAACAGAGTAAAAATAAAAAAGGAGTAGTCCTAGCGACTTTCTTCTTCTAAATAAAAAAGATGGTAGTCACTCCTATTTAGAGAAGGAACATAGATTTCCTCGCCTATGCAAATTTAGACCTACCTGTTCCAATAATGCATTTATAAAATATTCATGTAAAAAACTTAATTTATGAGAATCAATCTTAATTTCATAAACTATGACACGAATCTTCTCGTAGAACACATGATCATCTAGCATGTAGTATTACATACATACTCTTTTGTTAATACTATAAGACTTTGTTGCTTTGCAATATAAATTATAGCATGGATTAACAATAATGACAATATTGTTTTGTTGTGTTGTTTCTTATTGTGTTTTACCCTTGATCTAACAAATAGCGCAATCAAGCTTATCTAAACATTAGTCAATTGAACTGGTAAAATCTAATAATCTTCTTAAAGTGCTCCAAATGAATATTTGATTAATATAAATGAAAATGATTGGACTTTATTCGGATGCTTTAAGAAAGAGCACATAAATTAAGAAAATTACATAATATTTCATCCAAAAGAAAGAGTACATAAATTAAGAAAATTACATATAGAAAGCAAGGATTACCTATTGGGATATTAATTCCACCCTTAAGTAATTATGATGTGATAGATACATGGTGCGCATTTAATTGATTTTTGCTCTTTCCCATTAATTTCTCTATAATTTGCTAGTTTTTATTATTTAGGAACTTAATTAAGTTATACTGGATGATATGCTTATATAAATTAATAGCCTAGAGCATCGTCAAGATTACACACTAGTTTTCACTTACGAGAATCAAAATTGTAATAAGCATTATGAAACAAAGAAACATTGTGTAGCAGTGCATCCTCATGATTAGAGTTGGGCACGAGTCAAGCCGTGCAAGCTAAGCTCATGTGCCATCCATCATGCCAACATGCAAGTCTTGGGCCCAAGTGGACCATGCTTGGAACAGTTCATGAAAAGTTATGTCGTGTCGAGCTCATGATGATCTTTAAAAAATGGTTGTGTTAGTAGGTCTACACAAATCTACTCGTCCTGATCACGCCAAAATTTCAATATGATTTCAATGCACGACCCATGGCCTACTAACATACTTTTTGTCTTCTTGGGGATAGACCACATGCCAAGTTGAACCATTTTTGCATTATATACACCTAGCTAGATGCACTAGTAAAAGAAAGCTAAAAAGCACCTGTTCAAAATGCCTTTAAGGCATTGGTTTTGAACTGGTGCCTTTAAGTTTGGTGTCGATTCTTGGATCGTGTCAACCTGACTCATATCCAACCCGGCCTACTCATACTTTTATTTATTGATTGCCAAAATCTATGTTTGTTATCCCAATTCTTATATTTTCAAAGATGAATCCTACATATTGCATCCATGTAAGCTAGAACTCAATTTTTGGTATGAATCTTCTAATATAAACTTAATCATATTTTCAAAGATGAAATATTACCAAAAAAAAAAAAAAAAAAAAAAAGTAAGTTGTTATACGGAAACATCTTTCCGTCACAACAGATTATATTTGCAATACGTTAGGCCAAAGACAATATAACGAAACCACATATTGGTCCATGCCATTCACTGCCCATTCCTCATCGCTTTCATTTGGTGATGCGACATGGAATATAAGAACCTTTACTATTTTCCATGGGACCAATAATAATTGTATTCAAACTATAAATGATGTTTTAATTTGAAATCAATTTTTCTTTTTTTGGTTATGGTCAATTCAATTTCATCTTGGAACAACTATAGGTTCCAAATTATTCAAAAAGACATTTTTACCTTTGCCATGCATGTTACTTTTTTCATTTTTACAATAATGTTGGCTTTTTGATTTGTGAAATCAAATCATATAGTATTATAATTTTATGCATGGTTTTCCTGACATTAATAGTGCGTTACGTATAAAAACGCCACATAAGAAATTAGATATTCCTATGTAAGAAGCTTTAGCTTAAAGCTGCTCATGTACTTTGGATAGATTTTGATGACTCATGTATGTACTTTGGAGGTTTTTTTTCTATAAAAAATGATTTACATCTTGCTATGATAACAAAAAAAAAAAAAAAAAAAAAAACACTTTTTTGTATGAACAAAATATGCTATGTTATCTTTTAAGAGTATAGAATTATCGTTAATGTACTACGGAGCAGATAAATATATATATAGTGTGGTACTAATACGAGCACAAATAATTTTAAATTTCAAGCTCACAACCAACTTATTCTAGTTAATGGATTAATAATGTTGGAGCAACTGATGCGAGAATTCCACTTTTTCTTTTTCTTTTTAAATGTGAAATACTATATACGTTGCTAAATATTCTTTATGATTACTATTTGCACACAGTTTAAGATGAACACATTAAAAGAATACAGAATAAAAAGAAACAGACAAATGTAGAAAGTGTAAAGAACCAACTAATGTTAATTAGTACGTATCATTGTTAGCCATGTTACATGCTCATCTCTTTACAAAACTAAACCTCTAAATAAATTTATCGACCCACAATTTTTTGGATACTTATAGAATCTTCATCATCAATTAAGGAAAACGATATCTTACATGAAATGAATGATTGATGATTAGAACTTAGAAAGACGATGTCTTATAATATTTTGCCTCATGACCCATCTAATTAAAGCTATTGTTTTGTGATGGAAGAGTGACAAATACAACTCAATATCTCCAATAATGTATGTAATTGTTGACGTAAAGGGGTACACCAACTGCTATAACAAACTACTCGTACCAACAAAGTTACGAGTAGTGATAGACCACTACCAGGTATGGGCTCGTTGAGCCCATACCAGGGGCAAAAATGTAGTTTTGCGTATTACTTATCATGCTGTGATTAAAAAAGTAGTCTATTTCCTCTTAATAACAATATTCAACAATATAATAACAGTATACAAATCAAGAATAACAATATACAAACCAATAATAACAGTATACAAATTAATAATAATAGAGCACCGGCAAACAATTAACGTCGTCAATTTTGACCGAACTCAGACAATTTCCAGCATAGAACTCACCGTTTTTAATGGCTAGAGCCATAAGTTTGGGGTTTCGACCATAGCATTGCTCACTCTTTTGTTTTGGGGTTATGTTTTTTGGGTGGTTTCCGGTGATTTCTAACGGAGGTGGTTGCGTGTTTTTGGGTTTCGACCAAGGTGGTGGCCGGTGGGGTGAGTTCCTTGCTGTCGAAGGTGGAGGTGTGGTGGGCGAAGGTTTGGCGGACAATGGGAGCTATCCATGGAGGTGGGGAAAGGGTTTAAGGGAGGAAGAAGATGAAGAGAAAAGGGAAAAAAAAAAAATTATAATATGGTATGGACAACTATGAGCCCATACCTGATAGTGGGCTATAGTTACTCACTTTCTTTCTACCAACAACCACAAATTCCTTTAACAAAGATTCAATCCATTATTTTTCCTCACTTGCATTTATTTATGTAGGGCACCATATATTGTATAATATATGAATGATAAAGATATATTTTTTGGGGACCATGGAATATTAAATAATTTAGAGGAATTTCCTAAACTTAATAAATAATGTAAGTGTGTTACGTTGTTGCCAAAAAAAAGTTAGAAACAAGACTTGCCTTTGTTGCCATTAGTGCTCATTTGGGAATCTCTAATATATTTCTTTTATTGGTCTTTCATGTCATACCAACCTCATATATGATCTCATTCCCCCTCTTAACAAAAATTGTTTGCATCATAAGTGTTTTTTTTTTTTTAAGATTCTTGCCTTCCATAACTTGGTATTAGAGAAGGTATTGTGTGCGGAGTGCCGCACGCATAATTACGTGCGGCAGACTTCGCTGATATATTTCATTTGTGGGCTGATATTCCCTCCGTTTTTTTTATAAGCTAGAAATAAGATTGCACGAAGTTTTTGGTGGTTTAATAAAATTACTACCTCCGTTTACTATTATTTGCAATATTTACCCAAAAGGGGTGCTACCTATTATTTGCAACATTTCCAAATCTTTCTATTTTTAGTAATTTTTTTTAAATGAAATTACAAAAACACCCTTACTTAAAACTTTATAACATCAATTATATACTTAAACATAATTGATTAAAAACTAATCTAATCCAATTAAACTTATTTTTATCTTTCAAGAATCATTAATCTAAGTATCCTGTCTGATCCTCATCGTGAGTACTCGATGATGTACCCCCAACAGCCACCTAATTTCAACAATAATCATCAATCCTTCATCATCTCTTCATCTTCCCCATTATCTTTCTCACTCCTCTTTCATCATCTTCTTCCTCTTCCCTCATAATCTATTTTCTCCATCTTCATCCTCTTCAACATTAACTTTCTCTCTCCTCCTTCAAACACTTTTCATGAATTGAAGAAAGACACTCAATTTCAGATATGGAGAAATGATGTTGGTTTCGTGGGTTTCGGATCTGGGTTTGTGGGTGGTGGGTTAGGTGGTTTCGGGTTCGAAAGGTGGGTGGTTTAGGGTGGCGTCGGTGGTGGTTTTGGGTTCAAAAGGTGGTGGTTTTGGGTTCGTGGGGGTGGCGTGAGTTTCGTGGGGATGGGTTTCAGATCCGGTTCGTGGGTGGTTTGTTGGGTTAGTGGTTAGGTTTCGGTGGTTTTGGTGGTGTTTTGGGTTCTGAGTGTCGACGGGTTTGGTGGTTCTGGTGGTTGTCGGTGGTTTTGGTGGGGGATTTGTTAAACATCGCCCACAAATTACTACATAAAGCCCACAAAATTTACTTGGTTTGCCAAAATTGCCCTTGACCTTAAAAAAAAAAAACACTCACACTCTCATCACTCACACTCTCATTGCTCATCTTCTTTCAACCTCTCTAAAAAAAAAAAATTCAAATAACGGCAATGTCGAGGCGGCAAGGCAAGGAATTGGCGGCGGCGGCGGAGGGAAGGATGTCCCAAGGAGGAAAGGTACATTTTGTTTAAAAAAAAAAAAAAAGGGAAAAACCGTCGTGAACGCGGTGGGGCGCCCTGGCTGGACGCCCAGCCAGCGGTGGTGGCGCCAGATTCAGACGCCGCCACCAGTTGGCTGGCGTCCAGCCCAGGCGCCAGCCAACTGGTGGCGGCGTCTGCAGCTGGCGCCACCACCGCCGGCTGGGCGTCCAGCCAGGGCCCCCCCCCCCCCAATTTTTTTTTTTTTTGTATTTTTTTAAAAAATTGTTTTTAATTTTTTTTTTTTTTTTTTTTTTTGTAATATAGTTTTGAATTGTTTTTATATTTTGTTGTTTATTTTTATAAATTTTTTCAATTTCGTTGTATTTTTTCTACGTTTATATTTTGTTTACAATTATTTGTATGTTTTTAGTTTATTTGATTTCCGATGATGATTATTTATCGTATAAATTTTTGTATGTTTATATATTTTAAAATTTTGTGTAGAATTCACTGGGTCGTCATGGTGCGGGGAAGAATATAGAGCTTCTTAGTAGAAGTTATTCAGTGGAGAGGTCGGGGCATAGACATGTCAGATCCCGTGGTATTTCGGCCTCAGTTCGTAGAGAACGGATCCACCGTCGGGATGAGGATGACGATGACGATGACGATGATGATGCTGAGGAGGGTGACCAGGAGGAGGAGCAGGAGGAGGGCGCAGATGAGGATGAGGATGTGGACGATGGCAGTGGACCGTATGATGATTACGGTCCATTCAGTCAGAGGGTTGATGACATGTACGAGACGCATATGGTGGAGGTGCGTAAGGGTAGGGGTGGTAGGTTTGTTAGTAGATCTGGCACATCATCTGCGTCCACTGTATCTGGGGCAAGCAGGAAACGGTCGAGGGCCGGTAATGATTCTTGGGTTGTTAGGAGTGTGGTGCCCGGTGGGCCTGTTGACGGGAGTGTGATTCCTAGCTTTCTAGGACACATAGCTGCCCGTATTTGGGAGAACCAGGAGAGGCCTTCAGTTACGGGGTTGTTGAAATGTCATACCCGGGAAAAGACTTGTAGCTTTTTGCGTACATGGGCTGAGGCCTGGCCGGCGGAGAGCGAGATGTTCGAGCGACTGAAGGGCACTGGGGTGAAGCACGTTCCTGCCACCATGCACGATAAGATTGACAGTACGCTGATCACGACTTTCATTGAGCGATGGCAGTCGGATACAAACTCTTTCCACCTTCCGTTCGGTGAGATGACGATCATGTTACATGACGTCGAGGCCATTCTAGGGATTCGTGTTGAGGGTAAACGACTTTGTGCTGTGGCTGATGCGGATCAGGCAGATTCGCTGGCGGAGTTGTTGGCGGTGGACAGGGCTGCACTGTACACCGAGGCGCTAGGTGTTTGGGAACACGGAGGTGTGAAGATCGCATCCGTGTTGCAGCGGTGTTTGTACCCGAGTGCACGTAGGACGCCCGACGCACAGCTGAGTGCTTATGTTTTTCTACTCCTCGGATGTACCTTGTTTCCGGATAAGAGCGGCGGAAACAAGCTCAGGCCACGCGACATCGTAGAGGCGTGTGACCCCGACAGTGTAGGCCAGTTTTCCTAGGGATCGGCTACGTTGGCGTATTTGTATCGCCAACTAGGATTTGCGAGTCGGGCTGACGCGGCAGGTATCACTGGGTGTCTGACTCTATTGCAGACCTAGATATACGAGTACTTTCCTGCATTGCGACCACATCGTGACCCAGTTCCTATTGATGAGGGGATGCCGCGTGCTTGTGCGTGGAGTCCGCGCTCGGAGAAGAAGTCCGTTGACCGCCTCCGATCGATACGGTTATTGCTGGACAGGCTGTCCCCCTTAGAGGTAACGTTTATTTATAGAGTCTACATTTTATTATTTGCACATATTATATTCATGTTATTAAATTTTATATGTTGTTATTGTACAGGTGAACTGGATGCCTTTCGGCCCGAACCCTAGTGTTAGGGTACCCAGGACCCTGTACACGGGACTCATTCAGTATCGTGACATCGTCGAGGCGTACATGCCCCAGCGTTGTCTTCGCCAGCTTGGATTTGTCCAAGTTGTCCCTCCTCCCCCGGCGTGCCCGATGAAGGCGGTCTGACCTGCATCGTCGAGGGACTACGTCGTGGAATGGCCGGATATCATGACCGGGACGTGGGACCAGTTTCCGATGGTGGCCTGCTTATGGACTGCGGAGTTGCAGCGGCCGCCCTCTGGGGTTACTCCCATGTGTGACCATTACTACATGGAATGGTTCAATCGGTATTCGCACCCGAGGTTGATCGCTGATCTCGACCACAACGATGATGATTATGTGCCACCGCCTACTGCCATGGAAGCGGTATGTCTTTTATTATATTTATCGTTGTCTTTTAATTAAGTTTTATTTGTTGTTATTGTATTTCATCTTCTGTTTTTTGTTGTATGCAGTGGATGGGAAAGATAATGCAAGACGTACATAAACTCTCTCTTGAGAAGGACAGCATGAGTGCAACAGGGAGAGCTGTTGTTGATAGTCTGGAACAGACCCTTGCGCAGTGGGAGTCGTCGTCGAGGAGGGATTACTGATGGTTATTGTATTTTATTTATAGAGCATTATGTTGGACATTATGTTGTAAAATTGTAACATTTTAGATTGTTCTTTTAGCTTCCAACTTAAACATATTATCAGTGCTGTTTTTAAATTTTGATATAACCGTTCGTGGATCCGCGCAACTTACCCATGCAACATATAAAATGCAGTAAGCAATACAATATAAAATATTAATGTTCTCATTAAAAGAGCAACGTACAAATAAGATTACAAATAAAGAATGTAAACATGAAAAACTAAAATGCAGCTAGGGTGTTCCATTCGTGGATCCGGTCATTATATAGCGCATCCCAACCCTCTACGCTCGCTGTGTGAATGTTGTACCACCGAGGTATAATCGGTGGCACCGGAAAATCGGTTGACATGTCTAGTCGGATGAAATGTCTGTATGACGACCCAAGAAACGCAATAGCTAGCTCTCTGACCGGTGTGGTGACAGTCTCACGCGACCGCCAAGGGAGAACCGTGGTACAAGGATAATAAGCTTGACTATGCACTCCCAGGCCGAAATGCATGACTGCGCATTTGTAAATGTTTGCAACGGCAAACAGATCTAGGGGCGCGTCAAAATAATGATTTTCGCCGCAAGGTCCACCTCCTCACCGGATACGCCGCAGAGCGCCATCCAAGTCATCCTGGTACACATGACGATAAACATTTCGGTTAGAGGCAATTTCGCTATACATCAACTCACGCACCAAACCGTAGTTGTCTTCGCCCATTTGAAAAAACATCAGCCACGACCCGGAATCCGCAGTTACCATCTCCGATTACATCATTCCACCCTTCCAAGTACGACATGATGATCGCAGGTATCCTTTCCTTGTACGGAAACTGATCAACATCGTTTCTTCCTATTCACCATATAATTAATTATAGACAGTTAAGAAGGCAGGAGTAACACTTTAAAACTATGTGCAATAAAAACAACCAAAACGTACCAGTTCTCAGGGGCATATTCACAGACGATGAAGATTGACTACGACTAGATGACGATGTCCGACCACGAGAACGACCACGACCAAGACCACGGATATACTCAAACGCACTCCTGTTCCGCCGTTGTCGACCTCGAGGACGGTCAACTCCTTCGGGTTCCTCATAATCTAAGTTAGACGGGTGGAACATGTCATGAAGTACATGAGTAACGTCACGAATAATAGAAGGATGGCTGGAGGACACTCGGTCGTACATCGAACGGAAATGCTCCAACTCCTCCTGTTCACGGTTGGCCGTTTGATTGTCTGCATGCTCACCAATAACAAGCGTCCTCCAGAATGAATGGACCTGATCAACATGTAACGACGCCCTTTCTTCTGTAATAACGCGGTGAATGGTGCATGCGCAAGGTAATCCATGAGTTACTGAAATAGTACACCCACACCGAGTATACACTTCGTCAGCCAAGTCCCTCATCCTGTTCAGCTCAGTGAGAATCAACCCCAAGTAGTAGTGCGACACACGACCTTGGAGAATCTTAAATATAAAATGGCTATACATCGTACCATGTCGTCGTCTGGAGTCCTCTAGAGAGTTCCTGATGTCGTTCTTCTGAGTTTCAATTGACTTGTTCAGTCTAGCGAACAGTGTATCCAAAGCAGCGGTCGATGAATCAATCCAGTCCTTGGTAGCTCTATGAGCGCTCTCAACTCTACATGTTGTAGTGTTCCCAAAATGAAGTACCTGGTTTGTCCAATATTTGACAAACTTTTCCCTGTGAGAGACCCATTGATGCATCACATAGTCCACCAGTGCCGGACACCACTGGTACGAATCCCTGAAGTTAGCCAATGCTCGCTCATACGCTTCCTCTGTGGTAGCCTGTAGGATCTTCCGCCACTTACCATTCACCAATCTCTCTGCCATTTCCAAATTCTTCTTGAAAAGGTTGTAGGCTTTCACTTTCACGCAGTTGTTGATGTGCCATGTGCACAATAAGTGGTTCGATTCGGGAAACAGCTCTGCTATGGGGGCAAAGAGACCTCCCTCACAGTCGCTGACGATGGCTGCTGGATGAACATTAGGCCCGATGTAGTTTCTCAGCTTCTCCAACACCCAATAATAACTTGGAGCCGTCTCATCCCTGATGATTGCATGACCAATCAGAAAGTTCTGGTTCGTTGGAGCCATCCCAACCATCTCAACCAGAGGGAACTTGTACTTGTTTGTCTTGTACGTTGAGTCGATCAAAATCACAAATGGCCAAGACTTGATCATATCAGCACAATCAGGATGCACAAGGAAAAGATGAGTCACCTCCGCTGTATCTTCATCAGAATCAAACCAGAACAGGTAACCACGTGATTGTGCCTGGTGTAACAGCTGCTGTATAGGGTTCCTTCCCTCTGACCGTTCAAACCTGAGTTGTTGTCTGACGTTGTAGATGTGTCTTCGGTTTGGATGGTCTTCTGGAAATTTCTCTAACACAGATGCTAATATTTTAGCAGGCTTCACTTGAGCATCACTCATTTCTTTCACAACTAGTTTCGCAGCAGGACTTAAGCCGCTCAGTTGTCGATGACCCTCTTCATATACTATCATCTCATGGTTGTGATACCCCCATTTAGAGTAACCTATCACTTCCCAACCGTCACGACTCCGTAGTTGTCGAATCTTTACTCTGAACTCACACCCACAACCTTTCCGCTTTGTGTCAAACCGAGTGGCTGTACGAAAATCTCTTTCTTCTCTTTTGCGATAACGGTCACATCTCAAAATGCGATCCATTCTACCATCCCGTTGAGATTTATGAGTTGCTACTACCAAGCAAAATCCAGCTGCAATTGCAACCTGTTTTGCCCAATCAATCGCCGGTTGAGCTTCTTCGAATGGACCATCATGTCCAAATATCCCACTGTAATCATTTCCGTCTCCACCATATTCCTGCATCAATTAT
Source organism: Chenopodium quinoa (assembly GCF_001683475.1). Taxonomy (NCBI): domain Eukaryota; kingdom Viridiplantae; phylum Streptophyta; class Magnoliopsida; order Caryophyllales; family Amaranthaceae; genus Chenopodium; species Chenopodium quinoa. The sequence continues at coordinate 10,018,683 of NW_018743292.1, forward strand.
ATATTACAATAAATACATTTAACGGATAATACATTTAATTTCTATATTTCCACAGAATTAACACAAAAAAAAACATAATTATATATAATCAAACTTAATTTTTATAAAAACCCAATTCGAATGTTCAAACTAAATTTAAAAATATACCATTTCGAATTTTCAAATTTAATTTTAAAAAAACCTATTTCGAATTTTCAAATTTAATTTACAAAAAACCCATTTCGAATTTTTTTAAAAAATCATTTTCGATTTTTTTTTTACAAAAAAATTAAATAAAAAACAACAACAAAATCAAAAAAGAAAAAAAAATTTAATTATTAAAGGTGGCGTCTGCCAGGGCTGCCACATCCACTGGACTGGCGCCTGGCAGGGCCGCCTCACCCAGTGGAGTGGCGTCTGCCCAGGACGCCAGTCTGGTGGTCTGGGCTGGACGCCACTCTGGTGGTTCTGGCGTCCGGCTTGGACGTCTAGGCTACGGTTTGGGCGTCCACCCTAGGCGCCGGAGCCACTCCGACGGTAAACCGTGAATTTTAACGGTGACTTACCTCGTTTTCCGTCGACGACGACGTACCTTCGGCGTCCTCCGCATCTCCGGCCTGCCATCCGGTCTCCCCCGGCGAGCCAGTACGGCTCCACATTTTTTACACCGAGATTATTTCAATTTTAGAAAAAGGGCATAATGGTCAAATCATATCATATTTGTGGGCTTTATATGGTAAATTGCGGGCGATGTTTAGCGTTTCACTTTGGTGGTGGTTCTTGTTTTGGATTTTGGTGGTGGTGCTGGTTTTTTTATTTTTTTTTTATATGTAGGATTAATACTTAATTACATGCCCTTATATTTCAATAACCATGCTTTAAAAGTTTTGCATTGGCCTTCGTGAACGGTACGGTTGTTGCAAATAATAGTAAACGGAGGTAGTAGATGTTAGTGGGGTAGATAAGGTTATTATTTTATTGAAAAGTAAAGTAGTGTGAGAGGGAGTGGGGACCATCGGATGAGTGAGAAATGATATAGTAAGAAAGAGTGGGGACATTAGTGGGTAAAAGATATATTATTAAATTGTAAGAGATTTCCAAAAATGGAACTCTAGCTTAAAAAAAAAGGACGAAAATAGTAACTCTAGCTTATAAAAATAACGGAGGGAGTATGTTTAATGTGTTGGCTGATATGTTTTATTTGTTGGCTGGTATAGTTTTTGTGTTGGCTAATATATTTCTTTTGTTGGCTGATATGTTTTTTTTTTTTTTTTTTTTATTATTATTTTTGATATGTTCCTTTTGTTGGTTGCTATAAGACACCAGTTGGCTGATATGTTTCTTTAGTTGGCTGAGATCTTTATTTTGTTGGCTGATATGTATATTTTAATTGTAGGTTTATATGTTTCATTGTGTTGACTGATATGTTTATTTTGTTGGCTTACTTGTTACTTTTGTTTGCTGATTTCATCCTTTTGTTGGCTGATATGCTTCATTTGTTGGCTGATATGTTCCTTCTGTTGGCTGATATGTATCTTTTGTTGGTTGATATGTTCCTTTTATTGGCTGATATGTTCCTTATGTTGACTGATACGTTTTAATTAATGTCTGATATGTCCCTAATGTTGACTGATATTAAACATCAATTGGCTGATATGTTCATTTTAATGGTTGATATGCATCATTTGTTGGCTAATATGATTAACAACATACAATATATTTTGATTTCCTTCTCTCTCCTTTTTCCCCCTCTTCCTCTCTTTCTTTCTCTCTCTTTCAAATGAATAATGTATCAGCCAACAACCCAAAATGCTCAAAACTCAAACTCAAACTCCAAACTCGAAATGCTCTGCACACTCCCTCACTCTTCACCACCCACTTCACCACCACTTGCCGCCCTCTCCTCCACCGCATTTCCCTTTCCACCACCACCACCACCACTTGCGCCACAACAGCCGCTTCAACACTAACAATTGACACAAACAACAGCGGCGCTTGACCACTGCAGCCAACCACCTCCAAATTCACACCACCCCCAAATCGCCACAAAATCGCCACCACTAAATAGCCACACCAAATTGCACCCAATTTACCACCACCAAATCGCACCAAGTAGCCACCAAATCGCACCCAAATCGCACCACCAAATCGTACCAAATCGCCACCAAATAGGCACCAAATCTTATTCTGGGCCATTGCTTGGAAATGTGTCTGAGGGTTTTGGGAAGTATGCATGGTCATGTTTATGACAGAGAGTGGAGAAAGGGGGATGAGACACGGGTGGGGCAGACTTAGATTTCCTTCTGGAGCAGTTTGAGGGTGAGTTTTCAGTGGTAATTGTGTTTGAAGGGGCTGCCGCACGAACTATTGGGTGCGGACTGCCGCAGCCAATAGTTTGTGTTGGTATTATTGTGATAAATTTATCTCTCTAATAAATCGATCTATCTCTATTTTCTTGATGGAAATTGGAAATTTTATTGATTAATTTGAGAAGATATAGGCTTTGTTTGGGAATTAAAGAGTTAGTGGTTAATTGGTTTATCAATTAGCTACTAGCTGTTAGCCATTAACTGGTTGTATTAAATTGGTTGTCAAACGATCATAATAGTTTTTTTTATGAATTAAAGTATTTAGTAAATATTTGCTTGTTATTTACTAATCTATTGAGTAAAATGATAGTTGATAATATTGGAATAATATATTGGTATGAAAGATGGGAGAATCCTTAGTGAATGATAAAGTAAATTTGACCAAGTTTAGGGTAGAATAAATTGAAGTCATATTAAGTTAGTTTTATAGTATATTCACAAACATCTATTCCAAAAAAACTCGTTCAAGCAGCTTTCATAAATTAGTTTTTTTAAAATCAAACATCTCTTTTAATCCTCTTTCAACCAAACACTCACAAGTTTGAATTTATCATCAACTAGTTTTGTGTCCGGGCGATTCCCAAATTGTTTCATATAATCCCTTTTGATAATGCAGGATATTTATATACGATATCATCGCTTATATTTATAAAATAGTGTACTTTTGTAGTTTTGTTTATAAATAGAAATCTATGTTATTATTGACTTAAACTTATTTTTATTGAACTTAAAAGTATATAATTTTAACTAATTAAAACTTATTTTTACTAATTCTCTATTATTTTTTTACATAGATTAAATATATTGTAAATGGATCTTATTTTAAAGAGCTTTTTAAAACGAATTTTATGATGGAAATAGAATCGAGTTATAGGATATGTATTTAAAGTTATGATTAATTTTGTATATATGAAATATTAGAACTATATTGATAATAAAACTCTATACAATATTGTTATCTTAAAAAAAAATCTATCCTTTAACATTATACGTCTCACAATAATACCTATTTGTTGCCTATGTGGCGTGACACTTGGCAAAAAATTGGAATGCCAAATGTCGCTGTCTCATGGCCTGGCTGCGAGACCGGCTTTATTTATTACTGATATATGATTAAGAGACAGAGGGAGTAATATATATAGATTATGCCATAACCTTAATTTAAAAAGTGTAAATCCTATATTTCAAAAAAAAAAAAAAAAGGTGTAAATCCTACTATTATATAAATGTAATAACCTTAATTCAATTGTAACAATTATGAGAGATCAAGAGGGAAAACTAATGAAGCAATTTAGTTTATGCACAAAACTATAATTTCTAGCAAAATAACGAGAGACATGCTTTAATTACTTGCTTATAAACGACAATATGCGACCATAAAATTAGCCACAAATTGCAATTGGGAAGTACAGACATTATACTAGCTAGCTAGTACATGATTAATCACAAGAAAAAAGATTAAAATGTTTAGATTGGTTGGAGAAATATAATTGGACAGCCAGCTAATAAGAGTACTGCTGGCTTTTATAAAGAAACACATAAATAAAGACTAATTAATCAACAGTTACATATAATTTAAAAAAGGAAAAAAAAAAAAAAAAAAAAAACCTAGCTAGCTAGCCTCTTCATTCTTGAATCCTACCTAGTAATTGGTACACTTCTCTTGCAATTTCATCCACGGAGTTTAGTTTGCTCTCATCTTCTACCTGCAATCATATATCATAATTTATGTGAGATAATTAAACATCTATATTAGCACAAATTTTATCAAATTTCCTAATAGCTATATAGACTTAATTAATTACATGCATCACATCGACCACAGGTACATCTTTAGATATTAATCTCTATCCATTTTAAACAAGTTTATACAAAAAAAATTACCAAAAAAAATTATCTATATGTAGAAATGTCGTGTGGCTGACACAATTAGTGTCACACATTAAATCGAAGAAATAACATAGAGATTAGATGCAATAGTAACACTACGTACATAACTACATTTAATGTCGAGCATTCAAGAGAAAATGATATTCATTAATATAAGCTAAGGAATTGAATTAAGCAAGGTAGGTTAAGAATTTACAAACCTTGAGACTAAAAGAGTAAAGGACAACTCCATCATCAGCAGTGTTGACATTAAGATGTAGGATGGACAACCTCAAACTATGCAAGCCAGACACAAGCTTAGATAGCTGCTTAGGCGGACGCCTTAATCTTATTTTAAGGTGTGCGTGGCTCTCAACCATTGTCACCTCTACATCCGCGGCCAACCCACCACTATCACCACTACCTCGAACACTAGCATGATCAAGTTGTTGAGGGCTTGTTGCGTCGCTAGCCTTTGTTTGATCTTCATTATCAACGTTGCTATTGCTAGAAAATTGTGGAAAGGTGAAGAACTCTCCAAAGGGCATTGTTGAGCTTGATGAGTTACCGTTTGATTCGAGATTCTCTTTCATTTGCTTCTTTGCACTCAAATTTTGTACGTTATGTTCTAGCTCCTTTACAAAGTTGATTGCTGCTCCAACTATTGAAGCTTGGTCTCCCTTTAATATGTAAAATGAAAAGTAAAAGCAAGGTTAGCTTTTACTTTTTACTGGCTTACACATTGCTTGCCTTTTTTTAAAAAAAAATTGTTTTGTTCAAATTGATCCATTTTAGGAAGAGCTAGAGATCTCCTTGCCTTAATTACATATATTAGGGAAATTGATAATTCAATTTCAGATTCAAAAATTGATTTTGGCACTTTTGATCACGACTTAACGAGAGCATAGTCTAAGGGATCAATTCCCCTTATAAAGGTTTAGCATTGCATTTCCATATAAAATTTCCTCTGAATTAAAATATAATAAAGTGCATGTCTTGTAGAAATTATAAAGTAAAAAATTGATTAAGCTATAAATTTTAGTTTGATACAAAATTATTATGCAAGAATTATATATACTATCATGAACTTAATAGTGGATAAGGAGATCCAATTTTCTACAAAATGAGGGTGAAAATCAAATTCAAATTTAAAGAACTTTTTGTCTATAAAAGTTTTCCTCTTTATTTTTGGGAGATCAAAGAAAGCAAACATTGCCCTTAAAATTTGTATGAACTTGGTCTATTATTAAAAAATGAAAACATAGGTAACAATTAATATAAGGTTAACCATAAAAGGTAGGACTTGATATGTACTTCAAATTACGCTTCTCAATAGTGTATACCGATCAAGATATATGGCTTTGTACATCTAGGAGACAAATTATTCACTTCAAATTGATCATCACACATTTAATTCACCCTCTAATAATCAACCTTAACTCACATAGTTGTACACAACACGCATTAAATTACTCTCTATGTTCAAAAAATAATTTTAACTATGATAATGAGAATTTTACTAGTGACATGACAATTATTAAAGACGGTAGCTTTTTGTACACAAAAGGCTACACATAATTGACCTTCTATTCTCCTAGGGACAAGCCTCATGAGCTACGATGCCATAGTGTACATAAAAATAATCATAATGTATATAGAATAAGTAGATAAATTAAGAGAAAATAGGAGAAAGAAAAAGATTATACATACCCTTTGAACATAAGACTCAGGCATCAAAGATCTAAGCACATTCAAGTACTCATTCATCTGCTTCCTTCTATTCCTCTCAACAGCAATGTGAGTCATCCTTTGATTCTCAATCTCCTCTTGATTCTTCTTAGCTCTAGCACGACGTCGTTGCTTCGGCCTCATCACCATCTCCATAGCAACACCATCATCATAACCCTCCACCCCCTTTGGCTCGCGCTCTTCGTCGGGGGATGAGGAGTTAGCCAACCTCCAACACTCATGATCGTAGCTATTCAATGGTGGTAAATCACTAACAACACTAGAAGTAGGAGGAATAATACCATCATCATTATTAACTACTCCATGATGAGAATAATAATAAGAATGCCAATCAAAATCTACTTGATTAGTATCATTATTATTACTATTATTCTCAACTAAGTAACAACTATCATTAATATTGTTACAATCATAAAAAAAAAAAGTATCATTATTATTGTAATTAATATTGGTAATATTATTATTATCAAACCAAGGTTCTAATAATAAAGGGTAGAAATTATCCTTGTTGCCATTAATATGGCTAAAAAGGTCTTGTTGATAAACGGCTGCTTCTAGTGCCATCGCTATAAAATGGGTCGCCCCACCAAATGCAAAGCAAGCTCTTTTTTTTTTTTTTCTCTATATTTGGGCAACAAAAGGAAGTGGGATGGTTATTAAGCTAGACTAAGAAAGATAATATATCAAAGTTAATGTTTTTGTGCTTTCTTTAGAAACATTTTTGGGGGTTTTATAGGCCCCTTAATGTTCTACAGCATATATTGCACGTGAAATTCTTTGGCTGATTGTTTTATTTATTTTTTTTTTCACAAATAAAGGGTAAAATAGACTTCATTAGTGTTGTATAATAAGAAAGATTAGTGAATGATTATGTGTGTAGGATTTGATTAGTTCATTGTTGGAAGGATATTTTTGGTATTGTGAAGACTTTTTTTTTTTCCTTCTAATGTTTATGTTCTATTCACTTGAATTTCACCTTAATTTGTTAGCCCAACTACAGCTGATATTAGATCAAAATATCCTATTAAAATTTAATTAAATAAGTAAAAAATAGTTTGTTTTATACGGATATTGGTTACTTTATTCTATTTTATAAAGACAATTCAATTCCTTTCCAATGGGTACCTAGTTAGTTTTTCACTAAGTACTTAGCATTGCAACTAACCAGTTCCAACGAGGATCTAGTTTTGGATCTGATTTCACCGAGTACCCAAAAATGGTTTTGGGAAACTAGGAATTAGAGTTAGAACCGGTTATGAACGTGTCTAAATTCATGGATCCAACAGTTTTCTACTGGTGTTATATGTCTGTTACATGTGTTTGCTTACCCCTAGTTATTACAGAGTAGTTGTCAATAGTACTTGAATAACATAATCAATTCATCATGAACTTTACTTATGTGAGCTTATTGGTATGTCTTGATCTAATTAAACCTGTATAATTAAGGTTATTAATTAATTTATAGTAAGAGATCAATGTATTTGTCACGTATAGGGTTATGTCGAAGAAAATCAATTAGGGCTAGCTAGTGTTTCTCAGTCTTCGTCCCTTTACTTTATCTAGTCTTCACGGAGCTTTACTTGTTCTTAATCCAAAACGGTGAACAAGTTGTTAGAAAATGACATCTAAGAACGAACTAGATTGGAATTAAATCTCGTCAACATACTGTCTTTTGTGACTCACTATATACAAACATAACAAAAATATAGGTTAGTACGGTTTGACTAGGGAAACTTTTATAGACAGTAGTGAACATCTAAACAAAATTGTTGGAATTAACAAGAGATCAAAGCAAATTAACCTGCTACAGGGTAAACTAATAGATCAAGTATTGCAACTTGCAATTGCACAGTACCTGCTCCCTCAAAATTTATACAAGAACTAATTAAATAACTGAGCATATATTTATATTTCAGCTTTATGAAGATTCCATAATAAATTATAAAAATATAATGTGTACCAGACAAATTGCTTAATTAAACTAGTAAAGACAAATTGGGAATGTTAAATAAAATGCTAAAAGAACTATAATGTTATGGGTGGTTAAGTATTATTCTTGTTGTTCTAATTAGTTCTAATACAAAAGGCTAATCTTTACAAAATTCATGTTAGAAATAAAATAATTAATTTAGAAATCTGTGGTATAATATATGATTAAACTCCCAAAATTTGGACAGTTTATGCAAGGTTGCGCCCACAGATTGGTCAAAGCTGGTGAGAAATAGTGCAAAAGTAAAGCAGCCAAAATTTGGTGGGACTGCTTTGGCCTGCAAAATGTTATACCCTAGGTGTTTTAAATCGGATTCATAAACTAATTTTATTATTGATATTGTTGGATAATTAATCATTGTTGGATAATTCAATTCCTTTTTATGTATGTGACCTGCATATAATGCTAATCAACATAGTTTATATAATATGTACGGTACGTCCATTGCATGTATGAGGTATCTAACTATTTGCTTTAATTTGTTCAATATTATGGTGTGACGGTGGCGCTAAAGATGGTTGTGGGCTGTGATTCGTACGGAGTTTATGTGATTTGGGATTATCTAGGCTCGATCTATGAGCTATGCGCATGGTCCAATCCCACGTGTCTAAGTAAAACTTCATCGATTTTAGCGTGTTTTATTGTGCAATGTCTCTTGTTGTGCTTCTTCCAAATAAGGGCAGTAACGTATTTCTTTCAAATCATATAAAGTCAAATTTTAAACTAACTACAAGACCTATACTTATTATATACAATGCATTTGCTGGTTTAAAAAAAAAAAATATACAATGCATTTGCTCGTTATAAATGGTTAATTAAGCCTAGCTAGCTAGCTAGTAATACATCACCTAGCCAGCCTACCATCGAACTACAAATTAATTATTAACTGGTACCAAAGTAAATTGAATGATTATGATGTAAGTATTAAGTAAGCTACCATTAACAGGAGAATATCTAATAAAATCTCCTAATTTGCTGCTTGTCAAAAACAAAAAAAGCTACCATTAACGTCATGATTACAATGCACTACCTATGACTTCAATTCATATTGAAAAAGTACGTATAAATATACTAACCAATCACATTAATAAATTTCCAAGATAAACTTAAACTTGTATAGTATGTACGTAGTACGATAACAATACATGCAAAGTAATTAATACACTTGATCTTGGCGAAAGAATTAAATAACCCATATTTAAACAAGGGTTTGACCAACTAATACAATCCAAGTGTAAAACTAGATCCAACTGGCCCTAAGTTTGAAAGACTAAAATATGTTAATCTAAGAGATACGATTGACTACCGAGTCCTCAATGTTAGATTATGTAAATAATCTTTTGTATTTATCTTGCATATATATTTAGTGTATATCTTTCCTAGTATAGCTTTAGCTTAACCTAGAAGTCTCTCTTGTATATATACTAATCTTTGATGAATGAAAAGGCTACGACAAATATTCTCATTTTCTCTAATGGTATCACGAGTTTAAGTTTCTTTCCTGACAAACCCTAATTCTCTTCCGCTCTTCTCTCTTCTTGATTCACTACAAGAATACGCGCTCTAAAATCCATCGGTAAAAATATAATTTGCCGATGGTTTTATCAAGCCATCGGTATTTTCAAAAATACCGATGGCCTAATCATCGGTATATTTTTTCCGATGACTTCCTTCCATCGGTGAAATCTTATTTTTTAAAAGAAGATTGGATTTTTTTTTACCGATGGTTAAAAGCCATCGGTAAAAAAAAAATACCGATGGTTTTATTCTATCGGTATTTCACCGATGGCTTTTTAGCCATCGGTATTTTTTTTTTTAAAAAAGATAAAAGAAATAAACACTAGGCGAAGTACTGAAAGTCTGAAACCCTAATGGGGCGCCCCACTTCCCTCTTTTTTCTTTCTTCTCTCCTTCTCTCTTCCACGCCACTTCCTTCTCTCATCTCTCCCTCTCTTTCCTCTCTCCCACGGCTCCTCTTCTCTTTCTCTTCTCTCCTTCTTTCTCTTTCCCATGACTCCTCCTCCTCCTCTTTCTCCTCTATTTCTCTCGTCCTCTTCTCTCTCCTCCCTTTCTGTTTTACACTTTTTGTAAAGGTTCTTCGGTTTTATCGATAGTGTTCTTGGGATTTTCGTGGGAAATCCGGCGACATTGTGGTTTTTGGTGGTCAAAATCGACCATGAGTTTTTATGGTCGAATTTGACCATTTAAACCCTAAGAAGTGAAAAAAAATCTAAAGGTATGTTATTTTTGGTTGAATATTCGTGGGTTTTGGAGTAGTGGGTTTTGTGGTTGATTTTCGTATGTTTTGAGGTTAATTTCGTGGGTTTTGTCGTATGTTTTGTAATTAATTTTGTGGGTATTGTGGTTGATTTTCATATGTTTTGTAATTAATTTCGTGGGTTTTGTGGTTGATTATCTTATTTTTGTGATTGATTTTCGTGGGTTATGTGGCTGAATTATTTGGTAGGTTTTTGAGGGTTTTTTTGGTTGATTTTCTTTGAATTTATTGATTGATTTTCGTGGGTTTTTTATGGTTGATTTTCGTTGGTTTTTGTGGTTGATTTTCATTAGTATTTGTGGTTGATTTTCACTAGTATTTGTGGTTGATTTTCGTGAATTATTGGTTATTTTTGTGGGTTTATGGAGATGGCGGAGGTGGTGGTAGGTGGATGAGGGTTGCTGGTGATCATGGTAGGTAAATGAGGGTTACCGGTGGTCATGGTAGGTGGATTGGTTGCGGCGGTGGGTTGGGGTCTTGGGGATGTGGGCAGTAGGGTAGGGGGGGCAGGGGGGGTAAGGGGCAGGGGGTAGCGGGGTGGATAGGGGTTTTAATTTTAATTACCGGTGGCTAAAGCCATCGATAATCGGAAAATACCGATGGCTTTTGACGATTAGAAAAAAAAAGCCAATGGCTATTGCCATCGATATTTAAAAAGGTAGCGATAGTTTGTAGCCATCGGTAAAACCATCAGTATTAAGTTTACCGATGACTTTTCCATCAGTATTTTCGATTTTGCCGACGTATTATTATCCGATGGCCAAATACCGATGGCAGCCATCGGTAAACGAGATACCGATGGTTTTTTTTATACTTTTCCCGATGGATTTTGTCCATCGAAAAATGGATCATTTCTAGTAGTGATTTTCCATGGCCGATTCTAGCAAGATCCATCCAGCCACCATTGTGACAAACATCAAGGCATGTATTCCCATTACTCTTGAGTATGATGGAGCGTAATACAACAGCTGGTCGACCTTATTCCAACTCCATTGCCGTGCGAATTTGGTCATCGATCACATCATCCCTCCATCGGTTGATCCTTCAGCCAAGAAAACCGAACCCATACCTGCCAAACAAGCATTCTTCCAACATCTTGACGATATTTTTTGACAATGGATTTATGGGACAATTTCTACTGACCTTTTAAATTCAATTATCGATCCGGATGACAAAGCGGTCGATGCGTGGAAACGGTTGGAAAATTTCTTCCTCAACAACAAATCTGCTAAGGCTTTGCAACTTGACGCTCAATTCACAAATACTCGGCCGGAGCAATTTGATGGCGTCAAGGCATACTGCACTCGGCTTAAGACTCTCGCAGATAGCTTGAAAAATGTCGGGGATAAAGTCTTCGATAATCGTATGGCATTGCAACTTTTGAAAGGATTAACAGAGGAGTATAAGCCCTTTCGAACTTTTGTTCACCATATGAATCCTCTGCTCTCCTTTGACACTCTCCGATCCATGCTCGAGCAAGAGGAGCATGGCAATGCTACCAATACTACCCCTGACACCAGCGAAGAGGCTCATCTCTCTCACGCCAATTCGATGGGTCAGTAGGGTCATGGAGACAACTCACAGAGTTCTGCAAATTCCCGTGGGCAGCCTCGTATTGGCGGACGGAAAAAACAAAGGGAAGGGCGGCGGTAAGGGAAAGGGCAGCGTCGTCGCCGCTAACCGAAGCAACCAACAGCCGCAGCGCTGGTTTGGTCAGCCCCAACAGCAGCAGCAGGCCGCAGGATGGTTCTATCCCCCACCTTGGGCCTATTGGAATCAAGGGTCGTGGGTTGCTCCCCCATGCCCCTACCCAACTCAGGGTCCACAAGTCCGAATCAGTCCGGTGTTCTCGGCCCTCATCCACAACAGGCATACTATGTGACAAATCCACCTTCCTCTATGGGTTATGTGCCTACCAATATTGATCAGGCATACATGGATACGAGTGCCACGTCTCACATGACGAATGCTCAAGGTAATTTATCTCCAAACTTTAATTTGCGTCCAAATATGAATAATGCAATTATTGTTGGTGATGGTAGCAAAATTCTGATTAAAGGTTATGGTCACAAATCTCTTAACCAAAACACACTTCAACTCAAAAACGTCTTACATGTTCCTAAATTGATCAAAAATTTCATTTCTATTAGAATATTCACCACTGATAATCGAGTTTTTATTGAATTTGATCCTTTTGGGTTTTCTGTGAAGGATTTGCAGACGAGGAACAAAATAGTGAGATGTAATAGCAGTGGCGATCTCTATCCTTTCTTCACAGGTCGTCATGTGTTTTCCTCTTCTATTCCATCGACTTTTGCAGTTGTTTCTCCTAGTGTGTGGCATTCCTGTTTAAGTCATCCGGGAAATGCAATTCTTAGTTCTCTGCGTAGTAGTAATTCTATTCAATGTAATAAGGCTCTTGATGATGTATGTCACTCTTGCCCATTGGGAAAATTAATAAAATTGCTTTTTTTACGATTCTCAGTCTCGTACTACTATGCATTTCGATATCATTCACAGTGATTTATGGACATCTCCCGTCACTAGTTCTCAAGGTCACAAATATTATGTTCTCTTTCTTGATGATTACACAAATTTCTTGTGGACATTCCCTATCTCTTCTAAGTCTCAAGTCTACAATTTGTTTCTCCGCATTCGAACTTATATATATTAAGACTCAATTTGAACGTGAAGTTAAATCTTTCCAATGTGACAATGACCGTGAGTTTCATAACGACCCTTTTACCAAATTTGGTCATCAACATGGAATGGTTTTCCAAATAAGTTGTCCATACCCTTCACCTCAAAATGGTAAAGCCGAAAGAAAAATAAAAATGATCAATAACATTGTTCATACTATTATGTGTCATGCCTAAATGCCTCCCTCTTTTTGGCATCATGCTCTCGACATGGCCACATATCTTCACAACATCTTGCCTACTAAGCTACTTGACTAAAATTCTCTGACTCAATTTTTATATCGTGAACTTCCTGATTATTCTCATCTTAGAGTGTTTGGTTGCTTGTGTTTTCCCCTTTTTCCATCATCCACCATTCACAAACTTCAAGCTCACTCTACTCCTTGTGTCTTCCTTGGATATCCATCCAATCATCGGGGTAACAAGTGTTATGATATGTCAAGTCGGTAAATTTTTGTAGCTAGACATGTATGGTTTGATGAGTCTACCTTTCCTTTCTCTAAGGTTCACACACCTAAAACACATACTTATGATTTTTTGGGTGATTAATTGGGTCCTCTAGATAACCCATTGTTTCGGCACATTCATGCCTCCACTGAACCTATCACTACTGCTCAGCACTAGGCAGCACTCCACGTGCCAACCACAGACCACCCCCCCCCCCCCCGCGCCCAACAGCTTGCTGCTACCCCCGTCAGGTTACCCGCGGGCACTGGTGTGGGTGATGTGCAGCATGTGCGTGCTTCCCCTACCACACAGCACACACCGCAACGTGCTTGCGGCCAGCACTCACCAACCGCAAGTACCTTATGGAGTACACATCCCACTGATGCTATGCCGCATCATGAGGCCTCTCTTAAACCCGCAACAACAGTCTCGAGTGGGGCAGCCTTCCACTCTCTCTTCCTCTTCTTCTTCTCACTCTAATCTCTCTTCTTCTCCTCCCCAAACCTCACATTCCATGAATACTCGTAGGAAGCATGAAATTGTGAAGCTAAATCCTAAATACCGAGACCAAACACATCATACCACTACCTCCATATCACCCATTCCAAAGAACCCGGTTCATGCTATTCGTGACCATAATTGGAAAATTGTTATGCAGGAAGATTATGATGCTCTCATTGAGAATGGATCTTGGGATTTAGTTCCTCGACCACCGAATGTGAATATTATTCGATTATTATATGGATTTTTCGGCATAAGACTAAGTCTGATGGGTCTTTTAATAGACACAAGGCTCGTCTTGTTGGTGATGGTAAAACTCAGAGGGAAGGGATCGACTGTGATGAGACTTTTAGTCCGGTTGTTAAACCGGCTACCATTCGAGTGGTTCTTAGCATTGCTTTATCCAAATCTTGGCAAATTCATCAATTGGATGTTAAAAATGCTTTCTTACATGGTCATTTAAATGAAACAGTTTACATGTATCAACCTATGGGATTCAGAGATCCTTCTAATCCTGATCATGTCTGTTTGTTACGGAAGTCACTATATGGTCAGAAACAAGCACCCAGAGCTTGGTACCAATGGTTTGCAGATTTTGTGGCTACTATCGGCTTTGCTTATAGCAAATCTGATAACTCATTGTTCATTTATCGCCATGGTATTGATACTGCTTACATTCTTCTCTATGTTGATGACATTGAGCTTACTGCTTTTTCGGAGTCTCTCCGACGACATATTATTTCTTAACTTAGCTCTGAATTTGCAATGAAAGATTTGGGTACATTGAGCTATTTTTTGGGTATTGCTGTCACTAGAGATAAAAATAGTTTTTTTTTTTCTCAAAAGAAGTATGAGCAGGAAATTTGGAAGAAGCAGGAATGGCAAATTGCAAGCCTTCGCCTACTCTTGTTGACTCCAAAGGAAAATTGAGCACTTAAGAGGGTGTTTTGTATGATGATCCTACTTCTTACCGGTGCCTATGTGGTGATTTGCAGTACTTAACTTTCACTCGGCCAGATATATTTCTTATGCGGTTCAGCAGGTTTGCTTATTTATGCACTCATCTCGTGTTGAGCACATGGATGCGTTGAAACGCATACTACGATATATCCAAGGTACGACAGAATTTGGTTTACATTTATATAGATCAACTGTTTCTTCTATTTTGTCCTACACGGATGCCGACTGGGGCGGGTGTCCGGACACTCGTCGTTCTACATCAAGGTACTGTGTCTTCCTTGGTGATAATTTGATCTCCTGGTCTTCAAAACGCCAACCCACTTTTTCTAAGTTTAGTGCCGAGTACAGAGGGGTTGCAAATGTGGTTTCTGAATCATGTTGGGTTCGAAATTTGTTGCTCGAGCTACGTCTTCCGATTTTGAAAGCAACTTTGGTTTACTGCGACAATGTTAGTGCGATTTATCTCTCTAGTAATCCAGTTCAACATCGGCACACTAAACATATTGAGATGGACATACACTTTGTTCGTGAGAAAGTGCAATGGGGTGAAGTTCGTGTCCTAAATGTCCCATCCCGATACCAGATTGCAGACATTTTCACAAAAGGTCTGTCTGAGGTTTTATTTGATGATTTTCGGGATAGTCTCAACGTTTGTAGTCCTCCCGTTTCGGCTGCGGGGGTGTGTTAGATTATGTAAATAATCTTTTGTATTTATCTTGCATATATTTAGTGTATATCTTTCCTAGTATAGCTTTAGCTTAACCTAGAAGTCTCTCTTGTATATATACTAATCTTTGACGAATGAAAAGGCTACGGCAAATATTCACATATTCTCTCACTCAAGAAGAGTGCAAGTGTACAACTCATTTTGGCTTACAACTTTTTTTTTTTTTTTTTTTTTTTTTTGATGCAAGACCCTACTGAACCGTTTAAGCCAATCCAACTCCACAGGTCAACGACGCTTGAGAGTAGGAGGGGAAAGGTAAGAGAATTCCCTTACTCCCAAGCAATTGTAATTGATGGGACTCAAACTTACAACCTCAAAGTTACAGAGTGAGTTTTCCACCAACTCCACCAAGCTTGCTTGGTTTATCAATTTAGAGTACTACTGTATTCATATTAAAATAAGTTAAATTACTTCCTTCATACAATTTCGTATTTTTTTTGTTTGTTTAACTTAAATAATACTTATTGATCTATACTGGAAAAATAAAACATACTCATACAGAATAGTATCTAATATGATTGAGTATTATTGTAAAGTATTCATATGCGTAGTCCTCATTTCTACTTCTCCTGATTTGCATATATAACTACAGTAATTAAGTAGAACTCAGCAAAATGGAAGAAGTATTTGATACTTGATAGTTATATATGTACACTCGTAGATTAATAGACAGCTACTTGTATTATAATAAAATATACAAAGTACTTTAGTCCTATATATGTACGAGTAATTAAAATGGTTGACAACTTATTGTATCAAAAAAATACCTCAAATTTTTTTTATAATCAATTATGAATACCAACTCGCCTATCTAAACCTGCAATCAAATTTCATCTAATTAAATATTTTTTATGGCTATCGATATATTTCATATTTAATACGAACTCTATATATACTCATACAGAAGCACAATTGTCTATTTGTTTGTTTCAAAAAGCATTTTTGTCTATTTTGTAAACTGTACACAAGTCACAACCTTAAGATAATGCTCATTCTAGTATAGGAAAATAAAAAGTATGAAATTCTCTCTTTAAAATTAAATATAAATAGTCTTGTATGTATAACTGGTTTTCCGATCGAAAAGGACAACCATGCATATTATAGTAATTGCGGGAATCTTTTGTCAAATATGTTATGTTTAGGGCATTAAGGCTATTTAATAAGTCACAAATTGTGAATTATTTAATTTATATAAGGAGTACCCTTAGCTTGTGGAATGATATAAATTTTGTAGTAAATGGCATATATAGGCTACGTCCGATAACATGGGATCTTATGCCTTTTTAAGTGATACCATTATTCCATACTAACGTAGCTTTGATTTCATTAACTCTACTTTGGATCGATAAACAAACAATTAATTAATATGTTATTTTACTTGTTTATATAGACCTAACATGCATGATGAAATTTGGCATATTTCACAAACATATTAATCAATTTTTTAATAGTATGAAAGCTAAGGGGTAAAAGCCAAGTAGCTAGTTCTTATATCTAATGTACGGAGAATATTATTCAACTCTTATAAAGATAAACGAAGTAATTTGTATTAACAATTGTTTATAACAATTGTTTATAGTGTGAATGGCAGAATTCAGGTACAATTTCAAACATTATCTCAATGTAAGGTCTTATGGTATGTAAATTATCGTTATTATATAATTAATGTATAGGTGGCTCATGAGAGATATTACTCCCTCCATTTTATAATAACTAGATTAAAGCCCGTGCGATGCACGGTTTTTTTCATACATAAATCTCAAGAAATATATATATATATATATATATATGTATATATATAGGGGAGGGATCCGGTAAGAACCCCTTCTTATATAAGAACCCTAGTTATATAAGAACCAATCTCAACCGTAGGATTAGATTGGGATGAGCGGTCAGGATTAAAACAAAATAAAAACCATCTTTCCTCAAAAAACACACAACCTAACTTTCTCTCTCTTCGATTATCGTAGTAGTTCATGACTTTCTCTCTCCTCAAACTCCTAAAAATCTCCATAGAAGCTGCAATTTGAAGGATTTTCAACATTTTTCCTTCATTTTTTTTTGCATAAATTCAACATCAAGGATCATAAAACAAGTCAAATTGTTCAATAAAAGTACAAATTTTGGCGATAAAGCCCTAGATTTCGCCATTTTCAAATTCAGGTACATATTCCTTCGATTTCGTTAGATATTTATTGCTTATGTGCATTATATGTTCGAAAACATTGTTTTCGTCTATACATTGTTTTGGATATGTTATTTTGTTCTTCAATTTCAGTAGATTTTTTTGCAATTTCGTTAGATTTTTTTGATATTTTCATTGTGGACAGAGAAGGCGGCAGAGGATCAACGAGAAAATGAAAGCACTGCAAAAATTGATTCCCAACTCCAATAAGGTGCTACTAAATCTACTTATAATTATTAATTATTTTTCCATTTTATCAATGTTTTTTACTACAATATTTTTTTTTATGGCAAACGGATAAGGCTTCAATGTTGGATGAAGCTATTGAATATTTAAAACAGCTTCAACTACAAGTTCAGGTGTGTTATCTTACAAAATTTGATGATTGTATATTTTATGCAGAGGATTGAAATACAAGTACAATGTATTTCCTGTCGTCACTTAGTTTAATTGATTAGCATTATTATACTTCGTATCAATGTTCTAAATTACATGTTCGATTATGTTCATGATCATGTTCTAAATTTAAGTGTCGTATGTTCTAAATTTAGATGTTGTATGTTGTAAAGATGTTATGGGCTGGGTGCGGTATGCAGAGGAAGTTCAGGGGAGATCCTTTGGTGTGCTGCGTTCCAAAGCTTAGAAAAGTGGGAATCGAGGGTGGGGGAAGCCAAGGCTGTTTTCTAGGGGCTGCATATGGGGAAGGAGACTGACATGAGGCGTTTGGTGGTGGAGAGCGATTGTCTAAGTGTTATCGAGGCACTCCGCAACAAGTCAGAGACTCAGAGGTGTTGAGTTCCTTGCATTTGGTTTTAGATGATACTCCCTCGTTCCTCCACTTTTCATTTTCGGCCGTATTAGAGTATTAAAATAGATTAAGTAATTAAAAATCGGATGAAATATTAAAATTTTATGTTTAGAATTCTGATTTTGATGCTTAGATTGGTCTTTTGTGAAAAAACGTGGAAATAATGTAACACATGATATGGCTTACTTCCATGAGCCTGGCAATGATCGTGGAACGATGTAAAAAATTTTAAACATAGGAAAAAAGAAACTTTAGAACATAAGTAGACTAAATTTAGAACATAGGAAAAAAAAATTTAGCACATAGGTAAAAGAATATTTAGAACATAGGAAAAAAAACTTTAGAACATAGGTAGAAAAAATTTAGAACATAGGAAAAAATTAGAACATAAGTAGATTAAATTTAGAACATAGGAAAAAAAATTTAGAACATAGGTAAAATAATATTTAGAACATAAAAAAAAAAATAAAAAAAAAACTTTAGAACATAGATAGTAAAAATTTAGAACATAGGAAAAAAAAAACTTTAGAACATAAGTAGACTGAATTTAGAATATAGGCAAAAGAATTTAGAACATAGAAAAAAATTTAGAACATAGGTATAAAAAATTTTGAACATAGGTTGAAAAAATTTAGAACATAGGAAAAAAAAAAACTTTAGAACATAAGTAGACTAATTTAGAACATAGGAAAAAAAAATAAGAACATAGGTAAAAGAATATTTAGAACATAAAAAATAAAAATAAAAACAACTTTAGAACATAGGTAGTAAAAATTTAGAACATAGGAAAAAAAAACTTTACAACATAAGTAAACTAAATTTAGAACATAGACAAAAGAATTTAGAACATAGGTAAAAGAATATTTTGAACATAGGAAAAAAAAACTTTAGAACATAGGTAGAAAATATTTAGAACATAGGAAAAAATTAGAACATAGATTGAAAAAATTTAGAATATAGGAAAAAAAAATTAAAACTTTAGAACATAAGTAAACTAAATTTAGAACATAGGGAAAAAAAAATTAGAACGTAGATAAAAGAATATTTAATACATAAAATAAAAAAATAAAAATAAAACTTTAGAACATAGGTAGTAAAAATTTATAACATAGGAAAAAAAAACTTTACAACATAAGTAAACTAAATTTAGAACATAGGCAAAAGAATTTAGAACATAGGAAAAAAAACTTTAGAACATAGGTAGAAAAAATTTAGAACATAGGAATAAAAAACTTTAGAACATAAGTAGACTAAATTTAGAGCATAGGAAAAAAAAAATTAGAACATAAGTAGACTAAATTTAGAACATTGGAAAAAAAAAATTAAAACAGAAGTAGACTTATATATATCAAGCTTTCTATCACAAAGTACTCTAACATTAATATTTTGTCCTGTACTGCCAGTGAGTGGATCATTAAAATTCGTTGTCTTTTCCTCATTACACTTTACTGCTGCTGTTGATCTTGTCCCTTGCTCTTTTGTTTGTGCCTCCTCTCGTACACCTGAATAGGTGGTTGCTGGTGTGCGTCAACTCGTTCCATAGCAATATTCTGTTAAACAATTCCTATGTTCTAATTTTAGAACATTTGCAATAAATTTTAGAACAAATTCAGTTAATTTTAGAACATATGCTAAAACCTTTTAGCTCAATTGGCAGAGCACTATGCAAATGCATAGAAGATGTAGGTTCGATTCCTACATAGGTTAATTCTAAAAATAACTTTAAAAGGAAAATTAAATTAGCTCTAAGTTATATTTTGTACAATAATAAATTGGTTGATATGATTAACGACTATAGAAACTTTGTTACAACTTAACTCACATACAAACTCTTGTCTCCACACTATGAAAATGAACCTACGTGGGATTCGAACCCACATCTTTAGTGCATTTGCACAATGCTCTACCCGTTGAGCTAGTAGGCTAATGTATATAAAGCATTTAAACTAAAAAAATTACTAAAAAGATAGACATTAGGTTAGCTCATAGCAGTCCTTTAGTACACTTTTTGGGAAGACAAAGACTATCCCATGTTAAGACTAATGCTAACCAAGCAAGTTTTGACAAAAATATGACTAACAATAAAGGGTAGTGCTTAAATCAGAAAGTATACTCATAATCGATATGCATATCATGTGAGGTTGTTTAAGAAGAGTATACATGTAGTACTTACATGATATGCATAGTGATGATATAGTATGCCAAAGTGTGCAAGTAATCAAAGTCTCAAGTAATGAGCATTCATCACTTACCACTTTCTAACACTACAAATTTTGTAATCCACATTATTAGAGTACTATTTTTAATTCGCACATTCTTTCATCAATTCCTATGAAATCACTTCATATCGTAGAACTTATATTTACATAGTAATCAATAATTTCCACACTTTAAAAACGACATATAAATATCATAAGCAAGACACGATTGACGACTCTGTATGTATACATCACATAACCCAAGTTCAATGACGAAATCAAGTTATCTTGAATGACAGGCTGCAGCATGCAAATTGATCATATATCAGCCATTCTCATTTTCATAAATACAAGTATAAAATAGAGACATGTGATGAGTTGTGGCAGCCTGGTAGGGGACATCGGCTTAAAACAGTAGCAGGCACAATATAACACAACACCAGAAGAAAAAATTTACTTGAAAGTGGTTCCAGCACTTAGTACTTCACACTTTTTTCATTCTTGATACAAGTCACTTGAAAGAATATAGGCAACTAATATAGCCAACACCAAGTGCAACATAACATGTACAATATAAAGTTAAGGATATTTACTTTATAGTTTAGACTTTAGAACATAAGAACATATGCACAAATTATTCAGAACATGATCAATTATTCCAAAAATATATATTCTGCTTCACCACCAAAATTAGCTAGGATAACACAAAAGGAAAAGACTTCATTTATAAGAATAAATGGAAACTTCCATCACCTATAAAGCAAGGACCCTCTTATTGGGAACATCTTGTGTATAATCAAGAGTAGCGCCAACCGACCACCCAATAGATCATGAAAATGCTATCACTAACAATTAAGAACACAACAAGACCGTATAACTAATTTAGAACATGCTGAAAAATAGTTTGGAAAAATAGTTTGGAACAAGACCGTATAACTAATTTAGAACATGCTGAAAAATAGTTTGGAAAAATAGTTTGGAACAAGACCGTATAACTAATCACAGAAGTCATTTCATTCATTTAGAAATTACATAATTAGTTGCAAAAAATAACAGACACATCACATTTTGTACAAAAAAACAGTAAATCATCAAAAATTGATTCAAAAAAAGGATAAATTGGATTTTAACACCTGACAAAAGGCTGAAAATGGTTTTTAACACCCCAAAAAAAAAAACTTTTATTTTAACACCTCCCAAAAATATAAAAGTTGGAAGTTAACATCAGTTAACGATTTCCGTCACGGAAATTTAACATGGGTCCCATAAATTGGTTTTCGCTCTCCTTCGTTTTCAATTTTTTACGAAACCCACCTTCGTGGCTGCCATCCCATTTTTTCTTCTTATTCCTCCCTTCATCTTTTCTTCGTCTTCTTCCTCCCTTCATCTTCATGGCTGCCATCCCAAACTCTTTCCTTCGTTCTTGCCCACCGGGCACCGGCCAACCCACAGCCATTGACAATTCTCCCGACAGCCAGCCCCCACCTCCTTTCAAACCCATCCCCCTTCACCCACCCCCAAATGCACTCGCGATGATTCCGATCAAGCTTGGTTACATTAATGGTAGAAACTCCCACACCACCACAGTCGTCATTTCGACGAATAATCAGCAAAATTTGATCATTTAATAGAAGGAAGTCGTTGGATAGTAGCCCAAATAAGGTCGTCGTCGTTTTCGCGACCGATTCGGAGTTGGAAATTAGGGCTTGATTGAGTTAAAGCTTGATGAAATTGGGGGAATTGAGACATTTTGAGACGGGTGGAGGGCCGAAATCAGGACGGAGAAGGGGGGATGGAATCGGGACGGGGAAGGTGAGGGGGGCCGAGGTGGCTTCGCTGGCGAATCTGGTGGAAGATCTCGCGGAGGTGCTGGTAAGGAACGTGGTGGCTCTGAAAAATTTGACTGTGAGATTGGTTGCAGAGTTTAGGCGAGCTGTGTGGTGGATATTGTGGGCTTGCTGGTTGAGTTCACAACGATTTTGAGGGAATAGCCTGGAGGTTTGGTCGAGTTGGATTCGCTGGGGAAATCGATTTTCGCCACTGTTGGTTGTCCGGAGTGGTGGTTTCTATGGTGGCTATTCTAGTGTTTTGGTTGGAAGAGGACAAAACATGTTTGCTGGCTGCGAAGGCTTGGTCAGTAGCCGTACAGGGCCCTTTATGGGCGGCGAAATTGGTGGTAAAAAAAATGGAAGTTCTCAGTCGCTTTGTTCTCCAACGAAGGAGAAGATGAACCGGTGTTGAATTTTTTTATTTATTTTTTGTATGGTTTGATTTATGAGCACCAAAAATCTGTAAATCTGTAAATTATGAGCACCAAAAATCTGTAATGGATAAAATCAATGAAATGAAGGTTCAGAGAGGAAGTTTCGTGTTTTGCTGGGTGAAAATTGAAGTTGAAGCCAATTTGTGGGACCCACGTTAAATTTCCGTGACGGAAATCGTTAACTGGTGTTAACTTCCAACTTTTATATTTTTGGGAGGTGTTAAAATATAAGTTTTTTTTTGGGGGGTGTTAAAAACCATTTTCAGCCTTTTGTCAGGTGTTAAAATCCAATTTATGCAAAAAAAATTATAAATGAAGCAAAAAAAATTAGCATTAATCAAACACAATATCAAAAATCAAAAACTCTGGAAAGATCAATTCGAAATTGACGGATCTATAATCAATTGTTTGAATTTGAAGAAAAAAAAATCAAAAATTGCGAAATTCTGCTAAGATCTGTTCGAAATTGACGGGAAAAAAACCAAAAAAAAATCGAACAAAATACAAGGAAACTAAATCGAAAATATTAAAAACGAACACATAAATTCAATAAAAGTAAGAATAGAAATTATAAAAGTTGAATGACAAACCTTAATTTCTTGAAGAATTTCATGAACTTGCGTTGATTGAGAGGATTTGCAGCAAGAATTATGAGAAGAGTGAAGAGAAAGAAAGACCTGTAACATATTATGAGTGAAGAAGGAGAAAGATCTAGAGGGGTAAGGGTGCAGCTGAAATTACCAAAGTGTCATTACTAATCTATTCATTTTGGACGGTCAGATCTATTCAAATCTCACGGTCCAGATTAGTTCTTATATATAATGGGTTCTTATATAGAGGAGGGTTCCTATATGAGTTTTCCTCTCTCTCTCTCTCTCTCTCTCTCTCTCTCTATATATATATATATATATATATATATATATATATATATATATATATATATATATATATATATATATTACTATTTAATAATTTTAGACGAAAAAAACACATAATAACTTAATTAAAGTGTTATTGCCTATTACAAAAGTATAATTTTAGTTTTTTTTTAATGTAATTTATTATGCGACTTTATTTATTATTGTTTTGTACTTTATTCGTTGTTGTTAGTTATATGACAACTGAATTTAATAATATGAATAAATTGTAAATATGAAAAAATTGTAAATATGATATTTTATCGATTACCTATTAGGTTAAAATCTTTAATGTGAAAAGATAAATTTTTATTTTTTATTTTTTGAATAATTTAAATCCTAAATTATTAGCTGTTTTAAAAAAAATAGAAATATTAAAAAATAATAAAAACATGTATACTATTTATCTTCTATTTCAATAGAATCACCTAATTCGTTCACACCCATATCTTTTCCATTTTATAAAAGTGGATAAATAAAACATGTTAGCAAAATATATATATATATATAATTAATCGTTATAGTCTTATAAAATAAATAAATATATTTACCAAGAAATGAAAAATTGTTGTGAAATTGATCTAAATTGTAATTGTACAAAATCAAATCTATCTATGCATTGGAATTTTTTCATCGTCCTAATCGCCCGAACAATAGTATTTTGGAAAACTGAATCATTATTTTGCTGTCACTGACAATGCGTATAGTATTGCTTCTTATTTGTAACGAATGAAAAGTATTTAATTGAGTAAACTTTTCTTTCAATTAATTTTGGACGAATTGTACAAAGTTGGCTTTAATTGAGGTATGAACGTAATCAAAATTAAGTTAATTTGATGACTTGATTAAGCTACCTAAATCACAAAAAAATTGTTCTAATCATTAAATTAATTAATATAAACTACAAAGGTTTATAAAAATGTTTAATAAATGTAAACAATTTATAAAGATATAATACCTTCTCATCCAATAGGACCATCAGGCGAGAAACTCGTACTTTGATTTTTCAATCATTTTTGCTGAATCTAATTCTTTGATTAAATAAGATCTGTGTGTGAAAACAAAATTCTGTAAACAAAACATAAACATATAATCATTAAGTATTCCAATTAAACACAATGTAAGCAATAATCACAAATATACATTTAAATATGGATTTTAAAAATTAAGGTAAGAATTACTCAGCTATTGATGACTAAAACTGACACAAAATTCGCTTGATTTGGTTTTGTATTGATACGAAATTTTGTTGGTGTTGTAACATGCGTCAATTTATAATGGTATGCATCACAAATTTTAATTTATTTAGTATTAAGGAATAATTTTTATTTCTTATCATAAACACTATCAAGATTTATCTTAGATATATAAATCCTATATCTAAAGATGATGATTTTTTATAGATAATTTTTAGTTTTTAAATACATTTAATCCTAATAAATCACTATCCGTTGTTTTAACTACGTGGCAAAATTCTTAAATCTCATTCGTCACTTTTTCTTAGGTGGCGAGTGAATTTATTAATTCTAAAATAAAATACAAATCTAATTTTTTATCCTAATAAATCACTATTCGTTGTTTTAACTACTTGGAAAAATTCTTAAATTTCATTCGTCACTTTTTCTTAGGTGGCGAGTGAATTTATTAATTCTAAAATAAAATATAAATCTAATTTTTAATTGGTCGAAATAATACCTTTGCTTATGTGGCGCGCCGAATACTCTCGAAAAATGCCTACTTTATTTATATATATTAGATTAACACATATTGACTTTTTAGATTACTCATATACTAATTTTGACTATTTTCTTCGATCCCAATTAAAAGTGTCATTTGCTATTTTGCACTTTTTTTCAGGGAGGTGATTGAAAAAAAATTAAGACAGTGAAGTTTAGTTGAGTAAAAATATAGATAAAAAAATTAATGATGTTTGACTCATTAAATATTGTTTAAAAATTACATATATGTAGTGGGGCTTGATTGATTAAAAGTGAAATAAAAAAAATTAGATAAGGGTAAAATTAGACTTTTATATAGGAACAATATTTTTGAGTGAAATGAGCCTTATATTTGGGAGCAAATGGAGTAAATTGTTTTTACTAACACATTATCATGTAAAATATTGTTAAATTAGTATTAATATATATTTTTAAAATATCAATTTAATTGATATATAATTTTAAATATTTATGGTCAAACTTACGCATTAACAAGTGTGTCCAAATTGACTATATATGTTGGTTATCTTAAATTAAAATAGAGAGAATAATGTAGCGAAAATTTAAAGTCTTATGTATCCACCTTCAAATATTTAACCAAGAATTTGCATCAGATCCATAGAACTATCTGAATTTCTGACAATAAATATAATCACATTAGTAGCCACAATTAATAGATTCATACAATTATACTATGTATACTACCAATTAGTTGTTGGTGCAGTGGTGATTGAGGCTGTATGGACTTGATAGGGAGGACTACGTGTTTAATCCCCCACTATAAATTAGAAGGGGACTGAAACCTAATCACTCAAAAGTGAGTCTCGAATTCAGATTAGCCTAAAGAGTGAACCGGATGGAAAAAAAAAAATAATAATGATAGCATATAATGCGTACGCATTATTGATAAGAAGCGGTGGTTTTTATTTAGCCAACTTGTTTGTGTTGTTTCAGTTTGATTTAGTATAGATATGATCAAGTTGTATGCTTGATTGAATATTATTTCAAATTTAAGCTCAGCTAATCCATTACCAATGGCCTTTCGATCTATGTGTCCGGTGGAGTATGTTACAAAATATTATTTGTGTATCCTGACCAAAGTGAAGAAAAAATAGCCAAAATACTTGAATTAAAGTACTAGTTAATAACTAACAGTTAATTAGCGATTATTAAAACTGATCCCATTATAAAACTCAGGATATCATACACAAAGTTAAACTCTCATTTTACATAATCCGATTTTGACCTTAAACCTTATCTAATAAATTGACTCATCTTAAAATTTCATTTGTCTAATATCTATATATATTAAGTGATAACAGTTCTATCATAAAGATATACTTCCTCAGTTTCTTTATATTTGCAACACTTCTTTTTTCATGCTTGCCGATGCATGTTTTTAATGGTTAATATCTTTAATTTCCAATATGTAAAAATTATAAACTTTTGATATTAAAATAGTATAAATCGAGACGAATCTAGCAAGATCCCATATGACTATATTATAAATTATCAAAGCTAGTCAAAGTACAACACATGAATAATGTAAAAGTCAAACTGTTGCAACTATAAAAAAAACGGAGGAAGTATCAACCTAATTGACTATATATTTGGATATAATTTGACCTAGATAAATTTAATGTTAAATCGAATAACTCATCGTCACAATGCATGCACCCAATTGAATCCATCTTGAATGATTTGGTGACCATCTCAGAGACAATATGGTTATGCACATTTGACACAATGAAAACTCTAGAGCGACTATATGACTTTTATGTGAAATAAAATGGGTAAGCTACGCTTTTGGTGACCATCTCAGAGACAATATGGTTATGCACATTTGACACAATGAAAACTCTAGAGAGATTATATGGCTTTTATGTGAAATAATTAAAATGGGTAAGCTACGCTTTTGGTGACCATCTCAGAGACAATATGGTTATGCACATTTGACACAATGAAAACTCTAGAGCGACTATATGGCTTTTATGCGAAAATACAACAGTCATCATTTCTAAGGTTTTTTTTTTTTTTTTTTTTTTTTATTTTTTTTTATTTTTATTTTTTATTATGTAGTGATAAATTGAAAGTGCTAGCGTTTCGACATGGAATCAAGGTGTAAAGGTTCCTCTCTAAGACTTGAACTTCATCTCATAGGTGGTCCACCCAAATCCAAGACACGGTGACTACCTATGCTACCATTATTCTTGAAGATACCTCGATTCCATGTTTGAAAATCTACAATACATCAAGAATTCAAGAGTCTACATTATACTTTATCCTGAATTAATTAGTTACACCACTTTCCTTGTAATTTATCATATGGACTACTTGGAACCCACACACAGTCTTACGATACATGAAAACCTATTTGAGTAGGAAGAACTCCTCCATGAACCAAAGACCTACCATCATCATCCTTGAAGAAACCTCAATTCCATGCCAAAACAACTAATATTAATCAAGAGTCTAGAATATATATGTAGCTCTTTCTATAGGTATTATTTGCAGTAATTCATGCAGTACTATTAAAATTGCGAAATAGAAATGAATTTAGGTTGTGGTGGGTGAGATGATAATGCATCCGCCCCCACAAAATTGTATAAATGAGAAAATTAGGATTGACAAAAATGTCAAAATCCCATGAATCTAATTAATTAAGAATGCAAACAAATATTGAATTTTGATAGAGTCGCTCAAACATGCCCTATAGAGACAGGAACACAACCACCAATTAGGCCTCTTTGGCTGTGTCCTTGCAAAACTAGGCTTTACATCATTAATTATCTAATTTGTTTCAAATGTCGTTATTTGCATGTTATACCATAATTTATGGTCACCTAAGCCAATTTATATCATGGTTTGAACTTTTTTTGTTTGCATTTGTATGTCCTCTTCTTTATTTTGGCTAATTTATGTATTGAAATTGAAAAACTGTTAATATAAGTAGATGAGATTTCCTTTTCCGTTTGATTTGCAAAACTATAAAAGATAAAAGTGAAAGTGTAAAACTTTCCTTGATAATTGGAAAATGACTTCTTGGAAATGCTCCCTCAATAATATATGAACAACATAATGTTTATAAGGATTATTCTAAAATATAAGAACGTTGCAAAATCAACAATGGCAATATGGGAGAGCAATGTGTAGAGATATAAAATGTATCAATTATTTTCTCTTGATTATATTTAACTGGTATATATATATATATATATATATATATATATATATATATATATATATATATATATATATATATATATATATATATATATATATATATATATATATATATATATATATATATATATATATATATATATATATATATATATATATATATATATATATATATATATATATATATGAGAATCATGATGTTACCCTATCTCAGCTCCCTAATGCTTCCCTACGATTTGTTTCTTGAACTAATGTAAGGACTTGTTTATTTCAACTTGTTTTTATATTGAATTTCGAAATTGTCCAATTAAATCTCATAACTTCACCCCTGATATATAGGTGCTACCTAGGCAGTTTCGATATGAAGTACGTGATTAAGAAGTCAGAGTTCACAAATTTAGAAAACTTTACAACATATATATACAGGATTCCCCATGTCTATCCCATGAATCGGAACCCCTTACGTCCACTTTTGATGAATGACCATCAATTGAAAACCTATGTTGCAATAATGACAGACCTTTTTATATTTGGAAGAACTTGTTAAGTAACGGCAAAGAATCCTCAATGTTGTACAAAAATCTGGTTATAAACCATTCAAAAGGCTTGTTACCAACCTCAAGTTACCCCACAAAAACATGCACTTTTTATATTAATAATTTCTTGTAGTTAGTCAATCAAAACACCAACAGGAATGAAAAGCAAATTCATACGAGAATTGTGTTGAGGGATGAGCCCACGACCGTTGTTTTAAAAGGTCTTTGATTAATACTCGCTAGGGGGGCTACTTAACCTTCCAGATTTGGCTTGACTAATAATTATTCGACGGGGATGTATGTTCATTATTGAATCTTAGAATTGAAATGCATGTCAATTTTAGTCATAAGATGTTGAATAATAACACTTCTCTAATTGTACATTAAATTCCTTAATCTTCTTTACGAGCAAGAAATACTTATATACGCCAAACTCTACAAACGGACACTTTTAAATCCTGCAAATGGCAACATAGGTTATTGATTGAATTTAGTTGAAAGGTAAAATCATGTTATGATACCTAAACCTAATTAGGGTTTTTAGGTCATCCTCTGCATACCATTGTCAATATATTAAGAGGTATTGAGTATGCAATTATAGAAACCTAAGCTAATTCTTTTTTAAAACCCTAAAATTAATCTAAAATCAACTCAGGTATTAAAGCAGGGCTCTTTGAAAACTCCTTCGGGACCAGGTTTGCTCTTTGTGTAAGTGCCCAGTGATCGCGATTTTCCCACATCAGTATTCTAGCCACATATATATGTCACACGGTCACAGTAGTCATTGTATATTTTGAATCACTTGCTTTAGATGTAATTTTACTCAAAATATGTACTTGGTAATTATGTAAGAAAAGTGCAAAAAGTCTCATGTTACTATGTAATGTTCAAGGCCATGCAATTTTTATTAGTCATCATTTTTATTTTATTTTTTACCTCTCCATACTTAATTGTATACTTCCTTTCATGATCAATAGTGTTTTTTATTTTTATTTTTTTCCATTTTTTTTTATTTGATAAATAATGTAATTTTGACCATATAAAACGTGTGACTACTTCTAACAGTAAGAAATTTAATTGAGCTGGAAGCCAGTTGGCAATTAATGTAAGTACACGTGGCAAAAAGATAATGATAGAAAGATTTGATGGAGGCACAATAGTACGGCTGCCCCTCGTGCAGGTACATAAAATACGCTATTAATTTGGTAGGTGGGAGCATATTTTTGGTATCACGTATTAGTCCAAAAATCGAAAAACAACGGCGGCATTCCGAAACCGCTTATGTGTTGTGTCACATTAGCTGTTGTTGCTTCCTTTTACGGTCATAACACGGCAATTACTATCTAATGTGCGTCATTAATTAACATGCGCTCCAACGGTTAATTCCACTAAATACAGTATCTTCTTAATTACTACGTATTAATTTTACATTGATCTATGCATGCATGTATAAAGTGTTGATTTGGCTGTTAATTTCAACGTATGTAGTAATATCTAATATGCATGTATGTATAATCACAAGTTCAAATCCGATATGGTTATGGAGGTGTGTAGGTTACAGCCTTATTAAGGTAGCTAGCTTGGACTTTAATTTGTTCCGACTGTTGTGTTGTAAATCTTGTAATATAGAAGTTCGGTCATTCATTTGTATTTGTTAAGTACGGGTCTAGGTCCCACCCGTCATCAAGAGAGAGAGTCCACTTTACAAGTTCAAAGGAGGTTCCATTCCAAAACCATATGGCAATAGGAGGAGTAGCCCGCTAGCCCCTTAGTCTTATAAAGTGTAACTCTCTCTTCTTTTCTCAATGGACGACACTTACATGTTTTCTTTCATTCTTTGGGAAGTTTACAATTCAACAGTATTATTAATTGTTTAGGAATGTATCATCCTTCAAGCCATTCCACAAAAAAATAAATAAATAAATAAATAAATAAAAGCCCGGAATGTTTAAATGTTGTTTGCTTATATTAAGAGTAATTACATGATTGAAATCATTGAATGTGGTCAAGGTACCACATACTCACATTATAAATTGACGTGCAATAAATTTTTTGATGTACGAAAGTAAAAGAAAAATATAGCGAGTGGATAATTAATTGTACAAGTTACTACCGTCCTACCAATAAAAACACTAATAAAGTTTGGTTTTGGAAAAATAGGGATAATAGTAGCAATATTGAAAAAATGCATATTAAAAAGACAAATGCATGAAGCAATATGATAATATATTAATATCTTAAACGTAATTAGGAAGATTATTGTATGCTTTGTCATCAAAGTAAACATTGTGTCATATCGTGTCATGCTTATTAGTCCAATTTGTAGTTTAGATACTAACCACAACCCAACATGTTGATGCTTGCTTGATGCCGGTTGTGCCTATTTTGGGCTGGCAAACACTAATACAATCTATATAAGCCACCACCATCACCCTTGCCCACTTCCAACGACCACTTGTGACGGAGTCGGAATTAATGGAGGAAAAGCAAGCACAATTTCTAATACGAACAAACAGATTTACAAGCGATAAATCTGTAAAAACTCCGAAATCCAGTCATTCACCAGAAAAGAGTAAAACTCTCAAGAATATTATTATAATGTCAAAATTGATTTCCAAAATATGGCTAAAACATTTAAATAATCTAAATAGAGCCCTAATATGAAAATTAAGCAAAAATAAGATTTGAAAAATGTTTAAACGCTGTTTTCGGGCCCTAAACGAACCTGGATGGCTAAAAAGCAAATTAAAACTAAGATTCGGAAAATAGACTCGTTAGCCCATTTCCATTTCCGAAATATATTTTATTAAACAATTCAACTCCGGGAGGCCGTAGTAGAAATCATGACTACTAAAAAAATCAAACCAAGCCTTCCGAAGTTGAAGTTCTTCGTCGAACCGAGCAGTTAATCTTCCTACGGCAACCATGGTCACAATGTCTTTAGCACCACCACAGTACAGCTGAGATCCACAAGACCACAACCCTCCATCTCCAAACCACCTTCCTCATATTATGCATATGTCATTTGAACCCCTCTGCCCTCGATCCCTGGATCCGCCACGCAACCACTATATATTAATTAGGTGTATCTAATCATAGCACTCGAGACTAGTCACCTTTAACTTCTATAAACCACATTTATCCAGTGTTTGCCCTTAAAAAACAATTGGTATATCTGGCCAACTTGCATTTATCTAACTATTAAGAAGCTAGTTTTATTAAGTACTTCATACAATCTATCATTGTCATAATCATTTGAACTCATTTCTTTAGATAAATTATAAAAAAATCAGGAAGGAATACAACGCCAAACCATATATAACCTATCAAACCTCTACAGAAGCCCTTTAATTTGCTCACAATTGTTCAGTATAATACGTGTGGTTATAGATATTTATACACCTATTCGGAAAGATCAATGTTCATTCCCATATTAATGTTAGTCTACTCCAAATCATCAACTTCACATATTTTCATAATCATACATTCATAGATGATATTAGGTGGTAATGAACATTTATGAGGAAAAACACAAGCTTGGGGATTATATTGCATTACTTTGCATTGGATCACTAGGATGATACTTTGCTTGCCAGCTTACACTTCAATTCATTCTCATTATCACCATTTATAACTATATAAAGTATACTGCACCAAATTACATTTAAATTCATTCTCATTATTACCGCTATATATCTATACTATCTACCAAATAGATGCCATGGGTCATGCAAAGACTACAATTCAAACGAAGCAGTTAATTCAAACACGGCTCATGACCTATCACGCACAATACTATATGTACCGGCATGCCTAGCATGCCCATGCCGTTCTTCTGGATGGCCTAAAGATATGGTGACCTTACTAACAATATAGCTACCAATGTCACGAAGTAATTTATCATTTGTTGCACCTTCACTGTCAAATTACCGTAGAATACGTAAATAATGTTCTAACTTAGAAAAAAAATCATCATTCAATCTTGTGCCACCTACATACAAACTATAAATTTTCCCTAAACAATCTCTATATGGAGCAAGAATAACCATAATTTTATCATTTAAATTGATATGATTCTAGAATAATTAACAGAAATATCGTTGTCAAAATTTTCCACTACCTAACATATAAAATCCATTTGTAATACAATAGTAAAATTAATTGTTAGGTTTAAACGAAGAAATAGGATTCGACAGACGGTGCAACATAAGTAGACTTTCTAATGTGTAAGATTAATATGAACACTCATTAATAAGTAAAAGTAGGTTTAATATACATTCATTGAACTAAGATGTTTAAAATGCATAGTAATATTTAAGAGTAATAATATGTTAATTGTAGTTTAGTAAGAAATATATCTTATAGTTGTATTGCATTAACGATTAAGGACACGAGGAAGATACTAATCAATATAATTAAGGACACAAAACGGTCCGTAATTATTTATGAAAAGACTGGGTCTAATCATATCTTATACTGTTTGACAATAAAACACAAAGAACATGCCTTAACTCATAGGTATGTTTAGTTAATTAGCTGGTAAACAATATGTATATCGAATTTAACTGTTAAGTCAATGGTATAATTCATCCCCCCTCCTCAATTAAGACAATGTTGTTAGTTGAAGGTTTATATAATTGATTAGATTCTGGATTATTACAGCTAATTTAGTGAAGCATTTTAGTAGGGAGCTAGTAGACCACATTAATTGCGTGACTACATTATTATTGACTATGAGGCAGTCTCCTAGGTATTGTGTAGGTAACTATATGGTTATGGTATATAGTTTGTGGCTTGTGGGAAATTTACACTATATAAAATTGCATGCTTCTGCAAATACATGCATGGTGTATTTGGGTGCATATGCATATTACGTGTTTTTCAATCAAGCAAGAACTGACCTATCTAGTGGAAATCGGAAAGGTTTGTATCTTACAACCATAAGGTTATGAAATCGAATCTCACAAGAGGTTCTTTAGGGTTTGGGATTATCTTCCCCTGCCCCACCCTCGTGAAATGATTAATGTGAATAACACAAATAAAGTAATGCACAAATTTACGTGGTTTACAAACCTAATAGCTCCCATAATAGATTTAAGGCACATCATAATACTTTACAGTTCAACTATCTACCCTCTATATAGAACAATAGAAGGTCATTCTTGTTGCAAAAATTTTAAATTAGAGATTGGACTAGGACATCAATTATCATATCGGTACTAAAACAATTACAATAACTTATCGTTTTTGTCTGTTTCTTAAAGATTTTAACACTAGCTTCCATCTTATTTCATATTTGGCAAACTCCTTTACTATTTTACCTCTCTTATCCCACAAATTTTGATCATTCACTCATTTTATCTTACTGATTATACCTTTTCTTATAACTATTCATCTTTTTATGCTTTTTCTTTTACTTTTATCATATTTTTCTTACACACACTCGTCATATTAATTTTAAATAGTATTTTCAAATTTCATAATTTGTGTGTATATAGTAAATGTTAATATCTTTCAAAAACAGGTGGTAACAATAAGTTACACACTCAACTCGTACATTGCATGAGATTTATATCTAGAGTGTTCTAGTAACACACTAACACATACATACTGATTTACAGTACTAGCTAGTGATAGTTGTTATACGCAAGCAACTATTATTAGTATCGTGGCTGCATGGGGATCTGAGCACCAAACTTTAACAGCAAGAATGTACCTTAGATAACTTCAAGTATAGCAATAGATTAGATGATAATCATACTTCCACTAACTACAACAAAGTTGATTAAACCTAGAAGTGATGATTATGTGCTTTTTTATTATGAACCAAAAAGTGCAAGAAAGATTCGCCGATGATTATGTTTTAGTTTTACTAATTAAGCAATATAATTATTATCATATGCTAACGTTTCGTACACTATCAATGTGACATGATTGCCATTAAATTACGATTTTATAGGCCCTAGTAATAACGAGATGTTACTATAAAGATTAATATGCCACATTTTTCAATAATTATCTTTTTACATGGACCCTCGATCAAATTGAAGTTGACATTACAAAGATAAGGGGGCCTTATTTTTACCACTATGATCTCATAAAGTGAAAAAACGATAAAGATGTAACTATTTATTATTGTTTTTATTGGCTAGGCTTCCCCTATATATTTATTAACTAATTAATTAATTTAAATAATTAATAACGGTATGTAAGAAGAAATTTTACATTCGGATTCACATTCGAGTGTATAACGTCTTATCAAAACAAATACAAATGGACAATATAATTGTTGTGACGAAAAGAAAAAGAGTATCTTCTTATACATCAATCAAACTTTAAAATTTCACTCAAAACTAGTACCTAAAAACAAGGCTAATATGTTTCAAAAAAAAAAACAAGGCTAATAATAATTAAGGTCTTTGAAACCAACACATCGTATCTCAACTCCATGCACATAACATACGTCTAAGCAAAGAAAACTATGAATACCTCAGACTTAACTACACTTAGTAATCATTGTGTTAATAGATGCAATGACTTTTTAGATTTAATTAGTACTTCAATTGTTAAGACATCAATCACCGTTAAGAAGTTTTGTGTGCACAAAGTTTAGCTTTATCAGATCATACACATGATTGTACCTAACTATCTATATTTAATTTTTTTTATTTTAACTAGGGCGGCTAACGCGTGCGCCATAGCTAGTCACGTCTAATGAGCTATTTCGATATGAACTTATGTCACAAACTTATTTTTTTATTTATTTTTTTGACAAGTATGTAACAAACTTAATTGTTGGCAACATTAATGAAGGGAAAATATGTAAACAAATATCTTTGTGGGTAAAAATGTCTGCATACTATTCTTTGAGTTTTAAAAAAGAGACAATTAATATTAATGAGGGCAAATAAGTAAACACCCATTTTACTAGATATAATTGTCCAAACACTGTTCATAAGAGTTATCTCACATTTTTTATAAGGTAGGAATTTGCTCATTTGGAGCTCAAATAAGCAAAATGATAGGATTCCAACTAAGTAGAAAATGGAATTGCATTTTAGGGATGAGAAATCTATTTCAAACTCTAATATTGATTTTGAATTGGATACCCGATCCCCAAATTTTGATTACCAGACACCGATTTGGATATTAGTTTTGAGTTTATCCAAAATTATTAAAATCGGGATTCTACTTTGAATCGAAAGGGGCTCTCAAAATCGAATCGTAGAATCGTAAGATTCTACCGACATGCATAATCAAGACGTCATATCTAAATTTAATTATATATATCTAAATTATGAGTTTGAAACCTAATTATTAATAGAAAATAGTTGTTTACCCATTAAGCCACCAATAATTGACAATATATATTTATAAAAAACTATGTAGGCATATTTTAAACTTGTAGGGATTTCGCTAGTTAAAAGAAATATGTAAAATCGGGTAGAATCGTAAATCGAATCGTATGACATACATGAATCGTAAAATCGTAAGATTATTCTAAGATTTAAATCAGGAATTTATTAATAATGAGTATATCTTAAATATCAGATTACAAATATCTAACCAAATATATGTGGTTTTATGTTTTTAACATGATTTAAAAATACAATATCTAAAATCTTGTGCTGAGACTCTTAAGAGGTGGTACTCAAGAGTCCAGACTTAGGATTAAATCTCATCGACATTACTGCCCTTGCGGCTACACCCAAAAAAACAAAATCTAGTCTTTAGAAAAAGATGTATTTATATGTTATAATATGTGTATTTTTATTTTAATGTTGACAATTATTTACAATTTAATTAAAAAAACATACAAAAGTATAATAATCTTACATACAATCTAATACGAAACATTTAAATATCCAAAGTTTTTCGAATCGACTATATATTGCTAATAATTTTTATTATCCGGCTCGAAATAAGTTTCATCATATAGGATATTTGATATGTGTTTATCCCAAGATATTATTAGCAATCTTAGCATATACAATTAAATATTTATTTTTTTATTTTTATTTTTTTTAACAACGGTTCAAAAGGAGGCTAGCTCCCAACTGACTTGACACTATAACGATAAAATTTAAACCTCTTAACCAAACTAATACAAGAACCTTACGGGGGATTGGGGTTACAAACGCTTTGAACTGCTAAGTAATGCAAATAAGGGGGATGAGAAGATCCATCGTCAGAACTAGCCCTAAACTGTTCCAAACTTGTTCCCTTGCGCTTCTTGTTCCTGCAAAAACAACAATAGGGATACCTTTTACCTTTCTTGTTCTTCACCCTTGACCTGATTAGTCTTCCATTTTTTCTTGACATGACAGAGAACGTGAAGGTAGAGAGTGGTGTAGACAGCTGCACTTGGTTGTATTCAACTGTCATGGGGTCTTCGTCGTTAGAGCCTACGGATTCCACTTCATCAATATTAGTGGTAGTTAAATATCTCGCAGGTAGCTCAATCCCCTCCTCGATAATCGAACCCTCATTGCTGCTAGAAGTTAGGCTAGTAGGTATATGATCATCCAACTTCTCAACGCCAGTAGTGTTAGGCTTGGGCGGTCCGACAACTTGGCTGACCTTGGCAGCGTTAAGGGGTCACTTGGCCTTTTTCCTTTGGCCCTTTCTGTTGCGACACCTCTTTATAGGACCCACCATCCTAGTGGGCGTGAATAAGGTTTCAGGAACTTTGGATTCCTTTGCCTTATGAGGTTCAGGATGCCCATTATAGGTGGTCTTTTCCTTCACTTGTACCGTCATCTATGATACAACAGAACGCTTAAAGAAACTCAAGGTTTTCCCTTGTTTGAGATCCGAATAAGATAAATTGGAAATCTTAAGGGACTGATTATTTCTCGATCAATTGAGGAAAATATGAGATTTCCTTGGTCCCTTGTCCATATCATGTCTAGAATCCTGGCTGTTCGGATGGCTAGTAGCATCACCGTCCCCCCTTTTCCGAAAGGGTAAGGACATTGGATGTAGTGATAAGGCTCTCTACCATCATCTCATTAGCAGCACCCATGGTGGGTAAGGCTGTAATATCATTCTGAGCATCGCTATTAGGCAACCCGAAAGAGTCTAGACTGATAGAGGGGTTGTTGATCTTCCCTTTTTTTGTTGAAAATGATGTGGGGTAACTCGGATTCCTCAGTGCCCCTCTTTCCCTTGATCTTGCTAGCTTGTCTTCTCAACCCCTCCATCTTCTCCATCTCGCGAAGGATGTTCAGATTTTTAGGCTCATTCCTGGCTGCTTTGCCAAGATCTTCATGGGCCTCTTCGAGCTGATAAAGCTTGAATTCAGCTAAAGCTCTCCTGTAATGGGCTTTAGTATTGTTAGCATCAAGCATAATGACTAATGAACAGAGCTCCTTAGTCTGTTCGAAATCCCGGACTTTTAGGGCGCAAGCTACGAGGCTTAACTCAAGGGAAATGGCAAGATTCCATAAAAAGGCACAATCATCTTCATCTCTTTGTAGACAAAAGCACAAAAGTTTCAGCCCTCTGTCATACTTAGCCCCAGCAAGAACGACTTCACCTTTGCGGAACTAAATATTGCCCTCCTCCTTTAAAACTTTTGCTTAATTAAGGATGTTACGGAGACAATTATTATTAGCAAAGTTGACAATGCTTTTGTCAAAATCATTATTCAAGTGGGTGTACGAAAGGAACTCAGTAAATTCCGGCAGTCCATAACAAACTCTCTAACCCGAAAAGGAAATGATTAACAAATTCATGAAAGGGAAACACACAAACATTACCAACACAAAAAGCAACAAAGTGGAACAAACCCTGATTCCAGGTCGCAATCAAGAAGGATTGAGCAGAGCTACAACAACCAAGCTCAACCACAAACCAACACTATAACATAAAAACAAGGCTGCCACAGAAGCAAAAGAGGGGCTGATGTAGTCAATTGGTGGTCGAACCACCACCCCAAAAATAGAAACCTTGCTGGCATAAAAAAGAGGAACAGCTAGGGGTGACAAGCCGACGCGAGAAACCGGCTAGTCCTAGACAAAGTCGATGGGTGATCGAGATCGCCACTCGGCCCGTTGATCGGATCTCCCTCACAAGCTTAACACTCCTCGACCAACGAGGGCGTAGGGGAACCACGATCTGGGAGGAAATGGACTCGCCGTTGATCGAGAGGGGGGACCACTTACTCATATCGTCGGCGGCCCGCCTGGGTTGGCAGAAGGGGGTTGGTTTTCGAAAACTAAGGGCTGATTTTTGAAAACTAGGGGCTTGAAGAAGTATTCTGGTTTTGGGGCTTGCGCGTGGGGCGCGTTCTAGATATATTTTTTTGAATGTTATTCTTAAATCAACCGTTTTTATTTAAGTTCATCACTTTTTAAATGTTTATGTGCATTACATTGTAAGCCTTAACAGATATTCCCTTTTGATTTAAGTCCATCACTTTTTAAATGTTTATGTGCATTATATTGTAAGTCTTAACAGATATTCCCTCTGTCCCTATTTTTTTTTTTTTTGCCCAATTTGACTTTTCACGCTCTTTAAGACGTGTTTTAAAACATATATAACTTCATTTCTATACACGTAAAAATTATAAAAACTTGATATTAATAAAATATACAATGAGACGAATCTAACAAGACCTCAAATGACTATATTATCTCTTGTTGATTAATGGGAATTTATGGTCAAAGTTTTTACAGTTTGACCCATTTATTTGCAATGGGGCAAAATACTAAGGACAAAGGGAGTATTGTTTAGTTCACCTTATTTTTTTATTTATCAGTGGTCAAACTTTGACCTTATGTATGCGATAATCTATAAAGAAGAAAATATATCAAGTTGGATCTTATTAGATTCGTAATAATGTGTATTTTTTGAAACAACGTAATAATGTGTATTTTATTAACATGTAATTTTCCAAAATTTTAAATTATGAAATTAAAGATATTTAATGATAAAAAAAACCACACATAAAACGATAAATTATGTCAATTTTTTAATTTTATTTTATTTATTTTATTTATTTTATTTTTTTATCTGAACTTATTTGATATGATCTAAAATAAGTATAAATAAGGTAAACTAAACATGACCTAATATAGTAATAGCTTTGTATTCCATATGATAATATGGTCATCCTCGAGTCAATAATGGTATCAGGTTTCTAACTGATCCTTCGAACCCTTATCTCCTCCTCTCATTTGGCAACCTCTTCACCGACAAGGACCTCCTCCGCAAAGACCACCTCCTCTCCTCACCGCATTAGCTACCTCCACCGTGTTTCACCTAGCCTTAGCTTGCTTTGGATGTCTTCTTCGGCTCCTACTATCGTGCCTTAAAGCAGATTTTGGCTAAGAAATTAAAGAGGAAGGGACTTTACGATGAAGACTATCTTGGGCTATGTTACTACAAACTATTTTTTTCCTTTTTTTAAATCTACACTGTTTGATTTTTACACTTACTAATGAATCAGTTTAAATATGAATCCTTTTAATTACATTAGATAATAATTATTCCCTCCGTTTTTCTTTAAAAGCCACACTTGTCATTTTTCGTCCGTTTTAAAAGCTACATTCTTTTATTGGAAACCTTTACAATTTAATAATACTACGTATATCTTTATCCTCTAATGGTCCCTACCCACTCTTACTTAATCGTTTGTCACTCCTCCAATAGTCCCCACTCCCTCTCATATTACTTTACTTTTCAATAAAATAATAACTCATTGTCTTTTCTTATAATTTTTTATTACCTCATCTACCCTACTAACATCTTATTTTATTAAACCTTCTAAAACTCCCTACAATCCAAACTCTAGCTTTAAAAAAAAAAAAAAGTGATGCGCGGAGTTTTAGGAGAGTAATATAATATGATGAGCGAGTGAATAATTTATTATAATAAAAGTAAGATGGGGGTCATGAAAGATAAATATGTGAGAGAGTAGATATTTTTATTATATAAGTGGGGATCATGGGGGAGAGAGAAATAATAAAATAATTTAAGTGGAGTTTAAAGTAACAGAGAAAAATGATAAAATATAGTATAAAAAGTTATCAAATATAGAAGTATTACACTTAAAAAAAACACCCATAAAAGAAAAGTGATGCATTAAAAAAAAACGGATGGAGTAATATTTTGAAAATTTATATTGAAATAAATTTAACATGACCCCATTTGATTACGGTTTTCATTTTGTAAAAGTACAATGGTACAAGTCACCCACGATGGTCAAAGTTAAGTTCATAAATTTAATGTAACAGTACAAATCGTGTGTGTATTAAAAAAGAACAAAGGTAATACAGGGTAACCAAGGTTGTCAGAATTGGGATCCTACTTTAGATCGGTGAGAGGAGTAGGATCGAATACGTAAAATTGGGTCGTAGAATCGTAAAGTCCTACGAAATTGATAAAAGGGGTAATAAAAAGGTTGCTACATCAGCAGATAACATTTTTTAAGCCATAAAAATGCTAAAATTTATAGTTTTAGTAGTTGGATAGTATTTTTCTTAGCTTAGAGAAAAGTTTGATTACTTTAGGCTCAATTTAATAAGTAAAAAGTAGGATCGTACGATCCTAACCGATTTCGACTGATCCTACACGATTCTGTCCGATCCTGACCGATCCTGTACAATCCAATAATAATACAAGTGAAAAGCAGGATCGTTTGATCCCACCCAATTCTATACAATCCTGTACGATCCTGACCGATCCGATAGCGATCCTGCATGCGATTCGAATCGTTTGGCTAAAATACGATCCTAGGTCGCATGATCCAACAATCTGGATCGCGATTTTGACAACAATGAGGGTAACAACTTAAACCGAATGGAGAAAATACAGTATTGTTATTAGAGATTATTATGATTTGAAGTTTCGGTCATGAAATTGCTTAATGAGTCCATATCATGACCAAAAAAATTATAAACAGGGAAGGGGGGTGCCCAACCTTTAACAAAGATATAATTAGTACCAATATAAAGCATGACATATTTCATGGATCGATTAGGCATCTTCACCTTAAGGCATTTTCTGGAAATAACTTTTTTAGATAATGATTAGCATATTGACCTTGCCAAATTTCAACTTAACTTTGAAACAAAGTCAGATTGTCAGCTTTGTCCAATAAGGCAGTAATGTTTTAAGGTTGCAAAGTTTCAAATAGTATTTTAAAATAGCTTTCGGAGGTTCAGACTTTATAAATAGCATTTTCTGTCCCCATTTTATTCATGTCTACGTCCTTATTGTCATTAAATTATAGGATAACAAAACAAAAATGTTGAAATTTATAGACTAGATAAGCATCTGAAAAAGTTGCCTACTTTATTAATTCACAAAGTTCAATGCACATATGATGAAAAAAAAAAACATGGTAAAATCTGAAAAAATGAAAAAGAAATTTGTATAAACATGAGAAAAACCATACAAAACAAAATTTCTAAGGTCGTAATACTTACTTTCAGAATATGAAGCAAAGAAAAGGCTGGATCTCAATTCAATATATATGCAATTTCTAAGCCATAGATACATACTCGAGATTGGGATGGAGGGTAGTATACAAGTAAACTAAGAGTTCATATACAAATTGAAACAATCAGAATAGCATACTTAATACGCGATCAATATATTGTAGAATTTATAATCCGCACAACAATTCTAGTCATTTTTGATCCACTGAATGTCAAATTATCAGCACCCACTAACTCTCCTCTCTTAAACAGCCTTTCTATTTGTCTCACCTCCTCATCGGTACACTCCTCCACAAGCAAAAGACAAAAACCCTCAACCCTAACTGTCCTTTCCATCTCAGCAATAAACCGAGAGGGAAACAAAGCAACGTCAAATTGAGCAGAGAATGCGAAATCAAAAGCATCATCAAAGAAAGGCAAATAGTAAGGGTCAGCACGACTAACGAGTGGAGGTGAGTCAACAAGATCAATGGCTGTAACATCAGACACGCCGATTTGTTGAAGAGCCATTACTTCCTGTCCAGCACCAGCTAAGAGGCAGAGGGACTTGGAAGAGTTAGAGAGGATAGAAAATTTGTGAGAAGGGTTATTCTTCTGGGCATCAATGAAGACACGAGAAAATGACTTAACTTTGTTCAGCCATGCAGAAGTTGACCAGAGGCGATGGTTCTTCTTCTCAAGAGTGGAGAAAGGGCGGGGGTGATGATGAGAATCACAAGTGGAGTGAGGAAATTTGAGAGGGTTGTGAGGAGACAAATGGGGAATACAAGTTTCTGGTGGATGGAGGAGAATGGAAAAAAGGATGACGGTGGCAATAGTAGAAACAATTAGAGAGATTCTGTTTAGGAAGGCTTGGATATGCAGCTCCATCTAGATTTCTTCTGATTTTCCCTCAAGTCTGGAAAATTTCTGAATGAAGAAACTTTTGCATATCTATCAGAAATAAGCCATTTTCTTATGATTACTTTCTCATCTGATCATATGACCATATCTTCTATGATGTCCATTGCTCAGCAGCTAATTGTTGTGTCTTTCATACTGTAATCTTGCACTTTTCTTTCCAATTTTCTCTTGGATATAGAAGCACCTGCATGTACACTCAAACCTTAAACTTCAAAATTTGAATATGAGTTTATAAAAAATCTCTGTCTGAAAATGGTCACATTACTAAAAGATCCTTAGAATAGTTAAAACCCTGTCACTTTTCCCATCACACGATTTTAGAGGCATTTAAGGAAGCCCAAGCATAAACCATGACCATTTAATATAAAAG
Organism: Chenopodium quinoa; assembly: GCF_001683475.1. NCBI lineage: Eukaryota > Viridiplantae > Streptophyta > Magnoliopsida > Caryophyllales > Amaranthaceae > Chenopodium > Chenopodium quinoa. The sequence continues at coordinate 10,062,777 of NW_018743292.1, forward strand.
TAACAAAACATTCCAGACATCCTAAAACAGTTTGTGACTATTATTTCCAAGTAGAGGGAGTTTATGAAATCAATAAAAACACCCTTTATATCTGATACAGATGATATTCCCCCAATCAAATGAATCCTCGGAGAAGTAACAGTTTGCATGATGAACTTTAATGATCAAGAGAATCCTTCCCCTTCAACTTGTGATCGAAGCTTAACTAAGAAGTTGATTCTAAACATCTAACAAACAGTCTCTCTAAATAGTTTCTTAACATGAAAAAAAGTACCTTTCATCTTTAGCACCCCAGACCCTATATTCACGATTAGCACTAGCTAGTTGTTCATGAAGTTGTATGCACACTTCACTGTTTCCAAATTATACCTACAAATAATTAGTCTAAACTATAAACACTCAATACTTTTGTAGTTGCTAGAGATTATATTTGCAACAAAGATAACAGCAATGCAACAACGCCAATAATGCATCCCGTTAAAGGCTATGTCTTGGAGGATAGAGATATATGGGAGTATGATGTGTAGATGATATTTTGCATATAAATCTCAAAAATCTGATTCTAACCACCAAAAAAAAGTTACTTTTAAACTTACAAAAATTCACATAGTTGGTAATTCTCCTTAAATAACAGTCTATTAGTTTCTTGATTGAATTGAACTACTCAGTATTACATTGATTGAATTGAACTACAAAAGTTCACAAAATTGGTATTTCTCCTTAACATATAAACCAATATAAGTAATATCAGTTATAGCCACCTGAAGAGCACATTTACTCCAAATTCACGCGATCACGGCATCACGCCTTGCATTTTATTGGCAAAATGGCAAGCCCCAATTCCATCCAATGATTCATATAAATGGATCAATAAATTTCCATCCAAATAATACTGAAACTAACAGAATTATGATCAAATTTTATGATAAAACACAGAAACATTATCATTGATCCCCAATTCATTATCCATTCATCCCTAAGTAAAGGCAAATTCAGCATAATCTACTGCAATTACAATCATCCTCAAACACTCTTTACACTCAAATTAATCCCAAAAAACTTCCAGCTTTTAGCTTAAACCCTAATCCAACATCAAACTAATCAATAATGTGCACAAATCTAAATCAATCAATGTACATTCTGTGATTAACAATAGATAATTAAAATTTGACATATAATACAGAATAAAAAAGAAACCCCTAAATAATGAAATTTGCGATTCCAATTAAATACTGTAATTAAACTCAGAAAAGACAAAGTAACATTACCTGGAATCTGATAGTATACAGCACGGCGGCGATGACGGTGGTGATGGCCGTAGGTGGGCCCTTAACACGGCGAAGATCCGAACTTACGAAATTTTTTTTTTTTTTTTTGGGAAATCGGATGGCATAAATTAGATGAGTGTAGAAATGGATTTCAAATTTTCAATACTTAGATCCACGAAATGATGATTTGATGGACCAATTTTATTGGAAATCCGGCCCATTTTAGAATCGTTTAAGTGGGCCGTTTGGTAGTTAAAAAATACTGTATTTGTTTGTTCATGGTTCTTAAATCCTGTCACGATTTTAAAAAGGGACTGTGGTGCTTGTATCGTGTGTGCTAACATATTTGGTACGTAAAGCTGGGCATGGGCCGGGCTGGCACACGGGCTGCCTGGCACGGCACGCTAGATGGCCCGTCCCGGCACGAGCACGGCAGCGGCATGACATGGCATATGGAACGGTTGGTGGGCCGTGAGCCGTGCCGTGAACAAAGAAATTGAAATTTGGCACGAGCACGGTGGACGGCACAAACATCGGCCCGTCGGCATGGCCCGCCAGACACGATACTTTTATAATGAAATTAATATTTTTTTAACAAAATAATAAAGCAAATATTAAAAATAAATAAATAAATGGGCGGTACGGGGGCCGGCACGACACGGCACGCTAGGCACGTGGGCCGTGTTGTGCCGTGGGCTGACTTGTGGAAATGGCCGGCATGACACGGCACGATCGTGCCAGCATGACGGCACAACATGGCCCGCCGTGTGGCTAGGCACGACCGGCACAGGCCACGGCGGCATGGCACGGCACGGTGCCCAGTTTTATTGGTACGGAGTAATGTTCTTTGAAATTGTCTTCCGTCAAACAAAATGGAACCTTATGTTTGACACTAGTATTGTTTGTAGAAAAAGACTTGTAAGTGTATATACTTTACAAATACTACGTATATAATCACTTATGCACTGAAAGTTGCAAACTTTAATGTACGGAGTAAATCTGAGTTTTATTATTATTTGGTCTTGTACTCTTGTCAAATTTTTGAGTCTAAATGAAATTTATAAGAAATTGAATTAAAATTTTGGATCAGATTGAATTAAAATTGAACGTCCTGGAGTTTAATTGAACTACTAGTACTTTATAGCATAACACACCTAATAGCTCAAAAATGTTGAATTGCATATGAAATAGCTCAAAAATGTTGAGCTCTATTTGAATATGATATATCCAATATACAACCCTAATCTTATACATTCGTAATCCAAATATTCTGAGGCAGGGTTCTGATTAAAAACCTCATCCGAGAACTTGTGATCATAATTGATTACGTGTAATTTTTTCAATTGATATATTTAGGTTCTTTTCAATTCATTGGTAGGTTAGATTGATGATGTCACTAACTATATCCATTGAATGCATTTTTTTTTCTTGTGCTGGATACTTTGATGGGTGTCCAATCACAGGGTATGTATGATTTTACCACCTTTTTTTTTTTTTTTTTTTTTTTTTTTTGTTTTTCCTATTTTGAGAAAGATAATTAATTAGTTTCTAAATCATCTAGTCTATGATGTGTGTGTTTCAGTGTTTCACCAAAAGTCAAATATGATGACACCTCTATTTTGTTTCAACAACCTTATATTGTGAACAAAGTTGCAACCTTAACTAACCAGTAAGGCAGTAACCATTGAATACAACTGAGAAAGGAAGACGAAGGAAAGACTCAAAGACAAGCGACAACCTCAATTATTGTAACTGAAGCACTACGTAATAAGTAAATAATTGAAAATTCATAACATCTTATTTACATGGTGCTACACCAGTATGGCAGTATATCAACATAGGCAAACACGAAAAGAATCTGACACTCCAAATGTCAATCACCAAGCTAAGCTTTAAGCGTCAAAACTATCATAGCACTGATTTAACATTTCTTAATTGAAAAGGTACACAAATTTATTAGTTCTCCTATCTTTACTGGAATCGTTATTTAATGATTCTTACCTTCAGGGCCGTCTCCGACAATTTAAAGGCTCTATGCTAATTTAATTAGGCCCCTTAAATTTTATAAATACCATTTTAAAAAAGGACTATAAAAAAACTTCTTTATACAAACTCCATACTAATATGCAAGTATTGAAATCGACTCTTGATCACTACCAGAGACATTAGTCCCCTTAAGTTTATCTTGCCTCAGTTGCCTAGCTATATGAAAATTTTGTCCTGTTTTTTTTTTTTTTTAATTAAAATAAATAAATAACGGATAATGAGTGAAAAGTTATAAATGATGTGTAATAAGATGAGTAAAAAGGGTTGGAACTTTTTAAAACATGCCAAAACGAAAAGTAAGTCAGACGCGGATTAAAAACAGGTTACGAAGAACATACTCCAAGGACAAATTAAGGAAAGAAACCGGCAAAAATTTGCTGTAAACCCAAATAAAAGCCAATGTCTAGAACATATACGAATGTTTTACAATTTGGTCACTCTATTATTATTGTAATACCTTTTCACCGTATTCTGCTGTAGTTTGTTTGACATTGAATATCAAATCCCCCGGATATGTCTTCCTTGCCCATTATTATAAAAAAATCTTAGGTTATCATCTTATCACTTTCGAATGATTAGTGTTACCATTATTAATTTGGTAGGGCTAAGTCTTCCATTGTGGCATAATGGCATATGTCATAGAATTAAATTAACCATATTCTTTAATTTGCTTCTAATATTTGACTTGAATTGATGAGCAAGAAAATATAGAAGATTCATTCTTTAGTAGAAACACTATTAAATTTGTGTGCTTATTAAATAGGTTAATAAGATATACTCACACTAATTTAGATTTTTACTTATTCAATGTTTGATTGTGATCCCAAATGGAATCATATATGTTACAAGTATCTTTACGATTTCACTCCTCATATTATTCGAGCCAGCGAACCCTAACTTAAATGATCAACAATAGTAGATGGTATGTCAAGAAAGGTTCATGTAATTTTAGATTAAATATGATCGACCTTAATATAAACTTCATCTGATTAAACAAGAGCGTGACAAATAGTATGAACCAAGGCAGCAGTAATAAGTTTTCGATACCTAAATCTTGACCACCCAAACTTATCCATTATATGAAGAAGATAACTAGATAAAAAATCTCTCTCACCAACCTACAAAAGCTTAACATCAACGTATCGATGAGTAATCAGAAAATTGTACGTAATATTGAACTGTACTCCGTATTATTTTGTACACATGTAGCTTAATTTGACAAATTGAATTTAGAGAATGATCATTATCATACGGTAGTGGTCCTTGACTGCAACCAATTGAATACAAAGAACGAAGTATATTATATAAATATAATGGTTCAAAAATTTAAAGTAACGCTACAATAAAGTCATGTGAATACAATATCATAAAGTATATTATATGATAACAATATAATATATGGTTCAGAAATAGTGTATGATTCTATTATCAACCATCTCTCTGTTGGTAAGTCATTCAATAATTTAAGACTAAAGTTTTTGCAATTATTTGAGTATGGACATTTGAAAAAGAGAATGAGGTTCTTCTAGAAATACTTCAAGCTAAGCTACGCGGAACATATTGCATGCTATTCTTTGCTAATATGTTCCTAAAATAATTGTTACACCCACCAACTTTTAATCTATTTTTAGTATTATTTTTTGGAATAATTATTGTCACGTTTTCTTTTACTAGTATAAGATGACTTTAATCATTTACCGTCTTAAACTCCTAATATTACAACTACAGTTGTTTTATATACAATTTTTTCAACTTTCTAGCCTACTCTATTGCCTTCTAGTAGTACGCATTAGAGCTCTTTTCACTTACCTCACTTGCCATATTTATACATAAATTGTACTTTGTATAAATGTAGTATTTCGTGTGATTCATATAAATTTCGGCATATATATGTAACAAATCATACAAATTGTGATTCTAATTGAGTAAACCTATTGTATATATTGTACGTCCATTACATGCATACAGGTTTTTACTTAAGAATTAAAGTGAAATACATTCTAACTGAAATAGTTTACTAATTAATTTTTTAAATCTTAAGTTAATCTTCATATATGTTTGTTTTAATCAACTAATAAATCTACCTAATTTTGTCTTGATCATAGAGTTTTAATGAACTACTCATCAATCCGAATCATATAAGATCATATACATGACCATATTTAGTCTAGTCACAATACAATTTTTTAATTATAAGAATATTGATGAATTATATCTTTTACATTTAAAAAAATTCATACGTTGAATATATGAATATAAATTTGAATGAAGCGGATATATTTTTTTACTGTCTCATTTATACCATTTCATTTATTGTACGTATACATTGTTTAATATATGAATATAAATCAATACGTACTATCCGCATAGTTCTAATGACTATAAGTGGATACATATAATAAAGCTTATTCCGAACGAACTACTTGTAGCTAGAAAAATAAGTCTTTCATTAAAACAGTGATCAATTGAAAGAGTAGAGTGTAATTTGTTTATGAATTTCCTACCACTTAGCTTACTTATGACTTTATGAGCAAGAAAGCAATTATTTTTGTAGCAAGATTCCATTAATCAAGTAATAATTAATTGAAGTTGTTTCATAGGAATGAAGTAATATCATAGCACAAGGGCAACGTGAAAGATTGATTAATTTATTATAGAGTTGTTTCATAGGAAGCATATTGCCAACAAGTAAGAAGCCGTCTCTTGAAAGAAATTAAGGCAAAGCGATAGATATAGCAGCCACAATAATCCACGTGGCACACCAATTATGACCACTCTTTTTTTTTTTTTTTTTTCCTAACTCTTGTCCAACCATAATTTTGTGCTTCTATTTCACTGCACTTGGATGATGTAGCATCCTCTTCAATAATGATTGATTTTTTCATCATGATAATTTAATTTGGCAAAAGAAGAAAAAGGTGCATAAATTCCATTGATAAACTTTTCAAAGGTTTATGCCAAGAATTTCATTGATTGCATGGATTCGTTTGAAAGTTCATGTCGAAAGTATAGGGTACAATATTTGCAAAAGCCAAACTATTTCAAGATTGTTAATACTAGTAAAAAAAAAATAATAATTAAAAATGTTACCAAATTAAAATTTATTGATTTATGAGTGTTTTAAATAGACTTAAAATCGTCACAATTTGAAATACCTAGAAAGAAATCGTGATCGAATTTAAGTTTTATTATTATTATTATTATTATTATTATTATTATTGATAGGGTGATGATGCTAAAAAAGTTCTAGTGAGAAAGTGAAAGAGATCAAACAAAAATGATGAATGTTTTCCATAATCCGTCATTGACAAGCTTGTTCTTATTAGGCTACTAGAAAAATGTACTGTGGCCCTTTCTCGTTTTTGTTTTTGTGTATAATTGATCTTCAATCATTCACTTATACTAGAATGGTTTGTTAATGCATGTAAGTTTTCCATGGAAAATGTAGCAATCAAAAGAATTTCCAATAATATGCACTTGTCTTATTTGAATTATGCAACTCACATCACGTTCAACATATTAATCTACTCCGATATATTGGCAAAAAGTCAATTTACATCGATCACCTTCAAGGCTTCAATCAAGTACATGGATAAAAATTAAAATTTGGATTTTTAGTTTCTTACCCCCAAGGAACAAATGTACTATGTTGGTAAATTCGTAATAGGCATTAGAACGTATTGTAATTTAGCTTTAAATCTTTAAATATATACTACTATAACCGATTTTTAATAATGAGACTGTATCAAAAATTATCCAGCATTGCGTCGATAAATACGGTCAAAGTAATCCTTTTTATCTTTTTCGAAGGGAAAGAGTGACACAAAACATTTCAATCATCTAGAATTAGGTGATTTTTAACGGTTAATTTTATAAAGAGTTAAAAAGAAGATTCAATACCAATGAATGGCACTCATACTCTGTTACTCGGGCATTTTTTTTTTAAAAAAAAAAACCCAAATATAATAGATGATTCTAATATAGTCTTATGACTTTTGACTACCACAATTTTTTAAAATGGACAATTGAGATTAGTAATTTTAATTAAATTAATTTTTTAATTATTTTAAATATATTTTTATCTTCTAGAAATTATTTTTAATATTTTCGAAATTCTAGAAATAAAAAATATATATAAAATAATTAAAAAAAATAATTTTTAATTAAAATTACTCATTAAAGATAAACTAAAAGTAAAACAATCTCAACCGTCAATTTTAAAAAAATTATAATAGTCAAAAGACTACATTAAAATTTTCACAAATATATGCACTAGCTACTTAGCTAGTAAAAAGAGGTAGAGTGGATATTTAATTTTACAAATCACTAATAACATTAAAAAATTGACATTAGCAAAATTCAAAAAACAGAGCAAAAAGTCTCAAATGGACTGCATACTAAAATCCACCAAAGCCAACAAAAAAGTCACAACTTTGACTAATTCCCATCTAAACTCAACTACACGACACTATACCATTCTCTCTCTTTCCTCTCTCTCACCTTCTTCCACTTATATATAACCCTCTTCATTCTACCCTCTTTTATTTCCTTTTCTTCTTCTCTTTATTCTCTCTTCTCAAATGCCATTTCCGGCGCTTTTTTACCCCTTTACACTATCTCAAATATTTAAATTTTTACTGTATTGATCAGTAATGTATCAAATGGTTATCTATAATTACTCCATCATACCCATCCTTCTGTTACTCCTTACGAGTAACCTCGCCGTTGCTCAGCAGAGCCCACCCGGGGCAGACCCAGATGGGTTCTACAAAGGCGGGAAATTCAGCCCGTCTATGGGGGTGATCATTATTGTCCTAATTGCCGCACTCTTTTTCATGGGGTTTTTCTCTATCTATATTCGTCACTGCTCCGACAGCTCCTCCACCCACGGTACCGTGGTGGGTCGGGGGATTGGTTCGATACGACGATCGCGTCGAGCCCCACGCGGGCTCGACCCGGAAGTCATTGAGAGCTTCCCGACTTTCGACTACGCGGCTGTTAAGTCCGCGAAGTTCGGAAAAGGCGCGCTTGAATGCGCGGTTTGTCTCACGGAGTTCGAGGATGATGATGTTTTGCGTCTTATACCTAAGTGTGACCACGTGTTTCATCCTGATTGTATTGATGCTTGGCTTGTGGGCCATACTACTTGTCCCGTTTGTCGTTGCAACCTCGCTGATGCGACCGACAATAGAGATGATCAAGTTCAGGTAAACCGAAACGACGTCGTTGTAGAGGTAGTAGACGAAGTCAGAGTTGAAGATCACAATGAAAACAATAACGAAGGAAATGAATCAATGGAGCAGCCGTTACATGGGAGAATGGGTAGGAGCCGTACGATGAGGAACCTTTCATTTGGACGGCCAAGATGGTTGGGAAGATTTGCGCGGTCATTTTCAACAGGACACGTGGCGGTAAAACAGTGGGAGGATATGGAGAGATTTACGCTAAGATTACCTGCAGAAGTACGGAAGCAAATAGTGAGTGGTAAGCTAGAGAGGACCACTAGTTTGTTAGTTCTCCCTAGAGAAACAAGCTCTAGACGAGGGTACCGAACTGGGTTCAGTGAAGGGAGCAGTAAGGGCCGGTTCGGTAGTGTCCGTTCAGACCTACCAGTACTTGGTCGGTCTGACCGGTGGGTTTTTTCTTTGACGCCGCCCTTTTTTACTAGGGCGCCGTCCGTAAAATCCCCTAGAGTTGTTGGTACTACTAGTACTACACCTACTAGTCGAGGTGGTTCTTTGCGTGGTTCTGTTCGTGAGAATGTAACAACAACAACTACTACTACAAGTCGAGAAGGCTCTTTGCGTGGTGCTATGCAAGCTGAGTTGACTCAGTTACCCGTCTAAGTTAACAATTTTTTACCTGTAAATTATAATATTATCTTATAGTTAATTAGTCTTACATGCTTTTTAATTTATTTATTTTTACAGCTTTGGTGGAGGTAACAATATTCACCATATTTAAAACTTAATTGGGGAAAATGTGAGCAATTTTTGTTTTGGTTAATTTTCGTAGGGATGTAAATTATTCTATTATACACTCAGTCTATGTAAGAATGATATACTGAGTGACGTGTAAAATGATGGGGAAGTGTGTGAACGAAACATTTGCACGCCACACATTGTCTACACGTATGTATGATATAATAGGTAAAAAAATATGTTGGCCAAATTCCTATTACGAGTGCTTAATTTCAAAGATTAGTAGAAAAAGCATGTTTATATATTTTTAAAATAATTAATAATCACCCCCAAATTATTACAGGGTTTTGTCATTATCCCATAATTAAATTTAAAAATATAAAACTTAACGCCGCAATTCACAGCGCAAAAATCCAACAAAAATGACTCAACTCTGCACTACCTTTCGTCAAATACGACAACCATCATACTCTTCTTTTCTAAAAATTCTTCCTATTTTGTTTATTTTTTTTTTTTTTTTTACAATCACGGTCAAAAAGGATCAATATTGTACAAAGGTAAAAGATTGGATGAATAGAACAAGTCAAAATTAGAAACAAGTTGGAAGCTTCTTCTTCAAGAGTCTGCTATTGTGCTTGATTATTTTTTGTATGATGATTGCAAATTTAGTTGTTACTGTTTCTTTACTCATAGTTAGTGATAAGTTGATAAGTTGAATTTGATTTGTATAATAAATTGGTCATTTGGTAATTGTAAGGATGAGTGTTGTCATTGATATTTAATTTAATCTTTAATCATGAGTTATATCTACTAAATTATAATTGAATCACACAATGAATTATATAGAACAAATATTTAGAGATCAAGGAAGTGATGGTTTATGAGGTGACCTGGTAATGTTTTCATTTGCCTCCTATCTCCAAGGTCAGAGGTTTGATTATCTACACAATATAAGTCTCTACATTTAAAACAATATTTATAAATTTGAATGCATTTTAACTCGTATTTAAAATTGAATTTAGTCATAGAATTGAATAGTATGGGGTTGCTATTATATTGTATCATTGTTCACATTGACTATTCAAATAAACATGGCGGACAACATGATCAATTTGTTAATAAAATTCTTTGGTTACCTATAATTGGTCAAATAATAGATGTCCTTAATTAATCGGACAGAAAGAGGAATATAGCCGGTCCAAATCAATCCATCTTTTTCACATTCCTTTTTGATTCGTTGTTCCTTTGTTCTATTGCTACGACCGTCAGCCCAGCATCATACTTACTTTTAAGAATAATGAAATTTTATGTGTGTTCACTTGGACGATCTAGAATGAGACATAGTAATACGAATATTATGAACAAGTTAATTAGGGATTATTGACAAATTGGAAAATAATTGTATTTATGATGAATAAATTCTAAATATTTTCTGCATATTGTACTACCTCTTTTCTTCCTAAAAAAAAAAAAGAGACAAAACAAAACAAAATCTAAGCTCTTTTCTCTCCCTTTCATTTTCTATGACAAAATGTAAATTATTCTAACTCAAAAAGTAGTACGACTATAGTTGATTGGTGTTCATGATAATACTACTTCCGTTTCATGTTTTTTGCAACTTTGAAATATTTTATGTCTCATAAATAATACCCAGAGTTACAAAAAATATGAAATGGAGGTAGTATCACTAAAATGATATTCCTTGTATTAAAAAAAAAGTATTTGAATATAGATTCGAAGACCTAAGAACAAATTAAAAATCTCATAACTTGAATATATATATGAGAATATGACCCACCACTACTCCAAGGACATAATAAATGACCAGTAGTAACTTATATGTCAATTGCATATTGCAACCTGACTAGTAGTAATTTATGTGTCAATTGCATGTTGCAACCATAATGTATACAAGAGAGAATGTATACAATATAACGTTCAAATATGTACCGATGAAGGCATGACCTAGTCTTGTCAAAAGAAGTGTTTTTTTTGGATTTATGGAGAATACTAAGTGAGGACATTTGTACAAGTACTATAGATAACAAGTTCGACTATCTACTTCCTTATGGCCTTATTTATAATTCGTAATGCTCTTTTTATCTTTTAGCTATAAAAAAAAAAAAAAAAAAAAAATTAAGAAACCGAAAGATGCATGAAAGAGAACAATCAAGGAAATTGAGATAATTTTGTTAAGGGTGATCTCCTCAGTCTTCACTTACGTCTCGCAAGTTCCACCCAAAATCTAACAAGTTTACTCCGCAATTAAAAAGCCACATAACGAGCCATCTCCGTAGTTGAAATTTGGACCAGGCCCACTTCTCAAATGCAAAAATCCATTTATAACTGGAGTGGGCTGGATACACATTTCCTAAATAAGGCCTTTATTGTGGGTCATGAAAATTGCTCATAGAATAAGTTGAAATGTTAAATTGTTATAACTGACCCAAAATTAAAATCAAGTCCAAAGTTATGGGCTATGAAAATTTCACGACCTGAAACCTGAAATCAACCCAATTCAAAAAATCCACAAATTTGTGGGTCAACCCCAAAATTGACCCAATTAAAAGTATAAAAAAAATAAAAATGAATTGATCGGAATAATACCAACTATAGATTAGGTGCACTCAACCTCATAACCTTAAAGTCGAGTAATTCACTTGCATTGGTGCAAATTTCTAGCGTAATATGACAACCGTGGTCAATTTTATAGATAAGACTTACAAAATCGTCATTTTTTTTTTAATCTTTTACCTTTATTTTATGGGTAATGAATAATGATAATGTATCCCTTAGAATTACATTCTAAAATCACATGTCAGACATTGGAATTATTGGTAATATTCACTTAATATCTCTACATTTGGCTCTTGAATAAATCTTTAATGATATTGACTAGAGTTACAAAATTAAACAATAACGACTTTATAAGTCCAGTGGAAATTATCTTTTATGCATCATTGCTTCACTTAAAGGTTTTAGTTGGTGTTGCTAATTAACGCACCCGACATATAGTTGGTGTTGTTCCAAGTTTCCAACAACCAATTTTGCCCCCTCTTTGTTATTTATTGATCTGACCTTATAGGGTTGTGCTCTACTTTGACATAGAGCTAAATTAAACCTTTAGCATTATTCTAATCAGAGTATATTCTGACTTTATTGTATTGTATCATTTGGTTTTTGTGGCCTGTGGGTGGGCAGCCTGCTCTTTTCATTGTCCATCCTCATTCTCATATATTACTGTCTCTCTATATACTTTAAAAATATTACTTAGTATGTGTTTAATAATGGAACCCCTCTCATTTCAGCCAATATGCTAATGATATAATATTCATGCCAAAATATTTTGCTATTTCTAAAACAACTAGGATGTTGGTTTTTTAAAAGTAAGGAAAAGGACTTCGTTTATATATTTTGAAGGTAAAACTTTCCACTGAGCCTAACCTCCTTACTCGGACCATGTTGACTTATGCTACTCGTCCTAGGTGACCTGGTGGGGTCCTTCTCCTTATCTACGATTGAAAAAAAAAAAAAAAAAAATACTTTGTACTATGGAGCTTTATTATCACCCAAACTTAAGTTCTAAACTCAAACTACAACACTCTTCTCTTATATCTAAATTTCTCACTTTATTCTCTGATCATCAGAGCTATAACTTAAATGCCTTCATCCAAATATTTCCTTTTCTCCTATTTATGCATTTCCCCTAAAATATAATGCCGTTGACTATCAATCATGAAAAAAAACTTCATAATTTTCCTCTTCTTCTTCCTCATACTCCTCCTAAGTCAACGTGTTCGAGCCCAGTCTAGTCCGCCTGAGCTCGAACCAGACTCACACAATCGCGAACACTCTAGGCAACCCAAGGAGATAATCATCGTCGCTGTGGTCTCTATCATCTTGTTTATTGCGTTTTATTGCATCTATCTTTGTTGTTGCATAGATGACCATTTAGTCAATATTGGCAATTGGAGTCGCTGGACGCCTATAAACTTCGTTGAATCATTTAGGCATTCGGCTAAGGTCTCGTTTGGACTCGATCCCACCGTAGTCAAGAGGTTCCCAACGTTCGAGTATGAGGCAGTAAAGTAAAAAAATGATCGGAATAAACACACTAGAATGCGCAGTTTGCCTAATGGAATACAACGATAAAGACGTGTTACGTTTAATACCTAAATGTGACCATGTTTTTCATGCCGAATGTGTTGATGATTGGCTAGTAAGTCACGCCACCTGCCCCGTGTGCCGGTTCAACCTCACAAATGCCGACTTGTGGGATCGTGATATGTCACAATACGACATGATTTTGGAAGTTAGAGACGACAATGACAACAACCAAGGGATGATCAAAGACATATCATTATCGAGGTCGTTATCGACAGGACATATGGATAAGTTTACGCTAAGGTTGCCTAGGGAGGTATGGAAGCAGATTATGATGAATGGTAATAAATTGGAAGGGAATACTAATTTGTGGGTTAAAAGTGGAGAAAGTAGCACAAAGGCTGGTTATAGAGGTGGGATTATTGTTGAAGGAAGTAGTAGAAGTAAATCTGAGAGATTTGTAAGAAATAATGCTGAGGTTTTTTCGTTTCGAAAACATTTTACGAGCAAAGAAAGTTCTTCTCTTAGTGTTGTTACGATTGAAGCAAATCAATTGCCCGTTTGAGTCTTTGAGGTTGTGCATAACTTGTAAATACTCTAACATTGACAAATTTAATTTTTTTTTTTTTTTTTTTTTTTTTTTAATTTGGTCTAGTTAATATTCTGCTTCATCCTTTTATTTTTCTTTTCATTTTGATCTTGTTTGTTTTGTCAGTATATGAATTGTATAGCTAATAATCCTATAGCTAATAATATGAATAAATTAGCTATAGGATTATTATTAGCTATAGGATTATTAGCTATACAATTCATATACTGACAAAACAAACAAGATCAAAATGAAAAGTACAAGGAATAATAATCCTATAGCTAATAATAAGGAAGACTAACATATTCTGCTATTAACAAGAATATAGATAATTTTTTCAATATTATCCTTCTATACCCCCCCTAAGTTGGACGGCCTTTGAGCAAGACCAATCTTGGTGAATAAGTCAGTGAGGCGTGTTCTTGCAAGTGGCTTAGTAAGAGCATCCGCAAGCTAATCATTGCCTGAAATATGTTGTACACGAAGTGTCCCTCGTTGTACTTCTTCTCTAACAAAATAAAAAGCTAAAGCCAAGTGTTTCATTCGAGAATGGAAAACCGGGTTTGCAGAGTAGTGTGTGGCACCTAAGTTGTCACAATATATACTTGGGACATTACGGATGACAACTTTTAATTCTTGAAGGAGGGATCTTAGCCATAGTAGTTCAGCAGTGGTGGAAGCTACTGCTCTAAACTCAGCTTCTGTGGAGGAGCGTGCTAAGCTCTTTTGCTTTTTAGAGCTCCACGAGAGCGGGTTTCGACCAAGGTAAACAACATAGCCAGTTGTTGAAATGTAAGAGTCTCGATCACCTGCCCATTGCCGCAAGACGGTCAGTGCAGACCTTGATTGCTTGCATGTATTGGGAAAGATGATTAACCGCAAATGCTACATCTGGACGTGTGAGAGAAAGATATTGAAGGCTGCCAACTAGAGCCCTATACTTTGTTGGATTCTCCAATGGTGTGCCATCATGAATAGATAGTGGTGGATGAGTAACCATAGGAGTAGGTACTGATTTGGCATCCGTCATTTTTGCACGGTCAAGTATATCATGTATGTACTTCTTTTGACTTAGAAACAAGCCTTTAGAGTGAGGCAGGACCTCCACTCCAAGAAAGTAAGATAATTGACCCAAGTCCTTGAGTGAGAACCGTGCCGGAAATGAGGTGATAAATTCTTGAAGTGCGGAAGAAGATGGACCCATAACAATAATGTCATCAACATACACAAGGAGATAGAATGTAGTATTGTTGTGATTATATATGAATAGAGATGTATCGACACCGAGTTACGAAACCCATAGGACAGTAAATAGTTTCGTAGCTCTTGGTACCAAGCACTAGGGTCTTGTTTAAGACCATAAAAGCTTTCTTGAGCTTGCAAACATGGTTGGGTTGATCTTTATCAATGAAGCCCGGGGTTGCGCCATATAAACATCCTCAGTGAGATGCCCTCGGAGAAAAGCATTATTAATATCCATTTGCCGGATTGACCAACCATTTGTGACGGCTAAAGAGAGCATGAGGCGCACCGTGTTTGGCTTTATAACCGGACTAAATGTTTCGGATTAATCAATCCCCGGCCTTTGATGAAACCCCTTAGCCACTAAACGGGCTTTGTATCTCTCAATGGTGTGGTCTGGTTTATATTTGAAGCGGTATACCCACTTGCATCCCACAATATTTTGAGAGGTGTGAGCTGGTACAAGTTCCCACGTGTTGTTGCGTAAAAGGGCAGCATGTTCATCTGTCATGGCTTGGTGCCATTGAGGATCTTTGAGAGCTTGTGTGATATTTCTGGGCTCACTAGGAGGGATAGGAGGAGTGTGAACAGTAGCATGATTAGCAAATTTTGGATTGGGTTTCACAATGTTATTTTGAAAAGTAATCTAGTTACAATTGTTCTTGGTGGTGGGGTCGGTGGAGTAATTGTTGTAGGTAATGGAGGATTGACATGGATTATTGGTGATGTTATAGGAGATTCCTCAATGATTGTGGGTGGATGTTCAAGCATTGGTATATTCAAATGACACCATTCTTCCAAGATATGTGGAGATGGCAGAGGTGGTTTAGAGCTCATGTCAGCATATGGAAAAATAGTTTCCACGAATTTTACGTGTCGAGACGTATAAATTCGTTTTGTAGGAAGATGAAGGCAATAATAAGCACTTTGAGATGGAGAATACCCAATAAATATACAGGGTAAAGATCGATTAACAAGTTTATGTGTTGCATACGGTCGTAACCATGGATAACACAAGCATCCAAAATTCTTTAGCTTATGATAGTTTGGATGAGTACCAAACAATCGTAGGTAGGGAGAGTCATTGTGTAGAGTAGGAGTAGGCATTCGGTTTATAAGATAGGTGGCTGTGGCCACGGCATGAGTCCAATAATCCAAGGGAAGGTTGGCGTGAGATAGAAGAGCTAGAGCAGTTTCTACAATATGTCTATGTCGTCTCTCGGCAAAGCCATTGTGTTCAGGAGTATGTGGAGGAGATGTGAGATATGAAATACCATTAGACACTATATATGGATGTAATTTATCATATTCCCCCCCCCCCTCCCCCCCCCCCCATTATCTGAAAAGACTTGTATTATGTGCCTCTTAAAATATTTTTCCATTATCCCACGAAATCGATTAAATATTTCCAATGAATCTGATTTTTTCTTAAGAGGATATAGCCATTTATATCTAGTAAAGTGGTCTACAAAAATGATGTAGTACTTATAATTGTCATGAGAGTGAACCGGAGAGGTCCATACATCAAAAAAAATAAGTTCAAGGGGTGCACTGGAAGTAAGAGTAGAAGTTGAAAAAGGTAACTTATGACTTTTATTAATGTTGCAAGAATTACACAATGACATAGGAAAATCAAAAATGGAAAGGGAAAAACTAGTGCTTAAAAATTTAAGAACTGAATTTGAAGGATGCCCAAGCCGATGGTGCCAATCGTGAAGGGGCAATTTGAGACTTGTGAAGACATGAGGATTGGGACTCCACTCATACACCCCCGCCTTAGTTGGACCCTGGAGTATTGTTGTTCCCCTCGAACGCTCTTTAACATGAAAAAAAAAGGGTAAGAAATCAATGGATGTGTTATTTTCTTGACAGAATTGAGAAATAGATAGAATGTTACGAGAGATACTAGGGACATGTAAGACATTTGAAAATTTAAAAGTATAAGAGGGAGTAGAGAGGAAGAATGAACCAGTGTTAGATAGTGAGGGATGAGCCATTTCCAATTATGAGTTCCTCAGTGCCATCATAAGGGGCATAGAGAGAGAGATTGTTGAGGTCATTGGTCACACGATGTGATGCCCCACTATCAAGGAGCCAACCATGATCGGAGAGAAAACTTGTTGTTGCCATGTTTGCTTGTGGTGCGGCTGGTTGTACGTGGCCAAGTTGAATAGCCCGAGTTGAATGGGGTCAGGAACTGTAATGGAGGGAAAAGAAGCCTTAAAGACGGAGCAAGGCATGCCCCATTGCTTGACACCATGCCTAAGAATGGCTTGGATGAACGAGCCGAGGTAGTCTGTCTCGGTGTTGGAAGCAAGCCATTGGAAGGACTAGACCCACAATGCTTGGTGGTGGTATTGGCAAGAGTGCCCTTGATGTGCATAGCCATGGCAGTAGCAGTTAACATTGAGGTCATGGTAGGTTGCTTGTCTGCAACAATCTCTCTTGTAATTAATTTCTCATAGAGCTCTTCAAATGATATATCCGTATCCCGAGCATTCACAGCATCGATGACCGGTTTATATGCTTCATAATCAAGACCTTGAAGGATCTTGTCCACAATATCTTCATTATCCATCGGCTTGCCCCTCACACGAGAGCCAGTTGGGCTTGAAGTGTGGATGCAGTATGGGTCCTACTCATACCATGCGCTTGAATTGGTTGAAGTGGTCCATTAATATGGTATCAGAGCCAGCGTGACACAGAGGTCACGGGTTCGAATCTCATACACCCCTCCTTTCAAATTGGAATATTAAGCGCTTGGTATGAGGAGGGCCCATACTGCATCCACACTTCAAGCCCAACTGGCCTCGTGTAAGGGGGCGTGATAGAGTATAACACTACAAGAAAAAGGCCAGATTCCGATGGAAATCTTCCGAAGGACACAAAATTCCGTCGGAAATGCTATAAATTCCGGCGGATTTATATTCCGTCGGAATATATGGGCATTCCGACGGAATATTCCGTCGGAAATTTACTGTTTCGACGGAAATAAAATCCGTCGGAAATTTCCGACGGAATTATGATTAAAAAAAAAATGAATATAAAAAAAAAAAAACCGGACCCTAAACCCTATTTTCCTCCTCTTTCTCTCTCCTCTCCTCTTTCCTCTTTCCTCTTTCCTCCTTCCTCTCTTCTCCTCTTTCCGCCATTTTCTTCTTCTCTATGAGAACTCCTCTCCTCCTCATTTCTCTTCTCCTTCTCACTTCTCCTCTCTTCTCTTTCTCCTTCTCACACCAACAACAAAACCACCAACATCACCACCGCCTACAACGCCACCACCGCAACAACCACCAACATCAACCGCAATAATCGGCCACCTTCCAACAACACCACTGCGCGAGGTTGTCAAGGTCTCCACAACAACAACACCACCGAAATAACGGCCGCCGTCGCGAGCATATGAAGTTTTTTTTTTTTAGATCTAGGTTTAGTTAAGGTTAAATTGTAGATCTTGTTTTGTTTTTTGAACATTTATAATTATAGTTAATTATTTTTGTAATTGTAATGTTAGTTTACATATTTATTGGAAATTTGTAATTATCATAGTGAATTGTCTTTATTTTTTTTTGAGAAATTCTGATAATATTTCTTGTGGTTTAGATATTTTTTGTGGTAATTTTTCATTTTTTTTTGGTTAACGGTGGTGTGGGTACGGTGTTAGGTGGGTACGGGTGGTTGGTGAGGATGGTTGGTGGGGTGGTGGGTGAGCTAGGACGTATGGGTGGTGGGTGGGGTTGTGGGTGAGGACATATGGGTGGTGGGTTTAGGTGGTGTTGCGTGGTGCGTGAGGGTGGTTAGGGGGCAGGGGGGCAGGGGGTGGGCTGGTGGTGTGTGGGGATGTAGGCTGGTGGCGCTGGGTGTGGGTGGGGGTGGTCTGGGCAGGTGGGGTGGGGTGGGGGTGGTCTGTTTTTTTTTTTTTTTTTATTAACTTTTCCGACGGAATTCGGAATATTCCTTTTCCGACGGAATATTCCGTCGGAATGTACCTCCTCCGACGGAAAATTCCGTCGAAAACCTACCCACCTCCGACGGAATTTTCCGTCGGAAATTTGCGACGGAATTTCAAATAAAGTCAAAAACAGCGCCGACAGAATAGATCCGTCGGAAGACCGCCTTCCGACGGAATTTCCGCCGGAAAAGGTCGAATTTCCGACAAGGGTTGTTACGACAGACCAACTCCAACGGAATTTCCTGTGTTTCCGACGGAATTTTTCCGTCGGAATCCAGCTGTTTTCTTGTAATGTAAAACATATTCCTGGGGCTCAACCATCAGTTTAAACTTTTGGTTGAATTGATCCTCTAACAGTATATGGGTGGCTGGAGAGAGAGGGGGGGGGGGGGGGAAGGGTGGACTATAGGTGGGGGTGATAATTAAAAATGACTGTAATATGGGGTTTGAGGTTCTGTGTTTGGGTAAGGTAAGAAGAGGAACATAATATGGATTGAGGAAATAGATTGGGTTGGCATAGATGATAGATTAGAGGTCATGTGAATTAGTAAAGTTTAAGTAATTAAGGACGTCATGTGAATTAGTAAAGTTTAAGTTGGAGTATCTAATTTTTCAGATCCTAACTTGCACAGTAATTCTTTAACGTAAACTTACATTGATTGTGGAGTTAAATTTAAAATGTGTCACATATAAGTATACACAATTTAAAAAAAAAAAAGGTAAATTTTGTAATTAAATATTTTCTCCTACACCTCGACCATCATATCACCATCACCATCGCCTTTTTAATCCAGTCTACTACAAAAAATACAAAATTATCCCCCGGTCCCCAATTTACTAAACTATAGTTTACAAGATCAATCGAGAAATTACTTTTTTTTTCTCCACACCACGACCATCAATACCGCCTTATCAATCTAATCTACTAAAAAATGATATAAAATTATTCCATGTAGGAATTGAAATTGCTCTGATCCCCCAATCTGCTAAAACCGCCTTGATCAATCAAGAATATCAACTACAAAAAATTAAAAAAATTTAGCACACATTCATATTCGAACCCTAACCAATTCAATGAAATAACTCACATTCTAGAATGGTGCCGTCATCATCCCCAACCTCGGATTTTCGCGAATATTGATTGGAACTTCAACCCTAGTAGTAGGCATTTCTTGTGGACGACCATCGCCGGCGGCCATTAAATTAGCCCGGCAGAAGGGACACGTACCACGAAACCGCAGCCAAGTATCAATACAATCTGCGTGAAATACGTGGCCACACTTAGGCAACAACCGCAATATTTCATTCTTCACAAACACCCCAAGGCACACCACACACTCACCCGTCATCCTAACTTTTGCATCTATATCTGTATCTATATCCATGTCGTTGCTACTTGTATAGGAAAACTTTGGGAAGGTCTCTATGACTGAATCCTCCAGGCCACGAGATATCGAGGGACTCATAGAAATATTGGGATTTCTATTGAAAATCCAATAGCAACGACACATGATGGTGTAAATTAATATAATTGAGATGACACAAACTATAACGTACATACTGATGAACATGACTAACGCAACAGTTGATGATGCATCCATCATTTTTTTGGTACTAATGATTTTTTTTTTTATTTTTTTATTTTTTTTTTTTTGGTGCTAGCTTTCTCTAGTATTCTCAAAATCTCAATTTTTGGAAACTTTATATTATGTTTTAATTATTGTTCTAGTCTTTTCTGTAAAATAATATTGAGATCATCATGTCTTTTATGTTTGATACTTCGTATATAAGATTGTGATTATTAAGGAAATACGAGTAACATTGAAGTGAATATCATGCTTGATATTAGCTGGAATCCTTCTCTCTAATAACACATTGGCTAGCATATATAGTAACATGTATGTGCTGGCCCTTCGCCTCTTATTCTTAAATTCTTGATTTTGTTCGTGGGGGTGTTACAAAAGCAAGAGCCTTGAGTAAGCTTGTTATAAGATTATATCCTAACGTGTTACACATGATCCATTGTTTAAATATTGCAACAATTATCTTTAAAGAAGCTTTATAAAATATTACTCGGTACGTTGTTTCTTTGTAATGAAATCAAACATCATCTGTTACACAGAAAATTAAATACTCAATATACATTCATTGGCATTTAGTTAGGTTCTTTAATTATTCACATGAGTTTTGCAGGTAATTCCCATAATTTATATAGTCCATCTCACATTTAAGTCACTTTTGTTATTTTTGTGTCTCTCCTGTGTTTTACATTATATTTACAAAATCCTTTCTCCCTTTAATTTTAGTTGACACATTTATTTATACATATTTGCTAACGTATACTTTTTGTAAATATCTATACTTACGTATAAGCAATATCATAATTTCTTTTTTTTTTTTTGAAAGAAAGAAATATCATAAAATTTTGACAGTTAGAAAATAGGCGTTAAGACAAATTTAACAAGACTCCTTATGACTGTTATATTTCTTAATATTAATCACAAAAAGGAGTCAAAATAACTTATGTGACCAGTGCCGAAAGTCTAAATAACATGTGTTATGATGTTTTTTTTTTTTTTTTTTTTTTATAAAAAGCAGAGGAAGGTTATTAAAATAATAGTTTCATTAAGATTTGGGCGGTCTATTGTACAATTTGTGGAGGCATTCCTAATGGCTCACGTCGAGGCATTTGTTAATTGCTTAGCATGACATTTTGGTAATCGTCGGAAAATTTAGAGAGGTACCATTGGGGCATAACACTTTTAATGGTGCTTAAAAATAATTCCTATGTACTCTACAATCTCCCGATTCAGTGATACATACAATTAGAACGGGTTGCACACCAGTTTCTCACTCTTCTCGATCTCTTTCCACGTGAATGTAGTCTGTCTAAAAAGTAGGTAAGACTCACACCACTTACCTCTTTTTTTTAATCTCTCTTTCATATATTTACCATTTTTTAATATGAAACACAGAAAGTGAATTTACTATTTTACCCTAGCTTGTTAGTCATTTGATAATTACATACGGAGTTCCTCACAGTTAGGCGTTAACTAGCCATTAGGACTAAAAATTAAACAACAATGAACCAACTTTTGCTTCATTCTCCTAAAATGCACCAACCTTTAAATATACCCACAATAAACCTAAGTTTCTAATTTTTCTCCCATATTAAACCAAGCAGGTAAATTAACTGTTATACTAGATTGCAATCCACTGTGTCATCTTCTCATTAGTTAATTTATTTTTTTTTAAAAAATTCTGATAATTTAATAAATTATTTATTTTTATTTTAAAAATTTTGATAATTAAAAAAAAATCCTCCCAAAAACGAACCACCACTGCCAGCCCCTCCCTGCCGGCGACCGGCGCCGGCAACCACCACCCTTTCCTCTCTCCCACCCACGGCAGTCCAACCTTCCTCTTTCCCCATCCCTCACTGTTCCTCTCAAATTCTCTCGCACCATCTCCACTCCTAATACTTCTCCGTCGCGCCGGAAAACAACCGTCGACAACCACCCAGCCACCAGGTAAACGCTTCACTTCCTCTCCTCTCTCACTGTTCCATTTTTCTTAGGGTTTTTGATTCAATTTTACTGATTTTGAGCATTTGAATTATACTAACTCAATCAATTATTTGAAATTATTCTTGCTAATCAGTTTTTAACATTCGTTATACCCGTTTAGGTGGTTTCGAGAAGGTGGTGGTGGGTATGGTGATGGAGGTGGCGGTGGTGGGAACTGTTACAGCCGTGCACATGGCGAGTTTTCACATAAGGGATTGAGAATGAGGTTATTACCGAGGAATTCAGAGTTTGATGTCGACGAATAGCTCTGTAAGTGTGGATTTTGATGTCGGCGACACGCCGCCAGCGATATATAGTGTGATTTTGCAGCGGTGAAAGTACTGCCGATGGGGAGGGTAACGGCATTGTGACAGAGAGTGGGGGAAGGAGGGGCTGGTAGTGGGTGGAGGGTTTGAGTTTTTTTTTTTTAATTTTATTTTGTTAATTTAAAAAGGATAATTAAAGGAAAATATAAAAAGTCACCGGTTGTTCAGGTCACAGGTCATTTGGGTTTACTAGGAGAGAAAAAGTACAAACTTGTGTTTATTTTGGGCGAATTTAAAGATTGTTACATATTGGGAGAACGGATCAAAAATTGGTTCGTTATTGTTAAATTTTCCTATTCAAAAGTTTCCTTTCAACAATATATAAAACTTGACTTCAGCGTCAATCTAAAAGAGTGAAAAGCATATAGGTCTTGTATTTATATTTGATTGAAGATGTCAATGTGGTTATAATATGGCAAGTCACACTCAGAAAGTCGGAAGCACACATAAAAATGGCAATCTGAAAATTCAGAGTATATTGCTTAGCTGTACTTAGTATAGTCCTTATCCTATTAGTATTTGTAGAATTGTATATGCCCTTGATGGTGAACCTTAAAAATATTACAGAGTATAAGTATTTTGTAATTGACATCAACCATAAAATACGTGTAATGTATGTATATTAATAAAGTCTTAGCTTAGACTAATGGTTTATACGATGGGTCACATATCACAACTCCCACCTCTATTTATAATTTATAGTATTGTCTAACATAACAAAAAATATATAACACTAGTGGCCCATGCAAGTTTGTTAAGGTTTCACTAATCATTATATTTATAGGTAGCACAAAATCTAAATTAAAATGTTATTTTATACCTTAAATGACTAGCAACGATATGTATTAATCCAAACGTAGTCAAGTATGTCTTGTTAGTTTCGAGATTTATTTATCTCCATAGATACTTTCATCATATTAATTTTTATAATTTCTACTTTGATAATTGAAGATATTAATGGTTAAAATAGGTAGTATGTTGGAAAAAAAAAATTCTAATTAAAGAATAGAGAAAGTATTCCTTAATGAGTGCAACTAGACGCATAACTGCTATCTATTTATGATGCACATAGGAGGGCTAATTGGTAAATTCACTTTATTTTTGTGTTTTTTTATTGCTACAATGGTATTTTTAATGTACTATTATACTTACAGTGATATTTTTAATGTACTATTATATATGTATTTTTACTATTAGAATATAAGTTATTTTAGTAGTACTATTTATAGCCATTACAGGTCACAGTGGTACAATATTTGTACCACTAGAAAATAAAAAAGAAAAAAAAAATTCACCACTCTTTAGTTTTATAGCTGTTATTTACTTGCCATGTAAATAGCAGCTATTCGCCAATACTTAACCCTCACCAACACACAAATAAAATAGCATTAAAAAAAACATACAAATAAAACAATTTAATCAGAACATCAATTTGGTACCACTCCATTGAAAAAAAAAATACCTCATTGGTATCACTCCATAAAATTAAAAAAAAATAATAAAAAAAAAAAACTTCGGTTCATTCCGGTAATATTGCCCAACCATTATGATAAATGAAAATTGAAGATCTAAAAACAGATCGATATGGAAGTTTTAAAAAATAATTTGAAAAATAACATTACATTGGCCTTGTTTTACAATTAGTTTTTAGTTGTTGAAATCTTGAATTTAGCATATTTCTTTTAAGTTTTGATGAACTAATTTCTAGTTTGAGAGAGAGAAAATAGGAGAAGAGAATTTGATTATTCTAAGAGAAATTTTTTTATATTGAATGAATTAATATTACAGCACTAAACCTCTATTTATAATGTCTAACAGAATTTACAAAAGAATAAAGTTAGTTACAAAGTGTAACAGAATTATGTTATAACAAAATTCTGTTAGAGTAATGCTGAGCTAGCTATCAAACCCAGTAGGCTGAGGAGAAACTTCTATAGGTTGATCTAGAATCATCTAGCAACTTCTAGAATTGCTGTAATAAGGAGAGAAGATAGAGCTCGTGCAGTGCCATCTCACTTGTTGTTTCATGCTCGCATGTAGGATCTAGAGCAAAGACTTGGTGTGATGCTGCAACAACACAAACTTAGTATCACCAATACCCCCGCTCAAGCTTGGGGTGGCAGAATGATCAGTCAGACCAAGCTTGGACAAAAGGAGTTTGAATTGAGGTCCTGATGTAATACCGTATTTTCGAAACGTATTTTCTAATTAATTAATTAATATTTTTTTAAAAAGGGTATTTTAGTAAATTATTTTATTATTTGAAGTTTTGGAGCCAAAATGATATTTGAATTTTGGCGCCAAAAACATTTAAAAACTTAATTATTATTTTTGAATTTTGGATAAGATTTATTATCCATTTAATTTATTTAAAAACCGGATTATATATATATATATATATATATATATATATATATATATATACTTCGGATATTTTAATTAAGCAAAATTATATTTATTATTTATTAAAAAGGTTCGAAAATTCCTAATTAATAAGCTATGAATTTCGGATTTTTGCTAGTGTGGAAAATCTGATTTTCTTAGTTAATTTATTTAGTGAATAATTGGTATTTTCTAAATTAATTATTTTTACAATATATATTATTTACACAATAATTTTTAATCCTTAAAATCTAGCAAAATTATTTCCTAAAATCTAGACAAGAGGTCCGAAAATTGTGCTTAGGTAAGCTCAAAATTTTCGGCCACCTTGGATTGATTTGGAGTAATTTATTTTGGTAGTTTGTATTTTTAATTATCTTCCTTAATTCTATCATTTTTCCTTAATTCTTATTTTCCATCTCCTAAATATTTGATCATCTTATTTTCCTACCTTAAATCATTCTTGATTATTCCCCAAGCAAAGCCATTTACCATATTATTTTTCATGATAACATACTTTCCATAATTAATTATTCCTTGATCAGCATAAAACTAAACTTTCCTTAATTCTTTAGCTCACCTTTCCAAGTAATTCCTTAAACTAAAATTACCATAATTCTTCCTACCATAATTCATGCATGAGCTAGCCTATAAATACCCCTTGAATCATAGCTTAACATTCACACCAAAATTCTCTAATTTCTCTCTTAATCTCTCTCTAATTTTCTCCTCTCTTTCTCTTGTTTTGCACGGCCACCACCACTTAACACCACCTCCACCGACGGCTGCCACCTTCCTCGGCCAGCCGCCTGCCACCAGCAGCCACCTGCCGGATGGCTGCCGGCCCCTTGCCGCCACCTCTTCTTTGGTTTTCTACCTCTTCTTCTTCTCTTCGCTTAATTAATTATATTATTATGGGAGTTTTATAAAAATTATAATGAGTATTTTTAATTAAATAAAATTAGTTTATTATTCAAGTTTATGAAAAATAATTTTATAAGGTTCATGTACATATACTTGGGGGTTTTGTTTTAATTGTTGTGCTTATTTGTTAACCTTATATTGTTTAAGGTTATATTTATTTGTAGGGTGTGTTTAACAAGAGTTCTTGAAGTTCTTTTTGTGTGTTGCTAAGCAAGGATCAAGGTACATTCAGGTGGCTAGATACCTTCGAAATTGATCGGATTGAATAAGCATGTTTTATATGATTTTTATGATGATTGAATTAAATTGAATTGATTTATGATTTATGAAATAAAGTATGTTTAAATAATTGGTTTTAATAAATAAATTTGAAGGAATGATTTTTAAATCATGTTTTGAATGATTAAATTATTTGTCATATTTTATAAAGTTTGATTTTGAAAGCGTGTTGAATTAAATAAAAAGGAGTTTTGAATGGTTTTATTATAAAGATTGGAATTATTGATTTAAGGAGGATTTATTGAATTATTTATAAAAGCGTTACAAGCATGATTATTATATTAATCCCACTATGCAGATTCATTGAAGACTATGGACTTTGTATGACCTAGTCTTTCCTCAAGGATAGCCTTTTAATATAAAGATACTAGTTTGGGGGTTGTGCACACTTAGAGAGGAGTTGGGTTTTTAAAAAATATTGATTTTAATAATCACTATTATTGAATTATTGAGTTATTGGTATTATTTTGTGAATCTTGAGATTTGGTTTTGAATCATGAGTTTGGAATTATTGAATTAATTTATGGAATTGGTTTTAAAAGCATGTTTGCTAATAAATTGAATTTACTTATCTTGCACTTATCGTACTTAGCATATTTTGCTAATCCGTATTTCTTATTTGTTTTGGTTCACTCCGTTTACCTTAATGGTAAGCAGTGTTAACTATTTTTCAAGTGGAGTTTATAAATGAACATTTTGGGATTCTCGGGATATTCTTCACCTAGTTTAGGAATGTTGGTCCTTGTTTCTCTTTTGAGTACTCATAACATTGGTTACTATTTTTATTAAGTATTGATAAAGAAAGAGTTTGAGTTTTCGCTGCGAAGTTGTGGTTTTAATTAGTAGTTTGAGTAGCCTTGTGTAATCACGCGGCGGTAATAGGTCTAAGTCTATCCCTACTGTATATTTATACATATTATACTAGTATTTCCGTAGAGGGAGATTTGGGGGTGTTACAAAGTGGTATATGTTTTATGGTCTTAAAAAGATTAAAATGGGAATAAATAAAAATTGTGGGTAGACTTAAGAGGGAATATAGGATAGAGTTTCGCATTTGTGTGTGAAAGTTAAAAGCATTATTTTTTTAAAAAATAAAAACTATTTTCTTGTTTAGAAAGATGATTGAGAAAAGGATTCTCAAGTGCGACTCTCTGTCTAGGCAAGGCTCTCCTCGACGCTATAGGTAACTTACTTGGGAGACGCGTGCTCAACCGTCTAATATCATGATTCAAGTACATTATTATCATTTTCGAAAATAAAAAGAATTGAAACTATTTGAAAGCTTGAGTTGTGTGATTATGTGTGCATTAAAGTTGGTGTTAAAACACCTTAATCTATGGTCAAGAGGTCCGAAGTTTTGAGTCATTCCCCATGTCTTGAGCTATACTTGTTAATTGAGTTATGAATTGCTTATGCAAATGGATTTTTGAATTGAATTGCTTATGTGAATTGGCATTGAATTGATTGTTTTGCATGTGTATGTGAAACAAATGGAAAAGAATGATGAATTGAGAAAGAAATACTTTAACTTGCATTATTTGAAAGATGATGGAGTCAATGTTAGTCAGTTTGTGACTGGCATAGTTACTTTGGCCTTAACCCTCTATGAATGATATGGAATTGGAAGTGTTAACCCAATCACCTTGGATGATTTTCTTGGCCTTAGCCCATTTGCCTAGAGTTCTCAAATACAAACCTCTCTTTGACAAGTATAAGGATGAAATCAAGGATAATGGAATGTGGAACGAAGTACACCATCATGAAGGGAGATGGTTAGCAACCATGTCTAGCTTCAAAAGAGACTTGCATTATGTAGAACGTGACTATGAGCCTAAGAGGAAAGTTGTGAAATTTCCAAAACTTTCAAACAATGCTACCTTGAGAGAAGATGACAAATGTACTACTTAAATGCTCAACTACCTTTTTCATACCGAAAGCATTGTCATGAATTTGAGTCCTCTAGTGATGATATATGAGTCCATATAACCTCTTGGGAGGAGCAAGAATTACCCTTCTCCTTCACATACTCCAAACTATGAACCTCCAAGGCTTCCAAGTCCAAAAGTCCATTTTCATATTGCAAAAAGGCCCAGAACTCGTACCCAAGAAGTTAATCAAAAGCCACCAAGTCCAAAATACCATCCATCTTCACCAAAAGTTCAACAAAAGCCCAATGTTTCTTCAAAGCCAACTTGTGGTTGTGCTAGTCCACACAAAAGCCATACTCCAAATTCAAGTTCAATGGGCTAAGCACAACCACAACTTTCTGGCCAAATTCAAGTTCAGGCCATACTCCAAGTTACAGTGGATATAACCCAACTTTCACGACTGACCCAAGTGATAAGGGAAAGGCTAAGCAAGATGATCCTGACTATGATCCCAATGAGGATGACTATTCTGAGAGTGTTGCTTGAATGATTGAACTATGCTATGTTTATTGCTTTTAATAATTGCCTTAGATGGAAAAGTTGTACCTTCGATTGGATTATTAATGAAATGAAGTTATTTTTATTGCATTTTTCTTATGTTATTGAGTGAATTAAATGCCTATATGAGTAGAACTTGTTTTAATTTTCAAAGTATGGTAATTATACCTAGGAAGTATGTCTGCAAGGATGAGAAACCAAATGGGAAGTAGGCACGCTGGTTCCAAAGTAAGGAAGGTCCTTAGAAACTTAACCCATATCACTGAAAACATCATGAAAGTGGTGAACCAAGGAAACCGTAATTCTGACCTTGACTCTTATAGCGAAGTTTTTAAGAGAGTTACTACAGCCAAACCACTTGTTTACCTAGGGAAAGAGGATCCAGCCAGTCTTGAAAGCTGGATTAGGGAGTTTGACAAGTTGTTTGATGCTATTAATTACCCAAGTGAGCTGAGGGTGAATAATGGTTATTACTATCTGAGGAAGGAAGCTGACTTATGGTGGGTCCAAAGAAAGGATGAGTTGTTAAAGAAACCAAACTTTGGGTGGGATGAGTTTAAGGAAGCCTTGAGGGAGAAGTTTTACCCTTCTTACCTGAGAAAGCAGAAGTCTATGGAGTTTACTAACTTGAGAATGGGGAACATGTTTATCAATGAGTACTATAACAAGTTCATTGAGTTGATGAGGTTTGCCCCGGAAGTAGTTCCCACTGAAACCATTAAAGCTCAGAGATTTGAGCAAGGCCTAACCTTGACCCTCCAAGGGAAGCTAGGGGGAGTTACTTTTGAGACCCTAGATGAAGTCTATGGCCGAGCAGCCCACCTATAAGGGATCAAGGGGAGAGAGATGGAGCATTCTGGAGAGAAAAGAAAGAACCAGGACTCTTTTCACGAGGGTGAAAAGCGGCATAAGCCTAATGGTAACCACCAAGGGAATTCTAGAGATAGGAGGGACAACAAAGGGAACTATGGAAAAGGGAATGGAGGCCAGACGACCAATGCTAGAGAAAATGGAAACCAAAAGGGTGATAAACCCTAGGGAAAGTATTTCTGCAAGCGGTGTGAGAAAGACCGCCCAGGGAGGGACTATGAGGGCAAACCGATAACTTGTCGTTACTGTCAAAAGTTGGGACAGCGTGAGTGTGAGTGTTTCAAGAAAGAGGCTGACGTTAAGTCAGGAAAGGTGAAAGATTCTAGTACTCTTAGCAAACCATCTCAGCCTAGTGGATCTGCACCCCAAGGTTGGAACCAGTAGCGTTGCGGGAGGTGCCCTAAAGGGTCGTGTGTTCGTGATGAACAATCGTGAGGCTAAAACTTTTAATGATGTGGTAATTGGTGTTTTCCTTATAAGTTCTTTGCCTGTGAAAGTTTTGTTTGATTCGTGCATCCCATTCTTTTATTTCTAAGAGAGTGGTTGGAAGTCTTCGGTTGGGGAGTCCTGAATCAGTTTCTCTAGATGTGTCTATTCCGCCAGGGAAAGTGAGGAATTGTTCCAAGTTGTTTAGGAGTCTACCTCTCTCCATTTATGGGGTAGTGTTTCTGTCGGATTTCATCGAGTTTTATTTGAAGGATCTTGATGTGATTCTGGGTATGGATTGGTTGGGAAAGTATGAAGCCAAGATTGACTATGCAGGTGAAAAGGTTACGTTGAATAGCCCAAGTAAAACTAGAGTGACTTACAAAAAGGAAGGGAAGAACTCATGGTTAAGACTTATTTCTGCAATGCAACTACAGAAGTTTGTTAAGAAGGGTTATCCTCTTTTTATGTGCAGTGTTCAAGAAGTTGGAAGTGAGGAAGAGAAGAGTAAGGGAAGTATTCCGGTTATAGAAGAGTTTCCTGATGTATTTCCAGATGAGATTCTTGGTATGCCACCAGTGAGGGATGTTGAGTTCACTATCAACCTAGTGCCTGTTACTGGACCTATTTCTAAGGCTCCATATAGGATGTCTTCAGCTGAGATGAAAGAGTTGAAGACTCAGTTGGAGGATTTGTTGGAGAAAGGCTACATTCGACCTAGTTCCTCACCCTGGGGAGCTCCAGTGTTGTTTGTAAAGAAAAAGGATGGAAGTATGAGGTTGTGTATTGATTATCGAGAGTTGAATAAGGTTACAGTGAAGATAAGTATCCATTACCAAGGATCGATGATTTGTTTGACAACCTGAAATAGGCTGGAGTGTTTTTGAAGATAGATTTGAGGTCAGGTTATCACTAGTTGAGATTGCGGAGCAAGATATTCCAAAGAGTGTTTTCATGATCCGTTATGGTCACTATGAGTTCACAGCTATGCCGTTTGGTTTGATCAATGCACCATCAGTGTTCATGGATTTGATGCATAGGATTTTCAGGCCATATTTGGATAAGTCTGTAGTAGTGATTTGATGATATCTTGATTTATTCAAGGGATAAAGAGGAGCATGAGGAGCATTTGAGACAAGTTCTGTCATGTCTAAGAGAGCACCAGTTGTATGCTAAGTTGTCAAAGTGTGAGTTTTGGTTGGAAAAAGTGGCATTTTTTGGGCCATGTGATTTCCAAGGAAGGAGTTTCAGTTGATCCAAGCAAGATTCGAGCTGTCAGTGAACAACCCCAAAGAATGTGTCAGATGTGAGAAATTTCTTGGGTTTAGCAGGCTATTAGAGAAGGTTTGTGAAGGATTTTTCAAGGATTGCGAAGCCCATGAAAAGTTTGATGAAAAAGGAGCATAAGTTTTCATGGACTCAAGAGTGTGAACAGGCGTTTTAGACCTTGAAAGTTTTCATGAAGTATATTTTCACCTAAGGGTATTTGAATGGAAGGCAAAGGAGATGGTTGGAATTTCTCAGTGATTATGAATTGGACATTCAATATCATGAAGGAAAAGCTAATGTTGTAGCAGATGCTTTGAGTAGGAAGTCAGAACACTCGATGAATGTAATGGCAGTGTCAGATCAGTTGTGTGTGGAAATCTAGAAAATGAATTTGGAGGTCATGGAACATGGAGAAGTGACTAAGATGTTAAATGCATTGGTGATTCAACCACCCATTTATGATGAGATAAGGGAAAGCCAACTGGAAGACAAGAATTTGAAAGTAATAAAGAAAAAGATCGATGAAGGTCAGGTGTTGGGTTTCACCATTAGTGATGAAGGAAGTATTCGTTTCAAAGGAAGATGGTGTGTGCCACAAAGTCGTGGAGATTTGAAGCAAAGATTGATGGAGGAAGCCCATAATTCTCCTTATTCAATGTATCCTGGAGAGGATAAGTTGTATAAAGATATGAAGAAGACTTTTTGGTGGCCTAATATGAAGAAAGATGTAGCTGAATTTGTGGCCAAGTGTTTGA
Organism: Chenopodium quinoa; assembly: GCF_001683475.1. Lineage (NCBI taxonomy): Eukaryota > Viridiplantae > Streptophyta > Magnoliopsida > Caryophyllales > Amaranthaceae > Chenopodium > Chenopodium quinoa. The sequence continues at coordinate 10,095,122 of NW_018743292.1, forward strand.
CATGTTAGAAAGTAAAGATTGAGCGTCGTAGGCCTCAAGGAAAGGTCCAATCCTTGGAAGTGCCTAAATGGAAGTAGGATTCAATTTCTATGGATTTTATTGGAGCATTGCCTAAGACTAAGGCTGGAAATGACACTATTTGAGTAATAATGGACAGGTTGACGAAGTCAGCAACATTTATACCCATGAGAAGTACTTGGAATATGGATCAGTTGGGAAAATCTTATGTGAAATTTGTGGTGAAATACCATGGGGTACCCACGAATATCATTTCAAATAGGGATTCAAGATTTATGTCTAACATTTGGCAAAGTTTGCAAAAGGCGATGGGAACAAAGTTGTTAATGAGCACATCATTTCATCCTGCGACAGATGGTCAGACTGAGAGAACAATTCAGACATTGGAAGATATGTTGAGAGCATGCGTGATGGAATATCAAGGGTCTTGGGAAGATCACTTGGATCTGATCGAGTTTTCCTACAACAACAGTTATCATACAAGCATTGGAACGACACCGTTTGAATCTCTGTATGGTCGGAAGTGTAGAAGCCCAATTTGTTGGAACGATATAAGTGAGACAATGGTACTTGGGCCAGAGATGATTGAGATATGGTGAAACAAGTGAAGTTGATCCAAGAGAAGATAAAGGCAGCCCAAGATCGACAGAAAAGTTATGCTGATTTGAAAAGAAGAGATGAGGAATATGAAGTGGGAGAGAAAGTTTTGTTGAAGATTTTACCCATGAAAGGAGTAATGAGGTACGGGAAGAAGGGAAAGCTAAGCCCAACGTACATAAGGCCATATGAGATCATTCAGATAGTGGGAAAAGTAGCATATAACTTGGATTTTCCCAACGAGTTGGAAAAGGGTTCACAACGTGTTCCATGTGAGTCAAATACGAAAGTATGTACCTGATGTGACACATGTGCTACAACCTGAAACCATTGAGATGGATGAGAATTTGACCTATGAGGAAAAACCGATGAAGATTCTGGATACTAAAGTGAGAAGCACATGGAACAGGGATTTGAGAATTGTGAAAGTGTTATGGTCGAACCATAAAACTGAGGAGGCTACATGGGAAGCTGAGGTTGATATGAGGAAACGTCACCCAGAATTGTTTGACTAAGCATTTTAGAACTTAATTATTATTTTTGGATTTTGGATAAGATTTATTACCCATTTATTTTATTTAAAAGCCAAATTATATATATATATATATATATATATATATATATATATATATATATATATATATATATATATATATATATGTTTCGGGGTTTTTTGATGTCCTGCGGGAGAGTTACAATTCCGAGACTGGTATCCTTGCGCCTGTACCTGCAAAACAACGGAGACTCCTTGTGGTGGGAGTTCCGCCTCCGACGATCAAGTTAGAACGTGTATGAGGAGTGAATAGTGCAGAAAAGTAAAGGTTGGGAAATCTGGTTCCTCTAGGTGAGGAGTGATCTAAGTGTTTTTACTCTCTCGGTGAGTGTAATTAATTTGCTTAACTCCCCATTAATGAGAATTAATGAAGGTATTTATATGCCTTGGGATGCGTGCCAGTCCTAGGTTTAGGTCAACCTAGGGCTGATTGGGCTTTCCACAAGACTTTGGGCCTAGGTGGCCGATTTTCCCATTTGGCATGAGGGAGGCCACGTGGCGTGACACAACTGGTCCATGGTGGACGGATCAACGCCTGACACGTGGCAGGCTCCTATTGGTCCAAGTGGCGAACACTTGGTAGAACCTGAATGGTCCACTTGTCAGGTGATAATTAGTAGGGAAAAATCCCCTAATAATTTGCCCCTCACAGGTGGCACGTGACTGTTCACATGTCACCTGTGACAGGTGTCGGCCTGTAACAGGCGACGACCTGCGACAGGTGTCGCCTTATGACGGGCCGAGCATTTTTCCCGCTCGTTTTTTTGAATTTGGAGGCGACCCTTCGCATTCTCCTTTTGCCCTATATAAGGACATGTTGACCAAGTCTTTTGTTCACATTTTCGAACTTTTCAAGAGAACTCTCGGACCCCTGAACTTAAGCTCTTACACTTTGCAACTTTTGATCTGCCGATTATTTCTGACAAGCCGACTGCTTTTGTTAGGCGCCTGTTCGATCAAGCTCTTCTTCAGAACTTAAGTTTCAGGTAACCGTCTGTTCCTTTATTCTTTTTGCTTTTGCACTTTTTCTTTCTTTTTTGAAAATGAGACCTCAAAAGCATCCGGCACGACCTAGGTTAGCAATCAGCCGGCCACCGGGGACCGACGGCTGAGTCTAGGACTAGGGGTGCCGACTGCCCTGCGGTACTTCAAACTTTGCGCAAGTCCCGTAATCCAACTGTCTCTGTATCTATTCATAACAGTATGGCAAGAACAAAAAAGACCAAGAGAATTGAAAACTCTGATGGCTCCTCTTTCCGGGTTCAAATTAGCAAGCTGTCGGACCAGCCGCCTGATACCGCAGGGACCCAAGGTGGCCCTTCCGCCGAGAGCTCTGAGGAGGGAGCTAAAGTAGCCCCTTCCCACTTCACTGTTGACCTGGCCAGTTAGCAGACGGCCCCAGAAGAAGAAGAGGGGTCGGCCCCCTCAGGGAGAGGGGGAGTCGGACTCTTCTGATATTGAGTCTGACTCTAGCTCTTCAAGCCGCCTCTCTATAAACTCAGAGGAAAGGCATTCTCGTTTGCATGAGGCTAGACTTTCTCATGCGGCTGAAAAGGGGGACGGCTGGTCGGAACCATCCGCCTCTCATAGGGAGTTGAATACTCCTTACTACTGTCATGTCCCAAAGGGCCGAATCAAGGCCATGAAAGAACGAATAGACTCTTTTCTATCGGACCATGTGATGGGTTATGATTTTCAAGTATTTGTGCCGGATGTTGAGGATACAGTTGTCTGGCCCGCGGGGACTAGGTACGGGGACGCCTGTTTTGGCTGCTACGAGGCGGCCATTAAGGCTGGGCTTCCATTTCCCTTGCATCCGGTCGTTCAACAAATCCTCGATGGATACGAGGTGGGGCTATGGCAGTTAGCCCCGAATTCCTGGTTCAACATCCTTGGCTATGTAGCCGGATGTGAAATGCATGGGGTGGAGCCAAATTTTGGTAGTTTGTATTTTTTGATTATCTTCCTTATTTCTATCATTTTTCATTAACTCTTATTTTCCATCTCCTAAATATTTGATCATCTTATTTTCCTACCTTAAATCATTCTTGATTATTCCCCAAGCAAAGCCATTTACCATATCATTTTTCATGACAACATACTTTCCATAATTAATTATTCCTTAATCACCATAAAACTAAACTTTCCTTAATTCTTTAGCCTCAACTTTCCCAGTAATTCCTTAAACCAAAATTACCATAATTCTTCCTATATTTTCCTATCATAATTCTAGCATGAGCTAGCCTATAAATACCCCTTGAATCATAGCTAAACATTCACACTAAAATTCTCTAATTCTCTCCTCCCTTTCTCTTGTTTTTCACGGCCACCACCACCAAACACCACCTCCACCGCCGGCTGCCATCTTCCCCGGCCAGCCGCCAGCCACCAGTAGCCACCTTCTGGACGGCTGTCGCCCTCCTTGTCACCACCTCTTCTCCTCCTCTTCTTTATTTTTCTACCTCTTCTTCTTCTCTTCTCTTGAATAATTATATTATTATGGGAGTTTTATAAAAAATTTAATGAGTATTTTTTGATTAAATAAAATCAGTTTATTATTCAAGTTTGTGAAAAATAATTTTATAAGGATCATGTACATATAGTTAGGGGTTTTATTTTAATTGTTGTGATATATTATTTGTTAACCTTATATTGATTAAGGTTATATTTATTTGTGAGGTGTGTTTGACAAGAGTTCTTGAAGTTCTTTTAGTGTGTTGCTAAGCAAGGATCAAGGTACGTTTAGGGGACTAGATACCTTCGAAATCGATCGGATTGAATAAGCATGTTTTATATGATTTTTATGATGATTGAATTATGATTTATGAAATAAAGTATGTTTAAATAATTGGTTTTAATAAATAAATTTGAAGGAATGATTTTTAAATCATGTTTTGAATGATTAAATTATTTGTCATATTTTAAAAGGTTTGATTTTGAAAGCGTGTTGAATTAAATAAAAAGGAGTTTTGAATGGTTTTATTATAAAGATTGGAATTATTGATTTAAGGAGGATTTATTGAATTATTTATAAAAGCGTTACAAGCATGATTACTATATTAATCCCACTATGCGGATTCATTGAAGACTATGGACTTTGTATGACCTAGTCTTTCCTCAAGGATAGCCTTTTAATATAAAGATACTAGCTTGGGGGATGTGCACACTTAGAGAGGAATTGGGTTTTTGAAAAGAATTTATTTTAATAATCACTATAATTGAATTATTGAGTTATTGAAATTATTTTGAGAATATTGAGAATTGGTTTTGAATCATGAGTTTGGAATTATTGAATTGATTATTGGAATTGGTTTTAAAACCATGTTTGCTAATAAATTGAATTTACTTATCTTGCACTTATCGTACTTAGCATATTTTGCTAATCCGTATTTCCTATTTTTTTTTGGTTCACCCTGTTTACCTTAATGGTAAGCAGTGTTAACTATTTTTCAGGTGAAGTCAATAAATGAGCATTTTGGGAGTCTCGGGATATTCTTCACCTAGTTTAGGAATGTTGGTCTTTGTTTCTATTTTCGAGTACTCATAACATTGGTTACTATAAAGTATTGATAAAGAAAGAGTTTGAGTTTCTGTTGCGAAGTCGTGGTTTTAATTAGTAGTTTGAGTAGCCTTGCGTAACCACGCGGCGGTAATACGCCTAAGTCTATCTCTACGGTATAAATTATAAGTTTTATACTAGTATTTCCGTATAGGGAGATTTGGGAGTGTTACACCTGATATGGCCTTGGTTAAAATATCAGCAAGCTGCTGATGAGTAAGAATGTAATGGAGTTCAAGCAACCCATCCAAGACTTTATCTCTTGTAAAATGTACATCAATCTCAATGTGCTTGGTTCGCTCAAGATGTATAGGATTCTTAGCTATGTGAATAGCAAACTGATTATCACAGTGTAAAAAAACAAGCTTGAGATTTGTTACACCAAGTTCCTCAAGCAACCTAACCAGCCAAGTAATCTCAGAGGCTGCTAAAGATAAAGTCATGTATTCTGCCTCTGAAGATGACTTAGAGACTGTCTCTTATTGTAATCCCCCATATTTTTAAGTAAATTATAATTATGTATTTTTTTTATGTATACGAATATTTTATAATAATTTTATACTTATATAAATATTTTTGGAAAGATCTGTATTCTGCTTGCTGCCCTGCGAAACCAGCCACCATTGCTGCTCCGACGTCCACTGCGGCCCCCTCCTCGACACCAGTTCACCCTCTTCTCTCTCCTTCCTTCTTTCTTTCCTCTTTGTTAAATTATTCCAAGTTATAATCTTTATTAAGTGTTGTTTTGAATTGTTATTTTTAATGGGTTAATGATGTTTAATTATCTCAAAAGATTATAAATTTATAAGTTTTATCATGTTTAAATTATGCATCAAAATTTCAGATTTATTTAGTTAAGAAAATTAGGGTTTAAAACTTGTTTTCATGGTTTTAGGGCTTAAAAACGTGTTACTAAAGTTATTCAATCTAAACATGATTATATTGTAATTCTACTATGATTATGATGATGTTTAATTCAAAAGCAAGTTTTTAATTTTTCGTAATTAATTTATGATTTCCGTTCTTAATTTCTCTTAATCACGTTTTAATCACGTTTTGACTCTGACTCGTATGAATTTTGCAAAAAAAAAATAGTGTTTTTCGTGTGTAAACGACGCTCTGATCAAAACTCACCTTTGGTAGTGAGCACCACCTTCTCGTGGCCAAAATCAGCCTTTAAATATGATTTTTGGGCAGTTTTAGATTTTTTAACGAAGGATTAATGTTATAAATAAATTTTCAGATTATTAAAAATAAAGATTTGGGGATTTAAAGCATTCTAAATCATGTTTCTTAGAGTTTTCAATACACTTCATGACCATTATGATTAATGTATGTTAATAGTTTTTTTTTTCTTTTTAGTATCAAGTTTGAAGTTTAAATTAAATTTCCAGATTTTTGTAATCTGAATTTTGTTGTTTTGGTATAAAAAATAATAGGTTTTAATGTTTCTACATGTATATTTAAGCTATTATTCCATTATTACAAGTATGGGTTGTTAAATTTGCAAAGGATGCGTATAAACTAAATTTTCAGATTTTGTTAGTAGCTAAAACATGCTATAATTTCATATATAAAGATGTATTATAAGTTTTTATGAAGGAAACATAAATAACTCTGCAGAAGCTTTTAATTCTAGTAAAAGGAAAGGTTTTAAAGTGTTATTTAATTAAATTTTGGAGGTTTTAAAGTAAGTTAGTGTTGCTGTAAATCATATTGCTTGAGTATTGATTGAACTATTATCGTTTTGTTTAGGAGAGGACTTCGTAGAAGGTGATTTCTAGTTTTAAAGTGGCCAACCAACTCGTGTACTCAAGGTACATACAAGGATACGAAAACCTCCACTCTAGGAGCATGTATAAGGCCTTGGAAACTTAGAATCATGTTAGGAAACTTGTGGATTGGTCGAAATTGTTTGGTAGTGAGTTTGATTGATTGTGATGTTTGGTTTAATTCATGTATGAGAAAAGCGTATTGATTTTTCTTGTAAGTATTATATATGCCATAACTTGCAAGACAGGCTTAGAGGCAAAGGTACATGAATATGTGGAATGCACTATTTTATTATTCGTTCATTATTATTGGAATGGAATGAGTAAAGGGAGTATTAAAGTCTTAAAAGACGAGGTTGAGGATTTGAGGTGCCTTATGCACTTAAGGTGTTTATACACCGAGGTAGTTAAAGGATTCAATAATAAATATTGTTTGTCACTAATAAATTAAGAATTGAATTGGAAACTTGAATGGTTTGAATGATTGATGTATGATTGGTTGTGTTGTTTTGTGTTGCATTTGAGTCATCACCAAGTTTAAACTGGTAAATCACGTAAAGTGAAAGATGGATGAGCAATAAAACTCTGGATTTGTGCACATCTAGAGTATTGACAATCAGGGGTTGGGGTTCACGGGGTATTAGCCATGTACTTTCTAGAGGCCGTCTGATCTACGAGTCCCTTGTTTACAAATGCTTTTAAAATTATAAGGAGTTAGATGAGATCTCATACTAGCTATGGCCACAAAGTCGCGCCCGTCTGCCATTGGATGTTTATTAATGTCTCTGAAAGGAGGCATAGGGTTTTCTTTTATTAATGTTCCAAAATGGAGCATAGGGGGACAATCCGGTCTATTGCTTAATCCAAACAATGAATGAAATGAATTATTTATTATTAATTAGTAAAGTCTTAGTGATTTTAACAGTTGAGTCATGTATCTGAGTAAGTAATTAAATTGTGTGTGTTAACTTCTTATTAGTAGTATGCTAGGAATTCTTTGTCATGTTTCATAGCTTGTATGTACTCAGCATTGATGATTGCGTGCTTTTGTGTGTCTTTTCTTGGTCATGGCCTTCGCCTTTCAATGACCCTGTAGTGATCTAATTTTTATACTTGTAATATTGGGGAGCAGATTAATCACAGGTCTTACCTAATCAGAACTTGCATCAAGGTGATGGGATTTTGAGTGGAGTGTTGGTTAATCTCACACTTTATTTCATTTCATTTTATTTCATAAGTTGGATTTATTTTGACTCTGATTTGATTTACTTACTATTTTTAACGAGTTTTGAATAAGGGCCATAATGGTTCCAGCTTGTAAGACTAAATTTGGTTTTGATTATTGGTTTTGGAAACTTATTTGAAACTAAGTTAGTTTTTCCGCTGCTAAATTCTGAACTAGCCTTAACGTTTGAACACATGGTGGTAGCACGTCAGTAATTCTCTTGCAGATTGTTAAAGGTATTTACAGGTTTTTAAAGAGAGAATTATTGGGGTGTTACACTTATTTCTTATATTTCCATTAAATTGGAGAATCACCAAGTAGGACAACATAGCTAGTTATAGAATGTCTTGTATTGTGACATCCAGCCCAATCAGAATATGAGTATGCTCTTAGAGTAAGAGTGTCAGTAGCTTCAAGCATAATACCTTGACCTATGGTGCAGGCAACATATCTGATAACATGATGCAAAGCACTCATATGGGATGATCTTGGCTAATGCATGAATTAACTTAATGTATGTACTACAAAGGCTAGGTCTGGTTTAGTATGAGTAAAAAAATTCATCTTACCAACCAGAGACCTATACAGAGCTGGATCTGGAAATAAATCTCCAGAATCAGACAAAAGGTTCAGATTAATTGGCAAAGGAGTTAAAGCAGTCCTGGAAACATCCATGCCACAAAGGATACTAGTTCCTTAGTAAATTTCTTCTGTGTATGCACAATACCATTAGAGAGATGAGTCACTTTAATGCCAAGGAATAATTTAGCTGTCCTAGATCCTTGATGCTAAAAGTAACATAAAGATAGCTAGTATCCAAGTTAGAAATTTTCAGGTCATTGCTTCCAGTGATGATAATATCATCAACATAGACAACCACTATAGTTAAATGACCATTGAGTCTCTTTTAGAACAAAGAGTAGTCATTTTTTATTGAGAATAGCCTTGTTTAACCAACTCACTATGCAGCTTAGAGAACCACTGTCTGGAAGCTTGTTTAAGACCATAGAGTGATTTTCTAAGTCTGCAAACTTGATTGCTTGGGTTAGTCGGGAATCCCTTATGGCATTTTCATGTAGACCTCTTCATAAATCACCATGAAGAAAGGCATTGTTGATGTCCATCTGATGCAGAGACCATTTGTTAGCAGCAACAATTGAAAGAATGCACCTAATTGTGGACATTTTGACAACTGGTGAGAAAGTTTTCTCGAAATCAACCCCATATTTTTGAGTGAAACCTTTGGCAACTAGTCTAGCCTTGTACCTTTCTAGTGTTCCATCAGCTTTTAACTTTATCTTGTACACCCATTTGCATCCAATTGCCTTTTTATAAGGAGGTAGAGTAACAACTTCCCAAGTGCAATTCTTCTCAAGAGTTGTTATTTCATTACTTATAGCTTGAACCCAATTAGGATCCTAAGAAGCTTCAAGATGAGAAAATGGTTCTACTAGGTTGGAAGTCTGAGCTAAATGAGCTTTATAGAAGCAAAAGGGAGAGAGTAAAAAAAGACAAGATTACACCGGTGATGATATGGTGCATAACACTGGTAATTTCATCCATGAGCAAAAGACCAAAGTTGGTTTTCTCTTTTTTTTTTTTTTTTTTTTTTTTTTTTTGTACAGAAAGTACGAAGGAGGGGTGCAATGAGGGCTGGGTGGTGTGGTTAGCTGGGCAGCAGGCGGCGGCGACTTGTCAGTCAGGTGGAGGTGGTGCGGCTGGTGGCGCACGGCCAGGTGGTGGTGGTGCGGCCGATGGTGGCACGAAGGAGAGAGCGAGAAAGGGGAAAGAAAATGGGTTTTAGGGGTATTTTAATTTGCTGAATTTGTAGGTAATTTGCAAATGAGTTGTGATGAAATTGTTCAGAATCCTTGCTCTGTTTATAGGGAAATTTGGGGATCAAAATCAGATTAAGAATTGAAACTTTGAATTGCAATTGGTTGTTTTAGAGGTGAAATCTAATGGTTGGGAGCAAGTTTGATGATGGTGATGGAGTAGATGAGTTACATGTGGATGGTGAGGGTGAATGTAGTCTGTAGTTTGCAAGTTGGGGGACGTGTTAGCTGGGAAGGTTAACTTGAAGAAGCTTTCATGGAGGAGTAGAGAAGATGAACGTAGTTTGTGGTGATTGGGGATGAAATTTTATTTCTTTTTCCTTTTTTTTTTGGCTAAAAGTATGAGTTAGGTTGTAAATGTCAATTGGGCTTGCAAGTACTCATATGGGTTAGGATAAAGAGCTTTCTCACCTAAAAACTATGTTCATGAAATAAGGCTCATATTAAAAGATAGTAACTTTATAACTAGAGTTTAGGAAATTATAATTTTCTTATTAAAATCCACTTGAAAGTTGTAATATATTTATAGGAAAATTTATAGTTTAATAATCCAAATATCTTAAGAAAATATTTTATAGTATATGGGAAAATTATTCGGCCATTTTTCATAAACGGTTTTATAAGACCCAAAATAAGACATACTTAAGCTTAATAATTATAATTAATAATAAATAAATTGGTTTGAAAATTACGAGGTATTACAGTAAGTACCATCTCGTACTTCTTCCCTGATTTGGTAAGGCCCTTCCCAATTAGGGGTTAACTTGTCGTCTTTCTTTGCTCGGCCTACCGCTTCCATTTTTCTCAATACCAGGTCCCCCATCTTAAGTGGTCGCTTTGACACTTTTCGATTATATGCCCTTGTCATCCTTAGACGATATATTTTTTATCTTAGCGCCGCATTGCCCCTAGATTTTGGGAGAAAATCTAGGGCAGTCTTCATGGCCTCCCAATTGGCCGATTCATCATATAGCATCACCCGAAGAGTGGGCTCATACATTTCAATTGGGAGCACGGCCTCAGCACCATAGATAAGAAAGAATGGGGTTTCTCCTGTAGAACCTTTTACTGTTGTTCCGATGGACCATAACACATTAACCAACTTATCAGCCCATAAGCGCCCTGCTTTCAAGCTTCCACTTGATGCCATTGGAAATTAACTTGTTATAAGCCTCAACCTGGCCGTTAGCTTATGGTCGACCGACCGAAGCAAAGCAATGTGCTATGCCCTAGTTGCTAAGCTATTCTCTGAGATGGTCAGTCTCGAACTGTGGCCCATTGTCGAACACCATAGATTGCGGAACACCAAAATGTGTGATTACATTCTTCTAGATGAAGGTGGACACATCTTTCCATTTAATGCCTCAGACATCCTCAGCCTCCACCCAGTTGGTAAAGTAATCAACTGCCACCAAGACATACCGTCGCTGCCCTGATGCTGGGGTGTAAGGCCCTAAGATTTCCATGCCCCATTTGGAAAAAGGAAGTGGACTACTTATGGCCAACAAACTATTTGTCGGATGGTGTATGAGGGTTGCGAATCTCCGCCACTTATCACATTTTTGCACCATTTCCATGGCTTTCGAATCATGCTCGGCTAGAAATACCCAAGATGGGCCACCTTTTCAGATAAGGCTCGTCCGCCTATATGTTATCCGCAATGCCCCTGATGGAGGTCGTCCAGCACTTCATACGCCTGCTCGGGCGTAATACACTTCAAATATGGTTTAATAAATGAGTTTTTGAACAATTCTTCCCCCTCGAGTTCAAACCATGTCGCCTTTTTCTTCGTCTTCCAACTCTTCTTCTGGTCATCCGGAAGAACTTTATCTTTGAGATAGGAGATAATTCCGTCCATCCATGTTGAGCTTCAGTCAATGGTTTGAACATATTCGGCATCAATGCTTCGTTTTTTTTAATCCCCAAAACACAGATCTCGGAGTATCATATGATGTCGAGGAGGCTAGTTTTAACAAGGCGTCAGCCTAATTATTCTCGGACCAAGGGACTTGTTGCAGCGTGAAATGCTCTAGGCCCTTGGCCTCTTCTTTAACCATCTTAAGGTACTTCATCATTGTCGGCTCCCTAGCCTGGTAGTCACCGTTCACCTGGCTGACTATCAACTGAGAGTCCGAACAAGCATCAATTTTTGTTGCCCCTGCCGCCTTACACATTCTAAGGTCAGCTAAAATGGCTTCGTACTTAGCCTTATTGTTAGAAGCTTAGAACTGGAATCTCAAAGCATACATAAACTTACCTCCTTCCGGAGATAGACAAATAATACCAGCACCGATGCAGGTCACTGTTACACTCCCATCAACAAACACTTTACATATCTGATCCCCTGCCGACTGCTTGTCCGGCTGCATCATTTCAACTTAAAAACCGTAAAGGCTTGACCCTTGTTGCTTTTCTAGGTTTGAATGAAATATCAAACCCTCTCATCAATAGAGCCCATTTAACCATTCGACCACTGGCCTCAAGTGTTGTGAACAGCTTCTTCAACTGTTGGTCCGTGTAGACCACAACTGAATGAGCAAGAAAGTATGACCTTAGCTTTTTTGACGCCATGAATAGTGCCAAGCCGAACTTCTCGATGGGTGGCTACCTAAGTTCAACATTGTGCAACACATGGCTGATGAAATACACAGGTATCTGGTGGTCGTCCCTTTCAGCAAGTAGCACGACACTTATAAAGTGATCAGAAATTGCAAGCTACATGTATAGCTTTTCATCTTTGAGCGGACTAACAAGCCGAGGGAGGGTATGCAAGTGATTCTTCAACTAAATAAAGGCTTCCTCGGCCTATTCAGTCCACTCGAACATAGCATTTTACTTAATGGTTTGGAAAAAATAGCGACACTTATCCCCTAAACGTGACAGAAACTGTCTGAGTGCGGCTAAACAACCGGTCAGCCTCTTTACTTTTTTTATGGTTCTTGGCAATTTCATACCGAAGACCACCTGGATCTTCTCAAGGTTAGCTTCAATGCTGCGTTGATCAATAAAAAATGCAAGAAATTTGCCTGACTACTAAACACCAAAGACGCACTTATTTGGATTTAACATCATTTATGCCGCCTGAGTTCGGTAAATGTTTCTCGAAGATCACTCAAATGGTCAGCTAACTTCTTTGATTTAACAATCATATCATCAATGTAAGCCTCCATATTTCGGCCGATGTGGTCTCTGAAGATTGTATTCACAAGTCTTTGAAATGTGGCTAGGGCATTCTTTGAGCAGAACGACATGACATTGTAGCAATACAACCCTTATCAGTCACAAAAGCCGTTTTCTCTTGATCTTCCTCCCACAAAGGGATTTGGTGAAATCCAGATTAGGCGTCCATGAAGCTCATTAAGGCATGCGTGGTCGTTGAACTGACTAGGCGGTCAATTTTAGGCAAAGGAAAGCTATCTTTTGGACATGCCTAGTTGAGATCAGTGTAATCCACACACATCTACCAGGTTCCATTTGGCTTCTTGACCAAAACTACATTGGCCACCTAATCTGGGTAATAGCATTGCTGAATGAAATTGGCGTCCATCAACTTTTTCACCTCGGTCGCGGTCGCCTGGTTCCTCTCTTCACCATGGTTTCTTTTTTTCTGTCGGATAGGCTTAACGGCTGGGTCAACTGCCAGCTTATGTATGGACAGGTCTGGGCTTATACCCAGCATCTCATGAACTTCAAAGCAAACATATCCTTGAACTCTCTTAGCAAATTTACCAAGTCATCTCCAAGCAAGTTTATGGCCATAGTGCCAACCTTGACCGTCCGATTAGGCTGGTCCGGTTCAGCACTATGTCCGTATGATCACCGGCTAGTTGCGGCCTTAACTCTTCTGGTCGGCCGACGGTTATTAGCTGCTATGCCAGCTCCTTCTTGACTTATTTGCGCTTTTTGGCGACCAGCTGAACTTAGAGTGGCCCTTTTTCTGAGTTTTGCTCGGACGCCCTACTGTGTCCGAACGAGGTAGGCTTCACGGTCAGCTGATTACATTCTTTTGCCATTACTTGGTCTCCCTGAATGGAGCCTATTTTCCCGTCCGACCGTCCGAACTTCATTAACATCAAGTGAGAGATGATTACAGCCTTTGTTGAATTTAGGGTCAGACGACCATGTCCCTTCCCTCATTTCTTGGACTACATTGGACAGGCAAGTCTATCTGGCCAACCGGATGGATAATACTCCCTCCAAAACCAACGGATGGGAGATGTCTTTCAAAGCATCTTCTGGAAACTTCTAGTTTTTCAAGCAAGCTACGCTGATTATGTCACACGAGTTGCCCATGTCTATCAACACTCGTCTGACCTTTAGGTTGGAAACTATAAGGATGAACACCATGGGATCATCGTGGGGGGATTTAATTTTGCCTCTACGATCAGTTCTAGGAATGGCTCTACCTTAAAATTCTAAGCGTGCATCACTTTCCCAATTTTCCTAGCATCCTCCTTAATTCCCTTCATGGTTGGGTCACCTGCAGCAAAGCCTCTTGAAATGACGGCCACAAACCCTGAATCTGTACTATTTCCATCATCATCTTTTTTCTTTTCCTTCTTTCTTTTTGCCGGTCGAGTCTTCCTGAGAAGAAGGTTTCTTCTCGGCGCCCTTGGCCGGCTCTTCAGCTTTTGTAAGCGAACAAAAATCAGCTGCTTCGATGTATGATTCGGCCTCCCGGAGAACACTTGCGTATGTCCGAATCTTTTTCCTGATTAGATCAAACTTGAACCATGTGCCTTAGTCCTCGAAGGAACTCTAATTAAGTAGGCCATTTCATCTGGCAAATTTTGGAATTGCGCTTTCTCAATGTTAAACCTTTGGACGTACGAACGCAGCGCCTCTTTCTTTCCTTGGACAATAGTTGCCAAGTTAAAACTAGTCTTTCGGGGTGGTATGTTATAGGAGAAGTTTCCAACGAACAACAAACTTAAAGTTATGAAACAATTTATGCACCCGGTCGGGAGACTGTTAAACCAGTCTTGGGCCACACCCTTGAGAGTGGACGAGAAGCATTTGCACCAAGTGGCATCATCCACATTTTACAAGTACATCAAATTCCTGTACGAGGAGAAATGCTCTTCAGGGCTGCCCGTACCATCATAAGCACCCACAAGTACATTTTTCACTTTCGCTGGATATGAAGAGTTGAGAATTCGTGAGAAAACGGAGGCGGCTTGTCACCTCGGGTCAACAAACGCATTTGCCAACCAATAGGCTGAGGTTGAGCGGCCGATCCGTCCAGGTATTCCATCTGGTCGTACGACCGACCATACTGCCCGTACACTGGGGTAATAGGCGACATATTCGCACCATAATTATGGGGAACTTGAAATTGAGCTGAACGATGTAGAGGAACAGGAGGTTGAGTGTGATGGGCTTGACTTCTACTGGTCCTGCCCGAGTTGGTATGCTTGGAGAGGGTATGGTGTGATAATCCATCCAACATGGTGGGAGTGGAAGCCGTGTCCAAGTAGTATGACTGGTCGACCCCCTCCTGCTATTTTTGCCTGAGATAATCCCTAGCATCCTTCCAACGCTGGGATGGCTCATTTGGCTGCCTGGTATGCCCCCCCAGCCGACTTCGATTTCTCAAGCAGCTTTGACCAGTTCGCCCGAGGCACCCTAAGGGACTTCAGTTGCCTCCTGAATGGGGTAGCTTCCGCATCCACAATATTAGTCGCCTTTCCCGGGGATTCTTTTTGGAGCCCTCTCATTCCTTTCTGGGCGGATTCCTAGAAGAAGAGGGTATCTTGCCCTCAAACTCCTTTCGGAGCTTGGCAAAAGCAACCTGCAAAGAGCCGGTCGTCACAGGAGGATCCTCGGCTTCATGGAACGAGGCGATCAGAGGATCGTTGTTGTTGATAATAACCTCAATATTCTTTACATGTGCGTCCTGACCAGGTTCGGGTGTCTGACCATCTTTAGCCATTTCAGACGTGTATCCCTACAGACGGCGCCAAATATTTCAGGGTTTTTTGGAATCCCTTGAGATACAGGTCGTGAATATGTCCAGACGACTTATCTCGGGATTTGGGCCTCCTGATGTAAGGAGGCCTTCTCTCTTTCAGGTGCTCTTGTGTTCTGCCACGTGTCTCCTTCCTATTAGGACACATGACACCCTTTTTATTGGGCCACGTGTCGCCTTAGGATTGGACCACATATTGGGGTTTTTTTTTACCCTAAACAACTTCAGGCTATCAAAGGATGCTTGAGTGTTATGAAGTTTCTAAAAGGTGTGCAGTAGTTGATGCTTTTCAATGGCATTCTATTCACCAAAAATGCTACACACAGAACTATCTCACCCCAAAATCTTTTTGGAAGCTTAGACTGAAAACTGAGAGCTCTTCTAGTCTCTAGTAAAAGTCTATGCTTGCGTTCCATAACTCAATTCTGTTGTGGTGTGTCAGAACATCTAGTATGATGTACAATGCCATGTTTGATGTAGAATTGCTTCATTGGGCCTTTATTCAGCTCCAAGGCCTTATCAGACCTCACACATAAAATTTTAGAGTTAAATTGAGTGTGAACATATTGTGCAAAATTGATCCTGACGTTAACTGCTTCATTCTTAAATTTGAGCAAATGAATCCAAGTATATCTGGTGTAATCATCAACAATAGTCAAGAATAGATTGTATCCATTATAAGTTTGATCCGTAACAGGACCCCAAACATCAATATGATTGAGCTCAAAAGGCTTACATGACTTTATTGAACTCTTAAAGAAAGACTTTCTAGGCTGCCTGGCAGCAGGAAAAATTTTGCACAAGAAACTATCAGTAGAATCTTTGATATGCCAAGGCAAAATATGCTTGAAATTATGAAAAGGTGAATAGCCTAACCTAAGATGCCATAATTTTGCTATCTTAGTGGCATTACTTGCTTGATTCCAACTATTATTATTACAAGACTTAGAAACTTGACTAGACAAAACACTACTTGTAGGCAACTTCTGATCTTCAATGTAATATAAACCAGCATGTTGATTACCAAGAAGCATTGAACTCTGTGAAAGGCCCTGATCAAAACATGCAATATATGTGAATAAAACTACACAATTCATATCCTTGCAAAGTTTGGGAACATAAAGCAGATTAAAATTGAAAGCAGGAACATGTAATACATCAGTCAGATGTATAGCATTATTGACAACAAATGCGCCTATAGGTAGAACTTCAACCATACTTCCATATGGGATAGTTATGGTATTATTTTAGCCTGTTAACTTTCTATAGGAAGTGAACATGCTTAAATTGGTGCACATATGGTCTGTAGCACCACTGTCAATCAACCAACCAACATTTAGTCAAGATGAAAAACGGAATTTACTTGCCAGATTAGCCTGAGCATCAACATTAGCGTTTGATGCCTGGTTAGCTGCAGTATCTGTATTCTGCTTGCCTAGTAACTCCAGAAGGTGATTATACTGATCCATTGTGATGACAAGTCCTTTGACTTGATTAGTCTGACCTTCTGCAGCTCCATTAAAGGTAGGCTCAGTTTTTTGTGCAACAGCTGCTACTCCTCTCCCTTTATGCCATACATTTCTCTTAAAATCTTTAGGATATCCATGCAATTTCCAGCAATTGTCAATAGAATGACCAGGTCGGTTACAATTATTGCAATAAGTTGGTACAGGTTTCCTGTCTCCTGTCATGACTGTAAGATTGTTTTCAGCTTGACAGCTAGATCTATATTCTTGAGGTTTGAAACCTTTGTTCTGTAATCTGTCATTGAACTTCATGGTTGAAGCAAAAACCATGGAATCACTCGAGCCTTGATTAGCAATATGCATAGTGCTAAGTTCTTTGTACCTTTCCTCTTGAATCAATAACCTATAAGCTTGACTCAAGTTCGGCAGAGGACTCATCATCAAGATGTTGCCTCTGACTACACCATAGTGTTCATTCAGCTTCATAAAAAATTGCAACAATCTCTAGTCTTGCTGCAGCTTGAAAATCTTCTAAGTTAGATTGCATGTGCACTGGTTACTAAATTTGTTTGAATTTCAACAATCAACAAACAAGTTCTAAGAAGAATAATGATGATTCTTCTAAGAAAGGAACAAATTGTACACTAATCAATCAGCTATAAACTGTAATCAAACTACTTCTGGTAGAATTGCAGGAGAAAAACTGAATCAAAATTTGCAGAAAAATTTGATACCTCAAAATCAAATGCAGTCTGGCGAAAAATTCCTGAAGATCAAGCTAAGAAAGATTGCAGAAGCTTAGAAAAACAGCAATAAACAATCAGAATTGAGCTACTTGAGCTCTGATACCATGTTAAAATCTGGAATTTAGTAGATTTCTTCTAAGTTTTGATGAACTAATTTCTAGTTTTAGAGAAAGAAAAAATAGAAGAAGAGAATTTGATTAATCAAGGAGAATTTTTTTTTTATATTGAATGAATTAATATTACAGCACTAAACCTTTATTTATAATACAACTCTAACAGAATTTACAAAAGAATAAAGTTAGTTACAAAGTGTAACAGAATTCTGTTGTATCATAATTTTGTTAGAGTAATGTTGAGCTGGCAAATCCAGCAGGTTGAGGAGAAACTTCTAGGTTGATCTAGAATCATCTAGGAGCTTCTAGAATTGCTGTAATAAGGAGAGAAGATAGAGCTCGTGCTATCTCACTTGTTGCTTCATGTTGGCATGTAGGATCTGGAGCACAGACTTGGTGTGATGCTGCAACAACAGCACACTTAGTGTCACCAATATTAGTTGGTAAATGGTAGCTGCTTTGATAAATTGGTAATTAGCGGTTTGTATTAACTGTTTTGACTAGTTATTAGTTATTTTAGAGTATATATACAACAACCAAAAAACTCTTAACCGAACATCCCAAAGAGCCTTTTGTCATGGTCAAACAATTCTTTTTGATCCAAAAAAATACTCTTAACCAAACACCAAATTGTACAGTTTTGAGGGAAATATTATTCCGTACAAAACTACATTACATTAAACTTCATAAAATATTGAACATTTTAAGTACATTTAACATTTTTAAAAAAACCTAGCTTGTATTGTTATTAATATTATTATTTTGTTTTAGAGAAAATCTAGCTTGTAATGTTATTGAGTAATATATGTAATTCTATGCACAATAAGATTTCTCATGCATATACAACGATTACATCATGTAACTATGGAACCATTTTATCATAGTCTCGGAAAAAGGGGAATTTTGGAAATTATTAAACAACTTGTTTTAGAAAATTGTTTAATTGATTATTTATGGTTAATTTCTTAGTTGCACCATCTAGCATATATGCAACGGCTACATAGAATAGGATATTTTCTATATTATGTAAACAGACACTAGTAACATTCATGTAGTCAATTCTTGATGGTGTCAATTCATTTGGAAAAAAATAATCAAATTATTTACTAATTCTCAATTATACTTGGGCCGACCATACTAAAATGACAGGATTACTAAAATTCTATGTTGGCATCACGATATTAATTAATCCATATTATGGTACCTTTCTCTTGACTAAGTAATCTTGTTTCACTATCTTTAATTATTATAACATCAAAATTACCCGTATTAGCTTACCCCTTGCTAAATTCCTATCTCTATTTCGTCCTCTTTGTCTTCATTTTCTGTGCTCAGATGTAAATTCTCCTAAATTTCTGAAGTTCTCTACTTCGGAATGACTATCATTACTACTCTTTCCTCCATCCTTTTGTTATTCCTCCTGAGCCAACCTACTCGAGCTCAGACGGGCAAGCCCGAGTCTAACTCGGACTCGCCCTATGACGGACATGATTCCCATCCATCCATTTTATCGATTATTTTAAACCTTGTGGCTGTTTTCTTTTTTATTGCAATTTTCGGGTTTTTAATCCGGTTTTGTACCACCGACACGTCCACGGACAACAATGTGGTCACACGGTCTAATTCATTGAGGCGATCGCGTGGGCTAGACGTGGAAGTCATCGAGGGCTTCCCGATTTTGGACTACGCGGCTGTTAAGGCCGCGAAGATTGGGAAAGGCGCGCTGGAATGCGCCGTATGTCTTATGGAGTTCGAGGACGATGACACTTTACGTTTGATACCTAGGTGTGACCATGTGTTTCATCCTGAATGTATTGATGCATGGCTTGTAGGTCACACTACTTGTCCCGTTTGTCGTTGTAACCTTGCTGAAAAAGTTGATAACGACGTCGTTTTAGAACAAACTCTAGTAAACGACGTCGTTATAAGGGTGGATGAAGTAAGAGAGAGTAACGACCATCAGAATAATGAAGAAAATAATTCGATGGAGCGACCGCATTTACATGGACGAATAAGGAGGAGCCGTACGATGATGAGGAGCCTATCATTTGGACGGCCAAGATGGTTTGGTAAATTGGTTAGATCGTTATCGACTGGACACGTGGAGGTAAAACAGTTGGAGAATACGGAAAGATTTACCCTAAGATTACCGGATGATGTAAGGAAGCAAATAATGAGCGGAAAGTTGCAAAAGAGAAATGGTACAAGAGGGTTGTTTGGTAGTCTTAGAGGTCGAGCTCGCCGGTCCGGTCAGTGGGGGTTTTCGTTGACACCGCCTTTTTTAACTCCAGCCCGGTCTTTGAAGTCTCTTGATGGTGAGGCCACTAGACCAACTCGCAGCCGAGGTAGCTCTATGGGTGGTTGTTCTAGCCTAGAGAATGTAAGTACAAGTCGTGAAATTTCTTTGTGTAATGATATACAAGCCGAGTTGAATCAATTGCCTGTCTAAGCTTACAAATGATTTGAGCTGGAGCTGAGGGATCTTGGTTTGTCTTGGCTCAAAGGGTACTCCAAATACATTGTTGGTAATTAATGCCATGTAAATTCTAATTTTTGCTTACCAAAAAGTTAAAAAAAAAAAAAGAAAGAAAAAAAGAAAAAAAGAAAAAAAAAATGAAAAAGAAAAGCAATATATTTCTTTTTTTATATATGTATACGGAGTATATTTCAAAAATGTATATATGTATCCGAAGTATATATGTTATTTTTGTTAGTCTGGTGGTCAAATGATTCATAAAGATATCATGACAATCTATTTGAAAAATATCACGAAAAACTATTTTGATATTTTGAAAAAGAAAAACAAAAAGAAAATCTTCATATTCAAAATATTTTGTCTTTGTTTGGATGTAGAACTAACATGACCAAAGAATTTAGAGAATATACAAGTTTCTAAGTTCTTCAACAAATAGACGTTAATTACATGTTTGATATGTATGTCCATGTTATGTCTCATCAAAGTCTTTCGTTATTTCATTGTATAAGAATACCGATAATTCTTCGTGTTTTATATAACGAAGGACCAAAATTAGGAAATTAAATCTAGCAATTTGATATACTTGTACTACATACATCTAATTGCGACCGCGTTTTTTATGCTGATTACGTTGATACATGGGTAGTATATACTAGCTAGTAAGGCAGATCACAGTGCTTTTTGTAACTAAAATAAAGTCACAACTCCAGCATGAGGGATCACAAGTCACAAACGACGCCGTTTAGAAGTTGGAGAAGACAATGAGAAGCAGTCGCAGAATGAGGATCCATCGTTTTTTGGGTGGCCAAGATTGATGAGGATTGGAGGTTATTATCAATGTCGTTCTCTATGGGTGATGATCCATTCCAACCTTGGAAGGATATGAGATTATGACAAGCATACATTTAGGCTAGAAAAATTCTTGATGGACAAATTTAAATTTACTCTAATATATATATATATATATATATATATATATATATATATATATATATATATATATATATATATATATATATATATATATGTTTTTTGAAATCAATTTACTCTCTCATATCATATATACCTATGAATCTATATTAATTAGGGGTGAGCAAAAATTTCGGGTACCCAGAATTCGAACCGGAACCGGCGGGTCCGGAATCGGAATTAGACCCAGTGGTTTCAATTCCGGGTAATAAATTAAGGACCCGGTTGCAATCGGTTCCAATTCCAATTCTCAATTTTTTGTAACCGAAACCGGTTGGATACCCGGTTACCCAACATATATTTAACTAAAAAAAAATATGTTGAATGTATCTAGTTAATAAAATAATAAAAAATATTAATGTCTTACATAAATAAAATAGCTCAATGCATATAAAAATATAAGTATTAAACGCTAAAAATGAAAATAAACCAAAAAATATTATGATTTGTATTATATTTTAACAAGTATGTATATAAGTTGGTACCCGAAACCGGAACTGATACCCGGTGGAACCAATTCCAATTCCTAAATTTTAGGGCCCGGTTGTACCAGTTTCCATTCTGGTTCCGAATTTTAGGACCCGGTCCCAACCAATTCCGAGTCCGGATCCTAAAATTTTGACCGGGTACCCGTTTTGCTCACCCCTAATGTTAATTGATTGGGATTATAAGCTTTGTTTTGTTTGATGTAAAACATTTTCAGTGAAAAGTTAGTTTTTATAGAAAACATATTTTAAGGAAATTCACATTTTGCAAATAAATTTTCCTTTGTTTGGTTCCTTACAAGAAAAGTTATGGAGAAATTAACAATAGGAGTATAAATGTAAGGATGGATGAGAGGAAAGTAAAAGGAGGTAAGGAACAAAGAGGAAGGAAAATGTGGCTTCCCTTAGCTTGTTTTGTAAAGGAAAATGTATTCCATCATTAAAAATGCAAATTTCCACTATTAATTGGGAAAATTGTTTTCCGCCTCTTCACAAAAAAATGAAAAAAATTGGAAAAATCATTTTACATCAAACCAAATGGAGCCTTCTCTCTTACGGAATAATAGATACTCAATTTTTTTTCTTAATTCAAACAATCTGCCATTTTATTTAATATTTATTGTTATATGTCTATTCAAATTTAACCAGATACGTTTTGCCCTCAAAAAAAATTTAACCAGATGCGAATAATAATATAAGAACGAAGGAAGAATTAAGAAAAAGAACTTTATGCGTCACATAGAATATTAATCTATCTTACTTTATTTGTGCTTAGATGTAGTATCCACACATATGGTAATTAAGATTAACCTTGCTAGCTTAGCTTTGGTGTCCAAAAAAAAAAAAAATAAATAAATAAATAAAATAAAATAAAATAAAAAAAGATTAACCTTGCTAGCTACACTACCATAGAGATATGATCTTATCAATCAATTTGCTCTTGATGATAACTTTCAATGTATTCATCAAGCCTTCAATAAATTGCTAATGATCGAATTGGGTCTTAACAAGCATACTCATTCCCTAAAGCAAGCTAAGGCTTATACCCGATTCGTTGAAGAAACACACAATTTAGAACCATGGTGTTATTGGCACCATACCCAATCTTTGGTGATTGCCATCAATTGAAACTTCAGCCCTAGTAGGCATATCTCGGGGAGGACCATCGCCAACCACGACTAAATTAGCTCGACAAAAGGGACAAGTGCCATGGGAACGCAACCAAGTATCAATGCAATCTACTTGGAATACATGGCCACACTTAGGCAACAAACGCAACATTTCATTTTCCTCAAACACCTCCAAACATACTACACACTCCCCTGTCATTTTCACTTTCGTATTTATATCTATATCTATATCTATATTTATATCTGTATCCATAGACTTATTCAGATAGGTGAACTTTGGGAAGTGATCATCAATGACAGAAGCCTCAAGGCCTTGTCGTGGTTGATGGGAGATTGTGGGCCTCGTAGAAAGGTTAGGATGACCAAAGCAAATTCGATAATAACGATGCATAATGGCGTAAATTAGTAGGGCTGAGAGCATACACAAGAAAACGTATAAGGTGATAAAGTAGGAAAAAAAACATGGCGGATGATCCATTCATTTTCTTGGTATATGAATAAAAATGAATAATCTTCTATAGGCTCGCCCCTGTTCTAATATATATTTTCTTTTAATGGTGATATTTGGTTGTTGTTCAATTGATGCAAAATAATTTTGACATCAGGTCAAAATATATATGGTTTATATGATTATTTTCATATATGAAGTGATTCATTTATGGAAAAATATCATGGTATATCATGGCAGGAAGGATATTATAATAGTATATCAGTATCACATTGATGTCATCATATTATATATATCACTAGCTAATAAAGTCCTGCTGTCAGGTCAAAAAACATCGACACTTGGCATTTCATGAATTTGCCAAGCGCGCCATACAAACAGTAATAATGCGTAAACATGTCATGTTAGACGTTAGCTCACAAAATTGTAATTTTTGCATCATAAAATTTGTATTCAAAAATGCTTTAAATTAAGATCTGATATGTTTTACCATTTATGAGCATTTTATTTCAATTTAACAAATATGAAAAAAATAATAAAATAAAAAAAGATTACAAGTATAATTCTAAATTTCTAAGATACATTTATTTTTTTAATCAGATACATACTTTGTAATAATTTTAAATCTTAACAATAATAAGATACTAATATATGAAAGTTTAAAATTCTAAATGTAATAGAATAATATTGATACATGTACAATGCTCAACCTTAAAGTCATAATTACGTCCTTGTACTCCTTTCATCTCCTTTTTTTTTGCCCCATAAGTGTATGTTCATTTTATTAATTTTTGATTGTATAAAGTTCTTAAGAAAGAATGATGATGGGTCTAAAATATTATATGTGAGAGGAAAATAATGATCCCTAAGCTATTTACTTGTAAAGGTGTATGATGGAGCAAAATAAAAGTGATACCCCTAAAAAGAAAGTGCAGCAAAAATAAGGAATGTATGGAGTAGTGTCTAAAAAATACTACAAGCATTACCTGCTTAACACCCATTAAATGTAAAATTAGCACAATAATAAATAATTATATATATTTTTTTGTATTTGATTTAAATATATTTGTCTAATAAGGATATCTACGATATTTACTTGATGTTAATCATTCTACTAATTACTAATAAAACTACTAAAAGTAACGTTGATAGGACATCACCGACCACATATTAATCGACAACAAAATAATCCAATATAAACACATTTAAATAAAAAATAAAAACAACCAATTAGCATAGACTATGATTAAGAAAGAACTATCATTAATAAAGTAATCATCATTCATAGAGCAAGTTATAAACCACCTAACAGTTATTAAAGCTTTAAAATCAAATAAGTAAAAAAAAAAAACCTAGAACCTATTACTAGATTTTTTCTTTTTTTTTTATTTTTAATATAAATTGTTTTACATTATATCAAATTAATCAGTCATATTCTCATATATTAGTTTTTTTATTTTCATACTAGATACAATTGTAAACCAAAAATTAGACGATTAACATTTAGGAAAAAAAATAAGGTAAAAGAGCCAGGTTGGAGCTGGACCTTACTCAGACCTACAAGGTCTGGGTAAGGGTTTTAAAATTTTAGACCCTAATAAGACTTTGAATAGAGTATGAGTATGGATAAAAAAATTCCGCTTCGAATCCGGGTATTGCTAAACTCTTCCCAAATCCTACCGATTACCATCCCTAATTTAAATACAAAATATCTACAAATGGTAAATCACAAATTCGACCTCAAATCTAACTACTTTGCACATATAGTCATATACCATGCACGCAGTTTTAGCCCTCGGCTAAAACCTCATTGGTTATAGCATTTTTTAGTAATGGCACAACCAATTATCGCACGTTCTCTACCACCAACTTACACCTGCGTGTTCCCAACACCGGTAAGAGGGTGGTCCGGCAAGAGAATAGCCCGACAAACAGGACACGTGACGTGCATTCGTAGCCAAGTATCAACACAATCAGCATGAAAAACATGTCCACACTTAGGCAACAAACGTACCATTTCCTTCTCCTCGAACGCACCTAAACACACCGCACATTCACCCGTTGTCTTCATCTGCGACTTTAATCCATCATCTTGATCAAACCTCGCCGAGTAGGAGAACTTAGGGAAGGTTTCGATGATTGAGTTCTCGAGGCCTCGAGGTAGCTCATGACTGGTTGTTGGAGACACAACAATGGATTGTCGTACGACTTGTCTAAGGTAATTCGTTTCTCTATAACGCCGGCATATAACGGAGAATGCCCAAACAATTATTAATGAACACAATATGATGTAGAAGATAACACTCATAATAAAACTTACGATTGGTGGTCTGTCCATTTTGCAACTTTATCTTTAGCCTTACTTTTCTCAACAACATTGGTTATAGTTGATCACTTAAATTTATTGCTATAAATGGTGATTAGTTGATCATCTTAGAATGTTTCGTTGTATTCCCTTAATTATTTCTTCAATACCCTTGTAACTTGTTAATTGAACATATATTATAGTCCAGTTGGAAATTTTGACGGTCTCATAATATAGTTTATTATGTGCGTATATTGAGTACTTTTTCTGGTTGCCTTTTTCTTTCTTGTTTCGTGCACAAGTCTATGTAGTACTTTATTAAGATTGGATCCATTCAATGATAAAAATAATTCTAGTGGAAATTCAGAGAAAGAGTAAACGAAGCATATATAATTATCAATTTGATCGTTATAAGGGTTTGAAATATATAAATACGAAAATGATATTGACTTGTATGTTGTAAGGAAGACTTTGGTTATTAGTTCGAGTTTTGGATTAAACAAGCAGCATAAGATAGCATGTAATTTAGCCTTGGGGTCGATTCGAGAACACTTCTGATGCCTAATTAAACTAGGTTAATGAAGGAAAAAGACTAGATTTTTCTAGTCTTGAGTGCACAACTATCATATTAGATGAGCATAATTTGGGCTCCAACCCCATTTGTCAAAGCTCTTATTTATTTGCCCCATAATACATTTTGAATTTTTTGGTTGTCTCTTACAAATTGTCCTATTTCTTTATATTGTAATATGTCATCACGACTAAACCATTTACCCACTTGTACACTCCCAAGTCCCAACCCAAAGCATAGTTTAATTTTTTTTCCAAACCTTAATTAGTTTATATTCCCTTTGTTATTTTTAAGTGTCCTTGACGAGCACATTTGTCAACTCAAAACTCTAACTCAAAATATTAGTAAGTATAAATTATAAAATATTATTATTCGACAAGTGACAACTATACATTTAGACGATTATATATATTTTGATCTTATGTATAGAGTACGTTTAAACATTGTTACAAGGTATGGATCTAAGATTTAAATAGGCCAAATCTCCTTTCGATTAGGTGAGCCTTGATGGGCTTATTTATCAGCAGGCTCAATCTACTCCCTTCTTTTCTGTATATGGCTAGTTGCACTTGCAAGTTATGAATATGGTTAGTTATGTATCATTAACAACATTAATAGAATACGTAGTATTAAGGAAAAAATTAAAAAAAAAAAAACAAAAAATCAAAGTACTCCCTTCTTTTCTATGAGTAATTAATTGTAACAGTTTGATTGGTATAATTGACTGTTAATATTTGCAATTATATACGATTAAGAATTAGGCCAAATTTAAAAATAACACCTGTAAAAACACCCAATTTTGATTATAACACCAAAACATTTCGAAATTTTATTATAACACCACTTAAAATCCCAAAATTTTGGTTTCACCACCCACTAACGGATTTTTGGATGGAAACCGTTAGTGGAACCCACTAGGGACACATGTCAGTTGTTTATTGGCTTAAAAATAAAAATTATTAAAAATTAAAATTAAATTTAAAAAAAAAAAAAAAAAAACCCTAAACTCTATCCCAGCCACCAGCCCCACCACCGCCGACCGTCACTACACCGCCGGAGACCCCCACTGCCGTCGGATTCCCTTCCTTCACCAGCGAAACCACCGGCCGTCACCCCCACCAACATCAGCCCCCCTGTAAATCCCCTTCCCCTTTCCTTCTCCCCAAAAAATCACCCCCACCCACCACAACCCTCCGCGAAAACCACCTAGCCCCTTCGCCTCCTTCAGACCCACAAACAAACCCCGAGACCCGACGCGAACCACCACTCCTCCTCCTACCCACGACCCACGACCCTCCTTTTCTATCTCCTCTGAATCTCCGAATCAGAAAGTGATTTCGATTCAGGTGCATGGGGGTTAGGGTTTCGGTTCAGCTAATGGTGGGAGGGGCGGAAACTAGACGGGAGAAAGAGATAGGGGCTGAAAACGGGGCGGTGGTAGGGATGCTGGCTAGGTTTAAGTTTCGGCTGAGGTGGTGTGGTGGGGTTAGGATTTCGATGGAGGTGGAGGAGGTGGGGGTGGCTAGGCTGGTGTTTGGCGTGGTCTGGTTTCGCCGATTATGTGAGGGCAGGGGATGCCGGCGGCAGCGGCGGCTGGGGCAAGTGGTGCCGATGGTGGGGCTGGCTGGGTTAGGGGTTTTTTTTTAATTTTTTTTTTATTTTTAAGCCAATAAACAACTGACATGTGTCCCTAGTGGGTCCCACTAACGGTTTCCATCCAAAAATCCGTTAGTGGGTGGTGAAACCAAAATTTTGGGATTTTAAGTGGTGTTATAATACAAATTTCGAAATTTTTGGTGTTATAATCAAAATTGGGTGTTTTTGCAGGTGTTTTTTCAAATTTGGCCTAAAAATTATACAAACTTAATATAATTAAAATAAATATTGAGATTAATCTAAAAACATTTACATAATATTAATTTTTTATACTACTTATATAAAATGTAGTCAAAGTAAAGATGGTAAAATTGACAAATTATGTAAAAATATAAGTATTTTACAATTATATTTACAAACAACTTTTCTGAAAGTTCCTACATCAAAGTTAGCTCAAAATAGAAATCATTTCGTCATAAAATCAACTTTGATCTTCCTATAACAATTTACAAAAATAACCTCCTTATAATTGATCTTCTTACTAAAAGTCAACCCATTATCGTCCTCTACCATCGTTGACATTGATCACAACTTCTACCTGCGTAGGCTCCATGCCAGCCTGAGGGTTTTCCGGCGAGAGAATAGCCCGGCAAGACGGACACGTAGCGTGCATCCGTAACCAAGTATCGACACAATCAGCATGGAAAACATGTTCACACTTAGGCAACAA
The DNA here is from genome assembly GCF_001683475.1 of Chenopodium quinoa. Taxonomy (NCBI): domain Eukaryota; kingdom Viridiplantae; phylum Streptophyta; class Magnoliopsida; order Caryophyllales; family Amaranthaceae; genus Chenopodium; species Chenopodium quinoa. Next base: position 10,123,684 of record NW_018743292.1, read on the forward strand.
ACGTAGCATCTCCTCCTCCTCAAACACACCTAAACAAACCGCACATTCACTCATCACCTTCAACTCTCTCTTTACTCCTAGACCGTGATCACCCGATCTCGCCGAGTAGGAGAATTTGGGGAAGGTGTCGATGACCGTGATCTCTAGACCACGAGGCAGCTCATACGTTGTTGTTGGTGGCAGGACAATTGTTGGACCGACGACTTGTCTATTGCGAGCCGACGCTCTATAGCGGCGGCAAACAATAGACAACATCCAGAGAATTATTAGGACAATCAATACAATGTAGAAGACTATGTTCATAACATAAGTTATGATCGGTGTATTCATCATTTTTTGAAAGTTTTCTTTGGCCTCACTTTTCTGATTTCTTTACAATATCCTTCTTACTATTTGATATATTGTTATGATAAGTGACGGTCATTAGGTGATTGCACTAGATTTTTCTTTTGCCTCTCTTAACAAATCTTCGATTATTTTATTTATTGACCGTTTTTTTTAATATAGATATATAAATTTATAGAGTACATGTACCTGGTTGTTTGCTGTTTCTTTCATTCATTATTTTTAATTATTTGGGTGCAAAGTCTACTTATTATTTACTCTCATTTTCCGGAATAGTTCTTCCTTTTTTTTTTTAACATTTTTGTCAACACATAACTTTATTTATAAAGTTGATTATTTCTATATCTGTCAAATCGAGTATACAATTTGGATTTAGGTCAATTATAATCGGGTTAAATCCAATACGAAGTAGAATTTAGATGATGTTAGGTTAGATTCCATGTGGATTCTATTCAAATTTGGGTTTTTCAATCACTTTAGATTTGTTGGATTTTTCTTGAACTGGTTTGATTTTTACAGCATTTATATGAATCTATTATTCCCTCCGTCCCATAATACTTGACACAATTTCCATTTTTGTCCATCCCAAAACACTTGACACGTTACTAAATATGAAATGAGACCGCTAATATAAAAATATTTTTCTATACTCTATTTGGGACCACAAACCCTAAAACCCAATTAAATCTTATATATTCTCTCTCCTCACTACCCCCACCTCCCCCACTTTTTGTTTTCTTACAATATAAAAATACAAAAGAGAATCATTTATACAATAAACAAATATTTTAAATGGATTCACTTAGTTTTCTTAAACTACGTGTCCACTCCAATGTCCCAAATATTATGAGATGGAGGGAGTAATATACTTTTGGTAATGTACTCCCTCCGTATTTTATTACTTACTCCACTTTGTTACGTTTTTACAGCCGTATTTTATTACTTGCTCCATTTTCCTGTTTTGGAAACCTTTCACAATATTTTACTAATTTCTTCTCTCTTAGTGGACCCCCTAACTATCATACTTTAATATTTCCAGATTTTCTCTCCTCCCAAATATCATACTTTATTCTTTTATCAACCCCACTTCCATCATATTTTATTCCTACTTTCTACTATTTTTCTAAAATTTCGCGCTTGGAGAAATGGAGCAAGTAATAAAATACTGAGGTAGTATTCATTAAGCATTCTAAACAAATAACCAAACCCTTAGTAAAAGGGTTATCAATGTCCAAAAACTCACAAGTCACAAATGCGTGTTGCTCTCTTACAAGCCCACACATTTTATGGGCCTATTAACTTCCTATTACATTGGTAGCCCAATCCAATAGTTCCAAACCCAAAAAAGAATATCTGTCCTCTTCATCTAAAATTACTGATTAACCAAATATTATGGTTAGTAAAATATAATACAAATAAATCAATAAATAAATCAAAAAATAAATGAATAAATTGTTCATGTGAGATCCTACTATATTATTCTCATTATATATTTTAATAATTTTAATAGCTATATTGTAATTGAGAAAATGTGAAAAATACCACCAACTATTGTACTCATATTAGTAATTACTACTAAGAGTTTTTATTTTTTTAAATTACCACCTACATTACAAAAAAAACTCCCACCTCTTTTCCCAAACCCTCTTATATGACGTCACCCTATTCAATTTCCCTCCAATTCTCCCCCTCTTCTCTCGATTCTCAGTCTTCTCTTCTTCTTCTCTTCTTAAATCCTCATTACTATGCTCACCCACCAAAATTATTCCCCTAAACAGATAGATTCTTCCTTGTTTCACAAAAAAAATTAGGTAAATGGTAAAAAAACACAAATTGCAACCTTAATTTTGTTCCTAATTAGCAGCAAATCACAAGATAAAAATCAATTTTTGCAACAAACTATCACCACAATCAAATCCCCAAATTGATTTCATATATAAACCCTAAATTTCAAAAACCGCCAAATTGATTTTGTAAACCCTAACTTTAATTTAAATACCCCCAAATTGATTTCATAAACCTTAATTTTAATTCAAAAACCCCCCATATTGATTTTGCCCACGATGTTGCATTGTCACTTGGGTTAAACAAGAAATTGGTGAATTAAACCCTAAATTGACATAGGAGAATTTGACATAAAGGAAGAGAGAGGGAAGTAGAGGGAAGAACAGGGGAGAGTATCGTGAGAAGAGGGGGAAAAGGAGCGAAATTGAGGGGGGAAGTTTGTGGGGCCCACAGTGACGTCATTTGCGAAAAGTGGTGGGAGTTTTTTTTTTGTTTTGATGAAATGTTGGTGGTAATTTTTAAGAAAAAATTTAAAACTCTTAGTAGTAATTAATAAAATGAGTACAATAGTTGGTGGTATTTTTCAAATTTTTATTATAATTGTAGTATAAGATTATTTTTTAAACGATGTTATAATATTATAAGAACGGATGAAGTATACAAAGTAATATATACGAAATACGGAGTATGTAAGAAAACACAAGATTAATTATAATAAAATAATTGTGAACAAAGAATAAGAAATGAAGCTGGGATATTCTTTAGTAAAACAACAATAATTCAATGCCTTGAGTTAACATCAAAGAGTATAAAAAGAAGATCTGATGTTGATGAGGTGATGATAACCTGTTACCAAACACCCAATAAAATATACGAGTACATGACATGGGTAACACAGCAAATGACAGAATACTTAGAAAACGAGTGATTTGAATTGATATTGTATTTGACTTCCAATGCTGTCAATGTTAACCTCCTCATCATTGCATTGTAAACTCCCTATTGAAAATCGACTTGGTGGGCTTATTCTTCAGCCATCTTTGAGGGATTACGTTGAGTAAAAAGTTAAGCAGACAAAGAATGTAAGAATTGTGTTAATTAACGATCTTGAATACTCGCGATAGACTTTAATTTAATGCCTTTTTTTATGTATTAAATTTGACTAATTAGTTAATTAAAGGTCAAACTTATACATTGACATGTATGTCAGTCAAACTCTAACAAGCATTAAAATAGTAACTAGAAAATAACTTAGAAATGTTTAGAAAAAAAAGGTAATACTAATAGTAACAGTGTCTATACTCGTACACCAAATAATGGTATGATTGAAAATTAACTAGCTAGACTCAAATAAAACAATAACTCAATTGCTTTTTAGTTTGATTTGAATAAATCTAGAAATGATACCACCTTATTAAAGGGTTCCAAGTCCCATCTAGCTTATACTCAACCAATAAAAATAAGTTTTAGTTGAAAATAACAATGTCTTTGCAAGTTGAAAACAAAACATCACTATATTTGACATGCAATAAACGTCTTTATTTCTCTATTTTCATTTTTCTGACGTATAAGATTCCTATGTAGTTACACCTTCTATCAAAATTGGTACGTTCATAAATAATTTGATGCCGACTATTCATTAGCATGTATCTTGCACACTTTACATATCCACTCAATTTTTATTTGCTTATTTAGAACTGTTCTAAATGAAAAAATAACCACAAATTTTGTAAAAACTATGCACTTGGATGTATTCCGTATAATGATAGTTACTTCTTTTTTTCTTTTTTTTTTTTTTGTTTTTTGCAAAATAGTTACTTCTTTTCGAGTTACACTTAAATCAATCATAAGTTATATACTATAATAAAATAATTACTTTTGAATAAATGAACATTACACAACCCACATTGTTAAAATGAATTGGAGTATTACTTTTCTTCTTATTGAATTTTCTTTCTAAATACTCCATAAATAAATAAAAATAAATTCGCCCCTCTAGAAAAAAAGACAATTAAACCTTAACCAGCCATATTATTCTAAAAAAATATTATAAACTTAACTTAATTCTAATCAACAATAAAAAAAAATTCCAATTATCCCATCAATAACAAGGGACAAAAAATCAAAAACATTTATTTTGGACCATAATAATATACATTCCCTAACTTCCATTATTATTGATCAAATAATATACTAGTATTTACACAAACCTTAAGAATTGGGCCAGAAAAGCCTGGAGAAAAACCAACCCGACCCATTAGGCCCATTAACAAGACAAGCCCGACAACAAGGACACGTGGAATGAGTCTTAAGCCAAGAATCAACACAACCAGAATGAAACACGTGTCGACACCTAGGCATAAAACGCAGCGTTTCACCTCCCTTAAACACCGCTAAACAAATCACGCAAACATTCATTCCTCGGCAAACTTTCTTCCCTTCCGCCGGAGTCGAGTAAGTAAACGTCGGAAAACTCTCGATTACCGACGGATCAACGCCACGTGGACCGCCGGAAAACGGGTCCTCTTGCACGGCCGTGTCGACACCGACACGGCGCTTGAAACAACACCGTGTGAGAATGAAGAAAAAGAGGAGAGCGAGAATTGAGGTTGCCATTGCAAGGAGGAGAGAGAAAGTGATCCAGTATAAAAATGGTGAAGATTGCATAATTCTTTGATGGGATTTAATTTATGATTTTTGATTTGAGATTTGAATTATTGATGATAGTGGGTTTAGGTGGAGGTGTATTAATTTTGGGAAAATGAAGTTGAGATTTAGGGGTGAGTTATACCAGATTTTTGGGGTTTTTTTGTTTTTTGATTTGATTGATTAATTATTGGGTTATTTTTGGGGTGATATAAATCAAATAATTGTAGTTTTCGTGTCGTAATTGTGGTGATGAAAGAAAGGTCTGTTTGAAACAGCCTAAGTCATCGTGTAACTAACACCTGATTTTTAACTTGTTTTTAAATTATTTTTTTTTGACGTGTTTCTCAACTTAAATTTTTTTTTTTTTTTTTTTGGTGTCAATTTTTAGTACTCTACGATTATTATTTTACAACTGTGGTGGCCAAAAATTTTTGTACGTAAAAAAGTAATCATTCCATTTTTTAAAATTATTTATTAGAGTCAATCGTAGATTATATAAATAAATTATTTATACTTTAATCATTGGCAATTTGGTAACTATGCTTCTTGTTAATGTTCCTTTTGTTGTACGGAGTACAACTACTGCACAATTCAAGCATATAGTTTTAGCATAAAAATACTTTTATGTTGCAATTTTTCTCTGCCACCACCGTTTATATTTGAGCCTTCAAGACTTCTCAAGAATGGAGATCACAAACAAGTATTGATTCTTTACATTTCAAGTCGTTTCTACCTTTAATACTACTCAAAGTACTCAGACAGGTCATTCAAGTTCATATGTAGGTAACCTAACGATTATTAACATTTTGCAGGATTTAGTTCAACGTTCCTAGAAGATCCACCTTTGTATGGATGACATTTAGAAATCACTCTTTCATTTTAAATACTTTTCGTCTCATCATATCTTTAAAAGACAAAAAAAGTTATTGACTACATCGCATTTATAAGCCACCAGGTTGACAGTTAGACACCCATCAAGTTATAAAGCCTTTTTTGGATAACAAATACTTATCTTCTTTTATTTGATTAATTTGGCAAGTATTGAAAGAAGATAAACATGACTTCTTTAAGTATCTTCCCTTTTAAAAAATATGTTGCAAATCTTTAATTTAATTTTTTTATATATATAATGATGATTTTAAAAGATTGTTTTTAATATATACTGTAATGATTTACCTATTACTTTGATACATTTGATGATCGATTTCTTATTGCTTATTTTAGATTTTGCCTACAAATTTTTTACCTTTCACTAAAAAGGGTTTTCCTTGTTTTAGGCCATAGAAGTTTATTTTTATTATATAAATGTTATTTTTATTAGGTGTTTGAATTTTTTTTTATTTAGGGGTAGGTGGCCAAATTTATTATTTTCATTTGATTAGTAGAAAATGTATTAACTTTGATGTTATAATGTATTTTAATCATTGAACTTTTAGATAATCTTTAAGTAATTGTGACTCTTTTATCCTCTAACCCCCTCTGTTTGAAATAATGCCCTAGTCAAACTGGACGCATATGCCTGTATAAAACTTTGACAATGATATACTTCATCCGTTTTTATTTAGTTGACACACGTACTTTGATTTTTGCACAATTCACAAACAGCTATATATTGACTAGCTTTTGTGATTTATAGCTACGATAAAACATAGTTATATGGGTAATTTGGATTATCTCAATGTAAATTTTTATTAATGTCTACTTTTTATAATTTTACAATGTTGGCAATTAGACATAGTTATGTTGGCAAGCGTGATATTATAAATGAAAAGTATTAACTTAAAAATTATTTAAGTATTTAACTATCAATAAGTATTATATTTAACCTCCTTATCCACAATCTTATTTAAACTCAACCTTGGCCTTGGTTGTGGCCTCGGCCTTGACTTCCCCCTCGGGATTGATTCAACCCGAACAACTCAAGCTAGGGCCAACAATTAATATGGGCAATTAGCCGAGCACGGGTCCACCAAGCACATAGGTTGGAACACGTGACAGCACTTGGGGATCAAAGGCAGTATTCCATCATCGTCCTTGAATTCATCAAGACAAGTTGTGCAACTTAAGTACTTCACTGTTTTTTTTCCAAGCTAGCTTTTGGCGAAAAACATTATAAGATTATTTCCGGGGCAGGCTTGGAGATATTGGAGTCATCAGACAAAATCCTGCTGATGACTGCACTGATGCTGTTGTTGTTGGTGGTTGTTGTGGTTGTGGTAAGGTGTTGTCGCCCTCGGCAATGCAAATGCAGGAACAAGCAAGATTAGGACACAAATTATGAATTCTAAGATAACAACAACCAAAACTATAGAAAAAAATGGTAGAGAAAGAGAGAGAGTGTAACACCCCAATAATTCTCTCTTAAAAACCTATAAATACCTTTAACAATTTGCAAGAGATTACCGACGTGCTACCGCCATGTGTTCATACGTTAAGGATAGTTTAGAACTTAGCAGCAGAAAAACTAACTCAGTTCTAAATAAGTTTCAAACCAAAAATCAAAACCAAATTTAGTCTTACAAGTTGGAACCATTAAGGCCCTTATTCAAAACCCAATAAAAGTAGTAAATAAATTAAACCAGAGTTAAAATAAATCCATACTTATGAAATGAAATATACTGTGGAAATATCCAACACTCCACTCAAAATCCCACCACCTTGATGCAAGTTCTGATTATGTATAAACCTGTGATTAATTTGCTCCCCAATATTACAAGTGTAAAAATTGGATCATTACAAGGTCATTGAAAAGGCGAAGGCCATGACCAAGAAAAAGACACACAAAAGCACGCAATCAGCAACGCTGAGTACATACAAGCTATGAATTATAACAAAGAATCCCTAACATGTTTCTAAAAATCAATCAGCACACACAATCTAATTATTGACTCAAACACACGCCTCAAATGTTAACATTACTAAGACTTCACTTATTACTAACAATAATTCATTTCATTCCATTTATTGATTTGATTAAGCAATAGACAAGGTTGTCTCCCCATGCTCCATTCCGGAACATCAATAAAAGAAAAACCCTATGCCTCCTTTCGAAAACATCAATAAACATCCAATGGCAGACGGGCGCGACTCCGTGGCCATAGCTAGTATGAGATCTCATCTAATTCCTTATAGTTTTAAAAAGCATTTGTAAACAAGAGACTCGTATATCAGACGACCTCTAAAAAGTACACGGCTAATACCCCGTGAATCCCAACCCCTGATTGTCAATACTCTAGATGTGCACAAATCCAGAGTTTTATTGCTCATCCATCTTACACTTTACGTAATTTACAAGTTTAAACTTGGTGATGACTCAAATGCGAAACAATACAACCAATCATATGTCAATCATTCAAACAATTCAAATTTCCAATTCAATTCTTGATTTGTTGTTAGTGACAAACAACATTTATCATTAAATCCTTTAACTACCTCGGTGTATAAACACCTTAAGTGCATAAGGCACCTCAAATCATTAACCTCGTCTCATAAGACTTTAATTCTCCCTTTACTCATTCCAATTCATAAACATAAAACGAGTAATAAGATAATTCATTCCACATATTTATTTACCTTAGCCTCTTAGCTCATCTTGCAAGTTATTCCATAAATAATACTTACAAGAAAAATCAATACGCATTTCTCATACATGAATCAAATCAATCATCACATTAATCATCAATCAAACTCACTACCAACCAATCTACAAGTTTCCCTAACATGATTCTAAGTTTTCCCCGTCCTTAAACATGCTCCTAAAGTCAAGGTTTTTGTATCCTCGTACGTAGCTTGAGTAAACGAGTTGGTTGGCCACTTTAGGAACTAGAAATCACCTTCTACAAAGTCTTCTCCTAAACCAAACAATAATAATTCAATCAATTTCTAAGCAATATAATTTACAGCAATACTAACTTACTTTAAAACCCCTTAAACCATTGAAATAATGCTTTTAAAATTACTCACAATAGTCAAAGTTGATAATTCAATAGTTCAACTATAAGTTTATATGTTAAAATCATGAAAATAGCTTATAACATAAAATTCCAGCAACTTTAAAGTAAGGATTATAATCTGGAAATTTAGTTTAAAATTCTAAAACAACCTCATAAACATCTCTACTTGAAATAATCATTATATAGTAGGTTAGTATGTTAAAAACCTAAAAATCCATCATAAAACCTTTAAAATCAAGATTAATAATCTGAAAATTTAATTTAATAGTAGAATAATACAACAATCTAAACTTGAAATATATAATTAGAATTCAATTAGTTTTATAAAAACTCAATCAAACCTTCAAAATTCAATTAAACAACACTTTAAAACCTTCATTTTTGCTAGAATTAAAAGCTTATATATTATTCTTAAAATTTCCTACATAAAAACCTTAAAATACATACTTATTCATGAATTTACAGCAAGTTTAGAGCTTTATAAAAATCTGAAAATTTATTTTAAACATTAAACCTTCGTTAAAAATCAAAAACTGTCCGAAAACCATATTTAGAGGCTCAATTTGGCCACGAGAGGATGGTGAGTTTTAATTAAAATGTCGCTTACACACGAAAAACACTATTTGTTTTTTGTAAAAATCGGACGAGTTAGAATCTAAACGTGATTAAAACGTGATAAAAAAATAATTAAGAACGGAGATCAAAGTTGATTACGGAAAACTGATAATTTGTTTTTGAATTTAACATCATCAATTATCATGCTTTAATTAAATAACTTGTAGAACACAGTTTAAAACCCCAAAACATGAAAACTAACATTTTTAAGCCCTAATTTTATGAACAAAATTTCTGTAATTTTAAAGTGTATAATAAGATTCATAAAACTCATAATTTAAGATAAATTATCACATGATTAAACCATTAAAATCAATTAACAATATCATAAAAATAATTATCAAAACAATGAAGGATTAGGGCAAAAATAAGAAGGAAGGAAGAAAGAAAAAGAAGAAGAAAAGGAAAAAAAATGAAGGTAAAATAAAATAAAGGAAAATAAATAAAGACTAACCTTTTGTGTGGGAAAAATTTGGGAATTCATGGGACATTTGTAGGAGAGAATTGTAGGGTAAAATTAGGCCTCATGAAAATAATGGGCTAATTAAATAAACCAATGCGTTAGGCTTTGTTTTTATGATAATGAGTTGTAGGATGTAGGTTCATTAAATAATTTAGCCTAAAACCTTTTTTTTTACCAAATTAATAATTTGAAACTTTTTAAATTAAATTCTGGAAAAATACAAATAAATATTAAATAAAATAACATTTCATTTATAAAATATTTAAAAAATACGGTTGATTACAGAGAGCGAGAGGGAGAAAGAGTTAGGTAAAACCCAGAGTGCTTACCCCCCTGAACCTCCAGACCGTCCTCCGCATGAAGCCACGACGAAACAGAATGCCATCGCAGATACCCTCGAACCTCTTCGGAAATCCTTTCTCTAATCCCTAACCCGTCCCAATTCGAATCAAACCCTTATCCCACCCACCTCCTCTCCACCCTAAGTTCCGCCACTCCACCATCCCTCTTCCATCCAACTTCCCAGCTCCATATTCCGCTTTCAGACTCTGATCTGAACCCTATTCTATCACCTTGGATTAACTCCATCATCTTCAAAGCAGTTGGAAAGTCCTTCTCTTTCCAATTCCTTTTCTAATCGCAATCTAAGGCTTGGAATCTCAGCTCAGAACAGAGGTTCATCACCTTAGGGAAAGGTTTCTACAATCTCCAATTGTCTTCTAAGGAAGAACAAAATGCCATTCTAGCTAGAGGGCCATGGTTTATTGGAAAATCTCTCATCCATGTTCAACCTTGGAAGCCTGGATTTAAGGCTTCGGAAGAGAAAATCAACACCCTCCTTGTTTAGATTGCCTTGCCAGAGTTACCAATGGAATTTCATAACATCGCGATCTTGGAATTGAAAGAATTGGGAAACTCTTTGGAACCTTTATCAAGGTTGATTTAGCCTTGCTTAAATCAAATCAAATGCAAGAAGCTATAATTTTGATTTTACTTGATGTGGATGCTCCAAAACGAGATGGCTTGTGGATTGGGAATTTTTACCAGGAAATAATCTATATGGATATCCCGCCTCTATGCACTTATTGTGGTGCCTCTGATCACAAAAAAAAGGGATGCCCAAAACTACCTTCAGCTTCGGCGTCGGAGATATCTACCGTAGGAATTGATACCATTCATGAGGATGGAGAATGGATACCTGTTTTAAGGAAAAAAGCAAAAAAGCGCGAAAATTCCAAATCTGGAAATAAACAAGTCCATTTTCAAATGTTAAGGATAGCCCAATTGGTGATAAGGCCCAGCTTAACATCCGTAAGCCCAACCCTGCTTTCCGAAACCAACAATAAAAATAAATCTCAGCCTTCTATCCAATTAAGGCATATCCAAGCCGTTGGATCAAACTCGACCCTACCAAAATTAAAAAACTCCTCCCAGCCATCTTCTGAAACCCTTTAAACCGCATCCGTTGAATTAAAGAATAAATCCATCACATTGCAGCTGTTAGATCTTGTCTCATAAATCCAAATCGTTGACATTCACCCCTGAACTTTCGCTTTCGAAGATCCAAACACAATCTAATACCCAATCTAACAAACCATTGCCCCCCCCCCCAACCAAAAGAACCATCCACTTTCGTCTTCCACAAAAGCTTCCAAACTCTCACAACTTCCTAAAAATAGTGTCATCACTACTAGAAAAGCCACTTTTAACGACTATTAAACAATGACAAACCTAAATTGATTGACGTTAATAAAGTTAAAACCAAAATCTAAATTAAAAGGGCGCTTTATCTTCAAAATTTAAATTAAAAAATATAACGGGGATTTTGTAAAAAAATTTGAGTTGTCGTTAATGATAAATGGACTTTATAAAATTTTACCTAACCTCCTTAGAAACTACTCTGCAGAAAAAAAAATTACCCTGATACTAAGGAAACCCATTTAAGTTCCCCCCAAAATTTTCCCTACTTCTACGCCTCCACCTAATTGCCATTGTAGTACCGCCACCGCAACCACCATTGCCGTCAACTCCAGCCAAGGCCCACGAAAGCCATATCGCTGCTGCACAGCACGAATCAGAGAAACCCTCATTCCTTCTATCTCTTCTACACTAGCCCAACAGCCGTAAACCATCGCCGCCCATACTCAACCCTCTATACTTAGCCGGCTTCTACCGCAGACCTGTATGGTAATAACTGATGTCTTTTCAATGGAATTGTGTCAATTTTGATTTTACTAGGTGAATTTTTAGTGTCGTATGGCCAAATTAAACCATATCTTTACTCATATTTGGTAATCGATAAAATGAAAGCGTGACTTAATTAGTATGTTCATCATAACTTTAGAGATGATGCAAGTATAGGAAGTTTTATTTACTCGGTAGAATTTTTTGTTCAAAACATCTGCTTGCAAACACGATTAAACAAACCTTTGCAACTTGCAGATCCTTGGTTGCTACACAGTTGTTACTAGTTAGTCATTTTATTTCTTGATTTTTGATGTTCAGAATGAAAAACCTTAACTAATGTTTTTAGAAGTTTTGTTCTTATTAGATACCATTTCCTTGTATAAAGTGAAGGTAAGGCTCTACGACAATACAAATAATGAGTAACAAGACATAAGACACCCTTCATTTTTTTGTCCAGCAAGGAAGAAAGAGGAGCGTGCAATGGTACAAGAAAAGGAAAAGGCTTGCTTTAACAAAAAAATTTTCTTGAGTTAGAAGTGTCTTTGAAGCAAAAGAAGAAACTGTGGATTTATATTTTTATCAAAATCCTTAGTTTTTCTGTTAATAAGAAGAGAGGTCGTTGATGATACATTGTATATATAAGGTTCCATTTAGTAGTATGATAAAGCCATTTTAGTTTTTATTGTATTGATTTGAAGGATTTATGTCTTCGTCAAATACAATTACTAGATATATCAAGAATTATTATTATGGAGATAATTAGTTCATTCTTTTGGGCCGTAATTGCCTGTTGCTAGATATGATAAATGATATATGGGCTAGTCAAATAGTCAAAAATTCAAAGTCCCATAAAATGGATCCTATAAGGTCACACACAATGGTTTTGGATTGAACAAGCATGAAACCCATTAAAGAGCCTCATTAGGTAATGAGAAGCCATGTACATTATTAGAAAACAGGCCATTCCGTCGGAATCACCCTGAATTCTGTCGGAAAACCAGTTTTCGACGGAATTTCCGTCGGAACCGATTATCGGAAGCCCTTTTGTAGGGAAACGACCTTTTCCAACGGAATTTTCGTCGAAACAGTTTTTCCGACGGAATTTTTTCGTCGGAAGAGGTTTTCTGGCACCGAAAAATCCATCGGAACATTCAGACGGACCGTATTCCGTCGGAAATCCTTGTAAAAAAAAAACAAAAAAAAAAATCCCACACCACCCCATACCACCACCAACTCCCACCGCTACACCACCACCTCCACCCCTAGCCACTAACCTCCACTACCCAGACCCACCCACCACAAACACCTAACCCAAACCTACCTAACCACAACCACCACCAAACATCGAATACCCAGATCCACCAACCACCACCACAAACACCGAATACCTAGACCTACCTAACCAAAACCACCACCAAACACTGAATACCCAGCTCCACCAACCACCACCACCAAATACCCAGATCCACCAACCACCACCACAAACACCGAATACCCAGCTCCACCAACCACCGCCACCAAATACCCAGATCCACCAACCACCACCATAAACACCGAAAACCCATATCCCCTAACCACCACCACCACCACCGCACCCTTACCCAGACCCACCTAACCCAGACCCACCAAACCTTGTACCCCTAACCCGAACCCACCCACCATACCCACCAAAAACCACCCACAACCGCCCAAACACCACCCACAACCACCCAAAACCACAACCACAACCTAAGCAACGAAACAATGTGTAAATTTTTTTTTTCTAAAAAAAAATACCTTTAAATTCGAGTTTTGCTTTGAATGTCACCTCGAATTTGGTTTAATATGGCCAAATTCGACCATGAAACCTCTAGATCTAGAGGTTTTATGGTCGAATTTGACCAAAAGAACCATAAAATTGACGCCGGTTTCGTGACGCCGGCGGCAAAGAAAAGAGAACAGAGAAAGGGAAGGGAAAGAGGAAAGAGAAGAGAGAAAGAGAAGGAGAAGAGAGAAAGAGAAGGAGAAGAGAGAAAGAGAAGGAGAAGAGAGAAAGAAGGAGTAGAAGAGCAACGAATTGAAACGAAGGAGAAGAGGAAAGCAGAAGGAGAGAGAAAGAGAAGGAGAAGAAAGAGGGGTGCCTTGGGTAGGAGAAGAAAGGAAACCGGTTTTATTGGGTAGGGTTTGGTAAATTTTTATTTTTTTTAATTATATTCTGACGGACTATAAATCCGTCGGAATTTGTAATTTCCAACAGAAAATGTCGTCGGAAAGTACATATATTCCGACAGAATTTATTTCCGTCGTAAATTTCCGACGGATTTTTTGAATTCGCCGGAAATATTCTACGGAACAAAAATCCGTCAAAAATTATGTTTTTTCCGACGGAATTTCGTGTCCGTTGGAACAAGTCCGTCGGAATTTGTCTGTTTTCCAGTAGTGGTAAGTTGTAAGGCTAGAGTAGTTTGGATTGGGTTAGGAGTTTGAGCTTTACATGGACTTTGATTATATATGTGATATATAAATAAAGTTCTTGCCTAGGTTATGCACAAGTCACAATTAGCCTAAGCAGTGAATTGTGAAGCAAGCAACCAAAACTCCCCCCTATCTCTCTCTCACGCACGCCTCTCTCTCTCCCCTCCTCCCTGTCCGTACAGTACGGACGACCGGCCAAGGTGGTTGCTCAGTGGTGGTGGTGTTGGTTCGTGGCTCGGTCATTCCTCTCCTCTTCGTAGAAGGTTGATTGAAGGGTTCAATCACAACTAACTAGCATTATTAGTAGAGGTTCGATCCTTGCCCGTGGACCAAGTAGAGGAATCACGTTTGGGGTTCTTGTTCTCCTTATTGTTCTTGCTCGATCACTCGTGGAATCATGCTTCAAAGGTATAATTATGTGTTTTTTTGTGTTTTATGCATAGAATTTGTGATTAGATGCTTATGAATACGATTCATGCACTTCCGCTTATAGTATATAAAGTTCTACATGATCAACTCAATTATATACTTTGGATATTGCATTTTTGGAATGTAATTATTAATTTAAAATTTTATTATCATTTTTGTTTAATTTTATTCATCGTGAATAATGTTATTAAATTCGTTATTAGTTGTCTTGAAATTTGTTTTAAATTTTACGAGAAAGATTGTTACAATAGCTCCTTACTATCAAAACATTTACAATTAACAACAAAATATTTGGTCATTAATGTCCTTTTAAAACTATTTTCTACCATCAGATTCATATTTTACGAGGGATTATTTGGTCGTCATTGCCTAATGATTCATCGCCTAATGATTCATTGTTAATAGAATATCTAATAATGACGAGTTCTTTAGTCATTGTTAATGGTTAACGACGGATTGATAATTTGTCGTCATTATCTAACGACAAACATCGTCATTAAAAACAATAACGAGGGAGCCTATTACATCGAACAAACGACGGAAAATTTTCCGTCGTTAAAAGATTTAACGACGATATATTGGGCTTTTAACGAAGAAATATCTCGTCGTTAAAAACCTTTTTTTTATTAGTGCATCGAACGGTTCAGACCAGTTCTCCGAGGGCGAATGCCCATTCCAGTTCGAGAGCAAGTCGTCGTCAGAGGAGGTGGGGTCAATGCCTCTTCAACAGAGACTCCACCTCATGAGATAGACAACTCCGAACCCTCGCTACATTTTACCTTTTCAGCAACTTTTGTTGGATCTCCCGCTACCAGTGCTGATGGAAGCGAGAGGTGCTGCGCCGGACAAGATCATCTGCATTGACTCTCCGATTCCTCACTACCTAGAATAGGAGGTGAACAGGATGAACTTCTTTCTCAAAACTCCATCCATTACAGTACAAGTGGATCTCCATCCCTCGGAAAACCATCCGCCAGTTCATTCTCGAACCACAATTTGTGGATGCCCCCTACCAAGAGATAATGATGGCAATACGTCTGGAAGGCTTCATGTATCATGCTCACGTCCTAGACTTGGAAGATCTAAGACAGATCCATCTATTTTGGAGGCTTTTATGCGCTGGTGGCTCCAGCTAGCTCAACTTTATAACCTACCCTGGGTCTTGCACCCTCAACTGGCCTTCTTACCAGATCCTATGCTAATCCTCCCTCAATCAAGAAAATAAAATCTATACATTGACCTCAAAACTGAGCAAGGTTACCCTCGAAAGCGCAATGAATGTAGTCTTAATACTTCAAACCCAGATGGAATTCAAACAGCTGCACATCAAAGCTCACTGCACCAAGGATGTGGACATCAAAAATCTTCTGATGGTAGCTTAATTCAAGCTGAGTAACAATTACCTCCACAGCAGAATTCATGGTAATTTTCTCTTCCTAGGCTCCCAAACCAGCCAACGCATTTGGAAGGAGTTCCTTCAGGATGGCAACATCCTTGAACCCAAGATAGGGGAATGCTTGGAATGCTAGGGGAATAGCTCAGGGCACGTTTATCCCCCATGTCCTCTATCTCATCGAACAACACAAGCCTGACCTCCTCTTTATCTCTGAAACCAAAACCAGCAGAGCTCACACCAAGCACATCATCAAGGGTTTACCCTTTGACAACAACTTTCTTGCTGAACCCATGGGTATCTCCGGTGGAATTCTACTTCTCTAGAACTCGAACAACATGGATTTTCGTTCTGTGAGCCAGGACATTCATGTTGTGCATGGGATGGTGAAGGTAAAAAAAATTTCTTTCTTTCTTTCTACTATTTATGCTAGTCCTAAGTTTAGATCTAGATGTGACACTTGGGCTAATTTAATTTGCTTTAGTGATAATGTTGATCTACCTTAGTTAGCTATTGGTGACTTTAATGAGGTTACTAGCCAATCTGAAAAATTGGGTGGTAATCCCATTAAGCCACATAGAGTTAATATATTCTTGGATTGTATAAATTATTGTGGGCTTGTGGATGTTGGTTTTTATGGTAACAAATTTACGTGGTCCAATAAAAGAAAAAGAAGGCCCATTCTTCAAAGATTAGACAGAGCCTGGATCAATATTTCTTGGCTCCAAGCCTTTCCCCAAACTTCTGTCCTCCATCTCTAGAGAAAACTCTAATCATAGCCCAATCCTCCTTTCCACTGAGCCCCCTAACCATTTCTCTAACCATCAACCCTGTTTCAAAATGGAATCTTTCTGGTATTCCCAACCTGGCTTCTCCCAGTTTATTGACCAAGCTTGGACTTCTACCCCTTCAGATTTGATCCAAAAGCTTTGTTTTATTACTCCTCTAATTCAGTCTTAGGTGAATGATAATATCTTAAAACCCAAAAGAGTCATCAATACCCTATTAAAAAGACTAGATGGCATTCAGAAAACCCTGGAGGATGAGCCTCACAACCTTCACCTCCATAACCTGGAGGATTCCCTCTGTTCTGAGCTCACCTAAGTCTATAAGCAAGAGAAAGCTTTCTGGGCTATTAGATTAAGAATAAATTGGCTTAATGAGGGTGATAGGAACACTGCTTTCTTTCACAAATCTGTCCTCATCAGAAGAAGAAGAAATAAGATTCAAAATCTTAAGTCCTCTGTGGGGGAAGAGATTCTTGATCAGATGCTTAGCTCCCACATTTCTTCCTATTTCTCTTCCCTTTTCACCTCCCAGCCAACTGTTATCCCTAAGTTGCCTTCCATCCAATCCCATATCTCAGTTTCCCATCCCCCTACCCTTCATGAAGTTCACTAAGCCACCTTCTCCATGGGGAAGCTCAAAGCCCCTGGCCCTGATGGTTTCCACCCTCATTTCTTCCAAAATCATTGGTCTACCATATGGCCTGACCTTCTTAAATTCTGCCAGCAATGCTTTTCCTCTAAAAGAATCCCTGAGGAGGCAAACAAAACCATCATCTCCCTCATCCCAAAGGTTAAGGACCTTGAATCTATTAAGCAGTTCAGGCCAATTAGCCTTTGCAATACATCCTACAAGTTAATCTCCAAAATCCTTGTGCAAAGAATTAGACCTTTCCTTCACTCTATTATCTCCCCTAACCAAAGTATTTTCTTACCTGGAAGGGGATGTGATAATAACTACAATGTTGCTTCTGAGATTCTGATAAGTCGTGTTTTGTGCGTATTTATTAGCTTATTTTTGGTTGGTTTTATTAGGTTAGTCGAGTGTTTTAGTCCATTTTGGTGTAATTTGGTTTAGTTTTGATGATTCGATGCTTTTATGGGTAGTTTCGTTATTTTTGATGTATTTCAGGATTAACGAAGCTAATTGAGTGAAAATGAAGCAAAACGTTGATGAAATACTTGACGAATATGACATCTGTTCACTATTATGCTCATAACTTTTGGTATACAAATTATAATGGAGTGATTAAAATTGCATTGGAAAGTAGACTTGAAGACCTTTCCAACGATATATTACACGCCTCAAACAAAGCTCCGGATATGAAGTTATGACTGATTTAAGATGAGTGATACGCGCAGCAGAGCAGGCACGTCCGTGCCCAGCATCAGGCACGTCCGTTCCTGGAAGATAGACTCAGCAGCGTTTTTATTTTTAGAGAGGCACGTCCGTGCCTCACACTAGGAACGTCTGTGCCTCCTGGAATCCTAATGCGCTAAAGCTTGGAGTGAAATCTTATCTTTTTAGGTTTATTTATATACTCTTTTAGGCTTTGTTTTAATTCATTCATTAGTTAATTAAGCATTGTTTTATTTTATTTTTTATTCTCTCCTTAAGAACTAGTTCTCCATCTATTTTTCTAAGTTTTGTAATTCAAGATTCAAGATTCAAGGTTTTTACCTTCAATTTTATTCAAGATTCGGTATTTGTTTTTCATCCTTTGTTATTAAATTATGTTTTCATTATTTATTATTGTTTTTGTTTCTTTAATCATGTGTGAGTAGATTCTTTAATTCAAGATCTAGTGTAGCCCAAATATTATTGATGCATGAATTAAATCTTTAAATTCTTTAACAACTTTAACAATTGAATTGCTAAATTGATTGTGATTATGCCAATGCTAGGTTAGACATAACTATAGTATTGCGATTATTCCATTGTTTTTATCACAGAGAGAGTTGGGTATAAACGGATTTGAGTAAATTAATTTAGGGTTTGATTCATAACACGAGAGTAGTTATGTTTGATAATTGGGAAGTGAGAGTAACGTGTTTAATGTCTCTAATATGCATGATACCATGAGAATAGGATTGATTGTATGTTAGGGAATCCATTGATACTCGAGAGAGATCCTTGGTATTTATTAGGGTTTACTTTTCCCCGTTCGATTGAAATCGTATGTTAAGGGTAGAATTACAATTGCATCGATAATAATTGTGGTGAAACTAGATCTTGGATGTTTTAAGTACTTGATTTAATCATCTTATTTAGCTTATTTTCGAATTCTCCTCATACTTAGTTTCGTAGATAATTGATTATAATTGATTCTTGCTTAGTAGAAATTCGAGTCTATTTAATTATTTTTGAACCTTAGTCTCTTGGGATCCGACCCTTACTTGCCAGTCTACATTAGTATTGGTCTGTTAGGTTATTTTTGATAGGTACGCGACACGCCTACCAAATTTTGGCGCCGTTGCCGGGGACTAACGGTTTCATCTAGTTATTTGTGATTCGTTTTTACTAAGCTTTTGATTTGTTGCTTCGGCTATTGTCCCTTGTATTTTTTTTTTCCTCTTATGAGTTGAAGACATACATGCCTTAGAGATGGATGATTTATTCTCACGTCTTACATTTGGCAATTGTTCTTGTTATTATCTTTATCATGAAAATCGTGATTGCCCTTATAGTGAGTATTTTGTTCGAGCGCCGGACGATTTTAGATTTTTTCCATTCATATATGATTATTCTGAAAAACGGTTGGTTACGAATGAAATATATTGGAAGATTCATAATGAATATTATCATAATTTGTATAATACGCCGGAGGAAGAATCATTTGTTGAAAAACCGATGGTTAAAGGGTCATTGGTTATGGAATCAGTGGTTGAGGTATCATTGGTTCCAATAGAAGAAGAATCATTAGTTGTAGAGCCATTGGTTGAAAAGTCATTGGTTGTAGAACCAATGGTTGAAAATTCTTTTTCTTTTGCTAATGAACTTATTCGTGAGCGTAAAATAATAGAGTCGTTATTGGGTGATGATAAAGAACAAGATTACCTCCATGTTCGTTCTATTAATTCTAAATTTTTAGCGGAGGAAGTAGAAGATTGTGGTATATTTTCATCTTTTTCTTTTGATTTTTCCTATTACCTTGAGATTTCTGTATGTGCTCCTAATTTTTTCTATGTAAAGATAAGTGTGCTTGCAATCAAGCCTTATCTAGTGCTTAATGAAATGTTTGCAGGAGCGTATGATAAGTTACTCAAGGCGTTAAATTCTTCCGATGGAAAAAGAAAAGGTCAAGCTAAAGACCTTATAAACAAGCGCTAAATGAGAGGCAACCCATTCTCGATCCTTTACTTTTCTTTTATTCCTTTTTTTTATTTTTATTTTTTTTATTCTTGATGTGGTTATTAGTGTTCTAATTTTTATTTTTTTCTCTATCTAAATAGGTGAAAATAGCAAATTCTACGAAGATGGAGTCTACGAAATAAGGCACGCCCGTGCTTCCAACCTAGCTCCGACCCGAGGTATGGTTTTCCCCCTACCCCTCCTGATCAGTAGATTTGTTTCCCTCTCCCCTTGTCCATTTACACTGTTATATGCATACATTGAGGACAATGTATGGTTTAGCTTGGGGGAGGATTCACTTTTCACCATGTATATATTAGTTTTTTTAGTTTTTGGTTAGTTTATTTCTTTTTAGTGTTGATTGATATGCCATTACATGACTATGCTTCTATGATAATGATCATATATGTGTGCTTTGCGAAAAGAGTTTTCGGAAACCCATTCACTGATTTGCTTGGAATTGAGCTAGGTAGTGGCCAGGGTGGTCTCCCCGCTCTACTTATGTGAATAGTTTGTGTACCCGGTGAGAGTCTTGAGCCTTATATGACTGATTTCACTCTACCTCAGTCATGTTTCTTCTTGTGTGATTAGATTGTCCTTCATATAATCGAATTCTTGGTCTTGCTTTTTGACTATTTGAGACTTTATGATGCATGTCGCGAAAAGATGATTGAAATTTCCTTGTAGAAATTAGAGCCTCCACATTTTAGGCCTTCATGTTTTTTTCTTTTTGTTTTTATTTATTTTTATTTTACATTCACCCGTAGGTTGAACCAATTTGAGCCATATTAACCCCTTCTTGATACCCTACATTTAAAGCTTTAGAGCTATTTTTCTAGGTTTATTTTGAAGGCGTTTTACATTTGTTAAGCCCTATGAGTGTGAATGATGTTGAAAAAAAAAAGAAAGAAAAAAAAGAGAAAAGAAGGGAGATTATGAGAAAGAAAAGGAAGGAAGAAGAAAAAAAAAGGAAGAAAAGAAATATGGTCTTAAAGGCCTTTGAAAAAAATAGAGAAGTCTTCCATTTTATTTTTATTTAATCCCTTCCTCTTTGTGTGAAGAAAAAAAAAAGAAGGAAAAAATGAGGCAAAG
Source organism: Chenopodium quinoa (assembly GCF_001683475.1). Taxonomy (NCBI): domain Eukaryota; kingdom Viridiplantae; phylum Streptophyta; class Magnoliopsida; order Caryophyllales; family Amaranthaceae; genus Chenopodium; species Chenopodium quinoa. Next base: position 10,145,186 of record NW_018743292.1, read on the forward strand.
AAAGAATAAAGGGCTATGTTCATAATTGTATGGAGATTGGAGGAAATAAGGTTGGATTGAACCGACATTTGAATGTGTAGTGGGATTAGGATTTGTTTATTTTGAGCACCACATTCCCAAAATACGTCGTCTAACCCTTATTTATCGAGCTTACCTAATATGGATTTCATGATTTTCGTGTTTGCATCAATCACTAAGAGTGGAGAAAGTTGCATTGCTAGCCTAAAGAGGCCGGTTGTGTGAAGTTGATATGCATGCTATGCTTAGGTTGAGTGGCTTCATTTTTCACCCCGAAAACACATGAACGTTATTGTTTTTATTTTTCACAACTAAAGTGAGAACTATTCATGTTTGTGTGAGTAGGTATGGGGAGATGTGTGGTAAGATTGGTTGTCAAGTCCAAGTATATGAGATGAATGGTGGTTTTTGTGCAAGTTGACTCTTGATTTCGTTTTTATCGTGGTTTTGAACTTGATGGCACATTGTGATTGTTTGAGGAGTTTTCATTCTCCTCCCTTGTGATTCATGGTTAAATGCTTGAGGACAAGCATTAGTCTAGCTTGGGGGAGTTTGATAAGTCGTGTTTTGTGCGTATTTATTAGCTTATTTTTGGTTAGTTTTATTAGGTTAGTCGAGTGTTTTAGTCCATTTTGGTGTAATTTGGTTTAGTTTCGATGATTCGATGCTTTTATGGGTAGTTTCGTTGTTTTTGATGTATTTCAGGATTAACGGAGCTAATTGAGTGAAAATGAAGCAAAACGTTGATGAAATACTTGACGAATATGACATCTGTTCACTATTATGCTCATAACTTTTGTTATACAAATGATAATGGAGTGATTCAAATTTCATTGGAAATTAGACTTGAAGACCTTTCCAACGATATATTACACGCCTCAAACAAAGCTCGGATATGAAGTTATGACTGATTTAAGATGAGTGATACGCGCAGCAGAGCAGGCACGTCCGTGCCCAGCATCAGGCACGTCCGTGCCCAGCATCAGGCACGTCCGTGCCTGGAAGACAGACTCAGCAGCGTTTTTATTTTTAGAGAGGCACGTCCGTGCCTCACACTAGGCACGTCTGTGCCTCCTGGAATCCTAATGCGCCAAAGCTTGGAGTGAAATCTTATCTTTTTAGGTTTATTTATATACTCTTTTAGGCTTTGTTTTAATTCATTCATTAGTTAATTAAGCATTGTTTTATTTTATTTTTTATTTTCTCCTTAAGAACTAGTTCTCCATCTATTTTCTAAGTTTTGTAATTCAAGATTCAAGATTCAAGGTTTTTACCTTCAATTTTATTCAAAATTCGGTATTTGTTTTTCATCCTTTGTTATTAAATTATGTTTTCATTATTTATTATTGTTTTTGTTTCTATAATCATGTGTGAGTAGATTCTTTAATTCAAGATCTAGTGTAGCCCAAATATTATTGATGCATGAATTAAATCTTTAAATTCTTTAACAACTTTAACAATTGAATTGCTAAATTGATTGTGATTATGCCAATGCTAGGTTAGACGTAACTATAGTATTGCGATTATTCCATTGTTTTTATCACAGTGAGAGTTGGGTATAAACGGATTTGAGTAAATTAATTTAGGGTTTGATTCATAACACGAGAGTAGTTATGTTTAATAATTGGGAAGTGAGAGTAACGTGTTTAATGTCTCTAATATGCATGATACCATGAGAATATGATTGATTGTATGTTAGGGAAGCCATTGATACTCGAGAGAGATCCTTGGTATTTATTAGGGTTTACTTTTCCCCGTTCGATTGAAATCATATGTTAAGGGTAGAATTACAATTGCATCGATAATAATTGTGGTGAAACTAGATCTTGGATGTTTTAAGTACTTGATTTAATCATCTTATTTAGCTTATTTTCGAATTCTTCTCATACTTAGTTCCGTAGATAATTGATTATAATTGATTCTTGCTTAGTAGAAATTCGAGTTTATTTAATTATTTTTGAACCTTAGTCTCTTTGGATCCGACCCTTACTTGCCAGTCTACATTAGTATTGGTCTGTTAGGTTATTTTTGATAGGTACGCGACACGCCTACCAGATTCTTCATTCAATGAGGAAAAAATCAGGCCTCAAAGCTTGGTTTTGCCTCAAGATTGATCTAGAAAAGGCTTATGATATGTTGGAATGGCCTTTCATAAAGTTTTACCTAACTAGATATGGGTTTGATAACAACTCAATCTCTCTGATTATGAATTGTATCTATAATCTTTCTTTCCAAATCCTAGTCAATGGCAAACCTTCAAACCCTTTTCCCGCTTCTAGGGGCATCAGACAGGGATCCTCTGTCCCCGTATATCTTTGTAATCTGCATGAATTTCCTCTCCTTTCTTATTGAATCTGCCTGTCAATAGGGAACTTGGAAACCTTTTAGATTCAGGAATAATAGCACTACCATTTCTCACCAGCTGTTTGCTGATGACTTGCTTCTGTTTGGTGAGGCAACCCCTGAAACCCTTATTGGCCTTCAGGATACTCTTGATGCTTTCTGGGCTATATCTGGACATTGCATTAATCCATCTAAGAGCAAGCTTTATTTTTCTAAGAATGCCCCCCTTCTCTATTGATCTGTTTAGCTCAAGTCTAGGGGTACCTGTAAGTAAGGACTTAGGTACTTATTTGGGTTTTCCCCTCTCTGATAAAAGACTAACAAAATCCCAACTAAACCATATCATCCAGAAGATCGGAAACAACCTCAATAGCTAAAAAGCTAAACACCTGTCCAAAGCAGGCAGAGCAGTTCTGATCAAATCCACCCTCTTCTCTATTCCTGCCTATACCATGCAAGCAATTTGTATTCCCAAAAAGATTGCTTCTCAAATTGATCAAATGTGTGCCCAGTTTTTCTTGGGGGCTTCTTCGGACTCTAAGAAAGTCCCTTGATTGTTTGGGACAAGCTATGCTATCCCAAAGACAAAGGAGGACTAAACTTTAGAGTCTCTCATCTGCAAAATAGGGTCTCAATGGCCAAGCTTTAATTTGCTGGAAGCTTCAAAATTCTGATAATTTTTAAGCAACCATCATTAGAGAGAAGTACTGCCTTAAGGCCTCTGTCACTCCCTTCAATAGGGGTTCACATATATGACAAGATGCTGGGAAAGGGTGGGAAATTCTTACTCACTTCTCTCAATGGGGGATAAGAAAAGGAGACCAATGCACATTCGGGCATGATAATTGACTGGGTTAGGTAGTCTCAGATCTCACATAGCTGCGCTGGTCCCCTGCCCATGGGTGAAGATGGGAGATTAGTCCAATCCATTCTTAGGAATGGAAAAGTGGATCTATCCCAAAATTCCATTTCCCACTTTCTTCCCACCAATATCTTTATATTTCTCTCCAAAATGACCCTGCCTTGCCATGGAAATGATTTCATTTTCTCAGCTTTAGGGAAAGGTGGCTATTTTGATGGTTAAACAACTTATAACCACCTTTGGGATACCACTCACCCTGCTGCTTCTGATAGCAGCTTCAATCCCTCCTTCTTGAACCTCAACATCCCCCCGGCCTTCCGCTAAATTTTTCCCATGGCTATGCCTTTGGGATAGGCTTCCTAGAATTAATCATCTCAACTACAGGCACATTATAACCTCAGGCTCCTGCTGTTTCTGTCCAGGCATGAAGGAAACTACCCTGCACATCTTTAGGGACTACCATAGAGCTACTGGAGTTTGGAACATTGTCAAACCCCCCATTGTTAACCCAAACTTGACCATCAAAGAGTGGTGGAATGAAAACTTAAGCAATGCTTCTATGCACCCTTTTCTAAACCTACCCTGGAATGAATCCTTTGCTATCATTACATGGAGACTTTGGTTAAGAAGGAATGAATGGGTGTTCAACAAAAAATCTCTCACCCCTGAAAAATGGACAACTTCTTTGAAACATTTGGCAAGTGAATTCAGTTTACTTGGACCAACAATTTCCCACCATCAGAGACCTACCAATCACCACAACCAACCTTTGGATCACAACTTTAACATTTTTGTGCATACTTCTTTTCAACCCCATACTATGGAGGCTGGGATTTCTTGTATTTGTAAGAAAAAGCAGGGGAGCTGGATGAAAGGCATTGTTGTTCATACAAGCTCAACTTCAGCCCTCATGGCTGAAACCTTGGCTATATTAGCAGTTGTAGCTTGGGCTATTAAGGAGAAATGGGATGATGTTCACTTCCACTCTGACTGTTTAAGGGTTGTGCCTGGAAGTAACAAATCTGTGATTGGTTCTGATGAAATGGAGAATTACTACTCTTAATGCAGGGACCTGATCTCAACCGTAGGAAGGGTAAAGTTGTCCAAGGCCACAAGGGTAGCAGTAAGGGAAGCAAATGTGGCGGCCAGGCTAGGGGCGGAAGCTGTGTTGGTTCACTAGGCGAAAAATACAAATGGGCACCGGTTCAAAACCCTCATTTAGCATCGGTTTTGAACTTTTAGCACCGGTGCAAAAAATGGCCCAAAAACAAAAAAAAAAAAACAAAACCGGTGCCAAAAATGTCCCAAAAAATAATTTTTTTTTTTTTTTTTTTTTTTTTTGCATTTTTTTCATTAAAATTGATATAGAAACACTAACATATATATAAAGTTACATATTTTCATTAAAAAAGGCTGTAATATTACAATTTTCGTCCAAAAAAATAAAATAAAAAACTAACAACAACTGCATATGCAATGAAACTTAGGCATAACAAATCATGGAATGACCCCAAATTGTGTAAGATCCAGCTGAATCTCATTATCGTCCTTTTAATTGATGCCATATAGAAAAGCTTTTTCAAGGTCAAATATCAAACACATTTTCTAAGGCGGAACTTTGATCTGTTAGCTAAGTACTTGCCTGGCTTTTGTTTCTAGTTCCCAGAGCATTTTTCTAGTGCTCATGTTGAATGCACCAGGATAAATAATCAAGTCAGCACCTGGCATTGCATACATAGTAGCTCATTTCGGGATTATGTATATTTCAAGCTCAGTAGTGCCACATTCAAAATGAGATATAATATAAGAACCTTTTGCTCTGTACAACATAGCAAGCTCTGGGAAGCGTATGTCATGATAGATACCGATCCCAATGCGGCCTACATCTGCAAACATATATACAATACATGCTATTCAGCTTAAAATGCACCAGAATCATGAGTCTTGAAGAAGTATATGTGCTTTTCTTTGACACAGTCTGAATTTTTAGCAGTATGTGTTAAAGGAATTTCATGGATACAACCAATCATTAAACATAAGTTACTTGCTGGGCTATCTCAGACAACATTGATGACAAATAGCATAAATTAATCACCCCCTAAAGAACAAAGTGAAATGTATACAGAATATATCAGTAGCAACACATGGAATCCTACAAGAATAAGCATTTGTTATCTGAGAGGGTAAACAATTAACATACAGAACAGATAATACTACTACAATGTTATTGTAAATTTTGGATATATACTGGAAATTCTGTTCAATGTCAGGAGTTATATCTAAGCCTTCATTCAAGTAACGTAGCTGATCAACACTACAATACCTGTGTCCACAATTGTAGGTGTGTCTCCAGCAGTGAATGAATCCAACTCCATAAATGAAGCTCCAAGTTCGTAATAATCGAACAAGTGAAACTAGGTGCTCGTGAAATCACTGAAGATAGTCTATATGATGCAAAAATCTGAGTATGACTAGAAAATTCTGTCAGGTTTGGATAAAGAACTGTGCAAAGAGGTTTAAGTGGCACAATCACTTAAAGTTCAATAGCAAATAGGTGCTCGTGAAATCACTGAAGACAGTCCATATGATGCAAAGAAACACGAGCTCCAGAAATCTATACAAGTGTTTTTACAAATATACTCACCTAAATCAGCATGGGGAACTCAAAAATATATTCTAAAGTTGCATCAAAAGCTGCTCACAAGTGACAACAAAATAGAGGAATGCTTCTACAACTACTAGAGGTCAGCAAGGATATTGTTAATCATGCAGTGGACTACCTCAACACAATATTCAGGCATGTGGACCAACAATTAGAGGAAGACACACAAATTGAGGTAGATGCAGATTAGATTGACCAGGAAGAACAATTGAAGAGCAACACATGGACTGCCACACATAACCATAAACGTTTGAGTATAATATGATGTAAGTTATGTTTTTTTTTTAAAATGTTGGTATGTGTATTTTGCTTATTAGGAAGAGAAAGTAGTCTAGGACAGTCATGTTTAAAGACAAAATTTATTGCTACAATGAAAGGAATCACTTTTTGTAATGGAACTAAAGTAGAAATTCATGCTTTCGATCAAGCAATGACACTCATGTTATTGTGTCATTAATTTGTTCCTTTACCCAAGCTAAACATATCACTCAAACCATTCTTTCAGAAGGTTTATTTTTTATCAACACATAATTTTCAAGTGATTTCCTCAACAACATATCTTTGACAAGAATATGTTTGAGCTAAACACACTTAACAACAATGGATCAAATGAATCCCTTCATCACATGGAAATCAAAACCACACATGAAAACCCAAAAAAAAAAGGACTCATTTTCACAACAGGGGGACTCAAATCATACAGGGCCAAGGGGATTGAAATCAAATTTTTGTTTTTTCACCCAAACGTTCTCTCATGCAAACATGTCATTGAGAACAAATCATAGAAAATCAATACAAATTCTCATCATTCATTAATCACATTTCCTAGCTTACCACACAACAGCAGGGTCTCATCTGTCACCAAGCACAGAACCAGAACAACCATGACAACAACAACACCAGCAACAATCAACCCCTAGAATACCAGCAACAATCAACAACAGATGCACCAACAATCAGATCAACAATGAGATCAACAACAAATAATTAATGAACTCAAACAACCATCACAAACCAAAGGAACTCAAGAGGCAACACCATCACCAAAACTCATTAAAATCAACACTTTCAACAATAAACAACATCAGGCAACACCTGTACAGGGACTCAAACAAAACCCATAGATTAAATGAAAAAAAGGTAGGGTTAGAGATTATTACTGAAGCTTTCATTTAGTTGGGGAAAGAACAACTCCCAACTCATCTTCTGAGTCCTCAACAAGGCCTCCTCCATCTACGTCTACAAAGTCTCCACCTTAAGCCTCAAGACCAACCATAGGCAGGGCAATACCTCCACCCACAAGCTGGGCCTCAACACTAGCACCTTGTGGAGGATTAACCCCCCCACATCAGGTGCAACATGGGACTCATCATCAGAGATCTCAATAACCTCAGACATCTTGACACCACGAATTCTGCTACGAGCAACCAACATCGCGCGACGGCATTTCAAACAATGTTACATCAATTAAACCCAAAATTTCAAAGCATTTAACATGAATAATTGGACCAAAAGACCAAAATATAACGCAAAGCTAAATAACCCAGAAACCCTAACCTCGAATTTTTGATTCTTGGTTCGAAATTGATTCGAATTTGTTGTTGTTGAAGATGCACGCACATCGAATTGATTCAAAGTAGATGCACCCAAAAACCCTAACCTCCAATATCATAGATTCTAGAAATAGACGGCGGCGGCGATGATGGTTGTCCTTGGTTCGAATTGACGCCGATTTTCGAAGGAGGGCAGAAGGTTGTTTAAGGCCGATTTCTTCAGTAGATTAGGGTTTTTTTGAGAGAAGAGAGAGATAAGACGGAAGAGGGGAAACAAAAAGAACGAAGAGGGGAAATAAAAAGAAGGAAAAATTGACGGAGAATTTCGAGTACGCTTCAATGGAGGGGAGAGAGAGGCAGATGAGAGAGGAGGAAAGATCGAGGATGAAAGAGAAAAAAAAGTATGATCGAGTTTTTTTTATTTTTTATTTAGTAATAGCTTTCGCACCGGTTCGAACCGAACCGATGCGATTAACTCATTTTTCGCACTGGTTTGGTTAGAACCGGTGCGAAAATCTTTCCCGTTTTTTTCACACCGGTTTTTAAAAACCGGTGCGCATTTGGCGATGCTCATTTAAGTTTTTCTACTAGTGGTTCTACATCATGCTTCTAGTCAGCTGAATAGTGAATGATCCATCTTGGAACATTTTGTAATTATTTTAAAGCCGAGTGTGGCTCAAACTTTGGTCTGGAATAGCTCTAACTTCTATTTTGGTACAAACTTAGTTCATGGAAATGTATCTGGTAATCAATAGTTAATGGTAGGGGCTGGATGCCCACTAAGCCATCAGCCACCTTGAGTATGGAAGGTGCATTTGTAATTATGGCCTAGGCCAGCAACTTTATTATTATTAATCTATGTTCTGTTTCCTACCAAAAAAAAAAAAAAAAAAAAAAAAAAAAAAAAAAAAAAAAACCAAAGCTATAGCTGTTGTACGTGCTGCTTTTCATTGTCAAAGAAAAAAAAAATGGAGATGAAAAAATAAAATAAATGAGTAGCTAAGAAGGTGATAAACATACATATGCAAGGTAGTCATCAGATCAAATGAAATATGATAACTAATGGTCTAATGGAAATGAAAACTCTCTTGGTCCTGTTCGTGATGTGATACTTCGTGCCGTAAAATGGGATTTTTCAAAGTGAATTAATATATATTAATTACACTTGTTTGCCTTATTGCTAGTTACAAGCTAGTACGTGACAAAAAATTTCATATATATATATATATATATATATATATATATATATATATATATATATATATATATATATATACTTATACTTAAACTATACGAAGTATAGTTCACTTTGACTTTTGCAAATCTATACCAAATTAAAGATACAGAACTACAATTAAAAATATGGAATGCCTCCATATTGATATGTTGTGATGCAAAATAGCACACCAACATTAATAATAAGTATTGAAGTAGATGCTTAGAATAAATATTGATGGTTTTGAAGAGTTCAAGTATATGTAATGCAGCAAACTAATTCGAATTAAACGGCTTGAAATGGTCATCTAGCACCCTAGTAGGAAATGTTCAACATTATTAATTATGTGGACTTTAGTTCTAAAAAATTTAGTAATTCAATAAGAGGTTAGATAGATTAACCACAATGCGTTATTCGATCTTTTTGCTTTGTAGTGTACGTAGTTGCTACATGAAGCTTGTGCCATAGTAGTGCACTTGTGCTAACTATTAGTTCAACGCTAATGCACGGTACATATATATTGTTTGCGAAGAATTGCGCGCTCTGGTCTATAATTGTATCTAACATTTTCCTATCAAAAAATTAAAAACGCATTGTGCATTTCATGAATTTAAGAAGAGGTGCAATCACTTAATAGACTACCATTATAAAGTCATTGTGAGTCATTCCTTGTATTCGCAATATAGTTCCTAACTGATCTTTCATGTGCCATAGTTGTGTACTTTTTTCTAGTTATATGGCGCAAAACAATCATAAAAGCATGTTGAGCTTGATATGTAGTTTCTGAGAAATAGCTATAACTAATTGTATAATTTACATGATCCTTATATTAAGCTGATCATTAATTAATTGATATGCTAATATTATTATTTATCCCACATATATACTTCGTATAGCATGAAATTACTAGTGACTTATGGAGTACCAAATAATAATTATCTAATAAGTCAATTTAAATGTAATTAATAAATAACGGGGCAGAAATTAAATTTCAAAATGGTAAAAATTAGTTCACTGGTGCGTGTATAAATATTTTTAATTATTATAAGCATAAGCATGCATAGCTACTCTATGAAGAATAAGAAAAAGGATTATTAGTAACATTAACTAATGAATTTTCGGGTGATAATTTACATGCATTTTGCAAGCACACCTCAGAATATGTACAAATAATTGTGTTTTTAGCTTAAGAATTGAGCCGGTGAACAAAGTTTTCCTGTTGGTAATACCAACTTTGCATGAAGTATCATTTTCTTGGTTACTTCTTCCGACAACCTTATCATTTTCTCCTCTACCACCTTTATTTCCAACACCTCCTCGCCTTCACCACCCTCGAGTTTCGAGTCAGGCCCATCCGACTTGGGTTGGGCCTGACAGTGTGGGCACGAAGGTGAGCAAGGATCCACCAAACACATGGTGTGGTACACGTGACCGCACGTGGGAATCAAACGCAGCGTTTCATCTTCGTCCTTGATTACTCTAAGACAATTTGTACATGTCAAATTCATCACGGTCGATTTCCCTAGGAAGGTTTTCACGGCAGAGTAAGGGACAAACACCAAAATGTTCTTGGTGCCGCATGTGTGACCGTCGGACCCGACATTATTCGGATCACCGGTGTTTGCTCGTCGCTTACATTGTTCCCGACTCTGGCGAATGTAGACACAACCAAAATAGATTAAGAAGCAGATAATGATTTCTACAGCAACAAGAACCAAAGCTAAGAATTGCATGCTTAATGGATAAAGCTAGAGGAAGCTAAAGAAAATTAAAAGTTGCTACTTAAAATAAAGGTCGTTAATTTTCTGTTGAAGTGGGTTTGAAGTAATCCACAAGATGAATGAAGATTGAAGGGTTATATATAGTTTGCTATGTTTTAACACGTAAATATACACAAAAATGTTGACCATTGACTGATTAAAATAATTTACGTATAGTACAATTAATAATGTCAAGTGGGAACGTAATAATAAACTTGATGAGTGGAATATAAGAATCAAATCCAGGAGATTTCGAAGAGAATTCGTAATTGTACTTGTATAAGATTGTAATATAATTATGGCTGATAGAATTAAATTCAGGAGATTTTGAAGAGAATTCATAATTGCACTTGTACTTTTAATTTGCACTTACTAATTATTATATATCTTTGATTTAATTCATATTTGAAAAATACAAAATATTGTGTATCTATTATCTAATAACTGCCTTTCAAAAAAATATCTCATATTCTCATGTGGTCTTGTCAAAAAAAAAAAAAATAAATAACTCATGTGATATTATATAACGGGGTATCCTTGTATAGCTGTATAGTAGTATGTAGACTTGATCAATGTTGGCCCGACTTGAAATATGTAGAGCTGGGGAAGATTTTTGGGCCCGAATTTTGACCTCCGCCCTAATTTTCTTAATTCATTTTTGGTTTTAGACAGCCCAAACATTCATAGTTTAACATTAGGCAAAATATTATTTTGCCCCGAAAATCCCGCCATTTTTGATCCAAAATGACAGGTTTGGACATGGCTCGTGAGTCGTGATTACGTCTACTAATATGTATACGTATAAATTTAAAAGTTAGTTAAATTTCAAAATCCAATCAATGAAATGATTAGATCAAATGAATTTAACATAGCCTATATTATTAAATAAATTCAACTGTTGGCAATAGAAAATTAACTAAACTTTGAATGATTAATTATTTGCTTTGACCAGTCTAAATTGATGGTTAGATTTATTTGAGCTTTGTTTATTCGCTTAAGCTATGCAATGGCAGCGCAATTAGTGCACGTGTCTACCGCAGCCGATGTCCCACCAATGGTGTTAAGCATGATGATCAATTTTGTACCGCTTTAATATTGGCAACAGCAGCCACTTAGCCCACATTGTTGTGGATCCAATATACCAGATGAATAATCCTGAAGTTAACATTGTGGATCCAATATACTAGACGACTAATCCTTAACCTTAAATAACTTGAGTTATTAATGACTCTAATAATACTCATTGGTGTTAATTTGTATTTAAATGTTATCATTTTAATATAAATAAGTAAATGATTCTATTAATACTAACAAAAGACTTCAGTTATATATTAGAGATAGATATTTCTCATATATGATGAACTAAGCAGTGGCGGTTCCAGTATGGATTTAGTGGGTTCAACTGAACTCATACTGAATTTGGGGAAAATACATAATTTAGAAATAAAACAAATTTAAGATAAATAGAAATACAACTATCATATGATAGTATGCATTGTCCGTGGTTTTGGTTTGTTGCTTTATAAGATAAATAGCCTATTAATTTCTATAAATTTCTATGATTGGTTTGTTGCTTTATTTGATTTTCATCATATTGTTTTTACTTTTTATTAAAAATTAAAAAATATTTATGTTTATTTTTACACAATCGTACTTTTTGATTATCTGATCTATTTTATTTTGTTAACTTGACATGTTATGTACTGCCCTGTAAATTTCAATAATTATTTTTGCTTCATTTCGCGTTTTACTAAATATTTTTTCCTTTTCATTAAAGTCAAAGCATGTGAAGTATTTTATTTTACACAATCATACTCTTATTTTGTACAAGTATTGTATTATATTTATTGTCATACATCGATCAACTAGATTATTTTATAAACTTCGAGAATCCGAACCCATAAGGAAAAATTCCTGAAACCGCCACTGGAACTAAGAAAGCGGGTTCGAACCCCATGCCAAACCCATTTTGCTTTTATTTTTTGTTAAAAAAAACTGCACATTTTATATACTACTCCGTAGCCTATTAATTTCTATGATTGGTTTGCTGCTTTATTTGATTTTCATTATATTGTCTTTACTTTTTATTAAAAAGTATTTATGTTTATATTTACATAATCGTACTTTTTGATCATCTAATCTATTTTATTTTGTTAACATGACATGTTATATACTGCCCTATAAATTTCAATAATTAGTTTTGCTTTATTTCGTTGTTTTACTTAATATTTTTTCCTTTTCATTAAAGTCAAAGCATGTGAAGTATTTTATTTTACACAATCATACTTTTATTTTGTACAAGTATTGTATTATATTTATCGAAATACATCAATCAACTAGATTATTTTATAAACTCCGAGAATCTGAACCCATAAGGGAAAATTCCTGGAACCGCCACTGGAACTAAGAAAGCGGGTTCGAATCCCAAGGCAAGAGCAAATGAGCAATTAGTTATTTTCTTAAATTGCATGTCTATAGTAAATGGATAAAACATAAAAGAATGGAGTATTACTTGCATTGTTTTGATGAAATAATAATACTCCATATGTTTAATAACATTAACAGATGAGTAAAAATGTGATTAATTAAAGTTTAAAAGGTTAATTAGAATGCAACATATGTCATGATGACCAACTAAAAGATCCATGTTCCAAATATATGTATATGTATATATACAAATTATTGGGTGCAGCAATCCACACCCAATAGTTTGTGCGGCAGTCCAAAAAGAAGCCCAATATTCCTCTAGACTCTAACCTATCTAACAACACCATCACAAGATGTATTCCTCAATCTTCAATTTCTTAATCTTCTTCATCAAATCAACAACGGCAGGAGCAATCATCGCAACAATCTTCTCTCACCTCGTGGTCTAGATTTGGTGGTGGCGATTTGGTTGGCTTTGTGGCAATTTGGTGCGAATTGGTGGCAATTAAGTGGTGGCGATTTGGTGGCGATTCGTGGCTCAATTGCGGGTTGAAGTTGGAATAATGGTGGCGATTTGATGCGATTGGTGGCAATTTGGTGTGTGTGGGTTAACATGGGTAGTTTTGCACGGCTTTGGTGGCGATTTTATGTCGCTTGGTGGCTCAATTGCGGGCTGAAGGTGGAACGGTGGTGGCGATTTGGAACGAAGGAGGCAGTGGCAGAACCAAGGGGGGCTGGCGTGGGCCATGGCCTCCCCCTTGGTTTTGTTTATTTATTATATGTTGTACAAGCTTATATCAAATGCACAATGGCTGGGTTGGTATTAAAGTATTGAATTTGTTTTAGAGGTCCTAAGTTCAAAGCTTGTCCCTTGCATTTTTTTTAGGCTTTTTTTTTTTTTTTTTCGCAAAAGTTAAGTATATATACTAAGTTTACTTTTTAGTATTTTGTATAATAAGGTTATAGCACAAGTGCACAACTCTTGACATTAAATTCCTTTCCCATATCTCTCCATTTTTTTTTTAATAATACTTGATCTTATTATTTTTTCCACATTTCAACATTATAATTGTGTACAAGATACAAGGACATATATTAGTTTGGCCCTTCTAATAAAAAAATTTTGGTTCCGCCCTTAAAAGGAGGGGAAGTGAGGAACTAAAGAATTCATTAACAGATTCTGAATAATCCTGGTGCTACTTGAAGCACTTTATCTCCATCCATATGAATGAAGTTGTTTATATTATACCGTGATTTGTGGTGAGGATGCGTGGGATTTGTGGTGAGGATTTTATTTGTTTGTTCCCATTCTCATTTGAAGGAGAGAGAAAGAAAAAGAGGAGAGAGAAGGAAATATTTATTATATACTTTGTATGTTGTTAATCATACAAGACAATAAATGATGCATATCAGCCAATAAAAATAATATATTAGCCAATTGATGTATCTATCAGTCAACATTAGGGACATATCATACATTAATAAAAACGCATAAGCCAACAAAAGGAATATATCAGCCAACAAAAGATACATATCAACCAACAAGAGGAATATATCAGCCAACAAAAGGTGCAAATAAGCCAACAGAAAAAACATATGAGCCAACAAATGAAGCATATCAGCCAACAAAAGGATGAAATCATCAAACAAAAGCAACAAGTATCATCAAAATGAAATATATAGGCCAACAATTAAAATATACATATCAACCAACAAAATAAAGATATAAGCCAACCAAAGAAACATATCAGCCAACTGATGTCTAATAGCAGCCAACAAAAGAAACAAATGAAAAATTAAAAAAAAAAAAAAACAAAACATATCAGCCAATAAAAGGTGAATATTAGCTAACACAAAAATCATATCAGCCAATTAATGAAACATATCAGCCAACACATGAAACATATCTGCCAACAACTGAAATATATCAGCCAAGCCTGCAGCACGCAAATTTTCGTGCGGCAGTCCGCACCCAATACCTTCTCATATATGTATACTTCCTCCATTTTTTAAATATTGCACCACTTGTCTTTTAACACTACTAGAAAACACCATTTGCGACAAAAAATATCCGTCGGAAAACCTTCTAAATCCGTCGGAACACGTTGTCGGAATTCACTTCGTAGGAATTTTGGCTAATACCGAGGGATTTTCCGTCGAAAATTACCATACCGACGGAATTTCCGACGGATTTTAAATTGTCGAGCCTATGTTTGACCAAAATTGGAAGTCCGTCGTAAGCTTTCGACGGAACATATTCCGTCAGAAAGTTTCTCAAGTTCCGACGGAATATTCCGTCAGAACCGTCCAACCTTCCGACGGAATATATTCCGTCGGAAGCTAAGCTCTTTCCGACGGATATTTCCGTAGGAAGAAGGCAACTTTCCTACGAAAATTTCCGTCGCAACCTTCCTATGGACATATTTCCGTCGCAAACTACTGACGGAAAAGTCCGTCGGAAACTTATACCCATTGCGATGGATTTTAATTCCGTCGGAACTTTGCGACGGAAATAACGACGGAACTATTTCGAGTTTGACTATTTTCCTACGGCACATTGCTACCCTTTGATACTTGTACTTCCTGCTTCTTATATTAACGACAGAATAAAATTAATGATTTTTGTGCAAAAATAATTATATATATATATACATATATATATATATATATTTATTTATTTATATATACTAATTCCAATCTGTACAACCAAGTAATGTAATCTAAAATTAGTACTAATAAACACTACGTTAATTAAAGCTAAGCAACTGCGGGAGTGCCCAGGCCTGCTCCACCACTACCCGGGTCATCGTCCCTGGGATCTCGAAATGGAGGTTGCACGGTGGAACAAGGGTCATTGTGGTAACGACTCATCATCCTCTCTTCCAACCTCTTCTCCATTTCTTCCATTTGGGCTCTTACTGAGGCTTGAACTCGGGCTTGTATCTCGAGTTCCATTTCTTCCCGAAGAGCCTGCACCCTGGTTTCCATTTGATCTTGCATCTGAGAAACAAGGGAGGGCGTGTATTGCATGGAAGATGTGGAAAGTCGACCCATGTGGCTTCCATAGTAAAGGTCAGCACTTCCGCCAAGTCCCTTCACACGTCCTTTTTTGTTTCGACCACCTACTGTCTCCCAGTACAGCTCATTCGGACTCTTTTGAGTCCTTTGAGTGCTAGCCTCCTCAACCCTCTTTCGGTAGGCCTCCTACAAGATAAACATATGAAAAGGAACAAACGAGTTAGTAAGTTATATAAATAAGCTTTGGGTACCATATTCATGAAAAAATAAACCAAGTAACATGACATAGGTGACTTCTACTTAGCCCAGTTACTTCATTTCTTAGGAAATGAGCTCTTTTTTTCTCATTTCATATCAATTAAACATAGTGTTAGGTCTAAAGTGCTTGAAATGCCAAAAAAAAAAAACAAAATAACAAAGTTTTACGTATAATATTGATGAAAAACGCACTAAGTATGGCCTAAGTGACTTCTATGTTGCCCATTTTCTCTATTTCTTAGCTAATGTTCTCATTTCTCATCCACACATGTCAAATGTACTTAGTTTTATGTTTCTAGGGCTTGAAATGCCAAAAAAAACAAAAAAAAAAACAACACATTAAGTTTTGGGAGCCATATTGATGCAAAACGCACCAAGTATGGCCTAAGTGACTTCTATGTTGCCCATTTTCTCTATTTCTTAGCTAATGTTCTCATTTCTCATCCAAACATGTCAAATGTACATAGTTTTAGGTGTCTAGGGCTTGAAATGACAAAAAAAACAAAAAAACAACACATTAAGTTTTGTGAGCCATATTGATGAAAAACGCACCAAGTATGGCCTAAGTGACTTCTATGCTGCCCATTTTCTCTATTTCTTAGTTAATGTTCTCATTTCTCATCCAAACATGTCAAATGTACATATTTTTAGGTGTCTAGGGCTTGAAATGCCAAAAAAAAAAAAAAAAAAAAAAAAAAACACATTACATTTTGGGAGTCATATTGATGAAAAACGCACCAAGTATGGCCTAAGTGACTTCTATGTTGCCCATTCTAAATATTTCTTAGTTAATGTTCTCATTTATTATCCAAAAATATCAAATTTACATAGTTTTAGGTGTCTAGGGCTTGAAATGCCAAAAAAAAAAACACATTACGTTTTGGGAGCCATATTGATGAAAAACGCACCAAGTATGGCCTAAGTGACTTCTATGTTGCCCATTCTAAATATTTCTTAGTTAATGTTCTCATTTCTTATCCAAACATTTCAAATGTACATAGTTTAAGGGGTACATGCCTTGAAATCACAAAAAACAACAAGTCCCTAAGGTTTGGGATGCATTTGGAGCGAATTTGAACTAATTATGGCCTATATGACCTATTCTTTGCCCATTTTCTTTATTTTCGACCAAATGAACTATTTCTTTCTCTAAACATGTCAATTATGGTTATTCTAAGGGGTACATTCCTTGCAATCACAAAAAACAACAAGTCCCTAAGGGGTACATGTCTTTTCATGCACATCGAGGGAGGCAAGTTATAAGGGGTCAAAATGACAGGCCAACAAGAATATTGTCCCCCAAACTTACCATGAGGAGCAAAACCATCTGTACACAAGCCAAGTCTCACATTACGAGGCTCGAGAGCAAACTCTGGAAACTGACAATCGAGGTGTTTCCAAGCTGCACTGTCACTAGGGTGTGCCATTGTGCCTTGAACTCGGGGATTTTTCGAATGCCATGTCATTTCCTCCGAAATGTTTTTCGTTGCAAACAGTATTTGCAACTTGGGTGTGATCGGGAAATAAAAAAGAACATTCAAAGGCACTAGGATACCTTTAGAAGTCTGCTTGTATTGGTCGCTGCTACACATCCTACATGCAGACAACTGAGCATCATCCTTTGAAAACAACATACACCCTTTCGGGCATGCATGAATCTTTTGATGGGACAGTTCCTACCCCTTCACAATCTTCTTCACCTCGTAGAAAGTGTCGGCCATATGTCTGTTGTTCGGAATCGCCTCACTTAGCAAGGAAGAAAACCCATCGACATATCTGTGAGGCAAATTATACTCACATTTTAGACTAGTGATTCTAGCAGCCATCTCTAACACAGACAAAGAACTCCCTTCATATAATGGCCTTTCAGAAGCCTTCAACAAATCCAAAAAATGCTTAGCAGTTGCATTAGGCTTCTCCTCTGATGGAACACTAGCCTCCTCGGAGTGCCCCTGATCTTGACTATGACCAAAAGCATCCAAAACCATGTCATGATATTCATTGGACCGCCGTTCGGGAACTCCTGGATACCCTTCCTCGAGACACATCCACTCATAGTAGTTAGGTGTGAAACCCTTGAGATACAGATGAATTTTAACCATATCCGCATCCCAAAGGCGTTTGTTTTTACATTTAACACATGGACACCTAACTTCATTTGGGTTACTACTCTCGGGATGATCTGTGACGTACTGAATGAATTCATCAACCCCTTTCACGAACTTTGGATTAATACTTTGCCCAACCATCCTTTCATACATCCACATACGTTCTCTTCGTTTCATGATTACAGCTTCTACACAGTTCACGCATATGTACAATCACATTAGTCATAAACCGTATTTCGCAGTCATTATCCACCACAGCGTTATGGAAATGCAAATGAGATTTGAAATGCTTCCAAAGGGTCCTTATCACTCCAACCTAACCCATCCTTGTACGTTTATTCTCACTAGTGAATGTAACCCAGGTTTTCAATTCTATGGAAAACCCGCCAGCATTTCCCTACAGTTCTCCAAGTACACGATGTAGGCGATTAAACACACCTACATATGTACCCAGAGAACACGGTAGAGAAATGCATGAAAAGGCAGGATTTTTCCTAGAATAAAAAACAAGGCTTACATTCACCACCTAAGTGAGAATAAGCGTACAAGGACAGTCCCAACCGGGGACTATCCAAGACATACTCTTAATGTGTATGCCTTGAACGGGTATCTAGGCATATGATTATGCAAATGATTCATTTATTATATATATATATAAAGTGAAGGACACATGCATTTTACTAAACAGAGATATATCATAATTAAACTAAACTAAGCAAATAAATAAGAACGCTTATTAAATATTATATTAAACATTATATCAAACAAAAATATTAAACTAAATACACTAGCATACACTTTATTAAACTAAACTAAACTAAACTAAACTAAACTAGAATAAACTAAAGTAAACTAAATTAAAATAAACTAACATACATTATTATATTAAACTAAACTAAAAAAAACTAACATGTTATAATACAATAATTAAAAACTAAACTTAAATAAACTAAACTAACTAAATTAAAATAATCTAACATACATTATTATATTAAACTAAACTAAACTAAACTAACATGTTATAATACAACAATTAAAAACTAAACTTAAATAAACTAGGCTAAACTAACATGTCATAACACAAACACATTCCTCTCAAATATTTAAACATATTAGAATATAAATACAACAAATTGTATACACTACACTAAAAACAATAATAAACTACGAATTTTAATACAATAATAAAAGATTTTATATACTCTCTAACCTGTAGATCTGCCCTTGTTATTGCCAAAGAACCGATTAAATCTACAAATCCTACAAATAATTTAAATTAAATACTTAGTAACTAAGTTTATGCTTGCAATTTAAAATGAATAAATGCTGTCAACTTATATTAAAAAATAAAAAAAAAATAAATAAATAAACAGGAATACTACCTACTGTCGGCGGCGGCTGGGCGTCGTCTGGTTGTAGACCGGCGGCCGGATGGTGTTCAAGGCTACGGGGTTCACATTTGAGGTTAGTAAAAACTCCCCAAAAAAAAAAAAAAAAAAACACCCAAAAAACACCCAAAAACCCCAACACAGTGAATTAAAAAAAAAAACCAACAAAACAAACACCACTTATCACTAATCAACGGCGGCGGCTTCGACTCTTTGTGGTTGTGGTAAAAACCGGCGGTGGGTGTGGTGAATTCCGGTGAAGCCTAGGTGAAATGGTGGTGGTGGTTAGGGTTTTTAGCAAAAATGTAAAAAAAAAAAAAAAAAAAAAAAAAAAAAAAAAACTAAAATACTTACCGGCGGCGTCCTAGCGGCGGGGTGGTGGTGGCGGCGACGCTCCCTTTCTCCCTCTCTCTCTTCTTCTTTCTCCGTCTCCCTTTCTCTCTCTTCCTCTTCTTCTTTCGCGTTTGTTGTTCAGTTTTTTTCAGAACTTAACGTTATTTTTTTTAATTGTTGCAGCCTTCCGACGGAAATTATTCCCTCGGAATTTACAGGTTCCGATGGAATATTCCGTCGGAAATGGTTTTCCGACGGAATATTCCCTCGGAACTAGAATATTTTGAGGGAAAATAAATCCGTCGGAATATCTCCTACGGATTTTTCCGTCGGAAGGTTTCTTTTCCGACGGATTTTTCCTACAACTCTATTTTCCGCCGGAAATTTCAAATTTTCCGACGAAATTATAGTCCGTCGGAGATAATCCCTTGGAAAATAGCCTATTTCTAGTAGTGTAAGGAAGTGTCACAAATATTGCACCATTTTTGAGGAAACAAAATATCTCTGTTCACCCTGCAAATACCCAATATACCCTTACTTTAAACTCTTGATTCTTTATTTTATTACTTTATGTTTACATCGCATGGATAATTTTGTATTTTTACCTTTCTCTCTCTTCCTTTTCCCACTACCAAAAAAAAGTGTGTCCAACCCCTATAGTGCGATATTAAAAGAACGGAGGAAGTCCATATTTTTGATATTGGTTTAACAATGTTTTAAATAGACATTTTCCAATTGTTATCAACTATGTATATAAGTATTTTTGACCAAGTGTAAATGACTTTCTTTTTATTCCGTAGCAACGTTCCGACGGAATTAATCCATCGGAAGGTTCGTTACTTTCCGACGGAAAAATCCGTCGGAAGGTTCGCAACGTTCCGACGGAAGCTTGGCTTGTTGCGACGGAAAATTCCGTCGGAAGATAACTCATACCGACTAAAAATGTTCCGTCGGAACATTGCGACGGACTTCCTAATTAAGTCAAACTTGACTCCGACAGAACAAAATCCGTCGGAAATTCTGTCGGAATGGAATTTTCCGACGGAATTTCCCTCGGAATATCGCGAAATTCCTACAAAATGTATTGCGACGGTGCCTTCCGACGGAATTTCAGGGTTTTCCGGCGGATTTTTTCCGTCGTTGATTGGCTGTTTTCTAGTAGTGTTACAATCGACATAGTAAACCCATATGAAATCGATACGAAAAAAATAATAGTATTTATTCACCATTTTTATGCACATTTATAAAATTATGGAAAAGCCTATCGTTTACAATCGCCACTAAAACCCAAAAATCAATACGAAAAGCCTGTTTTACACTAGATTTTAAACTTTTGTTTGACAAAGAGAACATAAAATATGTCATAGCTTCTTGGATAAACATTTAATATTACAACTTGAGATTGCATATTTGAATCTTGTATAGATCATATGTAGGGATTTTTTTTTTAATTTATTTTTATTTTTTAGAAAATGAGTTCAATAATCACCATGATTGAATGTTGTTTTCCGTACCGGTTAATAAGGACAACCCTAGCAAAAGCAAAAAAAACACTACTAAAGGCTATGGCAACGGCGGATATTTGTATCGAATAACCATTCGTTGGTTTTTTTTTGTAGCAATTACAATCGATACGAAATGTTAAAATGATCGCTATGAAAATGTATTTTTCTTATAGTGGTTAGATCAAAATTAATTATAAAAATAAAATATTGTCTTATACATTTGAAAATTTTATCTAAGAGAGTAGAAACAATTTATTTTATTTCGTATACATACAAAAATTCACATTCAATTGTTTTTAAAAGAAAAAAAAATTGGATTAGTTAAAAAAAAAATAATGAAATATGAGAAGTGATTATAATAAAAAAAATTCTAAAAAATAATGAAATATGTAGTATATGATAAATGATTTGTATTTATCTTTTGATATTAGAGTTTAATCTAAATATATGATGAATGAAAGGAAATTCACAATTTATTTAAAAAAAAAAAATTAAATGATATTCGATAAAATAACAAAAAAATTTCACATACATAAAAAAAATATTTATTTTTTAAAAAATACAAATAAATCGTACATCGCACAAGTTTTATCTAATAATTATTATATATTGGTATTTCAACCCAATTACATGGTCAGGCCAAATCATAATAAGCGAAAAAGTAAAAAATCGTTGAAATGGTTTGTATGACTAATCTTCAAACGTTGATTCAGTTGGTCGTATGATAATTATTTAAACTAAATTTTGCACTTAAAATAGTTGTCACTAAGTTGTATTGTTCGCTATTGCTAATATCTATAATTATGTAATGGAATTTTATAAGCGAAAAATAATGATTAGTTGAAATTATATTAGCTTACAATTCGACATGGTTGTGACTTGCATGTAAGCTACATGAAAGGGAATAAGATAACGACCGGCATGCTGTATATTGAAAAAATTATATAAACAACTTATGCTCGATCCCCCGCAACAACAATTGGGAGGGGAATGGAACCTAACCACCCATAATTGATTATCGAATCCAAACTAGCTTAAAGGGTGTGTTAAATACGGGTCTGGGCTGCACCCGCAAACTAAGAGAGAGAGTCCACTTCACAAGTCCAAATGAGGTTCTATTCCAAAACCATATGGCGATAGGAGGAGTAGCCCCTCAGTATTATAAAGTGTTTAACTCTCTTCTTTTCTCAATATGGGACACCTACATGTGTTATTTGATAGGATATACTTCTAACAGGGTGAAGCGGGTGGAACAAAAAAAAAAATAATTAGTATATAGAAGGTGTTATTATATAGTCGTAAGACAAAGTATATGCTAACTAAATGGAATAATAGTCAAAGTTGTAATTTATTCTTCGATTTTCTGTAATTTCCAAGTTATTACACCTACCATATACAGGACACGTGTTATATATAAAACCTATTTGAAGCGAATTACACTTGGTCCTCCAGCGATTACTTAAAAAAATTTGTATTCAGTATACAAAGCGAGATTGAAATAATTGAAAGAGATATGGAATGAATTTGGTAATTATATAGAGATGAAGACAACTCACAAACCGACTTTGACTATTCTACGTTCTATTTTTTTTATTTTTTTTATCAAATATAATATATAAAACAAGTTATTAAGAGTATATAAAGCAAGTAATTAAGGTGATCAGGAAAACACACCAAGCTAAGAGAGGTCAACATGGGAGGAGCCAATATTGTGGTATGCGTACTTCTGGGCATCCTAGGTTTCGTTGCTGCCGGTCTTGGTTTTGCTGCTGAGGCCACTAGGATTAAGGTAATATTTTGTGTTTAATTATTTTATCTTACCCATTTTTAATAAGAGTTTAACTAATATTAATAGGGTGAACACGGTCCAGTTTGGTGTGGTTTGAGTACCAAACCAAACCAAACCACAAAATACGGTTTGGTCAATTTTTCAAACCAAACCAAACCGTATTAGTATTCTAATCAGAACAAACCAAACCGTAATAATACGCTTTGATGCGGTTTGGTTTGCGGTTTATAATGAGACGACATTTTAATAAAATTACAATGCATTAGTGATGTTAATTATAGAACAATTAATGGTAATGTAACAATTAAAACCAAAAAAAAAGAAAGCAAATTATGACTTACTGACAGTATACCTTATATTAATTTTTTTGTATTTTGATTTTTAATGTTTTTATTCTTATTAATTTTTTTAATATATAATAATTATTTTAATTTATCTAAAACTTATATAAATATTAAAATACGATTTACTGGTTTACGGTTTGGTTTGGTTTATAATTTTTGAAAAACCAAACCAAACCGTAAACCATATTTACAAAAATTCCTAGATCAAACCGTATTTTTATAAACCGTAAACCAAACCAAACCAAACCGCTATTCCGCTAAAATACAATTTGATCCGGTTTGGTTACGGTTCAGACCAAACTGTGTACAACCCTAAATATAATGGCTTTAGATATTGTAATTTGCTTATCATATCAATTTCCATGCCAAATTCTTAAACTATTGTTCTAAAGGAAATAAATCATAAATAGTCCCATTTGTTTTTTTAGCAAACTTAACTAATTGATTTTGATTGATTAAAGGTGAATAAATTTATATATAAGATAGAAGATAGTAAGTTTGGCTAATCAAAAGTGAAAGATAGATCGATAATGGTCAAGTAAGAGGGAGGTTTTCATTAAAGACAACATATTTGGTTTTCTAATATCCGGAGACATAAAGTGTTCAAATTGACATATATTTAAATTTTTATTAATTAAAAAATGAAAATATATATATATATATATATATATATATATATATATATATATATGGAGCACAAAATAAAAGTGACTTGAAGTTAACTTGAAACTTTAATTTGTAAGTTTGTAACGCTATTGATTATTTTTGAATATTGATTGTTATTATCAGGTGTCTGACATAATTGTAACGAGATTTGGTTGCGACTACCCTAGTAGTCCAGCTAACATACTTGGATACATTGCAGCATTACTCTTACTCGGAGTCCTTATTATTACTAGCTCTATTACTCGCTGCGCTTGCTGCAACAGAAACACTGCTAACAATACTCAATCCGCTGGAGCCATCTTTTTCTTTATCATATCATGGTACGTACATATTCACTTTCTTTAATTGCATAACTATAACATATGTACCAAGTACAAATATAAAAATTCAGTAAATGAGCTCATCTATACGCACGTGATGCGTGTTCTTTAAATTTTTGAAAAACATATACTAGTCATTTATAAAATATAAACAATTACATGTATTTTAGATATTTCAAGTGAACAATACCATGTCACATTTTTTTTTTTAATAGCCTTATAATATAAACTTCTCTAATTTATTTCACTTGTTGATTTGTTACGTACAGTATTGCTTCTATCATAGGAATTGGTATCCTAGTAGCAGCTGGTAATCTGAGCACTCGTCAAGAGTATCTCAGTTCAACCGGATTATGCTACTATGTAAAACCGGGTGTGTTTGCCTCCGGTGGTGGTTTGGCACTTGTGGCATGTATTTTTGGCCTATGCTCCTATAGTTCATCGACAAAGCAACGTCGTGAACAAGTACCAGCAGCGGTTCCATATCAAGGGGGCGGCGTTGCTATGGGTACTCCTCAGTTTGATACTGCCTCTACAAACTCGAACCCCAAGCCACGACCGGTGCAATATGCTGTTTGAAATACTAGAATTTTTTTCTGTGGAGTTTGAGATCATATTCTAATGATATACTTCCTCCGTTCTACTAATATTGCAACAATGGACTGCTTTTAAATTAAAAAAAGTTTTGTATCTGAGTATGAAGGCAAGACTAGGGACCTAAGTTTGTTATTGTATTTTGTTTATTATTTATCTAAAAAAAAAAAATCTAGAGTGGAATGGCATAATCTGTCATCTGTGTTTGTAATGTGTAAAAATATTGAATTGTACAATTATCATTTGATTTATTTAAGAATTTCCTGCAAGTTGTTTACATTGTTGACTTGGCATATATACTAAAGCAACAAGGTCAAACGGTTTATCCAATATGACCGAGGAGACGGATTTTTAAGGACACCAAATTAAATTTAAAATATCTATTGATTGGTTGCTTTGTTGTACACTCGTACCACTTAGCAATTCCTATGCAGTAACACTTAGGAAATCGATCATTACAACATGTTATAAACTTATTACACAAATGAATCAAACTTATTTCATTTTTTTGAAAATATAAAGAATAAGATATTTAAGAAGCTTTATGCACAATTGCACATACAACATTTATTTGGGGGGGGGGGGGGGTTTGGGATTTGTGCACATATTCCTACAAATTTTTTCTAAAGCAGTGGGTTCTTGTATTATTAATAATCTAAGTAACAGATTTCCTTTTATTTTTTGTCTGGAAGAAACAGATCTCTTAAACAAGTTTCTTATAAAGAAACTTGTTTAAGAAATCATTAGTGATACATGGAGGATAAATTGGTAGTTTGAAAGTCTAACTGGCTAATACAAGAGGGGGGGTGAATTGAATTTGAGGTGAAATCTAAAAACTTTTGCGGAATTGAAATAATGACGAGAGAAGATATAGACTTTTCTAAATTTCCACTATGTAATCAAACTCTTTACAAGTGAAGATTCAAACCCGTTAACAAGTTCCACAAATTAGGAACTTGTTCCCAACTCTCACATAAGCCTTCAGCAGCGAAGCTTCCTTGACCTCACCTTACACAAACTCACAATCCCAAACCCCAAAGTACTTGAATACAATCTGTGATTACAAATACCTATTGCACTCAAGAATATAAGAAGGATAATAACTCTCTTTATGTTATTAGATGGCTACTGGAATTTTTATGCTCAAGAGTTATGTTTTTCTGAGATAGTTTGCATGAGTATTTATAGAGAAGGCTTAGTCATTAACCTCCACTATAATCACGTCCACATGCCAACACCCCACTAACAACTTGTGGAGTTATCTTGACAGATGGTGATCATGAAGGAGGTTTCCTAGCCTTATCTCACTAATCCACTATCTCAACAACTTGATAAACATTAGCTTTGATAAAACCGTATAATCAGAGATTTTCACAAAGAAAACTGCTTGCTAACTTTATCAAAAGTTTGTTTTAAAAATATTTTATTTTAAAAAGGATTTTATTTGAAAAGATAAATTAATTATTTATATTAAAACAACTAGATAATTATTTTCGATAATTATCTTTATTCGAAATTAGATAACTAGATAAAACTTTTATAAATTATCTTTTCCTTAAGAAATTATCTTTTAAAACTAACTTTTATTCCAGTAGTCTTTTTAATAACATAAGTCATTGAGTTCCTTTCCGAATTCATATTATTGAGTGCTCACAATTAAAACTAGAACGTGAGATTTGCATGAGGCTTTTTAGAGAATGCTACTCCGCATCCAAGTTCCTACTCCGGAACGAACTTTGCTTGAACCCTTTATTCACCAAAGACTCAAAACATTCATTAGTCGAGTTTGTCAATTTGTCCATCAAAACCAAAAGGCTCAACAAATTCCCCCTTTTTGATGATGACAAACATTGACAAACTTAGGTAAATAAAATCATCCAGGCATGCAACAAAAATTTAAAGCGAGACATGAAAACAAAAAAAAATAATTAAAGGACTTAGAGAAATACTAAAAAGTATTTATTTTAAAAAGACTGAGCAAAAGAAAAATTAACAAAGACTTAAAACTTAGATTACTAGTACTTTATTGAGTTAACTAAACTTAGCAAAAGTTTGTACCTTCGATGTGTGAGTTCCTTGGTAAACACCTTAGCCGCCATGAAGTTTGTCTTTTCCCCCTTTTGTCATTATCAAAAGATTGAAAAAAAACATTTTGCTATACTCCCACTAGACTACGTAGGGAATAGTGAGCTCAAATAATGCAAGGCAAAAATAAGTTAGGTACTAAATTATCAGCAAACACACACAATCATATGAAAAATACGAGCCAAGTTCCCATAGACGAAAATCAAAAGCAGGAAAGAGTAGCAAAAGTTAAGAATTACAAACTGAAATCCAAATGAAACAAGCAAAAGCAAAAGAAATTAAAAGTAACAAGTTCGAAATTGCAATTATGGGGAATAGGTAGGTTCATCAGCTGGGGTTATAGGGTCATTAGAAGCTTCCTCCACTTCTTCAAAAGCCACCCTGTTAATCGTCTCCAATATCTCCTGAGTGTTGTGCAGTATGTTCTTCTCAGCAGCATCAACCTTGTTCTCCATCCCTGTAAAACTGGTTGCCTGAGCATCTGCCACAGCCTGCACTTGGCGTTGAAGAGAAGCCAGTTGCTTTGCCATGTCCTCCAGCTTTGTGCACACCATCTTTATTAGCTGCTCCATTTCTGCTTTCACCTGTTGAATATCAAAAACAAAAGCATTTGTTCCAGAGAAGGCAGCAAAGCCTATAGGCTGTGATGTAGGAAAAACTGGGGTGGGAGAGGGAGAAGTCTGTTTTGGAGGTGAAACAGGAGTGGAAGAGGGTTTAGCTTGTTTTGGGGGAGAGTCATGAACAGAAGATGGCTCGGAAGCAAAAGGAACTTGTGTAGGGGTAAAATCAGGGTCAGAGTGATCTGAAGAACTAATGTCTTCAATAATCACAGGCTTTAGAGTAGAAGTAGCAGGTTTGACAATTTTCCTCTTACTCCTCCTGAGTTCCCCTTTATAAGGGAGATCAAGACTCTCACTTTCTGAGCTATATTCCCCCTCACTCTGAGTCTCCTCTTCTTTCTCAGATTCTGCCTCCTGTGGTTCCCCCTCAGAAATTTTTTCCTCCTCTTTGTCTTCCTCTCGTTTTTCTTTACTTTCTTCTTTTTCAGATTCACTTTCCTCCTCTTCTGACTCACTTGTATCTCCCTCTACAACTTGTGTTTTCCCTTTTCCACTATTTTTCTCCTCTCCTCCTCTAGTCAAGAAAGTAATTATCCCACTCTCAAGTTTAAGGCTCAGGCGAAGCAAAGATTGCTCCGAGAGAATGTTCTCAGGTTTAATATAAGTGGGTGACTCACTTTCAACATCAATCCCAAAAGACTTAAACAACACAGTAAGGAGAGATCCATATGGAATAGTAGTTTTAGTAGCATAGAAAACCAAATGTTCAATCATCAGTTTTGGAAATTTTATTTTTATTTTCCGAGCAAGACAAAAGATGATGGTTGCATCTAGTAAGGATACTATGCTTCGTTTTTGCAAACGAGGAACAATGCCTCTCCATGTGAAATTGAACAATAATTTGTGAAGAGGAGTGAGTATGTTATGATGTGAAGTCTTGCTTTTCGGGTTTCCACCTATAAATTTGATTATTCTATTCTCATCATAATGCCCAATTTGCACAATTTGTTTGTGTTTTAGGTACGAACTATAGCCAGAGGTGGGGACTTGAAACAAGTTCCCTAAATATGCAACATCAAAATGAATGCGAGTATCTTTGACTGTAGTCGTGCATACACCATTGTTGTGTTTGAAAGTATTTTTGAATTCAAACAAAAGCTTGGGGTAAATTGGGTAGTGAGAGCAATTTTGGAACAAATGCACCCATTCTTGATAATCAATTAAGGAGATGAATTCGGATTACTTACTTGCTGTACACCAGTCATAATTGATGTGATAGCCGTGAGTGTAGTTCCAAGATGGAGACTTTTGAGAGCTTTGCCTCTTTCTGTCACCTCCTTTCACAGTTGTAGCCTTTCTCTTTGTTGGAGCTTGAGGGTGAACGACGGCAAGTGGGACTGGTTCAGGGGAGCCGCCAGCAGAGGAAGGTTTCCGGGTTTTTGGTGGTTTCGGTGTTGAGTTTAGGTTAGTTTTCATGGTTATGAAGGTGAGTTGAAGGGAAGGAGAAGATGAATAGTGCGAATAGGAAGGAGAGAGAGTGAGGCCGGTTTTTATGAGGGTGTATGGAGAAGTTAATTTGATGTGATTGATGAGGGTGGAGTGTTAAAGAGCTTAATTGGGAAGGGTGAGAAAAAGTGACGGTTTATATGGTGAGGTAGTAGAGTAGTTTTAGGGGTAGTAGGATTTTAATAGGGTGAATTAATTGCAACTTTCAAACTTATCACAATAAAATATAAACGTGTAAAAGCTAAGAAATATACGGAAAGTAAGGAGTAGTGAATATTCTAGCTCCTTATCTTACGAAAAAAAATATTTTTGTATTTTTGAATTATATGAGGAATAGAAAAAGAATTGAACATAGAAAAAAAAAATTAAGGAAGGAAAAAGATAAGAATAAAAAAAAATAAGGAAGAAAAAAAAGATAATAACAAGAAGGAAAACAGATAAAAAAAATTTAAAAAGATAGATAAGTGCAAATTGATCGTAAATTATGATAATAATTTACGTGATCATAATACAGAGAATAAAGAATGATGAAAAGGGAACTTGAAACAACATGGCTCAATATTTTTAACATATTAAAAGTATGTATAAGTGACTTTTCAATACTTCACAAATCTTTCCCCTGGGTAATTTCAGCTGTGTTATGCACACAAGATTGAGCATAGCATTGTTAGTTACATCCGATTTTACCTTAGGGGTTCCAAACAAAAATCACTTGAGCCGTAGCATCCCCAATTCCACACGCATCTTTTCAAACTTGTCTCTGCTTAAAGGCTTAGTTAATATATCAGCAATTTGACATTCAGTAGAAATAAAATCTAGCTTAATTAAGCCCTTTTCAACATTATCTTTCAAAAAGTGATGCCTTACATGTATATGCTTAACTTTAGAGTGTTGTACTGGATCTTTAGAGATGCAAATGGCACTTGTGTTATCACAATGAATAGGAACGCACTCTAAAATAATGCCATAGTCACGCAACTGTTGTTTTATCCATAGCAATTGAGAGCAACATGCAGCAGCAACCACATATTCTGCTTCGGCAGTGGATAGAGCAACAGTGTTTTGTTTCTTGGAACTCCAAGAAACCATGCAAGAGCCTAAGAATTGGACCATACCTGACGTGCTTTTACGATTTACTAAATCTCCTGCATAGTGAGCATCAGCATATCCTCTTAGGTCAAATGAGTCACTTTTTGGATAGAACAGACACAAGTCTTCCGTCCCTTTTAAGTATCGTAGAATCCTTTTGACGGCTGTTAGATGCGATTCCTTTGGATCTGATTGAAATCTTGCACAAAGACCTACACTAAACGAAATGTCAGGTCTGCTAGCAGTCAAATATAACAAGGAACCAATCATACCTCTGTATTTTGTTTGGTCCAAACGAGTTCCCTTGGGGTCTTGGTCCAACCTTGTGGTTGTTCCCATGGGAGTGTGGTTTATCTTTGTGCTTTCCATACTGTATTTTTTCAATAACTCCTTCACATATTTCTGCTGATAGATCATTATTCCTTCGTTAGTTTGCTTAATTTGGAGCCCAAGGATGAAGTTGAGTTCCCCCATCATGCTCATCTCAAACTCACTGCACATTAAATCGGCAAAGTACTTGCACAAGGATTCATTAGTTGCACCGAAAATAATATCATCAACATAAATTTGTACAATTAATAAATGAGTTCCTTTTGATTTTAAGAACAAAGTTTTATCAACTTTTCCTCTTTTGAAATCATTTTGTAAAAGGAATTTAGAAAGTCTTTCATACCATGCTCTTGGAGCTTGTTTTAATCCATACAGTGCTTTATCAAGCTTAAAAACATGGTTAGGAAAGTTTGGATCCTCAAATCCAGGTGGTTGTTCAACATAGACGTCTTCCTTTAAAAAACCATTTAAAAAAGCACATTTGACGTCCATTTGATAAAGTTTAAAACCCATAAATGCAGCAAATGCAATTAAAATACGAATTGCTTCTAATCTAGCTACAGGAGCGAAAGTCTCCTCAAAATCGATACCTTCCTGCTGATTGTAGCCTTTAACAACCAATCTTGCCTTGTTCCTTACAATTGTGCCATGTTCATCTAGCTTATTCCTGTATACCCATTTGAGACCAATAACCTTTTGATTCTTTGGTTTAGTTTCAAGGTGCCACACTTTGTTTCTTTCGAATTCATTTAATTCCTCTTGCATGGCAACAATCCAATCTGCATCTTCCAAGGCTTCTTTGTGATTTCGAGGTTCCAGTGTTGATAGGAAGGCGTTAAATGCACAAAAGTTTCTCAGTTGGGATCTCGTCTGAGTTCCCTTGCTTAGGTCACTTATAATTTTATCCAGGGGGTGT
The DNA here is from genome assembly GCF_001683475.1 of Chenopodium quinoa. Classification (NCBI taxonomy): domain Eukaryota; kingdom Viridiplantae; phylum Streptophyta; class Magnoliopsida; order Caryophyllales; family Amaranthaceae; genus Chenopodium; species Chenopodium quinoa. The sequence goes on from NW_018743292.1 coordinate 10,176,836, forward strand.
GACCTTTGATGTTTCCATGGCTTTGGTTGGAATGATTGAGCTGGTATAAAAGTGTTATTTTGAGTTGCTCTTTCTTCCATTTCTTCATGGTGTTCTGCTTCTGCATTTGCTTTGCCTTCTGTGTTTTCTGTTTCTTCTGTATTTTGAACAGAGGCTTCAGTATTATTTAGAACTTCAGTAGGTTCCTTATCAGTATTTTCAGTAATTCGAACAGGCTGCTTTCTGGGAATTAATTCTTCATCTTGGTCTGTTGAACGAGTGAGACCAATTTCAAAATCTCCATCTTCATATTCCTGTATACAATCATAATTATTAGTTTCATCAAAAATCACATGTATACTTTCTCCTACACACATAGTCCTCTTATTGTAAACTCTATAAGCTTTACTATTAGATGCATATCCTAAAAAGACTGCTTCATCACTCCTTTCATCAAATTTTCCAAGATTTCTTTTATCATTATTGTGAACAAAGAATTTGCATCCAAAGGCTCTTAAATGAGCAATATTAGGTTTTCTCCCTTTTAACAGTTCATAAGGTGTCTTGTCCAACATTGGTTTGAGCATGGCTCGGTTGATGATATAGCATGCTGTGTTGACGGCTTCTGCCCAAAAATTCCTTGGAATCCCACTTGCTATTAGCATTGTTCTTGCCATGTCTTCCAGTGTTCGGTTTTTCCTCTCAACCACACCATTTTGTTGTGGTGTTCTTGGCGCTGAGAAATTGTGACTTATTCCCTGTTCCCTGCAAAATTCATCAAACTTGGAATTTTCGAATTCCGTACCATGGTCAGTTCTCATATGAATAAGTTGATTACCTATTGATTTTTGTGTCTTTTTCAAGAAAGTCATAAACATATCAAAAGTTTCATCTTTACTATGTAAGAATATGACCCATGTAAATCTAGAATAATCATCCACAAGAACTAAGACATATCTTTTTCCACTTCTACTTTGAATTCTAACGGGGCCACACAAATCCATATGAATGAGTTCCAATGGTTTTGTGGTGCTTACCATTTTCTTTGATTTAAATGATGATCGAACATGCTTTCCTTTGATGCAGGCTTCACAAATTTTGTCATTTAGGAACTTGATAGAGGGTAGTCCGATTACCAAGTCCTTTGACCTTAATTTGTCAAGCAATGAAAGACTAGCATGTCCAAAACGTTTATGCCATAGAAGTGGATCATCCTCAATAACACTTAAACAAGATAGATTGTATTTTGGAACTTTGTTAAGGTCCACGGTATACGTGTTCCCTTTACGAGTTCCTTCCAAAACGATTTTTCCAGTGTTATTGTTGATGATTTTGCATTTTTCAGAAGAAAAGCTTACAGAGTTTCCTTTATCACAAAACTGAGAAATACTGAGTAGATTATGCTTCAAACCCTCGACTAAAAATACATTGTCAATTGCATGGGAACTTGACCTTCCTACTTTGCCAACAGCAACAATGTTGCCTTTCTTATTGTCTCCAAAGGTCACTGTTCCCCCTATATAGGCCGTCAGTGAGAGAAATCTGGATTCATCTCCTGTCATGTGCTTAGAACAACCGCTATCGAGGTACCACTGGTTGTTCCCCCTCACTGCGACCTGCAAAAGAATTTAAGGGTTAGTAGCAGGAACCCTTTCTTTCATGGGTTCCTGTGTTGACGCATTTGAATCAGATTTCTTCTGCCAAACGTAGTTCACATTCTTATTGTACTGTTTTGCTTTCTTAGTACATTCTTCACTGCGATGTTCTTGTTTACCACAAAATGAACAAATAGTCTCACTAGGCAAATCCACATACTTCTTTTTCTTTTCAGTGGACTTCTTCTTATGAACATAGCCTAGACCTTCTGTTCTTTTTGTCTGAGCTTCCTTTACCCACTTGGGAACACCCGTGCTTGCTGTATTTTTACTTTTTCTTGCAATTTCTAGGTCCTTTTCTAGTTTTTCATTTTTATCATTAGTATCCTTTATCTCTTTCTTAACATGCTCTAGTTCATTATTAAACATGATTAAAGGAACTTCAGTAGACCTGCAAGAATCAATGTTAGTACACAGCATTTTATATTGAGTTAATTCAATATTCAGCATGCTATTCTCACTCTTGACTCTTTCAAGGGATTCTTTTAGCATAATATTTTTATCTAACAATTCAAAGAATCTGCCTTGAACATCATTTCTTAAGCTATTCAGATACTTAACATGATCTCTACAAATTCCAGTTGCCTTTTAGGCTTGCCTTAGTTTTGCACATAATTCTTTATATTCATCTAAGGTTTCTAACAATAAAGAGATTAATTTATCCTTTGAGAGAGATTTCAAATAACTAGGTTGAATGACTACCTCATCATCATGCTTTGCCATTAGACAGAGATTGGCTACTTCATCGTCTGTGTGTTCCTGTTCCTCTTCTTCGGAACTTGATTCTCCCCACGTGGAAATCATTGCTTTCCTGAAATTTGTTTTAGAAAAGTTAGGCTTGGATTTTCTGTTTTGATCAGCTTCTTTTCCCTTGCCTTTCTCAGATTCCCATAGTGGACACTCTTTGATGAAGTGGTTGGTGCTTCCACATTTGTGACAAGAAGAATTGGCTTTGAATTCCTGATTTCTTTTACTGTATCCTTTCTTCTTGTCTAAAAACTTGTTGTTACGGTAGAATTTTTTCAGCCTTCTCACCAACATTGCAGCTTCTTCTTCATCAATGTCAGACTTCTCTTCGGATTCTTCATTAGCTCTTAGTGCTAGCCCTTGACTTTTAACAGTCTCCTGAGTCCGATTGTTCAACTGGATCTCGTGGGTAATGAGGGAACCCGCAAGCTGTTCCAGATTGAACTTGGTGAAGTCTTTTGATTACTGCACAGCTGCAACCTTTGCTCTCCATCTGTCATTGTCTGGAAGACTTCTTAAGACCTTTCTTACCTGCTCATCTATAGGAATTATCTTACCAAGACACGTTAGTTCGTTAGTAATACTTTTAAATCGAGTAAACATGTCTTTAATGGATTCTTTGTTTCCCATTTCAAAGCGCTCATACTGAGATAAAAGAATGTCTATTTTGGAACATTTAACATCTGACGTTCCTTCATGTGTAACTTCCAGAAGATCCCAAATTTCCTTTGCGGATTTGCACCCTTTGACACGAGTATGTTCATCGGGTCCAAGTCCCCAAATTAGAAACTTTTTGGCAGTAGCATTCATTTCTAATTTTTCGAAATCAGTTTTTTCATATTCATCCATGGGTTTAGGGATTACCTCATTGTTAGCATTCGTTTTCGTAATTTCGTAATCTCCTACTTGTATAATCCGCCATACCTGATAATTCTCTGCTTGGATAAAGATTTCCATCTTATCCTTCCAATAAGGATAATATTTGCCGTTGAAGTATGGAGGCCTTTGAATGGATGTACTCCCAAATTCCTTTTCCTCTGTGTAAGCCATTTTCCCAGGAACTTACTCAACAGGGTTGCCTGCGTGCTCTGAGTTCCTGCTCTGATACCAACTGAAAGTCTAACTGGCTAATACAAGAGGGGGGTGAATTGTATTTGAGGTGAAATCTAAAAACTTTTGCGGAATTAAAATAATGACGAGAGAAGATATAGACTTTTCTAAATTTCCACTATGTAATCAAACTCTTTACAAGTGAAGATTCAAACCCGTTAACAAGTTCCACAAATTAGGAACTTGTTCCCAACTCTCACAGAAGCCTTCAGCAGCGAAGCTTCCTTGACCTCACCTTACACAAACTCACAATCCCAAACCCCAAAGTACTTGAATACAATCTGTGATTACAAATACCTATTGCACTCAAGAATATAAGAAGGATAATAACTCTCTTTATGTTATTAGATGGCTACTGGAATTTTTATGCTCAAGAGTTATGTTTTTCTGAGATAGTTTGCATGAGTATTTATAGAGAAGGATTAGTCATTAACCTCCACTATAATCACGTCCACATGCCAACACCCCACTAACAACTTGTGGAGTTATCTTGACAGATGGTGATCATGAAGGAGGTTTCCTAGCCTTATCTCACTAATCCACTATCTCAACAACTTGATAAACATTAGCTTTGATAAAACCGTATAATCAGAGATTTTCACAAAGAAAACTGCTTGCTAACTTTATCAAAAGTTTGTTTTAAAAATATTTTATTTTAAAAAGGATTTTATTTGAAAAGATAAATTAATTATTTATATTAAAACAACTAGATAATTATTTTCGATAATTATCTTTATTCGAAATTAGATAACTAGATAAAACTTTTATAAATTATCTTTTCCTTAAGAAATTATCTTTTAAAACTAACTTTTATTCCAGTAGTCTTTTTAATAACATAAGTCATTGAGTTCCTTTCCGACTTCATATTATTGAGTGCTCACAATTAAAACTAGAACGTGAGATTTGCATGAGCCTTTTTAGAGAATGCTACTCCGCATCCAAGTTCCTACTCCGGAACGAACTTTGCTTGAACCCTTTATTCACCAAAGACTCAAAACATTCATTAGTCGAGTTTGTCAATTTGTCCATCAAAACCAAAAGGCTCAACATAGTTCGAAGGTGTGCTCCCGATAAAAAGCATTGCAATAACTGCATAGCCATTACAATCAAATTTTAAAAAATTCTAGGGTAGTCATCAACTACTGACGACTACGATCGACTATGGTAAGATATTAAATCTGAACCGATAATGTATTACTTGTTTAATCCTAGTCGTCCAATTCGACACCTCAAAAAAACAGTCATCAAGTTTGTTTGGATAAAAAAATTTGTTCAAAACTTGTTTTTATTTTATTTTATTTTCCTTTTAGAAAATTGAATAAATTAAATATCTTCCAAATAATATATATTTCATCCTCAACCTAAGCTATATCATAATCAACCTTAAATAACCTTCATATGGTTTTCAACATCATCTTCAACCGATGTCAACCTAAAACCTTCATGTTCAACCTAAAACCTTTATCCTTCATCTACAACATTATATAATTACCAAAGTATATATGAAATCAATGAAATCAATAAAATCAATGCCTATTCATCATAATTATGGTTTAATTTTAAATAAACTAAATTCTACACTTAATTTAATTTCATATATTATAATCAATTTATTTGTATTATTGTTAAAAAATCACTTATTATATATTATGATTTCGTGTTAACATTTGATCAGTCGTATGATTTCAAGATTAATACGCCATGGTTGAATATTAAGAATTAATTTTCTGATTTTATATTTATTTAATGATTTTGGATTAATTTCTAGATTAGTCGTATTATTTTGTGTTTAACTTTAATTTGTTATGAATTCATGAGTATTATCCGCCATTGTTGAATGTTGAAACTATGAGAATGATTTTAGGTTGAAGATAAAAAAAAAAAAAAATAAAAAAAAAAACACCATATATGACTAAAACTGAAAGAGGTGTTTCCATGATTTTAGGTACATGTTATTTATATAAACATGCGTTATTTGCGGAGGTTTTTTTTTTGGGAAAACAGAGAAGGCGTGATTTGGGGAGGGAATATATGATAAAATCTTTCTTTATATTTTAATTGTTTCAATTATGTAAAAAAATAAAAATAAAATCTTAATATAAGGGAGGAATCTTAAATCTTTTCTATAGATAAAATACCATCCTATAAAATATGTTAATTAATTTTTTTTAATATTTTTATCTACAATAAATAGTTTTCATTAACAAAACTTAGATTTTATAATTTGTGGGGAGGGGGGAGGGGGGGTACAGGTATAAGTATTGACGACTTGACGTACTTGTACCTGTTTTTATTATTCAATATACTACCTCTGTTAAATGTTATGTGCAACTTTGGGGTATTATTTGTGAGATATAAAATATTCAAAAGTTGCGCATAATATTTAACGGAGGTAATATATATATTATAACTTTACCAGAAAACTAAGTTGTATTGGGGGGCCGTACAGGTACAAGTTATAACAAGAAAGAAATAATAGAATATTCTTTCTTGTTAAGATTATAAATTATAATAACGTATATTGTTTAATGAAAGACTTTAAGCTTTGAAACATGTTTTTTACTCCGGTTTGAAAAGAGTTTTCTTCTTTATCATAGTAAACTAGTGAGTAGCTCAGGCGTTGCCCCAAGTTGCTACTTTTGTAATCGTGCAATTGGATATTTTTTAAAGATTTTGAAATCTGAAATCGACATTATTGAATGTGTTTTTTTAATAATTAAATCATGTGGTTTACACTTATGTACATTTCTTTTTCAAATTTATAACATGCTTGATAATGAGCTAAGATGGTTAAATAGCCAACTATGTTATAAGTGGTTGGGTGTTCGAATCCACTTCACTTTATATTTTTATACGAAGTAATGTGGGTTGCTCACTACGAAATAGGCCGATTTCCGACGGACAGTTTTCGACGGACAAGTATTTCCGTCGAAAAAATTAGAAATTTCGACGGGTTTTTATTTCGTAGGAAATCTGTCGGAAATTTCCGACACAATATAAATCTGTCGGAAATTTCCGACACAATATAAATCCGTCGAAAAATACAGGCTTTCCGACGGAATATTTCCGTCGGAAAAGTAAATTTCAAACGGAAAAAAATCTAACGGAAGGTTCGGACGGAATATTCCGTTGGAACATTAAATTTCCGACGGAATTTAATCCATCGGAAATTTCCAACGGAATTTATAGCCTTTCCGACGGATTTATTACTTAAAAAAAATATAAATTAAAATTAATTAAAACCCTAAAAAACTCGAAAATCCCCCCTCCCCTTTCATTTCTCATTTCTCATTTCTCTCTCATCTCTTCTTCTCTCTCTGCCTCTTTTCTCTTTATCTCTCCTCTCTTCTTCTCTTTCTCTCTCCTCTCCTCTTTCCTCTTCTCGTTCCTCTTTCCTCTTCTCGCCTTTCTCTTCTCGCAAATCCTCTGAAGCAAAACCACGCAATCTCCAAACAAAATAGCACCGGTGACTTCTCATCATCACCACCGACGACTTCTCATCTTCACCGTACGATTTCCTTAACAAAAAAGCATCTGGGTTTTCACCGGATTTGAAGAACATTTTTTGTAATTTTTCTGTTTTTTTTTTCAGATTTTGATTTTAGATTTGTATATGTTTCTGTTTTTTTGTTTTTTTTTCGGATTTTGTTCTTCAATTTGTGGGTTAGATCTGATTTTTTTTATTTGTATATTCAATTTTTCTATATATTAGATTTGTTCAATTCGACGAATTCAATTTTCCTCCCATCCTCTCATTTTTTTTTATGAATTTTTTTCGTTTTTTTTTTAATTATGGGTAGGGGTTGTCTGGGTGGGTGTGGTGGTGGGTGGGTTAGGATTCGATTTTCTGGGTTTTCAATTCCCTGGGTTTTTTATTTTTTGGGTTTGTGGGTTAGTATAGTGGGTTAGGGTCTGGGTACGATCAGTTACGGTACGGTGGGTAGGGGTGGTGGCGGGTGGGGGTGATCTGGGTGGGTGTCACTACTAGAAATAGGGCTATTTACAACGGACGTGTTCAGACGGACACGAAAATCCGTCGGAAACAACGTAATTTCCGAGGGATTTAAATTCCGTCGGAACTTTCCGACGAATTTAGATTTTCCGTCGGAAAATTCCTATGGAATACAAATATATCAAAAAACACTTAGCTTCCGACGGAAAATTTCGGTGGGTGGGGGTGGTCTGGGTGGGTTCGGATTGGTTAGGGTTAGGTGGGGTGGGTTCAGTTTGGTTAGGGTTAGGTGGGGTGGGGTGGGTGAAGTACGTGGGTGTGGTGGTGAGTGGGGGTGGTCTGGGTGGGTGTGCTGCTGGGTTTGGTTAGTGGTGTTACGGTTGGGGTAGTTTGGCTGTATGGGTGCGTTAGGGTTAGGTGGGGTGGGTCTGGTGAGGTGTTGTCGGGTGGTAGCTGAGTCTGGTGGGTGGGTTCAATTTAAGGGGGTTGGTGGGGCTGGTGGTGGGGGTGGTGGGAGTTTTTTTTTTTATTTTTTTTATTGACTTTTTCGACGGATATTTATTCCGTTGAATTTCCAACGGACTTTTACAGGTGCCAGAATTCCATTTCTAACGGAATTCCGTTGGAAAAACTCGAATTTCCTACAAAACGGTTTGCGACCAACCATTTCGACGAAATTCCGTCGGAAAAGGGTTTTACGATGGATTTCAAGTGATTCCGACTGATTTTTTCCGTCATAAGACAGCTGTTTTCTAGTAGTGGCTTTGGTGATGATGTGGTATAAAGAGATGTTGGGTAGGTGATATGGCGTAATGAAGTATTTGTAAAGTGACGTGGCGTAATTTAAAAGGATCTATGTGGCATATGGACGTTTTTATAAACACCGTATAATATATTAGTATAGATGACAAGAGTTGACAAATTGAACCTATGATCAGTATTATAGTAAATACCCTACACACATTGGGAATGCCCAATCATTGTTTGATACCAAACATAACAAGGTCTAAGATGATTCCATGAACTAATTAATGTATTTGTTATTCATAATGAGAAATACCACTTTGATAAGAAACATTCTTTTTAAATTTTTTTTGTCTATAATAATAATAATAATAATAATAATAATAAGAAGAATAATAATAATAATAATAAGAACAATAATAATAATAATAATAATAATAATAATAATAATAATAATAATAATAACTAAATGACAGAAGTACAAAAATTGACTATATGAACAATCTCATGCATATAGTACCCTAACATATTGGGACTACCTAGTAATTATTTAGGACTGTCTAAGGGCCTTTTTTGTTCACCTTATTTATTTACTATTACTATAATAAAACATGCTGACATCATTAAAGGACACATGTCAACTTCTAACGTTAGTTTTGCAAAATTAAATTAAACTAGTTTAATAAAAATAATTTCAATTCAACAAAAATACATTAAAGACAAGTATAAATGACCATTTTGCAAATATACTACCTACGTAAAAAATATATATGTATGTAATAACTAGGATGTCCCAAATATTTATTACGTATTCCCAAAATTATAAATTAAGTATATTTGAAAAGATATCTCAATAATAAAAATAATATACGTAGTTATATTTATGGTCAAAATAAACATGTAAATTATACCTAAATTATATATATTTAAGTTTTACATAAATTAATGTATATATGAATATTTCACCAAAGTTATTTCAAATAATCATGTTAAATATATACATAATAACAATAATGTAATCAGGATGTCCCAAACGATTACGGTGTAGTTCGAAATAAATAAAAAAAATTAAAAAAAAGGGTAAGCTCTCAATGCACAATAATCAAATTAGGTTGTTCCAATAAGTATTATGTAGACTCCATCAAGATATTTAAAGGTTTTTACAATAAAACTAGGCAGTCCCAATTAAGTATTATAGAGTCCCAATATAGTATATATGTGATGGTTATTACAATAAAACTAGTATTCAGCCCGTGCGATGCACAAATTATATTTGTAATTTTTTTTAATGGATGGATTGATCAAGTTGTGTATGCCGCGCCTTTAAAAGTGAAAATAGGGAAATTTTTTAAATCACAAACATATGTGTGAAATATAATTCCTTAAATTCGAATTTTCCTAGCCAAAAATTAGATTGCAACTCTTGAACAACATTGAAAGCCATGCCTACTACCATTCTATTTTTCAAAATATCTGTCAATTAAAAATTTTTATATGGATTAAAACTTAATTAGCGACAAACCTTCTTGACTCAAATGCAAAATGAGGAAAAACACAATGATCTACTTCGTTCAATGAAATCTACTTCTAGTAGAATGCCCAAAAATAAGTGCATTAAAAAATCGATTAAAAGTATATATACATATATAGATTGAGAGGAACAGAAAGATGCAAACTAAACAATTAAAAAAAAAAACAGTAGAATGATCACACATACAATTTAATATTGCTTTTGACACATGATTAAAATTTCAATAAATTATTCCAAAAGAAAAAAAAAAATCAAAGAAACATACCTTGATGGATGCGAAGATATTTCAACAAATAATATCAATTCAAACTAAAAACTTCACACAACTTGACATAAACCTAGAATGAATAAGCAAATTGAAAATAAGTTAAAATATATATACAAAATCATGAATTGCATTGTACTTTTTTTGCTAATTTTGTTTGTAAAAAAGAAAGTAATTAATATTAGAGTAATGAATTAGTGCTTTAGTTATTAAAAATTGGGGATGAATAAAAATGATTAGGGGTAGATAGAAGGGAAGAGTGATTACACTCATAATTGAAATTTAATCAGGGAAGAAAGTAAAGTGCATTTTGATTTGAATGGTAACGAAAATGGGAGTTTGATTAAGAAATATATAATAAAAAACTAATGCAACACTTCATGAAAAAAATCATATAAAATACTAATGCAACCCTTGATGTATAAATTAATTGAAAACTGAGAAGTGAATGAAGCGTTGGTTCATTGTTTGGGGAATAAACCGAACAAATAGAAAGATAAACATCAAAGATTTTTTTTTTTTTTTTTTTTTTTTTTTTTTGCTTCAATTATTTTTTTAACAAAAAATTTTTTTTAAAAAAAAAGAAAAAAAAATCATGAAAAATAGAAAAGGACACGTGGACACTCTAAATTTCCTTTAAATTTTCCTGTTTTGAAATAGAAGTATAGATTAGGCAGTCCCAATAAGTGTTATGTAGGTTAATCAAGAATATTTGAAAGTTATTACAACCAAATTAGGTAGTCTCAAAAAAGTATTACAAACTATAGAATCCTAATAAAGAATATTTGAAGGTTATTATAATTAAATTAGGAAGTCTCAATTAAGTATTATATAGTCTCAAATCTCTCAACAAAGAATATTTAAACGCTATTACAATCAAATTAGGCTGTCCTATTAAGTATTACAATTTTGATAAATAATATATGAAGGTTACAATCAAATTAGCTAGGAAGTCCCAATTAAGTATTATAGCTAGAGTCCCAATAAAGAATACTTGAAAGTCGTTAAAATCAAATTAGGCAATCTCAGTTAATTATTATAGATTTCAATAATGAATATTTGAAGGTTATTACAATCAAATTAGGCGGTCTCAATTAAATATTATAGAATCCTAGTAAAGAATATTTGAAGGTTATTGCAATCAATTTAGGCTGTTCCGATTACGCAATTAAGCAAAATTGGATAAAAAAAAGTGGGCATTTTCCTTACCACTAAAGGTATTAAGCAAAATTGGTAAGATAAAAAAAGAACATATAAAACTTATCAAAAGTTATCCATAAAGTTATCAAAAGTGTTAGATAATGTAAACTCCCTTAGGTTCCATTTATTCATATATATAGGGTTACAACTATGAGTCCTATTATGATAGGAAATCTCAAAAGATATCTACAGAACATTCACAAAAATATATCCTTCTATACAAGATAATATTTAGAATATTTATCATATTCTATCACACCCCTGCGGTCGTAGCGGGAGGAAGACGGACGCTGAGACTGGATCTAAATTCCAAAAATAGTTGTCGAGAGAGACCTTTCGTGAAAATATCTGCAAACTGATAATGAGATGGAACGTGCAAGACCCGTACATGCCCCAACGCCACCTTCTCACGAACGAAATGAATGTCCATTTCGATGTGCTTGGTGCGTTGGTGCTGTACAGGATTATGAGATAAATAAATTGCACTAACACTATCACAATAAACAACAGTGGCCTGCTAGAGAGGACAATGTAACTCCAAAATTAGATTACGAAGCCAACATGCCTCGACAACAACGTTAGCGATGCCTCGATATTTTGCCTCTGCACTAGATTTAGAAAGAGTAGGTTGACGCTTAGACGACCATGAAATGAAATTGTCCCCTAGAAAGCAACAATAACTCGAGGTCGAGCGACGGGTATCTAGACACCTGCCCCAATCTGCATCAGTATATGTAATCAAGTGCATGGATGAAGAAGGATATAAATGTAACCCGTGATCAATGGAGCCCTGAATGTAACGCAAAATGCGTTTCAATGCATCATAATGAGCCTGTTTGGGATCATGCATGAATAAACACACCTGCTGGACTACATAAGCTATGTCAGGGCGAGCGAAAGTGAGGTACTGTAGTGCACCTGCAAGACTACGATAGAGTGTTGGATCATGAAACTGAGGGCCTGTCTCTGCACTAAGCTTGGATTGAGTCTCCACTGGAGTCGCCGCAGGTTTACAACTAGCCATGCCTGCACGCTCTAGAATCTCCTTTGCATATTTCTGCTGAGACAAAAACATATATGAAGGAGTACGAGTAACAACAATGCCCAGAAAATAATTGAGAGGACCTAAGTCAGTCATTGGAAATCCAGTACGTAAGTGAGAAATGATGCGGTCACGCAACAGATTTGAATAAGTAACCAACACAATATCATCAACATATAATAGCAAATATGCCATGTCTTTCCCATGTCGGAAAATAAATAATGAATTGTCACTTTTAGCAATGACAAAACCCATCTGCAAAAGAAAGTTAGCGAATCGCTGATACCAAGCCCTTGGAGCTTGTTTTAAACCATATAGAGCCTTGCGAAGCCTGCAAACGTGGCCTGGAAATCTCTTGTCAACAAACCCGGGAGGTTGATGCATATACACACACTCATTCTAATCGCCATGCAAAAAGGCATTTTTCACATCAAGTTTGTGAATAGACCACTCACGAGCCATAGCCAAACTCAAAACAGTGCGTATAGTGGCCGGTTTAACAACCGGACTGAAGGTTTCATCATAATCAACACCTTCTACCTGAGACCTGCCATCACAAACTAATCGAGCTTTGTGTCTTTCAAGATCACCATTAGCATTCAATTTGTGATGAAATAACCACATACAGTTAACAATGTTCACCCCCGAAGACCTAGGAACTAAATCTCATGTTCCCGTTTCAATTAAAGCACTATATTCAACACGCATCGCATTATTCCAATTTGGGTCGGAAAGGGTTTGTTTGTGATTTTGGGAAGCGGGGAACGAATGATGGCGGATAGACTGAACTTTGGGTTTGGTTTAACTATTCCGTGCTTAGACCGAGTTTGTATTTGAGGTGATAATGGCAGTGGTCTAGTTGGAGTAATTGGCGTTAGGCCGTGAAGTGGGGGTGGTGTGTATGTGGATGAGGTGCTTGGAGAAGGGCTGTTGGGCTGATTTGAGTGGTGTGAAGGAGGTGGCAAAGTGGGTTGTTGGGGTTGCTGCTGGGCCATAGGTGTGTGGGTTATGGGAGCACCCTGCTGGGCCGTAGGTGAGGATGGCAGCAGGGGCCGCAACCCACCTGTGGCTGAGGGTGCAGCGCCACAGCCCGCCTGTGGAGTGGGCTGTGTGTGGCGTGCTGGCTAGGTTGTTGGCTACAGCCCAGTTGCGGCCTGCTGAGCAGCGCCACAGCCCGTCTGTGGAATGCGTGGGCTGTGCTGTGTGGTGTGCAGGCTGGGTTGTTGGTCGCAGCCCACTAGTGGTCTGTTGAGCAGCGCCACAGCCCGCCTATGGAGTGGGCTGGTAGGTGTGCGTGGTGTGGGTTGCATTCGGATGTGGTGTTGCAAGAGCGGTGATGGGTCATCCGAGGCTAGGAAATCGTAATTAGTCGATTGAAACTTAGCAATATGTGTAAATGGAAGAGTATGTTCATCGAAAGTGACATGGCGAGAAATATGATTTTATTGGTGGTGATATCCATACACCTATAGCCTCTATGATTGGAAGGAAAGCCCAAGAAAACACATGGGGTGGAGCGAGGTGCAAGCTTATGAGGCATTGTTAACAAATACACCCAAAGACCCTAAGATGATTATAGGACGGGACAACCCCAAATAGAGCTTGAGCCGGAGTGATTTGATTAAGAGTTTTAGTAGGCATAATATTTAGGAGATAAGTGGTCGTTTTTAAGGCATAATTCCAAAAGGCCGGTGGAAGTGATGCATGAAACAATCGAGTACGCTTAACATTGTTAAGAGTACGAATCATACGTTCGTCTTTGCCATTTTGAGAAGATGTGTGAGGACAAGAGAAGTGAAAAACCAATCCATTTTTGACACAAAATAATTTGAACGTGTCATTGTCGAATTCTTGACCATGATCACTTTGAAAAGATTTAATAGGACGTTCAAATTGGGTTAGAACATATTGTCGAAAATTGAGAAAGGTTTGAAAAGCTTGAGACTTATATACAAGAGGAATAGTCCACACATAATGAGTATAGTAATCCCATAGAACTAGATAATATTTGTGACCTTTATCACTACTAATAGGAGAAGTCCACAAATCGGCATGAATAGTGTCAAAAGCAGAATAAGTAGTGCTATTGGAATTATGAAAAGGCAAGCGAGTATGTTTTCCTAATTGACAACCTACGCAAATAGTGGAGTCGTGCTCCTTATTACAATCAATCAAATTTTTACTTCTAAGAAAATCAAAGGTGGGTGCCCTTGGATGTCCTAAGCGGTTGTGCCACGTGGATGGAGACAAGGCTGTGAGAGAAGTGGCTAGACATGTTGTCAGTGCTGTGGGCACAGGATAAAGGTCCCCGGTACTATTACATCTGGTTATTAGATTCCCCGTTCGTAGATCCTTCACAGAAAAACCATTAGGATCAAACTCTATTGACACAGAATTATCAGAAGTAAACTTTCTAACAGAAATTAAATTTTTGATAATTTGGGGAGCTAAGTAAACATCACGCAAGGAAAGAGATTTATTAGCAATAGTGGAATGACCATAACCCGTAATTGGAATGCGTTGATCGTTACCCACTTGAATATAATTAGATGTGCTTAAATTAAAAAGGGGTAAGAGATTACCGGCATCATTTGTCATGTGGGAAATGGCTCTAGAATCCATGTACCAAGACGGATCGTAGTTGGGGAGACTCATTGTTGCAAACGCATTTCCCAGCTCGGTTGGAGTCATTGTCAAACCATACTCCGATCCATGAGAAGAGTAAGCTGCTTGGGACTGTTGTGGAGGCCCAAAGAAATAGGCCTGTTGTGGCCTTGTTTGCTGTGGCGTGTATGGAGGTCGTGGGCTAGCCCACTGTTAAGGATAAGGGAATGGTGCCTAACCCCATTGTGGGGAGGCTTGCTGGGCCTGATTGGGTGGGCCATTCCACTGTGAAGGCTGTTGAGGTCAATGCATCCCATTGTGGGCCTGATTGTTGTTGCTGCTGTTATAGAGAGCCTCGGCCACGACCCCTGCCTCGTCCTTGTCCGCGACCACGACCACGACCACTGGAGCTACCACCCTGACTAGCCGGTGCCGCCTGTTGCTATTGTGAGGCTGTCGAGTTCGTAGTGGTGCCGGACTAAGCCACAAAAGAAGAGGCCTGTGATGGTGAGTCATTGGCTCGCCGTGACTCCTCAAGTAAAAACGAGACCTCACTGTTTCGAATGAAGGCAACGGGGTTGTTTGTTGTATCATCGCAGCAACAGTATCAAAATCCGTATTCACTAGTCCCGAAACTAGTCGAATTATGAGTTTTTGCTCCGACACAGGTTGATCAATATTAGCTAGTTGATCCTTCAAATTCTTTAATTCCCGACAATAAGAAGAGATGTCAGAGAATTTTGACAGGTGCAATTGATTAAATTTGTTTTTCCAGATAAACCGCCCTAGTGGTTTTATTATCTTGGAAAATTTCCTTAAGTTTATCCCAAACTTGTTGTGCCGTATCCCCTTTGCACAAGATTGTTTCTAGCAAATCAGTAGAGATAGTACCATAAATCCAATTCTTGACAACGGAATCAAGCCTTTTCCACATAGTGTCGGAAAGGTCTGTAGGACGTGGTGTTTTTGGGTCAATATGATCAAGAACATCAAAAGCATGAGCATGACACTCAAATAACTCAACCCAATTAGAATATTGGACTTTTTCACGATCAAGAATTAGAGGAATAACATTCTTAATGTTACTAACACCAAGAGCCGGATGAAAGACTGAGGATTCACCGTCCTTGACCATGGTGGAAGACGACAGTGGTGTTAGGGGTGGCTAGGGGGGACGGCTAGGGCACAAAAAAAAATCGAGAAAAGGAAAAAATTTGGGAAAGGAATTATTTGCGGAAGCTAGGTTTGGATCTAAAACCTAGGCTGTGATACCATGTTAGATAATGTAAACTCCCTTAGGTTGGAGTGTATTCCATTGATTCTTATATATAGGGTTACAACTATGAGTCCTATTATGATAGGAAATCTCAAAAGATAACTACAGAATATTCACAAAACTATATCCTTCTATACAAGATAATATCTAGAATGTTTATTATATTCTATCAAGATAATATCTAGAATATTTATCATATTCTATCAAAAAGTTACCCATAATTCTTTCCTATATATTTCTCCCTACCACATAATAAATTACTGTAGACCTGATTTTTTAAAACTTTTGTGTTTAAAATTATATAACTCATCATACCATAACAAAATAAGAATGTCCAATCATTACTTGGCAATCAAAACCAAACAATATAGTTTATGCGTGATAACTGTATAATGTCTTTAATGTTAATTTAAATTTTGGGTACGCCCAAAATTAAATAGGGATATCTAAAAGTTTTATGTACGCTCAATGGGTTGTGAGTTTTGTTCTACGTAAGATTATTCTGTTGCAAACAATAATAATACTAATAGAAATTGCTAGGATTCTTATGTGTATGAATTTCGATAATTATACTTCGAGTAAAGACAAACTAATCTTTATCCTTTTATATTGGGACTAACCAATAGTCGTTTGGGACCGCCTAATTATGTTCTTTGTTACGTTCGTACTACGTACATTTGAGTATATATATTCGTGTATCCCTAAATTAAGATATAAGGGGGGTTTTAAACAAGGATCGTTATGTGATAGCCTGATAGGTAGTGTATGGCCAAGCAACTCTTTTCAGCATTTAAATACGGTCTTTTTACTTTAATAAGAAATGTGACTTAGCTAATCAAACCTTGATTAGATAGAGTGATAGTAAATCTAATCAAGAGTACTAAAAACGGATGTGATGATTATCCCAAATAACCCGATACTTTTGTATTTATTTTAAAAAAGAATTGAACTACTTTGTTTTAGGTACGCCCAAATATAACTTAGATATACCCAAAATGAGAAACAATTTATCCACCGTGTTCTATGTTTTAATAAAGTCTTATCTTTCAATTTTTATGATTGACTAATTAAATTCAAATTTTAGATACTACGCCCAAAACTATATTAGGCATATCTAAAAGCGAAACTAATGTATGCTCTATGGGTTGTGAATTTTGTTCAACGCAAGATTAATCCGTTGCAAACAATAAGACTAATAGAAATTGCTAGGATTCTTGTGTGTATGAATTTTTATAATTATCCTTCGATTAAAAGCAAACTGATCTTTTTTAGCGTTTTATTTTGGGACTAACTAGTAGTCGTTTGGGACCACCTAGTTGTGTTCTTTGTTGCGTAGTTACGTATTACGTACATTCAAGTATATGTTTGTTTTTCGTGTATTCATAAATTAAGATAAGGGCTTTCTAACAAAGATCGTTACGTAATAGGTAATATTTTGGCCAAAAAATTACTTTCAGCATTTAAACTCGGGCTTTCTACTTTAATAATAACTGTCATTGAGCTAATGAGGCATTGGTTAGCTAGAGTGGCAATAAATCTAGTCAAGAATACTAAATTAACTTAGCAATATATATCCTTGTAAGTCGTAAAAAATTAAACAAGTTTGTTTTGGGTACTTCTAAATATAAATTCGAGGTACCTAAAAATGGATTAAAAAATATACTATGTGAATTGTGATTTTTGTAGGGATATTCTTGTCAAACATTTGAGTGACAAAAAGTATTAAGCCTTATGAATGCGTTTAATTTCAATGTTTGTTCTTCGAATTGTGTTGATTAAAGGCAATTTCATCTTAGTAATTTTTTTTTGAGACTATCTTTAATTGTCTGGGACGGTCTAATCATATTTTTGGCTAAGCAATTATGTGTTGTTGACTTCAAGTTATCTAAATTAAAAACGAACGAGATTAACTAATAAGCCCTTGGTAACCTGCAAAGACCAATATATAAAGACATGTTCGTTTTGTGTACTCATATAAAGACATGTTCATTTTGTGTACTCATAAATTAAATTTATGGATGTCTAAATTAATTCGAAGGATAATTGGTTAGTGGGACCCACCGTGACGTCATATAGGAGTGTCGGGCAAAAGTGGTAAGAGTTTTTTATTTTTCTGAGAAAAATAGGTGATAAAATACAAATAAAAAAAATTGATGTGGTTTATACAAAATGTGAACAATACGTGGTGGTATTTTTCAAATTTTCCAAAAAACTAACATAATCAATTAATCAGTCAATCTTTGCGGGCTTTGGCTTATTTATTTATTTATTTATTTATTTATTTATTTTAAAGAGAATGACTTAAAAATACTTGAGATTTGAGAACACGTATAATATATACGACTAGTCAACTTAGAAGTACAATTGTACAAAAGGCCAGTTCTTCTAAACTAATAAATAGCTCTAATACTAAAATAATTAAGGTAATGATGAAAAGGAAAGTCAGAGAAAAATAGAAATTAAAGAAGATAGATATTAATAATGTATATTAGGACTATTATTGAGCAACTAATTAAGCTGAGGATTATACAATAATCAAGGGAGCTAAGGTTAATATTCATGGGAGAGGGCAAAGTTGTGGTTTTCATTGTTGTGGTTTTCTTAGGTTTGGCAGCTGCTGCTCTTGCTTTTGCTGCTGAAGCCACTAAGATTAAGGTAATATATTTAACTAATTTAATGCATTTCTTTTGATTATTATTCGTTAACAATCAAAACTAGCTAGTTAATAGATTTTATTATATATGTATAAGAAAAGAATTTGCGAGTTTATTAAGAGATATTAATAATAGTTGAACTTTTAAGTGACGATATATGACTCTTTGTGTTTACTATACCATCACGTTATTAGTTTGTGATGAAGAGAATTGAATAAAAGAAATGAAGCATAAATTTATTTTAAAATGAAGAAACAAATTAAACAATCCACATACTCGTAGTAAATATGAAAAACACAACATAATTCAGATTAGTAGTAATGTAATAAGCTATGATCTTGTTTTGAATTATAATTTATGATTTTGTTCAAATTGATGATTATCAACTATCGGATATTAGTATAACGGAATTCAATACATGTGAATACCCAAGCTCTCCAGCAAACATACTTGGATACACAGCAGCTTAGCTAACATTTATCGCTCAGATAACCATTAGTATTGTAGCTCGCTGTGCTTGTTTGCCTAGCGACTACAACAGTCAATCCCCTGGAGTAACCTTTGCTTTCATTTTATCTTGGTAATCCTCTAAATGTAGATAAATTAAATATATTTACCAAGTATCATTTTTACTAATTTGCAATTAATCAATCTATAAAAATTAATGACAAATGTTATATATAGCCCTAAGGGCTATGTATAAGAAGTTAAAAGAGAAAAGTATTTGTGAAATATCTTCATTAATTACACTGATTTGCGCGTGATGTTATCATGCATTCCTATACTAATACCAAATAAGGAAAGATATTTATTGCTTATTTGTAACCCTAAAAGCTACATATTACCAAAACACTACTAGAAAATTAAACAGGCCATTTTTGACGGAAAAATTCCGTCGGAATCACCTTGAATTCCGTCTGAAAACCAGTTTTTGACGGAATTTCCGTCGGAACCGGTTGTCGGAAGCCCTTTTGTAGGAAAAACGACCTTTTCCAATGGAAATTCCGTCGAAAAAGTGTTTCCGACGAATTTTCCATCGGAAGATTCTGGCACCAAAAATCCCGTCGGAAATTTCTGACGGAATACCAATCCACCGGAAAATTTCGACAAAAATTCTGTCGGAAACTGCTGAAAAAAAAACAAAAAAAAAACCAGCACCATCGCTACCAGCCCCAATCACCCTAAACCACCCACCACCACACCTACCCCTTACCCCCTATACCCACCCACCACCGTACTTAACCCTCCCTCTTAACCCTAGCCCACCCACCACCACACCTACCCCTTACCCTATACTAGAGGTGATCAATAATGGCCTGGCCCGATTCGGCCTGAAAATAGGGGGGGTTTGGACAAGCTAAAAATCAATTTTTTAGTTAAAAAGTCCGAACTCGGCCCGAAAAAGCTCGTTTTGGCCCGATAAGCCTGCCACTTTTGGACGGGTTTGGGCATGACATTTGATATTAAGGCCCGGCCCGGCCCAAATTTATGATCACCTCTACCCTATACCCACCCACCATCGCTCTTAACCCTCCCTCTTAACCCTAACCCACCCACCACCGTACTTAACCCTCCCCCTTAACCCTTACCCTCCCACCACCACCACCGAACCCTAACCCAGATTCGCCAACCACCACCACCGACACCAGCCCCTATCCCACCTTCACACACCACCACCGACACCACCACACCAAAAATTAACCCCAAATAAACATAAATTAGCCCAAAAATACGAAAATTAACACAATAAAATCGAAATGTACCACACAAAATATCAAAACCAGTAGATCTACAAATTTTAACCGAATTTTATAAAAAAATTTAAAAAAAAATGATAACTAAACAACAAAAATTAAAGGAAATATATAAATATACAATTATCTAATCAAATTATAATTAACATTACAATTACATAAAAAATTAACGGTGTTGATGTAGCCGTTGTTGTTGTTGGGTGGCTCGCAACGGTGTTGATGTTTGGTGGTTGTTGCGCCGTGGTTGTTGTTGTTGGGTGGCTCGCAACGGTGTTGATGACGGAGAGAGAAAAGGAGGACGGAGAAAGAAGAAATCAGAAGAGGAGAAGGGAAAGATGATAGAAGAAAATAGAAGAGGAAAGAGAAAGAAACGCGAGAGAAGGGGGAACTCAGTATAGAAAGAAGAGGAGGGAGGAAAGAGAAGAAGAGGAGGAGATAGAAGGACAAGAGGAAAAAGAAAAAGAGGCTGAAAATATGAGGGGTGAAGGGGGCTTCAGAAAATATTAGGGTTAAAGGGGAGATTTTTTTTTAATTAAATATGTCGACGGAATTTCCGTCGGAAATCTTCGATGGAATTCTGACGAACTTTTTGAATTCGTCGGAAATATCCAACGGAATACAAACCAGTCGGAACTTTCGGTTTTTCCGACGTAATTACGTGTCCGTCAGAACAGGTTTGTCGGAAATAGCCTATTTTCTAGTAGTGAAAATTAATGAATACTTCGCATAAATTAAAGATACAATATGTAGCACAAATGTCCATATCTAAGCTTAATCTTCAAAGTTATTTTCATTACTAATATGTGTGGGCCCACTAATTTAAAACTGATAAGAGAGTGATCACCGGCATGCCACGTGCAGGGGCTCCTTTCTGAGTGGTCATGAGTTGAATGATGTGTAAATTAGATTTTTTATTTTTTTTTAAATGTAATATTTAAAGGCTTAGATTAAGCAACAAACAATATCAACGGTTCAGATTTAATATCTTATTGTAGTTGTCCATAGTCATCCGTAGTCGACAATTATGCTAGAAGCTTCGTCAAATTTTACTTGCAACATACAGAGTTCATGCCTTAGCAGCAGTGCCAGTCCAATTAGGCTCACCCGCTACGACATAGTTGTTCAAATAAAGTTTACAACATTTTAAGAATGAGTATTGTAGAATTTTCAATTAAATTGTCTAGGAATGACAAAGCTACCAATCAAATACAGTTTACAATCTCATGCGATATGGACACTCTCATTTATACCCGATTGATCCAGCGTTGTCTTACCCATTTCCACAGCCTGGTTACTAGTGCTTTGCTGCTCAGAATCGTCGGACAAACACAAATAAGACAATATACCGAAGCCACAACCCTTAGCCAACAACACGATACCCGAAATGTAGTAACCGTTGTTAAACACTTTGCAATTAGACGGCGAATCTTCATTCTTTTGGTTTTTGCTAATTACAGCACCTGTAACGAGTGTACTGACCCCGGCATATGATTCCAACCTATTTATTAGACATCAACACACGATTTAGATAACTAAATTAAAAAAATGATCGAGTATCTCTATCAACCCCTTTGTTCCTTTCGATCTTTAATCATTACAGTATACAGCAAAAGTACTAAAGATTACCCGGAAATAATGAAACAGATGATAGCAATGACTGGTAGTTTGGCAGTTCTATTCATATAAGCAAAGAAAGCAACGGAGTTTATATATATTATATACTTCATGTTCAAAAACGCGAGTCCTGCTGCTACATATGCGAATTCCCCATCTCGACGCCTTGGGTACTCACAATAACGACGCCCATAACGATTCACCAAATTTGTCTTGATCACTTCATTTTTCTGCGAGCATATTGCAGCATGTAAGATTAATCAAATTAATTTAATATCAAATTATGTGATTGATCAGCCACTGTAAGGGTCCGAACAAAATATATGTAATCTAACTTTGATTTTTTTTTTTTTTTTTAATCGGATGAGTTTATAGGCGAGTACGTATGCATTTTTAAACAAAAGATAATTTGTAAACAAGTAAAATTAGCTAAAGGCCCGGTGTAAATGAGCTGATATGTTTGCAAATTACTTTTGAACAAGTTTGGTCAATACTCGATTAGAACTCATATGTTATTATATAAACAAGCTTGAATAAAAATTATAAGCTCATTACATAAAGGAAAATGATATACATAATGTTACATTTTTTTTAAAACCCATTCTAACGAAATTCCACATTCAAGGACAAGTTTTTATTTACATATAATAACTCAATAAAGATGGTCAAAAAATAGAATGTAAATAGTGTTAAAGGTAAAGTAAGTCAATAATGCAAGAATGGAGGTAGTATAAGGGTACAATATAACATGTAACGGTGTTAATTTGACTTATGTGAGACTGTTAGTACATCTATTTTCATCCAATAAAAAATGTTAGTACATTGATAAAATTTGTCAAAC
The DNA here is from genome assembly GCF_001683475.1 of Chenopodium quinoa. Taxonomy (NCBI): domain Eukaryota; kingdom Viridiplantae; phylum Streptophyta; class Magnoliopsida; order Caryophyllales; family Amaranthaceae; genus Chenopodium; species Chenopodium quinoa. The sequence continues at coordinate 10,199,804 of NW_018743292.1, forward strand.
ATTCTTTAATAAGTGCAAAGTATTTGAAAAAAAAAAAAAGTTTACTTACGGATTATTGTTAAACCAATTGACAACGAACGACTCTTTAGCAGTTGATAAATATTTTACTAACTGATAATGTGAGAGGATGACGAAAACGAACTAACCTTAACCTTTGTCCACTCGGCGGCAATAGCAAGAACAGCAGCTGACAAGCCAAAAAATAGCACTACTTTGACCTCAAAATTGCCCATAATTTGCTCTCTCTAATTTCTCAAACTTCTCACAATCTCACCTCACGACTCACGACTCACGACTCACGACTCACGACTCACATTTAACTACTACTCATTTGAATAGTTAAGTACCAAGTGGGTATTTTATTACTCATCTGAATAGTCAAGTACCAAGTGGGTATTTTATTACTTATTTGAATAGTCAAGTACCAAGTGGGTATTTTATCTTTATGTTTTTAGAGTAGACTCTTAAAAAATAATATGCAAATTCTGTTTAGAATTAGATTAGTGGGAATAAAAATATATATGAATAATACAAATAAATGAACAAATAATTGTATCTCTCACTATGCTGCAAAATTTATTGAAAAAGATAAATAATACACAATAGTTCACAACACTTATTATAATTCACAACCTATGCACCCCAATCACACCCAAGAATTTTCTCTAAAAAATTCTCTTAAACCCTCTCTCTCTGCTTTATGTTTTCTTTCTATTTTTGGGATGAATATAACAAATCATAACTTAAGTTTATATATATCCTATATTCTAAATATGAATTCTTCAATTTAGAAAACTATATTATCCTTCACATTCCGTAGGAAATCATTCCCGTATTGCTAAGAAATTCTAAGGCTTATATTTGTTTTCTTTTTTTAAAATTGTGGTGATCTTAACAATCTCCCATTTGAAGACTAATTCTAATTTGTCTTCACACCTTACTTCATACAGCTTAACTTTCTCGTATATTACTTATGTAGGCCAACTAAAGTTGAACACAACTTCAGTTTGTCAATAGTCACTGTCTTTGCTAACATATATGCTGGATTCTCTGTTCCTATAATTTTCTCCAGTTTTAACACTCCATATTCTAATAGAGATCTTATGAAATGATAGCGAAGTCCAATATGCTTAGTTCTAGAATGAAATGCTGAATTCTTTGCCAAGTGTATTGCTCTTTGACTGTCACTGTACAATACATTATTATTCTCTTGCTTGAATCCCAACTCAGTAAACAAACCTTGAAGCCATATCATCTCCTTACTAGCTTCGGTTATCGCTACATATTCAGCCTCAGTAGTGGATAGAGCAACAATCTTTTGTAGTTGCGACATCCAACTAACCGTTGTATTTCCAACCATGAATATATAAGTTGTGGTGCTTTTACGACGATCGACTTCTCCTCCAAAGTCTGCATCGACATAACCTTGTACTGCTAAATCACCTTTACCAAAGTACAAGCACTTTTTGTAGTACCTCATAGATACCTCAAAATCCACTTCACTACTTCCCAATGAATTTTTCCTGGATTTGACATAAACCTGCTAACAACTCCCACTGCATGTTCAATATCGGTCTTGTACAAACATTGCATACATCAAACTACCAATGGCTGTGGAATATGGAACCTTAGCCATATAATCTTTATCTTCCTCCGTCTGAGGAGATTGATCCATGGATAATCGAAAGTGACTTACCAAGGGTGTATTAACTGACTTGGCATAACTCATATTAAATCTCTGTAAAACACGTATGATGTATTCTGATTAAGATAATTGAAAAGTACCTTTATGCTTATCCCTTGCAATTTTCATTCCAAGAATTTTCTTTTCTGGACCCAAGTCCTTCATGTCAAATTCCTTTGACAACTGCTCCTTTAGCCTTCTTATACCATCCATATTTGAACCTGCTACTAACATATCATCGACATAAAGTAGTAGAATGATATAACTGAATTGATATCTCTTGATGTAGCAACAATGATCAGCATTGCACTTCTAGAAATCTTCCTTGTGCATAAAGTTATCAAACTTTTTGTACCACAGTCTCGGGGCTTGTTTTAGGCTATACAAACTTTTCTTAAGTTTGCACACCATATTTTCTTTCCCATGAAGAAATGCAGTCTTCACATCTAATTGCTCAAGATGAAGATTTTCAATGGCAACAATACTCAACACTGTTCTAATGGTATTAAGTTTCACAACAGGTGCAAAAATCTCATTGAAGTCAACTCCTTCTTTTTGTTGGAATCCTTTAACTACTAATCGAGCTTTATATCTCTTGGAACCATCATGCTCCTTTTTCACTCGATATACCCATTTGTTGTGAAGTGCCTTTTTACCCAAGGGTAACTCGGTTAATTCCCATGTCTGGTTTAAAATCAAAGAATTCATCTCATCTTTCATTGTAAGCTCCCACTTCCTAGCATCACTTACCTGACATGCTTCATTATAACATTCAGGTTCCCCTTTATCAGTCAATAACAGATAATTCATGCATTTTCTGTTTGGTACATGTGGACGAGTAGTCATTCTCAATACTGATGCTGGACTAGAATTGAAGTTTGTGGCATGTTGGACTGTGGTGTAAGGATCTGTCCAACAGATTCTTGTTGTTGAGGTTCTCTTACAGGTGAGTCTTTCACCATACTATCGGGGATATAATCTTCATCTACAAACATTGACCCACTCTTCACTAAGTCACTAGTTTCAATTTTGTGTCTATCCTGATACATGACTCTTTCAATGAAAATCACATCTCTAGTACAGATCACCTTTTTATTTCCATCATCTCATCTGCGGTATCCAAACTCATCCCCGCCATAGCTAATGAAAGTAAATTTCTTAGATTTAGGATCAAGCTTATTCCTACCTTTATCACTAATATGCACATATGCTACACAACCAAAAACCTTTAAGTGAGATAAATTTATATCTTTTCCAGTCCATACCTCCTCTGGTATTTTATAGTCTAATGGAGTCAATGGTCCTCGGTTGATCAAGTAAGCTGCTGTGTTGACTGCTTCTGCCCAAAACTGCTTCGGTAAATTGTACTGTATACGAATGCTTCTGGCTCTTTCTATCAACGTTCGGTTCATATGCTTGAAAGTTTCAAACACTTCAGATTTTTATTTTAGGAAGTAAACCCATACCTTCCGGGAGTGGTCATTGGTAAAAATGACAAAGTAGTGTTTTCCACCGATAGATGAAGTAGTTGTTAGACCCCAAACATCGGAGTGAACTAGCTCCAACTTTTCCTTCTTTGGGGTTCTACCACTAGTTTGAAAGCTTATCCTCTTCTGCTTTCTAAGTATGAATTATTCACACATTTCCATATAAATAAATTCAAGACTTGGTAATTTCCCTTTAGAATGCATTAGTTTCATCCCTTTCTCACTCATGTGGCCAAGCCTTTGGTGCCACAATTTTGAATTTTTATTTCCTTCTGCAACTAATATTGAACAACATGACCCTGATGTCATGTAAAGAGTACCACTCTTTTTACCATGAGCAATTGTCATTACTCCCTTTGAAATCTTCCAATTGTCATCTTGGAAGTTTGTAGTGTAGCCATCGGTGGCCAACTACCCAACTGAAATCAAGTTCTTTCTTAGGTCGGGAATATGCCTGACATTCTACTTCAGCTCCCAAACTAACCCATTTAACTTTATCTTCACTACACCTTTACCAACAATATCACAAGGTTGGTCATCTCTAAGGTATACTTTTTCAAGGTTTCTAGGGACATACTTCTCAAAGAATTGTTTCTTTGAAGTAGCGTGGAGTGATACTCTAGAACCTAACACCCAAGATTCTTCCTTGCTCTCTAAAGACCATATTAATGCATCATCTCCTTCTACGGTAAAAGTAACATTTGTCTCTGGCTTTACTTCTTGGTATTTCGATGTACTCCTGCACTGATTTTTATAATGCCCTGTCTTCCCACAATTCCAACACTCAATAAACTTCGGGAATTATTGGGAGTCCTTGATTTTGATCTCCTATCTCTAGATTTACCTAGATAGCTTGATCTTCCACGTTAATTTATTTTGGTTAAATTTCTTCCTCTTAACTCTGTATGTAAAACTAAAGAGATTGATGATTCACCCGACTCTCTCCGTCAGATCTCTTCACTGAGAACTAGGTCACAAACATCGTCAAATTTCAATTTATTGCTTCCTAACGAGCTACTCACAGCTGTGACTGTAGCATTCCAGCTATCTGGTAATGAAGACAAAAGTATCAATGCTTGAACTTCATCTTCAAATCATTTTTGACTGAACTCAATTGGGTTGTGATTAAATTGAGCTCATTAAGATTACTACTACAAAACCCGTATATTTTAGACGCATTTGCCTCGATGCCTTGGATGTGGCGTCAGTGTACAATTTTGGGTTCAGCTTTTTCTCGACGCTTTTACGGGTCGAAGGTTTGTCTAGACATAAAAAATCGTTGAGAAAATCACGTGTCATACACGTGAATCATTACTTCCCGCAATTTCAAAATTTAGGGAAAAAATAATATGTCAAAAAATTAAAACCTTATTTTCGGCTTTTTCGCCCTCTCTCTCTCCTAACCCTAACCCTAACCCTAACCCAGAAAAAACCAGAGAAGATGAAGTGTTGCACTCTCCGGCAACCTCCGCAGCAAGTACAACGTCCGATTAATGCCGTGCTCAAAGCCAACAAGGTCCAGGTTGTTTGTGTTCAATTACTTTTGATTCAGATGCAATGGATTTAACTCTCGTTTTGGCTTTTCGCCCTCTCTCTTTCCTCTTCTTCAACCTCCGTCTTCTGCAATTTCTACCGTCGTCGTATTGAAATCTAGGGTTTCTTTCTCCGGCAATGGCGTTTGAGTAGGCTGTGAAGTTTCAGTTTGATCATTAGATAAGGCTGTTGTTTGTCAAACTTTTAATTAGGGTCGCTGTTCGTTTTTGATTTTTATTTTATTTTTTCATCTTTTGAAGTTGATTTTTAGTTGATTTTTGTGTTTGTTTTCGTACTTTTAAGGTTTGTTATGTGTTGTTGATATTGATAGCTATTTCGATCAATGAAGAGGATAAATTTGGGCAGAAATTAGCTGGTAAATTGTTGATTGTAGCTTCAATTTGGTATTTGAGATTTTCAGCTGAAAATGTTATGGATTTTCATGTTTTTTGTGGTGTTTGGATCGTCTACTCCTCAGGATCAACGTCATAGGTCTATGGAAGAAGAAATGGAGCCTTTCATGAAGATGAATTGAAACAGTATGATGGTACTGACCCTAAGAAGCCTTTGCTTATGGCTATTAAGGGCCAGATCTATGATGTTTCTCAGAGCAGGTTTAATTTTAATTTCTCTATTTTTTAATTTTTTGTTGGTATATAATAATTTATGTTTTTGGTAGATGAATTTCTCTGGGGTTTGGATTTTATTGTTGTATTATTAAGAATCAGTCTCTTATTGCGAGGTAATTTTTTGCCCTTTATTAGACAATTTAATTTCTTTTTTTGTTCTTTTTCCGTGAATTCTGTTTTCAAATTTAAGGTTTCCTTGTTTTTTTTTGTAGTTTTTTATGGGTTTTGTGATGAATTTGATGGCGTCTTCTAGGGTTTTAGTTTGGGATTTTATGTGGTAATGTTACTAGCTTTGAATTTTCTAGCTTTGTTGTGATATCACTTTCCTGTTTTAAAGATTGTCTTGAGTTGTTTGGAAAAGTTGAAGGTGTGCTGGCTTGAAAGAGGGGTTAGTGTGGTGGTGGTAGTTAGGTTCTTACTTATTAGGGAGGGATAGTTAGGGGTAAGTGGATACTTAATGGTTACATAATTTTGCTAAGAACTTCTGCTGCAAAAGAGTTTATGCACTGGTGATGAGAAGGTGGAAATCTTGAGTGTTGTTAGTTTTTTTTGGTAGTTAAAACTTAGCTGTAAAATGGTCCATAAGTAGGTTATTTTTAATTTTTTATTTTGAATTTCTAGCCATTGGGTGCTAAGAGTTTTTGAGAAAATGTGGGTGATAGTATACACTCTATGCAAGGTCATGAATCAGGCCTCATATGGAAACTGAATAGGACAGATGGATGGTTAGTGCTGGTGTATCTCAGTGCTTTTGTTGATTGTGGTGGATCTTTAATAACATAATCTGACCATGAGAAATAGGTTGGTCTCCACCGGAAAACATCTCTTCTTCTGTAGGCATTAAGTCAATCCTCACCCCTCCTCCCAATTCTAAGAGGGCGTATCTTGTCAACGTACCTTCCTCCTTTCCGGTAAAACTGTAAAATAAATAAAAATATCCACACAAAAGTTGATGTCCTGCCTTCATTCTTACTGTCTAGGACTCTAGGATCAATTGGTTTCTATATCATTTATAAACATCACTAAACTTTTTGATCTTAAAACTGCTCAAAGTAACTTTGGTAACCAACTGTCATCTGAAGTGATTTTCTAGCCAAAGGGTTTTTTTCTTCTCTTCATGCCTAGTACGCATAACTCCCAATAAGAAGTTCCGTCTCTTTTGTTAGGTCTCCTTATAAGTGCACCCCTTCATATCATTCTATTGTATTTCCTTGTTACTTCTTCCCCCCTCCCCCGCACCCAAAAAAAAAATATATTTAAAACCGAAGCTTACAGGGGAAATAGGGGGGGTAATCAAACTTACATAACCATGCTAAAATTGTCCAGCCACCTTGCTGTGAAACTAGCAGCCTCCTTGCTGTAAATTTCAACTAGTTTCACAGCAGGATGTTGTTCCGAGCAAGTAATTTGTCCTTAAAATATATTTATCTTAGAAATATATTCAAGTACTATGTTTTGATTAACCTAATGGAGTTAATAGCAAAATATGTTTTTTCCTTAAAAGACAAGCATGCTTTATGATCAAAAGCTTAAGTTCTACATCATTCTATCTTGGGTTGATCTTCATGTGCGCTGTTGGTTAGTACAAGCAAGATTGCAAGAAAAGGTTGGATTTGCTATGAGTTTCATCCTACGCAGTTGCAGTATGAGATAGGTTGGTTGTAAAGGGACTGAATGCATCCTTCATTGCTTGAGTTTCACCCCCAAAGATAGCATCAGTTAGCTTTGAACTGCTGCTCTTGTCTCATAGGCAATAGAATCATCCTGGTTCTTTGTGTCAATAACATATTGATAGCATGGATGACAACATTCATTGCTTCTGTAACATTTGTATTGTAGCAATTTTAAATGATTAATCTTGCTTGGTCTTCCACTATAAATGTTTTGTTTCTGGTTTTATTAGTTTCATGTGCTTTTGTATACTGTTTACTCATGTTGCGTTGTTGCTTCCTCAACCTATTTTCTTGCATCTCAACCTTGTTTTATTAGTTTCATCTCAGGCTTTGAATCCTTCAAAATGTAAAAGCTTACTAACACTACCTTTTCTGTTTTTCAGCCTTGTTCAGCATCTGGATTCGCACAGATTGTATGCTCTTACTGTACTTTTGCAGCAAAAGAAGGTACACTCTACCTTAGATATTAGCTCACTTATCTTAGAGAAATTGCACTTAAAGGGTTTTGGGAAAGTAGAATACATTTTTAAAGATTCTGACTTAATTAGTGTATGTCATATACTTATTTCAATTGAGTAGGCTTGATTAAATTTCCCAATTGGATGTTTCATGTGACACTATCTTCTATTTTCTTGAAAAACGGCTTGTTGTCCACGGCTTGTGCCTTTTCACCCATGCTTTTATATATCAATATATGTGCAGGGGGAAATAACGCTATAACGCTCAGTTGATATGCATTTGTTCAAATGTCCGAACATTGCAAGATGTTCCCTCATCTTAGAAGTTTCAATGTGTAAAGGGTGATATGATTCAAACATTTCCCTTTGTTCTATATATATAGTTGCAATGCAATATCTGAAATATGGAGTAGTGGATTTGACAGATGTCTTCATTTGCCTATAGTATTCTTATAGGAATATTTTTATAGTTTATTTCAATTCCTAGATAATCATTAAAAGTAGATGAGAAGGGTGATATTTACATCTATTGGGTGGTTCTATTGGAGCAGTACTATTATATCTATTTTGCAAGTATTATCTTGTTTAACTTCGATACAAGAAATATTACACAAATTATAATGTTAATAGTAAAAAATTAAATAAACCCTAATACTAAGTTGGCTGGATAAAAACTGCTATGCTTAATTGCTATGTACGTCTTAGCTTTTGTACTGCCACTTGATGATGCTCATGACTTTTATGTGCAAGCAGGTGAGGGGTGTTAAGCCAGGCAGAGTTCATGTGTGAAGCTAGGGATGGGGGCAGTCAGGGATGGAATAAAAGTGCAGTTTGGGGATGAGTTAAGTGTGCAAGCAGGGGAAAGGTGTGTAGGCAGGGAGAGGGCACGTGTGCCACAAGGGGGGGAAGTGTGCAAGTAAGGGGGCAGGCGAGGAGGGGAGCAGTGTGCAGACAGACAATGAGGTAGTGTGCAAGCAGGGTAGGGGGGCAGGTGTGTAGGCAGGGAGAGGGAAGGTTTACACTCAGGGAGAGGGAGGTTGGTTGTGAAAATTCAGTTGGATTTTAAATTTCTTTTTAAAAGGAGTGGTGTCTGTGTGGTTTCAATTCATTTGTATATATGACTATTTGTATTATGTTATATACTTATTTTTTTTTTTTTTGAAGGTTATGAATGCAACAGGAGAACAAAGAAAACCTACTGAAGTTGGAAATTAGCTTACTATGCACCTTCATTTTTTGTTTATAGTTAGTTAGATAGTAAACTTTTGTAGGCTTCAATCTAACTTTTTAATTTAGTTGGCAGTTAATATATGTAATAATAATAATAATAACGATGATATTTTGGATATGGCTAGGTTTTTTTTTTAACATCCATCAGTGATAGTATATATGTAGGCCAGCAGTGATTGGATTTCAACTCTTTTTTGTTTGTTAATTTTGACAAAAACTTTATTAAATTTATATATGTTTTGCCGTTTCTTTAATGTTATATATATTTTTTGAAAAAACCTTTATTTAAATTACTACCTCCGTTTTTTTATGTATAAAAAACAGTAAAAAAAGTCTAGACGCTTTTTCTTGTCAAGAAATTTTGCTTTAATCAGTATCAAAATTTCCCGCTACTATTTTTGTATGGACATCAAAAAGCGTCTCAAATGATTTTGGGACCGAAAACAACATCGACAATATGTACAGGAAAAAGCGTCTAGAAATTTGGTGGTGGCGCTTGAATGCCGATATTTTCGACGGTTAGTATTTCTTTAGACATTAATAAGCGTCAATATTGAAGACACTTAAAGGCGTCACAAAATATTGGTACATTAAAGGGTGCCGAGATTTGTGACACAAAAAAGCGTCGCGAATTTCTCGACTCACTTTTTCTCAACGCTTTTATACAGCGTCGAGAAAAAATATAACGACGCTTTTTAATGTCGTAAATACTGGAAAAAAGCGTCTCAAAAGGACGGGATTTGTAGTAGTGGATGTTGAGCTTCCGACCCGCCATCTGTCATCCGCAAATTAAATAACCGTCTCATTAAATGAACTTTATTAGAAGTCGATGGCTTCTTATGCATACTGGAGAGAGCTTTCATCAGACATGCCATGGTCTTTTCCTTTGCTATAATAAAAGCAACATTGCGTGATAAAGTTAGCCGAATAACTCCAAGGGCTTGTCTATCTATAAGATTCCAATCTTCATCTTTCATACCATCTGGCTTTTTTTTCAAAAGAGGTTCATAAATCTTTTTCTGGTATAAATAATCTTCGATCTGCATCTTCCATAACCCGTAATTTGCACCATCGTATTTTTCGAGGCTTACTTTTCCTTCGTCTGCAGCCATTGCTCCCACTCATATTTGACTTCTTAGGATCGTTTCTAACGATTTCTATCTGAATGTCGACATAATATCAACTCGGCTCTGATACCAGTTGTTAGGAAATACTATGCAAATTCCCTTTAGAATCAGATTAGTGGGAATAAAAATATATATGAATAATACAAATAAATGAACAAATATTTGTATCTCTAATTATGCTGCAAAATTTATTGATAAAGATAAACAATACACAAGTGTTCACAACACTTATTATAACTCAACCATATGCACCCCAATCACACCCGAGAATTTTCTCTAAAAAATTATCTTAATGCTTCTCTCTTTCCTTTATGTTTTCTTTTGTTTTTGGGATGAATATAACAAATCATAACTTAAGTTTATATAAATCCTATATTCTAAATATGACTTCTTAAATTTAGAAAACTATTTTCTTCTTCATATTTCGTAGGAAATCATTCACGTATTGCTAAGAAATTTTAAGGCTTATATTTGTTTTCATTTTTTAAATTGTAGTGATCTTAACATAGACTTCATTTGAGTTGATTTCATTTTTTTTTTTTTTTGAAATAATTGAAAATTTCTAAGGTGATCAAATAATAAATCTAACAAAACTACGGTTGATAAAATAATCAAGGACCAAGTGGTCTGGGTATTTTGTCTTTATGTTTCTAGAGTAGACTTCAATTGAATCGATATAATTTTATTTAAAATTATAAATTGTGAGAATTGTTCTTCAAGCAGTGTATGAATATTCCATGCCATTAAACATGCTTGTTCAAAATTACGAGTGCGAGGCCAAATTGAAGATATTTTAGAAATTTTGTCGTTAATGATGATGATTTATTTTTAGAAGAAGAACATGAAGTTATCGATGTAATAAAAATTAGGGATTTTTAAGAATTGAATTTTTAGTGGTCAAAACTAAAGTGTAGTTATAAAATTTTTGTTTTATATCGACGGTTATAAATCTATTTTCATACAATGTTGTTGTAGGTATTGCAAAACTATCTCATAATTGATAATTAAAATTTTACCTACGGAGTGTTAATTTATCAATTACACAAATTGATAAATATATGTGACTAACCACATCGTGTGATAAGTCATTATAGAGGTTATTTCGTGAGTGTTATCGGGTTACTTGGTAAGTGTTCAGGGGCTAATTCATCAGTGTTATAGGGATTACTCGATCAACGTATGTTACAAGGGTTACTCGGCCACTGTTTTAAGGGTTACTTAGTTCTTGTATAAGTGGCCACACGATATGATTAGCCACAAACAAAACGTGTTGGTTGTCAAGAGTTTGTAGCTGCAACAAACACTTGCTACACCTTCTTAAAACTTGGCTTATTTAAAATTGGTGGCTTGATGGTAGTTACTGGATGTAGCCAAGGTCTATGCTCTGCCTACTACTTCTCGGCCATTGCCATTGACACCCGGGCAAGCGGTTCCTTATCAAAGTGGCATTGCTATGGCAATTTCTCAGCTTGATGCTGTCTCTATATGCTCGAACAATCCCAAGCAATTAGCAATAGCAATATGTTTGAATTCTATAGTTTGTTTGTGGAGTTTGATCTGATATCGTGTCCTGAAAGGTTACTTCTTAAAGTTTTAAGGAGATTGTACAATTTGTGATTCTTTGTTTTTAATGTGTTAATAAGCATCGAGTCAATTGTGATTTTTATATTTGATGTCAAATTTTATTACTAAGTACTGATAGAATCATCAAGGGACTCTTACTTAGTTCACCATCTAACCCATACATATATGTTAATTTGCATTATGCACTCAATTTTTTTTTTTTTTTTTTTGGGTATTTAGAGAGCCGGTATTTAGAGAGCCACAAGCGCGAGGTGAGAATCGATCTCAGGATTTTCTAGAATCGGAAATGAAACTTTAACCACTTGAGCTATCCCTCACTCATTTTTTCTTTTTTTTTGGGTAGTGTCTTTTATTGGGTAGTGTCTTTTATGAATCATACGTTGGGAAAAACATTATGGAGTTACGGAGTATTTTGTTAGATTCACCTTACTATACATTTTCATAATATTAATTTTTTATATTTTTTCTTTTAAATTAAATGATTAAAATTATTATTGGTAAAAAATATGCTTTGACAAAACCTGAAACTTTCAATAATGTCATAATAAATTGATAATGGAGCAAGGATTTTTCTGACAGGACAAAAAGAAGGAAATCTCTCACAAGTCAACCTAACTATGTTAGTAGGATAAACCCTTTCAGACTACTAACAGAAGGGTAAGGAAATACCAATATCAAAGTGTCTCTACTTGAATTTAATTTGATCCTACAATCTCAAGATTGTAAAATATACAAGCCTTTTCATTATACCATTCTGTGCTTATTAAAGGTAATAAAGTGTATAGATGTAACGACCATCTTTATATATCAGGCAAGATTTGTATGACTGAGAGCCAAATATCATTTCTTATAAGAAAATGTAAAATCTACCATAATTTAAATGCTAATATAATCAGTCAAATTTTTGCCATCTTTAATTGGCTAAATTCTACAACTTCAAATTGACTTCAAAACACGTACAATAAAATATACGAGGAGTAAATTTTAATATCATAACCATACCAAACTTGTTCTTCTTGTAATAAAACTACTCCTTAATATTAATTCTAACACTAAAAAGATTAAGATGAAAAGGAAAGAAAATAATTTTTTTTTAATTAAAGAATATAAAAATGTGAGTTAGGAAATTTAATTAGAGTAAAACAAAGCATCAAATTAAGCTTAGGACAACCGTAAAGTAAGAGAAGTCCAACATGCACTAGTTGAAAAACTTATATGGGCATCGCACAAACAAAAAATAGAAGGAAACGGGATCAATCTGAAAAGTATTTTGTCAAGGTAATTTTAATAAATGTGCACCGGTTTTTAAAACCGGTGCAAACCGATGCGAAAATAAACAGGCGGGATTGAGGGAAAGAGTTTTCGCACCGGTTTGAACCAAACCGGTGCGAAAAAGTGAGTTAATCGCTTCAAAACCAGTGCGAAATGGGGATTTTGAACCGGTGCGAAATGGTTGTGGCTCTCCCATATTGTCATTATTAATCGATACGGAAAACTACATTCAATCATGTGATTTTTGTAGGGATTATAATCGCTACAATTGTTCAACTCATTTTCTAAAAAAAAATAAATAAATAAATCCCTACATATGATCTATACAAGATTCGAACATGCAATCTCAAGCTCTTATATTAAATGTTTTTCCAATAAGGTATGAAATATTTTTCTCTTTGTCAAACAAAATATTAAAATCTAGTGTAACAAAGTCTTTTCGTATCCACTTTTGGGTTTTAGTGGCGATTGTAAACGATACACTTTTCCATAATTTTATAAATGTGGAGAAAAAAAGTGAATAAATTAATATTATCATTTTTCGTTTCGATTTCATATGGGTTTACTATGTCGATTGTAAAATGATACGAATTCCTCTACTATTTCACAAACATACGTGCATATTGTAACAAATGTATAATCGCTACGAAATAATCGATACGAAAAGACAATTTTCATGTAGTGCAATCTCGAGAGAGCTTGTTTTGTACGCTCGGGTATATCATTCACTCGGGCAGGGGCGGACCTTTAGAGGGGGCTACACTGGGCCTGGCCCCTGATAACTTTTGGAAAAAAAAAAATTAAGGCCCAATTTAAAAAAAAAAATTAAAAAAAAAAAAGCTGGAAGTCTGGAACGAAAGAACAGAAACACTGAAACAGCAAAGATGAAACTCATTAACCCAAGAAAAGAAACCTTGAAAAGTATAACTTAAATTCATCGATCTCACCGTCCTCACCAGTCATCAGCTGCCCAGGCCCAGCCTCACCGTCCCTGCCTGCCTGCCTCACGGCCTCAGTCTTCGATTGTTCTTTGCTTACGCTTTCCGTTCGACCTTCAACTTTAACTATTCTTTAATTCGCTCATCAATTCGTTGCCTCAATCCATGTATGTCTTTTAAATCTGAAATCTCTTAATTTTTTATACTATATCTTGAAATTATTGATTTAATTAATTAATTTAGTATGTCTTGTTAATCCTAATTCAAAATCCCCAATTGTTAACCCTAATTTTCATATTTTAATGTTATAATTGATGATACTCAGGATAGGAAGGATTGAAGGAAAGCTGCCGCGTTGATTGCATTTTGCCTTGATCAAGCAATCTCCAACCTTTAACAGCCCAAGCCAAGTAAGATTTCTAATGTAAATTTTCAATTATTTGTATGTATTAATCAATTAATGTATCATGTATGGGTTGAAAGGCATGTTTTCATAGAGAAAATATAGTATAGACGTGTATAGTTGTTTGTGGCTTGATTACTGAATATTTTTACACTAATACTGGGTTGAATTTCCTACATAAATTTTGCTTCTTTCACATAACTGTGAGTCTGTGACTTTGTTAATTGTTATGTTACCTTGGCTTAAAATATTTAGCTGTAATTCATGGTAAATGGGTAAGATGTTTATAAAATAAATTTAACTTATAATTAATTCCAGGTAAACAAATATGAACAAACAAAAATCTATTACCTCCTTTTTCAAACGGAAAGAGCCAGAAAATGACACAACACCCGACGAAAATAATCCAATTAATGAAGATACTCCTACCCGGACACATAATCATGAAGAAGGTCCATCGATTATTGATAATGACAATGTGGATATCATTACTTTAGAACGTGATCCAGGGTTACGTCCTCCAATATGGGCTTATCCAGTTGGAAAACAAAATGAAATAAGACGTGCTTATATTAAATTAGGGCCTTATCAACCTTAATTGGCATAATATCCATTTTCAGGGCCTACAAAGCATCGTCGCCGATTTCAATCTACTTGGTTTGCTAAGTTCCCAGATTGGTTGGAATATTCACCTTCTAAAGATGCTGCATTTTGTCTACCTTGTTATCTGTTTACTGAAACACCAAATTCTCGGGTAAAAACGTTTATTTTGACCGGATTCAAAATATAGAAAAAAGTCAATGACGGGAAACATTGTGGGTTCTTTGCTCATATTGGTGAAGGTCCATGTACATCTCATCGAAATACAGTTCAATTATACAGGATTCTTCCTAAGCAAAAAGCAAAGATTCGTAATGTTTTTTACAAACAAAGTGAAATGCAAATCAAGCAAAATCGATTGCGTTTAAAGGCCTCTATCGATGTCCTCCGCTTGTTGACTACACAATCTTGTCCTTTAAGAAGCCACAATGAAACAAATAATTTAGAGAATCAAGGAAACTATCTTGAATTCAGAAAGGTGTTGGCTGCATATAATAAAGATGTTTCCAAAGCTATACGACAAGCTCCTTATAATGCCAAATATATTGCTCCCTCGATTCAAAAAGAGATTCTCCATATTATTTCAAATAAGGTTCACAACTATATTAGACAAGAAATTGGTAACTCTAAATTCTGTATTATTGTTGATGAGGCTCGAGATGAATCTAAAAGAGAACAAATGGGTCTTGTTTTAAGGTTTGTTGACAAATATGGAACAATTAGGGAACAATTTTTTGACCTTATACGAGTTTCCAATACCACGGCAGCAACACTTAAAAGAGAATTGTGTTCAGTTCTTGCTCGACATAATTTATCTGTTGAAAATATTCGAGGGCAAGGATATGATGGTGCTAGTAACATGAGAGGTGAGTGGAATGGTTTGCAAGCATTATTTCTTTCTGATTGCCCATATGCTTATTATGTCCATTGTTTTGCTCATCGCTTACAATTAGCATTGGTTGCCGCATCTAGAGATGTTAGAATAATTCATCAGTTTTTTTCAAATTTGACTTTCATTATTAATGTCGTTGTTTCATCTCCCAAATGTGTTGACCAAGTGCAATCTGTCAAATCTGATGAGATTAAAAGGCTATTATCTATTGGTGAAATAGACACTGGTAGAGGAGCTAATCAAATGAGTACTTTAAAAAGAGCTGGAGATACACGTTGGGGTTCACATCTTTACTCTATTCGTAGCTTGATGAAAATGTATGATGCAACAGTGTTAGTACTTGAACACATCTCGAATGATAAGTCTTGTAATTCTTCTCAAATTGGGGATGTTGATGCTGCTTTAGATCTAATGATTTCCTTTGATTTTGTGTTCATTGCCCGTTTAATGGAAGAAATTTTGGGAATTGCTAATGTTTTATGTCAAGCCTTACAACAAAAGTCCCAAGATATTGTCAATGCTGTGAAATTAGTGTCTACCAATCATGCACTAATTCAAGATATGAAAGAAAATGGATGGGAAAGTTTTTTAGAGTCAGTGGTATTGTTTTGTCAACAACATGATATTTTGATACCTGATATGAATTCTCCTTATATAGCTCGTAGGGGTCGAGCTCGTCATCAACAAGATCAAGTTACAATGAATCATTTTTATCGAGTTGAAATATTTTTGGGTGCAATTGACAAACAATTACAAGAGCTAAATCACAGATTTAATGATGACACTTTAGAGATCTTAACTTTATCATCTTTGTTAGAACCCAAAGTTGGATTTAAAAATTTTGATCTTGAGAAGGTTTGCTTGCTTGCAGGAAAGCTTTACCCCATGGATTTTACAGAGCAAGAAAGGTACAATTTGAGGTATCAATTGCAACACTATTTTTGTGAAGCAAAAAATGAGCCTAGTTTGACTCATCATTCTACCTTGGATGAAGTTTGCAAACACTTGGCACAAACAGGAAAATCAAATGTATATTTTTTGTTTGATAGACTAATACTTCTAGTTTTGACCCTTCCTGTCTCAACAGCTACCACTGAAAGAGCATTTTCAGCAATGAAGATCATGAAAACAAGACTGCGTAACAAGATGGAGGATGAATTTTTGGCTGATAGTTTAGTTATTTATATTGAAAGAAAGATTTCTAAGTCGTTTAGTACTAAGTCAATAATTGATGATTTCAAATTATTAAAAGAAAGACGAGCCTTACTTTAGTAGTTTGCTAAAGAAATATTTATAATATAATCTCACATTGGATTTTTAAATAATTTTCATATGCTTATGTTATTATATTTTTGTTTTAAACGTATACTAGACATTATTTGCCCCCGAAAGAAAAAGTTTCAAGATCCGCCACTGCACTCGGGGTTATTTACACATTAATTTTTTCTCATTTAATAAATAAGCAAGTATTGGTGTACGATAATACACCCGGGTGTATATAACAATTTCTACAATCTCTTCGTATACTTAGCTGTCAGTTTTGTAGGTTCGGCGATTGTGCTTGGATAGCCGATGCTAAAATGATTAAGGTACGCACGATCTCATATAATTAAACCCCTTAAAATGAATAATCGATTAAATTTGTTCACGTTGATGATAATCAGGTGGTAGACGTTAGTATGATGGAGCTCGGCATAAAGGTGTCAATTCGGATAATTGGATGGAGTTTGGGTTGATCTATGAACGGGTCGGATCTATTCGGAGCAGATATATTTGGTTCAAAATTACCTTGTTAACCCACTTCGGTTCGGTTCATATCAATTTCGGGTTATGTCAAATTCAGGTCATGATCTATCGGGTCCAGATCGGGTTTAGGTCGGATCAACTTCAGATCTGTTCATATTCTGTTTGGATAAATTCGGCTCGGGTTAATGGGTTTGACCTGGTTAATTTCGGGTTGGATGACTTTGGATCGGGTTGGTTTCGGTTCAGTTGATTTTGGTTATGTTATGTTCGGTTTGCTTACTAAGGTTTGATTCAATATTCGGTTAATTTTGATTCAGATACTTTTCGTGTTTGGCTGAATTTTGTTTGGATTGACCAAATTTAATATTCAAATAAGTACATTTTTAAAATTTGAGTAATTATTGAGATTTTTTTTTTATTTTGTTATTGGGTAGATATTAAGTTATCTATGCGTCATCTTTTCATATTGTGTCATTAATATATGTTTAAGTAAAAAAAAAGGTAAATAATAGGCTGGGTTTAAAATTATAGTTGGTTTGAAATCATGTCAAGCCAAAATTAGGTTGGATTAAAAACGGGTCGGGTTAATATCCGTTCGGATAAAAAAAAAAGATCCGATTGAATCGGGTATTTTTCAGGTCAATTTTGGTTCGGATTGAGTTCGGGTCGGGTCAAACCGGTTTGGTTTGAATTCAAGTCGGATCAAATCGGTTTTGGGTTGAGTTCGATATCGGGTCAAATCAGTGCTGAGTTAAGTTCAAATCGGCTCAAATTCGGATTTGGATTGAGTTCAGTTCGATTACAGATCGGGTTTGGGTCTTGAATTTCTCCATATTTCATATTTTCATTATCTGATATAATATACAGAATATTAGTACCTCATTAGAAAAACTAGTTTATATGCACATCTATGCAAATATTCATTCAATAATTTTGGAAGGAGCAAGCTAAGAGTCAAGAGTGGATTCTTATTAATCGTCTAAGAAACCATCAGAATTCTTAAACAAACAGTTCCTTTATCTAAGACACATGTGTTAAGCAATTAGTGCCTGATAAAATGGTAGTTCAAAGGTGCGGTCCTGATAAAAAGCTTAGCATAACAAAAGTTGCAATAGCTAACAAAGTACAAATCAAATTTTGCTTACAACGTTTAGAGTTTCATGTCTTGGCAGCGGTACCAGTTCGACTAGGCTCGTTAGCTACATACTACATAGTTGTTCAAATAGAGTTTACAATACCATTGTCTAGCAAATTAGGAATAGTTTCGCAAGCAAAGTGTCAATTATCTTATGCGGCAACGACACTGTCATTTATATCTGGTTGCTCCAGCGTTGTCTTACCCATTTCCACAGTCTGCTTAGTGCTTAGCTGCTGGGCATTTTCAGCGTTGTTCATCAAACTGTTATAAGACATGATTCCGAATGCACAAGCCTTAAGCGCCAAAAGGGCACCCGCTATAAAGTAACCACTGCTGAAGACTTTGCAATCCTCCGGGTTATCTACTGGTACACTTCTGTTAATCTGATGTTTGCTATATGCAGCACCAGTAGCTAGCGTACTGGAACCGGAAATTGATGCCATACTGTTTATTAGGCAACACCAACAACACGACCATCAATGAGAAATACATTATTGGAAAACTATTTGAAACTAGATAAAACTTTTGCAGTTCATCTTATATATATATATATACCTTTTTACAAATCTAGAAAAAACATACTAAAGCACAATTCGTTAAAAATAGTTATTAAACGTAAAAACAATGAAAAAGTAAACGAATTTTGGAAAGAATCTTCAAATAAAGTTTAAAAAATTTACCTTTAATCTTCCCTTAAATTCAATACCACTATTATTTTTTAGGAAAAATTGCGAGGAAGGTTTTTATAAGGAGTCGACCTTATGAGGAAGGTCCTTTTATGAAAAAGGTGGCACAAAAGGTCCTTTTATGGACTTTGGGTTGTGAGGAGGGTCCTTTGACCAATCTTTGGCGTTGACTTTTAAATTCCGGCCAAAAATAAGTCACGTGCATAGCACGTGACTACTTTAGAATTTTTTTTTCTTCTTTTTTTCCCTTTCCCTGTACTTCTTCGATTTCCCTTATTTCCCCAACCATTTCCCTCCCTTATTTAACCCTAATTTGAGAACCAAACTTCAATTTCTAACCCAGAAACTACAATTGAAGGCCAATTGAAGGCTTTGTGGGCTGCTTGTTGGCTGAATTGAAGCTCTTTGAGGGATGCTCTGTTCGAATTGGAGGAGCTGGTGTTGAGTGGCGGTGGTCGGAGGAGTTTAAGTCCCATCTTCCTTTGATGGTGGTGCGGTGGCCATGAATGGTGGTTTCAAGTTTAATTTGGTGCGTGAGGGAGTAGCAGGGTCGAGTTTAGAGGATTTGTGCTGAGTTGCCATTGTTTCGGTGGCTGTTGTGGACATTGTTGTGCGGTGTTTGGGTGTTGCTGATGTTAGTGATGCGGTGGTGCGTGGTGGCAATATGGTAGCAGACGGTGGTTGAAGTGGTGGAGCTGTAGGGATGTGAATGCTGTTGTTGCAGTTGGGAATTGAAGTTTGGTTCTCAAATTGGGGAAATCGAAGAAGAACAGGGAAGGGAAAAAAAGAAAAAACAAATTTCTAAAGTAGTCACGTGTTGTGCACGTTACTTATTTTTGGCCTGAATTTAGAAGTCAACGCCGGAAATTGGTCAAAGGACCCTCCTCACAACCCAAAGTCCATAAAAGGACCTTTTATACCACCTTTTTCATAAAAAGGACCTTCCTCACAAGGTCGACTCCTTAAAAGGAACTTCCTCGCAATTTTTCCTATTTTTTAAAGTTTATATAAATCTTTTTAGTAATTTTTTTACAAAATTATACAGTAAATTATAGATTTAAGGTGGAATAGAGAAAAGTTGATAGAAAAGATAGAGAAAGAATAAAAGTGTGAGAGGAAAGATAAACTATTATTTTTTTGTAATTAAAGGATAATATCTATTAACTATTACTAAAATAGTGTTTGCTGACATCACCACTGGCCACGTGTCACTCTCTTAATAAAAATTCTCCCACCTAAATACAATGATGATGTCAATTTTTTTTTTTTTTTTTGGAGCTATCATATTTAATATTTTTGAAATTTGATATATTAGAAGTTTCGGCATTACAACTAAAACCTATCAATTTATCGTAGGAAATTGAAACAATTTTAAATAGCTAACTAATAAATGTGATTCTATATCATAATTGTGATTAAAATAAAATTTTTTAAAATTACAAATATTTTTTGTATTTAATACTTATTTATATTAATGTAAAATAGCCATTATTTTTTTTTAAACACATACAAATCACAAATAGGTTTTATATAAAACGTGCATCGCACAAGTTCTAACCTAGTTGTGATATATTATGTATAAATGAAAACTGTTCAATTTTTTTGATTGAAATCGTTTGGGGATGGAGATAAGTTTTTTTATTTTTATTTTTTACAACTTGAAACAAAAAAATATAAAAAAAAGCGAAAAAATGATAAAATCAGGAAGAGGATAAATGTCCTTTAATCTTCCTGTTTTAAAATAATAGTGTTAAATTCAAGAGAGATTGGAGAAAACGGCTTAGTCTCATATTGGTATTTACGACCATATGTATAGTACAATTTTTTTGGCAAGAATATATATAATACAATTTAAAAGAGACCTAACTTACCTAAAACTCCTAAAAGATATACACGACAAATATACAATATTAACATAACAATAAGTCTTGTGTAAGACGGGTGTATGTTAATTTTATTGTAAAATGGTCCGTTTGAGATTAACTTTAGCTATTTTTATGGTAAATTTTAATTTATTGTTGGTTTAATTATTATTGAATGTGTAATTTCTTATAAATTAATAATTACATATTATAAAGGCTAATATCATTAATCTAATACACTATAAGTTTTTTATAAGATGAAATTTATTATTAGAAAAATAATAACTTTTATAGTATAAAGGATAACTTTAAATATTTTTTAACATAACTTTAACCCGTCTTACAATAAATTAACGTATACCCGTCTTTTTAGAGAATTTGTGTTAACATAAACCAACCGACATCCAATAAGTAGTAATGATATTGCACATGTATACATTAAAGACTACTTTAAAATTAAGTAGAGACAATGTCGAAAATATTTCGTAACGACGTGTTTGGATAAAGAAAGGGGAAGAAAAAGAAGGGGAAGGAGGAGAAGAGGAGGGGAGAGAAGAATGGTGAGTTTTCCTTCCAAATCTCCATTGTTAGAGGGATCAATTTCCTATAATTTAATCCCTCCATTTCTCCTTCCTCCAATTTCCTTCCTTTCTCATTTGTTATCCAAATGAAAGATACTCCATCTTCATTTCCCTTCCTTTCCTTTCCCTCCATTTCCTTCAATCCAAACACACTGTTAGTATTCAGTTACTCCTTGAATAAGTTAAACATGATAAGTATTAAACGTTACCATGAGAAAACCAGACAAAGGATAGCTAAGGCAGGCAGCTCGTCATTTCTGTCCTTGTAATAGCTGTAAGCAAGGTAGTTTACAACAAATATAAGAATCGTGTTGGCAAACGTGACCACTGCTGATGCTGCCGCAAAATTATGATCTCGGCTGTCTGGGTATTTACATTTATAAAGAACTGTTTTAGCATAGATAGTACCTGACTGGGTAATGGTCAATTCTTTTGTCTGCATATTGAAAAATGTAAAGATTAATCAAATTAAATAGCTGATCCCGTCAAAAGCAAAAATAGATCGGAGTTTATAAATAAATAAAATCAAACGGCTGAGCCACGATGAGATTCCCAAATAAAATGATTATTTTGATGGAAATATCTGGGTGGATATGTGTCTTTTTGAGAAATTTTGTGAAGAACTACTCAAAAATAGATTGTTTTGTGAACAATTACACTTTTTTTTTTTATTTGTGAACTACTACCCATAAAATGGTAAAAGTTTGTCTATTATTACCCATTAACGGATTCCATCCAATTGTGTCGTTTGTGAGGCCCACTCCTATGATTTCTCCCCCCAATTAACTCCCTCCCCAAGTATCTCTCTTCTCCTTTCACCATTTTTATTTCTCATCTTAGACCTTGCACCTTTCACCATCTTAAACTAATCTAAGCGAATCTTTGTGCGCCAAATTCATCCCCTTTTCAATAAATTGACAGGACTTAAAACCCATTTTCTTTCCTCTCACAGCTATCTCTCTCTTTCCTACTCATCTTCTTGCGCAGTTCAATTCAAACGCTAACCATAAATAAGCAAAACCCCTAATTTAATTCAAACCCTAAGCTCTAGTAATTAAAATCCCCAAACTGAATTGAAACCCTAAATTGAATATCTAATTATGTTAATTGAAGTAAATTAAAACCCCTAAACCAATCAAAGAGACCAAGGATTAAATCAATGGCTTAAAACATTACCTAATTTAGTGAGAAATTGTGTTGAATTGATCAATTTTTTTCTTCTGGATTTTAGCATGACTTTAGGGTTCTTAGGGAGGGAGTGAATTGGGGAAGAAATCGTAAGAGCAGGCCCCACAAACGGCACAACTGAACGGAATCCGTTAATGAGTAGTGCTAGATAAACGTTTGTCATCTTATGAGTAGTTGTTCACAAATAAAAAAAATGGATAGTGCTAGACAAACGTTTGTCATCTTATGAGTAGTTGTTCACAAATAAATAAATTAAAAAAAACGGGTAATTGTCCACAACACAGCCTATCTTTAAGGTAGTTCTTCACAAAATTTCCGTACTTTTAAGCCGAAATAAAATACAAAATATCTATCTATTTAGATCTATAATACGGGAATAGTACCGAAAAAAAATCTATCTATTTGAGCCGAAATGATTAGTAGTTTGTGTAATAATAAAATAAATCTTAGAAATAACACGTCACTTTCTAGTGCTCTTAAACCCTATTTTAAAGCTAATGTTATCAACTACTTACTATCACAAAATATTCATCTTATAACCGTAATAATTTTGATTAACATATTTTTCCATGCAATAAAATATTGGTAATGTTACACTTAGTAACATAAACTTAACACGTACTACATTCATTGACACACTATATCTCTAAAATTAAATTGACACCAACTAGGTCATTAAAAACCATCAATGACATTTTGATGACCAAAGAAGGTTTTATTTTCGGGGAAGCTACTTTAATTTCAAGATAATAATACGAAGCTCTCCGTGATTTAGATTTAGCAGGAAAACTTCCAATAATTATGAATTTATGATCAATAAAACTTCAAGTCCTCACACAAGTGTTACAACATTATTTCAACAATTTAATGACCGAATAAAATTTTGGTACAAATTATTTATGGTATTAAAGAAAGAAAACTAACCTTAGTCTTTGCGCACTCAGCGGCAATAGCAAGACCGGCAGCTAACAGGCCGATACAAAGCATTGCGCTGAGCTCAGAATTACTCATTTTTGTTCTCTGGATCACTTTTTTACGTTAGGAGTTGAGAGTCACAATTAACAACTTGAGAGTTGACAGAATGAGAGACTTGAGTTGAGACTATCAAAGGAAGGACCACCAAAATTTGGATTGTTAGAGCATCAACACGCGTGATGTAATTTTTATACCATGAGTAATGATGGTCTTAGAATAATGTGAAGTACCAAGTGTCCAAGTGGGTATTTTGTCTTTATCACTTAATGCATATAAAGTTGACTTCAGTACTTGACTTGAATTTACTTTTAACGTATATAAATAAACCAGTCGTACACTCGTACGAATCTATGAAAACCACTCAATGTAAATCAAGAAATTTCAAAGAAAGTTCAAAGAGGCTAAGATATTTTATGTGTGGCGCTTGTTGCATAGAAGTACTTACTTTAAGCAATTAAGCCTGTATAGTTGTGTCATGTCTAACTTATTTAGTTATTTAAGGTGTTAGCTGTGAGCGGAAGGGGCCTGTGGATGATCATTGAACTGGTCATGAGAAGAATTGGTGATGTTTTAACATTGCGGGTATAAGACTGCCCTGTTGAAATTTTCTTCGTGGAAACGTATATATCAAGCATGATACATCTAGCCTTTGTAAAGAATATAAATAGCTGTTTTATAAAAAATATATAGCTGTTTTTTAAAGAACATATAGCTTTATGTTCTTTTTGTATATCTAAATATTATCCGTAATATTAATAAAAAACATGATAATATTATGTTCATTACATTTTAATAGTATGTTCTTTTCACTCTAGGTTTCTAGGTATACGTTCATTACATTTAAATAGTATGTTCTTTTCGTTATAGCTATATGTTCATTACATTTTAATAATATGTTTCTTTTCCGCTTTTTTTTATATTTTTTTTTATTAATGAAACGTATGTACTATGTGCATGATACATATGCCTCTACGAACCAGGCATTGCTGCCCTGTTAGATACTCCCTCCATATTTTTTGCATTATTATCTAATCTAATTTTACTAATGTTAATGAACTAGGTTAGAACCCGTGCGATGCACGATTTATATAAAACCTATTTTTGTAATTTGTACATTAAAAAAAAGGCTATAATATAAATAACAAATATGCACCTTATAAAAAAAACATTTGTAATTTCAAATTTTCGTAAAAATTATGATATAGTACATGTATAACATTATCAAATACATTTTTAATGTAGCAGGTCATTTATCAGTGCGCTACTATTTAAAATTGTTTCAACTTCTTAGAATAAATTGATAAGTTGTAATTGTAATGTAGAAGCTTTTAATATTTAAATTTCAAAAGTGTTAAATATGATAGCTCAAAAAAAAAAAAAAAAGATGAAAATTTTCTTACATTTAGGTGTGAAAAAATTTATTTAAGAGAGTGACATGTGAACAGTGATAAGGTCATTATACTCTGTTTTAATAATAACTAGGTTACATTGCATTAACCTGTTAAAGACTACATGCATGTGAATAGGCCCGGTCCTAGGTTTTTGGTGGCCAATGGGCAGAATGAAAAATTGGGGCCTTTATTATCGAGTAATAAAGTAAAAAAATGAAAAATAAATCTGATTTTGTTTTTTTCCTTTGAAAAAAAAGACCAATTTACAGTAAAGGAAAAAAAAACAATAAATTTAAAATTAAGTATCCAAATCATCATACAAAACTTTGTCTACGAGCATTTCTAGATGCAAAATCACCAATAATAGTGTCGACATCAAAAATACCTTTGCAAAAATAAATTAACGGGAGGAAGATATCAATTAGTTCTGATTAAGAAGAGATTATTTTGGAAGGGAAGTTGGATAACAAAAAAACCATGACAATTAAGATATTTTGGGGGAATTAATCAGGAGAGTATAAAGGAATTGAAAGTTGAAATTTGGGAATATGAACATTGACTAGGTTATCCTCGTGCGATGTACGATTAAAATTAATTTTTTTTATAATTTATGTTCTGTTGTATTACATTGTATATGAATATTAGAATTAATTATAAAAATAATTTAGATTTAAGGAAAGTTAAAAAAAAAATTGAAATGCATAACCAAACATCAAACAAATTAGGTATGTGAAACTATAATTTAAGAGAGAAACTTGGTTAATTGAATTTTATATAGGCATTTATGTATTTAAGTCAAAGTGTAAACTAATAATAATAATAATAAATATAAATAATTGATTTGATGATATCACACATAGAATTGGAGGGAAAATTTTTAATGTGAGAATGACATGTAGGACAGTTTAAGGGTTGATAATGTCAGCAATGTTTTGTTTTAGTAATAGTTAATAGATTGATAGATTATATATTCCCTCCGTTTTTAAAGACTTGCTCCATATCTCCATGCGTGGAGTTTTAGGAGAAATTGAAGAAAGGTAATAAAATATGTAGGTAGTGGGGTAGGTGGAAAAATAAAAAATTGTAAGAAAATAAAAGTAGTTGGGAGAATTAGAGGAGAGAGAATATGAAATTAATATAATATAATTTATGTTGGGTTCACTAGTTGAGAGAAATAAATTAAATATTGTAAAAGCTTTCCAAATAAGGAAATGAAGCAAGTATTTAAAAACGGCCGCAAATGAAAAGTGGAGCAAGTATTTAAAAACGGAGGGAGTATAATAAAAATATATAGTTTTGTGGGTAATTGCTGGAATCGTTTTAATGAGTAGACTATTAATATACCATCATTAAATTTTTACTTATTGATAATTAAAGATATTACGTGTCAAAGTTTGACATTGGCTTACATAGGGAAAACGTTTTACAATGGAAGTATCTAATTGATATAAGTGATTGTATTAATAATACAAGCTATGAGACACACACACATTGCGTGTGTATTATAAGAAATTATATGGCTCGATTTTTCATTTTTTCATGAAATATTATGTACCTTATTCTAATTAAAAAATCTTTCAAAAAAAAAAATTATAATTAAAAAATATTACTGTGTTTAAAAATTGATGAAATTATAGAGGCAATAGAAGGATATGACTTCCCTAAAAAAAATGATAATATTGTAAAAAAAAAAAAAAAAAAAGGTAGTTTTTAATTTTTTTAATTTAATAAAGGATGGTAGTTTTTTTTTTATTTGATGGTAGTTATTTTAAACAAAATGAAGGTAATTTTTTATTTAAAGAAAATAAAAAATGAGATGGGTATTTTGGGAAAGAAAAATTTATCACCCAAACTCCTTTTCATTTATATATTACTATAGATAGAATAGAGAGAAACATGACTAGTGCAAAAAATATAATGCAAACACGTGGTTATCGCGCTATTGTGTTTTTAATGCAACAATTTAACCGTTCCAAAATTTTTTATTTTTGGGTTGCATATGTTAAAATATTATACTTCCTCCATTTTTTTAGTTGCATCACTTTCTAAAAACGAAATTTTAAATTAGTTGAATCACTTCCTTTTTAACTAATAAATTCTCTCTATCTCTCTTCTACTATATGGGCCCGATTTATTTTTCTCTCTACTATGTGGGTGGGTGGGTGGGTGGGTGGGTGGGGTGGGTGGTGGTAATCTGGTTGGGGGTGGGTCGGTTAGTTTTAATTGGTGCTGGTGGGTTTATGTGGGGTTATCCAGTTAGTGGTGGTGTCTGATGTTGGATTTTAAATTTTTTTTTTTTTTTTTAATATCCGTCCGAAATTTTTGATGAAATTAATTCCGTTGAAACTTTCAAACATAAATATCCATTGGAAGAAATTTTCATCTGATAGAGATTTTTCGTCCGTCAGAAAAGTGGTTTCGTCGGAAAACTTCGTAATTTCCGACAACATATTTTCCGACAAACCTTTTCCAACAAATTTTTGAGAATTTTTGACTAATGAAATTAGCTTATTTCTTGTAGTGGACCAAAATACCCTGTGCTATATGTATGATGCTAATGTAGTACTGGTATGTACCTAGACTAATTCGGTCAAAACTTTAAGGCTAGTGGCTTGACCATACGGAATTCAACCTTGCACATCTTACTAGCTAGTAGCTACTAGTTACCAGGGGTGTTCAGATCCGGATTTTGGGTACCTGAAAAGCGGTTATCCGAATTTTCGGGTAGTTTAAAACTCGGCCCATGACCCGACCCGGAAAAACTGGGTACCCGATTTTCTCGGGTCGGGTCATAGGGTACTGTAGACACCTGATTGTGTCTCCCCAAAAAACCAAACCCAGTGATGAGTACCTTTCACGTATTTGATTATCGAGTTAGGTGAAGGGTTGAAGAGTCTCGTGAATTTCCTTTAGCCTTGACCATTTCTAACCTTTCCTAAAATGTTTTAGGCCAAAATCATTTATTCGTGCCTTTAAACCCAAAATCATTCATTTCGTGTCCTCTTTATAAAAAGTCCAAACAAGTTTATTTTAGTCCATAATATGGATCCAATAATTGTGTAGTTGGATGGGGTTTGAAAAGAGTTTTCCAACGATATATTATAAGCCTAAATCAGAGTTATAACAAGGAAGTTATGGCCAAAATACTAAACCGAGCCCAAGCTGAACCTTACTTACGACCCAATGACCATGTGGAGGGTCCATTAACCTTAAACATCATTCCTAAAAACCTTAGGATTTATTATATGTTCTAGAATCCTCTAGAAGGTTTTAATTTATCCTGATTTTTGAAAAGATAAAATTTAAGAATTATACTTCGGATAAAACACTTGTTTTTTAATTAATAAGTTTAATTCTAATAAAACTAGATTACGAACGGAAATACCATTAACCCAATTTGATTGGAAGTCTGATTTCATACGGATTCTATCTTTCAAAAAATATCAATGGGCGATGCTTATATTGCGCCGTGATATAGTTGGCGTTTCGTGATACAATCTGTTTTACTCCGAGTCGAATTCTGACTCTTTTTCTGATCTTTTCCCTTGTTTTTCTCTATAAATAGGGGACGTTTTCCTCCATTATTATACACCAACAATCATCATCTTAATCTCATTCTAAGCTATAAGCGTCTCTCTCTTTCTTAGCCTTAGCCTAAACACATCACCATACGTCCTTTGCGAGACTTGAATATTCCAAGCCCTTCTCGTAGTTGCCTTCGACCTCGCGTGAAAGGTTGATATTTCTGAGGGTTTGGTCCCAAATCTATATTTCAATTAATTATTATTTGATTTATTTGTTTGATTTAATCTTTCTTGAATTTACTAACGTGTGTATTGTTTTGATAGAAAGAGATACGAGCCATCAAAGTGAGTAATTTGATCTCCCTAATATTTATTCCTTTGATATAGAAATCATGCTTAGAATATTATTTTAATTTCTTATATCATGTTAGGATGTTATCATGCTTGCTAGTATCCAAAGCAGGCATGGGCCGGGCTGGCACGCGGGCTGCCCGGTACGGCACGCCAGATGGCCCGACCCGGCATGAGCACGGCAGTGGCACGACAAGGCACGTGGAACGGCCGGTGGGTCGTGGGCCGTGCCGTGAACAAGGAAATTGAAATTTGGCACGAGCACGACAGGTAGCACGAACACCGGCCCGTCGGCACGACCCGCCAAGCACGATACTTTGATAATAAAATTAATATTTTTTTAACAAAATAATAAAGCAAATATTAAAAAAATAATAAAAAAATAAATGGGCGGCACGGGGGACTGGCACAACACGACACGCTAGGTACGTGGGCCGTGTCATGTCGTGGGCCGACTTGTGGAAATGGCTGGCACGGCACGGCACAACTGTGCCAACATGACGGCACGACGCGGCACGGCCCGCCGTGTGGCTAGGCACGGCCCACGGCGGCACGGCACGACACGGTGTCCAGCTTTACTAGTATCATGTGAGGGTGTTATTTTTAATATTCCTAATATCATGTTGATTTCTAGTATCATGTTTAGGCTAAAGCTTTGATTTTTATTATTTAGTGACATGCTAGGGTTTGTTATTAATCCGTTTAGTATCATGCCTAGGATCTTGCTATTATGATTATATTGATGATGATTTGTTGTGTCAATTAATAATAATTACATTGCTTGATTATTTATTAAATTGTTAATGCTTGATCACACCTTTTCTTGCAGATTTAAAGGGAATTTATACATGAAATCACGCCTAATAAGATAATTAATAATTTGATTTTAGGTTAATATGATTTTAATTCAAGTGATCCCCAATTATAAATTTATTTGTGCATTAATAATCAACCAATATAGATTAAACAAGTTTAGGGCTAATTTGTTGAATGTATGTTGATCGGAAAGCGCACATGAATATCATAAGAATTAAGTAGAGGCCGATTTAGGGCGGGTTTAATCTCTTTTAGGTTGGATTCGTACCATCATCCCCGAATATCCAGTCATGGTTCTGGACCACTATGGAGTTAGCAATCTCTGTGATCGTGAATGGGGTGTAACCTTCACACCTGTGAACGGTTTACAAGTTCCTAAAACTTATCGGCGACTCTTTTATCTCTAGTTTCATTCCTTTTGGACGCCACCATGCTTAAAAACATGATCACATTGGGGCTCAAAGTTGATGTTTGAATAACTCCCTACAGGTACGCGGTTTTATTAAATCCATGTCTTTTGTCAGAAAAAAAAAATCTCATTACACCAAAATCATAATCAATTAAAAGTTTAAAACAAATGCAGAACACCATTAACAATTACAAATCCATAAAATCCAAAAAATCAAATAATGCTTATAATTTACAATACTTTATCATAGTTTAGTATAGGCAAAAAATATTTAAAATTACAAATAAGCATCTTCTTTAAAATTCCTAGTTGAACTCGAACCCATCTCGGAGCATCAATATTAACATTGCAACTTATATCTTGGAGTCGTTGTCATGTGCTAGCTGTTTGCGGTACTTGCGGTGGATATCTGTCGGTCGCTTTGGTGCGGTGTGGTACGGCTGTTTGAGACGGTTGTGTGAGATGGTGTGGTACTGTGGTCTATGGAGAATGAGAGAGAGTGAGAGAGGAGAAGGAGAAAGGGGATGGAGAGAGGAGAGAAATAGACGGGAAGAAGAGATGGGATGGAAAGAGAATGAAAAGTGGTGGCTTACTCGTGCCAAAGCTTTGAAAGGGAACAAAAAAACCCTACTCGCAATATATACCCTTTGTAAAAAAAAAAAAAAAAAAAAAAAAAAAAAAAAAAAAAGCTTACCAAGTCAGCGGGTACCCGCCAAGTCCAAAGGGCGGCCCATGACCCGACCCGCTACACTTCATTTTTCCCTGGTCGGGTACCCGACCCGTTAATTTTGGAAAATACTCAGTTAAAATTTATCGGGTCGGCGGGTCATCAGGTCGGGTCAACCAGGTCGGGTTTTTTTTTAACACCCCTACTAGTTAGGACGGAGATTCAAATTCAAAATTTATATAAGACAAATGTTTTAAAAAACTGGGTGTATAGTAATATACTGTGTGGCGGAAAGAAAAAGGAAAGAAATATAGGTAATTTTTGTGACACTCTACTATGAGTAACTTTTGATAGTTTGAGAGTAATTAAGTGAGAATAAAAATAACTAAGTAATATGGGTAACTTTTGATAGTATGGATAATAAGGGTACGGGTAACTTTTGTGATGATATGGGTAACTAAATTTTGGTATACAATAAGCATATGTATGTTAAATTTACTATACATTTGATGCATACAATTTTTTATTTTTTTTTATACAAGAGTAATATATAATTATGGTCTTTGTTCCATATATATCAAGCAAAATTTGTATAAAAAAGAGCCAAGTATCCTATCTTATAACCAAGGGTGAGTAAAGCCGGGAATTCGGTTGAAAACGTCGGGACCAGTTAGTACCAGGTCCATGAAATTGGAACCGGTTTCGAAACTAGTTAGTACCGGGACAACACTATTAGAACCGGTCACGAAATTGGTGGAACTAGTCCAATACTGAGTACCCGATCCTCTCAATTTTTATAAAGAAAATTGTTAAAAATTCCCTTTAAACTACCAATAATAATAATAATAATAATAATAATAATAATAATAATAATAATAATAATAATAATAATAATAATAATAATAATAGGGGTGTTAAAAAAACTAACATTTGGGTTCATTTAATGTTGTCCGGGATACCCTTGTTGATATCTGTTACAGATCTGGGATTTCAGCAAGAAAGGAGGTTGACATAGGGTTGTCTGGAGGGAATGACGGGGCCCTCACACCTGCTGATGTGTTACTTTATTCCTGGGATCGTGGTCACGATGTATGTGTGGACTTAACAGGATCTTCTCCTCTGACACAGACAGGGCTATCTGACTTTGTTCCTGGACGGGTTGTGGCTGATGCGGCTCGTCGGAAGCAGGTGAAATATGAAGCTAGTTGTCGGCTGATTGGATATGGTTTCATTCCCTTCTCCTTTTCTTCACTTGGGGAATTAGAGAAGGAGGCTGTTGCGTTGCTGAAGCGAGTTCAGAGGTTCTCGACAACACAAGACATTGGGGCTCGTGCTGCAGCTCATATCTTCAATAGGGTAGGCTTTGCTATAGCTAGAGGAGTGGGGGCCCAGATTGTTTTTCGGCTTCCCACTAATTTATTGTAGGTTGTATGACTTTGTCTGTTTTTGAGATAATAATAATAATAATAATAATAATAATAATAATAATATAATAATAATAATAATATAATAATAATAATAATAATAATAATAATAATAATAATAATAATAAGGACAATTTCAAATTTGGTACCACTAAAAGTGATGCACCTCAATTTTGCTACCTCTTAAATTTTTTTTTTATTATACTACCACTCAAATCACTGTTGTCAAAATTCAATACCATTTGACTGAAGCTGTTAAGTTTTCCGTTTGGTGGGCCCCACTTCAACGGTACTTTTTTTTGTATCCTGAATATAAGTAACTGTTGGTACCCCCATCTTCTCCAGCTGTTAGCTTAAAAAAACGTAAGTTGTTAAAATCAATTTATGCTGTTGGAGAATTTATCAAATTGGAGCAATTGCGAATAGCAGAGAAGGTGAAATTGCTGGTTGCTGTTTACTGGTGTTAAGGTGAGCACTGCCATTTAACCCAATGATTTCATTTATGCGACACCAATTAGGAGACGAAATAGGTGTTTTTCGTTGAAATTATTGCTGGTTAATGGGTGATTTCAATTGGAATGAAGCATAATACAATAATTCTTTTTCAATTGTGTTAATTTAGTACTTAATTTCATTCAATCAAGTTAGGGTTCATAACCTAATTGAAATTGGGGGTTTTAAGCTGGGAAATGAGTGGGTGAAATTGATTTTGATATTTGTTACAATGATTGTACGAATAAAATTGTTGATAATTCTGGTTGAATTACAGGCTGCAATGTCGTTCATTAGGTCTTCTCCCTCCAAACAGAGGAAGTGTGACTGTGGGATTCCTATGGCTAGGCTGACTTCACGGACAAGAGAGAACCCTGGAAGGAAGTTCAAAGCCTGCAAATTCTATGATCCTAAAACAGAAAGTAGGGGTTGTAAGTGCTTTGAGTGGGTGGATGAGGAAGAGGGCACTGAGTGGCAAAGGGATGTCATCAATCAACTTCTACTGGATAAAAAGTTGATGAAGGGGGAGATGAACTCACTGCAAAGAGAACTTGAAGACTTAAGTGGGCAAAGAAGGTGTTTGCTAACTGAAAATGACAACCTGATAGTGAAGTGCAAAGCTCTAAGTTCTGAGATGAAGAAATACAACAAGGAAGGGCAGAACAGTGGTGTTGGAGGAATGCTTTGTGTGATAGCAAGTGTAATGTGTTGTTTATTTGTGATTGTTGGTGTGTTAATTATAATGAAATGAGATTAGGGTATTGTTATTGCTTCTGTACTTAGGAGAAGTAGTTTTATGAGTACAAATTGCAAATGTAAGACTTTGAAGTATTTTGAATAAAATGGTGGAATTTTGATTGTGTTGGCTAAAAAAATGACCAAGATTCAATGCAACTTGTAAATATTTGCAGTGCAATGGCAATTAACATATAAGTAGACCAAAATCATTAATATACTGGACAACACCAAAGTGCATAATGCCAAATTACATAGGACCAAAGTGCATGACAAACATACAGTGAAATTGAACTTGTTCTTAGTTGTTACAGACAAACTGTGCCAAACGATAGTTCACTTAAAAACAGTAGTAGCATAGTTGCAGGGTACATGACTAGGTACTCAAACAGAAGTAAAGCCTAATTCTTCTTCTTCCCTTTCCTTCTCCCCCTAGTTGTTGGCTTCTGTGCTGCAGTTGTAGTTGTTGATGCCTGGGATGCTTGGGTACAGGGCACATGTTGTTGGGGCGTCTCTTGAGGGAATTTCTTGTTATCTATGCTCCTTGGTCCAGGAGTTCCACCAGCCTGTTTTAAAAAACATAGAAAAATAAGAACACAATCTACAGTTTGTGTAAAAAGTACAGTTTGTGCAGGAGAAATTACACACCTTCCAAGCAACCCTTGCCTCCTTCCTCCTTCTTTTCTCCTTGACCCAATCATTCTGCAAAAGAGGCTTGCATGCTTTGGTGGCCTCTGGTGAAGGTGCTGGAACTTGCACTGGTGCATTTTTACAAGTCTTGGCATAATGACCCAACTGGCCATAGTTGCCACACCTCTTCTGTCTTTTATTGGGGTTTGGTTGGCTACTACTGCTTTCAGGTGCTCCCTCACCTCTCTCCAGTTTTCTTTTCTTTGACTTTGGCCTCCCAGGCATTACTCTGATTGCTAGAGGTAAGGGCTCTGTAAAATGATGCTTCTCCCAATGCTTAGGTCCAGGCATGGGCTTAACAGCTTCCTCATAAGCATGCAGGTATTTCTGCTTGGTGTAATACTCATCCACAAAGTCTTCTGGGTCCACCCTCTTATCCAAAATGCATGCAAACCCATGTACACATGGAATACCAGTTAATTGCCAATGGTAACATGTGCAAGTCCTGTTACCTATGTCAACTAGCACTGTATCCCCATTTAGCTCAACCTCATAGGAGTCTCCCCTTGAAACCTGCACTATGCAGTGCCTTGCAGCCCTCTCAATCCTCTCAAAAAGCTTAGTGACATAGGGTGTCACCTTACCTTCCATTATCTTGCCAGCCTCCCATTTCTCATTGTGCCTCTTCATCATATACCTTCTCAGCCACTCCATATGAGTGAGTATTGGCTTGTCCCTTGCTTCTCTTATAACAGCATTGAAGGTCTCACATACATTGTTCAACAGCATATTTGATTTGCAATCAGAAGAGAATGCATGCCTAGACCAATGCTTAGCAGGAATGTCATCAAGAAAAACAAATGCATCCTCAGACAGAAATTTAATTGATTCCATTGCCACCTCAAAGTCATCCTACCACATCATACAAAATACAACATAACTATTTAAGCAACATCCAACATCTCAATTTAAGAGAGCAATCAATGCCAAATAAAGCAACTAATCACAGTTGATGCATCTTGAAACAAATTGAACAAACTAATCAAACAATAGAAGTAAAGTTGACTGACTCACCAATGTTGTAGCCCTAGCAGCATCCCAGAACAACTGTTTGAAGGTTGAGCCACTGAATTGAAGCTTGAAGTTATCCTAGATATGCCTTACACAGAACCTCTTCTCAGCAAATGGGACTTGCACCTCCAAGGCTTCAAGGAGACCCTGTATCCACAATTAAGACATTAATGCATAGCTTGTCAAAACAAAGTGTTACTGTAATTAGTAGTATAATTAGGGCAGCTCACCTTCTGTCTGTCAGACATAAATGTCCAACCTCCACCTTCACACACATCACCAAGATCCTTTTTTAAACACTCCAAAAACCAGCACCAAGTGTCCTTGTTCTCAACTTCAACTGTAGCCCAGGCCAGTGGATATATGTTGTTGTTCCCATCCTTTCCAACAGCCACCAGTATTTGTCCTGGGTAGGCTCCCTTTAGATGACATCCATCTATACCAATCAGAGGCCTGCACCCTTTTATCATACCACTTCTCAATGGTTGAAGACATATGTACATCCTCATAAAGAGTGGTGGTTGAGGGCTGCTTACTTCCCCATCTACAACTATGCAGACCCCAGTGCCAGGACTATACTTTATAACAGCTTTTCCATAATAAAAAAACCTGGCATATTGCTCTGTAGCTGACCCATAAATCATCAGCTTTGCCCTAGCTCTAGCAAGCCAAGCTCTGGAATAGCCTACTGTAATGCCCAAGTCACTCAGCACCCTTGCTCTAAAACTTTTTAAATCCCAACTAGGGTTGTGCCTCCATTCCTCAACATACTTCTCAGCTAGATACTCAGCATTCACCATTGAATTCTTCTTACTCCTCATACACATATGCTTTGGTCTGAAATCAATGATTTGCCATGATTGATTGTTGTACATTCTTCTAGCAGCCGCCTTAAACTTGCACTTTCTAACCCTTGAACTGCAGTTACATTCCCTTGTGATTTTGCTTCTTTTATAGTCCCACTCACACAAACACCTTCTCTTACAGAATGTGGTTATCCTCTTACCACCATTGTGCAGATAGTAATACTCATATCTGTTCTCTATAGCATGTGTCCTCAATGCTTTCCTTAGAATGGTGCTGTTTTTGAACTGCAACTTATTCACTAGGACAACTGGTTTCTTGAAATCAGTCTCCTCATGAAACCATGGACTGTCATCCTCTTCCTCATCTGACCCATGCAAACTTCTAAGGTCATCTGAATCAGAGCTTTCATCATGCACATCCACTTCCTTCCAAGCAATGTCCTTGCTCAGTTGTTTCAATTTCCCCTCCCTTTCAACACCAACACCCTCTGAAGTTTCACCCTTATGTGTCACAACCTCCAAGCTTCTGTGCACTGCAGTTAGGATGCCTTCTCCAGTTTGCCTATGACACTCATCATCATCATCACTGTTTGCCTCTTCTTCCCAAGGCTCCCAATCAATGTCTATATCAGTTGCATCTGAGCTTGATGACCCACCTGATTCCTCCTCTTCATCCAATTTTAGAGCTCTCTTTGCTTTTTCTTTCCTAATTCTCTTCCCTCTACCCTTATGTAGACTCACACCAGTATCACCACTTTCTACTGCAACCTTACCCTTCCCCTTATCAATAGATCTACAAAACCTAGGGCTTCTCCTCACTTTGTTCTCAACAGGTTCTGTTTCAGGAACTGTAACAAGTTTAGGGCTCCTTCTCAGCACATGTTCAGTAGCTTTTTGTGTTTTATTCTGTTTTTTAAGCAAGATAGGGCTTTTCTGTGTTTGGGTTGGGTTGGATCCAGGAAAAGTTTGGACAGACTTTTGTTATTGAGGTGGGGTACAACATTGTTGTGTTTCAGATTGATGTGCTTGGGTTGGGTTGGATCCAGTAACACTTTGGGCAGACACATGGGCACTTTCAATGACTTTGGAATTTTCTAGGATTGTGGTGGGGTTGTTAGCTTCAGCTTCAATGCTTTGTGGGTTCTGCCTAGGGGTGGGGTCATCAGAAATTGTACAATACAACTCTAAATACCCATCCCTGTGCTTGGTTTCTAATAACCCTGCCACATCCTCATCAGTTTCTATCTTTCTTTTACCAGTCATCCAAGACTTACCCTTCTCTTTGAACCACACAACATATAGGGTAGGTACATCCCACCCCATGTCCCTAATCCCTTCAATACATAAATACCTTAAGTATCCTACTGAAAAGTAATTGAGAGACACATTCCTTTTCCAATATGTGAACCCACCTTCATACACTTGGTACTGCCCTCCTCCCTTACGGTTCTTAATCACGAAACCCCCAAATATTCTTAGCTTAATGTCAACCTCATTATCAATAACATCCATTTGTTTTTATCTACAATTAAAGAGCAATAAACAAATACATCAAGCCCTATTTTATTATAAACTGTAGCTAAATCAATGCAAGTCATTAACAAAAAAGGCGAATACCCTACCACATGACTGTGAAAGCATCAATTTTTAATTAGTCAGACCACATTGCTTAAAATAATCAAAGCTCACTAATCTAGGGTTTACTGCATATTCTTCCTAAAATACCCCAACTACAAAGAATTATTGCAAAATTAGCACCATTGTTGGACCACTATAAATAGATAGGGTTACGTACCTTCCAATGCGTCGTTGTCAGGCGAATCTTCAACTTACAACAATGGAGATGAGCTTTCTCGCAGGGCTTTGTTTTCCTTTGCTTCGTTGTTCTAGTTACTGCCTTTCACGCACTCAATTTTCACCTCCAATTTGCAGAAAAGTAGAGATGAGAGATGGAGATGGTGACAGAGGAAAGATAATTGTTCGTAAATTTTTTTTTTTAAATTAACTCACCCTTTAATGGAGATGGTTGTGAGTATTCAATGAAGGCAATGAAGAGTTCAGGTAGGAGAGAGAAGAACTGAAAGGGTGTTAGTTTACTGACGTGGGGCCCACCAAACGGCAAACTTAACAGCTTCAGTCAAATGGTACTGAATTTTGACAACACTGATTTGAGTGGTAGTATAATAAAAAAAAAATTAAGAGGTAGCAAAATTGAGGTGCATCACTTTTAGTGGTACCAAATTTGAAATTGTCCTAATAATAATAATAATAATAATAATAATAATAATAATAATAATAATAATAATAATAATAATAATAATAATAATAATAATAATAATAATAATAATAATAATAATAATAATAATAATAATAATAATAATAATAATAAAAAAAAAAAAAAAAAAATAATAATAATAATAATAATAATAATAATAATAAATAGTTTAATTGCCATCTACGTACAAATTAAACTATCTACAATTTACATAGCATATCAACGATTTGCAGAGTACAAACTCTTCAATTTTGCTCCATCATTGTTGTTGTTGTTCCATCATCACTAAATTCATCACCAACAAGGCAGTAACTGATTATTGCGAAATATACTAAAAAATATGGTAAAAATAAGAATTTTTTTTTGTGAAAAACTACCTATTAAAAACCGATTTTTGTGAGAAACTACCTATTATAAAATATGTTGTAAGAAACTACTTATTAAAATGCAAAATGTTGTAAAAGACTATCATAGCTCACCGTTGACTTTTTACTCCAGTGTTGACTAGACCACGTGGCCTTAACCCCCTGTCGCCCTATTTTCCCCCATAACACTACTAGAAAACAATCGTTTTTCGACAGAGAAAATCAGTCGGAATCTTTTGAAATTCCATCGGAAATCATCTTTCCGTCGGAGTAGTCTGTCGCGAAACATTTCGTAGGAAATTTGACATTTTTCGAGGGAATTTCCGTCCGAAACGCATCTTCCGACGGAATAAGTTCTGTCGGAGCCTGGATTGACTTAAATTGAGATTCTGTCGCAACATTTTGACGGATTTAATTCCGTCGATTTATATCTCTTCCGACGGAATAATCTGTTGTAAGTAAACAAGTTTCCGACGAACATATTCCGTTGTAAGGACTGTATTTTTCGAGGGATTAAATTTCTATCGGAATAATACGATACATATTTCCGTCGCAAAGTTCCGACGGATTTAATTTGCCTCGGAATGTATATGTTTTCCGAAGGAAAGGTCCATCTGAAAATCCGTTGCAATATTCTGACGGATTATTTTTCCGTCGCAATATACCTGCTTCCGACGGATAATACCATCAAAAATTCCGTCGAAATTTCACCTGCTAATTTAACAAATTAGTCGATATTTTTTGGAATTACCACCATTCGAAACCTATACCTCTTGCACCTAATTCAAGATAAAATTAAATTCATGATTTAATTACGAAAATATATATATATATATATATATATATATATATATATATATATATATATATATATATATATATATATAAATATGTAGATTGTGTACGGGCATAAAACATAATCTGAATTAAGTACATATACGTACTACATAAACAAAAGCTAAGCTATACAATCGCCGGGGTACCTTTCCCTGCTCCGCCACTACTCGGGTCGTCCCTGGGGTCTCGACTCTGAGGATGAATGGCGGAACATGTGTCGCTGGGGAAACGACGCATAAACTCATCCCACTTCTCCTGGTTCCTCCTCTTTATTGCGGCCATTTGGGCTTCAAATCGGGCTTCCGTCTCGACTTCCAATTCACTCTGGATTTCAACGCGAAGAGCCTACACCCTATGCTCCATCTGATCCTGCATCTGAGATACAACGGAAGGCGTGGACTAATATGAAGACCTGGAAACTCGACCCACCGGTCGCCATAGTACATCTATCTCTTCACTTTGGCCAAGTCCCTTCACACGACCCTTCTTGTTGCGACCACCCACCGTCTCC
Organism: Chenopodium quinoa; assembly: GCF_001683475.1. NCBI lineage: Eukaryota > Viridiplantae > Streptophyta > Magnoliopsida > Caryophyllales > Amaranthaceae > Chenopodium > Chenopodium quinoa. The sequence goes on from NW_018743292.1 coordinate 10,239,794, forward strand.
CAGTACAACTCATTCGGACTCTTCCGAATCCCTTGAGTGCTTTCTTCTTCAACCTTCTTCTGGTAGGCCTCCTACAAGATATACATATGAAAAGGAGCAACTTACTAAGTTTAAGGAAGCAATTTCAACAAAATAGAACCAAGTATGGCTTAAATGACTTCTACTTTACCAATTTTCTTCAGTTCTTATCAAATGAACTCTTTATTTAGCATAACATGTCAATAATAGGTAGTTTTAGGTGTCTATGACTTGAAATCACCAAAAAAAAACCCAATTAACTAAGTTTTAGAAACCATTTTCATCCAAATTCTTCCAAATATGGCCTAAATGACTTCTACTTTGTCCATTTTATTTATTTCTTATCAAATGAACTCTTTCTTTCTCATAACATGTCAGTAATAGGTAGTTTTAGGTATCTATGACTTAAAATCACAAAAAAAAAAAAAAAAAAAAAAAACCAATTACCCAAGTTTTAAGAACCATTTTCAACCAAATTAATCCAAATATGCCCTAAATGACTTCAACTTTGCCCATTTTCTTTATTTCTTATCAAATGAACTCTTTCTTTCTCATAACCTGTCAATAATAGGTAGTTTAGGTGTTTATGACTTGAAATCACAAAAAAAAAAAAAAAAAAAAAAAAAAATACAATTCACTAAGTTTTAAGAACCATTTTCATCCAAATTCATCCAAATATGCTCTAAATGACTTCTACTTTGCCCATGTTCTTCATTTCTTATCAAATGAACTCTTTCTTGCTCATAACATGTCAATATTAGGTGTATAGGGCTTGAAATCACAAAAAATGACCAATTACCTAAGTTTTATGAACTATTTTCATTCAAATTCATCCAAGTATGGCCTAAATGACTTCTACTTTACCCATTTTCTTCATTTCTTATGAAATGAACTCTTTCTTTCTCATAAAATGTCAATAATAGGTAGTTTTAGGTGTCTATTACTTGAAATCACAAAAAAAAAAAAAAAAAAAAAACCAATTAACTAAGTTTTAAGAACCATTTTCATCTAAATTCATCCAAATATGTCCTAAATGACATCTACTTTGCTCATTTTCTTTATTTATTATCAAATTAACTCTTTCTTTCTCATAATATGTCAATAATAGGTAGTTTTAGGTGTTTATTACTTGAAATCACTAAAAAAACCAATTAACTAACTTTTAAGAATCATTTTCATCCAAATATGCCCTAAATGACTTCTACTTTGCCCATTTTCTTCATTTCTTATCAAATGAACTCTTTATTTCTCATAACATGTCAATATAAGGTAGTTTTAGGTGTATAGGGATTGAAATCACAAAAATGACAAATTACTTAAGTTTTATGAACCATTTTCAACCAAATATGGTCTAAATGACTTCTATTTTTGCCCATTTTCTTCATTTCTTATCATATGAACTCTTTCTTTCTCATAACATTTAAATATTAGGTAGTTTTAGGTGTATAGGGCTTGAAATCACAAAAAAAAAAAACTAACTATCAATATAGGACCAAATACGTCTATAATGATTTCTACTTTGCCCCATTTTCATGAAATCAATTAAATAAGTTTAGATTCTAAGTTATATTGAAGTTGTTACAGCAATTTGCTTTTCTTTGGTGTTGGCTGGCACTGTGCCTTTCCCAGGCACATCCTTGAAGTGCATCTTCTGAAAAAGATCAGGAGTTGTTGGTAACTGGCCTTGATTCTTCGCGGCCTTTGATTGTACATGCAGAAAATCATCGTTATTATGTAACATCACCATTACATAGTAATACACAAATGCCTTCTATTTTACTTTCCTATTAAACAAACGTTCCATCATTTTTGCATGTTGTTTAGCTGACATAGAACCCTGATAGTGGTTTAGTTCAACCACATTTTCCTTGGAACCGCCCCTTCTGTTCTTCCTGTTTTGGGCAGACCGCTTCTTATATGTCGGATATGTGGCAACAATATCCATCATCTTCTTGTGGACTTCCTCATTGAGCTAGCTTGGCTTGGCGCCATTCATCTTATGTGTGACTATGTAGAACATAACACGTAGGCTAGTTGCAAACTTGCTTTCGAAGGTTTGCTTCACATGCTTGTTCAACTGAGGTGCCCATGTGAATTGTTTCTTCGAATGATAAACTTTAAAAGTTATAAACTCAACTCTATCAATACACTTAATAAAACATGCATTAACTAACTTTAAAATAGCATACGTTGAACAAGTTCCACCAATATTTTTCCGTTCCTTCATCAACTTCTCCATAATTCCTCCAAGGGTCTCGATAGTATCCAGTTAGCGTACCGGAGACCACACTACTCACCTTGTTATCATCAAACCTACATTAAACGAGAAACAACCATGTTAGATGATCATCAACAAAAAGTAATATAGAACTTGTTAAAAGTAATAAATAGGTTAATTTTACGAAAATAAGAATATAAGTCCAATTTATTAAATGTACGTACGTACCAGAGAATAGTACGGTCTAAAACCGGCAACTCAATGTTGTTGTGTCTGTATTTGTGCTTGGGTGAAGGCGAGCTCCTGAATGGCACCAAAATCATGTGCCTCCGCTTCCTCCACTTCTTTGTCGTCGTCGTCGATCACCATGTGAGCTTTCCCCTTCCCCTTTGTTTTCTTCGACGATTCTCCATTTTTACCCCCGCCATGACCACCTGAAATAGTTGTTAGTAACATGACATGATATTATAAATTACAAGTATAGTGCAATGTAACAAAATTTTATACAAAAAGTAATGATTCATTATACGACCAAGTCATATTTTGATTTTACAATAACAAGCAAATTCTTAAAGGAGTTTAACATATTCTCCTATTTATTAATCTCATCACTACTATCACTACTGTAATCATCACTACTATCATCTAATAATACATCAATGTCATCAATCTTGTCACTATCACTAGAGTCGATGCTAGATGCATCATCTTCATCACTTGAGATAACAAAGCCATCGTCATTATCTTCATCATCATCATTTAGGACATAGTCTGGAATGTCACTCGATGGGAAAAATGTTAATTTTACTTGTGGGGATGGGGCCTACAAAAACTCTAAGTCCACCGTACCGGAGCATCAACCATTGACCTAGCTTATGTTTTAAACACAACCCACCATTGAACTCGATCCCGTTTTAGGCTAGGGTATGATGCGTAATACACTTGAGTCACTTGGCGACGGGGCCTGAAAAAACTCTAAGTCCACCGTACCGGAGCATCAACCACTGACCTTGCTTGTGTTTTAAACACAACCCACCATTGAACTCGATCCCGTTTTAGGCTAGGGTATGATGCGTAATACACATGAGTCACTTAGTAAGATAATACAAAGGGATCATAATTGGGGTATTTCTTAGTATGATTTACTTCGACAAGCTTGTATTGTTCATGTATGTTCATTCCCCTACCACAATCCATCCAACTACACGTAAGCAAAATAGTCTTGTACTCTTTTTCGGGACCAGTGTAGACAATTTCAATTATGTCGTCTAAAATGCCGAAGTGTAGGGTTTTGTAGTGACCCTCACTACGCGGAATGAAACCCCCAAGACCCGCCCCCATAATTAATGCAACTAATACAAGCAAAACATAATTAAAACATAATTAAGAGAAAGGATAAGAATTATACCCTCGACGCGTGCTTCGCTCTTACACCGAGATCTTACTTCAACCTCGATAATGCGAGGCCTCCAACGGGATCGTACCCTCGAACCCGACCCGATCGTCCTAAGTCTCGAAGGTTAGTCAAGGCCCGGACAAAATATAAACTTGGAGTTTTACGAATTTCAAAGTATACTCAACAATGGAGTTTCCTTTACTTTTCCACTCAAGTGTGTTCTTTCCCAAATACCCAAGCCTTGGTATTTATAGGGAAATGAACCCTTGATTTTCATTTCCCAACCAATGTGGGAGAATGAATAATATTGATAATTAATTTAATTCTAAATTAAATAAATAATCAAATAAATCACAATGCAACAAGTGTCAAGGGGGGAGAGAGAGTTAAGTGAGGACCAAGAATAAGTGGGGGGGACCATTGCCTTGCTCCCCAAGGAATTTCCCAAAGGTTGGTCCCCACCCCTCACAAAATCGGCATCAAGGGGCTGCTGGGCTGGCATCCAGCTAGCACGCCAGCAAGCAGTGCCAGCCAGCACCAGCCCAGCCAGCACAAGCATGATGCGTGTGGCTGTGCTGGGCAGTGCCTACGCTGCTGCTGCTTGCTAGGCGCTGCTGCCCAGCAATCGCACATGCATACGCAAGCCCAGCCATACATCACATGCACGCAAGGCCCAGCATGTATGCTGCTAGCGAGCCACGCATGTTGGATGGCTTGATGCTTGGCGATAGTGCTAGGCACACACGCACACGCACTGAGCGAGGATAGCATTGTGCTGGCACCTAGGCCACGCACATGCGCATTGCGGTGCACAGCGTGCTGCTTGGTGCTGCCATGCGAAGGCACGCACGCAGGCTAGCACATATGCTGCTGCGATGCTAGGCATGCACGCATGCCAGCACTTGTGCTAGCGATGGTGCTGCCATGCTAGGCACACACGCATGCTAGCGCCTAGTGCTAGCGATGGTGCGCCTAGCACACCTAATGTGTCTAGGCTTGCGCCTAGCCATGCTAGGTGCATGCTAGCTTGATCTAGTCTAGCGTTCACATGGCTAGGCCACTGTGATGCTACGGCTATGCTCGAACTTGTTGCTTGTGATTTTGCGACGTTCGGCCTCGACGCCCTAGGCTCGATATCCGACCTCTGTGTTCGTAAAACTCCGACGACTCATTAAATCCGTCGGATTAATTCGTCGTCTCGGATCAATTGTTCGATTGGGTTCGACCCGAAGGGTTCAGTTAAGATTAAGCTGTAATATTAATTATACCTTAATATTACTGATCGGAAGCGGCCTCCACCTAGGCATTCCGATCACTTGACCTTACTGAAGAATTAGCTCTATAATAATTCTGAACCCTCTATCAAAATAATACACTTGCTGGAAGGACACCATTCATTTTAATCTCCCACATGTCCTTCCGGACAAGTGTGCATACAGTGTATAGCCCATTTCCTATGTCGCTTAATGTCTCTTCGTGAACTATAAGGTAAGATTCATCGTCATCCTTATTACGTTCAGAAGTGTTTCTCGATCTCCGAGTTCGACTGTCAATAAGCAGATGATTTCTAAAATCCATCTGAACATGGCCATGCATTTTCACAGTCTCGCTCTTCGAGCGGCCTTGTAAACAACAAAGACATGTTCCCTATTGTTAATAGGAGGACATTCTTAGTCTTGCATTGTAAGTTTCTCTTACTAAGAGGACCTAATCTCCTGAGTGTTCCCTTATGATCCCAAGTTACGACAGACGTTAGGCAACATCAAAGAGACTAGTACTCAAACAAGAAAACTTCACAACACTCATGGTTAAGGAAACAGGTTCCGATAGCTATAATGAGAAATGTAATTACGACAATTTTGAATCTCTAGAAGTACTCTCATAGATCTTTCCAGTGCAGTTCCGAACTGGAACCTGTGGAAATGATTTATGACCATTACGTCCTTGCAGCACAAGAAACGGTGTTGTAAATCATACTACACACTAATCTCTGGTGGTCATCAATCGTCCATCAGTTAGATGACCTAGATTAGGGACAATTTTTGATTTAAATATTCAATGTTCACTTAACAGGTGTTTCTTTATCCAAGACATGGTCTTGATACCCTATTTTGAATATTTCCATAAATCGAATGGAATCATTATTTAATTCTAAACCAAAATTAAGTAGCAATGGAGTGAAAAATAATTTTACATTAAAAATTAGGATATTTTGGATTTTAACACCTGACAAAAGGCTGAAAATGGTTTTTAACACCCCCCAAAAAAAAACTTTTATTTTAACACCTCCCAAAAATATAAAAGTTGGAAGTTAACACCAGTTAACGATTTCCGTCACGGAAATTTAACGTGGGTCCCACAAATTGGCTTCAACTTCAATTTTCACCCAGCAAAACACGAAACTTCCTCTCTGAACCTTCATTTCATTGATTTTATCCATTACAGATTTTTGGTGCTCATAATTTACAGATTTACAGATTTTTGGTGCTCATAAATCAAACCATACAAAAAATAAATAAAAATTCAACACCGGTTCATCTTCTCCTTCGTTGGAGAACAAAGCGACTGAGAACTTCCATTTTTTTTACCACCAATTCCGCCGCCCATAAAGGGCCCTGTACGGCTACTGACCAAGCCTTCGCAGCCAGCAAACATGTTAACTGGGGACCGGCCACCAAAATTAAATCAACCACCCAAGAAACCAACCTTGCCCCATCCCGTTAGCCACCCAGCTCCCTCCCCCGACCGACGACCGGCGAACCCATCCCACCCCTTTTCCCCACAAACGCAACCCAACCCTCTCCCTTTTCCCCTGCTGCCCCGACCCAAGCCACCACACCGAAACCACAATCAAAGATCTGAATCGCCGCAACCACCACCACTACCACCACTCTTCTGCAACACTTTGCTCCAAACCCTAACGAATCGACCCGCCTTAACCTTTTCGGCCACCCTAACCCCTAAACCACCACACCGTAACTTTTTTCGGCAAACTTAAATTGATTTCTAGACGAGGTTCGATGGATCTGCGATTTGCTCTGATTTCGGGAATTGATGTTGGGAATTGATTTTTTGCGGTTTGAGTGAGGAGGTGGCTGCAGGGGTTGCGATTGTGGGCTGGTATTTGGAGAGGAGCTGATTTGGTTGCGAGAACGGGGAAAGGGAAGGGGGGTGGGTTCGGTTGGCAGCGTAGGGGTGGGGGAAAGGGAGGGGGGAGGGAAGGGGTGGCAGTTGAGGGGAGGGTGGGCAAGAACGAAGGAAAGAGTTTGGGATGGCAGCCATGAAGATGAAGGGAGGAAGAAGACGAAGAAAAGATGAAGGGAGGAATAAGAAGAAAAAATGGGATGGCAGCCACGAAGGTGGGTTTCGTAAAAAATTGAAAACGAAGGAGAGTTGAAGCCAATTTATGGGACCCACGTTAAATTTCCGTGACGGAAATCGTTAACTGGTGTTAACTTCCAACTTTTATATTTTTGGGAGGTGTTAAAATAAAAGTTTTTTTTTGGGGGGTGTTAAAAACCATTTTCAGCCTTTTGTCAGGTGTTAAAATCCAAAATATCCTAAAAATTAATTACTCCATTAATGAATGGTTTCAATACAGTGTCTTACATTAAAACATCAAGTTTAATTAAAACACATGTACAGTGAGTTTCAAAGCCAGTCTCCAACGTGCTTGATTCCCATTGCCTCAATGTGCTTGTTGTGTTTCACTTGAGGCAGAGGTTTAGTCAAAGGATCGGCCACATTATCATCAGTGCCGATCTTGCAAATTCTGATTTCACCTTCGGATTTCCATTCCGTTATCACGTGAAATCGCCTTTGGACATGTTTGACCTTCTGGTGCTATCTTGGCTCTCTAGCCTGAGCGATAGCTCCGTTGTTGTCACAGTAGAGATCTATCAAACCTTGATGGAGGGTACAACACCAAGTTCACTGATTAACTTGTGAATCCAAACAGCCTCCTTAGCGGCTTCTAAAGCAGCCAAGTATTCGGCTTCAGTTGTAGAATCTGCAGTGGTGCTCTGCTTGGCACTCTTCCAGCTGAACGCTTCTCCATTCAGATAGAATATGTATCCTGACTGTGACTTGAAGTCGTCTCTGTCAGTCTGGAAGCTAGCGTCGGTGTAACCTTCAACAACCAGGTCGTTATGGCCACCATAAACCAGGAATATATCCTTGTTCCTTTTCAGGTACTTTAGGATGTTCTTGGCCGCATTCCAATGCGCCTCTCCTGGGTTTGATTGGTATCGGCTCGTAACGCTTAAAGCATACGATACATCTGGCCTGGTACATATCATGGCATACATAATCGACCCAATTAGCGAAGCATATGGAATCAGATCCATTCTCTCTCGCTCAACAGGTGTATGTGGACACTGTTTCTTGCTGAGAGTTACGCCATGGGACATGGGTAGATGCCCTCTCTTGGCATTCTCCATGTGGAATCGTGCCAATACCTTATCAATGTAAGTACTCTGGCTCAATCCAATCATCCTCTTAGATCTATCCCTGTAGATCTTGATGCCCAATATGTACAGTGCCTCTCCTAAGTCCTTCATTGAAAAGAACTTTCCCAACCAGCCCTTTACGGACTCCAGTAATTTTGTGCTGTTTCCAATGAGCAGTATGTCATCGACATATAGGACTAGGAATGCGATGTCACTCCCACTGACCTTCTTGTATACACAAGATTCATCTGGATTCTTGATAAAACCAAACTTGAATCGCAGAAAGTCATCAGCAAGTAATCGTAATATTTCATAATCTGCGAATGGTTTTGACATCCATCTGCCATATTTCATAATCGTAATATGCAGCAATCGATAGAATAATCCGGACAGACTTTAGCATTGCAACTGGTGAAAAGGTTTCATCATAGTCAATCCCGTGGATTTGTCTATAACCTTTCGCCACCAGTCTAGCTTTGTATATTGATACATTTCCATCCTTGTCTGTCTTCAATTTGAAGATCCATTTACAACCAATGGGTGTGTAACCCTCGGGCAAATTCACTAAGTCCCAGACTTGGTTTTCAGACATGGAGTCCATCTCGGATTTCATGGCCTCTTGCCATTTAGCAGAGTCGGGGCTCGTCATAGCTTGCTTGTATGTCGCTGGCTCATCTCCATCCATAACTAGGATGTCTTGATCATCAGTTAAGACAATACCGAGGTATCTGTCTGGTTGAGATCTTGGCTGTTGCGACCTACGTAGGGTAATAGGTTGAGCATTTACATTGTGTGTTTGATTCTGACCAATCTTCTCAGCTGATTCCAAAGCACTTAGATTGTCAGTTTTATCAGGTTGACATTGTTGCTCGTCCTCACGAACTTCGTCGAGTTCGATTTTCCTCCCACTTGTCATTTTGGAAAGGTCTTCCTTCTCCAAAAAGACACCATCACGAGCAATTAACACTTTGTTCTCGGATTTATTGTAGAAGTAATACCCTTTGGTTTCTTTTGGATATCCTACAAAGAAACACTTGTCTGATTTGGGGTGAAGTTTGTCCGAATTTAATCGTTTAACATATGCTTTGCATCCCCAAATCTTGAGAAAAGAAAACCTAGGAGGTTTCTTAGTCCATAATTCACATGGAGTCTTATCAACAGCTTTTGATGGAGCTCGGTTCAGTGTTAGTGCCGCGGTTTGTAGCGCATGTCCCCAGAAAGAGATAGGAAGTTCACTAAGACCCATCATTGATCGAACCATGTCTAACAAGGTTCGATTCCTCCGTTTGGATATTCCATTCCATTGAGGAGTTCCAGGAGGTGTCAACTCTGAAAGAATACCATTTTCTTTCAAGTGATCATCGAATTCATGGCTCAAATATCCGCCACCTCGATCCGATCAAAGTGCCTTAATTTTCTTGCTAAGTTGATTTTCAACTTCTTTCTGAAATTCTTTAAATTTCTCAAAAGATTCAGATTTATTCGACATTAAGTAGATATAGCCATATCTACTAAAATCGTCATAAATGAAAATGAATTCTTAGATGTCTTAGTTAGTAGTATCAACTCTTGTCTAATTATATGTAAAACATGCAATTTCCATTGAACATATATTTGCAAGACAATTTTTGAAACAAATATTGTCAAAGTCTTACATTAAAATGACTAGGTGTCCAACACCATAGATCATAGTATGTTCAAAAGCATGATGAAAACTAAGATTAGTTTAATTACATGTCATAGACAAAATAGTGCATGCAAGCACGACCGAAAAACCATCTTCGTCGTCTACTTGTCCTTGCACCAACACTTGATAAGCTTCTCACTTGGTTCCTGAAAAGGCAATATAAAGTGAGTTATACTTGGTATCTAATACCTATGATAAGCTTAATTCACAAGTGTTTAGGAAGATACTTGAGACAGATGCTCCATTCCTCTCTTCCTCCTCCCGGAAGAGTTTGCATTCTCTTTTGTAGTGGCCTTGCCCACCACAATAGAAGCAACGCATCTTTTCCTTGACCTTCTTGAACTCCCTTCTCCTTGCTCTCAAGGGCCTCTCAGTCACTCTATATGCGGTGGCTCGGTTGAGTAGTTGCACCACCTCCATTAAGGAGTGTGTCTCCTTTCCGGCAGCTATATGCACTCTAAGTGCATCATAGCCTGAGTGGATCGAAGCAAGAAAGATATGCCCCGCCATCTCATCCTCCAATGAGATTCCGAGAAGCTGCATATGTTTGAAGAGCCTAGTCATTCCAAGCACATAAGGTTGGAGGGGCATGTCGGGTCTCAATTTGGCATTGTAGACCTCTGTCCAAAGCCGAAGCCTTTCCTTAGCAAGACAACCCACATTTGGTGGCTTTATCTTCATGTTTGAGAGTGACCTAGTCAGATCAAACACGAGTCCATCATAGTTTCCATTGTCACTCTTGGTGACTCTTACATTGACAACGTCCTCAAGTGCTTTGAGGAACATGTCCGGAAGGTAGGAGGAAAGGCTTTCCATCCAATCTTCAGGGATGGAATTTTCCATGAGTCGTGAGACTTTCTTGCAATTGGAAGACCATTATTCATGAGCCTCATCAGTCATGATCCCCTTAGAGAAGAAGCTTCGAATGGGAGTATCAAGAGTATACTCTAAGGAACAATTCCGGAGAATTTTCCTGAGTTCCTCCTCCCACTCCTTAAAGTTGACCAAGTTGAGCTTAATAGCCAACTTTTCGGGGATTTCTGGGCACATATGGTTGTTTTTTGAGTTACTTGCAGACATTGTTCTACAATCGAAAGAATTTGAAATGAAAAACCATTCATATAATTCAATAAGTTTAAAATCGTTCATGCAAATTTTCAATCTTATTGTGCATTTTATCCACGCATTGATAAATTTGTCCCTTTTGGGCGAGAATAAAATGATTCCGAGATCCTAAAGATCAAGAAATGGTTAAGCATGCTTTGGCTTGTCTTAACATTAAATATCTTAAGGTAAGCAATCCAATTGCTAATAGCTCTAAGCTACTCTCAGTTTGATAAAATGTCGCATCTAATGCATTCTTGACATTTTATCTCTTTTGCCACGACATCTAAGGACTCCTTACTGATGTCGTTGAGCTAAACCAAGACAACTTGTATACCTAGTATACCTTACGTTCCTAGGGAAGTAATGATGCCTCGCTTTGGCGTAGCCCATCACATACGCGCATTAGTTCGGTAAGTGTTGTTCTTGGAACGGCAAATTTTAGCTCAATATTTTAAGGGACCTAGGGTTTCTATGTTGGTTGATTTAAGTGAACTAAACTAATCGTCGCAACATTTGAAATCCTAGACGTGCATCTAACATTCATATATAACAATAATATATATAAAGCATAAATTGATGCATTTGGCAACTAGCATGACCCCTTGAAATCTTCAAATCTTCAAGGGTCTTCATCTTGGCTCGTCTTCATCGAAACGTCGTCTTGAGACATCTTTGCCAAAATAAAATAACTAGCTACTACGACTAAGATTAATCTAAAGTACAAAAATACTTAACGGTTCGCAGACCGTATTTAGATTTACAAAAATACATAACGGAACGCAGTCCGTATTTTCTATCCTAGTCGGGCCCTACTAGTTGCCTTTTTTCAATAACCTGTTTTGAAAACCATCTTCCATTCACCCATTCACTATTTGTGAATGGCCCATGCATATTACGAAATACATAATTAAACACGCAAAACTAGTAACTAACTTAGGTGGTTAATCCGATTAATGCGCCTAATTAAAACTAGTCAAAGTTGTTTAATCCATTATTTATAAAATGCAAATTGCTCAAGTAATCAACTAAGCTCCCACTAAATTCCGCATCCATACTTAATCAATCCGATTAATTAAGTTGGCTCAACCCATAATTTGTCAAAATTTTGCAAAAAAGGAAAACGAGGTTTTAACCTCATTAAAATAATTACATAAATATTTTAAAACCGGGAAAATTCTGATAAGTCGTGTTTTGTATATCTTATTTAGCTTATTTTTAGTTGGTTTTATTAGCTTTGTTGAGTGTTTTGGTCTATTTTGATGCGATTTGGGTTAGTTTCGATGATTCGATGCTTTTATGGGTAGTTTTGTTGTTTTTGATGTATTTCAGGAATAATGGAGCTAATTTGGATATGTTACGAAGCCATGAAGCTAAACCGAGGCCCACGAACCTTCACGAAGCATGATGATTGAAGAAAGAACGATTTAGGGCTTTCTGGAGCAAGGCACGACCGTGCCTAGTTGAGGCACGTCCGTGCCTCCAAGTCAGTATACTCATCAAATTGCTTAGACATTAGGCACGTCCGTGCCTAGCAGGAGGCACATCCGTGCCTATAGCTGTATTCAAAGACCAGCGCAGGCACGTCCGTGCCCATCATCAGGCACGTCCGTGCCTAGAAGTCAGAAGCTACCCAAGTTTATGCACGCAGGTAGGCACGTCCGTGCCTATGAGGAGGCACGTCCGTGCCTCCTAGGATTCTTGTGCACCAAGCCTTTTGCCGATTTTCTTATCTTTTCTAGGCTTTTCTTTACACTAAGTGGTATTTTATTCTTTCATTAAGTTTTTATTAGTCTCTAGTTTTACATTGCTTAAAAACCTAGTTCTCTCTATTAATTTGCATTGCTTTGTAATTCAAGATTCAAGAATTCTACTTTCAATTCCTCAATTCAATTCAAGATTCAGTATTTTCTTTTAATCTCTTGTTTCTCAATTATGTTTTCTTTAATTATTTTTGTTATTGTTTCTTTCAATATATGTGAGTAGATTCCCTATTCCAAGATCTAGGGTAGCCCAATTATGATTGATGCATGAATTAAATCTTTAAATTCTCTAATGACTTTTGCAATTGCTATGATAAATTGATTGTGATTATGCCAATACTTGGTTAGACGTAATCTTAGTATTGTGATTATTCCATTGTTTCTATCACAGCGAGAGTTAGGTTTAAACGGATTTGAGTAGATCAATTTAGGGTTTGATATTCAACACGAGAGTAGTTGGGTTTGATAATTGGGAAGTGAGAGTAATGTGTTTAATGTCTCTAATATGCATGATACCATGAGAATAGGCTTGATTGTATGTTAGGGAAGCCATTGATACTCGAGAGAGGCCTTGGTAATTATTAGGGTTTACTTTTCCCCGTTCAATTGTAATCGTATGTTAGGGGTAGAAATATAATTGCATCATTCGTGATTGTGGTGATACTTGATCTTGGATGTTTTAATTACCTGATTTCTTCATATTCTTTAGTTTATTTTCAAATTTTCCATACATTAGTTCCTTAGTTAATCGATCACTATTGATTCTTGCTTAGTAGGAATTTGAGTCTATTTAATTATTTATGAACCTTAGTCTCTTGGGATTCGACCCTTGCTTGCCAGTCTACATATTTTGTTAGGTACGCGACACGCCTATCAAATTCATAGCTCAAGTTTTAAGCAAAATAGCCACCACAATGCATGGTGCATTGCGTACCATGGCTGTTAGGCAGCAGTGGGCTGGCTGGCTGGGGCTTGCTGCCTCGCTGCCCAGCAGCAGCACAAGCATGCCAGCAGCCTTCGCCACACACGCAGCAGTAGCATCATGGCTTGTGCTGGCGCTTGGTGCTAGTATGCTGCGCCTAGCACAACACACTACGCTGGCCAGCACCAGCAGCTTGCTACGCATGCTAGCTCGCATGTTGGCGCCTGCCAACAAGTGGTGGGCTGGCTAGTGCTTGCTACCACGCTGCCAAGCATCATCCCCAAGCATCCAGCAGCCTACGCCACTGCCCAAGCCCGGTGCACTAGCACCCCTCGCCACACAGCCACGCACCTTCAATGCTCAGCCTTTGCGCGCACCATAGGCAGCCTACATGCGGGCTGCTAGGAAGCCCAGCTAGCCTTGGTGACACTTGCGGTTTTGCATCGATTTGCGTGAATTTTACTCGGGATTTTAATCCCGATTTATGTGTGGCATAAATTAATTCTAAATTTTATTTTAGAATCAATTTGAGGAAAAATAAAATAAAATAAGTCTAACTTAATTAATTTTAATTTTAATGGTGCACAAGCCTAAATCATCCAAAAATTTATTTTGAAACAATTTTAGGTCTTTCTTTATGCTTAAAATTGAATGAGTTATGTCCATAATTGATTTAGCCAATATGCAAATTAATAATGGATTTGACAAATGGGAGTTGGAAAATAAATTAACCATCTAATGATATCCAACTTTCATACTTGTGTAAAATACCAAGATTACATCTTCCAATATGAAGATTAATCAAAATTTTACTCACAAGTATTTGAACTTCATGGATTTTAATCAACCAAATATGAAAGAATCCAAACTTTGTTCAATATGGAATTTAGGGTTAAAGTTCCAATCATTTAAACTTTTAAATATTAGATCTTTAACATACTTAGGAACTTATAATTACACATTCACATCAAACATTCACACATTAATGCAATTTATTTGCATAATTGTGAAAAATCAAGTTTGTGTGACAAAAAGCATATCAACTCAAGCACTAATTAAAACTCCATAATTATGCTTAAGGATATTTAAAATAGCAGTAGATTAGGGATGCAATAATGCATTTAATCTAACCCTGTAATGCTTGCATTAATCAAGACTTAAAAAGATTTAAATTTTTCGTTGAAAAACGAAAAAACCCAAAAACTTGGGTTTCTGGTTCGAATTTGGCTTCTGGACAGTCTTCAAAGAGGGTTGAATCTATTTCAGAATGTCGATTCCACCCAAAAAAACACTATTTTTGAGCAAAAATCTGGGTTCAACAGCCAAATCGAGAAAAATATGAGTTTTAAAATTAATTAAAATGAGCTTCTAATCAAATTAGAAAAGCAAAACCAGAATTTAAATCTTACTTTAAAACACCTTAATTAATAAATAATTGCAAAAATTGAAAGAAACACCTTAATTAAACCCCCCAAGACCCGCCCCCATAATTAATGCAACTAATACAAGCAAAACATAATTAAAACATAATTAAGAGAAAGGATAAAAATTATACCCTCGACGCGTGTTTCGCTCTTACACCGAGCTCTTACTTCAACCTCGATAATGCGAGGCCTCCAACGGGATCGTACCCTCGAACCCGACCCGATCGTCCTAAGCCTCGAAGGTTAGTCAAGGCCCGGACAAAATATAAACTTGGATTTTTACGAATTTCAAGGTATACTCAACAATGGAGTTTCCTTTACTTTTCCACTCAAGTGTGTTCTTTCCTAAATACCCAAGCCTTGGTATTTATAGGGAAATGAACCCTTGATTTTCATTTCCCAACCAATGTGGGAGAATGAATAATATTGATAATTAATTTAATTCTAAATTAAATAAATAATCAAATCAATCACAATGCAACAAGTGTCAAGGGGAGAGAGAGAATTAAGTGAGGACCAAGAATAGGTGGGGGGGACCATTGCCTTGCTCCCCAAGGCATTTCCCAAAGGTTCGTCCCCACCCCTCACAAAACCGGCATCAAGGGGCTGCTGGGCTGGCAGCCAGCAAGCAGTGCCAGCCAGCACCAGCCCAGCCAGCACAAGCATGATGCATGTGGCTGTGCTGGGCAGTGCCTACGCTGCTGCTGCTTGCTAGGCGCTGCTGCCCAGCCATCGCACACGCATACGCAAGCCCAACCATACAGCATATGCACGCAAGGCCCAGCATGTGTGCCGCTAGCGAGCCACGCATGCTGGATGGCTTGATGCTTGGCGATAGTGCTAAGCACACACGCACACGCACTGAGCGAGGCTAGCATTGTGCTGGCACCTAGGCCACGCACATGCGCATTGCGGTGCACAGCGTGCTGCTTGGTGCTGCCATGCGAAGGCACGCACGCAAGCTAGCACGTATGCTGTTGCGATGCTAGGCATGCACGCATGCCAGCACTCGGTGCTAGCGATGGTGCTGCCATGCTAGGCACACACGCATGCTAGCGCCTAGTGCTAGCGATGGTGCGCCTAGCACACCAAGTGTGTCTAGGCTTGCGCCTAGCCATGCTAGGTGCATGCTAGCTCGAGCTAATCTAGCGTTCACATGGCTAGGCCACTGTGATGCTACAGCTATGCTCGAGCTTGTTGCTTGTGATTTTGCGACGCTCGGCCTCGACGCCTTAGGCTCGATATCCGACGTCTGTGTTCGTAAAACTCCGACGACTCATTAAATCCGTCGTATTAATTCGTCGTCTCGGATCGGTTGTTCGATTGGGTTCGACCCAAAGGGTTCAGTTAAGATTAAGCTGTAATATTAATTATACCTTAATATTACTGATCGGAAGCGGCCTCCACCTAGGCATTCCGATCACTTGACCTTACTGAAGAATTAGCTCTATAATAATTCTGAACCCTCTATCAGAATAATACACTTGTTGGAAGGACACCATTCCTTTCACGAAGTACTCTCCACCATCCTCACTTGATACACACACACCATAATTCATTGTATATTTGTGTTTGCCATGGGCATAGTTATGGAAATTAAATCCAACGACAAAAATCTGCCTCCACGTTCAAATACGCCTGAAAAGACACATGCCTAATGCTTGCAGGACATCAGAATTTGGTTTCTCTTCAACCACCTATCAACGTTTTCTATATAAACGTCACAATTCATGATGAATTGAATAAATTGAAGTGTAAGATGTAAAATTCATAATTATGTCACGGTTAGAACGTTTATATCACCTTGTGATGAAACCAATTAAAGAATTCAGCTTTGCATTTCTCCATGACTTCTTCTCTACGTAGATGAGGTAGAGTACTAGCTAAGAATGTACTCCTCAAACTTCCTAGGAAGTCAAAGACACGAGGTAAATCAGCATTGCAATCATTTTAATTGTTCATAACTTTGAATACAATTCATTCCTAAACATATTATACCTTTCGTATTCACTAAGAATGTCGCTGTTTCGTAACACGAACAAATGAGCACACTCGAGTTCCTTTTCGAGTTTTACCCTCATTTGACACACGACCGCTATCCACCGTGAACAACTCTGGTATTTCAGCGTTGTCCATTGTGGAGTCCACGTCGGCATTCACATTTCGCCCGAGATCTCGTGTTTTTGTGTCAACTGACGCCTAAAAGTAATTGGAGCAGAAGTTTGCTATCTCTTCGGTGAGATAAGCATTGCATATGGAACCTTCAACTCGAGCCTTGTTTCCAATTTTTTGTTTCAAGTGATTGAGAAACTTGCAATCATAGTTATATTAATGTATAAACAAGTCATGACAATGAATGGGTTGTAAAAAAGAGGATGTGAATGGGTCTTTAATTTACCTTTCGAAGGGATACATCTATCTATATTGAACAGGACCACATAACTTGCCCTCATATGGCAAATGAAAAGGTAAATGCTCCATGGAGTTAAAGAATGTAGGAGGGAAAACCTTCTCAAGCTTGCAAAGGATCTCAGCTATGTTTTTCTCCAATTGCTCCATGTCACTAACTGTGATTGTGTAGCAACACAAATCGTTGAAGAATTGGCTGATCTATGTAATTGCATTCCAAATATACCCAAGGAGAAATTCCCTCAAAGCAGTGAGCAACAACCTCTCATGAACACGTGACAGTCATGACTTTTTATTTCGTGTAGCTTACATGCTTGCAAATCTACGCATTTGCTCAAATTAGAGGCGTAACCATCAAAAAACCGCGGCTTTTTAAACCCACTCACACAAAACTTTTCTTTGAGCCTTGTCAAGAGCGAATGGATCCTTTGGCATGAACTCTTTTCCTCTATCATCCTCCTGAAGATGAAGCTGCGGCCGTTTACAATATTTGGCAATGTCATTTCGAGCTGATGGCGTGTCACATGTATGCTTTTTTACATCCATTATAGTGTGAATTAACTGATTAAAGAAGTTCTTTTCAATGTGCATGACATCTAAGTTGTGACGAATGAGAAGATGCTTCCATTATGGAAGCTCCCAATGTGTGCCTTGCTTGAACCACCTTTTTTTAGATTTTTTGAGGCGTTTAAGTGCATCGGGCCCATCTGTTGCCTTCGGAAGGTCTTTCACACATTCCCATAGTTCTTCTCCTGACATGATGTGTGGAGGTGCACCTTTTTCAACTTTGTTTTTACAAAATGCAGTTATACTATTTTGAAAAGGGTGATCAGTCGAAAGGAATTGCGGTGGCAATCAAACCAAGAAACTTAAACACCATGTTTGAGCCAAAATGCTTTGCTTTTCTCCATGAAATATGGACAAGCCTTCTTACCAGCTGTGGTCCAATCGGACAACATACCATAAGCCGAGAAGTCACTAACGGTCCATAGGATGGTTGCTCGAAGATTGAAATTCTGTTTCCTCGAAATATCGTAAGTATTTGCGCCAACTTCCCATAATTGTTTCAACTCTTCTATCAACGGTTGCATGTACACATCCAAGTTTCCCTTAGGGTTTTTAGGACTAGGAACGAGCAACGAAGGGAACATGAATTGCCTTTTCATACACATTGAGGGAGGCAAGTTATAAAGGGTCAAAATGACAGGCCAACAAGAATATTGTCTCCCAAACTTACCATGAGGAACAAAAACATCTGTACACAAGCCAAGTCGAACATTATGAGGCTCGGAGGATAACTTGGGAAAGCAACTATCGAGGTGTTTCCAAGCTTCAAAACATTCAAAGGCACTAAGCTACCTTTAGAAGTCTTCTTATATCGGTCGCTGCCACACACCCTACATGTAGATAGCTGAGCATCATCCTTCCAAAACAACATACATACTTTCAGGCACGCATGAATCTTTTGATGAGGCAGCTCCAACCCCTTCACAATCTTCTTGACCTCATAGAATATGTCGGCCATATGGTTGTTGCTAGGAATGACCAAAGAAGCAAACCCATCAACACATCTGTGGGGCAAATTATACTCGCACTTTAGACTAGTAATTCTAGCAGCCATCTCTAACATAGACAATGAACTCCCCTTGTATAATAGTTGTTCAGAAGCCTTTAATAAATCCAGAAAATTCTTAGCTTGTGCATTAGGCTCTTCCTCTGATGAAACACTAGCCTGTTTGGAATGCCCTTGACCTTGAGTATGACCAAAAGCATCAAAAACCATTTCACGATATTCATTGGACCGCCATTCAGGAACTCCTGGAAACCCTTCCCCATGACACATCCACTCATAGTAATTAGGTACAAAACCCTTGTGATATAAATGAATTTTAACCGTTTTCACATCCCAAAGCCGTTTATTCTTACATTTAAAAGACGGACACCTAACTTCATTCGGGTTACTACTCTCGGGATGATCTTTGACGTACTGAATGAATTCATCAACCCCTTTCACGAACTCTGGATTAATAGAATGTCCAACCTTCTTTTGAACTCTGTTCGTTTCATGATTACAACTTCTACACAATTCACGCATATGTATAATCACATTAGTCACAAAGCGTATTTAATATTCATTATTCATCGAAGTGTTATGAAAATGCAAATGAGATTTGAAATGATGTCCAAGGGTCCTTATCACTCAAACCTAACCCATCCTTGTACGTTTAATCCCACTAGTGAATGTAAGCCAGGTTTTCAATTCTATGGAAAATCTGGCAGCATTTCCCTATAATTCTCCAAGTACACGATGTAGGCGATTAGATACACCTACATATGTACCTAGAGAACATTGTAGAGAAATGGCAAGCCATGATATTCCCTATAATCAATAACAAGGCATACATTCACGACCTAAGTGAGAATTAACATATAAGGACAGTCCCAACCGGGGACTATTCAAGACATATTCCTAATGTGTATGCCTTGAATGGGTATCCAGGCATATGATTATGCAAATGATTCATTTACAAAATATATAAAGTAAAGGACACATGCATTATATTAAACAAATATATTATAATTTACCTAAACTAAACAAATATATTAAACAATTATTAAACATTATACAAAACAAATATATTAAACTAAATAAACTAACATACAATATATTAAACTAAACTAAACTAATATACATCATTATATTAAACTAAACCAAACTAAACTAACATATCATAATACAACATATTCATTTCAAATATTTCAACATATTTAAACATAAAATACAACAAACATGTATACACTACACAAAAAACAATGATAAACTAACATATATCTATATACAATTAGTCACTAACATGCCATGTATAAACTAAAATAAGAATTTTAGGTTTTATAATGTCCCTAACCTCTACATCTGCACTATTTATTGACAATCAAACCAAGTAAATCTACAAATCCAACAAATAATTAAAATTAAAAACTTAATTAGGATTATGGAGGAGGCGTTAGTTTTGATTAATTTAAAAAAAAAAGGGCAAGTCTTACCGGCTGCAGAACGGCGGGAGGATGGAGGCGGTGGTGGTTTTGGTCGCAACGGCGAAGGAGGAGGGTGGATGTTGTAGAAATGGTGATGGGTGGTTAAGGTTAACCGGAAAAAAAAAACCCAAATAAAACACTACTTACCGAGTGGCGGCCCAGGAGTCACAAGGGGGCGGCGGTGAAAGACGGGTGGTTGCGGTGAAACGACGGTGGTTGTTGTTGACATGGTGTTGATGGTTAGGGTTTACTAAATAAAAATAAATAAATAAATAAATCAAAATCCATTACTCTTACCAATCGATGGCCAAGGAATCAAAAGGGACGACGCTCACAGGCTGGTGGTTGTGGCGGATCAACGTTGGTTGCCCCCTTTCTCTTTCTCTTTCTCTTTCTCCCTTTTCGTCGTTCTTTCTCTTCCCCCTTTCTCTTTCTGTTTCGAAAAAGCAGATCTAAAGCCCCCCTTTTTTTATTATATTATTTCCGACGGAATGATTTTCTGTCGAAAATTAGTATTTCCGACGGAATATTTCGTCGGAATATATTTTACGATGGAACATTCCGTCAGTAAGTACCTTTTCCGACAGATTAAATTTCATCGGAAAATTCGAATTTTCCAACGGAATTTTAGGTCCATTGGAACGATTTCGTCGAAAATCGGCCTATTTCTAATAGTGTAAGCTTTTCCGGCCACCTCCCCTCCCCAGCCCCACTTCTATTTCAAACCGACCTCCCCCTGCCAACCTCCGTCCCTTCACCATTCCCCCTTCCTCATCCCCTCCCCGAACACCTCAAAACCCCTCCCTTTTCCCTCGCTTCTTGATTTCCAGCCACCTCCCAAACAAATTTTTGATTTCCGGCCTAATTTCACCCCCACCCACGCAAACTCACCCTTGAAATCTCGTCCAGCCTCCCTTAACACCCAAAAATTCTCAACCCCCTCAAAAACCAGAACCCCTTTTTTATTTCTAGATTTTGGAGTTTTGGGATTTTTCGGGTGTTTTAAATTCTGGGTTTCAGGGACATTGGAGTGGATTTTGGGGGTGGTTGTAGGGAAGGAGGGGGTTAGAGACGGCTAAAGAAAAGGAGGGCAACAAGAGTGGGGGATGGTCGGAAATTGGAAAAGGGAGGCGGAGGGGCAACAAGTGCGGCAAGGGTAGGTGTAGTCTAAAACTGGACAAAAGAGGGGGAGGCGGCGGCAAGGGGCTGGGGTTGGTTGAAAACTGGAAAAGGGAGGGAGAGGAGGGGCGGCAGGGGGTTAGTAAAGGTCACGTGGTCCAGTCAATGCGGAGTAAAAAGTCGACGACGAGATTCCAGCTCTTATAGTCTTTTACAACATTTTGCATTTTAACAGTACTATCTTACAACATATTTTATATAGATAGTTCCTCACAAAAATAAATTTTTATTAGCTAGTTTCTCACAAAAAATCCTAAAAATAATGATAAAACCGCTAGCCTATATATTCCAAGGCCATATAAAATTATGGACGATAAATGAAAGAGCAAATTAAAGAAAATCAGTGAGATCGAAGGAATTGCTGATGGCTTTGAAAGAATGAAGATGAGAGCATAGAAAATGAAGAACAGTTCTGATGTAGGGTTTGAGCATGTGAGGTGACGGAAGGGATATTTGGTTGTTGGGAAAACACCCTAGAGTTAAACTACCTAACTAACCACTAACCTAAGCATAATGGTAAGTAAGGGTCATTTTTCCACAGGGACTAAGGGGAATCACCAACAAGTGTTAATTATAATAAGCTAGACCGGATCAAGGATTGGAAGTTTATGGACTAACTATTTTAGACTAAAGAAATTACAAGGGAAAGAAGTGCTAGGGATAAATGGGGTTCACACCAACCAAACCAAATAATCGATAACAAGGATAAATCATGAACGAACATACATGGGTGATAGAATGGAAACTCAATGTTGCCTTCTTTCAAAGCCACAACACTAAAAATTTCCTAGACCAAACAACTAACATGATAAGAAACAAAGTCTTAATGATAGGATGTGGGTTTCTAACTCGAGTTTGTCTTTCGATCGCTCCAAGATAGCATGAAGTACAAATAATTGGGATTTCTCACTGAAATTACTACACTAAAGCATCCTAATCATAGAAACAAGGCATCCACATTCATGAACGGAGTATAATCTAATCACACAAGAGAAGACTCACAATCCAACTCCATTTCTCAATGCAAGTATAGGAAGTGAAGTACATGAGTATAAAGTTGGCCACCAAAATACACATTCAAACAATCAATTCATGAGCAAACAATCTTCAAACCATATAGAACACAAAAACATCTCAGATTTAATCAACCCATGGCTTAGTTGGGATTTCACCCAACCCCTAGCTAAGTAACTACTCACAAATCATGGATAAGAGTAACATTCTAACATTGAGCATGCAAGAATAATTAACAAGGATTAAGAGAAAATTAAGATTCACATAACCATATAAAAAAACAGAAAATAATTAAGAAGAGAAGAGAGTAAGAGATTACTACTTGAAGCTTCAAAGTTAAAGAGAAATGTTGAAGTTGAGAGAATAAAGCTTGAAATTATTATCTTCTACAATGCTTGAGTTTAAGAGATTCTAAGTTAAGATAACTAATTAATTAAAGATCTACATTGTTAATTAATTAAGAGGAAGAGCCTAAGAAGACTAAGGGTGAAGAAGATCTCCCCTACAAATGAAGCTAAAGGGATATTATATATCCCCCAAGTAAAAGGACGGAGAAAACAAGAATCGGCCCATCTACAGGTCGGCACGGACGTGCAGACCTGTTAAAATGAGAACAGTAGCTACTTCCTAACCTTGCACGGACGTGCAGGTCTTTGCACAGACATGCAACTTTTTGGCACGGACGTGCAACTTTTTCTAGCGAAACAGCTTCATTTCGAAAGGTCATAACTTCTTCATTACTCATCGGAATAAGGCATGTGACCAATCATTGGAAAGCTCTTGAGATGAACTTTAATCTCCAATTTGAAT
Organism: Chenopodium quinoa; assembly: GCF_001683475.1. Taxonomy (NCBI): domain Eukaryota; kingdom Viridiplantae; phylum Streptophyta; class Magnoliopsida; order Caryophyllales; family Amaranthaceae; genus Chenopodium; species Chenopodium quinoa. The sequence goes on from NW_018743292.1 coordinate 10,263,222, forward strand.
TACTTCAAAAAATTGAAGAAAAAAGTTATGGTCATTTGAAGTTGACCTTAGTGCAAATACCCTTCCAAATGCTCTTATTTCACTCTTGGACACTTTTCCTTGCTTCTTTCATTCTCCCATAGTTCCCTTATTTCCTCTTCTTATCTCCAACTTCTTTTTATCTTTGTCCAAAAGTTTCAAAGTGCCATCTTTATACCTAAATATACACCAAAACACTAGCAACCCTGTGAAGCATATGAGACACAAAAAAATGCATAAAAATAGAGTAATTAGTGAACTAAGGCATTGATATCTCACAATTCTAAGGCTCAAAATCACTCTAAAATCATACAAAATTACAAGCTACCATGAAGTGAGCTTTTAGAGTATGAAGTGAGCTAGGCTATTAAAATATAAGCATTAACACAAAACTAAAAGTCCAACAAATTTACTTTGTGTATGCTTAAGTTTTGGAACCGGGTACCCACCGTGTAACAGGTCCAAAAAATCAAGAACAGGGGAACTGGGACCGAATCCAAGAATTTGGAATTAGATTCGGTACTAGTGGAACGTAACCCGTTCCGGGTCTGGACCAGGCGGGTTCAAAGCAGTTCCTCGGGACCAGGTACCCACTTTTTCTACTTACCCCTACTTGTAACAAAATATGAAATCTCCAAAATTCTATAATGTAATTCCTTAAATAAAACACCACAATATGCTGACGTGACAAAATTTGATTGGCCCGTATTTAGTATTTTGATTTTTAATTTGAATTATTTTTTATGTCCATAATATAATGTATTAAAATTGTATTTTATATTATGTATTCTTTTTAAAACATGTATTTTTTTACAAAAATAGATAATTATAAATTATGAAAATCTATTTTTATAATATTAATTAATTTTTGAAATTATACTTATAATTAAAAATCAGAAAATCATTATAATTTGTTGAAAAAAAAAAACGAATTTCTTGTAGTGAATGTTCTTTTGTTGCAAAGAAAACGAATTTCTTGTAGTGAATGTTCTTCATTCATGTCATAGATTAGTCACCCATTCCCAAAATCATTGTAATTTGATCTCAAATCCAGCCTTAAGTCCCAATGAAAATCCGTCAATGAATTGTGTTTTTGGTCATTACTTTGTATGTTATTCACCTTAAGGTTCAAAATCTGGGAATCTTTTCTTTTTTTTTCTCTTTTTTTTTTATTTTTTTTATGTTTTGCTGTTATTTGTGATTTCAAAAACAATATTGGTAACGTATATTATGGTGACCTAAAACTCAGATTGTTCAATTTTGTCAAAGAACAAGGGGTATCAAGGTTGTAGAAGATGTAAAGATTGCATTTATTTTTTGTTCGCAATCCTAGTTTGATCCGAAAAGAGATATGTGATTTTTTTAATCTATTTGTATTTAAGGCATTTACCTATGTTTATTTTGGTCATCATGGCATCACCTTACATTGTTTAGGTAATGACCAAATTAAATACAAGTAAATGCCATAACCACAAATAGATTATAAAAATCGCACGTCTCTATTTCGAATCAAACAAGGTTTGCGAAAAATCCTCATCGATCGTTACCCATTAGTCATTAACAAAAATTGAAAGATCTGTGTTTTAGATCATCATAATACACACTACCAATGTTATTTTCGTCCTCAAAATTAACAAGCAACTTGATTTTTACATAATTAAAATTATCAAACCCTAAGGATGAAAATTGTATACTAATTATGTAAGAAAATTCGAAAACCCAATAAAAAAATCAGATCTTTGGACGAATTGTTGGTCGGAATTTGGTCTGAGTTCCGACTAGATTAAATTATACAAGATTTGGGGGGTGGTTAATTAGGATCATGAATGAAGAACAATGATGAATATTTGATTTTCTAAATTTAAATTATATTTTAATTTTAGGAAATGATTTTAAAAAAATAAAAATTGATTTTCAAATACTATAATCTGTATTATTATAAAAAAATATACTCATATTTACAATTATACATACACTAGATGAAGCCCGTGCGATGCACGGTTTGTTTGAATTTTTTAAAATAATTTTTTTTGTATTTATGCGCTAAAATTTGTTATATATTTAAATAAAATTCCTAATCTCAAAAGATAATATTTTATATTTAGTTAATTTAAACTTAAAATCCTCATTGGCCAATTTTGCTTATGTGGCATTTGAATTATGTAATTCTAAAAGAAATTAGAAATCTCTTATTTAATTGGCTACAACTAAAATTTCTAATCCTACATGGCGCGCTAAGAAATTTTAATCCTATATGGCTCTCTAAAAACTCGGGAAAAAATTCCCCTTCATATATATACTAATTTTGTGCCCCATGCGATGCCCGAGTTGTTTACTGAAATTTAAAATAATACTTTTTATCTAAAATGTATATATATGCTATTTGAATTTTCTAATCATAGATTAATATCACTTGACAATCATACTTGTCCGTTTATGGGTATTTTATAGATTAATAATCACTTGACAATCTTAAAAAATTAGAAGTAATTATGCACAACAAAAAAAGAACGGTTGTCTAAAGTTGTGATCTTTTTTCATCTGTTCTAAACATCTAAGCAAGGAAAGACCAACTGGTTGCATGTTAAGACTTAAGAGAATGGTTATATATAATAACATGTCTATTTGATTTTTTTTTTTCCTTTTGTACCTTTCTGGATTCGTCATTTGTATAAAAATATTGATATTTTATTGAAAATAAAATTCTAAACCAAAAGTTTTATTGAAAATAAAACTCTAAATTAACTTTTTTATCATACTAAATCATCCAAATTTTATTAAAAATAAAACACTTAAATAAGTTTTTTAATCCTATTGAATCTATCCAACTTTTTTATCCTATTCAGCAAAAAATATATTCAAATAAATCCCACTGTCATATTAATAATTAATTGTTGCCTACGTGACGCGACACTTGGTGAAAATTTAGAATGTCAAGTGTCGTTATCTCGTGGCCTGGCTGCAAGACCGGCTTTATTTACTTTTTACCCGAGTGATGCCCAGATTGTTGATAAAATTTTAGGATAAACTTTTTGGCTTGAATGTTAAATATAGTCATATAATCCCTTTCATAATGCAGAATATTTAGACATACAATATCTCTTATTTATAAAACTTATTTTTACTTATTCTGTACAACTGAAAGTATTTTTACCAAACTAATTTTTTTTTTTTTACTGAATAAAACTTATTTTTACTTATTCTGTTTTTTTTTAAAAAATAAATTAATGTATCATAAATGGATCTTATTTTAAAGATTTTTTAAAACGACATTTATGGTAGAAATAGAACCAATTTATAGGATATTTATTAAAAGTTATGATAAATTTTGTATATATGAAATATTAGAAGTTTGTCGATAATAAAACTCTATACTACATTTTTATCTTAAAAAATCTAGTTGAAATTCTCTTACTTAGCATCATATGTGTCACAATAATACCCATTTGTCACCTACGTGGCGCGACACTTGGCAAAAAACTAGAATGTCAAATGTCGATATCTCGTGACCTGGTTGCATGACCGAATTTATTTATTAGTGATATGATATTATATTATAGTACATTTTGGCCTTTTAAAAATAAAGGAAAATTTGAGTAACCAAAACATGTCACGTAAGCATGTTATGGTTTTTTTTTTTTTTTTTTTTAAATCTACCATAAATTATATGTTAACATAATTGGTCAAAATTTTGCCAGCTTTAACTTAAGTCTACAACAACAGATTGACTTCAAAACTACTTGAGATCACGTACAATAAAATATACGAGGAGTCAATTTTAATAGCATAACCATACCAAACTTGTTCTTCTAGTGATTAAAGTACTCCTTAAAATTGATTCTAATTCTAAAAATATTAAGGCGAAAAGGAAAGAAAAGAAATTTATTTTTTTTTCCCCCTTAAAAATATCAAAATGAGAGTTAGGAAACTTAATAAGGAGTAATACAAAGCAACAAATTGCTTAGACGACTAAAAAGATAAGAGAAGTTTAACATGGGAGAGCCTAATCTCGCGGTATACTTAGCTGTGAGTTTTGTAGGTTCGGCAGCTGCTATTCTTGCTTGGGTTGCCGAGGCTAAAAAGATTAAGGTACGATTTCATTTAATTTAAAACTTAACAATATAGTTCTCGAATTAAATCCCTGAAAATGAACGATTAGATTTGTTCACATTGATGACAATCAGGTGGCAGACGTTAGTATGATGGAGCTCGGAATATGCAAATACCCAAGTTCTCCGGCTAGCATACTTGGGTACATAGCAGCAGTGCTCGTACTTTTAAACCAAATAGGTATAAGTGCTATAGCTCGCTCTGCTTGTCGCGGGACAAATAATACCTACACTCAAAAATCCTTTGTTAATCCAACTTTCTGCTTCATTTTATCATGGTACGTAACTGATCGTTTTCATTTGGTTTTTTTAAGTCCAAAATTGTTGTATCATTATTACAGAACTTGGAATTAACGAGCGCACGTCTCTTTAATATAATACCAAGTATTTGTTATGCCCCATAAATTTAAACAACGTAACATTTTTTGTACAACGTGGGTTGTACTTGTACGTGCCCTTAGAATAATTGATACTTTGTATATGTAAATTTTCCGTTTTTGTCATACGTTACAGGATTTGTTCTGGTTCCGGAATTGCTCTCCTAATATCTGGTGCATATCTCAGCGGTCACCAAGAATTTCTAGCTGCAACAAAAGTTTGCTACACCTTAAAACCTCGCTTATTTGACGCGGGTGGCTCGATGGAAATTATTGGATGCACCCTAGGTCTGTGCTCTGCTTACTACTTCTGGGCTAATAGTCAACCAGCACCCAACCAAGCGGTTTCACATCAAGATGGCGTTGCAATGGCTGATTCTCGCGTTGATGCTGCCCCTACGTACTCGAACAACCCCAAGCAACAGCAATATGTTTGAATTCATGTCCTTAAAAGGGTGCTTCTAAAGTTTTAAAGCAGACTGTCGAATTTGAGATTTTTTTTTTTTTTTATTTTTTTTTTGAGGCATGTTATTAGCATTGAATCAAATGTTAATTTATTTAAGGAAAAATACACTTTAATAAACCCAACTATTGGCGATTTACTAGCAGACCAATGGCAGAATCAGCACAATTAGTGGAGAAAACGCGACGGAAATGCGACGGCGACGACATACGGGGTTGCTGATTTGGTGTGCGAGATAATAGGAAGATGCGGTGGTTATTGGTCGCGCTGCTGGTCGGTGTTTTGAGACGCGAGCTGCTAGGTTTTGTGTGATGAGATGCGGTGTGATGGTGCGTGGCTGGTGCGCAGTGGTTTACGTGGTGTTGCGCGGTTGTTTTGGTGGCTGCTATATGCTTTTAGGGGTCAGGGATGGATGGTAAAGGCCGGCCGGCTGTTTTCGGTGGTTAAGGGGGGGTTGGCCGGCCGGTTTTCGGCGAGGTTGGGGGCTGGGGTTAGGGTTCCGGTGAGGTTAGGGGGCGGGGAGAGGTGGCTGGAATTTTGTTTTTTTTTTTATTATTTTATGTTTAATATGTTTTTTTAACTCTTAATTTTGCACCATTCACATGTTGACACATGGCGATTTTTGAAAAAAAAAAAAAAAACAACCTCTTTCAGCAGGTCACCGGTCATTGGGACCATTAGAGGCAAACTGACCCCATTGTTAGGATTATTAGATAATAAACCTTAGTTGGGATTATTAAAAGTAAATCACTCATAATTGGGATTATTAAAATGTATTTTTACTTTATCTAAAAAGCTACTTTTTTATTGCTAAAATTTTGTTATTATTTTGAATATCGCACATATTTGTCAATGCATTACTTTGGCCATTAAAATGTTTAGTTACGTATTAGTACAAGCATACTTCACATAATAATTGAATATTATCTCCATTTAATTAAAGATCTACCAGGGTCGGATCTATTCATGTGCACAGTGGTGCACGTGAGTCACTAGTAAAAATAAAAAAAAATAAAAAAAAAAGAAAAAGAAAAAAAATGATGTTAGGTTTTTTTTTATATATCAAAGAGACCCCTTATTATAGATAGACGGTCTCTTTGATGCTGTTATTGCTACAACAGCTTTGCGCTTATTATAGATAGACGATCTCTTTGATGCTGCTATTGCATTTTACTTGGCTTTTTGCGCTGCTTTCTTTTTTTCATTAAAGAGACCGGTTATATTTAATAACTGGTCTCTTAAGTTATCTCACTTTTTATTTATAAATCTCACTTTTTATGGTGGTATTTTTCAAAAAACTAACATAATCAATTAATCAGTCAAAACTTGGCCAGCTTTGGCTTATTTATTTTATTTATTTTAAAGAGAATGACTTAAATATACTTGAGATTTGAGAACACGTATAATATATACGACTAGTCAACTTAGAAGTACAACTGTACAAAGGGCCAGTTCTTCTAAACTAATAAATAGCTCTAATACTAAAATAATTAAGGTAATGATGAAAAGGAAAATCAGAGAAAAATAGAAATTAAAGAAGATATATATTAATAATGTATATTAGGACTATTATTGAGCAACTATTTAAGCTGAGGATTATACAATAATCAAGGGAGCTAAGGTTAATATTCATGGGAGAGGGCAAAGTTGTGGTGTTCATTGTTGTGGGTTTCCTAGGTTTGGCAGCTGCTGCTCTTGCTTTTGCTGCTGAAGCCACTAAGATTAAGGTAATATATTTGTCTAATTTAATGAATTTCTTTTGATTATAATTCTTTAACAATCAAAACTAGCTAGTTAATAGATTATATTATATGTGTATAAGAAAAAAATTTGCCAGTTTATTAAGAGATAATAATAATGGTTGAACTTTTAAGTGACGATATATGACTCTTTGTGTTTACTATACCATCACGTTATTAGTTTGTGATGAAGAGAATTGAATAAAAAGAAATGAAGCATAAATTTATTTTTAAATGAAGAAACAAATTAAACAATCCACATACTCGTAGTAAATATGAAAAACACAACAAAATTCAGATTAGTCGGAATTTAATAAACTATGATTTTGTTCATGTTGATGATTATCAGGTATCGGATATTAGTATAACGGAATTCAATACATGTGAATACCCAAGCTCTCCAGCAAACATACTTGGATACACAGCAGCTTTGCTAACATTTATCGCTCAGATAACCATTAGTATTGTAGCTCGCTGTGCTTGTTTGCCTAGCGACTCCAACAGTCAATCCCCTGGAGTAACCTTTGCTTTCATTTTATCTTGGTAATCTTCTAAATGTAGATAAATTAAATATAACTACCAAGTATCATTTTTACTAATTTGCAATTAATCAATCTATAAAAAGCAATGAAAAATGATATATATTGCCCTAAGGGTTATGTATAAGAAGTTAAAAGAGAAAAGTATTTGTGAAATATCTTCATTAATTACACTGATTTGCGCGTGATTTTGTCATGCATTCCTATACTAGTCCCAAATAAAGAAAGATATTTAATGCTTATTTGTAGCCCTAAGGACTACATATAACATTACCCAAAATTAATTAGTACTTCGCATAAATTAAAGATACAATATGTAGAGCAAATGTCCATATCTAAGCTTAATCTTTAAATTTATTTTCATTACTAATATATGTGGGCCCACTAATTTTAAAATTGATAAGAGGGTTCACCGGCATGCCACGTGCAAGGGCTCCTTTCTTTAATGATTAGCACGACTTTTTTATTGTCCATTTTAGGCATAACCCATTTGACCACAAGGCATGCTAGCACGACACATGGGCCTACACAGCTCGGTCCGTTCCTAGCTTTATTTCCAACTTTAAAGCTTAGAGTGGAGGGAAGTTAATTGGTATGAACAATATGATTGAGTATTTCCTAAGGTCTAGGGATGTTAATTGACATGAGAGTTATTTGCTTTATTGAATATTGAATTGATGCCAACTTTCTTTCTTGTTAATTTGTCATTTGTCATTTGTGACAGGGTTGGTTCTGTTATAGGAATTGGTCTCCTAGTATATGCTGCTAATCTTAGCACTCGTCAAGAGTTTCTCGGATCAATAGGACTTTGCTACACCCTAAAAACTGGATTATTTGCTTCTGGTGGCGTTCTAGCACTTCTTGCTTGTATCCTTGGCATGTCTTCCTCCTACAGCTTCTCGACCAATCGCCGTTCATCAATAGCAGTTCCATATCATGGTGGCATTGCCATGGCAAATTCTCAGTTTGCTGATGCCCCTACGTAAGCAACAACAATATGTTTGAATTATTTTATACTTGCAACTAGTTTCTTTGTGGAGTTTGAGATCATGTCCTAATTTAATATAGTGCTTTTAAACTTTGGAATGAGATTTGCATAGTTTGTAATAATAGAAGAAGAAAAAATTGTAAAAGCATTTAATTGTACAAAGAAAAAAAAAAGTTGCTTAGAGTGCTTTGAAACTTTGGAATGGATTTGATAATTTGTATTGGAAAAAAAAATTATAAAACCATTAAATGGTAGGGGAAAAAAAGTTGCTTGACTCAATTATGAATTAGTTTGATGTCAATTTCACTCTGGTAGCCTATAATGACACAAGATTGGTTTTATGCTCAATCAACTGTTCACTAGGAAATTAACTAACTATGCTCGCCTAAACATTATTATCAATAGATTTCAATAATTGTTCCTTTGTACAATCCAATGAAAATATTAAGAGAATTCTAAGCAAAAACACGTTATGCATCTTCAAAAAAAATCCAACATATTTCAAAGCTAAAACACAAACAAGTTATGCATCTTCAAAAAAAAATCCAACACATACATGCATATCTATAAAGAACTCCTAGTTCTTCTAAATTCGCTTGTTCTCACTCCATGTTTCCCTACATCCTCCTCCGGTAGCCTTAACGTGAATCTTTCCCAACTCTTCATCTCCACTAGATCAACTACGGCGACATGTCCCGTTGAATTCCACCTCTTATGCTTCCCAAACAGCCCCTCCTCGACGTCCCTCTCCGGCCTCACCTCGAAGACATTATGATTTTCCACCTCGCATCCCAACTCATAAACCCCTCCCACATCCACCAAAGTCAACTCACTAGGTTCCGGCACAAGATACGCCCGACAAAGAGGACATGTATTGTGATCCTTAAGCCAAGGTTCCAAGCAAGTAACATGAAAAATGTGGTTGCACTTTGGCAGCAAACGCAGCATTTCGTCTGCCTCGAATGGGCTCAGGCACACCGAGCACTCTAGTGGGTCGGTATCATCCCTAAGGGCCGCCACCTCGGAGTATTTAAATATAGGGAAGGTTTCGAGGATGGAGGAATCTAGCCCAATGCTAGCCGGATGAGCAAGCCCATCATTGACCCATACTTGAGGTTGAGGCCTTACTTAGGGTTTGCAATAATTGTAGAAGATGAGGATGATGATGATCACGATGATTCCGGTGACCGATAACGCAAGGCCTAGGTGAAGAGGGTTTATGTAAGGTGGAAACCGAGATGATGTCCAACCAAAATAGACAAATGTAGAAACATGGTGTAGTAATAAGGCTTAGGAGATATTAAATTAGGAGGTTAGGGTGGTGATGTTTATTTGAGTGTATCATTATGAAAACAATGGACCTTTCGTTGACATAAATAAGATAAAACTTCAATTATGGTGAGAATGTTCGAACATTTGAATTAGGATATGTTTTGAGGCATTCAAACTAAGAAATTAAAGGACTTGTGTTGACAAATAATTCATTTGATATTATATATATATATATATATATATATATATATATATATATATATATATATATATATATATATATATATATATATATATATATATATATATATATATATATATATAGAGGAAGGCTCATGTAAGAACCCTCCTCTATATAAGAACTCAATCTTATATAAGAACCAATCTCAACCATTTATTAGTTTTGATCCAACCATCTAAAACCATCCTTTAGTAATGGCATTTCTGTAATTCTTTTTTTATGTTTTAAATTTTTTTCTACTCTTATGTTCTAAATCTAGTCTACCTATTTTCTAATTTTTTTTTTCTATGTTCCAAATTTAGTCTACTTATATACTAAAGTTTTTTTTTTTTTTTTTTTTTTTTTTTTTTTTTTCCTATGTTCTAAATTTTTCCAACCTATGTTCTAAAGTTTTTTTTCTTCTTCTTATGTTCTAAATATTCTTTTACCTATGTTCTAAATTCTTTTGCCTATGATCTAAATTCAGTCTACTTATGTTCTAAAGTTTTTTTTTCCTAAGTTCTAAATTTTTACTACCTATGTTCTAAAGTTTCTTTTTTTTTTCTTTTTTTTTGTTTACGTTCTAAATATTCTTTTACCTATATTCTAAATATTCTTTTATCTATGTTCAAAATTTTTTTTTTCTATGTTCTAAATTTAGTCTACTTATGTTCTAAAGTTTTTTTTTCCTGTGTTCTAAATTTTTTCAACCTATGTTCTAATTTTTTCCTATATTCTAAATTTTTTCTACCTATGTTCTAACGGTTTTTATTTCCTATGTTTAAAATATTATTTCCTATGTTCAAAATTCTTTTGCCTATGTTCTAAATTCAGTCTACTTATGTTCTAAAGGTTTTTTTTTTTTTTTTTTTTTTTTTTTTTTATTTATGTTCTAAACTTTTACTACCTATTTTCTAAAGTTTTTCTTATATAGTTATTTATAAATATTGCCTATGTAGGATTCGAACCTATATCAACTATGCATTTGCATAGTGCTCTACCACTTGAGCTAATAGATTTTTAATATAAATCAACACCCTCCCATAGAAGCCGAGGAAAACAATCACATGCAATGTAGAAACTCAAATGCGACAATTTTGCATAAAGAAGATCTATGGACACCCCATTGAACTTAAATCTCATCACCGGGACAAAAACATCAGGCACAGGGTGCAACTTTGTAACCTCAGGCATCTCAGAAAGCATCTAATGGAGTTCTTCGAAGAAATCTTCCTATATCCAGTAAAATATAACAAGTTAAGGGGCACTAAAGTAGCAAAAAATAATGGAAAAAGTATAGAAGCAGACAAAAGTTATATCTTACCTCTCGCGTAGCATGTCTAGGGGCAACACATAGGATATTTATATCAACTCCAGGACTACGCACCTATTTACAACAACCAAAAAAAAACAAGAAGAAGAATTTAAAGCATAAGAAAACAAATATCTAGAACATAGGAAAAAATTTAGAACATAAGCTGAAAAAATAATTTAAAACATAGGAAAAAATTTAGAACATAAGCTGAAAAAATAATATAGAATATAGGAAAAAAAATTACTACATAGGAAAAATTTAGAACATAAACAAACAAACATATGAAAAATAATTTAGAACATAGGAAAAAATTTAGAACATAAATTGAAAAAATAATTTCGAACATAGAAAAAAAATTTAAAACATAAGCTGAAAAAATAATTTAAAATATAGGAAAAAATTTAGAACATAAGAAAAACTTTAGAATTTAGGAAAAAAATTTAGATTATAGGAAAATTTAGAACATAAGCAAACCAACTTTTAAAACATAAGAAAAAATTTAGAACGTAAGCTGAAAAAAAAATTTAGAACATAGAAAAAAATTTAAAACATAAGCTGAAAAAAAAATTTAGAACATAAGGAAAAAAAATGTATAATATAGGAAAAAAAATTTAGAACATATGAAAAATTTAGAACCTAAACAAACAAACATTTAGAATATATGAAAAATAATTTAGAATATAGGAAAAAATTTAGAACATAAGCTAAAAAATAATTTAGAACATAGGAAAAAATTTAGAACATAAGCTGAAAAAAAAAATTTAGAACATAAGAAAAAATTTAGAACATATGCTGAAAAAAATTATTTAGAACATAGAAAAAAAAAATTTAGAACATAAACAAACAAACATTTAAAACATATGAAAAATAATTTAGAACATAAACTGAAAAAAATAATTTAGAATATAGGAAAAAAATTTAAAACATAAGTTGAAAAAATAATTTAGAACATAGGAAAAAATTTAAAACATAAGCCGAAAAAATAATATAGAATATAGGAAAAAAAATTTAAAACATAGGCTAAATTTAGAACATATGAAAAATAATTTAGAACATAGGAAAAAATTAAGAACATAATCTGAAAAAATAATTTAGAATATAGGAAAAAATTTAAAACATAAGTTGAAAAAAATAATTTAGAACATATGAAAAAATTTAGAATGTAAGCTGAAAAAATAATTTAGAATATATGAAATAATTAGAACATAAGCAGAAAAAAAATTAGAACATAGGAAAACTTTAGAACATAAGCCGAAAAAAGTTTAGAACATAAAGAGGGGTTCTTATATAAGATTGGGTTCTTATATAAGGAGAGGTTCTTACCGGATCCCTCCCCTATAGGAAGGCTCATGTAAGAACCACCCTTTATGTGAGAACACTCCTAATATATGAGAACAAATCTAAGCCTTAGGATCAAACGATATCAACGGCTCTAATAAATCCAAACTTTTGATATCAAATGATATACTGCTGCTACTCAGAAAAACAGAGCAAAGAACTACAAGCTTCAATTTCAATGAGATTCAAGAATTTCGAACACAATTCCGTTCGATTTTTGTCAGATTTCAGCAGCAACAAAAATCAACAAGTTTCTTAGATTATACAGGTAAATAATCAATAAAAGCTATGTTAGTTTTCTCCGAATGTAATTTTCTTAATTTTGTCAATATTTTCGAATTTCATGGTTTGAATGTTGGATTTTCGTTAAAATATTATCAATGAGTGATCTTAGCATCAAAATTTATAAAATATTTTTCAATTACATGTTAATCTTAGTGCTTGAGAATTTCAAATTGTTCAGTTCGAATTTTTTTCGTTAAAATTTTGGATAATTTTCGTTAAAATATTCGATTATATTCGTTAAAATTCAATGAGAAATTTTCAATTTGAGTATTTAAGAACTATTAAATTGCCTATTAATCTTATTATGTCCAGTTGAATGAGCTCAATTTTCGATTTGAGTATTTCAATTGAAGGTATGTAAATTGAGCATATATAATTAAAATGAGCAAAAAGAATTAAAATGAGCAAATACAAAAAAAAAAAATGAGCAACTATAAAATGAGCAAAATAAGTTGTGTTGTTGTGGTACAATCGTTCTTGTGTTGTTATTTTAAATTTGAGTGTCATTGTTGCGTTCTTGATGTTGCTGCTAAAATAGTTAGTTTTGTTAGTGGTTATGCTTCCTAGATTGAGCTCTTGTGTGTGTTCTGAAATCAGAAACTGATTTCAGTTCTAATTTTAGATTCTGAAATTACTGTGTGTGTGTGTAAGAGAGTGTGTGTGTGTGTGTGTGTGTGTGTGAGAGTGAGTATAAGAGTGTATATGTGTGCAGGATCTGAGAAGGAAGGGGATGAAGTTGATTCGATGTGTAGCATATGTGGGATTGGAGAGGAAAGCGAGCTTCACTGTTTGAAGGAGTGCGTAATTGACAGACATATTTGGGATACGTGTCAAGGTAGCTTACTATCAATTACTTTCTAAAAATATTAGACATGTCTGTGTTATACATATATTGATTGACCTGATATATTTGTCTAGAACTGGATAATTCCTTCTTGGTCTTTATAACCCTAACCTCAGTTCCTTTACACACATAAGCATCTGTATTAATCTTCATCACGCTAGCCCAGCAGTAGCTTGTGTTATACTTGTTAACTATTAGCTAAGCTGTGCTTTAGTTGCAATGTTGCAGTGATAGACGAGCAATTGTTCTTCTTTAGGTATGATTTTGGTTTTTAATGTATCTTTGATTTCATTATTTTCTAGATCTTGTTTTTTATTTTCGCTTGATTTGGGTGTGAATAGATTTGCATTGATTGGAACTGGAATCACAAAAAAATCAAATAGAATTGTTGTCATCATGCATATTAAGCTCATAATTGTTGATGTTTCAGGTACTTGTATGGGGATCTATATGCAAGCAATAATATATGGGCAACTACTGAGAATCCAACAAACTGTGAAAACCTTAGCACAGTAGCAATTAATGTCGTTTAGTTGTGTAAAAGACTCACCACTTCAGTGCAGTGCTGGAGCAACTACACTTCCAGCTCTGGGATACATATATTCATTTGCACAGGACAACTAGAAAGATGTTCTCAATCTAGCCAGCATCGGAGTTTACAAAGTTGTTTGCCCAAGCTGTTGCAACTATGCTTACTCAAAGGAGATTGCAAGGCCTGCCACTAGTCCAACTCCAAGTCCATCATCCCCTTCAAGGGGAGCTCATTCTCTTGCACCTCTTAGAGATTGGCTATCCTTTCTTCTCTGCTTCCTGATTCAGCATTTATTATTTTGAGCATTGTTTCATTTGCATTCAGCTAGGATAGTCGTATACTCGTATATATATATAGTTGTTTGTATCTCCGTGGATTTGAGAAGCGTGTTGAAATTTTTCGAGATACACATTATTGTAATTGGGAGTGTGTGTATATATATATATGTATTAATCTTGTTACATTTCAAACTTTAGTATATTATAATTAAAATAAAGCTACAAAAACAAAACAAAAAACAAAAAACAAAAAAAAAAAAAAAAAAAACGGAGAAAAGGTAGGGGTTCAGGAGAAAACCGCTACTTTTAAGTTGTAAAAAATCAAATTCGTACTAAATTATATGAGCAAAAAAAATGGTTTGAAATGATTTTATAACTATATAAACTTTGTTATAATTAAACTCTCATACAAACTTGTGTCTCCACATTATATAAATGAACCTACGTGGGATTCAAACCCACATCTTTTGTGCATTTGCACAATGCTCTACCCTTGAGCTAGTAGGCTAACGTATTTAAAACATTCAAACAACACTCACAAATGAGCATTAATTTGACAAAATGAGCAAGAATCATTTGCTCATTTGACAAATGAGCATTAAATAGTTTGCTCATTTGACATAGGAGCATTGAATTTTTTTTGCTCATTTGACAAATTAGTAAAGAATATATATTAATTTTTGACAAAATAAGCCAAAATTAACAAATGAGCAAAAATTTAGTTGCTCATTTGTTAAATGAGCAAATAGTTGGTAGCTCATTTGTCAAATGAGCAAACATTTCTTTAATCATTCATTAAATCAACAAGCATTTCTTTGCTCATTTGTGAAATGAACAAACATTTTTTTGCTCGTTTGTGAAATGAGCAAACATTTTTTTGCTCATTTGTGAAATGAGCAAACATTAGTTTTCTCATTTGTCAAATGAGCAAATAATTAGTTACTCATCTGTAAAATAAGCAAATATTTCTTTGATCAGTTAGGAAATGAGCAATCGAATTTTTGCTCATTTAACAAATAAGCAAATAGTTAGTTGCTCATTTGTAACAGATATATGTCCTTTCCAATGGTAACATATGTAATCTACAGACATCACAAGGAGACAAATTATCCAACAAGGCATACATAAGGGACACTGGGATAGGAGCATCAACAGATTAATTAATAGCAGCACCATATAGCATGGCAGTGACAACATCACAGCAAGCATCGATATGTGGTCTACGTATAGCTTTCAGGTACAACTTCCGTAATATTGTTGCTTGTCCTTCTCCTGTTACCATCTAGCAAGCCACTTCTAGGAGTGCAAAGAATATTACTCCCTAATTCCGTATACTTTGTATGCATCTTC
The DNA here is from genome assembly GCF_001683475.1 of Chenopodium quinoa. Lineage (NCBI taxonomy): Eukaryota > Viridiplantae > Streptophyta > Magnoliopsida > Caryophyllales > Amaranthaceae > Chenopodium > Chenopodium quinoa. The sequence continues at coordinate 10,278,889 of NW_018743292.1, forward strand.
GATTTCACCAAATTAAACAGAGAAGTGTAACCATTAAGGATCGACCACCAATATGTTAACTCCTCAGCCACCAAAGAAAATGGTTCTGCAGATAGTTCATGTTCAAGCACAAAACTAACAACAGCTTGCAAACCTGTTAAATACACACACACAGAGTACAATATTAGTCATTAATTTGCACCTGTGTAATGACCCCAAATTTGCACACAAAAGCTTTATTTATCTTTCTTTTATATTTTGGTTCACTTTGGAGCTATTACTTGCCATGCAGAGGAAAATTAATTGACACAAAACACTCATTACTAAGACAAACCGCCCAGAATAACCCAATTTTACAACACACCCATCCTTAGTGACAGATAGTAATGACTCCAAGCACCACTAGATGAGCAGCATTTCACGCTTGCACAATTCATGAGGGTTGCAATTTTTACTATACCAACGGTTGTACCTAGAGCTGTGTACAACCACACTCATTTTTTTGCTCATTTGTATTTTTGAAATGAGAAAAATTTTCAAATGAGCAAAAAAAATGAGTGTGGTTGTATTTAGCTCTAGGTACAACTGGTTGTATAGTGAAGGCTCTGCAGGAGAGGACCCCGGTAAATTCAAGGAAGATTTTCTTTAAGCTATATATGTTATAGGAAGATATATAAACCAAGAAGGTTGACAGGTTGTAGACAAATAAACCTACAGTTTCTAAAAGGCCATTGTATGTAAGTTTTGGTTCGGTTCTAATAATCTAAGTTGTAATGGTGTTTTTATGAATAAATGGGAGAAACAGGAAAGGTATGAAAGTGAGTTGAAGTAAAAGAAGCTTTCACATGAAAAAACTGACTGCAGTCATCCATCCCAATATGCATTTCAATGCCTTTGCAAATGGCACCAAATGCTAATGTAATACATGCTCGACAACTTCCAACGATATTGCTTTGTAATATCAAATCTCTCTAGACTAATGGCAGGCTATAACTAAACCATATTCAATGATATTCTTTTACAAAGCATAATTAATATCCAAAAGCAAAAAATGGGCAAATTAATTGACAAATGAACAAAGAATCACTTCAGTCCATCACAAACATAAATGGCACACGAAATTATAATCATCATAATGATTTGTATTCTACAAGAACCTACTAAAGCACTGTTCTATTTTTAGTTTTAACATTTTAACTTCATCAAAGTAAGTGGGACACCAGACAAACAGAAGTCTATATTATTATAGCTTGGTCACTTCAGCTAAAAATAGAAACAAATGAAAAAAATTCATTATCTTTCAGAAAATTAATATAACTAGTAGTTACCTCCATATATATGCTTGATAATTCTTTTCTTTCAAGTATACTGGCAGCATCAGAACTATCAAGCGTTGGAGCCAGGTACTTATCAACCAAAGAATCCATATAATCAATTTGTTTTGGGAGCGACTAGATAGATTCCAAATGTATTAATGCCTGCATGATGGAAACAACTTTCATAAGAGCAGCAAAAGAATCCCTCTTTTCCTGTCTCAACTTCAGTCTGGACAACAAGAATATTTCTTCATCAAAAAACAATTTATGGCATTTAGGACTGCAGAGTTTATGAAATCTTTATATATGTATTCTTATAGGTGTATAAACACCATGATGTTTCCAAATATCAATAAAATGTACCTCCAAAAGTGGCTTTGACAATTGGACATGATATCACAGGAACATCTCCAAATGTAGCTCCAACAAGGATATCTCGAGCTTTTTCAGCATTTCCATAAACCTACAAAACAAAGCAAGACAAAGACACTGTTATCCCATTAAGAACCTTAAGATAGCACAGATATTAGAACATGGCACAACATTACCTCATTGTGAGTAAAATAACGGCAAGCTGAGAAAAAAAATGAGGTTAACAGGAAGATTGCCCCACAAAGGTCACAGGCTCTAAAGGTTCAAACAGAGTAGGCATTGTCTCCAAATAAGAGTTGGAGTTTAAGGCTGCATGCAATTGTATATTTGATACTCCTCAGCTGAACTGTTGGGACTAGTGTAATGTTTTATTTTATTCGATTCATTACAATTTTTAGTAAATAAACATAGGAGATGTTCAAAACTTCACAAAAATATACGCATATTAACAATCACAATTAATAATATGATGTCAAGTTAGTGTTGATCTTCAGTAACATTACATATTTCTAGGAGCTTGTAGAATTATCAGATTGTAATCTAATATGCTGATTATGATTGCCAACAATCTTACGAGAGATGACAATCCAAACTACCTTGTAAAAGCGATAATAAATGTACAACCAATTCAGGAAAACAAAACATAGTTAACAACCACCAACAACCAAAAAACTAGCACAAAAATGGCACAACAACAACGATTCAAAAATCACTGAAATTTCGAACCTATATTCGAAAAATTCTGAACCTAAATTCGAAAAAAAATCACTGAAATTTTGAACCTAAATTTCGAGAAAAAAAATCACTGAAATTTCGAACCTAAAATCTGAACCTAAATTCGAAAAAAATTCATTGAAATTTCGAAAAAATCGTGGAAATTTGAATGAAAATAGCCGAAAATAAATGAAAATCAAATTAGAAAATCGCATAAATCAAATCGCAATAAATAAAATCGCAAAAATCAAATCGAAAAATCGCAAAATCTACTTGCACATCATGCGTTTTTCATGAAAATTTGAACCAAAAAAAAAAAAAAAAAAGGTACCTGATTTGAGCAATTTAGGTTGTTTTATGTGAAATTTGAACAAAAATTCTTCAATTTGCAACAATTTTGTGTTCGATTTTGGGATTTGAGGAGAGAGAAATACAAGAGGTTTGAAATTTTGAGGAGAAAGAGATGTTGAACGTGAAAGCCAAGAAGAATAGCAAAGAGAATGGAGGTGTAATTCAAGAAATTACGAAAATGTCATTATTATTTTTTTTTTGATGGTTAGATTTAATTTGATCAATGGCTAGATTTGTTCTCATATATATTAGAGTTCTCACATAAGGGATGTGTTCTCACATGATCCCATTTCTATATATATATATATATATATATATATATATATATATATATATTTGGTGAGAACCACCTTCTATGTGAGAACTCATCCCATATATTATTAAATCCAATGGTTGTGATTAATCACATAAACCTCCTAAAAACCACGCCTAACTGTCTTCTCTCTCCACCCAGTTAACTGACTTCTCTCTCCACCACGAAGCTTCATCAATGGCGTCTAATGAATAACTTCATCTTCATACAACTATCTCAATTATTCTCTCTACGCTGTTTTACTGCCGTTTATTGCAATCATTGAGACGCTTAGTAACGTTGTTTCTCATTGCTTCGAATTGGATTCCCCAAGTAATCATAAGCAAGTTCACACCGACCTCGCTCACTTGCTCGATTTTAGTAATTGCAATTGCAATCGCTGCTACAAAATCGAATTCGCCAGGTTATTGAATTGCATATTAATCTTAGTATTTGAATTTATTGTTATGATAATTTTTTATTATTGAGGTTTGTTCTGCTCTCATTGAATTGCATGTTTAATTGCATCAATTATTGATTTGATTGAATTTACTTCTTTGAAGAATTGAATCAATTATTTAGGTTTGATTAATTTGATAGAGATTGAAAATTTGAAATCAAATTTAAAATGAGCAAATAAATTGAAAATGAGCAAACCTAAATATGTGTAATAATATAGAAAAAATATAATGAGCAAAAATATATTTAAAATGAGCAAATACAAAACAAAAATGAGCAAATGAGCAAATGAGCTAAATAAGTTGGTGATGGTGGTGGTGGTAGGGTGCAGGGGACAGGGCGGCGGCAGGGGAGTGAGAGTGAGACAAGTTGTGGTGGTGATGGTGATGGTGGTAGGGTGCAGAGGCAGGGACAGGGGCGGAGGAAGGAGAGAGAGTTTGGTGGTGGTGGTGGTGGTGGTGGTGATTGTACGGTGTAAGGAAGAGGGTGAGAAATGGCATACAGCTTATTATCATGAGTTACAGAAGCAGTGAAAGAGGTAGTTGTAGCTAATGCTAATGCTAATGCTAATGCTAGGATTAGAAGAGAGAGAGTGCCCATATTATTGTGAAGAAAAAAGAGTAGAGAGAAAGAAAGTGGAGGGAATTTGTAGATTAGAGTATCATTGTTGCGTTCTTGTTGCTGTTTCTAGGATAGTTTGTTTTACTTGGGTTGTGCTTCCTAAATACTTATTTTCTTATTTGTCAAATGAGCATTGAGTTATTTGCTCGTTTGACAAATGAGCATTCATTTATTTGCTCATTTGACAAAAAAATCAAAGAATTGTTTGCTTATTTCACAAATGATCATTGAGTTCCTTGGTCTGCTTGCCTGTGCACAAGACCCACCCCCTTCTTCTTGGTCTGTTTCCTGCACACCAACCACACTTTCTTCTTCCACTTCCCTGCACAAACCTATCCCCCCTGCCCCCTCATATTTCTGCTTGCAGTTCTGATTTCAAAACTGATTTCAGTTCTAATTTTAGATTCCGAAATTATTGTGTGTATGTGTGTGTAAGTGAGTGTAAGAGTGTGTGTTTGCTTCTGGCCGTGTACATTCTTACTTAAGAATCTGATTTCAGTTCTAATTATTGAGAGTCTGTATGTAAGTGTGTTTAAGGGGGTGCATATTCACTTGTTACTATTTTGTGGAATTGTTAATGACTTGTTATTTCAATTATGTTTAATGATAGAAATGATGAGGAACAATGAACATCTTGACAGTCATTCTAGTACCATCGCAAATGTGCCAACTACTCCTACAATAGTAGTTTCTCCTAAAGTAGCACCTTTGCTCACTCTGGAGGAACAAAAGAATGGCTTCCAATATGCCCCAATGAGTTGAAACCAGCTATAGGGATGAAGTTTAATAGTCTTGAAGAGGGCCTTGAATTTTATAAAAGTTACGCATTTGCTTCTGGATTCAACACAAGAAAGTCTACAACTAAAAGACAAAGAAGAAGCAAAGAATTGAAATCACAGTATATCTTATGCAATAAGGAAGGATACAAAGAGAAAAGAAAGGCTACTGTTGAAAAAGATTTAAATAACAAGGAAGGAGAAAGCAATGAAGAAATAGCTTTAATCAAAGGAAGAGACTCGTTACTCGTGTTGGGTGCAAGGCACATATTGTCATAAAGCATTTTGATGATAACAAATTCATAGTGTCACAATTTCATGAGAGACATACTCATGCACTTTATACACCTAATTGCAATCTCTTCCTAAAAGAAGGAAGGAAAATGAACATATTGCACAAAAAAATAATTGTGAATAATTCTAAGTTAACACTTTCAAAGTCTCTTATGTTTCATGAATTCTCTATATGTTCTAATAAAAGTTGTTTGTTCATTTGAAAAATGAGCATTGAATTGTTTGTTCATTTGAAAAATGAGCATTAAATTGTTTGCTCATTTGAAAAATGAGCATTAAATTGTTCAAATGAGCAAGCAAATAATTAGATGAGCATTGAATTGTTTGCTCATTTTAAAAATGAGCATTGAATTATTTGCTTATTTGACAAACTGTTTTGTTCTTTAAATAGGTGAATATTGGTCCCTTTACAACTTTTTGAATGAGAAGGAAATTGTTGGAGGATATGATAACATTAGTGCATCTAAGCAAGATTTCAAAAACTTTCATAGAGATTTAAAAGCATACATTCAAGGAAGCGATGCTCAAATGTTCGTGAATAACTTTACCAACAAAAAGCTAATGTGGAGCGCTTTTTTCTTTGATTTTGAAATGGATGAAGATTATTGCCTTTGTAGAGCATTGTAGGCAGACCCCCTTTATAAAAAGAGTTATGCTTTATTTGGTGATATGGTACCCTTTGATACCACATACTAAACCAATAGGTAATTCATAATAATCACAATTCATTTTTATGTTATAATTATAGCTTAACTTAATGACTTTGTTTTAAACGAACTTAGTATAATTGTTTGCTTACTTCAATGTGAAAAGTGAATATCCTCATAAGAGTATGTATGTGGGCATTAAATTGCATGTTCATTTGACAAATGAGCATTGAATTATTTGGTCATTTGACAAATGAACAAAGAATTGTTTGCTTATTTCACAAATGAGCATTGAGTTATTTGCTCATTTGACAAATGAGCATTCAATTATTTTCTCATTTGACAAAAGAGCAAAGAATTGTTTGCTTATTTCACAAATGAGGATTGAGTTATTTGCTCATTTGACAAATGAGCAATCAATTATTTGCTCATTTGTCAAATGAGCATTGGATTATTTGCTCATTTAAAATTTAATCTGCATGTGTAAACAGGTACAGCATGGTGTTTACTCCATTTACAGGGGTTGACCATCATAAGGGCTCCATTTGCTTGTTTCATAGCAAATGAAGATATTGTGTCATTTGAGTGGCTGTTTAGATCATTTCTCAAGGCAATGAGTGGGAATGAACCTAATTGTATGATTACGGATCAGGATCCGGCAATGAAAATTGTTGTTACAAGTGTGTGTAAGAAGACTGAACATCGCTTCTGTATGTGGCATATAATGAAAAAGTTACCAGATAAGGTGGAGAAATCAATCATGCAAGAAGAAACTGGTTTCCTAAAAAAATTATGTGCTTGCGTTTGGCATCTTGAAATTGAACCTGCTGAGTTTGAAGAAATGTGGAACAAGGTGATGGTTGAATACCACTTGGAAGAACATGAGTGGTTAGGTTATATGTACAAGATAAGGGACAAGTGGATTCCGGCATATTTCAGAGATGTGTTCCTTGGAGGAATAATGCGTACAACATCAAGATCCGAAAGTGAAAACAACTTTTTCTGCTCCTTTATCAATCCCCATGTGTCACTAGTTGAGTTTTACTTGAGATATGAAGTTGCAATTGATGCCCAAAGACACACTCAAGGTCAGAATGATAATGATTCAAAGCACAAATATCTTGAGTGTAAAACACCACTAGGGATAGAAAAGCATGCCTCACATTTATATATTAACTCTGTCTTTTATGAATTTCAATATGAGGTTGAAATTGCTTGTTTTTCTTGTGGTGTTGATGAATTGAAGAAAGAAAATGGATTGGAAGTTGTAAAAGTAAGTGAAGGAAATCGGACTAGAACATTTGATGTTGTGTTTAATCCAACTAACTATGACACCACATGTTCTTGCAAGCTATTTTATAGACAAGGAATTCCATGTAGACATATGATTTGGGTTTAGAAAGCAAAAAGGTTTGAAACCATTCCTGAGCAGTATATGCTATACAGATGGAATAATATGGCACTGAAGAAACCAATTTTTGACTTGGGAGGAAACCTGTTGGAGCAATGTGATAATATAATTGACAAGAAAAAATTGTTAAATGATTTATGGTCAGAGATACACACTTGTGTAAGTTTGGCAAAAGGCAAAGATGAAGATATTCAAGACCTTGTGATACATCTTCAAGGAATAAGAAAGGATTTGGAGGCTAAGAGGATTGCAAGAAATAATGAAACAACAGCTGGAAGTGCAAACAACAAAGAACAAGACATTGAGCTATTGATTGGAGCTAGTATGCCAACTGAAATAATTGTCAAACCACCAAAAATTTCAAAGAATAAAGGGACTAGAGTTCATGTATCAAATGAAGAGACTTCAAAAAAGAAAGGGGCTGAGATTGATGTGCCAAATGTTGAAACAAGAGGTAGAAGTGCAAAAAGGCTGAAGGGAGAAAAAGAAAAGAATGTAGAACAAAACCAGAAAAAGAAGAGATTATGTATAGGTTGTGGTAAATTGAGTCATCATGATATTAGAAATTGTCTAAAAAAAGTGTAATGATGCTTTTATATAAATATAAAATTTAATATTTTTAGCACATCCCCTCATTATTTATCGAACATATAGAAATTTTATGTTTTTAATTTTGTAGATTTTATATTTCTTAACAGAATCAATTATGTGTCAAATGAGTATTTCAATTATTTGTCAAATGAGCAAATAGTTAAGCAAATAATTATTTACTCATTTGTAAAATAATCAAACATTTCTTTGACCATTTGGAAAATGAGCAATCAATTTTTTGCTCATTTATCAAATGAGCAAATAGTTAGTTGCTCATTTGTCAAATGAGCAAATACTTTGTCAAATGAGCAAACATTTTTTTTAATCATTCATTAAATCAACAAGCATTTCTTTGATCATTTGTCAAATGAGCAAATAGTTCATATAAACGCTAGGTATAATCGACAAAGTATTTCAAGTAAACACAAAAGATCCAATTTAAATATAACCACCACAAAAGTAACCATAATAAAAAATCAACACAAAAGATCCAATTTTGATTCAAATATAACCACCATTTTTACATCATTCAAAGACTAACAAAAATCTAATTTTGATTCAAACTAATTATCTAATTATGATTCAAATCGACACTACTAAATAACTTACATGTTGATAAAATCATTCTTTCTCTACTTCCCTAAACCTAGAAAGCCATATTAACACCACCAACTATCCAAATCAACACTACACCAAGTAAAATACTGAGCTTTTTCTTCTTAAGCCTTTTCTTCTTCACCCTTTTCTTCTTCAGCTTTTTCTTCTTCAGCCTTAACATAAACTTTCTTCTGCTTTTTCTTCTTTTGAGGAATTTCTTTAACGGACTGAATTGTGTTTATTTCACTTGAAATTATTGGCAGGGTGTACTTCACACGAAGTTTTTCTATTATTATCACCTGTAAAAAATAGAAAAGAAAAAATAAACATTAAGAAAATTTTAAAAAAATATAAATGCAGGAAGGAGGGTGAAGTAAGAAGCAGAAGAATAGAATAAGTACTAAGAAACCCATATATTGGCCATAGCCAGAATTTAATAATCGTCTTTTTTTATTATTAGATAAAGCTTATTCAGATTCAAAATCTGGCACAAAGTCTGATTTCCTTTACGATTATTTTAAACGAAAAGTAGCTTGAAATCTTACTAATAAGCTGCACAGACTGTTTATATTCATATGCAGCATACTTGATATGTAAGCCAAGACTATTAAAATGTTCTTATTACTTTATAAATTATATTCTAGCTTAATCTTGTATCAGAAGGCAAAGATATCAGTAGTAATGTGCAACAAATATATACAGATGAAGAAAAATAAGTTAGATCCGCTTAAAATTGTGTTATTGATCTGATTTATATTGTGGTAGCATATCAATAAATAATAAAGTTTTACTACATTTAAAGGTTCACTGGGTTCACTGCACTTTGGCTCAATGGCTCTACAGTTCATAGCCCAAGTTTCAGCCGAGGTGGAAAATGGAAGGTGGATGACTGGGTGTGCAAGGTCACTTTAGCAAAGAATAATTTGTTCATTTGAAAAATGAGCAAAGAACAATTTGCTCATTTAACAAATGAGCAAAGAATAATTTGCTCATCTGAAAAATGAGCAAATAATTGCTTGCTCATTTGAAAAATGACCAAATTATTGGCTGCTCATTTGACAAATGAGCAAGATTTAAATCACTCATGTCCTGCAGAAGGCGCATAACAATACATCACTAAGTGGCCAAAACCACACACACACACACACAAAATGCTAACTGAATGTGCTTCAGTTTAGTGCTAACCTTAGAGAGATGAGCTGAAATAACCAAAGATTTAAGATTTGAAAAATGAGAGGAGAACTGAGTGAAAACGAACTGGGCAAGATCACAGTTGATTTATAGACTGGATAATTTGATAGCCTTAGAGAAGCAAGCTACTTAGCATCCTTAATAGAGAGAGTTGTTATATTTCCATCATACTTGAATGATATAAGATTTGGGGCAAAAACTTGCAAATATTGTAGGTCATGACAGTGGTAGAACTCCAGTGATTTCAGGTTTGGGTGAGGGCTGTATTTTTTGCATTACTAGGCCATAATTAAACTCCAAAATAAATCTTTCAAGAGAAAAACAGGTAGATAAAATCAAGTTAAAAACATCGTCTGTGAGGTTTACAGTTCTTAGGAAAGACATTGGGAGAAGCAAAAACATGAGCAGGAAAATAATAGCTATTGGAATAACCAGGACTAAAAGATACGTTTAAATTTAGGTCGAGCTCACAAACACATCAAATGAGAAAAGAACAATTTCCTCATTTGACAAATGAGCAAAGAATGATTTGATCATTTGAAAAATGAGCAAATTATTGGCTGCTCATGTAACAAATGAGCAAGATTTATTTCCATAAGCAAATAAGACTTACATTATTCTTCTTCAAACCTGAAGGCCACATTGACAAACCCATGTATGTTTCCATAAGCCTCATCAATGAAACTCCACAGTTCAAATGATTGATATCTGTAGACTTCCAAGGAGAATCAATCGCAACATACTCCATGCGCTTGATATCGCTTGACATCACAGAGCTCTGTACATCTCCTCCATATTGCATAAAATTGCAAAATGCACTTCTCTGAAAATAAACACATTAAATGAGCAAACATTATAGATATTTCTAAAATCTAATCATTTTACTGAAATAAGCAAACATAATGTTAATAGACATTAACTTTTAAGTCGTACCAAATGTTTTAAAAGCTGTGTGTGATCTTCGGAATCTTCACTATAATCAATAACCTCGATATTACCATACTGTGTGTTAGTGCTGAAACATACCAAATAATAATGATCTCTTTCTTAAACTGGGAAGAAGAAAAGTTGAATGTCCTTCTTTGGGACAACAGTTTGGTCGTATAACTTCTTAGCAACCTCATGAAACATAGCATTCCGATGATTAACAGAATCAATCTCATAATGAACAAGACACTCCTACATGTTTACGAAAAAAAATAAAATTAAAACAACAGGAATACTGTAGAATAATTCAATAAAACAAAATAAATGAAAGAATATGAACTTACAGTAGCACAAAGCTTAAAAAAGAAACGAGCAGGAGAATTTGAGTCTCTAAATTGCTTATTACAATTCAGAATACTACACCGAGCATTAATGATTTCTGAATCAATTTTAGCTTGAGTATAAAGCTTTTCAAGTTGAAATCTCATGATTTCAACATTATCCTCTCCATTAACTTTGGATAAAAATACTTGTTCACTGCATAAAGGAATTAAGAAAGTTAGTATCACTAAAACAAATGGGAGTTAGTGTACAAGATAGCAAGTTCTATAATAAAAAAAATACTTACAAACGATTTTTATCATTATCAAACAGAGCTTCCAAGACACTTTTCTGAACTTCTGATAATGTAGAGTAAATGTTGATAATCCGAGACTTAAAAGGTGATCTAAGAAGCATTGATGGTTGAACTTTACGCTTCTTTAGAACAGGAACATCAACAGCACCTGCAGCAGAAGGACCAACATCTCCACTCAGAGGAACATCAGCATCAACAGCAACTGAAGGTCGTACAGTGGTTGGGGAGTTCTCCAGATCATCAATATTTTGAGAATCAAATCCTAAACTGAAAGTAGGAGTTCCAAATCCTTTTTTAATTGAAGATTTCAATCTAGATCGAATACTTGAACCTCTTTCAGCTTTTTCAATTTCAACTACAATAGCAGGACCCATTTTCAGAGAGACTATTTGCTATCTGAACGCTTTCAGTAGCAATCTTTATAACATCAATGGCTTCTGTTACGGTTGGACAATCAGCCCTAGCAAAGACTGAGGATTCAACATTCTTCTCATTAGCTGAAATCTTGGAAAATCTATCCCAAGCTTCAATGACAGCCGGATCTAGCCAATGCTCATCGTCTTGGCTAAAAGAAAGGCTATGATTTTCCGGCATAGCTTAGGAACTCAATCTTTGCTCGTCACAAATACCCATGGCATCTTCCCTCAGCTTCCGTATTTTCTCATTGTGAGGAAAATACTTGACAGCTTGTTCATGCTTTTCATTAAAGTCCATGTATGCCAAGACTAGGTTTGTAGATGCTGTTGCAAACTCCATAAGGCATTTCTGTAAAAAAAAAATACATAGTAAGATGAATATAAATGAAAGGAGTAAATATGAAATGAGCAAAGTGAATATGAAATGAGCAAAAATATAAAAATGAGCCAATTGAACTTTATTTGACAAATGATCAAAGTTTCCAGAAAAGTTATATAAATACCTTCTTTGGATCTTGTTCAGTTTCTTCATTTTTTGTACCAATAGGATCAGATTGTTCCTCAAAAAAAAAAAAAAAAAAAAAGTTAGAACAAGTTGAAAGCAAATATCCTAATTATTTGGTCATTTGACAAATAAGCAAAGTGGATATGAAATAAGCAAAGTGGATATGAAATAAGCAAATTGAACTTTATTTGACAAATGAGCACTAAAGTTTTGCTCATTTGACAAATGAGCAAAAAATTAATTGCTCATTTGACAATTGAGCAAATATATTTTTGCTGATTTAGAAGGTCCATTGATGTGCCATATAGAGCGCCACATTGCATCATTTTCCTAAAGGCAAGATTTGTTCCAATTCAATTCTACAAGCAATACCAAGGACATAGAAAAGCTAAGTATTGGTTGAAAGTGAAATACCATTTTTGGTTGTTTGCTGCCTGAAGGACCAACAAGCTTCAGATTTTTATCAAAAAGTCCAAGATTCCCCTTAAAAATTTCCAATTCCTCACAACTAGACAACATATTGGTTGTCCAACCTTTGAGGACTAAAGTTTCTCGTTTGGCTCTAACTTCCTCAATGACAAATTGATCAACATATAAAAGCTACAAACAAGTAAGATAGAAAAAATTAGTACATTAAAATTAAACAAAAATAAATAACAATTAATACATAAAAAATTAAGAAAAAAAACTTGGAAAATACCAGCCCCACCCCCTACTACCACCTACCTACACATTTCAATTCAGTAGCTGATCACAATTCTAATTTTAGAAATTGATTTCAAAATCTGATTTCTAAATCTAATTTCAGAATCTAATTTCATATTCTATTAAAGGTTGTGAGTGTGTGAATGTATGTGTATGTGTATGTGTGTGTGTGCACGCGTGTGTGTGTCTGTGTGTGTGTGTGTGTATGTGTGTGTGTGTGTATGTGTGTGTGTATGTATGTGTGTGTGTGTGTGTGAGTGAGAGTGTGTGCATGTGTATTTTCTTGTTAAAAAGTGTAATGATACTTTTATATACATATAACATTTAATACTTTTAGCAAATATATAGTTATTTTCAAATAGTTAGTTGCTCATTTGTCAAATGAGCAATTATTTAGTTGCTAATTTAACAAATGAGCAAAAACTTAGTTGCTAATTTGACAAATGAGCAAATAGTTCATTGATCATTTGTAAAATAAGCAAACAGTTCAAATAAACGCTAGGAATACCATAAGAAATAATAAAGACCCTGGAAAATATCGAGTAGGAAGCCCATCCCATTTCATCTTCGCCTTCACAAGAGAATCAAGGATAAACTTCGACCAACTTAAATCCTTGATTTTATCAACACTAGTAAAATATCTGAGAATGTCATGATTAACATTCTTGTTTTGTCCTCCTAGCATAAAATAACAAAATTAAATTAAAATGATCAAACAAGAACTAAAATGAGCAAAACGAAAGTAAAATGAACAAAATGAAATTAAAATGATCAAAATGAAAGTAAAATGAGCAATATGAAAATGAAAAGACTACCTGATATTAAAGTGGAAACACAAAGAACTACAAAATTGCGTTTGAACATTGGCCCAGCTGATCTATGGTTCTTCAAATACATTGAAAGCTCCCCAATGTTGACAGATAATGAGTTCTTTTTGAACTGTTTTTTCCATTGGGTGATGACTTTATCATCCTTTGAAAAAACATTTGCATCCATCTCCATGCCTCCAACTGGCAGCCCTAGGACCTCATGTACATGTTGTTCTGTAATCTTGAAAGGTTCGGAATCAGGAATATTCAAGGAACGACTCTGAGCATCAAAGTGCTTGACCAACCAAAAACCCAACTGCAAAGGCAGTTGGGACACTTTCAAAAACTCCAAGGACCCAAATCCTATAGCTCTAATTGCAATCAACTGATCTTCCGAAAGCTCCTTAAAAACATTAACGACAGATGAAGGTGACATCCTATTACGCAACGTCCCATAAACAACAGATTTTGATCCTTGCACTTCACCATCAGGATCCTCAAACTTCACATTCTGTTTTTCTTTCACTCCTTTTTCAACCTTATTTCCTTTTTCTGCTTCTTTTCACTGAGCTTCTCTTCTGCCACTACAGCCCCTGATGAACCAACATCAGCAGCAGCCCCTGATGAACCAACATTGGCAGCAGCCCTTGATAAACAAACATCGGCAGCAGCCTCCTTTTCAATAGAGTTCCTGCTCATACAAAATCATTAAAAAAAAAAAGTAAAATATCACATAGATTTTTTTTTTGGAAGTGTAGTGAAGAGCATACTTTACGGGAGGGTCTAGAGTATGCTATGATAGAGAAGCATAGGCTGATAAATTATCTAATGAACAATTGTAAAATGAGCAATCAATATTTTGTTCATTTAGCAAATGAGCAAATAGTTAGTTGCTCATTTGTCAAATGAGCAAATACTTAGTTGCTAATTTAACAAATAAGCAAAAACATAAATGCTCATTTGTCAAATGAGCAAATAGTTAGTTGCTCATTTGTGAAATGAGCAAACATTAGTTTGCTCATTTGTCAAATGAGCAAATAATTAGTTACTCATTTGTAAAATAAGAAAACATTAATTTAATCCTTTGGGAAATGAGCAATCAGTTTTTTGCTCATTTGTTAAATGAGCAAACATTTCTTTAATAATTCATTAAATCAACAAGCATTTAATAAGAAAATATAAAATGAGGAAATAAGAAAACACGTACATTATCCTTTCCAAATGTACATCCGTATAATCTTTAGCATTGTTAGGATCAGTAGCAACCGAAGAATCCATAGCAACGTTACAAAAAAAACCCGAAAAAAATGTAAGCTTACTTAAGCAAAGGAAAAATCAAATTAAGAAGCAAATTTGTAAGAGAAATAAAGAGGGGGAAGGGGGGTTCACCACATTTCTAACAAGAAGCAGAGGATCCACATTTCAGATAATGTCTTATTACACTGTGAACATGACAATTGCAAGGCTAGTTGAAGAAGCACCAAGGATTCACATAATCACGCCCAAGTGGCCTGGTTAACCAAGTAAGGAATTTAAAGCTAAATAATATATATAATCATACTACCCAGTACCCACAACATGCAGCATTACAACCCCTGCACCCAGCATTATCTTACACCCCACCCCACCCCACCCCGCCCCACCCAAATCTTAACCTACACCACACTAAATTCATCACCAACACAATTTCAACAATAATACATATTCCAAATCCGTTAAATGACTCTCTTGAACTAGCTGTAGTTTACAAAGAAGCTCGAGCTTTGTGAGAACAGGTTACTAGCATATGACTGCTCACTAGTGACTCAAAGACACAGTTCATAGTTCTAACTATACCCCAAAATTCCTTCAAATCAAAGTTTAAGAACTTTAAAGTTAAAAATATTGTCCTAAGTAGCACATCATTATCTCTTTGATGCAAGACAATTCAAAAATAATTCACACTTGTAATTGCATAAAAAGTACACACCACCTTTGACAGAACCTACTGCATCACCTACTAGTTTGATTGCATCACCTAATAGTTTGAGTTGATAAGATTATATGCGTGAAAAATAATACAAGGATAGATAGAGTAGTTTAAGTTAATTGTCAAATAATCACTGTTAATTGTCAAAGCATGAATAATTTAATGTAGCCAACATAGCTAATAATCACTAGACTAATTATACACCAATAACTAACAACTAAAGTGAAAACATAGCTAATATGCTTATAGACAAGCTAATACTCCATAGAAATTAAAAGTGAAATTACACTACTCCGATGAACCAGCTAACATATATAATTAATCATCGTTCAAAAGGCCAATGTATTGAACAAGAACATCTTGGTACAACTAACCAAGAAGATGACAGTTAGGTCAAGCACTCAAGCTGCTGAAAAAATTTTGCCATCTACTCCGAATATAATGTAAGACAAAGAGCCACAACATAATCGCAACAAAATAGCA
The DNA here is from genome assembly GCF_001683475.1 of Chenopodium quinoa. NCBI lineage: Eukaryota > Viridiplantae > Streptophyta > Magnoliopsida > Caryophyllales > Amaranthaceae > Chenopodium > Chenopodium quinoa. Next base: position 10,294,951 of record NW_018743292.1, read on the forward strand.
ACAAAACCGCAACATAATCGCAAAAAAATCGAGAAAAAATCGCAACAAAACCACAACATAATTTCGCAAATACACAACCAAAGCAAGAATACATGTTAAAAACTAAAATCAGGCAAAATAAAACTAAAATCAACATGATAATTACTCAAAAAACGAAAGTAAAACTAAAATCAACAAAAAAAAAACAAACTAAAACATAATCAACACAAAGTAACCTAAAATTAGTGAGCTGAAATCAACACAAATAAAACGAAAATCAAAACGAAAATAAACAATGAATGTAACCTATAATTAATTGAAAAACAGCAAAAATATAAACAATAAACTCACATTGACAAAGAATTGATGAAGATTGAAGAAGTTGTGATGAAAAATCAGAGAGAAAGACAGTAGAAAACCGGATGAACTTGAAGGAGGAGAGAGAAAAATTACGCGTGAAAGAGGAAGGAGGAGAGAAAAAAAACGCAGGAAATTGTTTTGAAATGAAATTGTTTTGTTTGACCAAGATTGTATTGTGACCGTTGGATGTAATTGATCCAACGGTTATAATGAGTCCTCATATATAATAGAGTTCTCACATAAGAGGTGTGGTCTCATATATATATATATATATATATATATATATATATATATATATATATATATATATATATATATATATATATATATAAATAATGATCAAATGTGTAAATCTTTAATCCGTTGTTATGGCTATTTGACTTGGACAAAGGCAGGGGTAGAGGGTGGTAGTGGCGCTCAGCCCATACAACAGGCTTCTTTTAAGTTTTTGTGTGGGCAAATGGGGGCATGAATTCCATTATCTAAAGACATTTTAATTCCTCTAGGCTCTAGTGGCTAGCATAATCCCTAATTCAAATTAACGTATATCCTTATCTTGTATTGTTTAAAGCGGTCTTTTAAGTGTTGCTCAACAAATAGTAAAAGTTATCCTACAACAATACTCTATAGAATAAACATCATATAAATTGTTCAATTCGCTTGTGTTAAAAACTAATTGTTCCACAATACAATGAACTTGCACAGTTTTCTTTAAAGTTAACAAGTGTAGATCACATATTATATTAGACAACATATTGTTATAAATAATGTTAAACAATAATATATGTAACATTAGTCCAACCAAATTACATGACTATATGAGAAAGTCTTGCCCCTAATCTTACGATTAACTTAATTTGAAAAATCTAACCATGTTATCTTCACACTTTAACCGATTACTGTGTACAGAGCAACTTCTAGTCAACTTCTCCCTCGTCATTTCTATTTTCTATTGTTTGGAAAAACAAATGCTCCGCTACCCCAGTCAACTTCCACTACGTGTCCATTTCTTTTTTTTTTTACTCCAAATTTTTCCAAAACTGAATTTTCTAACGCACTCTACACGATGTCGTTTGCCCCCTCGACGACCTCGGTCCCGGACCTACTCCCCGACCCGCCAACGCAGCCTAGTTTCATCTGCGTTGACTCGCCAGGTCGGGGAGCAAGGTCATCCCGGCAAAACGGGCACGTACTGTGATCCACTAACCAGCGGTTCACACATTCAACATGGAACACATGTTTACACTTGGGTAGCATACGTAATTTTTCATCCATCTCAAACTGGCTCAAGCACACTGAGCACTCTAATGAACCCTTATCGAGCCCAAGGCCGGACTTCTCGGAGTATATAAACACGGGAAAAGACTCGAGGACAGATGGGTTGAGTCCGCCTTGGGCCTGTTGGGTTGTTGTTTCACTAGCCGACCACCATTGGTAGCGGTTTAACCAATTACGAACTAGTACAAAGTAGACAACGATTAATAGCACAACAAACGACCCCACCAAAAATCCCTTGTTCCAATCTGGTTCCGAGGAGTGGTAAACATGGATGGATTGTGCTCTTACGAGTAAACGAGGTTGTAACATAGAAAAAAGGATTAATGTAATGAAGAAGCCGGATGCATTGTAGTAATGTTTGTACATGATGATTAGCACAACAAACGCCGCCACCAATAACCCCTTGTTCCAATTTGATTCCGAGGGATGGTGAACATCGATGGATTGTGCTCTTACGAGTAAACGAGGTTGTAATAAAGAAAAAAGGATTAATGTGATGAAGAAGCCGGATGCATCATAGTAGTATTTTCTAAGCAAGAACATCTTGATTACGTTGAAATTATTAGTAAGGTTCAAGGAGAAAATTATACTATAATGCCAATATATGACAAGCTAGGTATATATATATATGTATATATTAAAGCATACTTAAGGACGTGAATTACACTCCTAATAGTATAGACTACTGTTTAAAGAGATTCTAGAATAAGGATGTATTAAGTAAGAAAAAAAAATTAAGTCAATGTCAATGGTCAATTGATTACGATTATTATGAATCTATTCAAATAATAGTGGTAATATTTGTCCATATAATTGTGGAATAAAAGTGAAGAAATATACGTTATTCTTCGTGAACGTCTAATGTACTTCATATGATGACAATCATAGTTTGATGTTAGTCACGTTACAAGTTAGTCCATGGCGATGAATTTTCAATGGGATGGAAGGGTTCGACCGTTTTAAGTATTCAACAAAGACTTTTGAGTTTTGACTAGTCTTTAAGGCTTACTTTGGACAGGGTATGGTTCAATATTTTATCAATCTTGAAATCTTGGCTTGATTCTATTGGAATTTTATGAGCCACAAAATTGATCTTACATTCCGCTATATTATTATCAATAGATTCAACACATAATTGTGAGGAAACATTCTTGTATTCTTTCAGGAAAAAAAGTGCACCCTCTAGTACAAAATATTTCATGTTCATGTACTGAACATATGAATGAAGAAGATGCATCTAGTCATTCTAATGCACTACGCACGCGAATGCATAATGTATACATGTCACATAAAGTTTTCATGACCTTACGTGATATGCCGCAATTATTTCATGTTATCTGGGTTGTGTTTGTGATTGGTTTCATCTAAATTTCATGTTATTTATCAAATATATAAAAATTTGTAACTGTGGGTCAAGTTGATTGGATTCGATTTGGTTATTCTTGTTACTATCATGTTGGATTCGATTTTTTTTTCCTCAATAGTTCAAATTGCCAACTCTTATCACGGCCAGAAACACATTGCCTATTGTGTGGGCAAGGAAGCAGTACTTTGGTTACAAGTGACCAACAATTGACCCTTAAGACGTTTAAACCACACGTTACATTGTAATTGAACTCGTATAGAAGTTTTTGTTTTTTTTCCAAATGTGACACACGCCCAAACGAAATGTTACACATAGTACCCATCATTTTATGTCCATCACTACTTTATTTTTTTTTATTGAATAAGTTGATTTAGAAGAATATTATACTACAAATAAAAAATTTAAATTATCATACACCCTCTGTCTTTGATAATTGGCCAAGACTTCATTGGTCATTCACAACTATTATAACACAGCTACAACTCCTAGTCAATTTATTTTGGACAAATTCTTTCCGTACAGTTTCCATTGTCCTTAGCCCGGACCTTTCTTCATCCTCTTCTATCCAGCAGTCGGTTTCCGCCAAGTGTCCAGTCGAATTCCATCTCCAAATCTTACCAGTAAATTGAACATCTCGTTTCACTTCAGCTGTATCACTTACAACCTTAGCTCCCGACCCGCTTCCAGACTCATAAACACCATTCATATGCACCCGGACCGACTCATAAGGCATGGAAACAAGGTCAGCCCGGCAAATTGGGCATGTAGTGTGAGACGCCAACCAGCGGTCCACACATTGAAGGTGGAACAAATGATCACACTTTGGCAGCAAACGTAGCATTTCTTCCTCCTCGTACGGGCTTAAACACACGGCGCACTCTACCGGTCCCTTGTTGGATCCTCGTCGTGCTACATTAGAGTACGCAAAGACAGGAAAAACCCTAAGGATCGCCGGGTCAATCCCAACCCGGGCTCGATGGAGCGACCCGGGGTCCCGTGAGCTACAGAAGCGATTGAAGCATGCGTAAACAATGTAGTAAAGAATGGCGAAGATGATGAATGAGACTACAGCCACTAGTCCCATGTAAAGCGGGCTCCATACCGACTTTGAGTCTGAGTCTGAGTCTAAATCGCCAACATTGATGTATTGTGCTTTCGCAAGTAAAATAGTAGGGTGAAAAGAACAATAGTATAATGTGATGAATAAAATGTGTGTGTAGTAACAAGGTTTGCTAAACAATAAAATCATGTTAGAAATAAGAAGAGATTAGGAAAGAAATAGAGGAAGCATAGAGAAAATGGGAAAAATGAGCAAATATATCATGATATGTTAATGAAAATTAGCTGTTAATTTGTTCAAATTAGTGCCAACATACTAATTAGTGAAGAGGAATTGAATGATTACGAGAAAGACTTACTTTATAGTATCTTGAAGCCAAATCGTGAAGCCAACATAATATTTATGGGCTTAAAATTTGTGCAATTTAATAAAGGGAAGAGAAGTAGAAAGTGGCATGCCATTAGTAAGATTATATTGAGGAAATTAATATACTAAAATAAGTTTTGCCACTACCCACAAGCTAAGGGATGCGATCGTTCTTAACAAAAACATAATAAAATCAAGTGATCAAGGATGTGATCGTTGACGGTTGGTAGGTTGCATATACTTAATTAGCAGCTAGTGATTTAGGTTTGACATTGCAATTATTCCTTGGATATACTCTTGTTTAGATTGATTATGTTGACCGAGTATGCTCTTATCGATTAATGTGAAACAAGTGATAACGATACGGAATACTACCTAGACAACGTAGCTGACCGAACCGTACGTAAAGCTCAATTAGAATTCTCCAAAAGAATCTAACAACAACAATGAGACTTTTTACGAAACCTAGCAGATCCAAAATCCTCATCAACTCGGCTAGATATTCTATCTCACATCGTACATGTGTAAGTATCATATGGCTCCAAGCTTATTATAAATAGCATTAAGTACCCCGTTAATCCTCATTGGAGACGATTTTTGACACATTGTACTTTTACTAGCACCTCTCTCTCTATATATACACTTCTATATTCGATAACTTAGGCCTCGGAGGTAGTATCCTCGGTTAAACCTCAAAAGGGTAGCTAACATTCGTTATTTCCGGTGTAGACCTTGGCCATCCCATCCATACACGACTTATACAAGCATTCAGCCATATATGCCACACACTTACTACCTTAATTAGTCATCCACACAACTATACATTCAGTAGCTACCCTCATGATGACCATATATAGGAAATATATGCAACTTATCTTACGTCCACAATGTTATTATACAACTACTACTCCTAGTCAAACTACTTCTCAAAAAGTCTTCACGTATTGCCTCCGGTAACCTTAACCTGAACCTCTCTCCGTCCTCATCCCCGTCCCGTTCGATTTCTGTCAAGTGTCCGGTTGAGTTACACCTCCAAATATTGCTAATATACAGACCCTCGTGAATTTCTTCTATTTTCTCTAAGGTATCAATTCCAACCTCCGCTCCTAACATGCTTCCCGACTCATCAACATTACCCGATTCTACTCGAATCATCATCTCATCATGTATGGAGACGAGGTTAGCCCGACAAAGTGGACATGTCGTGTGAGCCGCCAACCAGTCATCCACGCAATGAAGGTGGAACACATGGTTACACTTGGACAACAAACGCAACGTATCTTCCTCTTCGAATAGGCTTAAGCACACGGCACACTCTAGAATTCCCTTATTAGACTCAAGGCTTGCCACATTAGAGTAGGTAAAAACAGGATAAGCCTCAAGGATGGCCTTGTCGAGTCCACCTCGAGGTCGTTGTGGTGGCTCAGGTTCCGGCGGCAGCCAGCAAAATTGAATAAAGCATGCGTATGCAGTGTAGTAGAAAATGATGAAGAACATGGTTAAGAACGTAGCCACTATTCCCGTGTAAAGCGGGTTCCATATCGAGTCTGAATCCAAATCCGAATCTGAATCATCAACATTGATGTATTGTGCACTTACAAGTAAAGTAGGAGGATAAAAAGAAGAAATAATTAAGAAAGATGTGAGGAGAAAAATGTATAATTGGTTACAATGTTTGCAAATAAAAGAGATCATGGTGAAAATAAGAAGAAATGGGGCTAGAAATAATAGAGTACGCATAAAGGAATGAAGATATACTTATAGTTATAGCCATATAATGAAAAATGTATCATATAATATACTCCCTCCGTCCCATAATATATGAGACGTTGGACTTTTTTCACTATTTATGCATTAGCTTTGACCATAATTTTTTACTAACATAATAAAAACATATTTTATCATAAAATATGATGTTAGATAGGTATTAATATAAAGTTTCATAATATAATTTTTAAAATAATTTTCATTAATATTTAATTATATAAAAATAAAGTCAAACTAGTACATTAGCATGTGTGCAGTGTTAACTGTGTCATGTATTATGGGACAAAGAGAGTATTTAATCAACTACCAAACAAGCTTGGTGGAGATGGTGGAGAACTTACCTTATAACTTTAAGGTCACAAGTTTGAGCCCCACCAACTATAGTTGCTTTGGGAGTAGTGGGATTCCCTTACCTCCCCCTCTACTCTCAAGCATTGACCTACGGAACTGGCCTGGTTGGCTTAACTTGTGAAAGGTACCGCTCTAATAGGGTCCTTCATCTTAGCTTAAAAAATGTATATATTTAATCAATATAGCTTACTTGATAGCTGAAATCTTGAGTAGAAAGTGGCATGCTATGAATTGGTTTTTACTTTTTAGGTTCTCTTGAATTCATGCTTGATTTCAAGCTTACGTAATTATCTAGTACTTGTATATATTAGTTGTGGTAGCTTATACATAAATCATTAGGATTGTATATATAATAGTCCATTTTTTAACTACGTTTTTAATCATGATTAACGCTTACATAATGTTTAAATCGTATCTAGGTAGCTATTTGTTTCATAAAACGTAATGACTGATTTCACATACGATTGATATCAGAATTGCAAATTAAGCATGATCCACTCTTAAAGTCTTAATACGTTCTAGAAGATATTACTTGTTGCACAATAAGTTATGTGGAGAAGCGTGTTAAGTCTGACCGTTTAACAAGGCGCCGTGATTCACACCTATTAATTGCCCAGTGTATACAGTGTTACTTGTTGTTTAATTTCTAATTTTGCGCTACAAAAACCCATCGAGATAAAATTCACAGAGGACTGAACTGGAGCGGACAAGATCGAAGAAAATCTGGGTCGAAATACTATCTTCTTTACATGTTACTCGTAATAAAGGGGTATAATTTATGAGACATAAAATATTCCTTTGTTGCAAGGAATATGAAACGGAGGTAGTATATGATTACTCCCCGGTCCGATTCCAAAAAAAAAAACTGTCTAGGACTAAGTCAGTTTAGGATGGTTCTACTCCATAATTAAACTAATAAAATTCCTAAATTGATTTATTTAATTTCTTCAATAAGTTATGAACTTGGAAAAATTGAACTTCTTCTATTCTTTTTTAGTTACACATGTATTTCTATTCCTATCATGTTTTTCAACACACAACTTTATTGATTAATATCTTTAATTAGTAATAAGGAAAAATTATAAAAAGTTGATGTTAATATAGTATACATTAAGTGCTTGTTTGGTTTAACATGGGAAATAAATTTCCCCACGAAGTCATATACTATGGGAAATAAATTCCCAAATGAAGTCATATACTATGGGAAGTTATTTACCTTGCTAATTGCATAAAAATTATACAAAAGTGTTTGGTTGACATCATGGGAATTAGTATTTCTTAAGAAATAACTTCCTATGCATTGTAGGAATTCACTCACCTAGGGGGGAATTGGTGAGTTATTTCCCATGCTATGTGGAAATTTACATTTCCCTTGGAAATTTTATTTCCTAGGAAATTTCTAACCAAACACAACATATTTTAGCTATTACTTAGGAATTTCCATTTCCAAGGGAAATACCTTCCAACCTAACAAGCACTAAGACGGTTCAAACAAGATATTACATGACTTTTTTTTTACATGACTATGTTTTATTATACCTATAAATCACACAATCTAGTCAAAGCAAAATTATAAATAGTATCACAGGACAAAATATATCAACTAAAAAATTAGAGAAAGTATTTTTAAAAAAAAAAAAAAAAATGGCACGAAACAGTTAGTTTTTCTTATTACTTTCGCAACATTGAGCGGCGCCAAATCTTTTTACGGATTGCTTTTTCTGTTTTTCACCTCTTTCGCTATCAAATAAATAAAAACTAAAAAAAAAAAAAAAAAGAAATTTAAAAAGGCCCAAATTGATCCAGTCCATGTTTTGGACCAAACTTGTTTTGTTCCTACCGTACTTAGTTCGATCTTCGAATCTTGAATGTTAAAATTCCAATTTCCAGTCCGGTTCAGTTGTGGAATAATTAAAGAAGACATTGGAATTTGTGGTCTTGTGGATAACAAAGTCTTCCTTAATTATACAGGGTTTTGATACCTCAAATTAATAAAGGTTATTTGGATAGTAGTGTAGGACTTACGTCTTTCACCAAAGCAAATCCTTGCAGTTTAGGACTTATAGCAAGAAAATATCTATCAGTAAGCTCATACTCACCTAGAGTGTTACATGGGGCAAAGAGTAAGAGAATATCCAAATCTAACGTACTGTTAGTGAAGATTGATCTCGCAACGTCACTGACATTGTGAGATATAATCCTTACCCCTATACCAAATAAGAGCTTAAGGGGTATTACTTTTTTTTTTTTAAGGGAAAAGACCAAATACATCTTGGTAAATGATAGTACATAAAAGCTAGACCTGATCATGGGCCGATTCGGGCCTTGGAAAAATAGTTGGCTCATTTCAAACCCAAGTTTGAGCCAAAACATTTGTACCCAAACCTGATATTTCAAGCTGATTTTGAGTCGGCCAATTATAACTAAAAGTCTAAAACCAAGATTTTAGGGTGTCAAAACCCATATTAAAAAAAAAAAAAAAAAAAGGGTTCAAGCTAGCCCAAGTCCGAAATTAAGAGTAAAAAACATACTCCGTAAATTTTTCTATGGACCCTGGTCCATCTAGAAATAGGTGCACCACGCCTATACTTTTGAACATTTAGTAAAAAGATCTGAATAATTGCAAATTTTGAATATTTAGTAAAAAAATCCGAACATTGCAAATTTTAAATATTTAGTAAAAATATCTGAACAATCACAGTGTACCACGCCTATACTTTTGAATATTTAGTTAAAAATTCTGAACAATCGCAAATTTTGAACATGTAGTATATTAAATACAACACTATATAATAAACATCAATTTTTTGAAAGAAGCTTGTCTGACTCGTAATAATTCAATAGTTTTGTAATATAAACTGAACATTTACTACATATAAAATGACATTTCTTTATAAAATATGAACATATAAAATTGGATGTTTATGGTCATTTTTTGTGACGTGTTCATATTTTTTTACTAAATGTTCATTTTTTGTAAAGTGTTCAAATTTTTTTACTAAGTGTTCAAATTTAATTCCTTTTTGCACTATTTCTTGTTTTTCTTCCATGTCAGTTCGTCAAATTGCAGAGGGGAGAGAATGTGTAGTTCAGCAATTGAATGACGAAATGAAAGAATTAGATTTTTCGTCAGTTTTATTATTTAAAAAAAATATGTTTGTTGATCTGAGAGCGAAATTATGAAAAAAAGAAAGTGTTATTCAAAAAAAAAAAAAAGAAAAAAGAAAGAAAGAAAGTGGGAGTGTTTGGACCTAGAATTTTAGCGAGAAATGAAGTTTATAGCGTAAATAGGCCTGTGATCCAGCTATTCTAAATGGACAAGGGTGAACAATAGACTTGTTGAACATACTCAAACTCAGAAAAAGTTTGGGCATGCTACTTTTGATCAGCTCTCATTAAAGCATACTTCGTATTGTTTTGCAATAAAGAATTGAATTACCATCAATATTGCAAGCACAAGAAATGTTAAAATTTATAACTAACACCAAATTACAACAATTCACATTTATAAGACCAAAACAATAACCATTTGAATTTAATTATTAACACTCCACTTCCAGATAAGAATCATTCCGCTAGCTTTAATTTGCTATGTACTTAATTATACAAGTTACATACAGATCGAATAATTTAAATAATAGCGAAAAGTCAACTCAACTCAAATACATGATTAACAACGTTTAACTCCATAAACAAAGGGTAAATATTCAGTTTGAACAACAGTCAATGATAAAAATTAATTTCTCTCCAGTAATGTTACCATATGTACATATATTAATTAACCTCCACTACTGCACAACCTTACTACAAAATATCACTAACTACGACCCTTCTAAAAAATACTAGGGTTCCTTATTATCCACCCTTTACACAATGAACGCCCAATAAGGTAAAAACAAAATGATTTTTAAGAAATCTAGGTATAATAATATAATGTAAGCAAATCTTTAACTTTATACAAAATACTAAGTTTGGTGTAGGTGGTTAGAATCCTGCCTTGTGATGACTTTGAGATCGCAAATTTAAATCTTGTCATTTTCGTAGACTAGTATCTTATAAATGAGGGTTCGATTGGATCAAACCATGTGAAGTCAAGTCATCATTCTAAAACAAATACATGTATTTACAAAGTAGTGAAGTACACATGCAACAAAAATCGATGAAAACTGATACATACTACCCTAGATAAAAATAATTATACTGATTGAAATAATCGTAATAATCAATTGAAGAAGTTATACCATTTGAAGTTGATCCATGATTAGCTATAATGTCAAGATCATCACGACAAGAAGGGCAAGTTTTATGAGAAGTCAACCACTTATCAATACAAGAAAGATGAAAAAGGTGATCACATTCAGGCAAACATCTTACCAACTCTCCATCTCTAAACTTATATTGACAAATCACACAAAGGGGTGATCCCTTGCCCATCTTTGGCGGCCGCCTCACCGAGTAGGTGAACGTCGGGAACGTCCTAAGCAAGGTGTATCCGATCCCAACTCCACCTCCTTCAACCACCTCATCATCAATCTCATCGGTAGATTCCATGTATGGCATGCGAGAGGGACCTGCACCAAAGTGGGCCCCTCTCGCATAAAAATGATCCTCATTATTTTTTGGAGAGGATAACCCCGAGTTGTTCAAGACTACCATGAGAAATAGTGCAAATAAGGCACCGGATAGAAAAGCCATGGCCATCTTGGTGGTGGCGGAGGTGCACGGAGAAAGAGAACCACCATCGCCATCACCGGCCGTGGTGGACGATGAAGACTTAGTTGAATCCGTTGATTTGTGATTGAAAAGGTTGAGATTTTGGGCGTTAAGCAAGAGTAGGAGACAAAGGATGAATAGGAATATTAATGCGTGATGTGTATGATTACAACAATTTTTGTTGCACATTGCTTAAGCGAATCAATTAGATCTTTTGTCTTTTGGATGTTATATAATGAATAGACCAAAGTTTCTATTTACTTTCTCGATAAGATATAAAATAATGTATGTTTATATAATTAGCTGTTAAGTATTTGTAAATTCGCTTAATATGATGAACTTATGCCATTACGCGTTAGTTTTGCTTGTTGAACGAGTTTACATGACGTATTAGGGAAACATAAGCAGAATGTTTCAAATTAAAATAAACACTTATGAAAATATAAAATTACAAAATTGTAATAATAAAAAAAGAGAATAGTTTGACGGCTATAATAATTTATGTAGTTGGTTGGAAATTTCTTGTTATATGAAACAAAGTGGTAGTTGCAAGTAACAGATAATTGACTTATAAGGGTTATATATGATGCAACATTATATACCACGAATAATTCATGATGATCATATATGCAACATTTTAGTTTTATTGGAATACAAGAAAACTTGTATGATGAATTGAAGATGTTTAACACTATTTATAGAAGAAAATTTTTCCATTTTAGTGTCGTGTTATATAGGCAAAATCCATTTTGGTGGCTTAAATTTTGCACAAAAATTCACTTTAGAGAGATGAAATTAACTAATAATACTCAGAATAAAATTATCAAAATTAATATTTTTTTTTTCTAATGATTTTGTAAAACACTGTTACATTTTTTTTTTCTTTTTTGTTGTTATGGAGTAATTAATTAAGTTCCAACTAAATAAAGTGTTGAAAAAATGAAAATTAACAGAGTACTTAAATTCACTATTCTAATCGGAAAAGTCAAGATTCAAGCGATTGAATTGAAAACAACATTTATTTCCCTCTTGTTTTGGCTCATGTGTCACTTGGACACATTCACATACCAAATCTCACTTAATTAGCTTGCACCTACCCTCTATATTCCACTTTTAATTGACTTCATCCCATCTAGAGTCACTAGTGAATTAAATTTATTTTGTCAAATTGAAATTATTAATTTCCAACGTAAGCTAAACCCTAGCTAGTATATAAAGGTTGAGGGCTTTAAATTATTTCAAAGATATTGGAGAAAAAAAAAACTATTTTATATTAGCCGGAGATTGGGGAGAATGAGAATAAGATAGATATAACATGTATTTACCGATAGTATAAAGCCATTAGTAATCTTAGCAAAACCGTAGTAAAATATTTACCACAATTGAATTGTCGTTAAAAGGCCAGTTGAGTCAATGGCCGACGGTTTAGCCATCACTAAATTGGTTAAGCCTTATATATATATAGAGGAACCTAAGCCATCCAATTTCAGAGATTTTAATTTATTAACTTAGAAGTAATTTGCTTGTGGACAATCTGAAGTAATTTGTAGATCCCAAACTTTCTTGTATATAGGAAGAATTGAAGATAGGAAGAAATTGGGCATAAGGAATAAGATTAAGAAGATAAGAAATCATATAGTGACAAGAAGGTAGAAGATATTTATATCAAGTACGTACTTCAATTTGTATTTGGTAACACAAACTACTAACGCCATGTGTCCCCTATTCTTTTCCTCCTTTCTTTTTTCCTTTTTCAATAATCTTTTTTTCTTCATAAATTAATAAAACAACACACACAACCTCATTCTAATTCACTATACAAATTTGTGGTTTATTTCATATCCCTAAATTAATACGAGTATCATTTACAAGTGCATTCTTTTAAATGTCAACTTCCTTTTAAGCTCTTTTTTTTCTAATATAAAAACTTAAAGTAAAAATGAAAAATAGCTACATAATTATTTTCAAACTTAACTAATAATATTACTCCGTAATAGTCTAGTCTATGCACCACACGGGTCAATTCAAACTACTAGACACGTTATTTTTAATGTTGGGTACGTATTGGGTATATATTAGCTCACTGGGAAAATAGGAAATAGTAGCAACTAAATAATTACTTTATTTATCGACTAATTATACAGTAGCTACTAATAAAGAAATGTATAGTTTTAGATTGTCCAGGAATGGCAAGCTAAGGTTATATTTTAATTTGTTGATGAACCCTCTATATTTTGTTATCACTTTCATCATGATCGAATCTTAAGACTATTCCTACGAAAAGCTTGCATTATATTATACGTTACTTGTTGATAAAATAGTGTTATTAACTAGCATATTGTCCGTGCGATGCACGGTTTTTAAATCAAATTATTAATTTCGTAAGGAAAAACTAAAGATAATTCAATTAGTAATAAAGGGCAGATTTACTAATGGTCGATACAAAAATAAAGGATTTTAATTTAAATAGTATTTTATGTTATTGCATTTCTTTTAATTTTTATATTATTATTTTGTTAAACGAAAAACAAATGAGAATGCTTTACATAACTATATAAGAGAAGTTTCATTTTCTATCTCCGTAAAGAAAAAACTAAAATTTTGTTGTGATATCATTCGCTTTAATAACTACAATCTAATACATGTTTTACCCGTCGCATTCACTAAATCTTAGACACAATAATAACCTTATATCTGACATTGTACACCAGTATTATATTGTATATGATATATGGAGTAATATTTATAATTAAGAATTAATAGATATGGAAAAATATTTTAATACAGATTTGGGAAATATGAGAATTAAAAATATCATAATTATATGATTTGGTGATTTTTTTGTATATAATTTATAATAGTTAGTCGATGGGATTGACAAAAAAAAATTTAAAAAAAAGGGAGGGGGAGTTTTGGAGGAAAAAGACTACACTAGGAAGTGACATGTGTCATTCCTGGTATTTGTTTTAGTATTATAGTAGATTAGGTTTCGTGTCATGCACGGTAATTTCACTATTATTTATAATTCAGCACTATGTTTTTAAACAAATAAAAATAAAATCTTTTATATATGTATCGCATGCAGACAAAATATAACTATAGTATTTTTTTTATGTACATTATTTGAAATGAAACATGAAATATAATGAAAAAGTGAATTAAACTAATAAGTATTTTAAAATTTTGATGCTAAATTGGTACCAATTTTTATTTTATTAACTAAGTAATTAAGTATTTTAAAATTGTATATTTAACACTATGAGTAGGAATATTAACCCCAATTAATTTCTTCAGATCATTAGATTTAAGGTTTTCTGCATTAAAAAGATAAAAATTGGATTGTAACATAAATAATTACTATGTGTTTAATACAATTTGGGATAGGAAAACATGTATAAATTATCATGCTTTTGATACATAAACAACTAAAAAAAAAAAAAAAAATCAGTTAAGATTAATATTATCTGAAAACGATGTTATTAGTAAGTCGATTCCTAATAAGAAAAACAGTTAAATTTTCTAAATAGAAAATATAGGAATAACAAATATTTTATTACAATAATAATATAGAATGAATCAATTATTTCAAAAACACATCAATTTTTATTTTTTTTTTTACAAATTTACTGCATATAAAATATACTAAAGATTTAAATAAATATAATGCTACATATGAAAGTGTTGTCATATTGTATTTTTATTTTTATTTTTTTCATTTTTTTTATTTTTTTGAAGGAATGAATGAAAGATGAAAATTAAGGATTAATATATACTCTCGTATGCTATACAAAGTAATAGATATTAGAATAATATTTTATGGAAAATATGTGAATCACAATTTTGTATACATGAATTTGGTGATTATTTTTAATATATTTTATAATTAGTAGTTGATGACATCGTAAAAAAAATTAGAGGAAAAAAGCAGTATCAGGAAATGACACATGTCATTTCTAGTATCTGTTTTAGTATTACGTTATAGAAGAAATAATATAGATATAAAATACTATTTTATACAATAAAAGATGTGAAAAAAATGTGAATCACAAATATATATTTTTTAGGAAAGTGAATCACAATTATATGATTTAGTGAATATATTAAAAGTATACATACTTTACATTAAGTAGTTGATGTCGTCAGTCAAAAAAGTAAAATAAAATAAAATAAAATTAAAATTAAATAAAAATAAAAAAAAAGGGAGAACACGATTTTGAAGGGAAAAACAACACCGGAAAGTGACACGTGTCATTCCTGATGTCTGTTTTAGTATTATGTTATTGATTGAAAAATGTCACGAAGGTGTCAAAGTGCATTCTTTTTACAATCTTATCAAGTCTTTCAAGTGGAAATATGTGAAACACATGCTCCAAAGTAGAATTCAAATATAGAAACACTAATAACCTGATTGCTTTGAAGCTTGTTAAAAATTTTATTCTATGCCGACTATGGTTCTTTAAGAGGAAAGCTTCCTAGTCTAGTAAGGTTCTTCATCTTCATTTTTTGCAATAGAATAATATGAAGGTTATTTTTGGATTGATATTTGAAATGAGCTGAAATTATTAGTAAGTTAAGTGAAATTATTATGGTGTCTAATCACTTTAGATGTATGGTAGAACTAATTTCTTAAAGTTGCTTCAATTGCGTTAATAAGTTTTTTCATATATTTAATTATAAATAGAGATGAAAATTTTAACTTTTTTTTGTTTGGTGTTTAGAGAGCTAGCTACAAGGGCAAGCAGTGGCGGAGCCACATTGCTTTCAGTGGAGTCCCTTGACCCCACTTGAATTTGCAAAATTTAATTTCAATAGTAAAATTTGGGAATTTCTCATATTTTCTATTAAAATTTGATCATTGGATCATAATAGAATTTAAGAAAATATATTTTGACCCTACTTGATTATATGTCTAGATTCGCCTCTAAGGGCAAGTGATGAGAATCGATCTCAGATGCCTTGGAACAGTGGAACATGGAGGAAAATTCTAACAAAATTAGGTTTCCCTTGGCTCATTCTAAAAACAAAAACCTTCTAAGTCCCTGTTATTTTGAGTTGTGTATCTTTCTGCTTTGCTGAAATATGCTCTACTCTACTAAGAGTGCTAACATTATCTACTTTGTCTACTGTGCTATATTCTAAAACCTGCTATGGTGAGCCCCTACTCGGCTCTACTCTACTATGCTCTTCTTAATAAATAATACTTTAATTAAAAATTGATAATATAATTAATATAAATAATTAATAATTGATAATTTGTTGTGAAGTAGTGAGAAAATACAAGATATTGGGAGAGAATTGATCTGTGTATCTTTATTCCATATGATGGGGGTATATATACATACAATATAACTAGGGTTTGTTTGGATAACAATAAACCCTACATCTAGAATATTTCGGAATGATACTAGGAGTATAATGGCCATCCACACATACAATATTTCATAACACTCCCCTTTGGATGTCCATTATTGAAGATTGTGCCTCGTTAAAACCTTACTAGGAAAAACCACGTGGGATAAAAACCAAATTAATGAAGGAAAAAAGAGTACACCATTCTTCATAATACTATACGCTAAAGATGCTGCCTCATTAAAAATCTTACTAGGAAAACCCAATGTGCCCTATCGGACAAAACCATGGCTAAGGGAAAAAGAGTACAGCGCGAATTTTCTCTAATAATAATAATAATAATAATAATTGCTCTGCTAAAATATTTTTTGTTTTGCTCAAATCTAATCTACTCTGCTGAAATTTGCTCTATTCTGCTCTGTATGCTGAAATCTACTTTGCTCCGCTCAGAAGCTCAAAAAAAATAGGGCCTAACTTATTGACTATGTATGATGATTAAGAAAAAATGTAGGCATGTAGGGTCTTGCATTATTATTCAATTAATTTGCTTCAATGTTTATGAATATCAAATTATTATATATTTTGTCAATATGTATTTAGAGATATCAATAACCAAAGATATACATTGATAAATGTGCACGTTCAAAATTAATACTTATACAAAATACAGAATAGTTAGTATAATATGTACTTTATAAAGGAAGTAAATAGTTGTATATGGATGCAAAACATTGTGAAAATATCAAATTATTATGGATACAGAATAGTTAAAATAAAAAGAAAGTCATGTCACGTAGCCATCCTTTTGATGTATAATAGAATCACACAATATACTTTTCCTCTTTGGTTGACTCTTGATGATAAATAATTAGTAATTGATTAATTGATTAATAATTAAATTGTTCCTAATTGTAGCTCTAACAGCGAAATAAAATTCCCTTGATTTGTATTCCAGAACTCTTTGTTAATTTGCCTAAGGTGACTCATTAAACTTACATTTAATAATTACGAAGTACTTGTATATAATAAGGTAAAATATCGTTGTTGCTTGTGCAATTAAATAGGATAGGGATTTTTCTATACTTTTTCGGCGGTCGTGGCTGTTGCTAAATTATTACCAACAAACCTCTTTTTTCAAAAATCTATTTTGAACTTGACTTATTTTAAATAAGTCACCAAAGTAAAGTAACAGCCTTTGAACAAGGGATAAAAGATGATTCACTTTGCTAAGAAATCAGAATAATAAAGGCTTTGTTCAAAGTTACCTTTCAAAATTACTTCAAATCTTCAATAAACATTCTGTATTATTGATTTGTTAGTGTGAGATTGTGAAAGTCCTCAGATTGATGAACTCATTGAAATGTATTTCATTGATCATTTTCATATATGTAAGGGTTATGATATACAAAAAAACTTCATTAGAAAGAATGCATAATACGAAGTAATATCTATTTTTGAGAGGATGCGGAGTAATAATATACGAAGTAATAAACTATAAAGAGGATATTTGTAATTAATATAGTCTTAATCACTTATGAAGTAGAAAACTATAAGTATGTATGGATGGAGATTTTTTTTTTCTCTTTTTTTTTTGGGGGGGGGGGGGGTAAATTGGTCTTGAAGGGCGCTGTAAGCCTGTAAGTAGCTGTAGATTGTCAATTGCTGGATGTAACTAATTTTTTTTTTTTTTTTTTTTGAACACTGTATACAATATAGAAGTTTAATTAAAGAAGTGATTTGGCAAAAAAAAATAATAAAAAAAAATAAATAAATCATAAGGCCTACTTATATGGAGTGGTAGAGGGATCATGGCAAAAAGATACTTACTCTAAGTTTTTAAAAATTAATTATAAAAATTAAGACATATTAAACAAAAGTAATAATGTAGGAAGTAATCACTCTATGTACTCCTTCCGTCCCTTATTTACATGCCTATTTTTTTTGGGGGGGGTTTCAAAATTACATGTCTATTTCTATTTTAAGAATGTACTTTTGACAATATTCCCTCTTTATGATGAGTTGTCATTAATTTTTTTTTTTTTTGTACTTTTGACGTTATTTTCCAACACTTTCTCTCTCCATCTCTTTAATAATTACCAACTATCTTTTCTTTCTCTCAATCTCTCTCTAACCACACATGCATATTTGTACTTTCCAATCATGACTTTTAAGTTCCTTAATTCCCGTATAAAATGAGAAGTAGGCATGTAAATAAGGGACGGGTGGAGTATTAGAAAACAACATTGACCTATTAGAAGTACGAGGTAAAATAAATACGTAGTATATGAGAAAAATGATCATGATAAGGATAGAAAGTAAATTTGAGGATGAAGAGCTTAAGTAAGCCTCAAAAACTTAGTTTAGCTGTATATTTTTGCCAAGAAAATCAGCTTTTTAGGCAACCAAAAAACTACAGAGTACAAAGTAGTTATTAAACACTTGTTAAGTTACGAAGTATTATGTTTGGTTGACCAAAAACAATTTATTTTAACCAATAAATTTTTTGATTAGAAGTCAATCAAGTCATTTACCAAACACCACCCAATGCTAGAAAAGAAAATTGGGTTACTTGTATACTTCCTCTATTCTTGAATAATCGACACAATCATACTTAACACACATGTCAGTGCAATATACTAGTTTGACCTTAAATATGTATGATTATATATTAGTAAAAAAATTATGAAAGTTGATGCTATGAAACATTATATCAATACCTAAACATTATGTCAATACCTATTTAACTTAGTATTTTATTCATTAAAAAAAAAACGATGATCAAAGTTAGTACTCTGCATACAAATAAATATTTAAATAGTTTATCATGCTTTAAACTGGGTATTTATGTTTCTCATATTGATAAACAAGACAAGTATCTGTGTCATTTTGTGTCATTTGATAATGTAAATGGGATTAATATTGTAATTGATCTTAATTTGGCTTCCTCTCCTCCATCTGTTCATCTTCTTCCTCCATTAATGGAAATTTATAACCTTCAATGGAGAAATTAAAACGCACGAACATCTTCAATGGAGGAGGAAGACAAACCCGGCCTAATTTCTCCAATTTTCTCAGGGTTTTTCATTTGATTCGGCGGCAAATCGCCGGAAAGGCAAAGGAGATTGAAGAAGATAGAGGACGACGAGTTGCCAGGCAATGTCAAGCATTCAAGCATGGAGTTGACCCACTTTAACGGAGTACAGAGGTAAACCGCGAAGGAGGACGAAAGCGAAAAAGTACAAAAAAATAATTAAAAAGTTGCTTTTTACAAGTGTGCCTTTGAGATACAATTATGTTTTATCAATATGAAAAACTGATATTTAGGTTTCTTAGAAAAAAAATTACGGAGTAGTTATTTAAAAAAAAAATAATAAATAAAAATTGTCAATATTTTTGAAACGAGCCAGGGAAAGAAGTGCATCAATAATTTCGAAATGAAAAACAGTGCCTTTATAACGTGGTTGGCTACACAGTGTGGTCGGGGTTACTTATAGGGGTTACTTATTTAGGGGTTAATTATTCGTTATTCCGTTGGTTAGCGCGTTTTCACGGGATTACCTATTCCGGGGTTACTCAGTTGGTAAGGGATAACTTATTCTAAATTTACTCAATCAGTTAGCGCGTTTTTTTGTGTGAGAGTCACCCCTAACCGACCGAATAACCCTAAATAAGTAACCCCTAACCGAGTAATCACAGAATAAGTAACTCCAGCCACACGGTATGACCAGGCACGTATAAAAACTTTTGAATGAAAAAAGTACCATTCTTACCAAATTTGCCCTAATTTACACACATTTTATTCACCCCTGAATCCCCGCCACTTTCCCTCTTCCCCCCAATTTTCCTACCAAACCCCTCTAAACAATCCAGAAAATAGAAATCAATCAAAAATGGAAGAAAACCCAGAAGAACCCCAAAATCAAAGGAAGAAAAGCTCCATAGTAATAGAAATCCCATCATATCAAGAAGTTCTTCAGAATAATCAACTTAAATCAACACAACCTTCTCTTTTCACCCCTTCTCAATCCTTCACTCAAGCTTTTGCTTCCATTAAAAAATCCGAATTCTACACTCCTCCTCCTGCTCCCCCTCCTTCTACCTTTAATTCTCAATCTCTCTCCTCATCAAATGCTTCTTCTTCGGCTTCGGCTTCGGCTTTGCCCTCTTCTTCTGGGTATGTTAATTTGATCTGGGTTTCAATTTTATTTTTTTGGTTATTTTTTAATTGAGTTTAATTTGTTTGTTTGTTTTAATTAGGCAAACTGGGGTTTCGAATAATAATATTGTTCAGAAGAGTAATGCCATCATTGTCAGCCACAGGCAGGTATTTCTCTTGTTTTTCTTTTCAATTTTTCTGGATTAAATTGCTGTATTGTTGCATTTTTGTTGGTTTATTGTGTATTAAATAATGTTGTGTTAGATAAGGAGAAGAATGTAATTGAGGTGAAATGTTGAGGAATTATGGATGTTTGATAATATGCTTAGTTTGTAGTGGGTAAAGTGTGCCAACAAAATAGATGGGAATCAGGAACATCTTAGCAGTAGTGCAGTACTAAATTACAACTGGAGAGTGTTATTTGTGGAAAGTGATGTTCTTTGTGTGATTCGTCGAAATGCTATGATGAGTGAAGACAGTCTATTTGGGCCGGCGGGTTTGCTGATTCTTCAAAATGCTAATGATGTTATGGTTTCCAAGTTAGAAATAATAGTTTGGATGAAAGAACTAACCTTGGGATTTCCTTATGAGAAGAATTGTTATTCCAAAGAGATGTGGAAAGATATATACATATATAGTTAAAATTAAATCTATTCTTACATGGTACTTGGGCTTTATTATTCATTTTAGCTCAATAAAGGAATGGTAGTTTTATGAGCATTATAACTTAATGCTAATGCTAATGATGTTGAGGTTTCTACTTTCTAGGTCAGGCTTGATGCTTTGGATGAAAAAACTAAACTCGGGTTTTGTCTATTGAAGAAATACTATTCCAAAATATATGGAAAGCTATACAGATATTGTGGAAATTAAAGTTATTCTTATATGATGTTTGGGTCTTTTTATTCAGTTTTGACTCAAGAAAGGAAAGGAAGTTTCATGAACATTAGAACTTATTACTAACGTGCATCTGTTATATTACTTCAGTCATTGTGAAGAGATGGGATTATTTATCTCTTAGAAATCAGTAGGTGGAAGCAGCTCAGGGTGCAGGAAGGAGATTGGTGGATGCACAATTGACCATATGATGAAAGAGAAAACTGAGGTAGCTGATCAGTTGCCTCAGTACATAGTGCAGTTTAGTGTGCTTATTAGTTATAGTATGATAGGATAGGAAGAGTAAATGTCTAGTTTAGTAGTTTACGTAGGATAAAGAATGGTAGCATTTCTGACATTTTTGGTTGGGAGGGTAAAGAGGAGGGAATTTATCAATCTCTTTGGTTCATAAATAAATTAGCATCTCTATGTCATCCTCTTGCTCTCTTTTGGGGTTCTGTTGGGGAACAGGATTATTTTTTTTTATTTTTCTCGTATCAATGCTTTGTGAACCTCTTGATTTAACTTTGTAGTAAAATTGAATAAACAAGAGCACAAGCTGATATCTTTGATGAGGAACAATGGTTCAGCTTCTATCTACCATTATATTGTAGTTGGGAAACGAAGAAAGGAGGGGAGCATATATAAGAGGGTTAAACAAGTATTCTTCTGGTGATAGATACTCAGTTGGTGGTTAGTAAAGAAGGATGGTAGATAATTGACCTGCGACTTTAAATTGCTGAAGAAGGACCAGGGATTGATCCAATGTATTGAATCCCCTTATTGATGCTTCACTTCTTTGTATTTCTACCCTTCACCGACCCTTCCCTACCTTCGTTTTCTGTACAATTCACATTTATGTCCTATAAGCTGCTATAGTAGGTCTATGGTGTTCTTGGATAAAAATATATTTGCCATTAGTCATTCATCACCTTATTTTTAGATGGAATGGGCTTCTGAAGTTTATCTGATTCTTTTTTTTCCCTTTTTTTTATTAATGTTTTTTTCCTTGGTCCATGGCCTGTTCAAGTGTACTGCTTCCTGATAATGCTAATGCTTAATTAGTTATTGCTGGAGATCTATTGCTCAGACTGTAAGTGGAATTACTTTTTGCTCTTCATTATTATTTTTTTGGGATCTGGGAAAACCTGGGGTGTGTTAAAGTGTTATCAACTGACATATTTTTAAGCTTTGTAGTTTATAATCATTTAGTGGTTTTCTAGCTTATTGCTGTCAATTTAATCTTCGGAGGCTTTGGTCACCATCATCCAGCTGCTGGCCAAATTTGCTTCATTTGATAATTTGTTCATAACAGTTGCTATTTTTGCCTCAATCTTTAGTCATTCAATTTCCTTTTTCAAGGACGTGTCTTCAAAGAGATGAAGGAAGTGATTGGTTGGTTTAAATGGAATAAATGACTTCCAGAACTTTGAGAATCTAACTTTACGTGTCGATTTCCTTTTGCAGAAAGGAAACCCTCTGCTCAAGCACATCAGAAATGTAAGGTGGAATTTTGCAGAAGTTATTCCTGACTATGTACTGGGGCAAAACTCTTGCTGTCTTTATTTAAGGTTGGTTAAAACTTTTTTATGCAAATCTTCCGTTTAGAAATACCCTTGGGGCCTTGGGTGATTACAACTTTACAAGGTAGTGTTTGAATAGGAGGAGTTTCATGTAAACAATGTCTTTAAGTGGATTGTAATTGTCATGACTTGTGAATTATTTTCAATGTAACCCCTTCAACATATACTTTCGCTGTTTTTTTTACTGAAGTTACCTACATATCTCACAGGACAAAAAATGCTGATATTTCACATTAAAATATCGGCAGATGCTTAATATTATCTCTGGTATACTGAATTTCCTGTTTTCTCAACATAATAAAATTAATAGATTGGCATGAGTTCCGTCAATCTTCATGTATGCCAAGCTGTGAAGGCATATCTTGTTTATTCAATGTCTGGTCTGAATGGAATTTATGTGACAATTTGCCAACTTACTCTATTTTAGTTTATCACATGGATTTTTTTTTTTTGTTGTTTTCTATCATCTTCTTCAATTGTATTAATGATATTCCTAGAATATAATATTGTGCAGTCTCCGCTATCACCTGCTTCATCCAGACTATCTTTATTTTCGCATAAGAGAACTACAGAAGAACTTCAGACTTCGTGTGGTGCTATGTCATGTTGATGTGGTAAGCTGCTACTAGATTATATGGCAGTGTCATTGACATATATTATGACTGCTTTAATAATTGTGTCCAATATTACGATTATGTTTTTCAGGAGGATGTAGTAAAGCCTTTACTTGAAGTCACAAGAACTTGTCTGCTTCATGACTGCACTCTTCTCTGCGCTTGGAGGTGAGAATGATGCACTTCTTAAAATATATCCTCTCAAAGTTCTTTAAGGGAGTTAGTTTCTATTGTTCATGGAATCTAATGATATACTCTGTATTCATGTTCATACAATGACACTGATGTTTTGGTGAATGCCTCCTGACTTTCCCCCACTCCCCCAAAATTCTTCTAGATTCGGACTTTTTGTTGTTTTGGAGCTATCTCTTTTCATGGGATGATAGAATGTGGCTACCTTCCTTTATGTAACTATTACATTACTAATGTGCGTCAACATGTCCAATAATTTTCATCTCACTCAATCAACATCTTCACTTCAGCAGCACCTTTGCATGAACTGTTAAGCAAAATTTAGTACTATATTTGATGTATCTCGATCCACATGCAGGCTTATACTAACTTTGCTTTACAATTTTCCTGCCATTTCCTTTCTTTGTGTATATCAGCTTGGAAGAATGTGGTCGATATTTAGAAACGATCAAAGTCTTTGAGAACAAGCCAGCTGATATCATTCAAGGACATATGGACTCTGATTATTTATCAAGGGTATGTTCCATATGGGATAGTTCTCTTCACAAATCAGTACTACCGTAGTGCATTAACCCATATATATAATGCAGCCGAGTTAAAAGGCTCTTAATGGTTTGTCCTTAAACAGTATGGTATCTTATGAAAGCATATATTAGTGTGTTGAGATGTTTTTGTACAAAATTTTTACTGAACCTTCTTTCTGGTTGCAGTTGAATCATGCCCTTACTGCTGTACGACATGTTAACAAAACTGATGTAGTTACACTTGGTTCCACATTTGGGGTAGGCAAGATGATCAATTTTGTTATAGATAAGTTTTTCTTGAAGGCATTTTCTAATGGTTTTATTGCACTTTATAGTCTCTTTCTCATATCATAGATGCTTCTATGGAAGATCTAGCCCGTTGTCCTGGTATTGGGGAGCGTAAGGTACTTTCAAGTCTTGTCAATAATATTCATTATCTTGATCCATAGTAACATTAAATGATTTTCATGCCGTCAGTGGAATTAGAACAGGCTTTATTCTCCAATTCTCAAATTTAATCTGAGTTCTTTCAAGTTTCTCCTAAAGTAGAGCTATAGTTTGCACTCGGCAACTTTATCAAAATTCTTCTCTGCATACATTTTCTCCTTTCTCTGTGTGTGTGTGCGCTTATGTGCTTTTCTGACATGGTGTCAAAGTCTTAATTTTGAAGGCGCCATTGACTAACATATCTCATTGATCAATTAGGTTAAACGTTTGTATGACACCTTTCACGAACCTTTCAAACGCGTGGTGCCAAACCGCTCTGAAGCCCCTCTGCAAAATGATCCAACTCCAACCTCCTTAGAAAGCGAACCACCAGCTGTTGACAAGGAATCAGAAGACACTAGCAAGCGTCAGAAAAAAGACCCAGAAGTGATCTTAAAATCAGCTTTGTCTGCAGCCTTTGCAAAATATTCAGATAAACTTGGAAAGAAAAGCACTCCATCAGATAAAGAAAGTGGTGAAGGCTCAAACATCCAAAAAGAATCGGAAGCTGATTCAGAAATTTGAAGTAAGAATCTTTACGTTTGAAATCTCTCTTGGTGATTGAGTCTTGGCATAGACCCCCCCGAAAGTTTTGTGGTAATATAAAAAGAAAATTCTATCTCCTAAGAGCATAACTATCTGGTGTTCCGGTTTTATCTACTGGTATTTCTTTTCTGGACTGATATAATAGTCTCATGTAACTATATCTGTGTTGTAGCTTTAGCTTAGATTATATGTTAGTTGATGTAAACGTCTATTAAGGAAATAGTGCATCTTTACAAATGTAAATGTAGGCTTAGAATGTAATAGTAGGAAATTTCCTTTGCTAATTGGCAGATGACAAGCTGCAGCATGCATTTAGAGCACATGACATGGTCCCAAAAGTGGCAGTGACATTTAAACATGGGTTTGTATTGCTTTTGGCTATAAATTATGGAGTATACCGAAAGACTCAATAATAAATGTAGCATTGTATGATTTATTTTTTCTGTTTTTCGAATGTGAATTGTAATACCCTCTCTCTCTCTAAATTATCACCCTCAATAGGTTCGGGGTCAACATAAAGGATTTTGAATAAAATTGTCATAATAATTCACAAGTCCTGTTATTCCTGTACTCTTCAAAGTTAATTAATATCTTTGTCATCACAAGTTGCCCTTCTTTGGCATTCATGCCTTCTTGGTTAGGGTTTGTAAAGTTAACTATTTTGAGAAGATTCAAATTAGAATGTGACCTATAATATATAAATGGAGAATTATTATTATTATTTTTTTCACTCATGAGTCGATATGGTTATTTCAAGCTATTTGATAGAGGTCTATATCAATATAGGTTATCACATCTTTGCCTGTAGCCTCAGCATATATTTACCTTGTCCTCTCTTTTGGTTTCACTCACTTCACTTGTTACTTTCATTCAAATCAGTGGTGTTCAGCAGATCAGCATATTGTTTTGATGGCGAAATGTCTCCCGACATTTTGTCATTTTCATGTTTGGTTTTGTGCATAGAATATTTTTTTTTTTCACAGTTTCACTTTGCTTCAAATGGATCCTTGGTAGATGTGTTAGTATGTTACATCCAATACCTTAAGGTTTTTCATGAGTGTATAACAATCTTGTAATTAAAAATTTCGACAATGATTAATTTTTGAAAACTTTTGAAGCAAAGCAACACCATATAACCATTGAAAACCTAGTGGTTGTCATTGCTGTAATATGATGCTTGTCTTCAATGGACAAACAGTTAAGCATTGTTACAATGTCGTGTTACACAAGTTACCTTAAACTCGGTGGTAAATTCACCAGAATTTAGCTGTTAATTGCAATTTCGACACAGAATTTACTAGTTGTACTTCCTTTATTGAACATGAACTTGGTACTGTATCTGACTGCTGATGTAACTTTTGCTAAGTACATAGAATTTTTCACAGTTTAATTTGTTATTAAAATTCTCCTTCTGATTTATCTGTATGCTAACTTTATAATTGTTTGCGTTCATTGAATTCCTTCGTTTCTCCTTAAAATCGTTTTCTGAGACGAATAACCGTGGTTCATTGTTTGATTCCTTCAGACAAAATTGTATGTGCCTGATTGATTGCACAAGTTATAGAATTTAGACCGGCATGAAACCTTGTACGTGCTAACTGCCAGGCCTATTTTCTGCTAAAATTTACTGTTTTAGTAATGAACTGATTTATACTTCTTTGTTGTCTATATGTAGGGACTAAAAACATTGTAAGGTTTGTATTCATTCAAGATTCTTTTGGTGAAATGATAGGTTAGTTTGAGATCTGACAATTACAATATGATATAACAGACAAATTTCTCCTGTTAGTTGATGAATAAAAGGAGGAAAGGAATATTTTCTTACTTGCCTTTTTTCATCCCATAAACTTGTAAATTAGGAATGGTTTTGAATTATTGGATTTCATTTCAAGGTTGATTTTGGTTTACACGGTTGGGTCATATTTGTGTCTATTGCCATTTATCTTGGTGTGATTATTAGTCACAAATCGAGATGTGTAATCACGGTACAGTTTAAGTTTGGGTCAAGTAATCAAATACGAATCAGTTTTTCCACTAGTTAATACTTACGTGTTAGTAATGCACCCCTTGTTTGATAGTGACTTTCATAATTGATAGCTTGATATGTGTCTTGCGAGCCTGTGTTCCCGGTATTTTTTCCTCATTACCTGTTTCTCATAGTTGATTACTTAATCATGTGCTTATTTGATGGACGAATAAAAAGCTTTTAACGTACAAGTTAGGATATTTCTTTGTTTTATTAGCATTAGAGGTCCGCGTTACTAAAATAGACAGCCCCTGTTAATATATGTGAATTTGACTGCAATCAAATGATAACAGACAACTGATACGAGAACACACTTGATTGTTTACCTATTAGTGTTTGCTCTTCTTGCATATCAAACTAAATCAAATTGCTTTAAGAACTGTAAACTCAAACAACTATGTCTATAATAGCTGGACATATTTTTCTTCGAACTTTCCTTATTCTATACTTAAGCAAAAGCTTACAGAATGATAAACCATTGTAGTATTCATGTACAGCATTAAATTATCAGACTCCACAACTTGTTTTTCTTTTGACTCTGTCTAACTTCCAGGTACATGGATTGGAAGCTATACCGTGAGTCTGTTGCTGTTATCTTGAATTATTCCTGATGTTGAAATGCATGGTCATGCTGCTCTTTGAACTGTGTGCTCCTCTTCATAATATACACTGCAACGTGAATCTTTTCAATAATCCTCATTTTGGCCGTGTTCATGTATTTGCATGCCAATTTTAATCTTGATCGTTGGCTTTTAGGAGAAAATACGAAGTACAGAAATCTCCATCAGATTCAAAAGAATGTAAACCAATTTTTTCCTAGAGAAGTCATTTACTATGACAAAGACGGCCTCTGAGACCTTGGACTGACGAAATTAGTGAGATATCTGGATGAACTTGAAGGAACAGATGAAAGATTTTTCACCAAAGGGATTAAAGACTGCACAACATCCGTCATCAAAGGTCTGTAATCTGGCTCTACTTGTACACAAACAGCAGCAATTGCTGCAATCTGTAGAAAAAAAGATGAAGTAGGATCATTTAGATTAGCTTTGCTGTCGCATGATCATTACTTAAAGCTAATGAAACAGATTCTCTGACCTGAATTATATCCTTTTGGGAGTATTGCCCTTTTAAATTTGGATCAATCATTTCCATTACCTTCTGTCTGTGAGTTAGTCTTGGAAGAGCCTGAAATTGAAAGAACCGGTCAGTTTTAATCAGCAAAAATCAGTTTTATTCAGTAGTAATCATTTCAGCTCTGTAAAAATCAATCGAGGGCCTAGTCACTACTAAAAACTAACCCAATCGACAAGGACATGCTCTCCTGATGGGCGCCTTGTATCTACAGGTACACGTCCTGTAATGAGCTGTAAAAGAACAACCCCGAAGCTGTAAACATCTGATTTTGTAGTGAGCTTCCCTGTTGAAGCGTACCTATACAACTAAAATTAATTAGAGTGCGAAACTCCCAAGTGACCGAGAACAGAAGATCACATGATATGACAAGTAAATAGGACTAGTCATTATAAATGTTTAGCATTTAGTGTGTCCTTACTAATTAAGACAACATTCTAATTTCCTTCCTTTTTCATAGGTGAAGATTAGCATATTGTCCTTAGTATGATTCTTTAAGCTTCATAAATGCTATTCAGGATAATGTTAAGCCTTACATGTATACTGTAAGGACCACATTGCATTATTAGAGACTCGTAGTTTTCAGTTATATGGTTAAGATAGTGATGCATGAGAATACAGCGGGGGGGTGGGGTGGGGGTGAGGGGAAAGAAAAGCACCCACTCTGGAGCCAGGTATCCGGTGGTCCCTAAGACGCGAGTTGAAATCTGACCGTTGATCTTATTCGAACCTGTCTTAGCCAAACCAAAATCAGACACCTTAGCCCTGAAGTTATGGTCCAATAGAATGTTGCTGCATTTGAAGTCCCTGTGGATTATGGAAGGTGTTACATGCTCATGAAGGAACTCGAGGGCACGGGCACAATCAAGGGCGATACGTAGTCGAGTGCCCCAATCCAATGGCTGAGGGTAGGTGTGAGGTGAATGTAGGTGCTGCTGTAGGCTGCCGTTGGGCATAAATTCAAAGATTAGGAGCCTGTGATTTTGATCCGCGCAATAGCCAAGTAGCTCAACTAGGTAAAGGGATTGTAAACGGCTTAGTAGGTCCACCTGCCCATAGAAAAGTTATCTTATTAATTCTCAAACCATGTGAATAGTTGATGAGGCTTCATAAATGCAAATTCATATGGATACAAAATAGGCACATAATCTAGTTATTCTTTACTGAGGTTTACTTAACTTGAGAAGAAAATGACAAAATATGATAGAGCTCAAGTCAAACCCCTAAGAAACTCTCTCTCTTTTAAACTAAGTTTAAAACTTTATTTAATGGACAAAAATATCTTTAAGGAAAGCTTAAGTCCCTTTGCAATAAGATAAGTACTTATCATTAAATTTTAATTCCATATAGGTTGTTTTCATTAGATTCTTGCTAGTGAAAAAAGAAAACGCTATACATATTGTCTAGTATTATGAATAAGAAACTTGAGTGGCTAATACAAGTAATATATGTTTAATAACGCCAATCAATCAGTGATTTTGTCGCTAATATCTATAGCCGTCCTACATGCTATGTTTATAATCCTTTTATTATTCGGAGGCTGATTAGTACTCATAACTTTTTAATTGGTCAATAACACAATTTGATTATACTTTCATAAGAAAATTTTATCTCAAATTTATTGATTCGATATTAATTTTCTTTATAATTCTCTCACGAGAGTTGTCAACCCTACAAGAATCGATACAATTAGAACATTCTGACATCAGCTAATCTATCATTCTATCCTGCTGTTTGTATTGATAAAGAAAAAAGAACAAAGGAAACATCATATGAATAGATATCTTAAAAATCGAATAAGAAATGAAAGGCCAAAAAAGAATTATATGAAAGGCAACCTTACCTCTATTCTAAAAGCACGCTCTTCTTGCTTGCCATTGCTGTTCACCATCTTAATTGCTGTCACAGTCCCATCTCCTAGAATTCCTCTGTACACCACCCCGTAACCACCGTGCCCTATCACATTCGTCTCGTTGAAGTTGTTTGTTGCCATTTCCAGCTCCTTGTATGTGAATACTTGTACACCTTTTTGTCTAAATTGTGATGATGTACGCCTTGAGCTCGGGTTTGACATACACTCATTCTTCACCTCTACTCAGTTATCATAAACCAGTATATCATATCAGATTTTAACTGACAGTCTGACTGATGAAATCTTTAACAAATTATTAATTTAATTTGAAACACTAAAGAATAAAATCTAAAGTAGTAAACATTGTCGTTACCTGGACTGCTTTCAGTAAAACTAATAGCAGTATCAGCAGCAAACTTGCAGCTGTTGTCGCTGTTGCTGTTGCTGTTATAATTGTTACACTTCGACGACCTCCTCTGTCGTCGAAGCAATATAATAAGGACTACGATGAAAGAAAGGAGGATAAGTATGAAGATAGGTATGACAATCAGGAGAATGGAAGTCAGGGAAAAACTCCCCTGATTACTCGGCTTATCATCATAATTTCCGGGTGGAGAATGGTGAAAGGAGTGTTCACCACCGCGGTAGTTGACTGCAGCACTGTCAGATGATTCTGCAGAACCAAGAATGGAGGAAGTTTCCATGACAAAATGGGAAGTACAAAAAACAGAAGATTGGTTAAAAAAAAAGAGATTTTATTTTTGGCAGAAAAATATGATGATTATGAACTGATATCTGCTGGAAAAATTCTGATGTAACTTTCTGTTAAGTAAGCACAGAAAGCAATGTATGAAATGTAAAGAAGAGGAGAGAGAAAATAACAAATTTGGTAAGAAGAGGAATGAGGGGTGTATGTATAGTTGTAGTGTATTGCCTTAGTTGGAGGTCATCCTACAAGTTTAAGGCACATGAATATCTTAAGACTTTTTATCTATCTTCCCGTGAGCCAAAAAAAAAAAAAAAAAAAAAAAAAAAAAAAAAAAAAAAAAGAGGGTTATTTGATTTATTGAAGTTGGTTTTAGTTTGGCTGTTCTTTTGTTATTTGGCTTTGGAATAGTCTTTGTCTTTGACAAGGAAGAGACTGAGAGACATATTCTGGTCTAATTTCTTTGCCCGCGATTTGCGAAACTGCAAGTGGTAAATGGTTTATTTATATCAAGTCTAGTTCAAGTGTCATTTGTCGAACAATTTTGTTATAATGTATAAAAACTCTTAAATTGTGTCGTGTCATGATTAACTCATAATTATAGTACTCTTAAAATACTCTCTATGTCACAATAAACTGGTAAAAAAAAAAAAAGGAAAAAAAAAGTTATAATTTGTGTTAGGTTTGACCTTAAATAATGTTTCACATATTTAATGGTAAACAATGCATGTAATGTGGACAGCAACATCATATACATACAAACTCTTAAATGGACCTGGTTTACACTAATTTATTGTGGATCACTAACATTAGAGACACTATAGTGGATTTATTAATTAAAAAAAGGTTATTATGTTGAAATAAGTCATTTTGGTATTATAAAGGCTATAAGGGTTAATTTTTTTTTAATGAAATTTTTTATATACTAGTCAATATGAATAATAAAGGGCACTATGTTAAAATTAAGGTCACTATGTTCAACATAACGTCGTACTTCATGTTCATAATAGTATTAAATGTCACACAAGTTTAAATAAAGGTTACTATGTTAAAAAATAAGGTTAGTATGATAAAATTAGAGTCACTATGTTCAATATAACGTCAGTTGCATAGGTCCATACGTGCGCCACTGACCTTATATTGAACATAGTGATCACCCTAATATTAAATGTAAAAACCTTAATTTTAAGGTGGTAACCTTTATTAAATTTTGTATGACCTTTAATATTATTGCGAACCTAAACTACGACGTTATTTTGAACATAACCCTAATTTTAACACATTAATGACCTTTATTATTCATATTGACCAATATTTTAAAATTTTCATTTAAAAAACTAACTTCTTATGACCTTTATTAAAACACAAGGACTTTTCTTTTAACATAGTCACAATGTATCTTCATAATTGAAAGCATATGAATTTTCTTAATTTGTTAAATTGTGTTTATTTAGGCTTTCAAAATACTACGTGTTACAGTTTTTTTGAAGGTAAGGAGAATTCCCTTACAACTAAGGATTAGGGATCTCACTTCACTTGCTTGGGGTGGAAATCGAACCCCTCTTACAAGGGTGGAAGGAGGACCTCCAACCAATAGGCCAACCTTTATTCTCATTTCGTATTGCAGTATTTGGTTGTTCAATCTTCAACTTAATTTTGTGACGGTGTTTTATGGGACCAATCGTTGGCAGGGACCAATATGAAAAAGAGATCCATTGAACAACTAATGCCATTAAATATACCTAAAAAGAATATAATCATGTAGTAGTACTGTAAAATTGGTTATCTTTAAAACAACAATATACGAGTAAAGGTATAAGGCCGTTTTAGCCATTCTAAATTGATCATACCTTATACCAAAGTTTTATTAACCAAACATTAGATAAAAAAGCATAAGCTTCAATACTATATTGGATATGAAATGTAAAACTTTATTACAATTCATAACTTATTCTAACATAATCAAAAAAATTTATAAGAAACTTATTACTAGCAGAAGCATTTAACTAAAAAAAACTCTATAGGTAATATGAATGTTGATCTTATCATACAAGAAAGTAAGCTCGGCCTTAGTACCACCTTGAAGTTGCCTATGCTGAACATAATCATCAGCCACATATATGTGATATAAGTCATGAAGAGGGGATCTTGAGTCTTGAGATTGTAACACCATATAAGTTACATAACCTGTTTCTGTGTCATTCACTTGTATATCCGTTGATCCACGTTCCCTAAGTTCTTCCCTCTTTTCCCTAGTCATTTTGTCCATGAAACAATATTTCGGAAATGAAAACCTTTTTTTCGACCCGTTGTATGTTGCTTCATACGTACGACTCATGATGATTGGGGCTAAATCTTAAGTGTGTACGAGTATTGTTTATGTGAGAGTTAAGGTTGTATATGTTTCAATTCACAAGAATTCAACTCTATTTATATGACCAGCTTGCCTAACTTCACATTACGATTTATTTACATAAATAACGTAATTTTATTTATGTATAGATTAC
Source organism: Chenopodium quinoa (assembly GCF_001683475.1). Taxonomy (NCBI): domain Eukaryota; kingdom Viridiplantae; phylum Streptophyta; class Magnoliopsida; order Caryophyllales; family Amaranthaceae; genus Chenopodium; species Chenopodium quinoa. The sequence goes on from NW_018743292.1 coordinate 10,328,742, forward strand.
AAAATATGGTTAAAATACGAGTGTATTTTCTGAATATGACAAATTTGAAAGACTGGAAGAAGTATGTACTTTAAAAATAGCTAAAGTGATCAAATATTCCTTTTAATTGTGGCGACAATTTTAGCATAAATTTTTTTCTTCCACATACAATCTTTATTTACCATTGTTATTTATTTGTATAGAATGATTATATATTATAGCTTGCCATTTATTTTATAAAATTATTACTAGCTTGTTATTTGTTAATACTTACTTTCCATCATTATCACTCTTTCTTATTTGAAGTAATTCGTGACATTAAAATAATTTTGCAAATGAAGAAAGGGAATTTTTGTTACCCATTAAGGCAATAATTCAGATGGTGAAGTGCATATTTTTTTTTAATAAAAGGAAAAAAGTGCGTAGTGTTTAGTATTACATAGATATAATAAATTATAATTTCCGTCGTTACATTTTTTATGAGAATATTTTGAATTTGAAATCTAATAAAGAAAAAAAAACAACTAAATTTAATGTTGCCATTAGTATTAGTATATACTCGTATTAATTAAAAAAGGCAAACTCAATATCACCATATGTAAGTATTACGGAGTAATGTATTAGCTTACTTACCTAAGTAAATCATTAAATTCCCTATAATATATACTTACTCCGTATTATTCTTCCAAGCAAATGGAAATCTTCATATAATTTGTTGGAAGAGAGCCTAATACATTAAATATTATTTGGATTATATTCAAGATCACAGATTCTTATATCGCTACAAGGAAAAGTAGATTGGGCGACAAAAGAACTCGTTGCCCAAAGACCCATATTCGTCGCCCAAACATTTGTGCAACGAAGTTGAACTCGTCGTGGGGTCGTTGCACAAGGGTCGACGCCCTTTCTGTTTTGTGTGACGAATTGTGTTATTGCGGCCCATAACCATATTTGGGCACCCTTTCTGTTTTGTGTGACGAATTGTGTTATCGCGGACCATAACCATATTTGGGCGTCGAAATATTTCGTTGCCGTTGATCCATTTTATGCAACAAGCTAATATTTCGTTGCCCAAAATTTGTTTAAGGCGTCAAGTATTTTTGTTGTCCAATCAGTTTTGTGCAACAAATATTAATTTTTTGTCGCCTTAAGCGTTTAGCACTCTACTTCTTGTGGTTTTGGGAATTGTTTGATTCGTCACCCAATGTCAAATTTCGGCCAACAAAGTCCATATTCGTCGCCATCTATATAAAAACTTGAATATGAGTATACTAATCCTATATGTATATCTTTCAAGGTGGAAAAAAATTACTTACAAAATATCATATTAAAATTAAAATTTTACAAATATGAATTGTACTGTAATTAATAACAAATTATCTATAATTCAAAATAGTAAATTCATATTCCTCATTGGTAATTTTAGATTTGCACTGCTAAAAAATTCTCAATTCTGATAACTAAAATACAACTAAAAAAAAATCTTCGATCTTCTCTCTATTCCTTGTCCTTGATCGTTAATCATTTGAAGTAGTATTGAGGAATAGAGCTAGCACTACGTTGACTTTTAGCATTTTTCACATATAATTTGACAATTTATTTATGATTTATACTCAAATTTATACAATTTTTACATTCTGTAATTAATATATAAAATTGAATATTTTTTCATTTTGATTTTTAAGCCATTTAATCTCACGTTTTGAAGAAAACCAAAATTATACGTACGAGTACACAAGAAGAAAAATACCATTTATATTTTCCCTTGTAAATCCCTTAGATTCCCATCATTTTCCTTTCAAACTCTCTGCCTTTTTAATTTCTCATTAAATTCCTTATATTTAGAAAGTTTTGAAGGGTATTTTTTTTTTAAGGGATATGACGTTTTTCTTATGGTCCATATGCAATCAACATCAACCTATAAAACATAATTAGCAGAATTAAATTAAAATTAAGAACAAAAACATGTTGATAGTTACGAAATCAAAAGAATAACTAGTTAAGAAATATAGTATACTTATTTTATAACCAAAGTTTTGGCTATTGTTTATAAGAAAAAGGTTACAAAAAGTAGAAGATTACTCATACAATGGGAATTTGCTAGAACGTAGTATATTTAGAAGGTAGAAAATGTTTATGTTTAAATAAATATGTTGGTTTCCTCAAAAAAAAAAAAAAAGTGCTGGTAACAGTTCTAAAGAGATAAACCTTTCAATAGTATATTCTATATGGGCTATATCGTAGTACATTTGCACATGAATAAAGTCAAAATTAATCAATTGAAAGGCACAAATTTAAAACTAAAAATACTTTTAATTACAAGATGAAGATATACAATTGAGAATATGAGAGCGAGAACTAATTTACCTGCTAATTGCTAGTATATATTGATGGGTAGATATTTGCGAAGTATATTAATTCAATGCATAAGTCATCCTGTAATAAAAAAAATCCAACATCATTGTATAATGAAAGTTAAGAAAACGTGGATTAAAGTAAAACAAAAGGACGTTAATTAGCACTGAACTTTAATAAATTAAAATAATATAAAGAAGATGAAACAAACCAAATTTAAGGCCTTGATCTGGGGAAAGGTTTGGTCATCACAATTGAGAACTCGACTAGGTGGTGGTCGAGGCTACGAGACTTGGATATTTTGTGGGCGTCCATTACTCCCTCAATTCCTTGCACGTCGCGTCAATAAGATTTAAGATGAACATGGAGAGGGAGAGGGAGGAGAGAGATAAAGATGAGGAAACAGGGTTAGGGTTCTAGTGGGAAAGAAGGAGATGTGGGATGTCTGGGACTTCAACTAATTTTTTCTTATATATTCACAAAATTTCAGTGGTTTCAAATTCGAAATTTCACTAGTGACTAGTGAGCCAAACCAAAAAAAATTCCGCCTTTTTTTCAGTTTCTTGGGCAACGAATTCAACTATTTGTTGTCCTTGGTCTCTATTAAGGCAACGAGTATTAAACCATTGTTGCACAATATAAAAATTTGGGCAACAAAATAAATCTCCGTTGCCTGCAATTTCCTTTGGGCAACAACATTAATAGCTTGTCGCCCTATATGTTAACTTGGGCAACAAATCTATCTTTTCGTCGCCCAATGGTAGTAATGGGCAACAAATAAATATTTGTTGCCCAAGCTATGAGATAAGGACAACGAAATTAAATCTCGTTGCACATACAAATCTTTGTCGTTGCCCAAAATCAATTTTCTTGTAATATATGTCGCTTGTTACATCGTGTGGTCATTCATCATGGGGGTTACTATTCGGTCAATGTTCATCAAGGGATGCTTTGTTAATGTTACATGAGTTAGTTCGTCAGTGTTATAAAGGTTACTCGATAAGTATTGCAAGGGCTACTTGGTCAATGTTTTAGGGATTACTTTGTTTTTTTTTTTTTTTTTTGAAAGCATTAGTGTGTATTTAATTATGCATGGTTTGGCAATGTAATTCAAAAAAAAAAAATAACATACACACACATTTTGAAAAAATGTACATTAGTCTAAATAAAAGATTAAAATAAATAAATTAAAATTTTAATAAAAAACTAATATAAGAAGAATACATATAAAGCTAGTTCCCTAATCGATTATGGACTTATGGTTAGTAGTGCACTATTGCATTTAATCTGACCTGATGAGCTATGAATTTGATCTTTTTAACATATTTGACGGTAATTTTACAAAAAGAAGTTAACATATGGATAAAATGATGATTAAATTCACACTATTCAGGCTCAAAAAAGGTAGTAGTAGCAAGGGTGTTGACGGTTGTTCAATAGGAATTATAAGACGGAGAAGGAACAAGGAAGGCAATTCTATTGCATTAATGAGATTGTTACTCATATCATCAATACATATCAGGACTCAAGGTAATGATGGCACAGTGATAAGTATATGGGATCTTATACAGATACTTATTCGGAATAACGATGTTGAAAGCGGCCACATGCATCTACGAGCTAGAGCTAGATATACCAAACTTATTTGGTGTAGTTGCTTAGGGATTAATCTTATAACATTGAGGTCACAAGACAAATCCTTCCAACTGCGGTACTTGTGAGCGAAGAACTACGGATCCCTCATTATGGCCTTATCATTCTCCATCACTTGCAAATGTTTGAACCACGAATATTGGATCAAAAAACTATAAGGGTTGAGGTCTGATCGGGATCTTTCTCCTTACGTTAAAAAAATGTATAGAAGCTACATGTACCTACTCTCAAACCAAGACAGTCACTGTTAAATATCCATACTAGCGCACTGTCATGTATTGTTTATAGATCGTAAGTCTCTATTAAGCAAATACACATTTTCAAACAATAGTAAAGGTTCTTCAAATTAAATGGTGCTTTAAAAGAGGGAAAGGGCTATTGGCCTATTGCACAAGTGAGAAAGCATTGTGGAGCGTTTGTAATGTAAAACAAAAATTGTTTACAAACTTTGTGAACTTGATATATGAAACAAAAATATGTTTTTAAACTTTGAAAGCATAAAATTGTAGAATTGCCGTGAAACAATTACAACTGGGTCCGCAACTACTGTTAGCATAGATATCTTATTTAATAAAGTGTGACAAATTTGAGTTTAACTTATCAGGTGCTTCCAACCTACAATAGTAGCATAACATTTGGTCTTACTTAGGAACAAAGCATGATTGTATGAAGCTTATACCCGTGAACAATTCTGCTTGATATGACAATTAAAAAAAATGCACTCGTAATGTGAAAAATAATTTGGGCTTCATAATTAAACTTGGTTTTGTCTTAAAAACATGTGTTTAATATCAATAGTAGAATGATGGGAAATTCCTAGAGTACTCTCAAGAACAAAGAAAAATCAAAGAAAGTACTCGTACCATAATTTATATTCAATACATATAAATCCAAGCATAAACTGGACAGTTAAAGAAGATGCTTTAAATGTAAGTCTAGTGATACCTTTGCAACCCAAATGAGCTTGTGGTCAAGCATTGCTGTAGCCTTGGTGCCTGATTTTGTCTCTTCCATATACAACCCTTATCTACCATATCTCGGATGGCGACGGCATAAGCTAAAAAACACGGTGCATGTGATACCAAATTCGCTAACTTCCATCAATATTGGCGCATTATTATGCTTAAATCACTGAAGAACAGCAGGCTAAACTCTCATTTCCACAAAAAATAAGGCAACAAGTTTCTTAATTATCGGTCTTTCAACTTACATGTGATACTCATATGTTGGCTAAACGACATCCCATAGTGTTTTGATCATATAAGATTTGAAAGAAATAGTTTAGCGACATATTAGAAAAAAGTTTATCCTTGTATGTACTTATTTGCTTGGCTAAGATTATCTCTATCGGGATAATTCTTCCCCATCCTAGTCACTCCCCTGTCTGAACCTAAATGACACTGGTATTGTATGGATGACGACTCCTGCGGTCCTGCCTTCTACCTTGTGGAATGATCTGCAAAACAATAGGTTTACCTTGTAAAGGGATCTCTGAGGTCAACAACCTAGGCTGAAAGGAAGCTCTTTGTTCAGTCAATTATGAACAAGACACAATAAGTCTGATATTTGATTAGTGTTAGGAGCTGATTGAGCTAAGCCATTCAGCTGTGGCAGTCGAAAACTACCATATAATAAAATCCCCTTTTCTACAATGCATTAGTAGATTACAACGTTACGGAGTATGTCACTACAAGATATTACAGAGTACTATATTAGTAGCCTAAAGCTGATCATGAGAAGGCCTAGAATATGCAATCACCAAAATATTCCAGGGATCAGGTCGAACCACAGTTATCGGCTGGAAATTTCAGCCGAGACCAGCAATGATCATGCCAGTCCAAGTAGGCCATCAGCATAAATGGCTTACAAATTCAGCAATTAAGGCCAGGCAAAACTCCAAAAGAAAGTCCGAAGCAAAATGAACTGGACCACAGTTCAGGACAAAAATTTTCTGCAAAACCAGGCTTAAAGATGTTTTGGTCATACCTCATACCACTAATCAAACACTTCATTAGAGCAGCTAATATTTTCCATTTCAAAAAAATACTTATCACTCCACTTGGAATAGGTTATGACTAAATGGTATATCATCACCTATAACTAAATTACTTGACAAAAATAGCATCGTAAGTATGAGAAGAAAGCGATACACAAGTACTGTTAACAGAATTAAAAAATATCAGTCTGAATTAGCACAGATGTATTTATAATAGTTGAAGGATCATGTAGTGTGTTTTGGTTAATCTACAGGGAAACCTAAAAACTTGTTTATAAGCATTGCAACCGGTTTAGCATCACCAGCAGGATATGGAAGAAGAGAATCTAGATTCATACTAGCAATGGTTTGGTAAAGGGTTTGAGGGTGCGCACAGAACAAGTGTCTCCTCTCTGCTAATTCTTCTGCCAACTCTTCTTGATGATTATCCATCAAATCCTCATTCACCACGACAATTAAAGGCTTATGCTGCCGTAATGTCTCAAAAATGCTGCCTGATCCTGTAAGACATCCAGTAATATTTGTATCAGCTTGGTCATATTATGTCCTCAAGTAGATCATGCTATGCTGAACCAACATACATCATCTCTCAGAGGCTTTTGTTAATTTGATAGCCATGACAGGTAAGGTGTCTTTCACATACGAAAATTAGTCTCATAAATTCTCACTACTTTGTTCCAGCACATAAATATTCAAGGAAATTCAACAGTCTCTTTACAATTTTAACCGGCTAAGTGCAATGTTGCATAAAACTAAGTACCACGGCATGCTACAACAGAATACATAGTGTGAGGGTTTATCAATTGATAAAATTACTCAGGAACAAAGTTCAATCAGCAGACCAAGCAACTAATTTTGAAGTGAAAATACCACGGCCCACAGAAAAGTAAGCACATGAAAAATGAAGTTAAACATGATTTAGCAAGCACCTTATTCATATTTCAGTCATCATAAGACGAAAAGAAATCAAACAACGTTGTTCGAATTAAGAAGGGGAAAATCAAGCATGGAAAATTTTGTACATCATTGGTATGATAATTCATGTGAAGCCAAAGCCAAAGCCAAGCCAGAACTTGACTTGCTCTTCCCAACACAGCTTATTAGTTAAGAGTATTACATAAACAAGTAGTCATGAGGAAAAATACAAAACAAACTCAAATGCAATTACATAATTGGCCACCATAAGGCAGGGAAATAGTAGAAACCATTGATCAGAATATGGTATCATAGGAAAAATTCACAAAAAATATGACCAGCATCAGATGTCTAAAGGGATACAAAAATTGCTGCGAGATCCATGCAACTTCAAGGATCTGTTAAAGGCTTAAAGCTATACCTTTTAAAATGAGATGACCCAAAAACACAATCCCAACATATTAGATGTTCAACAACTTTTTTTTGATCAAACTGTCACTGGTAGAGAGTCTCCTAGAATATACTTTTAGCAAACCAAATCTCTCAAGTTTTGATAATAATTATTGCTCAGAAACTTCATGATTCATACTCTACTTCAGGCCTAGAATATAATGACTATCAGAGAAATCTAGCACCAAATTTTTTAAAAAAAATGTACAAATACCTGCGTGACTTATGACAAGAGAAGCTGATGACAGGCTCTCTGCAATGCTAGAGGAAAACGTGAAGTACTCAACGGCTAGGGACCTATCGTCACCAGTTGACTTCATGTGAATCAGAGAAAAACAAAAGTCAGACCCTACATCAAGTAAAGAGTTCAAGCAGTAGTATGACTGATGCCATTGAAACTTTGATAATTAACTTAAAAAACAATTTCGCAATGCCCTAATGAAGACCGGACCTAGCCCCAAAACAAGATTCTCTGTTTATTTTTGTCAACATAAATTCTCAGATATATTATGGTTACATTTACTTGTGTATCCTTATCTACGATAAAGAGCCTAACATACAATGGCAAAACCCCAGTACCGAGTCAAATATGATGCGCAACAGGCAATTACTTTATTTTAAAAGTTTCATAAATTAGATGTTAAGCACTTTCACACCACCGGTTGCTATTGATGGAAATCATCTTTGATACTCGACAGGCAGTTTATTAATGCAAGCTCCAATGAGAAACAACCTAAAGAAGAATTTAACTAGCCATAAAGAATGACGCAATGCTCTAAAACATCACACACAAGTTCGGGTGGCAACAAGGCCAAAATTCAAAATACCCTGGCAGGGATGTAAGATCCACGGCCGATTTGAATCAGGAGGTGTGTATACCCTTTTGCATATAATTCTTGCTTGACTTCAGGAGTGTCCACTGCTTTGACAAGAGCATCAAATAGAGTAGTTCCAACGGTGACAAAAACTGTTCTCTTAGAAATCTTACTGTCATTGGCACTTTCCATTTGCACAACGTACACACTTCCAAACTTCACAGCTGTTCACATACAGGTTCACTCATTAAACTTCAGGAGATAAAAAAGATGTATATAAGGCTATGTAGCTCAAGAACCTCATATGCAGCATTAAGAAGACTAACTTTCAAATACAATAGCGAATCCAGGAATTGACCCATGTGAGTTCGGACTTTGGAGTAGATCTGGTTATTCCGTTATTGAGCGGGTCATTGCAGGTCAGTACAGGACCGATGTGGGTAAGGGTCGGGTCAGGGCAATGTGCAAATGCAATGTGGGTTGTCAATGGGTCTTTACTACGTAATATTTGATATTGTGATTACTCGTAACAGTAATTATGAGCATATTCTCTCAATTAATAATAATAATAATAATAATAATAATAATAATAATAATAATAATAATAATAATAATAATAATAATAATAATAATTTAAAAGGTAGGAAATGTTGAAAATATTACTGTACAATTGAGAAAGATGAAGGTTCGTTAATGGAGGAAGTCAGATAAAGAGGTTACACCAAAATATATAATGTTCAAAGGTCTACCAATTCCATTTGTGAATCATAATAAATACTTTATAACAAAAATCAACAAATGAAAACTATAGGCTTATATCGATAACTGATGACTGATCAAAAGAATGAAACAATAAATTGGACCCGAAATTCAAATACATGAGCAGAAGAAAAACAAGCCGGTGAGTTCGAACATTAATGAAATCAATCAAATAATCAGCGAAATCGAAAATCAAACCCTAAATTGAACAAAAAAAAAAAATGAATAAAAAAGGCATTTTTATGCAGAGAATTTCACTTATTGAGATCAAAAAACTGAGCTCAAGAGATGAAATTCAATCGAAATTCTTACAGCTTATCAATATGAATTCAAATCTAGGGTTCGAAGATTTAACGAAAACTTACAAAATTAGCGATCACGAAACTGGTAGAACACAAATTAACCTTGGGTAATTAACAGGCTTTAATAAGTGAAGAATAAGAAAAAATTCGAAAAATTAGCATATATTATTAGATAATATGAGAGATTTGTGATACTGTTCTACCTGGAATTCTGTGTAGATTCAAGCAGCCATTGTACGGTGGTCGAAGGTTGTTCTAGCGGCGTCGATTCGCCGATTTGACGGTGAACGGTCTATAGAAAGGAAGAAAACAAGAATGAAGAATTGAAGATCCCCTGTTTGGTTGGGAGCGGTTTAATGAAAAATGTAAAGGGTCCAGGTCTTCAGGCCGGGGCCCAAGTGTGGTATGGGCTAAAAAACCGTACCCAAACCTGCTATTTCAGGCTTGGCCAAAGTAGGCCCAAAACCGACACTTTTTGGGTCGGGCTGCATTTGATCAAGGCTATCTCATTTTGATTCAAGACTTGTTTTCTTCACCCGAAATAAGGTAATCTGGTTTAATTTTAATAAAATCTCGTCTGGATTAATATGAATTTTGCTAGTCTGATCTAATTCGCTAATATGACTAAATTTTGACCACATTTTTACTCTAATCTATAAGAAGAAGAAAAAACATTATTAAATGATTTGAATTGAATTTTGTTAGATTGCATTTTAAATATGTACTTTTCAAATACTAGTATGTAAATTTTATAAATTTTATGAATACATACTCGTGTTAAAGATATTTAACAGTAGGTAGCTAAACTTGAGATTCCAATATTGATCTAACACGAGCATAACATGCCCTCGATCAACCTTGATTAACAACATGCAAATACAATAAATCAAAAGCTCGATATGTTTTTTTTTTTTTTGTTGTTCCACCCGATTCACCCTTTAGGCTAATTTGGATTCGGGAATCAGTTCTGGGTGGTTAAGTTTCAGTCCCCTCCCAATTGTTGTTGCGGGGGATCGAACACGCGGTCTTCCCTACCAAGTGTAGTCTCCATCACCACTACACCAACAACTAATTGGTCAAAAGATCGGTATGTAGGATTAATATTAGAACGCTATTGATGAGTATATATATGCATTTAAATTTATGTACGTACTTTAAACAATGAAAGTGAAAGCTTAGCTTCACATGGCAAAAGGGGAAACATTACCAAAAAGAAATAGCATGAATATAACATTTCACTCATCCATCCACAACATCATTATAAATCGACAATAATCTAACAACAAAAACTGAAAAAGAAAAAATGTGAAGGACAAATAATCTTTACACCTAAAGTTCTTTTAGTATAGATATTTTTCCTCCAATTTTTTTTCACCCTTTTTATCCTTTTCATATGGTTTGAAATCCAAAAATAAGATTATATGAGAAAATGTGAAAGCAAAAAGAACAGAAAAGAGAAAATATGTGGTATAATGAAGTAGTAATGTGAATAACAAAGGCATAAAAAGCAACCTTGGGATCTCCAAAAGCTTTGCATTTGATAATGATCTAATATTGAAAGAATTGAAGGAAGCCAACACAAACACTATCATAGTTCATAATAAGTTCAGTTTTGTTAACTAGTGAAGTAGTAATGTAATCGAATAGTGAGTGGTAGTCCAATTTTTTGAGTCAAAAAGGTTGATAAAAGAGAAAGTTGAAGGAATTCTTTGATCAGAATTCTTCTTATTCTTCTTGACAAAGTCCTTTTCTTTGTTTTAGCAGTGTCATGGTTTGAACCTTCATCTTGTGTTATGTGCAAATTATTCTAGGCTTTATGTACGGGACTTTGACGCGTCAATGACCAAACGGGCAACCAATGTCTAGTTTGTATATGCGCAAGCATGTAGGCATGTTGCTGCCTTACGGAGTACAAAATACTAAAGAGTTCAAGAATAATTTCTGAATATGTTATAATTTAGGTTTAACTAGTGTTGAAAAGGAAGATTTTAATGAAAATAGACATTGTCAATCAAATTGATGCACTCGAATACAAAAGGGAATAGTAAAGATCACAAAATTATGAGTACTCCATATCATTTACCGCAATTTACAATTGCGCTGCCTCTACTTAAAAGGAGGCGAATAAATAAAGTGGGGGTAATTTTCATTATTGAATCATTTGTTAGGTGGGTGTTATTATGACACATGCCCAGAAAATTTGTATTTTAGCATCCAATTCATTGGTTTTTCTTATTTCGGCTTAGAATTCGTCTTTCGTACAATATTAGTTGTATGATTTTGGAATTTATCAAAAAAAAAAAATCAAGTCAAAACTGAAAAAGGATTTGGCTTATTGGGAGAGGACGTATACAAAATGAGTAAGTGTAAAAGCAGCATCAGTTTTTATGATTATTGTTTTCAATTTTGAGACTCCAAAAATTGGTGCATGTCTTTGATTGTTTTCCATGATTGATGAACCTACTTACTGGTTACTCATTTATCACACATCTCTCCTCTTAAATGACATTGCTCATTCATGACGGTGCATGCGCATGTAAATCCACCCATATATTTCCCTATCTAGTATCTACCGCAGGGTACATACGTGAGTTAAAATTGATTGTAATTGTTTCGGTTGAAAACAATGGGACCTTGCCGAAGGTCCGCTGAAATGGAGAAGACTGGATTCGGTCCAAGTTGTGTTGGGCCGAAGGTTTCCTGCACAGTGAACACACGTAAACTAGCCTCGGGGGTGTTTCCGAGGAAGGCCCCTCCGATGCTAAAGTCAGTTCAATGTGTAAAAAGAAGACACTATGCAAGAGAGTTTGTAGCTTGAGGCTTTTGTGGAATATTTCTGAATGCAAGAATGAGCATATGAATTGGAATGTGAATCTCTCCCCCCTTGAATGTGTCAATATGATGGCTTTTATACCTCATCATACATGGAGAGGTTGGGCTTTAGCCCAATTGGCTTACTTTGTGGGCTGACCTTTGACTTTTGAGCAATTGGAGAGTTGAACCTTGACCTTGGGCTTTTAATTGGATCATTTAGTGCTTAGGCCCAATTTTGACTAAATTGGACCCAAACAGTAATCACTGATATATTCGACTTATTTTGTCGGAATTTATACTCAATTTATCATAACTTATTCTGAGTGTATCTAAACTTATTTCTTACTTTGTAAAACTAAAACTTATCTGAACTTATTTGATTTCGCTATAACTTATTTGACAGTGAAAATCCATTGGTTGAGTAGCTTGTCACACATAATAACTCTTCAATGTTGTTTTTGCCAACTTTAAACACAATTTAATCTAGAGACAATAATGAGATCGATTCACTTAAGTTGCTTGTTGTCCCTCAAGATTGTGTATATTTGGGTTGAAGCGATCATAGTACATATATATATCCATAATATTGTATTTCCTTTGTCTCTATAAGTTATTCATATTTAAGCAATTTTTATCTCAAAAAAGCGATTTAAAACAGAAAGAACACTTAGAGATGAAACTTCAAACACGGTAATTATATCCCTTCTATAGTTCTATCTCAAAGATGAAGTTGTTGATATTGTTGTTTTGGTCAAATAAGATCTAAATGCGCTAATCCCAATAAACAATCTCCACATAAAGTTGTTGATATCTTTCAATTTTCTAGTGAAGTGGGGATGTGATTATGTAGGCTTAATAAAAATTAATTTATACTTAGAACGTAGGACCATACTTTTGTTTTTGGGAGTGGGGTTGTTTGTGTTTGCATAGGGCAAGGGCAGGAGCAGGACCACTTAATTACTGTACTTAATTAATTGATTAATGGTACTAATAACGAAGTCTATAGTAATCTAATATATATATAAAGGGAAGTTTTTAAATCGTCACGTAGGATTAATAATTTTAAAACGCTACAATAGGATTATGTCATGTAAGATTAATTTTAGAGCGTCACATAAGAATATGTTATATTTTAGCCAATATAAAAAGAATTGCAATTGATTTTAGATCAAAAAATTTATATTAATTATAAAAATAAAATCAGCGCGTTTTTTGTGTGGTTGGATATACGTATTGTGTGGCTGGTCATATCGTGTGGCCGGCTGAGACATACCCAAACACTGATCGAGTAACCCCTGACCGTCTAAGTAACCCCTAATCGATTGAGTAACCCTTGACCAATCAAGTAACTCCTGACCAAGCAATCCGCCACACAGTGTGACCAGCTATATATGATACTTTGTGAAATAAAATATTATCTTTTTATATTACGAATTCTATCTAAATATGAGAATGAAAATTAATAATTCATTTTATAATATAAAAAAATCAAGTAGTAAGCAAGCGAATATCACAAAGTTTATTAGATAAATATATATTATCAAAATATTTTATTTGAAAAAATACAAACAAATCGTGCATTGCACGGGGTTTATCTAGTTTAAAAATTAAAGGGGTTGTCAAATTCTGTGCAAATCCGAAACATTAAATTTGGATTTTTTACGAAAGTAAGCTTAATTGGCAAACAATTTACCAATCTAGACGCGTGGCCAAACTATTTACGAAACTAAGCTTCTGACATAAAACGCTGCCTCGGTCAGCGTTTTACCTTTGGTTATTTTTTTTTTTTATAAAATTTCGTATTATGTGAAATACAAATTTAAAAAAAATGGAAATACAGTAAAACGCTGACTCAGTCAGCGTTTTTCTTGTATCCATAACAGAGAAAAATGCTGACTGAGTCAGCGTTTTAAACCTAAGCATAAAACGCTGACTGAGGCAGCGTTTTATCTGCTGGCTGAAAGCAGCAACAGCAGGCCCCCAACAGCAGCCAGTGCAGCCCCCTTCCACATCCACCACCCTCTCCACATCCACCAACACCACCACCCTCCTCCTCCACATCCTCCACCACCCTCCTCCTCCACATCCACCACCACCACCCTCCTCCTCCACATCCACCACCACCATCACCCTCCTCCTCCACATCCTCCAACACCTCCACCACCCTCCTCCTCCACATCCACCACCTCCACATCCACAATTTATTTTGAACGAAATGAGTCAAACGTGGACAAATAAGGAATTTGAAATTCAAACAAGACATAAATTCATTCAAATAATTATTCAAATAATAATGTAATGTAAGTGTTATGTACAACAAACTAGAGAAGGTCATTACAGCAAATAAATCAGATAATTCTATCCTATTCTGACTCATCAATTTGGTGTAACGGCTCTCTATCCTGTATGTCCACTCTCGGCCTTTGACGACGGCTGTAGTGACGGACCGTGGTAAATGGGTTCGGGCGTACTGGCGGAGTCAGCTGGCTGGAAGATGGGTCATCAGGATGACGTAGGGGCGCGGAACTGCGAATGTCGTACTCCTCTGCGCCCGTGAATGACGAAGGATCACCCCCACAGCTACTTTGGCCAGCCTCGAACTGTGAGTGACTAGAGTGGCCGCCATGATCGTCCCGGGGGTGGACGAGATAGGCGTGACCATATCTCTGCAAGGTAGCCATGCCCATATCTCGCACCCGCTCGACCTGTGCTTTGGGCGGCTCAGGTATGCCTGGAAGGACGTCCGACAGTGCGTCAACCATCGCCGTCATATCCAACGCCTGCAGTAATTAAGGATTTGTTAGTTGAATGATATACAAATTTAAAAGTGATAAAAATAAGTTAATCAAATACACTTACATATCCCCTGATCACGTCAAAGGATGGATGGTAATGTGCGGATGGCAGTGTGTAGCTGGGGTTGATGAAACGCCGTGTAATCCGCATGTACCATTCCATGTATGGATCGTATGGATCCATAACGCCGTGGATGGGGTCACCAGTGACGACGAACTCCAACTGTCGATGCCACAAGTCAATGTACTGGGCATGCTCCGTCCGCCAGTTCCTGTCGCTCTTTCCCCGACGGTCAATGCGGTGCAGCCGGGCACTAGTGTCACACTGCTGGGGGACAGTCTGTCGTAGTCCAAACTGTCGCATGACTCGATCTGGTAGGTGACCCTCGACGATCTCAAAACAGATCAGGGGGACCCTAGAACGCCACTGCGCCTGATAATCTAGCAGATGTGGAGGCATGGCAGCAACTAAATCAGCTTCATACGGGTCCCATGTCATCTGCAATAACACATAAAAAGTAACATAATAAACATTGTCGTAGATGTTCCACCATATACAGGTGAAGCTGTATGTGAACTCAACGACATCTGGAACCGATCGTCATGAAGCAGTCTGCTGAAGGACCCCATCCCATATTCAGTTGCTGGAATGTCTTGTGAGGGCATTCGGAAGGACTCTGTGTAACCGGAAAAATAAGTAGTTTGTTGATCTGGTCGAGTACTTTGTTGCGTACTCGTAGACACTATTTCTACATATATCTCATGTGGATAACCCCCTCATTAAAACAGCGCTCCTCAAAGCTTTCAAATGTCTATCGTTAGAACAAGGTAACACTTGAACCGCATTATTAGTCTCAAACCTCATTTGAATGTTAAGTTGTACATTCATTCGGTTTAAGCCAATAATGCTATGAACCTCGTTCATCAGATCGTTGAAAGTCATGTCTGGTCCAAGTGGCAAGGGTTCCACATTTCCACCACTATACTGGACATTCGATCCATCAGACACAAATTCACCCCCCCCCCCCCCATCGGCATAACAAAGCTGCGTTTTGTGCAGCCATATTCTATACAACAACCAAAAACACATCTTAATTGAATGCAATCTCCACCAATTCGCACAATAACAACCAAGAAATTCACACTACAAACATAATTAATCATCATTGTTCCAATTCACATAACAACCAAAACAAAGTACACAACGAACATATTCACACTAACAACCAACGTATTCTACATAACATAATTTTCGTAATTAAACGACAATGTAGGCTATTTTATCAAATTAAAACAACAATTTCATCAACAATATCAACAATTTCATCAACATTTTCAACATTTTTACCAAACATTTTCACAATTTCATCATAAACTTTCTTACTAAACTAACATCAATTTAGGGCTTTTATACTAAAGTATTATCAAATTACAACAAACTAACTTAGAATTATCAACATAATTATCAATTTACATCAAACTAACTTAGAATAATCAACAACATTATCAAATTAAAACAATGTACTATATAATTATCAAACTAACCTAGGTTTTAAAATTTTAAAAACAAAGAGAAGTACCAACAAGGCGGCGACGGCGACGGCAGCAGCACACTTTCCGGTGGAGGGGAGGCCTAGTACAACGACGGAATATCCGTTTTAGAGAGTTTGAGCAAGTTTGAGAGAGTTTGAAGTAGAGTGAATAATGTGATGTCGCGGTTTTTTGTGGCAATATACCAGCAAAAACCGCTGACTGGGGCAGCGTCTTTTCCTTGTTAATGAAACACTGCCTCAGGCGGCGTTTTAGGACCTACCTAAAAATGCTGCCTCAGTCAGCGTTTTATTGTATTTCATGTTTTTTTAATTTGGCATTTTAAAATACGAAATTTAAAAAAAAATAAAATAAAAAGGAATAAAACGCTGACCGAGTCAGCGTTTTACCTCTGAAGCTCAGTTTCATAAATAGTTTTGCCACGCGTCTATTTTCGTAAATTGTTTTTCAATTAGGCTCAGTTTCGTAAAAAATCCATTAAATTTGTCCGTTCCAATTGCAAAATGAATTTCCCTCTTTTCCGTGTAGTTGTGTTTGTAGTTTGTAACTTTATACTAGCGTTGTTTTCTCTAGACTATCCTTTAGGAAAATATTGTCTTTATTTAGTTTTGGAGAAAGATATATGCGGGCTACATATAAGAAGTTAAAAGTGAAAAATATAGACATTAAATAAATATTTGTTACACCGATTTACTTGTTGTTGGTAAATTTACAACTTAATACTTAAAAAGGAAGTATGTTAAGGGACTACATATAGCATTACCTGTCAGTTTTTTTATAAGTCATAAGGGCTTGTTTAGATCACCTTATTTTTGCTTATTTGATCTGGTTTGGTCTTATCTGATTGTCTGATTTGACAAACTTTGACCTTATGTGTACGATAGTCTATAAAAAAGAAATATATCAAGTGAAGTCTTGTCAGGTTCGTATTAATGTATACTTTTTTAATATGTAATTTTTATAAAAAAAAATAATTACTTAATTAAAGATATTTAGCGATAAAAAAACCGAACATAAAACGATGATCTGATCTGAACTTATTTTTTCTGATCTGAACTTATTTTTTCTGAAACAAGTAAAAATAAGTTGAACTAAACAATGCACTTGAATTATTGATATACATATATATTAATATCCACGGTATAAAATAAAATTAAAAAAAATATATAATAAAGTTTTTTTAAAGAAAAAGAACTTTTAAATTAATTGGTTAAGGTTTTAAGGATGGTGCTTAAAATATGAGATATAATCTCATCTACTTTCTCCGTTTTTTTAATATTGCACTACTTGCCTTTTAAGGAAATATCACAAATATTGCACCATTTTCATTTTTGAAAAAGAAATATTTTTATTCACACTACAAATACCAAAGATAAACTTACTTTTCAACCCTTGATTTTTTAGTTTGAGAAGGTATTGGGTGCGGACTGCCGCACGCATAATTACGTGCGGCAGGCTTGGCTGATATATTTCATTTGTTGACTGATATGTTTTATGTGTTGGCTGATATGGTTCATTTGTTGGCTGATATAATTTTTGTGTTGGCTAATATATTCCTTTTGTTGGCTGATATGTTTTTTTAAAAAAAAAAAATTTGATATGTTCCTTTTGTTGGCTGCTATAAGACATCAGTTGGTTGATATGTTTGTTTAGTTGGCTTATATCTTTGTTTTGTTGGCTGATATATATATATATATATATATATATATATATATATATATATATATATATATATATATTTTAATTGTTGACTTATATGTTTCATTGTGTTGGCTGACATGTTCCTTCTGTTGGCTGATATGTTCCTTTTGTTGGCTGACATGTTTCATTTGTTGGCTTATATGTTCCTTGTGTTGAATGATACGTTTTTATTAATGTCTTATATGTCCCTAATTATGTTAACTGATATCAGACATCAATTGGCTTATATGTTCATTTTAATGGCTGATATGCGTCATTTGTTGGCTAATATGATTAACAACATACAATATATTTTTATTTTCTTCTTTCTCCTCTTTCCCCCTCTCTCTTTTTCAAACGAGAATGGACACCCGTCCTGAACACTTAACCACCAACTACAATTGCAACCCAAACCACCTCCCACCATTAGCAACCCACACCGCACATCACAGCCCCTGCTCACACCAACCAAAACAGCTCCCACCTACGCACATCACAGCCCCTGCTCACATCTACGCACTCACCCATAACTCTAGCCAGCACAACCGCACCAAAGCAGCCCCAGCCACCAGCAGCTAGCGAAAACAACCAGCCTACTCCCTGAAAACAACCACCAGCCCGCATCACGAATAGCAACCGCGGCTCCCACTCATACACCCCCTCAAAGCCCGCAATTGAGCCACCACCGAACTCCAAGCAATACCAATTTCGATTCAAAGTGTCCACCAATCAGTCACAACCAGCGAATCGCAACCGCTTCTCCGAGGAAACAATACTCACTGTTGAAGTAGAACGTTGATGCTTTGAAAATCATTTAATTAGGGCTGACGATTGGTTGATTTTGTGGGTGTTAATGAAAATTATGAATTGAAGGGTTCTACTTATAGAATGGGAGTGAATTGAATGCAGCGACTGTAATCTTTGTCATTATCGATGCCAACTTCGATCCGACCTCCATTGTAGTAATAGAGAGGAAAGAGAAAATGGAGGTACCGATAATGGAGAACTGTAAAAAGAAGGAGAGCATGGGAGAGAGAAAGAGAACGAAAAAGAGGATTGAGGTTGCAACATTTGCCGCACCCAATAGTTTGTGTTTTAGTTTATGTATATCATTACATGAGCAATTTTGTATTTTTACATTTCTCTCTCATCCTTTTTTCCACTACCAAAAAACTTGTGCCCAGTCCCTATGGTACAATAAAAAAAAAAGGAGGAAGTATAATATTTGTTCTTTCTAGCTTTTTTTCGTCAAAAAGATATTGATTCTCCCTCATACGGAGTATTAAAACATTTTAGTTGAGTAAATGAGTAGAGTATGGATTAAGGATCTAATATTGAAATATAGATTTTATTAAAAGAATTACATCTTTTTTTTACCAATTTATAAGTATTTTTCATTGGTAAGGAGATGGAATTGAAAGATTATTTACCAATTAACTCGAAATCCTATCTGAATGTACAGAATACTTTTACGATTACTTTTCGTATACCTATTTACGTCTTTCAATTTTTTATTTTTTATTTTTAAGCAAAACCGGTGAGGAATTTCATTAAATCAAATCAAGTTAAAACTTCTTAAAATAAGGAGATTGTAGCAATTTAGTGGAACTTTTAGAAATGAAGGAATCTCCAATTTCCAATAAAACTACTTTCCAAAGCGAAAGAAACACTCGAGTACACAACTACACACTATTGGCTAGCAACTTGTTTATTTTCCCCCAAAATAAGTGTACGTCATTTTTAATTTTTATCATGGATGTCCCAAAATCCATGAGGTCCATGACCAATTGTACCATACTACCATAGTTAAGGAATAAAAATGGTTAAATGGTACATTAGCCTTTTTTTTTTTTTTTTTTTTTTTAAGTCATAAATCTGAAAGATTCTTTTGTTTTAAGTCAACTAAAATTCTTACTTACTTTTATCAAATAAAAATTAAAATAATATTATGAGAATTCCAATATATTTGCATGTTAGATATATCAAGGATCATCCAGCAGCTGTTAAAAGAAAATTGACCTCTAGTGATATTCGTTTGAAGGGTGTGATGATCGAGCTTCCCCAAGTAAGTGACTATGTTTGACTTCCAGTGAAATTCGTTACTGGTCAATATTGGTCAGTATTAAATATAATGATGTCAGATTAGTGTAAATTTGTAATATTCTATTTGTTTCCTGACAATTTAGCTTAATTAAGTACAATCTTACCATAATTAACTTTTATTTTTCTGACACTTTTTTTTTTTTTTGGGTTACTTTAATCGTGTATAAATGGAGGATATAATACAATCATACAACTATACAAGTATATTGAATTGTTTGTTGCATTCGAAATTTGTGACTCATAAAATCAAACAGGGTGAGCTAAATGAAGTTTAAATTGATAGGTAAAGTTAGTACTCCATACATATAATCTACGGTACAAAAGATCAACTACCTACTTTTTATTTGAATATAATACTATTTGTGGTTGATAGTGTAATTTGAATACATCATCGAACTAGTTCGAACACCCATCATAAAGTGAATATTATTGACATTATTATTTACTCGTACTAATCTTCATTACTGACAGAGCGAGACTTTTAATTAGTTAAAGCATCAGTGAAATTTACATCGTACATGCTTATGGACTTATGATACACCAGGATGGAAATTGCCATAAAAAAAAAGTCAGTTTCCTAAAATTACGCTCCTTAATTGAAGGATTTTTGTTATTTCCTTTCCATAATTTTAGCTTCCCGTATCCATAATTGTTCATAAAGATAAAAATAAAATTTTAAGGGAAAGAAATAAATTTTTTAGAGAGAAAAATATGGCTCATGGTGAATTTTGTTACGATATATGATTGTCGATTTGCATGATGATCACCAGAATGATGTTTTTGACAAATGATATTTAATTTTAGATTTTGTCACCAAATGTGAAGGTAGTTTTAAATTATTTTTTTCAATTTATATTTCATAAATTTGTTATTGATGATGTTTATAGATTATTATATTTGTTCATGGGATTCGTCACTAAAAGAAAATATATATTTATTTTTTTTTTTTTTTTGTAAATTTGTGTTATTTTCGGAGGTTGAAGATGAAGTTCTTTCGGATTGGGATAAATGTTCTTTTATCAGTTTTTTTTTTATCCATATTCATTTTTTCAATTGGAATGAATACGTTCATTGAGGGTTTTTTTTTTTTTTGGTTTAGTTTAATTAATATGTTCTTTGGGTCTAAACTATATGTTCTTTATAGTCACAAACTATGTTCTTTACATTACAAACTATGTTAATCTAATTGCATATTTTCTTCAAAAAATTATCATCTAATTGTGTATGTATAATTTTTTTGAAATCAGGATCATAAAGGTTGATAAAGACGATATACTTTTGGGACCTCTTCTATTGATGATTGATTTTCAAATAGATCTAAAGAACATTCGCTATATTAATAAAAAAACATGATAATATTATTTAAAGAACATTATCTATATTTATCCAACATGTTCAAACAAAATTTAGAAAACATTTCACAATAAGTAATGAACATTGTGTGACAATAAAGGTACATTAAAGTTACAATCAAAGAACATGGACATCTAAAAATAATATAATAAACATCATAATAAACACACATGGCCAAGATGAATATTATAACAAAATATAAAAAAAATAAAAAAAAATAAAAAAATAAAAAAAAATTGGTGATAAAAATATATAATTGGTTATTTAGAGAATTATTTTGTAAAAGAAAGAGAACAAAATAAAAAAATATATTGAATTTGAAATTTTGAAAATGAATTTCAAATTTTAAAGTTTGAAATTTGAAAATGAAATCTTGATAAAAATAATTTTAGAGAGAGAAATTATAAAAAACCGAATATTTTGAAATAATTTGACATTAAATACGTGGTAAAAATCTATTGGTAATTATCTTTTACCTTTTTTAAAAATTATTTCACCAAAATTATCACGTTCTTTATATTTCAATGCTATGTTCTTTTATAAAATCATGATGTTCATTACAAATATAAGTTATGTTTTTTCTGCTGTTTTTTTTAAAACTAATCTTGATCCGGGTGTACCATGCACATGGTACACCCGGGTGTACCAACCAACGATTAAGCATAAGACAATCGCATATAATTAACACTCTTGACGGTGGAATAGTTAAGGATCATGGGCATCAGAAAATCACATATAATTAACACTCTTGACGGTGGAATAGTTAAGGATCATGGGGATTTCAAGGGAAGCGGTGTTTTGATATGTTTAGAATATATTAATCGAGTTTTTTATTTTTTAATTTGATTAATTACAATTGTGAAGTTATTGTATATAGAGATGTACTTTGTATAGATATGCGTAAGGAATGGGTGACAAAGTATAGAAACGAGACTGAAAAGATCTTGCAAGATCACTAATTAATTATGAAAAATATTAAGTCTACAAATTAAACGTTAACCTTAACATGGTACTCTAATACTTGTATTATAAAATTCCAAACTATTAAAGGCTCCCCAAAATTTCCACATGATGTGATGATTAAAAAGTCCTTTTTTTTTTCTTTTATTCAAGTTAACAAAAGTTGTTAATTAGTTTATGAAAATAGCAAATTGAAATCAAGGTTGGTTATATAGCATGTTTGATAAAGAGGATTCAGATTAGGTATAGTTTTTTGACATAATACATAAACCTTTTTTAGTCATTAAATTTTATTTGATAGCTTAATGTGAGAGTAAGCAATCTCAAAACAGACATATTTGAAAAGTGCTTCACGTAATTAAGCTAGAGACAAAGAAAATTATAGTATTACTCAAAATAATACCGAGTATATCACCAGTAGAGTTGTAGTTGAGGACGCTTTTAAAATGTATTCAAACGAAATCTACAAAAATTATGTTGTACGTAGGATATTTTTTTTAAAAAAAAAAAAAACACCCGAAATTGAGTAATTTGATACGACTAGGAAGATTGGTCAAGATCAATGACGGAGACATAACACTCTCTTAACCTCCTGGTCCTCCTCACACGAACTAATGAGAAGATATCGAGCCTTTTCTTGCTTTCATAAATTTTTGCTGGTAGTTGTGACTATTAAATGTCTTTAATTCTAATATTTAACAATGTTATTAGTGCGTGTAATTGTGTAAAAGCGTAAATGGTCAAATGCACTTGAAATTGAAGGACTTGTGGGTTGTGGCACGAAGGCTGCCCCAAATGTCTAATCTTGTTGTGCGGATGAGGGATTCGTGAGCTACATTATGAGAGACTAAGAGGGTTATTGCCTATTGTAAGAATTTCATGTCTCTTACGGAGTAATCATTATGACTCATAATTTTTTTTAACTACTCCAATTAATTATGTCGTTAATATTTTTGTCTCCGACTTTAAGAAGTAATAGTTATGTCAATGAGATTAAAGGATATATTAATGAGGCAGATTTTAATATATAGAGACCCGCCTCAGCTCACATCTGCTCCATATAAGTGGAAATTGAATAGGCGAAGGTCTAATGGATGATGGGAAGAAGATAGGGATACAATCATTTTCCTTAAATTTATTTTTTTCGTTTTCTTCATAACATTATCAAAAGTAATAGAAAAATTATAGAAAAAATCATAACTGGTCTAGTCTGGGTTTGGATCGATTTTACTAGTCTAATCCGAGTCCAGTCCAAACAAAAGCTGCCGATCTGATCTTCGAGTCTTAAATTTTAAATTTTTGATACGATCCTAGACCGCTAACAACCTTAAAAAGATTAAATAGGCTGAAAATAAGCCCAGAATTAATAAATAAAATAAAATAAAATCGTATCCCACATAAATACATAATACATACCATAAGTTTTGAGGCATTATTGCCACTGAAGTACTGAACCCCGACTCGATAGCCGGACAGCGAGCCTCCCATATTGGTCGTTCTAATTCAATGCACAGTTTAACAAAGGGAGATGAAGATTATGTACGAGTAATAAATTGCTCACATATGTCCGTAGGCTTAATGAAGCCATGTACGAGTAGTAGAGTCCCAAATTCACAATTAACTCTTGGTCTGACATATAAAAGTTTAACCAATTAATCAAATCAAAATCATTGTAATTAAAAAGTTAGCAATGGATGTGCATATATAGAGAAAAAAAATGGCAATGCATTAGTGCGTGCGTGCGTGGTGTCATAACGTGATGTGAAACTCTCAAAGGAGAATTGTGTCTCTACGACATTACCTTTATTTTTTTTGGGACACAGTTTACCTTTTTCATTCGAGCTAGAGGAAAAACTAAAATT
Source organism: Chenopodium quinoa (assembly GCF_001683475.1). Lineage (NCBI taxonomy): Eukaryota > Viridiplantae > Streptophyta > Magnoliopsida > Caryophyllales > Amaranthaceae > Chenopodium > Chenopodium quinoa. Next base: position 10,353,084 of record NW_018743292.1, read on the forward strand.
CGTTTTAGCTTCTTAATCCTAATTCCTACCGTCCTAAAATATTTGTCAATTGTCACCAATTGGCCGGCATGTAACTCTGCGCAAATATATTATTTTTAATTTGACATAATTATAAAGAGGTTTTTTCTTATGACAGTGATTGAAGGATCGTAACAAGTTCTCATTATACTTATCAATAATAGGATATGTCTATACTTAAATACGGAGAGTATTAAAAAAAAAAATCATAAAAATGTTTATGTGTCACGTAGAATTGTATATGCCACATCATCATGTAACTAGCATAGTGCCACGTCACCACACTGAACCTCATGGATATAAGATTACATTTCTTACCATCTTAATTACAGTAGTTAATAGTAATTTATGTCTTCTATATAAATATAAATTAATGTATCTTTAGGTAGCACAAAAAAGGATACAAAATAATTATGTAGTCTAGAAAAAAAAATGAATAAAGCGAAAGAGCCTCTACAATTCCAAGACAATGGAGAAATATTCTCATTAAATCCTTTTTTTTTCACTAACACTATGCTTCAAACTAGCAATCCGGTGCAACGCTCAGACCACACACTAGTTAATCGTTGAAATTGTGTGTTATTAAATTTGATAAAAGAAATATGTCAACTTAAAAAGAGCGCAAAGAGTATATATAGTATAAGAAAACATATTCAATCCTTATACTTCCTTTTTTTTTTTTTTTTTTGCTTTTATAATTATTGCACCATAAAGGTTGGGTACAAGTTTTTTGGTAGTGGAAAAAATGATGAGAGAGAAAGGTAAAAATACAAGATTGCACATGTGATGGTACACATATATAAGCTAAAAAATCAAGGGTTGAAAAGTAATAAGGGTATCTTTGATATTTTGTAGTGTGAACACAAATATTTATTTTCCAAAAATAGAAATGGTGCAATATTTGTGATATTTCTTTTAAAGGCAAGTAATGCAATATTTAAAATAAAATAAAAAAATAAATCGGAGAAAGTATATAAGTTTTAACAACAACTTTTTGGTGCAGCAGGCCACACTGTGTGACAGGGGTTACCCGAGTTATTCAGTCAGGAGTTACTCGGTCAGGGGTTACTCGAGTTACTCGGTTTGGGGTTACTTGAGGGGTTAATCGGTCATGGGTTACTCGAGTTACTCGGTTAGGAGTTTTTTAAGGAGTTCGGTCAAGGGTTACTCGAGTAATTCGGTCAGGGGTTACTTAAGGAGTTCAATCAGGGGTTACTCGCTCAAGGGTTACTTGGTCAGGTATTACTCGAGGGGTTCAGTCATGGATTATTCGAGAGGTTACTCGGTCAGGGGTTACTTGAGTTACTCCTCAACCCCTGACCGAGTAATTTGAGTAACCCCGGAAACTCGAGTAATCCTTGACCGAGTAACTCAAATAACCCCTGACCGAGAAACTCGAGTAACCCCGGCAGCTCGAGTAACCCCTGACCGAGTAACTCGAGTAACCATTAAATTTTATATATTTTTTATTTATTAATATACAATTAAAAATAGGTAATGTTATATGTAACCATTAAATACATTTCCTAAAATAGTGTAAATTTTGCCTAAAAAAAAGAATATTGTATATTTAGGAATTTATGAAAAAGACAAGCTTAATGAGTAAATGAACTTTAAGAGTTACAGTAAAATCTAATCCAATCTGAAATATATCTGGTATAATTCAATTCAAATGTCAAAAAAGGGTTTAGGCCAAGAAACAGAGTCATTTAAATTTTTCATAGGAGTACAAGGGTGTATTGGGCTGTACCTTTTAAGTAGCTGGTTTGACTTGGTCAAACCACTACTTAACAAATAATATGAATGTTTGGTAATATAGTGGTTAGGTTAGCTTTTAGTGGTGGAGGTGGATTTTATCAAAATTTAGAAATTTTAGCTTTTGAAATTAGAGGTAGCTATTGAAAATTTAATTTATAGTTTTAGGAAATAATATTGATTTTTATATGTATCAACTACTCAACAGCTCTTTTACCGAACACTCATACCTAAATTATCTATATTCACAGCTAACAGCTTGTTGATAATTAACAGCTACTTACACAGCTAACAGTTACTACAACAGCTAATATCTACCTTCACAGCTATATTTTGCCGAACACGCCCTAATTACAAAGTATATGTCCGGGACATGGAAAAGAAATGAGACACAGCACTCCGACATGAGAAAGGAGCAAGAAGCCATGCATGTACTCCATATCTCCGCATGTCATTTTGACTCCAAACAAAAAGAAAAAAAAAAAGGAAAAAACAAAAAAAAAAAATACAAAACTTAAACTTGTAGTTTCTTAAAAAAAATCTATGAAAAAATTCTTTATTTGAAAATGATGAACCCAAACCTACCATTCTTCTTCTTTTGTAGTTTGTAGCTTTGTATACTACTATACTACTTCCTCTCTTCTTCTTTAACTAATACATGTCTTTTTTGTATCTTTTATTTTCTAAATAGTAAAGAAAACTCTGATCAAATTTTAACCCTCACGGTTTATTTGGTCTAATATTTGCGGGTCAGATACTTGAGAATAGAAGGGAGGGTAAAGGAATCTCTACCCCTGAATATCGTACCCTTACCTAGTAGGATTCGAACCCCAAAACTTTAGAATATAAAGGTAAAACCTTATCAAGTGAACTAACACTTCATTGGCTAACACGTCTTTTATAGGATATGTTATCCACTTTGCCACTCATATTACTTTGCAAGTCAATAATTAATATATATGAAAGTATTGAATATAATTAATCATCAACAAATAAATTTTTCATATTATTTTCACAGTTTGTAATTTGTAAATGTCCTTTCTATTTGGAATCTAAACAACATTCACAACTCAGGAGAATCTCCCCCATTGATAAAAAAAAATGGTCAAATGCAATCTTGTTTGATTCATCTCGATGATTATTTTTAGAACACAGAGTATCAGACTTTTACAAAGTACGAAGTATAATTTAAACAAATATGTAACTAAAGATATTAATGATTTAAAATATGCATTAGCAATAGGAAACGTGTCAAATTGAAAATATTACTCCCTCTGTCCCATAACAGCTGACACAGTCAAATTAGAAGTCGATGTATTAGTTTGACCTTATTTTAACATAAATAAATATTAATAAAAATTATAAAAATAATTATATTATGAAATTTATATTAATACCTATCTAACGACATATTTTATGATAAAATATGTTGTAATTATGTTAATAAAAAACAATATTAAAAGTTAATATATGAAAAGTGACAAAAAATTTAACGTGTTAATTACTTTGGGACGGAAAGATTATTCTACAAATTATAAACTCTATATATTTTGAAAACATACCATGAGACAAATCTAACAATAATTTACACAATAAACTTTTCTTTTTTTATGTCTAATACTCCGTAAATCATAAATGCAGTTAAACTATACACCCTCCATTTTTTTTAAGTGTCTCATTAGAGTGTGCACGGAGTTTTAGGCAAAAGAGTAAAGTAATACGAAGTATATAAGTGGTATAGTTATGAATAAAAAATTTAGAAAAGTGAAGCCCCAAATCCTTGATTTGGCCAGGAAAGACTGCACTGCTTTGGGCCCAGTAAGCGAAGGGAGAAAGATCGATAAATATTATTAAATGATGGCATGGTTAAAAAGAAGAGAAAATTATGGAGTATTACAGTATATAATATGAGTGGGGTTTCTAAATTTGGTAATGTAACTCTTAAAAAAAAACAGTCATTTTTAAAAAGTGAGGCACAAAATAAAAACAAAGAGAGTATTACAGAGTGCGTACATACTGTCAAAAGTTAATTAACATTTCAACTTAAAAAATTAAAGAGGTACTCGTAGTTTATTTTTATTAGAATTGCACATTTTCTTAGCAACATACTGTACTTAAAAAAAAAAAAAAAAAAAAAAAAAAAAAAAAAAAAAGGTCGTAAAAATGAAAGAAGTACAAAAACCTCTCGTTAAAACCCTGATACCCCTACAAAAGAAGAAAAACGTAGGTAAGCCACTACGCCTTGTTTCATGCATTTGGAAAAATTCAAAATAAAATTGCCTTTTTCTGTGCCACTGTCACCCTACCCTCTTTCCTCCCTTCTTTGAATTAGCCGACAACACTACAACGAACATAAAGAGAGATTTTTAAAGAAGGTGTTTGGCATCCAGCTTTTCGTCTAATTTTTGACTTTTGGCTTTTTAATTTGGTCAAACAACTTAAAAATATGTTTGGTTATTGGTTTTTTGTTGGATTTTACGCTGATTTTTTCGCCAAACGCTAATAGGAGTAGTTTTTTCTATTGACTTTTGGCTTGTTCGCCCACTTTATCACTAATAAACAGCTAACAATCATTAATAATTTTACCAAACATTTTTGTAAACAGCCGGCTTAAACAACTAATTTAAAAAACAAATCCATACAACTAATAGTTTCAGCTAGTCAAATAAGTTAAGCCAACCGCCAATTGCCAAACACTTTTGTAAACAGTCGGCTTAAACAACTAATTTAAAAAACAAATCCATACAACTAATAGTTTCAGCTAGTCAAACAAGTTAAGGCAACAACCAACCGTCAATTGCCAAACAACCCCACAGTGAGATGGAATGAAAGCCAAAAGACCAATTTTAATGCTCCTAATCTCTTTTTCCCTTTTCTTTTCTTTAATTTTTCCTTTTCGTCGTCTCCTAAATTTACATGTTTTAATGGCGATCACACAAATGATCAATGCAATTATAAGTTCAAAGAAAGCAACATAATTAATGAAAAATAAATTGTACTGTACCAACTTAAAGTTTAGCTTTACCCTTCAATGCCCCTATTATCTTTCTAGCTACTTAAGTGGTTACTAGCACAAAACAAACCACACCCCCCCCCCTCCCCTCCCTTTTCATTTTGTTTAATTTAAGGTAAAATTCAATACACTTAATTCAAAATTAAGCTAAGTTAAGTCTAGTGGAAAAGTTTACATCTAATTAGAAGTTTAATTCTCACTAAAGATAATTTAGGGCTTGTTTGGTTGACAAAATAAAATGGGAAAAGTGAAAATTCATGAGATTTTGTAATTTGGGTAGCTGTTTAGTTGACACAAAAAAGCAAAAATGGGGGAAGTTGGAATTCATGGAAATTTCTAATTCCCACAAAACATAGAAAGTAAATTACCTAGGCCCCTTAGGTCAATCAAAATTCATAGGAATTTCAACTCCCCATTGTCACAACCAAACGATTTAAAAAAATTCCTAGAAATTTCATTTAGGAAATAATTTCCCGTGCCAATCAAACGAGGCCTTAATATATTTAATCAATCTATACTTAGTATTTAAAAACTCTAACTAAGAAAGACACATGTTCCCATCCTATTACACTTCTCTATCTTCTTCTCTAACCAAAGTGCCACATGTCTTCTTACATTATTAATTTTTTACTGCACCAACTTTCTTTAATTCTTTCATTAAACTTATAATTCATCTTCCATGCACACTTCATCCCTTCATCTTCATTTCTCCTCTTCAATTCAACCTTTTCCTATTCACTCTTTAATTTTAGCCCCCCCTCCCCCTTCTATTTAAGCCTCTTTTTCAATTAAAGTTCCAAAATTTTAATTTCTTTAATCATGTTTCCGATTACATATTATAATCCATAATGACTTATTGATATTTCCTCACTCATCTCTCAATGCAATTTTATATGAATAATATGTGCATTGCACGGGCCAAAAGGCTAGTTTCTATTGAAAAGGTATACAGACTCTAGTAATCTTCCTATATTAGGGAAAGATTAATAAGCAAAAAAAATTACAAAAAATAAAAATAAAACATTTAAGATAAAAACCACAGCTTCTTTAAGAAGCTAAAAAAGCTTCGCTAAAGCTTCTTTAAGAAGCTAAAACCAATAGCTTCTAAAAGAGGCTAGAGCAAACATCGGCAAACAAGGGGATGACGCCCACCACCAAATCGTCGTGGCCAACAAGTGATGATGACTAAGGTCGTGATCTCTTGGACCTATTTTTTAGTATCCCAACTTAAATATATTCAAACCAGTTATGCTTAGATTAATTCAGTCTAAACGAACATGACCTAATTGTGTTTAGAAATAGGTCTAGGTCTGAAAAATGGACTGAACTGACCTTGGATCGGATCAAACCGAAGATAACCAATTTGGTCTACTGATCGACAAAATTTGAAAACTGATATTCAGTTCAATTCAAGCCAAAATCTCTTAATAACTGGTTTGAAGTATTCAAAATCCTTCTACGTCACACTATCTTACTAGACGTGTTATAAACCAAAAAGGTCATAGGCGTCATATTACACTACTTGACTTAGATCACACATACATACAATGATATACCTATAACACTATATATGGACTGAACCCAATATTTATATTGAAAATGTACTTTACTAATTATAACAATAATACAAATATAAACATAAAAATTTGTTTCAAGTGGAATACCCCAGCTCATTTCTACTAGTCGTACTAGCTAGTAAGCACTGTACCAGCATACTCAAATCGTACAACAACCAAACTTTAATAATACAACCAAAAATAAAAATAAAAAATAACAATACCAGAAATATAACAAAAGATATTTATAAATTACGTTGCACCTTCATTCTTCACTTGGCCAAACTGTCCACATCTTACTACGAGTATTCATTTTCTCTCTCCTCCCTCACTCCCCCATCCTATCCATCTATACATACAAACCCTTCGAAAATAAACACCTAAAAATAAAAGAAAATAAAAAAAACATTTTCACTTGAATTTCTATTTTCTCTCTCCTCTTTAAACCGCCTTTAGCTTGTGAGCAAGCTGCTCTCTACTCCACTTCTTAGCCACCTCTTCCTTACTTTCTCTCTCCTCTTTTTCTTCTTTCTTTCTTTTAATACCCTTCAATTTCAACAGATCTCTTTCAGTATTCACACTTTCTTACATTATGAACAAGCAAGATTTCTTAAAAACCCAGGTATATATTTCATTCTTTTCTCCTTTTATTTTTGTAATTTTTTTGTCTCAAATAATTACAACTACAACTAATGTGTAATAATTAATGGTTTGTTTTTGTAGAGTTGTGTTCTTAGAGTGAACATACACTGTGATGGCTGCCAGAGTAAAGTCAGAAAAATTCTCCAGAAAATTGATGGTAATTTTATTTTTGTTATTATTTCATTTTTCTTAGATCTGAAATTACTGTATTTTTGTTACATTAGCTACTCATTTCTTTCCATGTAACCTTGGTTATATTATTGTACTTTACATATACTACTCCCGTTTTTTATTGTTACAAATTTTTTATGTCTCACAAATAATACCCTTTGTTGCAAATAATAGAAAATGATTTCGGAATATGTTATGAGAACTGTTATCAAATTTGTTGTTTAACAATGGTCTAATTTAAGTTAGTTAATGTTTTTTTTTCTTTTTTCTTTTTAGGGGTTTATAAAACGGAAATAAATTCAGAGCAAGGGAAGGTGACGGTAACTGGGAGTGTAGACCCAGAAGTATTAATCAAAAAGCTTGAGAAAAATGGCAAGCATGCTGAGTTATGGGGCCCAGCGAAAGGCTCTAACAACAACAACAACAACAACAACTTCATGAATCAGTTTATGAATGTTAATAATCAGATGAAAAACTTCAATTTAGACGGGGGTAAAAATGGAAAAGACAACAATAACAAGGCTCCAAAAGGTGGTGGTGGTGGTAAAGATCAGCATAAAGGTGGACAACAGCAGCAACAACCACAGCAACTACCACAGCAACAGATGCAACATTTTCAGTTTCTTCAGCAACTTCAGCAACAGCAACAGATGAAAGGAGGACAAGGAGCAAAAATGATGGCTGCTCCGCCTAAGGAGCAGCAGCAGAAGGCAGTGAAGTTTAACATGGCTCCACCTGAGGATGACTTCGATGACGAGTTTGACGATGATGATGAGTTTGATGACGAGTATGACGATGAATTTGATGATGAGTTTGATGAGGATGATTTGGATGATGATGTTTATGGTGGCGGACATCACCAGCATCAGGCGGTGAAGAGTGGAGCTGTTATGATGGGTAAGGAAGGAAAAGGCGGGTATAATGGTGCGGGTGATAATAAGAAAGGGAAGAATGGTGGTGATAAGAAGGGCAAGGATGGTGGAAAGGGTGGTAAGAAGGAAGGTGGTGGGATGGCTAGTATGATTAAGGGTATGTTAGGGGGTGGTGGTGGAAATAGTGAGAAAAAGAAGGGTAATGATGGAAAAAAAGATGGTAAAAATGGTGGAAATAACAAAGGAGGTGGTAAAAATGAACATGGTAAGAATGGTGAACATGGTAAAAATGGTGGTGGTGGGGGTAAAAATGGGGGAGGAGGGGGTGAGGGTAAAGTGGTAAAACATGTAACATTTGAGAGTAATAATAAAGGTGGTAAAAATGGTGGTGGTGGGGGTAAAAATGGAGGAGGGGGTAATAATGGAGGAGGTAAAAAAGGTGGAGGCGGCGGTGGCGGAGGAGATGGGAATATGATGACTATGGGCCAGAAGGGTAATTTCCCAATGGGTCAAATGGGAATGGGCCCGGCCGCGGCAGGGTTGCCAGCTTCTCACATGATGATGAATGGTGGTGGGCCCGGTGGCGGAGGTGGAGGTGGGTATTATCAAGGGATGGGTCCAGGTCAAGGCCCAAGTCCAACCCAATTCAATCCTCAGCAGCAGTACATGGCAATGATGATGAACCAGCAGAGAATGAATGGCGGTGAGGGTTACGGGATGATGCCGCCTCAGGCGGCTCAGCCCATGAATATGATGTATGGAGGACGGCCACCGATGGGGCCGATGGGCTACGCACCTTCAATGGTTCCTCCACCGGGTTACCATGACCCTTACACTTCCTATTTTAGTGATGAAAATACTGATAGTTGCAGTATTATGTAAATTCTTCTCTGTAATTTTTAATTTTGGTAATTTATTTCGAGGATATGTTTTTAACTAGTGTGTGTTTTTAGATCCTAGTAATTTAGTTTCATGTGGGTTTTTTTTTTTTTAATTTTTATTTTATTTTGGGGTAATTTAGTATGAATGTAGTACTTTTAGTTCAACTTGAAGAGTTGATAATGATAAGTGTCATTCTCGTGTAAGAAGAATAGGAAATGGAAGTTTTTGTTTTTTGGTAAATATATGGTACTCCCACTAATCCACTTGAAATCTTTTATTGTGAATTTCATGTTACTTTCATTTTCATGTTATTTTCTCCATTGTCTTTATCACCTAGTTTTTGTAGAACTTTTGATGTCTTTGTCAATTCATTTAGTGAGATTTATAATTTTGCTGAAGAGTTAAGATCGTGTTTTCATTTGTCTATAATAACATATCATTCCACCAATTGTTTAGAATTTTCGGGCTCATGAATTGTGAAGATGATTGTATTTATTAACGTGACAACTAAATCTGAATAAAGTGCAAAATGAAAAGTTTCTCAAAACCCTTTTTGACTCAAATTAGGAGTGATTTAATTTTACTAGGTCCGATTATTATAATCCAACTATGCTTCTAAGCTGGTCCATCCAAAATAGAGTTTTGACCCAAAGATGAACTTTAAGTTGACAGGATGAGTTCTCCCAACTGAGTACTGAACACCTGATCAGGTCATGTGTGGTATTGACTTTTAGATTAACTACATTGCTTTTTTGACTAACGGACTGATTTAGGTGCATTTGGCGTGGTTACCAAATTTTATAAACTAAAGCTGTTTTTTTCGATTAATGCATTCAGATTATTAAAATGCAAGTTTATGGGCATTCATATGACAATGGTCCTCGTACTATTAATGTTTCAAAATTTCCACAACTACTGTAGACTTGACCCATGTTCTTTTGAGCTGATGTAGTCTGATTTGCTCTGTTCTACTTAAAAGTGTCAAAGCCTAACCAATTAAAAAAAAAATCATTCGTTTCGAACTGTAACCAAACCGATTTGACCCGAGAAATTCAAGGCCCAAACCCGATCTGTAATGGAATTGAGTTCAACCCGAATCCGAATTTGACCCGATTTGAACTTAAACCGGCACCCATTTGACCCGACTTGAACTCAACCCGAAACCGATTTGACCCAACTTGAACTTAAACCGAACCGGTTTGACCTGACCTGAATTCAATCCAAATCGAAATTGACCCGACAAATACCCGATTCAATCCGATTTGTTTTTTTTATCCAAACTAATATTAACCCGACCAGATTTTGACTTGACATGATTTCAAACTAACCATAATTTCAAAGCCAACCTATTATTTACCTTTTTTCACTTAAACATATATTAAAGACACAATTTGGAAAAGTGACACATGAATGACTTGATATCGACCCAAAAACAAGATTAAAAAATAAAATAAGATAAAATAAATCTCAATAAATACTCTAGTTTTTAAAATATAATTATTTGAATATTAATTTGGTCAACACAACCAAAATTTAGCCAAACACAAAAAGTATCTGAACTAGAATTGACCGAATACTGAATCAATCTTAGTTATTAAATTGAACTTAACAGAACCAAAATCAATCGAACCGAAACCAACCCGATCCAAAGTCATTCGACCAGAAATTAACCCGGTCAAACCCGATTCGAATTTATCCGAACCGAATATGAACTGATCTGAAGTTGACCCGACCCAAACCCGATCTGGACCTGACAGATCTTGACCTAAATTTGACCCGACTCGAAAGTGACCCGATCCGACCCAAACTGAGTCAAAAGGGTAATTATGAACCGAATATACCAGACCCATACAAACCCGACCCATCATGAATCAACCCAAACTCCATTCGTTTATTCGAATTGACACCTCTAACTCTACTTAGTATTATAATAATCTGCTGAAATTTGCTCTGCTCATAAGTTTAAAAGGATAGGTGTAATGTGCTACTCTCCCTGTCCCTTATTTTTTTGCCCCATTTGACTTTTCATGGTCTCCAAGATATATCTTCAAACGTATATATCTCTATTTTTATACGCGTAAAAATTATTAAAATTTGATATTAATAAACTATACAATGAGACGATTTTAACAAGATCCTATATTAATATATTATCACATATAGATTAACGAGAATTCATGGTTAAAGTTTTAAAAATTTGACCCATATTTTTATAATGGGGTAAAAAATAAGGGATGGAGGGAGTATATTTAATACTCATAGTACTTGAGTCTCGAAAAAGGTACTATTATGTATGGTTTTTTTTTTCAATACTTCATAAGTTTCATAGATTATGGCATTATTATATACGTATTTATTTTGCTTTGGTGTAGCAATATAAGGGTATTTTTTATTCGACTTATTTATATTCAAAAATTTCTAAGAAATTGAAATGTATTTCGGGAAAATAAGTTTCAACAAGTTAAAATATATTCAAACAATTTTTTTTTTTCCATACACACAAATAAATTTATATTTAATATAATACTTTTTTAAAAACAAAAATATGTTCAAATATATTAGTGTGATTATAATCACAGAGTAGGTCCTTAACTACGTACCCAAAATACATTAAAAGAAGTTATCGAGTAATTAAAATAGCAAAATCGATAATTGATAATTTGGTTAGCGGGTGTTCCTTTTTAGAATTGGTGTGAAAAATTCAATTGACAAGATCAATATGTTGTACTCGTATTTTTTATTTTTAATATTCGACCGAATGAAATATCAAACCTTGTCAATAGTTTCTTTTCTCCAATCCAAGAAACCCGAATTGGAAGTTGCAGGAAAAATAAATAAATAAATAAAAATTAGAAGTTGCAGAGGTTACCAAAAATTGGATTCTTTGTAGAAGAAGAATCAAGGAACACTCATTATTCACTCAAAAATTAGATTACTTTGAAGAGGAATAATCAAGGAACAATCTTATAGCCTAATAGGTTAATAGGCTGTTTCTTGTGTAAATTCCTCCTACCGTATATCAAGACTTTAACTATAGTAACATGATCTTATTGTCACACCTAAAATCTTATAGAAACTGTTTCGGGTGAAAACAATGGGACCTTGTCGAAGGTCCGATGAAGTGGAGAAGACTGGATTCGGTCCAAATGATGTTGGGTCGAAGGTTTCCTGCACAGCAAACACACGTAAACTAGCCTCGGGGGTGTTGCCGAGGGAGGCCCCTCCGATGCTAAAGTCAGTACAGTGTGTAGAGAGAGAATGCTATGCAAGAGAATTAATTGCTTGAGGCTTTGTTTGAATGAATGTACAAATGTGATATTGATGGCTTTTATACCTTTGCATATATGGAGAAGTTGGGCCTTAGCCCAATTGACTTGCCTTGTGGACTGATCTTGACTTTAGCACAATTGGAGAGTTGAACCTTGACCTTGGGCTTTTAATTATCATTTAATGACTAGGCCCAATTGGACTAAATTGGACCCAAACAACTTGCCCCCCAGACCCGATTTGGAAGGATGACGGGTCGGGTTTGATTAATCAGAAAAGGAGGGAAGTGAATGATTTAATTAATCCAAGAAATTTGAATTTAAACCGTAATTAATGAGATAACAACGGTTAGGCGAATAATTGTGGAAGTTGGACGGATAATGGGCGGTTTAATCGCGAGGTCGTGTGTTTAACGGTTACTTGGCGGGGTGTTTAAGAGAAATTGAAGCGCGGACTCCCAGAATTCCCATTTCTGGAGATATAATTAGAGGCGCGTCATCTCTCCTCACTTATTCACCAACACAAACCCAGAATTCTCGAGAAAGCCCAAGAACCCGCGTCAAAACTTCGCAAATTCCCCGAGCATTAAGCTTATAAACTGAGACTCGTCACTACCAATTCGTAAATCGCCAACTTTCGCTTTAGATTAAGGTAAATTCCTTTGATTTTAGTTTATTTTTCCTCGAATTTGAACTCTTTCCCCTTTTTTCGGCTTTTTTCTTCGAAACTCATCCATGGTGAGAGGAGTTAGAGGTAGGGCCCGTGCTCCAAGAAGAGCAAGACCAATTCCCGATCCTAGGAACAGAATTGGGACCTGGAATGGACAGAGAGTAGAGCCTGATCCTGCTGAAGGGATTAGGGCGACTCCCATTTCTTCGGATCCTCCTCAGGGAACGGAGGGGCCGAGCGCTTCTGGGCGGGACGATGAAGTTCCCGCTATCCTTTGGGACATCCTTCCTGGGTTTTCGGAGTGGGAGGATGCTGAAGTAGCTTCGGCCATGATAAAGAACCGCCCCTACTCGTGGTGGGTAGAGAATGCTGAACAGTATCGGTTTGCCGAGCAGATTGAGTTGCATTACGGCATCCTTGAAGCTGATGGGTATTGGTGCCGAATGCCCGTGGCATCCGATAGAATCCATCGTCCACCCCCGGGGTATGTGGGGGTGTACACAAGACAACTTCAGTATGGGCTGAGGTTCCCTTTGGACGTATTCGTCCGAGACTTGCTGATCCATTATAATATTTCCCTATGTCAGCTAACTCCCATTAGCATCCGAAGGGTGATGACATACTTATGGGTCTGCAAGTTCTTCACGTATGTGCCGAACCTGCACTGCTTCAAAAAGCTCCATTGGCTAGTGCCAAATATTCAAAGTGGGCACGGAAGTCACGGTTCTGGGTGGTACCGGATTGAGTCTCGGCCCCAGTACCTAACCATGTGGCCGAACGACTCTTCAGACAAGGACTGGAGAGGTCAATGGATTTGGGTTAGGGCGCCCACGGACCCGGGCCACCCTTGCGTCTTCAGCGCTCCCAGGTATCTTGCTGAGCCTGATCCCGACATGGGAAGTTTAGGTCCCCCCGAAGATAATGGCCTAGATTCGAACCTTAATCAACAGAACATCTTCGGCAAGCTGCCGAACCGGGGAGGCAGCGGTCGAATGCAGCATATCCCGGAGACTTGGCTCCCCGATACGTATTACGTCTTCCAAGAGAACATGTTAGCAGCCGTCGGCCTCAGCCGAAAGTTTAGGGATGGTAAGCTTCTTCGGCTGGGGCCGAGGCCTTTTAATTATCTCTTTTCCTCCGTTTTCACTTCGCACTTTTCTGCTGTGCCAACCTAGCTGAACTGACCTTCTTCCTCTTCTTTTTCAGAGCGGGACGAGACCAACGTCGGCATTAACTACGCTCGTCTTGGTGTCAACCGAGAACGAGTTGTAACTGATCGGGCCCCCTCTATCACTGAACCGAGGCATAGGGAAGTTCATCTAGGCTCTTCCCATTTCCAAATTGAGGCTGTTGCTCTGTATCAGAGGCAGAAGCCTTGGTGGAAGAAGAGGGATCCCTGGTTTCAGCTGTTAGACGAAGAAGCTGAAGCTGCCCGTACGGCCGAAGAGGTTGCACGGGTTATTGAAGCTTGTGAAGGAGGAGAAGGGTCCTCCAGGGCTGCTGAAGAAGAAGTTGCAGCTAGGGCAGCTGAAGAAGACGAGGCTTTGCTGAAGACCTCGGTGAGCTTTTTAGACTTAGTTTTGTTTTGTTGTTGTTTTAGACTTACTCACATTCTTCCTCCCCCCTGTCTTTTACAGTCCGAAGAAAGTAATAGACATAGAGAAGGGAAAGCCCCTGTTCGTCCCGAAGACCAGGTACAAGAAGAGTTTTCAGACTCAGACATGGATGAGCAGCCGCTTCAGAAAAGGCGACGAAGAATGGCCATCATCGGCCCGCATGACTTTCAGAGGAGGCCGATGAACATCGGCATCGAGATAAGGGAACCTGAGGAAGGCGGTGGATCGCCGAGGGTTCCCCGGCCGCCACCTCAATCACCTCCAAAGACCCCTCCGCCACCTCCCGAGATGGAGGTGGATCAGAAAACTCCCGAACTTAAGGGAGGGGTCCAAGAGGAAGTTCAAGAGAGTGCTGCTGAGCACAGAGATGAGGATGCTGTGATGCCCAGTGCTGAGGGTTTCACGGCAGACATTGCAAGAGAGGTTGAGGCTTTCGTCCTCACACCTGAAGAAGAAGAAGAGGTCATAATAATTGACTCTGCTGAGAAGAAGGGGGATGCCGAGCCATCCAAGATTCAAGAAGCTCCATCGTCATCCTTCCCTTATTTCCAGACGCTGCAGTCTGGAGAAATGGGTTTCTCGGCCCCCTGAATTCCAATCCCAGATCACATCTGGGACCTCATATGGGGTCAGAACCGAGAAGGTGCTGCAGCCTACTTCGGCGATTTTGCTGGCATGTCCGAAGTAGATAGGGCAAGAATCTGGTCGCTAAAGGCCACTGCTGGGATGGGCGAATCCAGCAGATCAGTTCCAGACCCAGCCAGGTCTAACCAACTGCTGATGATGCAGGTGATTCTCCTTGCCTTTATCTCTTTTTCAATTCAGCTCTTCAATTCAGTTTTTTTTTTTTTTTTTTTTTGGCTGACTTGTGCTCCTGTTTCCAGTTCGTGCACAATCAGGCTCTCACTATAGAGCTGATAGATACCTTACAAGATAGGGTAGACGCTGCCGAATATGACAAGAAGGTGGCTGAGGAGGAGCTAAAGCTTGCTAAGCTGAAGCAAGCAGCGGCTGAAGAGAAGCAGCAGAAGGGTGAAGAATATGAAAAGAGAGCTGTTGAAGCCCTTAAAACCTTCTGCGATGCTATGGAGAAGGAAGTTTTCCCCCACTGATGGAAGGGGATAAATTCCTTCAAGAACACATGGGAGTGGACATCTCCAAGTTCAAGGCTACCATTGGGAGCCGAATCCAGGAAGGAGCTGCTGCACAAGCTGAAGTGCAGCAAAAGTTGGAAGCTCTTGAAGCCAGTAGAATGGCCGCTGAAGAGATGCTCCAGCTCGGAATGTCCAACTCTCAGAGGCTGCTAATGCTGCTGAAGCTCAGAGAGTTAAGCTCCAAGAAATTGAGGATCAGCTGATGGCCAAAAAAGAAGAACTGACCCAGGCTCAGACAGAGGCTTCCCAAGTTCAGCCGGAGCTGAATGAGCAGAAAGGTTCCTCCTCCAAGCTCGCCGATGAGCTGAAGAAATCCAAGGAAGACTTGGAGGAGACAAAGAAGAAGTTGGTTGATGCTGAGGCTCTACTCAAAGTCCGTATCTATACCCAAGAAGAGTATGAAATGGGTTTCAGAAACGGGTTCAGAGTGTGCCGAAGAGTCTGCCTACATGCTGAGCCGAAGTTGGACTGGTCCAAATGTGCTGAATGGGTCCAGGATCCCGAAGACCCTCATATGAAATATGAAACTCCAACCGAAGCTGAAATCCTTAAGGCTGAGGAAGCCGAAGAAGAAGCTGAGAGAAAGGAGTTGGAGGCTGAACAGAGGGAAAGGGAGGCTCGGCAAAGTGCAAAGCCTGCTTCTTCTGCTACTGGGGCTGAGGCCACCATGGGGCCCCACAATGCTAATCAGTCTGATCCTCGGGCTGAAGCATAGGAACTCGGGCAGTCGTCTTCAGAATCTTGCGGTTCATCATGCGCTCAACTTTAGACTTGCCGCTTTCTGAATTTTTGCCTTGTTTTTTTGCTTCAGCTTGCCTTGTCGTACAAACAGTTTATTTTTTGCTTCTGTACGTATTTCGGCAGCTGTTATTTTCCGCTTGTGGGCGGCTGCCGATATAGTTTTTAGTTTATTTGAACTTGTAGCTCACTTTCTGAGCATGAATTATTAATCTGATGTTCCTTTCTTCAACTGCTTTGTCTTACTTTGAATGCTTTACTGTTTCTGAGCTTGAGAAATATGCTAAGTACAAAGCTTCCGGTACTGTTTCTTCAATTCAGCTGAACATAAACTTGCACTGGTAGTGCCTCTTGCCCCCCAGAAATTAAAGTTTGACTTCAGCTGAATAAACAATTTCTCTATTTCTTAAAAATGGGTATCCGAAACACGGGGCCAACTGAAGGCAATGCTTCGGATAATGGCTTTCTGGGATACAAGGCTCAGTTAAGGCAATATCCCAGACTTGTCCATGGACTCATGCCTTTGGAGAACAAATCTTACTGAAGTTTGGCTTCAGCTGAAAGACCAGAGTTCTTTAAAAAGACGAGTCTGTCAGCAATCTGAAACCCAGTTACCCGAAGGCGAAGGTTTCAGACGAGGCTGAATAAACAATTTCCAACAGTTGCTGTTATCCTTAATTTTCTGGCTATCTTTAAAAAATGGATATCCAAAACACAGGGCCAACTAAAGGCAATGTTTCGGATAATGGTTTTCTGGGATACAAGGCTCAGTTAAGGCAATATCCCAGACTTGTCCATGGACTCATGCCTTTGGAGAACAAGTCTTACTGAAGTTTGACTTCAGCTGAAAGACCAGTGTTCTTTAAAAAGACGAGTTTGTCAGCAATCTGAAACCCAGTTACCCGAAGGCGAAGGTTTCAGACGAGGCTGAATAAAAACCCTTAAAGAGTAGATAGAACAAAGAAAACATTGAAAGAATAAAAAGTTGCAAATATTTATATAAATGGTGGCTCCAAGGCCTTTCATTAATTCAAAATGTACTTACAAAGATTGTTCTGCCCCGAAGGGTTTACACATGATATTTTTTCAGTACATCAGCGTTCCGGTGATTTTTCAACTCAATTCCATCCAATTGCCGAAGTCGATATGTCCCTGGCTGAAGCTCATCACAGATTTCGTAGGGCCCTTCCCATGCAGCTGAGAGTTTCCCATGGATTCGGCTTTTCTGAACTGCAACAGCATTTCGAAGGACAAGGTCTCCAATTTTGAGAGGCCTTGCATGGATCCTTCGGTTGTAAAATTTGCTGATTCTCTGCTTATAAGCAGCCATTCTGTCTCGGGCCGAGTCTCTTACTTCGTCGAGGAAATCGAGAGATTCCTTCATCAGACGCTCATTCTCAGCCGAGAAGTGGTGCACTCGTAAACTCTCAGAGCCGATTTCCACTGGAAGAACGGCTTCGGCACCATACACCAGTTCAAAAGGTGAACAACCCGTTGCCTCTTTTTCAGTTGTCCGAAGGGACCAAAGGGTTCCAGGGAGCTCCTCCAGCCACTTGGACTTTTGATCTTCCACCCTCTTTTTGAGGGCATTTAGGATCAGTTTATTTGCAGCTTCAGCTTGTCCGTTACTTTGCGGGTGGCATACCGCTGAATATGCCAGTTTGATGTCGAACTGATCTGTATACCGCTTCAGCGGTAAGTTATCGAATTGCCTCCCATGATCGAAGACAAATACTCTCGGGATGCCGAAACGAGTGATGATATTCTGCCAGATAAATTTTCTGACAGTTTGCTCTGTAATGTTCGAGGCTGCTTCGGCCTCGATCCACTTACTGAAGTAGTCAACACCAACTATCAGCCATTTTTTTGGTACACAGCATCTGGAAATGGTCCTAGTATATCCAGTCCCCATTGGGCAAACGGGAGTGGATTAAGGATCGGCTGAAGATCCCTTGCTGGCTGGTGGATAACCGGTGCGTATTTTTGACATTTTTCGCATTTTCGGACCAGCTCCTTAGCATCTGCGATCATGGTGGGCCAGTAATATCCGGCCCTCAATGCCTTGTGGGCTAAGGTACTTCCCCCGATGTGGTTCCCGCAGATGCCGAGGTGAATCTCCCGTAGGATATAATCCGCATCTGTTGGTCCCACGTATTTCAGCAATGGGGCTGAGAAGGATTTTTTCAGAAGCTCCCCCCTGAAGACAATGAACCTTGAGCTGGTTCTCTTCATCTTGGAGGCCAAAATCCTATCTTCGGGAATCTCTCCCCAAAGCTTGAAAGCTAGGATGGGGTCCATCCAGCTAAGCTCTGGGTCAGCGCAGCACACTTCAGGTGCTTCGTCGACACTTCTTTCTCGACGCACTTCCACATATACAGATCTGTTCAGCTCAGTGAGAGTTGAACTGACAAGTTTGGAGAGTGCATCGACTTGAGTATTCTGACCCCTTGGGATCAGCTGAACCTCAAAAGTTCTCAGCTTTGCAATGACTGATTTGATCTTGGCAAGATAGGCTATCATGGAGGGCTCTTTGGCCTCGTAGCTGCCACTGATCTGATATGCAACTAGCTGAGAGTCTGTTTTCAGGCAGACATGCTCGGCTTCCAGGGAGATGCACAATTCTAGGCCAGCGATTGCTGCCTCATATTCGGCTTCGTTGTTCGAGGCCTTAAAAGAAAATTTTAGTGCATACTCAAAGGATTTGCCTTCGGGAGAGGTTATCACTACCCCTGCCCCCGAACCATTTTCGGTGGAGGATCCATCCGTAAACACGGTCCAGACTTTCTTTTCATTGTCTAGCGCCTCCTGGTACGAGCATTCGGCCAAGAAGTCTGCTAGAGCTTGAGCCTTGATGGCAGCCCTCGGATGGTAGCTGATGCTGAATTCGGTGAGCTCAAAAGCCCATTTGGCCGGCCAACCAGATTTTTTAACTTTGCCGAGAACTTTTTCCAGCGGCTGATCAGTTAAGACCACTATCTGATGGCAATCAAAATAGGGCCTGAGCTTCCGAGCAGCTACCACTACCGCAAAAGCGACTTTCTCGAGTAGAGGGTAGCGAGTCTCGGCATCCGTCAGAGTGTGACTGACGAAATAGATCGGTTGCTGAATTTTGCTTTCTTCCTTCAGCAGCACTGCACTGATCGTGGCTGGGCTAACGGCCACATACAGATACAAACTTTCTCCTTCTGCTGGGCTAGCCAGTGTTGGGAGTTGAGCCAGATGCTCCCGAAGCTGCTTAAAGGCTTCTTTTTGCTCTTTATCCCAAACGAGCTCTTTTGTTTTCAGGAGTTTCAGGGCTTTGAAGAAAGGTAACCCCTTATCCGAAGCTCTGGAAATGAACCTCGAGAGGGCTGCCATTCTTCCGGTGATCCGCTGAACATCCCGCTTTGTTTTCGGCTAGGGAAGGTCGAGCGCTGCTTTGACTTTGGAGGGATTGGCATCAATCCCCCTCTTGCTGACTATGAACCCAAGGAATTTCCCTGACTTCACGCCGAAGACACACTTCTTCGGATTCAGCTTCATTTGATGCTTTCTTAAGGTGGCGAAGGTTTCAGCCAGATCTTTAACATGGTCCTCAAATATTTTGCTTTTGACAATCGAATCGTCGACATAGACTTCCATGTTTCGGCCCTTTTGATCGGCGAAAGCTTGATCCACCAGCCTTTGATAGGTTGCCCCCGCATTTTTCAATCCGAAGGGCATCATTCTATAATTGTTCACCCCGGCGTTCGTGACGAATGCCGTCTTTGCTCGATCGTCGGGGTGCATGAAGATCTGATGATACCCCGAGAATGCGTCCATGAAACTAAGCAAGGCATGGCCACTTGTCGAATCGACTAACTGATCGATCCTCGGCAAGGGATAGAAATCCTTCGGACAAGCCTTATTTAGGTCCGTGAAGTCAACGCACATCCTCCAGGTACCATTGGCCTTCTGAACCATCACCACATTTGCCAGCCATTCTGGATATTGGCAAGGCTCGATGAAGCCTGCCTCCAGCAACTTTTTGACCTCGGCTGCGATGTCTCGGTTCTTATTAGCGGAGTAATTCCGCTTCTTTTGCTTAATTGGCCGACACGTTGGGTCAACATTAATCTTATGGGAGATGAGGTCTGGACTTATCCCGGGCATATCAGCTGCCGAGAAAGCAAACACATCTCTGTTGTCCCGAAGGAGCTGAATAAGTTCACAACGGGTGTTCGGATCAAGGTCCATCCCGATTGTTACACATTTCTCAGCGTCTCCTTCGGCCAACTCGACTGTTTCAGTCTGTTGGTCCATGTCCATTGCTGATGGACTGGACTCTTCACAATCTGGCCTGCTGCCTATGTCAGTAGGTGTCCCAGTCTTTTTGTTCTTCGGCTGGCTCTCTGAGTCTTTCGGCTCAGCTGAAGAGCTAGCCTTTTCCCTTTCTGGCCCTTTTTCTCTGGGCACAGATCCTTGGGCCAAAGCACTTAGGCCTTTCGGCTTTTTTGTGTTTGGCTCTCTTTCTTTTTCTTTCTCTTCCTCATCCTTGTCGTCATCTGGGCGACTAGTGGATGGCTTGAGGTAGTTGCACCTTCGGGCGTCCTTTTGGCTGCCCTGTATCCTTTCGGGGAAGCCGGCGTCTGAGACGTAAATCATCAGCTGATGATAAGTTGAGACAACCCCTTGGATCTCATGAATTATGGGTCACCCCAAAATCACGCTGTACACTGAAGGAGCGTCAATGTCCAAAAATTCAGTCATGACATTCATGGCTGCCTCATCGCAGCCGATGGTGACAGGAAGTGTCACCTTCCCATCTGGATAAGTTGAAGCCCCGTTGAATCCGGGTACCAGGTAGGGTAACGGCGTAAGGTGCTTGAGCTTCAGCTTGATTCGATTTTAGGCCTTTCGGAACAGAATGTTTGCTACGCTTCCACCGTCAACAAGGACCTTACTGACGTCGTGGTTGGCCACCGTGGCGATGATCACCAACGGATCCTCGTGAGGGAACGTTACCCCCCGGCAGTCGGCGGCTGTGAACGTCATGTTCGGCACCGGCGACTGGGGAGGCTGAATGTCAGCGTTGTTCACCTGGTGGGTCAGAGCCCTAAGGTGTCGCTTGTGTTCCCTCCGAGAGCATATTCCTCCCGAGATAACATTGATCGGAGAGAATTTTCCCTCCGCCTTTTTACCGTTCTTCCGGGGGAAATCGAGGTCTTGCCGAGGGTCCTTTGCTGACTTCTCGGCCTCCTTTTTCTCGCGGTGATCCGTGATGTATTTTTTCAAGTATCCTTTTCGGACCATGTCCTCTATCTGGTCCTTCAGTTGGATACACTCCTCAGTGTTATGTCCCGGAGATTCGTGGAACTCGCACCACTGATTTTTATTTTTTCGCTGATACCACTCTAGGAGTGGTCTCGGCTTTTGGTAACTCTGCTCCTCCTTCGTCACGCTGTAGATTTTGGCGCGTGGAAGAGAGAGCGGAGTGTAGGACTCGTATCTGCCTGTGTATGAGACAGATTTTTCCTTCTTTGGCTCGCTGGCCGAAGATTGTTCCGAGGCCTTGGCCTTTCCCTTTGTCCTCTGGCCTTGGCCTTCAGACAGGGGTGTTTGTTTTTGCTTCCCTCCCCCAGATTGAGGTTGGGTTTTTGTTTTGTTCCACTCTTCGGCTCGGATGAATTTATCCGAGGCGTTCAGAGCTTCCTCCAAGGTCTGCGGGGTATGCATGACCATGAAGTCTAGGAACTTCCCGGGCTGAAGGCCATTCTGCATTGCAAAAACGGCTAGCCCCTGGTCCAGCTGAGAGACGCTGGATGACTCGTTGCTGAAACGGGTCAGATAGTCTCGGAGGCTTTCGGTCTCCCCCTGTTGCAGACCCATGAGTTCTGCAGTAGTCTTCTCTTGGCGGTTTGCCGTGGAAAACTTGCTCCTAAATTTGGAGGATAGATCATCCCACCCTGTTATAGAGCCTTGCTTCACTCCCTTGGAGATCCATGCTTGTGCGACCCCCTTGAGAGTGGTTGGAAAATATTTGCACCAAGTCGCTTCGGATCTGGGGCAAAGATGCATATGAGCCTCATACGAGGCAACGTGGTCCTTTGGATCCGAAGTCCCATCATATGTGATGTGCGACGGTATTTTAACCGTGGGTACGTGCTCTTCCAGTATCCATTGCTCGAATGGGGAACTGGTGGGTAGCATAACGGCCTTGCCCTTGTTCCTGGCCGAAGGGACCGCGCTCCGCCCTCTTAGAGAGGTAGGAGTAGTTTTCGGCGCTCGGCTGCAGGGAACGAGAGGCGATTGTGCACGCTCGGTTCCTTACCGCCGAGTCGATCGAGGACGCTTCGGCGAACAGTCTCAGGTTGTTCTCGGCGAGCAGATTCTGGCCGAGAAGCTGAGCTGGTGCTCTTATGCGTTTCCGGTCGGGAGGTCGAGGATCCTCTGAAAAATTGAGGGTTCTTTTTCCTCTCTCTTTCAGTTTTCCAGGTATTCTCTTCCCACTCTTCCAGTTCCCGGAAGGAAGGAAGTTTCCCACCATCATGGTCTAGCTTCCTCCGCTGATGCTGGGTATGCGGAGGAGTTCGATCGCGAGGTGGCGGCATATTTTGTTCCCTCATTGCCTCCATGAGCACTGCCAGCGCTCTCGCCACCTCCTCCGAGCTGGGCCCCGTCAAAGGGGTCCTCGGCTGAGTGTGGGAATGAGAGCGGACGGTCGATGGTTGGCTTTGGGGCACTGAATGGGTCCTATGATCGGACTGACCTCTGCTAGACCGAGAGTAGAGGTGGCCAGTGGGCCGGGTTGGACCCAGCCCACCCTAACTCGCACGGCTGGTGGGTCACGTGGGTCCGACCCGGTTTCAATCCGGCACAGCCCGGCACAGCTCGGATTTAATCCGGGTTGTGTCGTGGGTCCAAAATTTTCGACACAACCCATTTCAACCCAGCTCAGTTTAACCCGTTTGATTCGACCCAAATCGCACAACCCGTTTTGACTCATTTAATTCGACACACCTAGCCCGTGAACCCACCTAACCCGACCCACCTGGCACAACCCAGCCCGCACGGCCCACCCGCACGAATGACCCACCCAACCCGCACGAGCCAACCCACCTAACCCGCACGCATGACCCACCCAACCCGCACGCATGACCCACCCAACCCGCACGGCCGGCACAACCCGCACGGCCCGCACAACCCGCACGGCCCGCACAGCCCGCACAATTCGCACGACCCGCACGGCCCGCACGGCCCGCACGGCCTAACATCCATTTAAAAAAAAAAACGTCTAGTTTTTTGTATCTAACGGCTAGTTTTTTGTATCTAACGGCTAGTTTTTTAAGTGTATGATCATCCATTCTATTTTTCCTATAAATACCAATTCCATTTCACTCAAATTTCCACACAAATTCAAGCTTTCTTTCTCTCTTACTTAAAAATTCTTATTGTTCTCAAATTCTCAAGTGTTATATAGAGTTATATTTTTGTTAAAAAAAATCTCCTTAATATTATTATTAGTATTCTTAAGATTCTAAAAAAAAAAAGTTCTTCTCCATATTATAATTAGTAATCATACAAAAAAAAATGAGCTCAAGAGGAGGAATGGGAAGGAGTCAAAGTGGTGGTCGAAGTGGTAGCCAAAGGAGTGGTGGTGCAAATTTTTCGTATGAAATTAATACGGAAAATTTAAACCAATTTGTCAATGAATATGGAGATTATGGTTTAGGAGATAGGCAAAATATTCAAACGTCTCCACCACAACATTTCTCCCACGAGTCCCACCAATCATCAAGTTCAACTATGCCACCTCCATCGCAACCAACATCTCAACCTTCATCTCAAGGTAATTTCTAATTAAATTTTTATTGTTATGAATATTTAAAAAAACTATTATTAATGATTATAAAGTTAGTTTAGTTTCCAATTTTCTATGATTTACAATTAGTTAATTACCATGAAAAATGCGTTTAAATAAGTATAATTAAAATATTTAAAATTTAAAAGCTTATTTTCATGAATAGCATTTAAAAATTAATTTTAATAATTTGATTTATGAAAGGTGGTGGCGGTGAAAGTAGAGGTCGAGCACATTTTTCTTGGGTGTGGAAACATTTTGAACGAGTTGAGGTCACACCCCCGGGATGGCAACCTGGTCAACCAAAGAGGTTCACGTGTACATGCCTAGTTTGCAAGGCGCTAGGTGCAAATGTCAAGTCATATAATTGGAAAACGGGAGATGGAACCGGAACCTTGAGTCGGCATTTGCAAAATAAACACGACTTGTTCGAAAATGGCCCCCAACCTTCGGGGGGTGGCGTCCAAACACAATTGGGTGGATACATGAACCAACCCGGCGGAGGTACACCTTTCATTTATAATAAAGATAGAATGATTGATGAAATGAGTACTTTAGTTATTGCTAATGAATACCCTTTTAGTTACGGTGAAAATGCAAACGTTGAGCATTTTAATAAAGTTGCATTACAACCTGCATTTACTCGTGTCCCCCGAAATACCCTAAGACGTTATACACAAACTTCTTATTATAAGTATAGGAGTGGTTTGATTGAATTATTTCGTACTTTTGATGGTCGTGTTAGTTTTACAAGTGATACATGGACTTCTAGTTTTGGCGAACCTTTTCTTTGCATTACTGCTCATTGGGTGGATGATGATTGGTTTATTCAAAAACGTATACTATGTTTTCAAGCTATGGAAGAAAGGCATACCGGTTTTAACATCAAAGTTCGTATTTTGGATTGTTTAAAAGAATTTCACTTGAATAATAAAGTTTTTTCTTTGTCTCTTGATAATGCAACTGCAAACACAAAGTGTATTGACTATTTGAAAAATGACTCCGAGTTGAATTTGTTGTTGGGTGGTAGTCTCTTGCATGTTAGATGTTGTGCTCATATTTTGAATTTGTCTGTTCAAGAGGGTCTCGCTGAGTTGCAACCATTGCTAAACCCAATTAGAACAGTTATAAAATGGATTAGGATTACTCAGTCAGTTAGAAGAAAGTACATAGCTATGTGTAAAGAGAGAGGTCTTAAGAAAAGACAATGGTCTATTGATACCCCTACCCGTTGGAATTCTACTTTCAAGTTGTTGAGTGATGCTATAAAGTATCGTGATATTTTGACCCAACTTTACAATGAGACTCGTGTTGATCCTACTGAGTTAATAACCGAAAGTCATTGGACTAATGCTTCTTTTGTTCGTGATGTTTTAAATGCTTTTGATAGTGCAACTCATATTTTCTCTTATATTTATGAGCCTAACGTTCATTTAGTCATAATTGAGTGTGTTAAAGTTGTTCACACCATCGAAGAGCATATGAAGATTGATGGACTTCGTCCCGTTCTTGATAGCATGAAACGTAAGTGGCATACTTATTTTAGTGAATTTCCAATCATTTATGGAATTGCTGCTATTCTTGACCCCGGTGTCAAAGCTGAAGGTTTGGAAAATCTTTTAGAATTTTATTATACAAGTTTAAGTATCGATTATGATGTTAGTGAATATATTAACAAATGCAAATCTGTTTTGGGAGACCTTTATGATTTATGCATCTATTTATGGTTTTGATTTGGCAACACCAACTACTACTAGCACTTCCGATTCTAGATTTGGTTTTCTTGATAAAGTTATGAAAAAAAAACACAAAGCATCTACATCATTCTCATCATCATCTTCTTCAACACTTGCTATTAATGATTATTTGTCATATCAACATGAGACCAACAACAACTTTCAAATTATAAAATGGTGGCAAGAACATAAAAAAGGTTTTCCTATATTGGCGAGAATTGCAAAAGATATACTTGCAGTTCCCGCTTCATCTGTTGCTTCCGAGTCTGCTTTTAGTGCAGGTAGAAGAGTGTTAGATGAAAAAAGATCTCGCTTAACTCCGGAAAGCATTCAAATTTGTGTTTGTAAGAAAGATTGGGATCAAGCTGAAAGAAGAACTCAAGGTTTAAAGGAAGACGAAGACGATGAAGATGATCCTGTGATGATATTGGAGTCGTCAACGGATGATGCAGCTTCCGGGGATGATGATGCAACAAACATGGGTGGCTAGAAAAGTCTAAATCAGGTACGCTAAGAACTACGTGGGCTTTGATTCTTTCGGGATACGTAGGCAACTTATTTTTCGAAAATTACAATTTAATTGCAAAATTAAATTTTAGTTTTCTAAAGATAGGTCCAAGCCCCCCCCCCCCAAATTTCAAAAGAAGTACAATATAAGAACTACGCTGGCTTTGATTCCTTATTTTATAATATAAGGATACGTAGGCATCTTAATTAAGAGCAAGCCATCAAATTGTTAATTTTGTAAAAATTAAAACACCACACAACCCACCCGACCCTAACCCACGAACCCACCCGACCCTAACCCACAAACCCACCCGACCCTAACCCACCTAACCCACAAACCCACCCGACCCTAACCCACTAACCCACCCGACCCTAACCCACCTAACCCACAAACCCACCCGACCCTAACCCACTAACCTACCCTTCGACCCACCCTAACTCACTAACCCACCTTGACCCGTCTAACCCACGAACCTAGCTCGACCCACCCATGACCCGTCTAACCCACAAACCCAGCTCGACCCACCCACGATCCGTCTAACCCACAAACCCAGCTCGACCCACCCACGACTCGTCTAACCCACGAACCTAACCCTGGTGTGTCCAACTTCTCCGACCCAACCCACGACCCGGCCCACCCTACCCTACGTGTGTCGTGCCGTGTGTCATGAAACCCCAACCCGCGACCCACCTAACCCTAACCCAGCTCGCACGACTCGCACGGTGGACACCTCTAACCGAGAGGTACTCGGTCTATGATGAGAGTTGAGAATTACGGGAGAAAGGGAATCCTCCCTGTATGATCCTCCCCCCGAGCTGGCACCCTTGGGAGAGTTCCGGTCCGGTGAGGGTGAGGGTGTAGGGGTTTTAGGCTTTTCGCCTGCTCCTTGACGAAGGCTTTTGCTTTTGCGGTTCTTAGCCATTGGTACTAAGATAATTGCAAGATGATTTTGGTTAGAAATTTGGCTTAAAGATTTTTGAAAGTCGTCCCCACAGACGGCGCCAAATTGTTTTGGGTGAAAACAATGGGACCCTTTCGAAGGTCCGATGAAGTGGAGAAGACTGGATTCGGTCCAAATGATGTTGGGTCGAAGGTTTCCTGCACAGCAAACACACGTAAACTAGCCTCGGGGGTATTGCCGAGGGAGGCCCCTCCGATGCTAAAGTCAGTACAGTGTGTAGAGAGAGAATGCTATGCAAGAGAATTTATTGCTTGAGGCTTTGTTTGAATGAATGTACAAATGTGATATTGATGGCTTTTATACCTTTGCATATATGGAGAAGTTGGGCCTTAGCCCAATTGACTTGCCTTGTGGACTGATCTTGACTTTAGCACAATTGGAGAGTTGAACCTTGACCTTGGGCTTTTAATTATCATTTAATGACTAGGCCCAATTGGACTAAATTGGACCCAAACAGAAACCTTCACAAGGGATTATATTATTCACTCGATACAAGTTTTGCCTATAAAGTTTTAGGATATTTGAAAACAATGATCACGTATGTTACGTTTTATAATTGAGTTTACCATCATATGTAGCTAGGCTAAACGATCATCAACTTGATAGTCTTACAGGTATTATGTATTAGTGTATTACACACTCGATTGATGATGCATTTAATCAATAACCTCATCAACCATTATGTTTATCTCTCTATAATTTCTTAAAATTACTATAGATTCATTGATTAGAAACGTCATAACTTATTGATAACTCCAGCTTATTTATATATATACCGTCGAAAATTTTATCAAGATCCCAAGTTATACATTGTCGGTTCTCATTTGAATCGATATCTACATAAATTGCCTCACATTTCAGTATGTCTCACTAAGATCATTTGAATCTGTCACACCATCAACTAATGTTATGACATGCATGTTACATTAAGCAGCGAAAAAGTCATTAAAAATACGGAATAACAAGCAATTGAGATACAAAGTACTATATTTGACCCTAATTTCCGAAAAGAAGGGGTACACAAAAACAAGAACAACTACTACCTCATTGAATTTCTCCCCAAAAACGCATGCAATTTATCCCCATACAAACTGAATATTCATTTGAGTTTCCTCAAGTTATTGTCGGAGGTATGTATAAATATAATTCCATGCTTTTCAAACCATAGGGTATAATTAATTATTTGAGTATCAAAACTTTGAGACTTGTATAATTTCCGCGTCGTGGGTTGAATCGCATCTTAGTTGTACAATAGTACAAGAATCTATATTACCAAAAAAAGGTGCAATGCATATGAAAATTAATGATTACATGCGCTAAATTTAAATAAATTGAACAAAAAAAATAAAAAAAAATCTAGACCCACCAATTTGATTGAAGGTGTTAGTGTTAGGCATATTTCGCATTCTATTTCTACCACCAAAGAGCCGTGTGATTGTTGTATAATATATGATGATAGTTGTAACTTTTATAGGTAACTTTCATGATAATCTCTAATTTAATGTATGTAACTGCCGCCATGAAATATGAGGCTTATGTTACATAAATTCATCATGAGAAGTTGTACATTTGTGTGGTTAATTTTCATAGTTAGTCAAAGGTTTGAAAAGGTAATGTTGAATTGATAACTTTGTTTACATGCAATTATTAAGCACTGAGGTTGGAGTTCCATTAGTGTCAACTACCAATTATTTTTTCTTACAAACTCCAAATAATAAAATATTAAATATATTGTCATTAAAACAAGAGGTTTAACATCTATTGGCGAGTAGTCTTGGATTATGATAAGCTTGGACCAAAAACACATATGGGAGTTTTAAAGTCGGAATTATTGTGTCATTTTCCTTCATGCGTTTTTGAGTCTACAAAATTATTGCGTAAGTGGATATGTACAATGTAGTTAGTACGGAGTATTGTTTTGATTCTATTGAATAACCAAAAGATAATTGCTACTCGTTACTTATAAGATTGATGAGCTCTTAATAAGTGCAATCTCAATTGAACTTAAAAATTGTCCAAGTTCAAATTAAACTCAACTTATACACTCCTTTCGAATCTAAATAAATGCATCACTTTGACTAATACATGTGTTGATGCATAACTTTGACCACTAACATCATTAATTTTATATTAGTCTAATTTATAAAAAATACAGTACTCTGTATTAGGAAGATATACATCATGACTAATCCAATAGTATTTCTAGTAATCAAGCCAAAGTAGATAATCAAATCAATGTTACAAATCTTAAAAGTAGGAACGCGTAGTGGTGAATCATGCGATGGATCTACTCACACGAATTTTCAAAGTTTGGGCTCAACTTAGCTCTATGGACTGCTAGCAGAATTTATGGGCTTTTGTACATTTGGGCTATCTCATGTGGTAGGCTGGCAGCCTATCATAAATGAACTTGTGCAGCATGTTTTAGCGATGGGTTTATGAGTATTGGGCCAATTGACATTTTTCTTCACCACTTAAAGGCTGATCATGCTTTTCAATTACAACAAATTATTCGCAATGAACCTTTCGGTTAATTAAATCCAGTTAAGCCACTAGGATCAATAGGGTTCTTAACTAGAAATTTCCTAAGGTTCCTAGCCCAATTTAATTTACCAAAAACCATGCAAAACGCTTCACACATTGCGGTGCTTACAAACCAAAGCCCTCCCCTAAAAAAAAAAAAAAAAAAAAAAAAAAAAAAAAACAAAGTCCAGGTTATTGGACGAATGACGGTCATTAGCGACTCAATTTGTAAAAGGTTAGATGTGGATTACATGTTGATAGTGGGTGGTCGATAGACAAGTTAGGTTAAAGAAGAGAAGAGAGGAAAGTGTGTACATGTATATTGTGACCATAACTCTAAACTTATTAGGTTTTCCTGTCCATTAACACCCCCTCGCAAGCAGCTATGATTATAAAAGGCTATAAAATATAAGTTGACTAGCTCATTTGGTCATAGTATCGAGATATACCTAATCTATATTAACTCGAGCAAGATATCATATATCACTAATAAATAAAGTCGGTCTCGCAGCCAGGCTACTAGATAGCGACACTTGGCATTTCAGTTTTTCGCCAAGCGTCGCGCCACGTAGGCGACAAATATGTATTATTGTGAGGATAAAAAAGTATACATATAATAATTTATAATTCTTTTGAATTTTTTTTTTATCTTTTTATTGACAATAGAATTTTACTAATAGCAACACACCACATATTATCATTAATATGAATATCCAATTAACAATAGAATTTTACTCCTATACGAATAACAACGTAATTTTAATTATAAATATGACTATGTATCATTGAATTTTTTTTAGTCTACTATTGATTTACCATTAAAACTTTTTAATAAGGTATTCTTCATATTCGGTAGTAATATTTGTGTATATTTTGTGATTTTGTTAATGAAATCAAAGAAGTAAAAAACTACTAAAATTAGGACACAAAAAAAACTGTATAATACAAGAGAATCTTGAAGTAATTTCAAATCAATGTTAGTAAGGTTTTAGAACTTTACGGGTTTTACAAATCCTCCATAGCCCATTTACCAGCCATATATTATTACAAATGGTCCGATTAGGCCAATAATAAATAATATAATTTGTTGATTTTACGTGTTATAAAAAATTACTTTTAACTTTTTATTTATTTTATATTTTTATTGACACACTCTTCTTTTCACTAATTCAATGTTAAAAATTGATTTATCATACAAGTATAATATATGAAAATTAAAGACATCAAGGTAATTCGTATGGAAAATTAAAGACATCTAAGATAATTCGTAATAAAGAAGTTAAGATAACGAACATACCTTATAATTTTATAAAATA
This sequence comes from Chenopodium quinoa, assembly GCF_001683475.1. Lineage (NCBI taxonomy): Eukaryota > Viridiplantae > Streptophyta > Magnoliopsida > Caryophyllales > Amaranthaceae > Chenopodium > Chenopodium quinoa. The sequence continues at coordinate 10,384,300 of NW_018743292.1, forward strand.
AAGTAATGGATGATGATGAATTGAACTTTTTCACTATGGAAGTATGGAATATCATGCCTAGGAGCACTACTGCAGCACTGGAGCAGCACAAATTTTGAGAGAAATTAATTATTTTTTAAAAAATTTACTTGATTGGGCAATGCGATAATATTCTGATAAAAGTTGCAGTTGTAGGTAATGTAGACTTTGTAGGTATTAGGCTTTTAGACTTTTAGGAGTTGGGAATAAAATAGCGGAAGGCGGCAACATGCCACACGTATATTAGAATAGCCCAATTAAATTTATGCATATTTGTGTTTATATATAGGCTATTTGGGCCTGACTTTTAATAATTTTTTTTATTTTTATTTTTTATTATTATTATTAATTTTTTTTTTTATCATAGGGACTAGGGAGGGCCACGGCCCGAGCAAGCCCCCCCGGGTCCGTCTTTGACCACCACCACCACCTTCTTCTTCCTTTATCCTTTGATCCACAATAGAATATCGACCACCATCTTCCTACAAACCCATCCACCTTCATCTTCCTCCCTCTTACACAGACACTAGCATTAACGACCACTTTGTCGCCGAATTAAGCGAAAATCCTACTAAAAATGGAGAAATTTAGGGCATAATGGATCCCAAAGGGTAAGTGATCTTTTTCTCCTCCATTGAAGATTTCGAATTTAGAGTTTTAGTTTTTTACTTGACAATTTATGAGTTGAAATTATACCGAGTAACAAAGGTGTATTAATTAATAACCAAGCAAGACTTAACTTACTTATAAGATTTTTACGAGCTAGCCCTAGTATCTCAACATGAGATACATTGATGTATTTCAAAATGGCATATTTGTAAATAAGAGGAATTATATGATTTTTTTTTTTTTTTGTACTATTTTTTTTTAATGTTTTCTTCTTCTTCCTGCCCCATCTTTTTCATCCTCATCTTCTTCATGCTTCCTCCTCCTCCATAGAAGTGGGTCGTGAACAACCACTGTCGCCACCATATTATCGTGCGACCGATTAAACGAAAACCCTAACTATAAAGGGAGAAAAGAAGGGCAAGGTTAACCCAGACGGGGAAGGTTTAGGTCGTCCTACATTGAAGCCCCTTGAAACTCTTCCATTTCTCCATTGAAATTCTTCCATTTTCGGTTGAAGTTTTTCAATGCTCCATTGAAGCCTTCTGTTACAGCTTGAAAATACAGATTTTTTTTGACAAAATTACACCCAAATTATGCACTAAAAATGACGAATTTGCTCCTTTGAGATACATATCATGTATCTCATGTTGAGATACTTGTATTTTCTCATTTTTTACCTCAAATATACGAAGCATATTTGATTGTCTACTCCATTCTCCATACCTTATTGTAATTAAAAAAAAGTGACCCTTGTCTAATTCACGGTCCAACATGAATAAAATCATACCCTGTCGTACTGAGCTTTTTTCATGTTGGTCCTTGATGGTCAAGTCTCAACTCTCAAGTATCATCTCTACGGGAAATGATTTTGACACATCATAAGTTTTTATGCTCTTCTCACATGAAGATGTGCCTATATCAATTAAGGGTGTGACAAAGTCGATTCTCCGTCTTTACTCATAGAGTCATAGTTCAAACTCGACATTGAATTTTAAAATCAAACGCGTAAAATCTAGCCAGAAGTCAGCTGTATCCCCCTAAATATTCCCCGAAATCTCAACTGTAAACCCTTCACTCCAACAGTCAACTTCACCACTAAAAAAAGCAACTTCTCCACCTTCAAAACGCCATTTTTGGAGCTTCATCTCTAATGGCATGGCAATAATCTCTCTTCAAACCCTCCATTCTTCCACACTAATCCTCTTCCTCCTCTCCACTCTCCTCTTCTTCTTCCTCTCAACCCCATATTCTCTCTCCTCCATTTCCACCCCTTCTCACAGATCCCTCCTCTCTATCCCCACCTCTAAACGCTGTTCAATCCTCTCCATTAATGGCGGATTCCTCAATTACCTCTCCCTCCATTCCTGCTTCTTCCCTTCCAACCCCATCTTTTCTCTTCTCATCCTCTTTCTCACCCTATTACTCCATTTTTACATCCTCATCAAAACCGCCCAAACTCGGTTTTCAATCATCGTGACTACCCTTTCTTCTCACCTTTCTCTCTCTCCTTCAATGGCTGCCGTAACGCTCTTAGCTCTCGGAAATGGTGCTCCCGACGTCTTCGCCTCGGTTGCCGCCGTTGCCGGCGGCGAAACTCGAACTGGGTTTGGGGCAATTTTGTCGGCGGGAACTTTTGTGTCGGCTTTTGTTGTGGGGTTTGTTGGGATCTATGCGGCGCCGTTTTGTGTTGATCCGTCGTCGTTTGTGAGGGATGTGTTGTTCTATTTGATGGCTGCGTTTCTTCTGTTTTATGTGTATTTAAGTGGGGAGTTGTATTTTTGGCAGGCTTTTGGATTTGTGGTGTTTTATTTGTTTTTCGTTGGGTTTGTTTTTTGGATGGATTTTGGAAGGGGGAGTAAAATTGTTGATTTTGAGGCGCAAAAAAGTGTCGAAATGACGCAATCTGAAAAGGGTGGTCGTCATATTCATGAAATTCATTCTGGGGTTTTTCCAGATTTGAAGAAGGTATATGATTTTGATTTTTTTACTTTACATTGCTGCTTATGATTGAATTAGAATGAACTTTGATGGCTGGGAATCTCATTGTATTTACCTGAATTATTTGTATGTAGATGATTTTGCAACATTTGTTTGAGACGAAGATTAAGTTTGGCTTGCTGAGTTGTTGATATATAATGCGTAATTGTTGTTTCTGTTATTTACCTGATCAAGTATTGCCGGTGAACTTTCAAACATAGTTTAATGTGATGCTGCTGCTTTGCTTCGAGGTGGGATCCTTTCCATTTCTGTTGGAAAATGGACTAACTTATTCATATATGAACGGTTGGGGATGTGTGGAGAGGAAATATACGGATGGCGGTGGACAGCGTGGAGTGGTGGTAGGTGGGGGGTGAGGGGGTTGTTTCAGCAATCGGCTGGTTTCTGATTGTAAAGATGTGTATATTGGCTTGTTTTGGTTGCTAGTTTTAGAACTAACTGTGTAGTATATCGAATACAAGTAGTGTTGATTTGGTCTTTGTTGTTAGGGATCCTGGTTTAGACAAGTCAGGGCAACTAGCGAGTGTGCTATTTGGAATAGCGTAGCTAGTAGGGTAGTTTACTGGGTTCGTAGGATGCAAGTACGTGAATCAGAATAAAAGGTCAAAATTGATTTGTTTTTCAATGCTTCAAGCTATAGTACATATCTGAAATATATGTATGTTAGTATGTAGATGATTTTGCAACATTTGACTGAGAAGAAGCTTGAGTTTGGTTTGTTTAGTCTTTAGTGTTGATAGATTATGTAAGGTTGGGTTTATTGTGTTATCAGTGGTGAGCTTGCAAATATAATTTTATATGCTACTGCTACTTTGCTTTGAGGCGGGATCCTTTGCATTTCCTATGGTGATTGGATTGTCCATTTCATAGAAGAAAGGTTGAGGATGCATGAATGGTAAAAATTATTTGGGGGATAGGGGATAGGGGATTAGGGGAGTGATTGTTTCAGCAACTGGCTGGTTTCTGAATTTAAAGATGCATGTATTGGTTTGTTTTGGTTGCTAGTTTTAGAGCTATGTAGTACAGTGAGTAGTGTTGATTTGGTCTTTGTTGTTTGGGATTCTGGTTTAGAATCAGGGCAACCAACTAGTGAGTGTGCTATATGGAATAGCGTAGCCAGTAGAGTAGTTTACTGGGTTCATAGACTGCAAGTATGTGAATAAGAATAAAAAGTAAAAAAATGATGTGTTCTTCAAGGCTTCAAGCTATAGTAGCTGTTTTTATGTTTAGATAGGAACCCTGCTATTTTGGTATATGGCTTGCAGTTCATAAAAATAAGAATGCTGCTTTGAGGATTTATGGAGTCATAAGATTAGAGCTGGTGACTTTGCTTTTGTTCATCGGATATTCTCTTCACTTGGTATTTGGTAGTTTGGTACCCTATCATGGGTTTGGTACCATTTCTTGTCATGTAGACTAAGATTATTATGGAATACTACTTGTTACAATGTTAAATTGAGATGACTGATGACCATCTAATCTGATTCTGGTTAACCAAAATCTGGCCTGAAGGCCCTGACCATATGCTTTTTTGTTTTATACTTGCAATGATTTATATAAATTATACTCCTTTTTATTGCTTGAATCAAGTTCCCTGGCATAGTTGTTTATACCTTGAAAAGTTTATTCAAATGTTTTGCAAATAAAACCTGTTGATTCTAAATCACAAAGCAGGAGGAAATCATGGAGGTCATCAACTGGATTAATGGTCTCACAAAAAAAATTTAGGGATTGCAGTAGCCACTGGATCCTGTAGATTCATATTGCTTACTCCAGTAGCATTACCTCGAGTTGACTAAGCGCTTATTTGTAACTTTAGATTAGGGATATAAAAAGTTGTAATTATTAAAGAGTAAAGAGCAAAAGCACACTAGGTGGACAAATGTGTTCAATGGTTTCAAAGCATTCCACAAGCATTGTTGGGGATATTACTCAACAAATGCAATCTTGAAATGAGTTGGCATTCCACTTTAAAAAATTCAGCTTTAAAATGTTTATATTTGTTGCTTCAGCTTGGTGGAAACAGAATACTTATTATGTTAGATAGAAGTAGAGAACAAACTAACTAGAAAAATGTTAGAATGCTTTCAAGGTTGATAAAATGTATGGATCAAATATTGTTGCGGTGTAGATACAATTGTTGCATGTAAATTGTGCTGATTTTATCCGAAATGATGACTTGTATGTATGATTTTGCATAACGTGTTCTGAAAGAAAGCGCAAGCTTTTTTTTCTTGAGTTTTCGCATATTATGCGTGATTTGATTGCATTTGTTTTTTGCTTGACTATAACATATCATGTTGCTGCTGCTTGCTTTACTTTGGCAGTTGTTTGTTTCCTTGTTTTAAAGATGCAAACATTAGCTTGTTCCACAATAGCTTATATTGAATATTATAGTACTTCCTATGAGCCATCTTTGGAATGATTAGAACCTTGACCTCAAATATATCTTGCTCTGCCTGTTTCCTGGCATCTGTTTGGGACTAGAGCAACTTGTAAGCATGTTATGGCTTTGAGTGATTACCAGGTTCATAGTAAGTAAAGTTGGTGTGTTTCTGAGGCTAAAACAGCTGCTTAATTTTAAAATTTTAACTGGATAGAGAACATGGTAGATATTCACACCACTGGACTCTGGTACAAACCAAAAAATCAAGATGAATGAAGGGTGGGGTGTCAGAAATATCATAACGTCTAGGGAATCCTTGTAATTATAGTGGAGTGAAAACTCTGTTCTTGTTGAGTTGATAGTATCATCTGCTACACTCAGATTTAATTGGCTTGTTAATATTTTCTATCTACTAAAGTATAGATACAATTTACACTTCTAGTTACCCGTCTTACCGTGCGAAAGCTGAGATGGGTGATGACCACAGAATCTGATTCAGGAGAATGGAAATCTGTCCTCTAAGATTAGAAGATGCGATAAGTGTTGAGTGCTGAAAAGTAGCTACATGTTGGGTTTTGTAGGTCAATTTATGTGCTTAGTCTAGACCATGGTTTCAGAAATACCCAATACATGGGAAAAGTTGGTATATCTGGTTCATTGGATTCGTAGTGGAAGGAGCCATAGTTTAAAGGATAATTTGTCAGAAAGGATCATTTATGTCGACATTTTGTGAGAAAGGCTCTTTCGTAAAAAAGTGGCAAATCAGGACCTTAAATGATTTTTTTTTTAATCTAATTATTTTTTTGTGAAAGGGGACCTTTAGCCGGATTTTGAGCTTTGACTTGGTTTTCCGGCTTTGACTTCACATGATATTGGTATTTGCCTCGTAAAATCCCTCACCTCCCCAACCTCCATGTCCACTGTCATCCCACCAATTGCCCACCACCAACTGCCCTCCACAACCACACCAAAACCCAACCCCACCTCTTCTACCTTCCTTACCTTTACTCCCTCTTCCTCATCTGAACCCACCAGCAGCTGCTCCATCACTCCATTTAGTACTAATTGTCGCTGCTCCAACAGAACCCATGACCTCCACAGATATTCAAGCACCACCCACAAACACCCTTCCCATTTTCCCCTCTCTCTAGTAACTTTTTCTTTACTCATCTATTCGAACACATCACCGTAACCACCATATACGGACCTAACACCTATTGGCGACCCGCCACTGCCAAGCTGCCATCCACGCAACTCTCCTATTCCCTCTCCTCATTATCCCCATTTGGATGTAATTTTAAGCATTTTCGCATATCATGTTTGCAATTCATCATTGAAAAGAGGAGTTGATTTTATTTGGTTTGTGGTGACTGGTGAGTTTTAATGGTATAGAGTAAGAAGTTGGAAGAGATGATGATGAGAGGGGAAAGATTTGGATAGATGGTGGCGGGTTGGTGGTGGGATGGTGGGTGTAAAGGTTGGGGAGGAGAAACAACAAAAATGGAGGTAAAATTCAAATCACGTGATGGTCAATGTTGGAATATGATGGTCAAAGGTTGGAATCTGGCAAAAGGCCTCTTTTTACAACAAAATTTTCATTTAAGGTCCTAATATGCCACCTATAATTTATTTATTATTATTATTATTAAAGGACCTTTCTCACAAAAGGTCAAGGCCCTTCTTAACAAATTTTCATAGTATAAATAGGAATCCACCATCTGAATTACTTTTATGAGCAAACTTTTTAAACTAATTTGTCGTTTTCCCTTAATGTTATCTCAATGTGGTTGATGCATGGAATTAATGTGTAACGATTGTCTTTCTTTGATACTTTGCAAAGTATGTGATTGCGAAGTACCCCTCCCTTCTTTTTTTAATCTGTCCTTTGTTGACTGTTGGTGAGTCAATTTATAATTCCATCTTTGCCCTTATCAACTCTTTCTATTTGTTTGAACTAGCTTCATTGTTTAATACCAGTTTTCTCTCTGTTATGCTTAGATCTCAAAGATATGGGAGGCTCCAGTCTCTCTGCTTCTGAAGCTGACTATTCCCCAGACTTCGCCATCCGAGTGGAGCCGGTTTTACCAGTCAGCAAATATTGCTCTTTGTCCCCTTGCGCTTCTTTACTCTTGCAAATCATTTATGCCCATGTCACATCCTGTTATATTTTTGATTCCACATATGCATCTTCCTCTATGGTCAGTGATACTCTTCTCAAGCTCTTCTCTTGCAATACTCCACTACATCGTTGAAAAGGAACCTCCCAAGACCGAGCAAATCCATGTTGTGCTAGTTGCGTTTGTGATGAGTGTCTTCTGGATATCCAATGTAGCTGGAGAACTACTCAACTGTCTAGGAGCATTAGGGAAGATTCTGAATTTGCCACCCTCAATTCTTGGGCTAACAGTGCTTGCATGGGGGAACTCAATTGGCGATCTTGTTGCTGATGTGGCAGTTGCTAAAGCAGGCCAGCCTGCATTGGCCATGGCTGGATGCTTTGCGGGCCCAATGTTTAACATGCTTATTGGGCTTGGCACGGCTTTAATGATACAGACAGCCAAGTTCTATCCTGAACCATATGTGCTCCATTTCCATGTCAGCATTGTGATAGCATTTGTATTTTTATTTTTGAGCTTGATGGGATCACTTCTAGTTGTAACTTGGTCGAGATTCCGGGTTCCAAGGTTCTGGGGTTTCTGTCTTGTTGGCCTCTATGTTCTCTTCATCTTTGTGAGCCTTGTCATAGCCAAGTTTACTGCCTGATCAACTTACAAAGACCACTTGGATGATACAGGGGGCCAAATATTCTTCTTTCCTAAACTTGCTAGTGCCAGGTAAGGCACTACGCAGTAATATGGGGTGTAGTGATAACTCTGATTATTAGATCAGTTTCCATTATACGCTCTTTGTTTGTGCATAATCTGCTTTCAGAGTTTGGAGCAACAGAGAAGCAAGGTCACTGGTTTTGGCCTTCATCAGATTCGAAGGAAATCAAATATTCTTCCACTGCAGTGATCAATCTGTGGAAAAAATTGATAGATGCTTGCTTATTAGAGTATAAAGGCTTCCTTCTTCCTGGCATTTGGGAGCTCAGATGATGTTAACTGTAAGTAAAATACACGTACTGTATATTACGCAACTTGAGTTGATTCTTTTGGGATGTAAACTGTCACGACTATGTAAAGGTTTACCTGGATTGGGGACAATGGAGTGGGGTAGTAACTTCAGGCTGTCCAGAAGGGGGGGGGGGGGGGGGGGGGGTGTGGTTCGTAAGGGTTCTGGCTCATTTTTGTTGGCCGGAACGGGGTTAAATGCTGGGGGACTGTCATCTATTTTCCCACTGTAACTGTAAAACTAGTGATTTGTGAAATGAAATCTTTTCTCAGAGGTCAAAATATTGAGACTTATCCAGAGTCCAGACCACTTATACCCTTGTTGCATGAGCTAATTATACTTAAACCAGTTTGCTTAACAGTTTATGCACCTATCTGCATTCTAACTGTCCCCTATTAGTTCCCTAACTAATATGACTAATAGTTTATTTCCAACTGTAAAGTGTATTCTAACTGTTGCGATTCTTCAATGATTAATCAGTTGGAGTGCCACGAATCAAGTTGTGGAAGTAAAAGAAGCTAGCTTGCTTTGATACCCATATGAATGGTCATGAATTAAAGTTATCAGGTCATCAGTTGGAAAGGACATTGATTCCAACTGGAGTTATATTACTAGCTGATCATGCTGTACTAGGAGTGCTAGATATCCTCTTTTGAAAATTCTCAGTTTTTTTTGGTCTGAACAACACATGAAATCAGTATCAGAATTTTACTCCCTCCATCCCATAATAATATAGTGGCTATTTTCATTTTATGGCCAAACTTTGACAAAAAAACCTCATTATATATACAAAAAAATATAGTTATGTGAGATATTATTTGTTTTAAAGGGTAGTTTTTAATATCAATTTATATAATTTTGGTTAACGTTTAATTAAAGATATCGATGGTCAATACTTTAAAAGGTATGTCTTGAAAACATTTCAAATAAATACTAATGTTATAAGACGGAGAGAAAAGTATCAAAGAACTAGTACAGTGCCCGTGCGATGCATGGTTTAAAAAAATATATATTTTGTTGATAATTTAAAATAAATTTAAATATTAAGTGTAATTGGACTCTAGTATATTAATAAATGCGTCATTACATGTTATATACTACTTTCGTTTCTTTTAGTTGACACGTTTTGACTTTAGCACTATTCACTCACTCCCCTTTGACCGTGATTTGTGTTTTATACGTAATGAAAAATATAGTCGTGTGAGATCTTGTAAGATTCGTCACGATATATATTTTCAGAATATCAACTTTTTATAATTTTTGTTTATCGGTAATTAAAGATATTAATGGTTGAAGTTGTGCATTGACAAACGTGATTAAAGAAACGTGTCAACTAAAAAGAAACGGAGGAAGTATATAATTTACAATAATGGCCAACACAAAAATTATGGAATGAATTTTCAATTAACATTATATAGGCTGAGTTAATTTTAGAAGGAGTCGTATCAATTTTATCATATACACCTCAAATTAGTAAAGGCCTTACTAAAAAAAACTCTATATATAGGTTTTTTACAAAAAAAAAAAAAGAAAAAAAGAAAAAAAAATCACTTATATTAGGATATGGAAAATGATTAGTTATTTCAGAAGGCTTATGTAAAATTTGACTAAAATTCACTAAAATATGACTCACATACTCAAAAAAATATATTAATAGTACATTATTAAGATAATTTTTCTATTAGAGTATCAGTTAGTTGAATTAATATGTGCTTACAGCTTACTCATAAAAGTGTAGTTTTGATCTAAAAATATTATGATTGAATAAAAATAAAAAAAAGATAGTTACATATTCATGCAACTTATATGTATGATTAATGCCAAAAATATATAGATGGAAAAATATGTATACATTTAATATATCAATTTTAAATATAATATTGAGTTATCAAAGTTTTTATGGTTGATTGATTTAAACAATCATTCTATGTTTAATGCGATAAATAATGTATGCGATAAATTAGTTCCTTTTATTATTATATTATAATATAATCTAGTACTATAAAGTCTAGTTATTTAAGTCTATTATAATCTTTTATTTTTAGTTTTTTCCATAAATACATAGTGAACAAAAAAATATATAGAATGATTAAGAATATCTTTCATTACTTTTTTTTTTTTTGGAAATAAGTTTTGGAGGGAGAAAACTACACCAGGAAGTAACACGCGTCATTCCTGATGTCTGTTTTAGTATTATGTTATTGATGGGTAAAAAAGAAAATTAGGTAATTTTGAAGGAGCAAATGCACGTGAGTCTTCACATATTTGTAATCTTACCTTCTCGAGATCTTGGATTTTACTTTGAACCACCCTATTTATTTGTTGACAGACATTTAAAAAAATCGGATGTACAATAAAATATTGTACATCTGCTATAAAGCTACCTTAAAATGATCAAAAGTTGCTAGTAATGAATGAAAGTTACCCAATATATATAAGTTACCCTGATGTAAATAAAAGTTATTTATGCTTTATTGATAAAAGTTACCCTAAATTCAATAAAAGTTACCTCGATATATAGTAATATACAAAAGTTTTTGTTATTTGTTTGAAACTCTAAATCAATCACCCTTGACTATAAGAAATTTTATAATTTGCACATTAGGTCATATAATTTACCATACTTAGTATTAGAATGCATATTGTAGATGCCAATAATTTTAGTTGGCTAAAACTTTAGAAGGTGTTATCTATGTCATGCGATCAATTATTCTTGTCTACGTCTTTTAACTACAATGACTCTTTCTATTCCAAAATATTGTAGTGCCTCTTCTTCATTAAAAAAATAAAAAATAAAAAAAAATTGAAGGCAAGTTTCAGCTTTTATTCACATATTTATAACGATATCATTGGGCCAATTTTATTAACTATTACTAAAACAAAACATTATTTACATCTTCTCTCCTCAAAACTGTATACGTGTTACTTTCTTATGAAATTTTTTCCCGCCTAAAACCATTGATGATGTCATTTTTTTGTGATAGTTTACTTTATTTTATTTTATTATATTTTATTTTGAAAGGATTTTTTTTTTCTTTTGTGTGATACTTCGTAAACAAGCTAATTAAGTTCTTTCAACAACTTTAACCTAGAAAACCGAAGTATAGTAAATTGAATAGCAACTGTATTCCTTTCTTTTGATTTAAAGATCTATTATTCCCTCTCCTCAATTCCTTAACACTAATATTCAAACGTCCATAAATTTCCTGAAATATTCAAACTGTATTTCTTTTAAGAAACCTCATTCTAATGAATTTATGACAAAATTGAAAAGATTCATTGTATATACGAGTTCTATACTATAATTTTTTTTATTAAAACCGTGCATCGTAATCTAATTGAGACATACACTTCTAAATTATGTGATGAAGATTTAATGTTTGATATTACTATTTAACACAAACTCTTGAATAAGGCAGATTTTCATTAGATTATTGTAAGACGGGTTAATCTTATAAGCAGTTAAAGTTACCGTACATATACTATAAAAATTTATTTTTTTTAAACGTAAATTTTACCTTAAAAACACTCACAATGTATTAGATAAATAATATTGGCCTTTAAAACATGTATTTATGAAAATACACATTAAAATACATTCAAACTTATTACAAATTAATAGTTACCATAAAATTTGTTAAAGTTATTTTCAAATTGATCGTCTTTCAATAATTTTTAAAAAAATCCGCCTCATGCAAATCCTATTAAGTATTTAATACTACGTATATAAAAAGCTAAAAAGATACTCTCTCTGTACCATAATAACTGACACAATCAAACTTTGCACACAAGTCAATGCACAAGTTTGATCTTATTTTTATATAATTAAATATTAATGAAAATTATAAAAAAATAATAATGGTTATATTATGAAACTTTGTATTAATACTTATCTTACAACATATTTTATGATAAAATTTATTTTATTATGTTAGTAAAAAAAAAAACTATAGTTAAAGTTAATATATGAATAGTGAAAAAAAGTCCAACGTGTAATTTTTTTTTTTGAAAGAAAAAAAGTCCAACGTGTCATTTAATCTAGGACAGAGGGAGTAATATTGATGTACCATTTGTAATATTGATCTAAAACTAGGAGTTAATTAAAGAATTTACCTTAAATTCCCATTTAATTAATCTATATTATGATGCATTGTATGCATGTCAATGTGATAGATATGTGAAAGTATTTCTAATTTTGAAGTCTAAATGTCTAATTTTATACTTTGTATGTTAGAATTGTTAGGTGTGTTGTTTCATTCCTCACTAGGGTTTAGGTTTTACACATGGTTGATTACAAAGAAGTATTGTACATAAAAACTGGCAAGATTAATGAGATGGTGTGGCTAATAATGTTGTGACTTTGTAATAATTTATACAGAAGTTTAATTGAAATTTAACAAAAATAGATTTAAAACTGAATACGTAAAAAATAATCATTATTTTTTCTTTTGTCACTATTATCAAACTTAATAAATCGCCCATATGATTAGATTACGCGAAAGTGATAGTATCTTTCCCAACTAAAAACTTTAACAATTACATTCTTTAAATTTCAAACATTACCTAAAATAAATATCATCATGAGTAAACCAATCAAGAATGTACATGACTTCATCCTTAATGATAGATTGATAACCTACCTAGGTTTTATAGTCAATTATTATTTTTAAGGGGTGGAGGTGGCAAATGCTTTCAATTTTTTTTTTGTAGTTGGTAAAGTGAGAGTAGGACACATAATGACATGAAAGAAAAAGACAATTTTCATTTAATTTAATTTAATTTAATTCTATTCTATTAACTTATAAACCAAAGTTTTTTTTAATTAATTATTTTTTCCACTTCCTAAAAGGGTAAAATAGTCAATGCAAAAAGGCTTCCCTATTTTTATTTAAACAAAATATAAAACCCTTCTATTTCTGACATTGCTAAGTCAGAACAGAATCAAACTTCTCTTTTATTTCTTTCTTTTCTCTCAGCTTTGATCAAACAGAAAAAAAAAAACCGAAGTCAAAAAAAAAAAAAAAAAAAAAAAAATTAGAAAAACAACAGAGAAGATTCATTTGTTTGCAGCAGCCCGTTGTTCTTCAAACCTCTGCAAGTGTACTTTCTCTCTCCTCATTTCTCTGATTTTTTAATTTTCTGGGTTTTCCCAAATCAAATCAAAACCCTAAATTTAGAAAAAAGAAACGATTTTTTTTTTTGTAAAGATTTGATTTTTTTACATATCCCCACCTCCCCAAATCATGGGATCAATGTTTCAAATAAAATTTGAATTTTATTTTCTGATTTTAATTCTAGGCACCCCTTGATTTTTTTATCTCATGCAATTTTTTTTTCAATTTTCTATGTAATTAATGGTATTTTTTTGATCGGTTGAATTTGTGTTCTTGTTTCTTATTTCAGGTGGTGGTGTACTAGTAGAAGGAAATTACTGGGAATTTAATTTTTTTCGTTTATTAAGGTAATTTGATTCTTTTTGATTTCTCTGTTTTAATTTTGCATGGGTATAGATTTGCATGTAATTTTATTGGATTGTAATTTTATGAGTGATTATAATTTTGAATTTTAGACCCTATAATTTTGGTGTAATTGGTTCATGGCGAACGTTATTTGTTGCAATTTTCGGCTATTCGAAATCAAAAAAGATGTTTAATTATATGGTTTTAATCAATTTCAACGCTTTATACGAGTAGCCACTCAAATTCCCAGAATGTAAATTGATGTTTGCTGGTCATATAGTTCAATTTTCATTCATTTTATTTCTATTTTCGACTATTTCGATCTCTCCCCTTGTGTTTTCTTGTCAAATTAAGGTTAAATCAGCTTTTATTGAATACCCTCCTTTTTCCTTGTATGTTTAATGCTTAATAAACGTGTTTAAGTATGTGTGAGCTGGGGGGTTTCTTTGGACCACCTTCATGAGATGTCTAATAATTCCAAACCAATATTTGCCTTTGTCTTTGTCTTTCTATACAACTAGTTACTACAAAACTGTTCCTATGTATGTTTGTTTTTCGCATTTTTGGCGTCGTCTAGGGTATAAACGGAGTACTTTTTTTTTTTTTTTTTATGTCTGTAGTAATTATTTTTGTGACCTAATTTGGTATGCCCCAATAATATCTTGCGTCTAACGGTCCAATTTAACTTACATTGTCTTTAAAATCCTTAACGTTCACTTGTTTGGTTTGTTTGTAGTATGGAAATCTGTTGAGAATATTAGAGTTTTAAATCAGTTAAGATATTTATTAGCTTGATTTCCTGCCTTTTTTCAATCACTTTCGAAGTAAAAAACTATGGAAAACAAAATTGGCAAAGTACGGAGAATAAGAAGGTCTACGGTACTCGAACTTGCTCAGTTTTACTTATCCATAATTTTTCTTCTCAACACCCAAATTTTGTCAAACTAAAGAATTCTCGGATTTTTTCACTTTCACATTGATTTCCTTATTAATGCTTGGATTCCAAACACACTGTTGAATGTTAGCCCACTCAAACTATATATTCTTCTTTTTTAACTTATTCCGAATTTGGAACTTAAAAAGAAAAATCTGAGAATTGGATATATTTACTAAATTAACCTTGATGTTTGTAAGGGAAAAAAAGGTACACATTGGTTGACTGTATTGGGGAGTGCTAAGTGCTGACTACATTTATATATAGTTGGGGAAATCACAAAGTACACCGTAGTTGTATTAAGAAAAGTGAGGCATCTTTGAGCACGAGTAATCGAAATGCATTTTCGGATGTTGAGAGACTGAAGTCACTGAACTGAAGTGGGTTCATAGCAGTATATTGAAGAAAAACTTAGCTATAAGTTGGATGAGTGTCTAATTAGTTTTGTTGTAACTATCAAGTTTAGTACAGCTTCAAGCAAGGTTGTTGAAGCAGTAATTTTTCCCTTGGGTGAAAAAGAGAAAAGAGTGTATTGCACAACATTGTTGTGAATAATTTGATCACTTGGACATTTGAGGTTGGAAAAATCTGTTTTGGATAAGTACCTTTGGGCAATATTAGATCTTGAACTCTACAAAGTTATTTATTAATCTAAGTTTTCCATGTAGGTTATTTTGTTTGTTTTCTTTCGAGCCAAGTGCCCACTTGGTTTAGATGTATGTGTACTTCATCCTTGCCTTTGGATGCATTTGGATTGTCTTTCATGGATTTTTGCTCATAGTCATTTAACCAGGATTCCAGTATTTTTAGCCATTTTAAGATCGCATATGAGAATGTAAATCAGTAGATTGAGGGTTACTTGAAGAGTTGAAGGGTGAAGCATGCAATTGGATTTGTTTGCTGAAGAAGCTTCTTTTGATCATTATTGAAATATTCCAGTTGAAGTGCCTCTTGGAGCCTTGACTGTTATGTATTGATTTTACACAGTTAATCTCAGATTTGCCTAGTGTCTTAATGACAACTCTTTCGGAAAGGATAATGATGCAGTCAATCAAACAAATAGAAATGTGAAATAATCAAGATTTGTGGACAGAAGGAAAATATGATATAAAATAGTGCTCTTGATGTTATTGGCTTACTGGATCTTCAAGGTTGTATTTCTACTTTTCTAGATATTAAAGAACTAAAAGGGACAATTGGAGTAATATGATGAAGATAAATCTACCTTGGTGTTTCTCCATAATATCCTGGGACTGTTGGTAGCAATTTTGGTTGCTCCATTTGATTTTGTAAGGTTCAAAGTTTACAAATTTGACCATATGTAGGGGGTGGGGGTAGGGGAGCCATACATGGTACACGTTCTTTGCCACATGGCACTATTGTTTTCTGTGGGATGTAGCTGTGGTGAAGATAACTTGTTAATGAGTTATTTGTATTTATTCCTATTCTCATGATACTAGATCTTGTTGATTTTGGAGTAACTTAATTACTTGATAAACATATGAACTTTGAATTTTACATATTTTCAAGTTCTTTACATCTATATATTAGGATGTGCTCTTCCCCTTTCTAGGATTATGAACCATAATGCGAATTGATTAAACGGCATGTAGTGAAAATCATGTTTACTTAGGAGTATTTGAATAAATTGGCGCTTTCATGAAGATTTTCCTTTTGGAAAACTTACAAAGCAGTATTCCTAGAAAGAGTGACAGATGTCTGATTCACAAAAGCCTGAATAAAATCTAATGCCGCTCTGAATGTGTTGCTCTTTATTGCAATATTGCTATAGTAAATTTCTCCTTTCCTTTAACAATACGACAACCACCAGACAGCGAACTTTCTCAACAGTGTGTCTTAATTGTCTCTTAAAAGATGTGAGACATTTGAGTGGGTGGTAAGAGTGTTAGACTACTATATTTGATAGCTAGGAGGGACTTTAAGTATATGTCTTGTAGGAAGTGTAACAGCCCATGAATGTAATTAGAACTAGAAACCTGGTAAGTGGACTTGGATATGCTGTTGGGATTGTCATATGGCTTATGCTTTAGTGAACCTTCTCATTTGGTTTAATTACTTACTGCATTACTGCCAGTTTTCCGGATTTGTTGCATTATTTTATGGGATGTTACTTGATTATAGTTGCCTCTAGTTGAAGGCAATGAAAGAGGTTTGATGGGCTCTAAACTTACTATAGCTTCAACCTGGAAACACCAAGAACTAGTTATATAGCATTGGTAAAGGGAATGCTGTTGTTCAATCCAAATCATAAATTTATCTTTCCTGTTGTTCATCACCCCTGGCTTGCTTGTTAGGCGACCTATCTGCGGCTCAAGCTTTAGATTATACTTTCACAGATACACTATTTATAGTACATTATCTTCATTCTTTATTAAGTTATTGTTTGACGGAAATTCAATTATATTAGTCTTAATTATACTTCCCTGGTCTATGACTTGTTTTATTAAGGTTCACCGTATGGGCCGAGGTAGGCTTGTTTTCTGGGCCGTGAGAGTAGAATCATAGAATTTGGACCAAACCCATTTTCCCACCAACTAGCTGGCATTTTGATCGATCATTCACTGTCTTTCGTAGGGTTTGTGTTATTTTATGTATTTTGCAGCTGCATTTTTGTACAGAGATTTAGCTTTCATGAGTTCTGCTCAAAAGTTTGCTTTCATATTGCCTAGGTGTGTTGTCTCGTTTCTTGTTTATCTGCTTAATTGTGTTATCATACTTTGTTTTGTTTGAATTGAATTTGCAATGTTATCTTTGGGTGATTCACCATGATGCAATCACATGTCCAGTTTGTTCAGCCATTTGACTTTTAATCTCTTCATCTTGAATGCGTTGATTACATTTCTATAATTCTGTATGAAGATCCTTTGTTCCTTGATTTGCTATGCTGACACTAGTCGGGATAAAATTTGATGGATTACACAAGGGCATGGAAATTAATTTTTATTGGCATTTCTCATTTATGATGCTATCATTGGAATTTTGTGATTCAGCTTTGAATTATAGAGATATACATGTATATGCCATGTTTACAAGTACCTAAATACATGGAGTAATTTTGAATTAAAATCATTCCGAATCTTATGGATAGTGTCTGCTAAACAATCGGGTGATTCATCATCAAACTATGTGAAGCCGACTTGTTGATTACAAATGTAAAAAATGCCATATTATTGCTGCGAAATTTTGATCAGTTGACAGTTAATATTCTGGTTTCCGTTATTGTTTTTCTTTCTTGGAACTCTATGAAACACTCTGATCTTTAGTGTACAAATACCTAATAAGATTTCGAGTAAAGTTTAAATTAAATGATGTTTGTTTCTTTGTGATTATTCCAGAATGGACCAGCAAGGGCATGGTCAAGCTCCGGCAGTTGGAACAGTGAGTGGTGCCGGTCAAGTTCCATATGGTAGTGCATACCAACCAAATCAAGTTACTGGGGCACCTGTCCATGGTTCTGCACAACCCTCTGGGGCACAGATGGCTCAGCACCAGCTTGCTTACCAGCAGATTCATCACCAGCAGCAGCAGCAGCTACACCAGCAACTCCAGTCCTTCTGGCAGAATCAGTACCAGGATATTGAGAAGGTCACAGATTTTAAGAACCACAGCCTTCCCCTGGCGAGGATCAAGAAGATCATGAAGGCTGATGAGGATGTCCGGATGATCTCAGCTGAGGCTCCTGTTGTGTTTGCACGGGCGTGTGAGATGTTTATACTTGAGCTGTCACTGCGATCATGGAACCACACTGAGGAGAACAAGAGGAGGACCTTACAGAAGAATGACATTGCAGCAGCGATCACAAGAACCGACATCTTTGACTTCTTGGTGGACATTGTGCCAAGGGAGGATTTGAAGGATGATGTGCTTGCCACTCTCCCAAGAGGAACAGGCATGCCTGTTGCTGGCCCTGCAGATGCACTTCCCTACTACTATATGCCGCCGGCACAAAATCCAGCTCAGGCTGGACCTCCAGGTGTGATGATGGGAAATCCTAATGCATATGCTGCACAGTCTCAGCCATACATGGGTCAGCCAATGTGGCCTCAGCAACCACCACAGCGACAGCAATCTTCTTCTGATGCTTAGCATCCTTCAATGTAAAGGTTGGCACCTTATTGTTTTTCCTAATTCAATAGCAAATTGTCCAACTGTTGACTTGCACATAGCTGGATGCTTGACGAATGAAAGATGGAAGAAGTTTAGAAGGTCATTCTGTGTTCACAATGTTCACCATCAAGTTGGGAATTTTATTTATTTATATATATATTTTTGATCTCAGGATCTTTGATCGAAAACCTTCAACTGTAGAAATTTACGAAATGTCGTTTATGAGTTTATCTGCATGCAAATGACTAAGAATGGTGTTCGAAAATTGACACTTAAAATTGGTCATTTAACTGTTAATGGCACTTTAGATTGGTGGTCAAAGGGCTGTGCTGTGAAAACTGTTTAAGAGTGGCCTTTTGACTGGAAGGTTGCACTTTAAAGTAATCCTTCATAATTGGGGTGTGGATTTGGTTTGGAGATCCTATTTGAAGGTGCCTTTTTTTTCTACAGCTGTCCAACTCACTAACTAGGCAACTTCATTTGTAATTTTGATAAAATTAATATTTACATTAGATGGTTATTTCCTTTATTTATAACCAGAAGTCACCCTCCATTCAAAAAAAATAAATAAAAAAATAAAAAAAAATAACCAGAAGTCACCCCATGTCTTGTAACAAGTCATTGGTGTCTTATTGCATACTCTTAAAGTTATTGAAATTTGTTTGCAATAAGAGCCAAATTTTCTGTAGCCCACGCCTAGATTAGCTGAAGTTATACAATCTCCCCGCCCTCTTTTTCCTTCCCCCTCTCACATTCCTTTCCCTGGCCAATTCAAGTGTCTTTCACTATGTTATAACTTGTTCAATTTATCTAACTGATTGATTTTTCTTTCAAATATGTGAACTTCTAACTAGACAATTCTTCTTACTGGCTCTTAGCAGATGGGAATGAGAACGCGGATGCTGAATGAGGACGCGTAAGCTGAATGCAAGCTGGGGATAGAGCGACATTTTGGTTTTCTATAATCAGAGTAGCTTTATCTTTGGTAGAACCTGTGTTTTGTTACCTTGTGTAGTTTGTTTCACCTCAGTTGTTACTGCGAGGTACTTGATTTAATGGCTGTCATCAATAGCTCTGCTACTAGATATTAGTTGGTCTTCTTTACCGAATTAGAATGCATAAGTAGGACAGTTCTGTTTTGAGTTATCTAAACTCTGCCATTGAAGCCTTTTAGAAGGTTGAATGCATGACTTATCTTACAGTTTAGTTATTGGTGTTCATGTGGATTTATCTTCTATTTGTATAAAAATCCAGGGACTGTTCGGTGATTTGGTTGCTCTCTCTGGTGCCTCAAGCTGACTTGGCCTCGGATGTTCGTGGGGAGTATGTAGGAAATGGGTTAATCTTCAAGTAAAATATGTGAGCTGGTATTTTAGTGTTAACTAGCTACGTAGCTACCCTCTGTTTCTGATATCAATCTCCCTCGCTCTTGCTGTACTTCGTATCAGTTGAGGTGTCATTGGTTCAGGTATTATTTGAGCAGGACTGCGGGAGTCGTTCAATTTAGTTTTAGTATAGTTTGGGTGAATTGGGTCTAACAAGTTAATTCTTGTGATTTCGGTTTTGTTTCAAGGGTGGGTTGGGTGATCTGAGGCAGGGTTAGTTTTGCCGGGTCTAGTTTTGTGGAACTGCTGATAGAAGATTACCAGCACAATTTAAATTTCACTAGTTTTTAATATCACCGATTCACCGGACATAGGTAAAGTCAAACTAATTATTAGTTAAGGTTGACAGTCTTGTTACATTCTGGTCATACGGAAATTAGCTAGTAGCTACGAATATTTACACAAGGTGGGATGTCTGTCAGCTAGGAATTTACAATGGCTTACTAGTCATACATTGCTTACTGGGAATATCTAGCAATGCAACATTTTTGCTCAACAGATTTTACTGCTCACCGCCAAATTTGATTAATCTTGTTGAAGGCATCTGCTTCATCACAATACCCTCGAGGATAGCATCAGAACCAAAACTACCCTTGAATCTTTGGGGATCAACTGGACCTGGCAGCTGAAATGAGACAGAAAAGGGTCCTGTTGGACACAAGTTTTGTGTTTGCATGATGAATGTCTGTGAAAAGCGGTAAACTCTCTTCTCGCCTGTGATTGTTTCTCCCTTTATCACCACCCTGCCATCGCTGTCTACCTCACATTGGAATGCTCCTGCATATACATGATCAAGGAGCAATGTTAAGCACACAAATAATTTGAAGCAGTATTTAGTTTTTTGGTGGAAACAAATTTAGTCCAACACTCCAACTTGTGCAATCTAAAATTTGCTAACTGATCTGTTTTCAAACAAAAGTTCTGGGGTCAAGATCGTAGACAACCTGACTAAGTCAATACCGACCAAACCAACTAACCACCTGTATGAATAATCAGCTGCAATGAAAATTTGAGACGTTGTGTAGAGGCACACAATTTGTAAATTAAAGATCATGTGTTAGTCGGTACTTACTGTTTTCTCTTTTAACTCCCGGAAGGGCAACGCGGAATAGGTATGAATCCTCAGATTCACTAATGTCCATCAGTCCGATAACAGATCCCACCTGACCCTTTGCTGCACTTCCAGTCACTGCATATGCGTTTCTTGCTATCTCCACAATGCGACGCATTTCCTCTCTGCTTGGCTGGGAAGGGAGAATAACAATACCAGGCCCATCTCTCACTCCAGATGGTGGAAAAGCCAATTGAAGTGACTGGTGACTTCAGATTCTCAGTTTCCAAAATTTCCTCTAATCGACGTTTCCTTTTAGGACTTTTACACTCACGAAAGTAACTTAAGATGGGCTCCTCTTCAGAGTCATCATCATCGCCCTTCTCCAGATATATACCATTCGGCAGCCTTACAACAGTGTTTTCTATGAAGAGCTCTTCTAGTCTTGTCAGCTTCTTGAACCTCTCAATATCCTCCTGTTTGATATAAAAGATAGCTGGATTTCGAATAAATGCAACACTTGCTACAATTCTGCTATGGTTAAGTGACTCTGTTTGAGGATGCAAATGGGAAGGAAAGAGTGTAAGGAAGTCTTCACCCTGGGAAGGATGATTTCCTTGAATGAACTGTAACAACACAGGTAGTTTGACGATGAGTGACCTATCCGCTTTCCTTACAAGATAATAGTAAATTTGCTCGATTTCAGAGGTTCTGATGTGGGAATCTGCCAACTGATCCAGTGTATAGGGAGGAAGATCTTCCGCAATTCTCTGTAACGCCGACTTTTGGGTCTTCTCCCCTTTGAGATCAGGGCCGAAATATGTGCCCATGATGAAGTAAAGGAGAAAGCAACAATCCTCATTTGCATTCATCTTGATTATCACGTTGCTGATACCTGGATTATCAACACTAATTTCATGTCTAATCAATAACAAATTATGTTCGAACTAAGCACATCATACAGTATTGCTATACGTAGATAGATGATTTACAACAGAAACAACAAACTAACACAGAATCCGATCAGTAAGGACCGGGGCGAAGCATATAATTCATTCATTCCAACTTACTGATAGCACAAATATCAGATATCTATTTGTCAATTATGGACTATACTATACATTAACACTATATTGCAATGTTATGAACAAATCCACTTCTAGCAATTTGTCAAGTTTTTATAAACAATTCCACGAACTTAACTACACGTACATAAAACCTCTATTGTGCACCCGGGTGTACCATGAGCTAGGTGCACCCAACAACTACCCGAGGGTGTTTTTTGCTACTACATTTGCTATTTACCTCTATATATTATTCAACCAGATGCTAAAAATCAAGAGATTTAAGTTGAAAGGAGTAGATTCTGAATCTTACAAATCTTTTCACTTCATACAACTTTCTAGATAGTACTCCGCATTAATTTAAGCAAGTATCTGGTATTAAGAAATAATAGCACATTTTACTAAGTTACATTATCAAAAGAAAAAAAAATATTACTCGTATAAAGAAAAATTGGAAAGTAATCAGACAAATTCCAGAGAATCAGCAAGATATATACATTTTTTTTTTTTTTTTTTAATAATTTCAACAAAATAGCTGTTTTCTGGGTTCTATTCCCAGATGTAAAGGGCACTTTTGCAGTTTAATTACACGATAATATCAACATAAATCACAATCATAATGGGGTTACTCAAATTGCTACAAAATCCAACATTTTCAGCTCAATTAGTTGAAATCTAAGTGGGAAATTTACTGTAAAAAGAAATTAATTCAATCATTAAAACAAAAATACTAAAATGCAGCTAGATAATTAGCGAAAATGAGAGAGGAGGAGAGAAAGAATGACCTGAAATTTAGAAATGGAGGATGAAAACCAGCAGAGTTGAGAGTAAAGAGTGTGAATTTTGTGAGGAAGAAAATAAAAATAGAAAGGAAAAATAAGAAAAAGGAGGAATTATTTATTTATAGAGTAAGCATGCAAGAAGGCTCATGTAAAACATGACACATGTGATTAGTCAAGGATAAGCAATGGCAATTGTCATGCTAATTATGATGTGGGTGTTAATAATATTTTACTAATTTGGGGAATGTGTGTGTTTTGTTTGAGGGAGAGGAAAGATGATGGGTAGTGTAATTTGATACTTGCATAATTTAGTAATTTGCATGATGTTTTGTTGTTATTTTATTGTGTAATTGTGATTTTTGATGAGGGAAATTGGGTAAATTTGCGATTACAAGTGTTTGGGCTTATGTCATGGTTAGTCGGTCCAATCCTTGAATGGATGTCCATTGAATTATTGAGATGTACTCTTACAATTCTAAGGTGTTGTTTGGCAATTGGCCGATGATTGTTTTAGTTGTGGGATTTGTTTGCATCGCGGTTGGTTGTTTAACTATTAATTGTTTATACTAATTATTATTATTATTATTATTTTCTTTTCTTTTTTTTTTTTTTTGTGGTAAATGGGTTACACAATGCTAGGAGCTATTTTTTTTTTTTAAACACAATGCTAGGAGCCTAGTAATATGCACCTAAAATAGGTGACAAGTGATTACAAGGCCATGATTAGGGAGGAACTAATTAAGGAAGAATAATATAAAAATTATGTACCATGATAAACATGGAAAGAATCAAAGAGTAAATTATTAGGATATGATATCATGGTCAATCCTTATCTTATCTTATTCAAATTATAATTTAATTTAATCTGGAAAAAAAATCAATACCTTTATATATAATAGAAAATTAGTATATTTTAATCGGTAAAACTTAAGTTCAATAAAAAAAATTAAATTAGGAGAGAGAAAGGGGGGAGGGGAGAGAGATGCAACAACCGACAAATGTATAAATTATAACAAGTCGGGTGGTTGTACGTGAGAAGAGAGAATATAAAAAATATAAAATATCATTATAAAAAAGGATCAAAATAGAAGTGTAAAGTACAAAAAGGAACCGACTTATAAAAAAAAAAGGCTAAAGAACAAAGAGAAATGGAGTTACCCATAAGTAATTCTTAATTGCGAAATATTAATTATTGATGCTTATTAATTAACAATTAATTATGAAATTATAAACAATTCTTTACAACTCTTATATCTATCAATCATCAACTACTAATTACGAAGTATTAAACATATAAGGAAAAAGGTACAAACGTCAATTAATAGTACAAAAGCCAAAAATCAATAGATTGCGGGACTAGTTTTATCTCTGAACATCATAGTTGATCTGAAGGCGAAATTTTTTGCTTCATCAATTCTATCAATTCAAGCGAAAATAAAATAATATCCTGTCGAGAATTTTAATTATTCTTGTTGATGTGAAGAAGGGTCTTTTTGAATATAATTCAATTTTAATGATTAAGCAGCGGGTTTCATGGCTAATTACGATCTGTACCATAATCACCATATAATGTAGTATTGATTAACTCATGTGCACATTGTTTGGATAAGAGGAAATAAAGAGAAAGGGAGGGGGGACAAATAAGGGACTGAAGGAAGGAAGGGGAGGGAGAGGGAGGGGTTCATTTTTCGGAGGGGTTCATTTTTCCTAGTATCCCTCTCAAAATTGGAGACATTTGGAGGAAAAATGAAGTTCCATGCACTTTCTCCTCCCCTTCCTTCCTCCCTTTTAAATTGTTATTATCCAAACATAGTGGTAACAATTTGTTCTACCATTCGAAAAGATGATGTAATTAGTTTCTCTCATTAAGTTTTATATACTTATAGTATTAAAAATATGATCTCTATTAGTGTACATAAATAAAATTATAAAGTTTGGATTATATTTCTGAATCTAAAGACAATTTAGGTTTATTCGTTCATACATATTGAACATGTGAGTTTTCCTACGCTACAATATTTAATGGTAATTCTTGCAATATATTATCTATATCTTTTTTTTTTTTTTTTCTTTTTTCTTTTTTCTTTTCTCCTCCTCCTCCTTTAGGCTAAGCTAGGGTTCATGAGGGGAAGACAATGAGGCTTGGATTGATCCACATAAGTCATTGTGGAGACTGGAGATTGATAATTAGTTTTTGCATTGAATAAGAGAGTGAATTAGAAAAAAAATAGTAGTAGTATTTAAGATTTTTTTAAAAAATGTAAGATAAAAAAAACATTGAAATGTCCTCCTTATGAGGGGTACAAAATGTAATGCTGTATTTTAGGATGTGTGATTAAGAAAAGTTCAATATTCACATAAGTTTCAATCTTATGTTAGGAAGGATACACGTGTTTCAACTTTTCAAGTAGTTTACTTAATACTTTCCTCAAGTTTTAGAATATGAATACATTCAAGCATTTATGAGTTTTTAAGAACATCAAATAAAAGTATTAGTATAAAAATTCTTGACGCAATTATAAGTAAGGGCGTTCATGCATAGATTAAAGTGTTGTGTACTTAATTTATAGGAATATATTAGATATTTCATTGACATAACAAAATAAAGAACTTTCATTGTTTTAACTTCACGCAACTACAAATTTCTTACCATCATTCATTTACAATATAGGTAAGAACGTGCATGAATATATTATTACGTTCTTTTCTTATAACATGAGTACAACATTTACACCCTGCCAAAACAAAAAATATATACTTCATATATAACATTTAAGTACTTAACTACACGAAAAGAATTAACGTATATTAAGAATTTCAAGCACCACACCTTCAATAAGCTCCTTAAAATTTACGTAAACCTTCAATTTCCTTTTTTTTTTTTTTTTTCATATATTTAACATTTAAGTACTTAACTTATAATAACATATTAAGAATTTTATTAACGTAACAAAAGATACCTATTCAACAATTTTCTCCTAAAATTCAACTCAAGAGTTGACTCCTGTAAACCTCAAACTATGTTTCCCTAAATAAAACACTTGGTTATCGACATATTATGACGGACTATATCCAATCTATTTAATTTTAGTTGTTAATTCTCCAAAAATATTGTGTCGTGTTTCTTCATTTAGCCAATTTCAGGTGTATAAATAATGTTCTCCAAATAAAGGGCACATATATTACCGTTTTCCTCTCTATTAAACTTTCCCCATTTCAATTTCCTCTCGCTTTCTCTCTCCTCATTTACTTTCTCTCTCTCCTCACTCTAGAGCTTCAACTTCAACTTTCATGGCGTCCAATTCCAACAGGTACTCCAAACAACGCTCTCATTTCACTATTTTTTTTACAAAATTTTGCTCTTTCTTCTTTTCTTATCTGCTAAACTGTCGATTTTTTCGCTATTTTTATGTTCTGATCTCAGCGTAATTTCTCGAATTCTTGATTATTGGAAGCTCTGTTTAATTTTACTTTAATCGCTTGTTTGAAGTTTATAGTTTCACATGTTTGTTGTTTGATTTTGGATTTCAGAGTGTTTTTTTGATTTTTTTTGGTCATGTTTTGATTTTTGGAGGTTGCATTGAATGAAAGCTTTAGGAGATAATGAATGAATTATGAATAGAAACTGTTTAATTAGGGCTGATTATTTATGTGTATAGATTTAGGTTTTTTAATGCTGTTTTTATGTTCTTCGTTTAAATGAAATTGATTGCTTCAATATCTGATATATTTCCGTTGCTTGTTTGTGAGAATCAAATGCTAATTTTGCGGTTAGGTGTGAAATTTAGTCTCTTGACTAGGTTCTCGTGGTGTTGCGGCAAAGATTATGCTATAAAAATCATATGAAGTATTATCGTTTGTTTATGTGTGTAGATACTCACTTTTTGATTTTGTTTTCATGTTATCTTTTTAATGAAATTGATTGCTTGGCGAAATTGATTGCTTGGCTATATTCGTTGCTTGTTTTTGAGAAACAAGTTTAATACTTTGTATATTCGCGGTATTTAGTGATATATAGGGAATTAGATTCTGGCTGTGTAGAATAGGCCCTTAATGTGTCATGCCAACACTTACGGTTTAGATATTATGCGGGTTGACCTTTTGGAGGAAGACCAAGTTCGCTTAATTTTGAGATAATGAAGATCTTCAAGTTATTGTAAAAAATGATTTCCTATCTGTTTTTGTGTGAAATGAATCATTCATTACCATTAATGTGAAATATGAATCATTTTTTTTTTTTTTTCATAAATGTGTTTAAAGAATCAATAGCTACCATAAATGTTAATATTTGAGATTATATAATCAATGAATTACATCTAGCTGATAACGATTCACTGCTGAGCCAAATTGTGACAAGTGATTTATGCATGCTGTAATTCTTCCTGTGTTCTTGTCGATAATCTTTAAGCTCTTAACACATTAATTTAACACTTAAAATATTGTTTGTTTAACTAGAGTAGATAAAGAAAACCTCTTTTTTTTTGAAGAAAATGCTCCAATATAAAGTTTTGGAAGCCTGTTCTAGAGTTTAAATACTGCCTACCGTGTGGTTCTTATACATTGATATGATGCAGTCATTCTTATGCCATGCTTTCATGCAACTTGGCTCTTCTAATCTTGAATTGTTATTTCATAATATGGAAATGTTTTTGTTCTATTTTTTTTTTTCCTTGAAACCAGGGTTTTTGTTCTATTATAAACCAATTAAATTCAACAACTTAAAGGCATTGATCCGATTTGGGATTCTCTTGCTCACACCAAAATTCTGGTTGCCATGATCCCTAGAGTCTTAGGCATACCATCTAAGGCATGTCTTGACTACTCCTATGGCTTTATAATCCTCCAACAGTTATAAAACATTATTGAATATAGAATTTATCTATGATTGTAAAGGTTATTGCATTTTCGGTTAGAAAGCTGATAATTGGCTGATAAAGTTGCTTTAGTTGATAGTCATTCATTACTTGAAATTTTTTTTTCAGTTGAATTGCAAGAGATATGTTTCAAGTTTTGACTCAAGTCTTGTTGTCTTTGTAATAGAAGAACATATGTGTTTTTTTTATTTATTTATTTATTTTTTTTGAGTTATTTGGTTGTCTGGGTGTCACAAGTCTTTTGGCTCTGGGTCACGGACTAATAGTGTACTGCTAGCAGCTCTATTGGTTCTCTTGTTCCTCTGAGCTCAAACATTCATAGAATGGTTTAAGATGGTAGACCTTATTCAAAACGCAATTAAGAGCTTGGTGGTAAATTAACAAATTTGGCACTATTAACTCTTTAAATTTCATTAATTTGTTTCTTGTTTGACCTAACTTTAAAATGCAAAGTATAAGATGCATTCATCACAAAGTGCAATTGTGTGGTTCACTTCTCTCTCAGATGAGCTGAGATAGAGCCACTGAGCACATTCATTTAAATTTAGGGTATTGGATTTTCAATTTATGGAAGGTTGTAATTTAGTCTGGGATCAAAAGAAAAACTTGTTTAGTATGCAGCTGGATTTTGAGTGGCAAATCTAAAACTTAGTGCTTTCTTTTTTAAAAAAAAAATTAGTGCTAATTTTAGTCAAAAATATTGTTTCATGAAGGAAATTTTGAGTTTTGCTACCACCAAAATACCCTGTTTTGACTTTTGCTACCTATCTAAAATTTTATTTTATTTTGCTACCTTTAAAAGTTATAAAATATAGATTTTGCTACTACTTAACAAAATTTGTTAGGGTTCCGTTAAGTGGGACCTATTATTTAATTAAATAATGATTTAATTTATTAGAAAAAAAGAAAAAACTTAAAAAAATCCCAGCCACTGTCTCACAGTCAGCCACCCCTCCCCGTGCTGGCGTCCAAACGACCCCTCAACGCGTGGATGCCGGATGCCGGCGACCGCACTCCCTCCCTTTCCCCTACCCACGTTGCCAACCCCCTCCCCTTTCCCACTCTCGACTGCCCTTAAAACCACCACAACCGCCTACGCTGCACCCACAACCACCACTTCACCACAAACACTCCTCTTCACCGCCCAGGCCACCACCATACCCTTTTTTAATAAAAAAAAACCATTTCACCAATCACCACGGTGTAGACCATTAGTGAATTTTGTGGGGTTTACAATTATCTTTAGTTATAATTTTATTGATCATCAAACCAATCATTGCCAACTAATTGAAAACATAAGTATTCAACAATTTGGTCAAGTTAAAATATCTTAATCTCATATTTTAATCTATACTTTTTTTTTGCCGGAGGGGCGATACATACCATCTCAAAAACTCAGCACAAGATTAGAATTCATGCATACCTTGCATAGACTTCACATCTTTAAACTACCATCAAGCTACCAAGTTAACTTCATAAAAATCCCATTAATATTGTGTTGGAGTACATGAAAATTCCATTATATAATGCATCAGATACACAGTTGTTAGAGTAACTTAAAAAAGAGAGAAAGAATCTGATAATTATCACACAATTTACTTAGGCGTATAATGCACAAGAAAGGTAATTGATAACCCACAAGCCAAATGTTTCGTCTTCAAACTTCACTTCCTGGCTTAATTTATATTTTTTTTCTATGTTTTATGTTGTACTTTTTCTTAAGTTATAAAGTTCACTTGGTAGCTTTGGTAGTGAGAAGTTGATA
Source organism: Chenopodium quinoa (assembly GCF_001683475.1). Lineage (NCBI taxonomy): Eukaryota > Viridiplantae > Streptophyta > Magnoliopsida > Caryophyllales > Amaranthaceae > Chenopodium > Chenopodium quinoa. The sequence goes on from NW_018743292.1 coordinate 10,413,867, forward strand.
GATTCTAGGCTCGAAGCCTTTTATTTTTTATTTTTTTTAATTTTTTTTTTCCAAATGCAAATCACATACAAGTTTCATGTATGTCATTGATGTGGGTCCACGTCATCCATTGATATGGGATGGCATGTCTTGGCCTTAAATTATATGAACAGTACAGATTTAATTGTGTTATAGGAATATATATTATGAATTGTAAATGTTATTAAGTGACTAGAACTTAGTGGTCTTTTAGAATGATGGCTCAAAGCTAATATGTGTTGCCTTAAAACATAGGGGAAGATATTTAGTACTTATTTCTAATAGGTGGTACGAATTTATTTTGCATGTGATATTAAATTTTAAGCGACACAACTTGATATTATATATGATGCTAAAGTTGTAAGAAGTAATAAAAATTTAAAATAGGAAATTTTGTAAATAACCACCCTCAAAACACACTATTTAGAACTAACCACCCTTTTCTACGAATTTTTAAAATTTAAATAAAAAAGAGTTAGCAATGACCACCCCTTCTCATATTCTGGCCAATTTTCTGATCTTGGGGTCCACGTAACGGCTAGTTTCTTTTGTTTTTTTTAAACCCTTGGACTCGGTTTTTTTCCTCTTGATTTTGAAATTTAACCTGCTATGCTCCTCAACAAAACTCCAAATTCACCCATAATTCTCCAAATTCTCCTAGAATTCTCTAAATCCTGTCAATAATTCATCTTAAAGGTGTAATTCGGAAAAGGTTGAAGCGAAAAATTAAGGTAATTGAAGAATAATTTACTTCGTTTGATGCTATATAATGAAAGACACTTCGATTAATTGGTTAATTGTTGTTAATTATGTGTTGAATTGCTAATATAATGCATTAATTGCTCAATGAAACATTCAATTTGACCTGTTGTTGGAAATTAGGGTTATTGAAAATTAATTTGGGGATTTCTTGAACTTGACCCACAAAGCCCGATTAAAACCCAAAATGAGCAAACTACCTTGACTGGGTACTGATATATTGGTGTTGGAGCTTAAGTTGAGGGTGCAGCAGTGCAGCGGCGCTGAAGATGTGGTGCGGTGTTCTGGTTTGTTGTTGTGTCAGTTTGGTGGAATTGGGCTAGTTGGATGACGGTGTTGCAGGTTGGAATTGCTGGCGTGAGGGAAGGTGGGAACTGCAAGGGTTGCTATGGTTGGTGGTGGTGGATGAATGATGGAGCTTCGAATAAGGTGGCGGTTTGATGGTGGGTTTCGAAGATGGATCTGAATGCAACAAGAGAAGGAAAAAAAAATAAGGAAGGAATATGATGGGACGGTGATGATGACCGATGATAATGTTCGGTAATGAGATGGTGTTAATATGAAAGTGAACGGTTGACAAAAAAAATCGTGAAAAAGAAGAGAAAAAAAGGTAAAATACAAAATTGAGCCCGCAAGTTGGAAAATTGGCCGGAATATGAGAAGGGGTGATGATTGCTAACCTTTTTTTTTTTTTTTTTTTTTAATGTAAGGGGTGTTATTTCATAATTTCGTAAAAAAGGGGTGGTTAGTTGTACATAGTGTGTTTTGAGGGGTGGTTAGTTACAAAATTTCCTTCAAAATTTCTTATGTTGAATTTCATGGTTGATGTGAAAAGGCCATAACAAATAATGGTGGTCACTTTTATATGACTAATTGCATACAATACTCTCTGATGTTAGAATTAGGCATCATGTATTTGCTTTTTTAGAGGTATTTGAATGTTGGGAACACTTTCATGGCTGTGGGGGTTATATATCTGTTTAAACTCACCCATGTCACTTTATTTTTTATTCTTTCTATGTGGTAATATACTGTATAACTGGCTTTTTTTTTGTTCGTTATAGGGCTCCTCTGCAGCCAGCTCTGAATGTAACTCCTCTTAATAGCATGCCCTACATTGATCCCATTCCACCACAAGGTAGTGATATCCCATTAGGTCCTGTAGATAAGGCCAAACCAGCTTTGGTATATTTGCCTTCTGAACCTACTGAGGAGGAATGGGGTCCTATCTTATCTGCTACGAAGGGCGGAATTGGTTTGGGTGGCAGTGCAGCCCTTGGAGCAATTGGGCCAGTTCTTGGGAAGTTGGATATTAGTGAAAGTGAGGATTCTTACCTCTTTCGAGTGTCCCTTCCAGGTGTTGCAAGAGGTAAAATTATGGTGCCTTTCTCAAGTTTGCAAAATTTACTTCACTTTCTATTTTGTTAATCTTATTTGTCTTTTTGGAGATTCTCTCAAATTTAGACATAGTTTAACGATTCATCATTATGAATATCTTATTTTCTGGCTCCTTGCATATACTGGAACAATGTGTTTGGTTTTGATCATCTTTTGAGATCTCTGAACAACTTTTTTTTTTTTTTTTTTGGTGTCTTCTGAACTTTCTAAAACAGAATTTGGCAAATTTAGACATGATTTTTAGATTCATCATTATCTTTTTTTCTGGCTCCTTGCACATGCTGAATAATGTTTTAGATTTGATGTTGGCTATGCATTGATAAAATTTGGCTATTTATTGCTCCTTGCACATACAGAAATTATGGTTATTGTTAGATTATTTATCTCCCCTTGCTAGTATAATGAGGTACTTTGGAAATTTTCTGTTTTTATATCTAGGTTCATTACTCTATACGTACAAAGTTAACCCTGTCAGTTTTCTGACATTGACAGCATTAAGGCAGGTATATTTGCACCCGATTTCCCAAAAAAAAAAAAAAAACAAAACAGAACTGGTAACAAACTGAATACTTTCTGGATTGGGACTTTGGCTGATTAAAAAAGTGAAAATCGAGATCTGAGCTCTCACGAAATATGCCATTTTGGTCAAACTGCATCATCTTACATATCCCATATGAGTATTATTTTTGCTTAAGTCTGTACCCCACTGTATCATCTCTCTTGAAAATTGATTAACTTGATATTAGCCTTCAGTTCCTTTCTCAATATGAATGATACCAAATCCATCAGGATCTTTTGAGCAGTAGTTGTCGTTGTAGCAGTTTTTGGTTGATGTGGGAAAAGCCAGAAGATGTACATGGGAAGTTATATGTAACTATGTAAGAAAATGCACTTATGGAATTTCTCAGTTCCCACAAGATGGGGATAGTGGCTGACCTACCTCCCTTAATAGGCGATTGATTTCCTTTTTTAATTAACCAAACAATTTTAAGCACTTCTCACGAAATGCAATTGTTTGGAAATTAAAATTTTCTGGAAATGTAATTATTTGCTTCCAACCAAATGGCAACTTATTCTATACGGAGTATTATACATATTGAAGTGCCTAGGAAATAGATTTATGTATAAATTTACGAAATTTCATGATTTTGCTTCTTAACTCCAGCTTAATTTCCATGTTTTGTCTTGTGAAGAATAATCTATACACCCATTTGATGTATTATTTTGGCTGGGAGTAGAATGCTTTTGCTTTTGTGTACATATCTCTTACATATTGATTCTTTGACTTGGACTAACTATATAAACCAGCTTGGCTAGAAGGCCTAGAACATGATCATCACACTGCTTGGACTCATGAAATTGTTATTTAAACAATATTCTTTTGCTTGAAAAGAAAAATCACCGACATTTAATTGCCAAAATTTCTCATTTATGACTGTTGATTTTCAGCACATCAGTGACCTTCATGTAAATGCATTTGAGAGACTAAGATGTCGAAATTTGTCCTCCACAATTCACTCTACCTCAGTTCTGAGTTATATTGGACTTGGTCAGTGTGTTAAAAACAGAAATCCTATTCATGGTGACCTTGATGCCCTTAACCTGCTTATTTATCACCCTTGCTATTTTTAGAAAATGCCAGATTCTGATTAGTTGTCTTGATTACAGATGATTTCACATGTGATGTGGTGCCTTCTGGACATGTAACTATCAAGGGTGTTACTACAACTGGAGAGAAGACTGTCTACAAGAATTCCTTGAAATTTGAGATGCAATCTCAGAACCTGTGCCCACCGGGTCACTTTACCATCTCATTTCATCTGCCAGGACCTGTTGATTCGCTACATCTATCCGGCCATTATGGAAATGATGGTGTTTTTGAGGGCATAGTGAAAAAGAAGAAACCATCAGCTTGATGTGTTTGTAGAATTCTATGTACATTCTTTAGTTGTCAAACCATATCATAGAACAAATAGATAGGCATGACTGCCTATTGATTTATTTAAATTATACCAGAAGTTTGCATTGGAGTCTTCTTAGAGCAACAGTTGGGTCCATCCCGATACACAGCTTAACAAAGGGAGGTTTGATTGATCCATTCTATCGAAATTTGCAATGTACAAGCAACATTGTTCTGGGTTTTTGCTACTGGTACTACTGGCAAGCAGGAGATGCAGTCCATTATGCAGCTTGCTTGCAGTTCTCAAGTAGACCTTCATTTTGTTGTGGCTTTTGTACTTGAATGTTGTAACAGTTCAAGTGAAAACTTAGAATTATCAAAGAATTGGGCTTGGTTTTATAATTTTCGGAGTTTTTCCAAATCATTACTCTGTTTCATTGGTTTGCATTATAGACAATGTCATTCTATCTGCTTCGGATCCAAAACTCTATATTGCAGGTGGTAGATTACTATGGTGATTATCAATTTCTGCAGGCAGAATAAGAAATATTTCTCTCGGGACTGCTTCTTTTCGCACTCAAGGTATCGTCTTTTCAGTTTTACGTCAAGAGTCTACCATTCTCGCACTCACTATACATCTTTATTTTCCAGCCAGCATATTTCCTGTGCTAGTGCTATATACTTATGATAGTTGTGAATGTTGGTAACATTGAACTGCTTGCAAACTTTAACAGAAAGAACAATATAACAGGCAATCAAAGACTTTGCTATAAAATAATTTCTTCCCATTAACAGATCTCGATTACAACTATTCGGGTTTGCGCTAAAGCAAAAATCGCAACCCTAAGCCTTCAACAATAAGTAGCACAAAAAACAGGGTAAACTGTAAACAACAGAATATTACAGTACATTTTCTCTTCTATTCTTCATAGTTCATACCCATCTTCTACCTTTTCTTCTCTTCTTTTTAATGATAGAAAAATTTAAAGAATTAACCCTAAATTCATCAACCAATCTCACAAAATTTTCATTATTTCTTAATCCGAAACCCATTAATGCAGCTCCACAAGAAAATCCCAACACCCAATTTTTAATCTCTCTCCTCCATCCTTTCACCAAGCAATAAACAGCAAATGCAGAAACTAAAACCATGAAAACCCAGAACACCAATTCATTATCATATTCTCTCTCCAAAACAACCCATAATGCCAAACTTGATGAAATTAATAATAGCAACCAAAACCCTAATTTATCTCTCTTTCGATTTCTTCCTCCTCCGCCACCGCCGCAGCCGGTCTTGAACCCGATTTTCCCGCCATTTCCACCACCCAAAAGACAGAATTCTCTGACTATTGAATCCAACGGTTCAGGTAGAATCTTGAAGGTGGAAGCAACGTAAGCGATTGAATTGATAATGAGTTTGTGAGATCTTTGAGACCCAGATCGTTTTTTGCCCCATTTTGCAGAAATTATGGGCTTTTGGAAATGGGTTTTGTATTTGGATTTGTGGGTTAGTGAAATTAATGGAGAAAATGAGGGTTTAATGAGGATTAAGGAGATGGGTTGAGCTATTTGTTGCATCTCTGTGTTTGGTTTTTACGGGGACATCAATGTTTTTCTTTCTCGAGAAAATTGAGAGAATTTTAATTTGAAGGAGATTAAAAGGGAAAAGTAACCGTTTCAAATGAGAAAGAGGAACTGAGGATAAAAGGCTCGGTCTGAATTCAAAATAGACACTTTAGGGCATGTTTGACATATTTTTTTGTTTTTTGTTTTTTAAATTATCAGGATTTTATTAAGTTTGACTAATTTTTTATTCATTATATGATATATATAATATGATTTTGAAAATAAAAAAACTAAAAAACACAAAACCACAACAATGCCAAACATCATCCTCACATTCTGTCTCCCCTCTCCCCTCTTTTATTTCTTGTCAAAAAATTTTCACTCACATTTTCTTTATTTCCTCCTCTCAAAAGCATCACTTTTCTTAAACCTCTACCCTTCTCAACCTATCTCTAATTTCTCATCCCCACTAGGCTCTAGCCTTTCTTCTTTACTCCTCTCCCCCACCACTTCTGAATTATGCCCCATCCCCTCCTCTCCTCCACCATTTTGAGGCCTAACACTTTCTAAAATAACCCCTTCTTCTAAAACAAGTGTACTCCCCTGTTAATTATGCACCCCTTCCCCACACTCTCCACCTTTGCTAATCCCTCCTCCCCCTTCAGTTTTCCCCTTCTCTCCCATTACATCACCTCCCTTCCCCTTAGCCCTTTCAACCATTCAGAGCACAAGCTTCGCACCACTACTATCAACGACGTTTAAATCAGCCTCTTTGCTCCGTGGAGAACCCTTATCCGGAATACTTTCATGTGTAGCAGGTGAGGAGAAAACTAATTTTCTTGCAGCTCCTACCGGCCCCACCTCGATAACATCTGGATCATTATAAGAAGGAGCTTTTTATTTGCGGTCGAGAGTCTTAGCTTGTCAAGCCACGCTTTCTCGAAATCTCTTTCAGCCATATCAACTCTAATTCTTTTTCTTGGAGATGCACGAAGCCATGGTCCATATTGATAGGCCATCTTTGTATCACCCTCCTTTGCTTGTTCTTTGTATTGGCATTCCTTTTCGGTATGATCGAGCCTCCCACAAAAGAAACAAAAGTCTGCCAATCGTTCATATTTTAGGTCAATCCAGCGAGATTGATTTTGTCCAGAAGCAAGGAACAAGCCACTACGGAAAGGCTTGTTTATATCTACCAAAACCTTAATGCGCATACATTCTCCCCAGCCTAGGGGATCTGAGTCGTCCAGTTTGATGAAACCACCTAGAAATTCACCTACATCATACATGACAGCCACTGAGCGTTTATTTAGAGGAACGTCTTATTTCTGACGGCTGTTCGTCCCCTTCAACTTCCTGTAAAAGAAGTAATTTTTCATCAAAAAACCAGGGCCTTCCTTCAAGAACTCGATCTTTGTCTTCCTCGCAAAAGAATTGGAAAACAAATAAGTTCGTCTCAACAACCCTAATTGCAAATTTTTCCTTTAGTTTCCACACATTCATTAGGGTTCGTTTCATCGCTTCCATATTGTACGGTTTAACAGTCCACAATTTCCCTACCAAGTTAAGGTGCAATTGAACAAAATTTCCAACCTAAATATTATTTTGTCCCCATTAAAAAACATAAAAAAAATAAAATAAAAATTGAAAAAGTAAAGTTTCCCTAGTAATATAAAAAAAAAGAGTAAATGTATTAAAATAACATATTATTCCAAAATTGTCGTCATTAAGGGTAAGAAAATTGTTAACTCTCATGAATAATGCAAAGTATAACTCTTTTTTTGAGGGAAGGTATGTCAATGTTTATTCAATTTGCAAAGTGATCACAAAATAATCATAGATAGATAAGTGGTACAAAAGGGATAAAAAAAAAAAACAATAGAACTATTTCCGTGTTCTAGAATCATAGACAAATCGCAAATGTTGTTTTTGTTATCACTTTTCTTTGGACATACTGTCAAGATGTTCTTTAATTGTTTATTATGACGCTTTTGTCTATTATTACTTTGCAATTATACCCCATAAACAAAAACAGGGTTAAATGTTCGACACATAAATTCAATTATGATGCATCTCATAATTGAGTTCCTGAAAGGAAGCTATATCTTTTATATTTTAAGCATCTTACTTAGAGCTAGGATAACTCTCTCAAGATTCATAAGTTATGAACGCAATTCCACTTGAATGTTTTCAGCTGCAAGTCCTGCAGGTATGTCAAAGTGTCAAATCACATACTAGTTTAATCTCACTTTCGTCCTGGTTCGTATACTGCAGATTGTGTTAATATACATTCATGACTATCTCATATACCCAACTGGGCTAGTTCCTCCTAAAGCAATGTAATAACTCAGTTGGGAGTCTTGGGACTGATTGCTCTTGTTAACAAGAGATGCAGATATTGACAGTACTTGTGGTTCGTATTTCTTACAGGAGGATCTTGGGTGCAAAGATTTTAAACTTGACTAGTCGTTCTTCGCTTATATCAATTTAGTAGTTGTGCCATTATAGCTGCTGGTTATCTGTTCCTATCATCAACCTTGCCATAGACGATTTGATCCCAGAACTGTACATGGTGTCATCTATTCTTAATACACCGTCCATTCATTTATGCTTTGTCAATTATTTTGTCTAATTCGTTTTCCATTTCTTTCAGTGTATTCATTACGCCGAACCACAACCACAAGCATATGGTATAAGATCATACTCATATAAATCTAGCCACATATCTTGCATTTGGATCAGTTCTACTAAAAAGTCATGCAGATGTTAACATCAGATTTTGGGGGATGTTTAATGCGAAAACACTAGCACAAATGACACTCTCTTGGTTCCCAACTGCAGTAAATAAATCATTTATTACACATATCTGGGTGTGCTCTGCTCTGTGCAGAATTCTTGGCCATTGATTCACATATATATCAAATGTACATGTTATTTATCCTCAAATCACTACATAGAAAGATTTTTGGAGTTTGGGGCATAGCTTACGAGTTACAAATTTGCAAGGAAGAATAAATCTCTTCTAGTCGGGCAAGAGAAAGCCTCTATGCTAGGGAGGCGAAGTTCTGTATCTGCAGATAAGCATAACCGCTGTATGATTGTTCCATCTACAGTTAATATGGTTGCAGAAGCTATAGAAAGAAAAGACACTTACTGGTATAATTTTGCCTTCTAACTCTTCCCTTTCAGTTCTCCATATCTGCTTCTTGTTAATTTTTGGGTTATCTCGTTGTGCTGAGAACCTTCTGCTGGCTGCAGGTTTGTTCGGACAAAAGTACCAAGCAATCTGGTTGTACAAATTGGAAAGAAGCGAAAATTCCACCTGCATATTGTATACAAGTTTCCCTCTCTCCTCTATTTTCTAAATCCTGCCTTTAAATGAAAATTCTTTCTTAATTTATTCTCATAGTGTCACATTTCATTTATTCTATTCCTTACTGACTGTATGTGTTATAACTGTCAGATATATAAATTTCACACATCGTATATATTAAGTACAGATTTTTAATGTGAAACAATGAGAAGTTTTTTAAGGATTTTGGGGATTTTCATTGTTAATTTCAAGGACGTAGTTATAAAAATGTTCTGTAGAATGTTTTTATAATAAAATAAAAATGTTGTCTAGTCCTTGATGATTTAAGATTTTATGAAAATGCTAAGGTCCGTCTTATAAACTTGGGTACGAGTACATCTTAAGTTCAAATTGGGGGACATCTATTTTGCGTATCATGATCATGAGGGTGTTATTAAGTTATTTGGGAACTTATGAAGGATGCATTTGGGGAAGCCTAGAGAATATTTTAGGTCTTCTGGGTTGTGATACGGATGTGTTTATGTGTGGAGTTTTATAGTTCAATTCTTTTACAGTTCAATTTAGTTATCTAAGCTACTTTCTCATCCTGCTAAATTCTTGAGAAGTATGGCTTTATCCCATGCTTCTTGCTCTTTGCCGTCCTAAGCTAACATGATACTTCTTTATTCTTGTTCATTTTTAGCTTCCTATGATCTCAAGAAGTGCCTATCTGAATAGAATTGTGTTTGAGAAGAAAAATGCTGGCATGAGCATTAACAACTTACATGTCGAACTGAATAACCTTCCGGGTGGAGCTGAGGTATTCGAGCTGATAGTGAAGTTCTGTTATGGTTGGAAAGTAGAGCTAACAGCTAATAATGCTGCACCATTATACTGTGCTGCAAAGTTCTTGGAAATGGTTGATGATCTAGAGACTGGTAACCTCATTTCCAGGACCGAAACTTTCTTAAGCTTCATAATATTTTCTTCCTGGAAAGACACATTCCAAGTTCTGAAAACCTGTGAAACAATTTCTTCATATGCCAGAGATTTGCAGATCCAGAGAAGGTGCTCTGAGGCGATTGCTTGGAAAGTTTGTACAAATCCAACTGCAATCTCTCTTGGCGATGATGAATCACAATGCTTCAATTTTTGGGTGGAAAATCACACTGATTTTTCATATGAGAAAAAAATAGCAGAGAATTGGTGGTTTGAAGATGTTTCATTGCTTAGAATTGATCATTTCATTGAAGTAATGACTTTCATTAGAAAGAAAGGAGTTAAACCCGAGGTTTTGGGGTCCTGCATAGCCTACTGGACTGCTAAATGGCTGTCGAGAATCTCATTTGGGGTTCGGATACCAACCCACAAAAGCATAAACCATCAAGTAAGAAGGGTGATTGTTGAGAGCTTAATTCGGATAATACCTGTTGAGGAAAACTCAGTACCTAGCAATTTCTTGCTTCATCTTTTGAAGCTTGGTTTGATGATGAAAATCGATGCCAGTTTATTGTCTAATCTGGAGAAAAGAATCGCCTCAACCTTGGAGAACTGTCAACCAGTAGACCTCTTGGTTAAAAATTATGGAGAAAGTGAGACTTTGTATGATGTTAACATTGTAGCAAGGATAGTGGATGCTTATGTTTCACTTGCTTCTAGAAATTCTGCGTCGAAGATCTTTGTAGTTGCAAGGCTAGTGGATGGCTTTCTGGCACTTATAGCAAGGGACAAGACTCTTCCAGTTGATGATTTTCGAATGCTTGCAGAATTATTCCCAAAGAATGTTAGATACTCTGATGACAATCTCTACAGAGCTATAGATAGATACCTCAAGGTATGCTCTCAATAAGATCTTTTTACTCAGTTTGATTTAAAGGTCATTTTTTTTTTTTTTTTTCACTTTGTGGTTAAGTTTTGCTAATTAAGATAATAATTCAAATATGGTGTACTGCATGTATTTGCAATGTGTATGTTGATTTGAGTCAATTATGTTTGAAATGCAGGCACACCCAAACTTGTCTGAGGAGGAGAGGGAAGGGGTATGCAGAGTCATGGAGTACCATAAGCTATCACAAGAAGCACGTGAGCACGCGATGAAGAATGATAGGCTGCCATTGAATATGAACGCACAATTTATGCTTCTTCAGCAAGTGAACATGGTGAAGTCAATGGTAAACGAAGGGTCAATGTACAGAAGAACAAGTGCACAGATGATTATCAGCAAGCAAAGCGAATGCTTCAAGGTTCAAAAACAGATGAAGATTATGAAACAAGAGGTTGAAAACTTGAAGAATGAGTTGAATAAGGTGCAGCTATGTAGAGTATATATAAAAAAACTCGCTAGGAAATTGTAAGTTGAAAATAAGGCTAAATTTCTGTTTGTGGTACTCTGATCTGTCTTTAAGCACCAACATAACGTGATAATTCAACTTTAAACGTTTTGTCTAATAAAGGTGTGTGTGCTAATGCATTGGTAAAAAGCATTATTTCTAAAATTAGTAAATTTGATCAGTACATAAGCGATAATATAAGAGAGGATCAACAAAAACAATGAGTTGACAGCACTATTATATTTCTAAATTGTTTTAAATTACCACCCAAAATGACTCCATTTTAAAAATACCCACCTGTTTAATTTTTTATTTTATTTTATTTTACTACCCCTTAAATTAAAAAGTTACTCAGATTCTCACCTTTTTCAAAATTCCGGTGTTTTTTTCCGTCTGTGGGCCCCACCTAACGGCTACTTACTACTATTTTAACCCTTTTGACTGATTCCCCCCACCCCCCCCCCCCTCATTTTTCTCTTTATAACAGCTCTCCCAACTTCAATTCGCATTTCCTTCACCAAATTCCGCTATAATTGGTGTAAATAGGTAGATTTGGGAATTAGGGTTCATGGGACAATTCAATTGGGTGTTTTCAACAATTGGGCGTCTTCAATGGCTCCCCGTTTTCCCTGCTTTTTCTTTCAGCATCGCAGGAGTTGTTCTCGCCGTCGGCGGCGACGTCGGATTTGGAGCCATTTTTCCAGACGTTATCTCTGCTTTGCTTGAAGTGTTTTCGTTGAGTGCGGCTCCTTCCTCTGCCTCCCATGGTGGTTTCAGGTTAGAAGGAGGAGAGAGAAAATGAAGCAGGAAAATGGAGAAGAGAAGGAAAAACCACCGGAAAGAGGGAAATGGAGGTGGGGCCTCCCATGGTGGTTTCAGGTAAGAAGGAAAATGGAGAAAATGGAGAAAATGAAGCAGGAAAGAGGTTTTGCGGTTGATGCAGCGGAAAATGGAAATGGAGGTGGGCCCACAAATGGAAAATCAGTCAAAAACCACCGAAATTTTGAAAAAGGTGGGAATTAGAATAATTTTTTAATTTAAGGGTTGGTAAAATAAAAAAAAAAAAAAAAAATTAAACGGGTGGTTATTTTGAAATAAGTGTCATTTTTGGGTGGTAATTTAAAAATTTTCCATATATTTATTTTTTAAAAAAGAATTACAGCATGTCTTCAAAAACAAATGGGAAATTATCAATGATACCCCCCAGGTATTGGTTTTTATCAATGATACACATCATTAAACTTTCATTATCACCGGTACACCTAAACTTTTCCCTAAATACCTACCATGACCTTGACCGTTAACTAAACGTTAATGAAGCTGTGTTGGTCTAACTTGGCTTGACTAAAATGCCCCCCACGCATTAACCCTCCCTCCAAGCCCAACCAACAACATTAAATTCCAAAAATTTGATCGTTCATCTTCTTCACTCTCTCCCTGGCCCTGTTCTTCTTCTTCTGTAAGACCCTAATTGACGCTGGAGTGAAGCAAAATCCTTGGAGATTTAGCGATACTTTGTGGATTTTAAAAGGTTAGTGCTTATTTCTCTCTGGAATTTTGGATTTTTTGGTTTAAATTGTTAGGTTTAAGTTAATGTATGTATGCTTGTGTAATTTGTTGGTTATGATAACAATTTGGAATTGGTGTTGGATTTTGCTCTTAGACATTCTAGATTTCCATATGATCATGTTTGCGTGGTAAATTTTGGATTTTTTTAGATATATAATTCCATATGATCATGTTTGCGTGTTTTTGTGTGTGCATGTTGAGCCTAGGTTTAAATTAGTTTAATTTCATCTGAATTTGCAAAATGAGTGACAAGGTTGTGTTGAGATTTAAGTATAAGGTGCATAATGTTGACATTGAAGCTGATCCAGATATGTGCAATCTCATGGATTTGATGATAAAATTTGAAGATAGGTTACAGAAAAAGGGAGTAGTTATATTGAACCCTATATTTGCTTATGCATATAAAGGAAAGCATGTGCCTATTTGGGATGATGGTGGTATGATTAGTATGTTTAGGACCTTCCCTAATGCTGATATTTTTGAGATTTTGGTTGGGACTACTGAAAATTCAACTTTCATGAATGATTTAGTGTCTGAGCTTAGGGGGAAAAAAAATAGCTGCTGAACAAGCCAACCAAGCTTTGCATGAACCACCTCCTCTTAATCAACTACCACCTGAAAATGTACCACTTGTTAATCAACTACCACCTGAAGATGTACCACCTCTTAATGTCCAAGCTGTTAATCTTTTTGACCAAGCTTCAAACCCTGTTACTTCACTTGAACACCCTTCTAATTATGGAAGGAGCAAGCTACAACCTAGGAGGAGATTTAGACTGACATACCAATCAACTCCTCAAGCAACAATTCCTGAATCTCCTGTTAACCCCTCATTAGAAGAGCTTGATAGTAGGATTTTAAATTATGACCCAGATGCTACCTTCAGTGATTTACATGAGGAGTTTGAACTGAATAGTGCTAACCAGTCTGCAAAAGATTACACTAAGGGTAGGAAGGATTTTGAGAAGTACATGGAGAAGGTTAAGGGTAAGGGTGAAGGCAAGGGTAAGGGTAAGGAAGTTGCTGGTTCTTCTGGTGGTACAGCAAAGGGCAAGGGTAAGGGTAAAACCATATGTTCTGGTGGTGAGAAGTTACCCCCATCTCCTATGTCACCACACACTGTTTTTAAGACACTAGCTGTTAGAAGAAGCCCTAGGTTTTCACCAGCACAAACTACTACCAAGCAACCTACTGCCATTTTTTCATCTAGTCCAAACACTAGAGGTCCAAATCCAACCACTAACCTGTTGCTTTTTCTAGAAAAATTCCTAAGAGTACACAAATTAGGAAGGGCATTTAGATTGGTGCTAAAGTTAGAGTCAGTGCTAAGCCAAATGAGGTTAAGAAAAGCACTGAACCAAATGCTAGAAGGAGAGTCAATTTTGTTAGTGACTCTAGTGGTGATGGGGGTTGTGATGACATTGATGATGGGGATTATGATGACAGTGATGATGGGGATTATGATGATATTGGTGGTGTGTCTGATGAAGATTCAGATGGTGAAGTCATCCCTGATGGTGATGTACCAGAAGATGAGCTGTTTGAGATGGGAGAGGTTCCCCAAATAGAAGACAATTGGGACCAGGGTTTTTGGTCTGGTTTCATAGATGATGATGATGATGATGATGATGATGATGATGATGACTACTTTCAGCAGCTGTATAGGCATGGTGAAATGTATGAAGAGGTGAAATTTGGGAAGATTGTACTTAGACCCTGGATGATTTTCATAGACAAGGCTCATTTAAGGGAAACTTTGAAAGATTATGCAGTGCAGGAAGGTTTTGCTTTACAGGTTATTGCTGCAGACAATAAGAGATACACTGTGACATGTTATGCACAGTGTTGTGAGTGGAGATTACATGCTAGTAGGTTAGTTGATGGTAAGACATGGGCAATAAAGAAAATATGGCCAGATGTTCATAACTGTAGGGGTTTGGAAACCTACAACCCTATCTGTTCTGTGAAGTGGGCTGCTCCTAAGGTGATGGAAGATATTAGGGCTGATCCTGACATTCCAGGCAAAGCATTGAATGAACTGCTGTTTCAGAGGTTTGGAATATATATGAAACAAGCTTCATTGTACAAGCTGAAGAGGTATGTGATTGAAAAACTGTTTGGTGGTCATGATGAGTTTTACTCTCTTATGCCAAGGTATGCTGACATGATATGCTTCACTAATCCTGAGTCAAAGGCATTTGTAGCTTGGGAACTAAGTGAAAGCATTCCTAGGGTCAATCTGTTCTCAAGTATTTTCATAAGTTTTGCTGGACAATGGAAGGATTTTCTAGGAGGTTGCAGGCCTTTGATTGGGGTTGATGGGGCACATTTGAAGGGCAATTATGGTGGTGTTCTACTGTCTGCAGTATCATTAGATGGCAACAATGAGATTTATCCAATAGCATATGCCATAGTGAGAGCTGAAGACAAAGAAAGTTGGGGATATTTCTTCAGGCATCTTCACAACATAGTCATGCAGTCAAGTAGACAACATTGGACAATTATATCTGACAGACAAAAGGAATACATTTCTTACCTGTTGAATTTAGCTTTTCTATACATAACTTTTTAGTACTAAACCTAGAGTATTTTGTGGCTTGCACCAACAGGGAGTTGATCTTGCTCTGACACAAGTATGGCCTGATGCAAGTAGGAGGTATTGCTGCAGACATTTGAGCAGGAATTTCAAAAAAAGAATTCCCAGGTCCTTTGATGTATACTTTGTTCTGGAGGGCATGCAATGCAACAAATCAGTTCACCTTCAGAAAAGCAATGGAAAAGTTGCAAAAGGAAGGAGAAGATGATGTTATGACTTGGTTTGCTGATTTAGGAGATCAGTCAAAATGGAACAAACATAAGTTCGATCCAAATGTGTGCAATGACTCAAACACCTTTAATTTTGTTGAGAGTTTTAACTCGACACTAGGTGTTGACAGGTGCAGACCTGTCTTAACCCTGCTTGAAGGTAATACTTCTACATTTGGCTTATTATTACTTCTCATAAAAGATCAATTGATTTTGTGTTCTAATAATAGTAATTGGCATAATTGGCAGGTATTAGAAGAGTTTATATGGTCAGGATTGCTTCAAGGAGTGAAAGAGCACAAAGTTAGGAGGATAATGATTTATGCCCCAAAATTGCAAAGCTGGTCAGGGAAATCAGCAAAGCAACCTCCACCTGCAGAGCTTTTCAGTCAAGTCCAGGAGAGTATGAGACATGAGGGGAAGTCCCAGTTTCCTCTAAGTTTCAACACCAAAATTTGCTCATGTGGAGCTTAGCAACTCTCTGGTACCACCTGCAGACATGCAGTGAGGGCAATGCTTCATGCTAAGGTTGATCCTCACAATTATGTAAGCTCCTGGTATACTACAAGAACCTACAAGGAAGTTTATAGCTATGTTATAAACCCTGTTCCTGATTCAAGTCAGTGGCCACCTGTTGATGCTAACCACCCCCCTCACATTCATCCCCCTAAGATAAAGAGGGGTGTTGGTAGGCCAAGTAGAAACAGGAAGAGAGAAGAAGGTGAAGACCAACCAGGGAAGAGGTCTAGAACAATTAAATGCAGCAACTGTGGGAATCTAGGGCACATTGCTAGAACTTGCAAAGGGGGTTTGACTGGAAAGGAACTTAAGTCAGTTCAGGCCATGGTTGTTAAAAACCCAAGAGTGAGGGATCAATCAAATGCTGCAAGGCAAACTAGAGCGCAGTCCAAAGCTGCAGCATCTGCAACAGAGCTCTCATCATCACAATTGGCAAGCCAACCACAAGACTTGTCACAATCTCAACCTTGACATTTGATATCATAGATGCATGAGTAGTTCTGTAGGTTTTGATTTACTTTTAACAAATTTATGTAGGTTTTTGAACAGGTTTTATAAGCTTTAAATACTGTTGAACTTGTTTTATTTCATTGTTGAACTTAGTACTAAATTGGCAGCAGTACTTGCTATGATTTTTTGTATGGCAATGCAACATTACTTAATTGCTAGATTGATATATATGAGTTTTTGTATGAAATAAGTTTCAGTACTTAATTGCTATTATTTTTGCACTTAAAAAAGTACAATTAAATCAAAAACTTGCAAGATTATACCAAAATACACCACTTTCATTTATTTCAAAGTAAAACACCAATACAACTTAGTTCATCTATTTCAAACCAACAAATTAAAGGCAACTATTTCAAAACAACAAAAACTTGCAAGATTATACCAAAATACACCACTTTCATTTATTTCAAAGTAAAACACCAATACAACTTAGTTCATCTATTTCAAACCAACAAATTAAAGGCAACTATTTCAAAACAACAATCAACAACACCAAATACATCACCACAGCCAATTTCACAACCAAATACAAAAAATCAGCAAATTCATCCGTCTTGTGCATAAACTCTGCAAATTTTGCCCTTAATGCTTGTACAGACGATGCTTCAGCCATGGAACCTTGCCTCCCTCCTATGTCCCTTACAATCTGATCTTCAGTCACCCACATGAAGAATTCACATAACCTGCATTTATAATATGGCCTTCCAAGATTAGCTGTAGAGTTAGAAAACCTAATGTCTGCAGATCTTGGAGGTTAGCAGTTGCAATTCATGACTTTAAACCAATCACCTCTTCCATTTCTATTGCTTGAAGATGAAGCCCTGCCAGAGGAAGCCCAGCCAGATGAAGCCATTGATTTTCCTGAGGAAAAAAAAATGAAAGCAAAAAGAAAAAAGAAGAGCGTGAGTGGAAAGGGGGAGTGCAAACAGGAAGGGAAGGTGTATAAGTAGGGGAAATTTCACAAAAAAGGAGGGGAAAATGGAAGGGAAATTTGGAGGGAAATTAACCTTTAAAACTATTAGGTTTTCAAGTAATTCAATAACAAGAACTACTTTAACAATTGTGGGAACAAAACCTAACTGTGTATAATCAAAATCAAATTATACAATAATCCAAATACAAACCAATGTATTTCAACCAAACACCAAATTGCCAAAGTATTACAGAAAATACAATGAAAACACTAGTTGTGAAAGATAATATACTTGCCTCTACTCCAAGCTTTAACAACCAACATGAACATGAGAAAACCGGTGACCACTTGAGTCTCAATCCTTGACACACTGACTTAGGCGTATGAATACATTCCTAAAGAGTTTAATTTCCCCCACAATGGTGCTTGGATTTGATCCGGAAATACTCTTTGAGATACAAAAGTCAGCCCAATTGTTCTTTGCACTAAGAATCAAATTGATGATGAATAATTCACAAAGAAGGCAAAATTCAAGAAGATTTCTCACAAAAGTTTGCAAGATTTTTGAAAGAAATTATGGAGAATAACTTAGGGAGAATATCAGAGAATAATGTTCTGTGTTTTTCTTTCGGAAAAACTCATTCTTTATCAAATAGAATCAATCGTCGTATAAAACCGCAAAACGGCAAAAAGCGCGGGCGCGAGCGAAGAGGCGCGGGCGCGCCACCTGCCCGCGCGGGGGCGCCTCCTTCTTTGCCTAAAAACTTCGATTTTTCCAGAAAGATAGCGCGATTTATGCGCGGTTTGGGCGCGGGTCGCGCCATGTCATGACGCGGGCGCGCCTCCAAAATTTTCCAGATTTTCCAGAAACTCATCGTGGTTTATGCGCGGTTTTGTCGCAGGTCGCGCCTAGCTGGCGCGATCGCGATTCCATAGAGCGAACGCTCCACTCCGACACTCTAAATTATTAACAAAAACGCTGAACACAGCTTCATTAACGTTTAGTTAACGGTCAAGGTCACGGTAGGTATTTAGGGAAAAGTTTAGTTGTACCGGTGATAATGAAAGTTTAATGATGTGTATCATTGATAGAAGTCAAAACCTGGGGGGTATCATTGATAATTTCCCAAAACAAAAAGAATTACAGCAAAGACATCTAGCTTAAAATTTGGGCATAAACCATGTAGGAGCAAAAACCCTGGACAAGGTATCGTTGCCTTGGTAAAAGCGTTTGATCACTCTGGACGCCATGTCAAACTTACCCATGTCCTTTCCATGGGGTATAGTATTTAACACAAACCCCCGATTCTTACCATCAATAAAGTAAATAGCATTATGCTGACAATTAGGGAGCTTTGATTTATGAACACTCATGACAGAGTTACAATTGCCTTGCGTACTGTGAAATCAATGGTAGCCCATTCATCAAAATCAAGGGATGGTAGGCTTAGTTGAGCTTTAGTGATGGGATTAAATATCGAAACTTGCTTGTCGTCGTAGCCGCCTATCATCACAATCCATCCATACCTCGAACCCCAACACCGCCTCCTAGAGGCTTGTGGTATATTCAATTCTAAACAGTAAACACTTATTTTTGTCATGTTAAATAGATTTTCTTACGACCCAAACAAACCTCATCCTCGTGATCGTGCTCATGCTCGGCTACCCTATTTCGTTTAACCATGATGAAAACATCATTCCATGAACTACATACTGCGGAAAAATGTATTAAGTCCTCAATTAATCCAATTTCATTCCATTGTAATGAGTAGACCATTAGGTTCAGGGGCGGATCCAATGTGGGTTCACTGATTTTCTGAAAAAAATTAAAAACTTTTTTTTTTTAAAAAAAAAAGTGAAATAGTTTTAAATAGAATATTTGTGTATTATATGGCAACAAATATAGCTGTAGCTCAGTGGTTGTTTTTACTTCCCATCACACTAGAGTTGTGGGTTCAAAACCCATAACTCACACTTTTTTTGCTAAATCCATAACCCATAACCCATAACTCCTGACTTCCTGAGACCTGAGTTCTTACTGCCTTCCCTCTTCCTCATTCCCCCAAATTGCAAAACCCTAACCCATCTCTTCCCGATTTATTTCTCGTGTTCCACTGTTCCGGCTGTCCCCACTCCGCCGCAGCCGAGCAACGCTGCCAACGCACGCAGCCTCGCAGACTCGCAGTCGTCGCAGCCCCTCAGCCAGTCAGCCGTAGTGAGGTAAGGGATTAAGTGAATTTGGGGTTTTTTCATCTAATGTAATTATGTAATTTACTCTCAATTTGTGGATTTTTTGCTAAATCGTTAATTTCATAAGCTAATATAGTAATATACATTACGAATTTACTTCTCAAGTTCTCAATTTGGGGATTTTTTTGCTAAATCGTTAATTACTTAATTTCATATGCTAATAGCCTAATATAGTAATATACATTACGAATTTACTTCTCAAGTTCTTAATTTAGGGATTTGTTTTGCTAAATTGTAGAATTTCATATGCTATTTCACCGTATATTTGACTAATTTGAGTATTTGAGCCGTAATGCCGTATAATAGTATAATTTCTGTTTAATTCATGAAATTCTGTCACAAGCATTCTTTCTTACTGTTGTTGAAACTATGATCATTATTATCAGCACTAATATAATAATGTTGCTACTAAAACATGAGATTATTACTTTATATGTGTGACGAGCTGTTATAGTTTTGCCTGCTAGCAATATTGTCAGTTCATAAATGGGATCACAATGAGTCTAGTCTAGTATAAAAACAAATATTTTATTCAAACGCTCGATTTTTACCGAATTTTATAACGAATCTATAATAAAGATATACAAGTAACCAATATGGATGTATTAGAAATTGTAATAAAGCTGTAGCACAGACCGTATATTTGACTAATTTGAGTTTTTGAGCCGTAATGCCGTATAATAGTATAATTTCTGTTTAATTTATATTGATTTAATACTTGATAATTTGATATTGTCATATTGATTATTGAATTTATCATTCATTCATTGATTTCATTCTGCAATCTGCATTTATCATGTGTGAGTAGGACTGAGCAGTATATGCCATTATATTTTTATTCCTTTGTTAATTACAATTTCAAACTTCCGAAGTTTCGAACCCACACTTCGAAAATCCCGGAGATTAGGGTCATCAACTGCACTAACAACTTAATTATAATTAATAATTTATTAGGTAATAGATAGTTTAATGTATGTATAGGTACTAAGTGACTAAGAATTTTTTTAATTTTTTTATTCACTTTTATCTTATTCGTTAATTCGGTTTTTTGTTTTAAGAAAAAAAAAAAAATTTGAGGAACGTTAGTTTGGTTTATTGTGATGTCTATAATGACAAACTAGATGAAACCCGTGCGATACACGGTTTGTTTGAATTTTTTAACATAACTTTTTTTATGTGCTAAAATTTGTGATATATTTAGATAAATTTCCTAATATCAAAAGATAATTTGTTTATATTTAATTAATTTAAACTTAAAAATCTCATTCGCCAATTTTGCTTATGTGGTATTTGAATTATTTAATTCTAAAAGACATTAATAATCTCTTATTTAATTGGCTACAACTAAAATTTTTAATTCTCCATGGCGAGCTAAGAAAATTAAATCCTACGTGGCTCTCTAAAAACTCAGGAAAAAACTACCCTTTATATATATACTAGTTTTGTGCCCGGACGATGCCCAGATGGTTGATAAAAGTTTATGATACACTTTTTAAATTGAATGTTAAATACGGTCATAAATCCCTTTTGATAATGCAAGATATGTACACATACTGAACTAAAATTATATTTTATTGAATTGAAACTATTTTTTTTATCAAAACTAAAATTATTTCTCCTGATTAAAACTTATATTCTCTATTGTTTTTGTAAATAAATTAAAGATATTATAAATGAATCTTATTTTAAATAACTTTTCAAAACAAATTTTATGATGAAAATAGTACCGAGTTATAAGATATTTATTTAAGTTAGGATTAATTTTATATATATGAAATATTAGAAATATATCGATAATAAAACTATATACAACATTATTTTCTTTAATTTAAAAATCTATCCAAACTTTTTAAAATGAATTTGAAATAGAACAGAGTTATAGGATATTTATTAAAATTTATGGTTAATTTTGTATATATGAAATATTAGAATTCTATCGATTATAAAACTCTATACAACAATTTTATCTTAAAAAATTTATCCAACGACGTTTGGTGAAAAACTGAAATGTCAAGTGTCGCGGTCTTGTAGCCTGATTGTGAGACCGGCTTTATATATTAGTGGTATGATATGATATTATATGATATATTAGATTTCAAGGTTATGGCGGAGTTACTTTTATTTTTTTTTTTTTTTTTTTTTTTTTTTGAGGGGAAGAAAAAAGATTTCATAAATAAAATATAGCCTAATGGCACTTACAAAAAATTCCTAGAAAAACAAAAATTCCAATACAAATAATTAGACTTAAACAGTTTTTATCCTATTATACTAATGACATGCAAATTTAAGTACTTTAACCGAAAACAAACTAGTCTAATTAAAATAAAAAATATTCTCACACTTTTATAATAAAGATAGTATTTTATACAAGTAATATTATAAGATATAATTTTTTTTTATGCAAATATTAAAAGATAAAAAAAAATTTTGATGCAAATATTAAAAGATAAAAATTTGATAATTGAATAATTAATTAAACGTACTACTTTTGGTGTAATCCCAAGACTCTTATATATATATACTAAACAAAAAGGTTCAAGTATAATTCAAAAATATTCAACATAAGATTTTTCTTACAAAAAATATTTGAACCATGAAAGAAGAACAACACAATGATCAAAGTAGCGATGATCCCGCCAATGAAAGACAATTAGATTTCTTCAATAACTTTCCTCCCGGTTACAGATTTAATCCCTACGACGAAGAACTCATCCTTTACTATCTCAATCCCAAGATCAATGGCCAAGTTTTGCCCCCAAATCGCATGCATGAAGTCAATATTTACGCAAATCATCCTAGCGTTATCACAAGTATGTAAGATTAAAACTTTACATTAAAAACCTTTAGCTTCCATGATAGTTTTGAGACATAAAATTTATAAATTCTAGAGAGCGAATCATGCTAAATTTTTAATCAAATTATTGGCATGCCATACATGATGATTGATTGATGACTGATGCTATATATTACGAGTAATACTGGAGTATAATACAAATTAGTCTTTTGATTAAAATTTAATTTTGGTGACACACTTATAAAAGGCCGTACAATATACCAGTAATGGTACCCTTAATCATTTAATTGTAGGAAGACTATTACCTTGTCCATCCATCAAATTGCCTTTGATTTTTCTTTACTCCAATGTAAAAAACATAAAACGAATGAATTATCCGATCCCCCATTAAAACAAAACCAGAATAAAATAAAAAAAATAAAATAAAAAAAAAATAAAAGAGAAGAAGAAGATCGACAAGAATTCTCAGCTCTTTAAAAGTGTTGAGAAAATTTATCATAATTTTAATTTTATATCTTAAGTTTTTTTTTTTTTTTTTTATAAGGATTATTTATATTTAACTTAATGAACAATTTTTTTTTAATATGTCAAAAGTCAACTCAATGAATGGATAAGATAAATTTTATTAATTGGAGTGTTTAAGATACACTCAGTCAAGGCTACAATTTTAATGTAGCTATTGTAAAACTATCCTATAATTGTACTGTTTTTTTTTTTTTTTTTTTTTATAGTAATACAATTAACTGTTGCTAGTATTTATTAACTTCGTAGTGCTATTCACATACGAAGTACATCATTTTGTTCCTAAAGAAAAAGTACATTATTTTGTATCATATTTTTTTTTTCCGTCTATTCGATTTTATTATGCGGCCGCATAAAGTTTGATGTTCTGGAGTTTCTTTAATCTTCTGGTCTTCTAATTAGCACCTAAACATTGAAAATAAAATAAAATCAAACGGTGGATATATTGCTCTTTGTGTTTTGCATGCTGATTCTACACTATTAGGTTTTCAGCATCTTGTCTCTTTGAAGACATTTAATAAAAAAATTACTCTTATTGTTTTATATGGCTTAATCGTTAAAATAAAATCTTTTGTTAACTTCGAGTTATCTTAGTTTTTTTTGCATTAAAATTGACTTTGCTTTTAATATTACCGGGTTAATTTGTAATTGTAATGTTGATTTATTTACAGGATGCTATCCCGCACAAGATGGGAGGTGGTACTTCTTTACCCCAAGAGAAAAAATGTATCCTAATGGGGGTCGTCCGAAACGAAGCGCATCGAACGGTAAATGGAAAGCCATATCAAGACCATTCGATATTACCGATAAGCGTTATGGAATACTTATTGGACACAAAAGAATTTTAGCTTACGAGGAAATAGGCGATTCTAATGAAAAGACTTTGAATCACAAGAAAAAGTCTAAAAAGACTTTGAGTCATAAGAAAAAAGATGATGATTCTAAACCAATTACGACCATTTGGGGCATGTACGAATATTGGATCCATGAATCGTCCGAAATACTTCAATTGAAAAAAGATTATCCGAGTACAAGGGTATGTAATTATCTTACTCAATACTTAGCTATTTATATTGTTTGCTCATTAAAACTCTCTGGTCTAAAAAAAATAATGGGAAAAAAAAAAAAGAAAAAAATTAACCAATGGTAACTTAATAAACTTAAACTTAATTGTAACTTTTTTGACTAAAATTATACCGTCTCACATAATAAAGCTTGTTAATAATCCATTACTTCAATTGGAATATATGAATAGTGCATAATCTAAATGTTGTAAATAAAAATAACCGACATTTTATAATCGACTAAAATTTCCACTTAATTCTTTGTTATTTGTATGTATATTAAATGTTAACGTATTAATTAATTTTATTTTGACAAACTTGTATACAGTTGGATTACGTGCTATGTATCATATACAAAAAGGAAAACAAAGGAAAAGGCAGAAAGAAGTCGAAAAATTCACCACTAGTAGCGACTGATAAAAAGGAAGGACAACTTGTACTGAATGACAAACGTGCTGAGAACGCGGCCGTCGGTACTACAATCGAGCATCCCTGCACTAGTCTTCCAATCCCATCAGCCTTCGAGGTTGGAAGTACAAGCAGTAGTACCATAAACCTTGCTGAGAACGCAGCCGTCGGTACTATAATCGGGCATCCCTGCACTAGTCTTCTTATCCCATCAGCCTTCGAGGTTGGAAGTACAAGCAGTAGTACCATAAACCTTGCTGAGAACGCAGCCATCGGTACTATAATCGGGCATCCCTGCACTAGTCTTCTTATCCCATCAGCCTTCGAGGTTGGAAGTACAAGCAGTAGTGGTAGCATAAAACCTGCTGAGAACGTAGATGTCGGTACTACAATCGAGCATCCCTGCACCAGTTCTTCAATGCCATCAACCTTCGAGGTTGGAAGTACAAGCAATAGCACCATAAATGAATATCCCGGCCACACAAGTATGCCATCAACGTTCGAGGTTGGTAATACAAGTAGTAATACTAATAATGCTACTTATAATTTCGACGACATAATGATGGACCTTTCGTGGTTGAACGAGTATATTTAAAAGAGTTATTTGATTTATAGAATTCTGAAAATATAAGATTATGGAATTTCTTGCTAGAGGTAAAGGTAGTGGTCGGAATTTTGAGCTAGTAGATTTTATTTATTTTAGATTGTTAAGACAAACAAAGCCCCTCGCCATTTTTCTTTCTTCATTTCACAATCCTATTGTTTTATCCATTTTCCTCCCTCATAGCTTTTAAGTCTTTTTTACAATTGAACACAACTAAGAATGGTCTCTTAAAATGTTTCTCTCTCTCTCTCTCTTAACCTTGTCTCCCTAAATAAATATGAGGAGAACAGGGGAGAAGAAGAAATGAATTCGTAATTGAAAAGGGAGGGGGGGGGGTCTTTTAAAAAGGTCAAACATTTCCAACGGTCATTGCCAAGTAATCATCTTACCTCCACATTACCTTCAACAACCGGTTAAAAAAATATCCTATTCATGAAAGATGGGTGTCAAAGGTTATATTATTGCGAAATAAACCAAAGGTCATCTTATTTATGGAAGATGGATGAAAGGTCATAATATCCCGACAATTCCAAGTATTGGAAAATAAATTTCTGGGATATAGAGGAAATACTAACCACGTTCACCAATATTGGAAATGCTGCAAATTTTACAAATATAAGTTTTGCAAATTTGAGAATATCTAAGTTTAAAAGAAATCATCCTTGCAAAACACTTTGATGGTTATACAAATTTTAGTCAACACCCGCTTTTTAATGTCAAATCCTCTTCTTTATATGTAGAGCAGCTGTATAATATTAATGACTTTACAAAATTTAGAAAGTTTTCTTTATATATTCCACAATTACATTAAAGATGATTTCTTGTATATCTTCCTTCTATAAGGATGGTTTCCTCCATCTCTGTCTAGAATCTCCTCTTTTAATATTCCTCTAGCCTCTGTATGTAAATATTGTTGATCTTACAGCAACCACGGTTTAATTAGCAATAGAAATTGTAATAACACTAATTCATTTAACAATATGCAAAACAATAATTATTGAAATGTTGGGCATGTATATTAATAATGCAAGAGTACATATATGGGCCAAGTATAGACGAATTGTTGGAAACTAAGAATATCATGATATATTGATATATGTACATACAATGATACAAGTAATCTAATGAACAAAATTGAGTGAAAAAAAAAATAATAAAATAATGAAAAGTACCTAGGAGATGAAAACCCAAAGAAATCAAAAGGACAAAAAAATTACCAGTAAACCAATGAAACAAAGAGTTATAAGTTTGTGAGCAGAAAGTTATGAAAACTTGAACTCGTACATGTAATCTAGAGCTGAGGAGCATGGTTGTGACCTTTGAATGGGGCTGATCTTTGGCTCTTTGTTGACTGTTGCCTCTCAACTCCAATTGTGTTCAGTTAAATCTTTGATGTACCTCTGTCATCCTCTCTTTGATTATAAATGACACATCAAAACAATCTAGAGGAGTCAATCCTAAACCCAAACTAAGAATCTTCTTATCATTATCCTGTGACTCCTGTCACCACCCTCATCCCTCCATTTTCATTCACAGGTTCTGGATTATCCACACAACCAAAAAATTACCATTATAATGAAGCAGTCAAAGATCAAAATTGAATATAAAATTTGAAAGATGAATTCACAATTTGAGGTAAACTAAATAGTCCTTCACATGATCCAAATACAATAACAAAAACGGATAGTCAACAGAAAAACTTCCACAAAATGAGCAGATAATACACAACTGATTGTACTAAACTAAACATAGCAGGCATATCCATTTTCAAAATAATTGCTTCATTTTCAGACAGCTCTTCGTCTACTATATGCTTTTCTGTTCAAGGTATTGCTTTTTCTGTTGTCTAATTCATTAACCAATCTTGAGCAAGAAAGCAAACAATTGAGTAAACCAGGAAATATAAAAACAAAATTCAACAATTACACAATCATGTCAAAAATTCCAGCATAATCAAACAAATAAATATTGGCAATATGAAAAAAAAGGTCACGAATTTAACAAGTGTCTAATTAAACCAGTGGTCTGTGTGGTCGAGTAATTGTTTCTGCAGAAAAGCAAAGCACGGAAGGGGGGTTTAGGGTCTGATTGAACCAGTGGTTTTGCATAATCGACCATACTTTGATTTTACCTTTGTCGTTACCAAAAATTGTCCTCTAAAGTTGTCGTTCCTCAGGTGACGTTAGTGGCATCATCATCTTCTTTTATGCATACAGGTTGTTAACACTTTGATTATCAGATCATCATTTCTACTGCATTCGAACACTAATAAAAGCATAAATAATTTCAAAAGTCAAATGGAGTAAAATTAGACACTACCTTAAGTTATAGTAAACCAAGTAAGTCAATAGTTCTTTTTTCTTGTAAGTAAATCCATTACTTTTGAGTTGGAAAACCCATTCTGTCATCACAACTACCATCCATGTAACAACTATAATTTCCATCCTACACCCGAGTGAAGTTTTACACTTTTACACCCTTTCAAATTCCCCTCACCATTTACTCATGAAGCTGACCAAATTGGGAGGCAAATGTGTGTGAGTGCGAAATTACACCCGTTGTAGGATATACATAATATGTAACAACAGTTAACACGCTATAAGCCTATTATGATGAAATTTCAATGCAAAATAGGCTCTCAAACTCAACAAGAACACGTCGTAATTCGATGAAAATGCACAAAGTGACTGCACAAATTATAGAATGAAGGTTCATAAAATACTAAAATTTCTATGGGCATAAATTATAGAATGAAGGTTCATAAAATAATTTGTGCTAAAATAATTTTTTTTACCCATATTAATAATTTGAAACTTTTGAAATTAAATTCCGGAAAAATACAAATAAATATTATAAATAAAATAAAATTTGATTTATAAAATATTTAATAATACGGGGGATAACAAAAGGTTGAAGGAAAAATTTTACTCTGTAATTTTGTATTACATTTCAGCATATGAAGCACAAACTTAGTGACTAAGATCATATAGCACTGTCATTCTCTAATTTCTCCATGAAGCTATGCTGCAAGCTCAAGCTCAAACTACCATCCTACTTATGCTGATCTACAATAAACCTAAAATAGCTTATCCATACCAGAAACCACAACTGAAACTACAAATTATGAACATCCCATGCCAATGCCCCTTCATGACTATATCCTATGGCAGAGTTTAAAACAACAATGTTATCTTAAGTAAACTGTTCAAATAAATTAAAAAGTAGTAGTGAGCCAATGATGAAACCTATAAGAAGTATATATGATATTGAGAACGCAAAGGACCTGCTTGAACAAATCATATAGAGAAGTGGCCTAAATTAGCAACCATTGCTTCAGCTCTTGTAATCGCATAGCTCACTTATTGTTGAACAATTGGACATCAAACCAAATGATTAGTCCTTGTCTAATTCATACTCATAGGACTAATGCTCAATTGCTCAAGAAAGACAATGGGATTTCCTAATTTCACTGCTTCTTCTTATTAAACTATATAATCCTATCAGTTTCTTCATGTTCAACAAGCAATTTCTAAGGTTTAACCTAATCATACCTAAACATACCAATCCTGTCATTATAGCTGCACACATTATACTAATACAAAACAATATAAACTAAGTTAACTAACTACCATCATTCACCAAGAAACATCAACTCGACTAATAGACAAAACAGAGTCAGTAATTACAGATATGTTTAGAGCTAAACTCTTAGTTAAAAAGCTTTGACATCATAAACAGGCAACATTTTGTCAAAAGGTGAGGTAAAACGAACAAATTTTACCAGCAAATCCGCTTGTTAAATCTTTCATAACTTTAGTATATATATGAGCAATATTTCAATACTTTGCCAAAGAAGACCCCTAAATTGGATATGCTAAAATAAAAATTTATGATAATGTGAAATTGAACCCTAGATTGTGGAACAGATATTTGAATTAGCAACCACATTTGACTCAATTATTATAATTATCTGATTGGGCTCAAAAAATCATATTACCTCCATTAAATGTAATGTGCAACTTTCGAGTACTATTTGTGAGATATAAAATATTCTAAAGTTGCACATAACATTTAACAGAGGTAGTATTAATTTTTCTTGCTTGAAAAAATTCAACATAAATAGCAATGGAAAATTCAAGCAACAAATCCGCTTGTTAAATCCCTCACAACTTTAAAAAATATGACAAATATTTCAATAAAAATGCCATTCAGCAATTATGTATCAAAATAATGATTTTGAGCCAAAAAACCAAATAAAAGCAAGATTGAGATGTCTTATATTTTGGATATTGTTTCATGATTGTCGAATCCTCGTCTCCTATTTTTAGGAGTCCCCTCTGGTACAAATTTGTGTCATTGGCATGTGAGATCACACTTAGATATGTACCCAAACATAGCTGTTGCCTGTAGGTTGTATTGTATCTAGGTAGAATAGGCATGCAGAACATGATATTAGATATTGGGGTTTAGAGTCTCAAATTTCATAAAAAGGTTAAGGCAGCAATTAATAGAACAGTGAAGAGCCCCAAGGGTCAATAATGATGCATTTCTACTGATAGGGATAGGACAAATAGGCAAAAACATCAAATATGTAACATGCATAATCTGCAAAGCAAAGGCAAGCTCATATTAGACATCACTACTAACTTAATAACAATAGAATACTAAGATAATGTGAACAAAGAACGAGTCACCGTCTTAAAATCCAAAGAGCAGGCAAAAGTTACAGAAAATGGAGATAAAAGTGGTAAGCTTACCTTCAAACCAACATCGGGTGAGTAGATTGTAGCAGTTCTGAATGCTCACGATCTTTGGAATTCCTCCAACTTTTGTTCCATGGACAAACTCCATAATACCCTAAGAACTTTCATTTGAGACACCAATGTATCTTGCCTACATGTGTACATGACAGTGTGTTAATGCAGCAAAACAACAACAATAAAGGCAGGAAGTAGCAACAAAAAAATAATAAAAATAACTTACATGACAAAAATGCATGCCAACAAGGAAATTTCATAACACAATTTTTGTACACAAGTAGATACAAAACTACAACAAAAATTGAGACAATGGGTGATCCTAGAAGTTATAAAAAAGAGGGAAAAGGAAGCAAGCGAGCGAAAAATAAGACAGGAGAAGAAACAGCTGAGAAGATGGGTGAGTTGTGAACATATTACTATGTGCTTCAATTGATATGGTTTCTAATATAGGCATTAGAACATGGGCCTTGTCGTGGTTTCTCCACATACTAAAAACAATTACATTTTTCTTGAAATGAGGGGAGTATTATTCCCTTAAATATAATTTTCTACTTAAATTCTGCCTTCCTCGTAACAATAAACAAGTAAAAGGAAAACCTTCTTTATCAAAATTAGTTTAAAAAAATTGAAAAGTAAAATCCCCCCTCATGAGATGTATTACTACTTTTAAAAATTAAATTAAACCTTAAGAAATGGTGGCTTGCGTAGTTGGATAACTTGTGACCATTAGCCAGTTCTGCAAACATGATCCTAAGTTTTTTACAAGCTCAAAATCTTGTCACTCCAATAAACAGTCATCGAACACTCTAACTAAAGAATCCATGTAATTGATTAAATTAAGTTGGTTGTTAATTGATTTATAAGAGAGAAGCATAATATATGCATTGTACTTGACAACATACATATGTGCATTTCATTTATAACAATTCCTGTAATATACCCTATTTCTTTTTAAAAATTCTAGGCCCGGTTATGGAAGGACCTTAATAAAATGAAAATATGTGCAAGATGCAATGACCCTCACATGCTTCCTATAAGCTGTCTATACCCTTCTTTCATCAATAACTTCTTGCAAGGCCTCAAGTTGCTCCTCAAATGGCATACTTTCCCTCCAGTTATTGTCATCGTTAAAAAAATTCAAGGTATGGCATGAAGCTGCACAATAAAAAACAAACATAGGGAAATGGTTTAGTCACAAAATCTAAAAGATTGGGATTTTCAGATGATCAATAAAAGTAGAGTTAAGATGATTTCAATACATTCTATTATCTGTGCATAATTAAACATTCTATAATCAGAATACAGGAAAAGTAATAAGGTACGAAGGGAAATGTTTCCTTATAAACCTCAACAAAAGAAAAAGAAGAATAAAGTGTCCCCTCCTATGAATAAAAAAAAAAAAACTCAGTCTGATTCATTAGATTAATTCAACAGATTTACATTATATAATAGACCTCTTCACATGACCAAGATTAGATTTCACTCAACTGAATCTTTAAAAATACCAGAAAAATATGAAACACATACAAGAGCTGAAACAGTGATTCTGTGTGGTCAAGCATACTTTGATTTTACCTTTTTTGTAGCAAAAAATCGGCATCTTAAGTAGTCTTTCTTCAAGTGACGCTAGTGGCACCATCATCATCTTCCTTCATACATGACCATTGATAAGCAAAAAAATTGCGATTAGAGGATTTGAAGATGACAAAAATATTCAAATAACATAATTCATAGCTCAAAATGAGGCTAGAAACCAATAACTCACAAAATGGTTTTAGAATTGACTGATTTTAGCTAATCCTATGCTTTCTATAGCTATTGATATAGAAGCTGCAATAATAATTCCTATAGTGGTCTAGTGGATTGGCTTCATCCTTAAGTACTTTACCCTGTCTACAGTGAGCTCAAGCAGATCAACAACTTTCATTGAATATTATCGCAGAATTGAGAATGAAACTATATATCATTCATTTATGAGTTTATTATATGTAAGTTGATGAAGAACAATGGGATAAGAAATGGATGAAAAGTAAAACTTACAATAGCATGAACAAAGCAATAGAAGCTTAGGAGTTCATCTTAAGCAAGTACTTTGGATCTAGCAACTCCATTACCACTATTATCGCTACTATTTGCAGTACTAACTTTCACAATTCTATTAAATCTAATTTGGATAGTTCATCTTAAGCAAGTACTTTGAATCTAGCAACTCCATTACCACTATTATCGCTACTATTTGCAGTACTAACTTTTACAATTTTATTAAATCTAATTTGGATATTCATTTTAAAGGAGGAATTTAGTTTAGTAATTGCTAACTAATCACATATGTATACACAAAAACCAATTTATAGTAATTAATCAAATAAATCAATCCCTAGAGAAACAGGGTTGTGTAAATTCAAATTTTGCTTTATATAACATGAAAACTTTTGGTCCTATGGTCCTAAAGAAAATAGGCAGAGAACACAAAAAAAGAGCTAAAAAGCAATGAAATAAGGACTATAGAGAAGAAACTAACGCTAACCTTGTTAAATGAAGAGAGAGATTAGAGATAGCATCAAACCCCATTATTTATTAGATTAGAAACTATAGAAAGTGCATCAAAATGCAATTAACTCTTCTTGTGGATTGAAGAGTTAAGATTGAGGAAATGAAAAAGAACCATGAATAACTAAATTATTTTTAAAAAAAAAAAAAACCAGAAATCCAACCAACTAAATATCCAAAACAATCCAAAATTCAACTTTCATCAACCAAAATAAACCCAGTAAAACCGAATTAAAACCAGAAGGAATAATTTGTAAATAATAAAAACCCAAGGAAATCCAAATAAACTAAACAAAATATCACTCACCAAATAACTCATATATTAAAATTTGGGGAAAATATCTCAAACGCTTGGAAACCCTTATCAATTGAAGGTTCATAAAATACTAAAATTTATGCCCATAGAACACTTATCAATTTACAAAAAACACTTGAAATTTCACAAAAAAAAATCACCAAACTTTAACTGATCTTGTTTCTCAATCAATCAAATTTAAATTCCATCAATTCCCAAAAAATATCAACAACACACAAATCACAACACAGAACAGAAATTAATCAGACAAATATCCTAACATCAGATATTGCACAGAAAAATTTTCTAGAAATTAAATAAAATAAAAAAAATAAAAATAAAATAACAGATCGAACATCCAATGATACCTGAGTTTTTTGCCTCAAACTCGAATCCACCAAACCTTGCTCCGGCTTCCGCCTATTTTAGAGAAAAAACAGAGAAAGAGGATAAGAAAAAAAATAACGGCAAAAAAAAGGAAAAAAGAGGAGAAAAAAACAAAACAGTCAACATTCATATAACAGGTTAAATCTAATAGAAGAGATGAAAATTGAACCAATTAGAACAAGAAAGAGAAAGGAGACAGATATCGTATCCACAACACATCAATAATTCTATTAACCAGCAGGAATGTTCTCAAATATCCAAAATAAATCCAAATATTCCTATTAAAACTGCAGAAAGCAAAGGAGTAATATAAGAAACAACAAAAAAAAATAAAAAATAAAACAGATTAGCGATTATAAAAATAAAAAGAAACAACAAAAAAAATTATCAAAAACAATGAACAAAAAACCCCATTGAAGAACTCGAAACCCTAAATAAGCGAAAACCCCAAATTGACTATACTAACAATTACATCAGCGATTAGAATCAATGGTAGTTTTCACGGAAAGCTTGGAACCGTTGGAGCATTGAATGTTGACAGAAACTTCGCCGACGGTAGCGGTAACGGCGTTGCTGAAATCTACTTCATCTCCCATGGCTATGAAAAAAAGGGGAAAAATTGTTCAATCGGAAGAAGAAAACCCTAACCCACAAAGTATGAAGTTGCGAAATCAAAATTTAACCACAAAGTATCAAATTAAGATCAATCAAAGTAGAAATGAAAGGGAATGAAGGGGAAAAACAAGAAATCAAGAACAGAAAGAAAGCTCAGAGTACGCTGCTCATGGAGAGAGAAAGGAAACGTAGAAAAGGGGAAAAAGAGAGGTGACATGATAATATTTCTTAAGTCATGATCTTTGAAGGAATCCGGCTCCTCCAACATTTTCTTTAGAGCAGCTGCATCTATTTCAAGTTCCAGAAGTCTAAAATCCCTTCCCCAAGCAATAAGCAGCCCTTGTTTGATGGCTAGGAGCTCAGCAGCAGCTGGTGTTATGGCGTTGAATTTCATGGCATAACCCACCTGCCAAAAACCTTTCTCGCATCTCAGAACACCTCCCCCACCAGCATTGTCAAGACTCATCCAAGAACCATCAGTGTTCAGCTTGAAATATCCTTTATGAGGAGGAGCCCACATCCGGGGAATAGAAGCTGAGGTAGACAGTAAACCAGCCTGTTCCTGCTTTAGGTTAAGACAGTAATGGTAATCTACATAAAATTTATTAAAAGTAGTGTTTATAAATAGCATTTTTTTGTCAAAGATTGCCATGTTCCTAGTAATCCATAAATGCCAAATCCCCATCACA
The DNA here is from genome assembly GCF_001683475.1 of Chenopodium quinoa. NCBI lineage: Eukaryota > Viridiplantae > Streptophyta > Magnoliopsida > Caryophyllales > Amaranthaceae > Chenopodium > Chenopodium quinoa. The sequence goes on from NW_018743292.1 coordinate 10,448,387, forward strand.
TAAATGATTTTCCAAGAATGATCCTTAGTCAAATTAAAAGTCAGCCAATCCGTAAGAGAAGAGTTATAGAAATGATTGTAATCGAAGTTGGTTGGGGATAGGTTCTGGAAAACCAAAGACCAGAAAGCAGAGGAGTTAGGGCAATCCCTAAAAATATGAATAGCATTCTCAATAGGGGCTTCACATCTAACACAAATAGGATCAAAGAACGGGATTTTTTTTTGAAGAGAACTACCCACCGGAAGGATATCCCTAACAAGGTTCCAAACAAGCATTTTGTACTTAAAAGGAACTTTAATTTTCCACATATTCTTCCAGGAGAAGTTACATAAAAAAGAAGAAGAGAGGTTGAAAGAAGGATTATTAGAGTTGTAAGCAGATTTTATAGTGAAAGAACCTTTTTTATCCTTGGTCCATTTTAAGCTATCCGACACTTCAACAATAGTAGTAAGAGGGATAGCTGAAATTATAGAGCAAAGATAAGAGGGAATAATATGAGCTACATCATCCAAGTACCAAGTCTTATTCCTTATGATGTTGGAGACACGCCAATGACCTTTTGAATCGGGGATTTTGATATTAGGAATAAGGTAAAGGGGCGATTCACCTACCCAATGGTGGTACCATAGAGAGGTATCCTCACCATTCCCAATATTAATGATTATACCTTGCTTTAGAAATTTCCTTCCCGAAAGGATATCTTTCCAAATAACCGGTAGTCAATAAAATTCGAATACTTTAAATATTTAGAGGTAAGGATTTGAACCCATAGCTTATGAGGTTGAGTAAGGATTTTCCAACCTAGTTTAGCCATAAAGGAGGTATTCCACCTCTGAAGATCTCTTATACCCAAACCTCCCTTAGCTATAGGGTCACAAACCACCTTCCAATTCGTTCTAGGAATATATCTAGAGCGATTGACACGGTTCCAAAGGAATTGTTTGCATTTTTTTTGAAGATCATGAAGGACACTGCAAGGAAGAACATTAGTTTGCATGGCATAAACCGGTAAGAGTTTAGAACAGATTTAATAAGAGTACATCTTCCTGCCATATTAAGAAGTTTGGCTTGCCAGTTTCTAATTTTAGAGCAAGTCTTATCAAGTAAAGGAAAATAATTAGAAAGATTAAGGCGTTTGTGAAAAATGGTAATACCAAGGTACTTGCCAAAGGAAGTAGTATTGGTAATATTACAGATCTCACAAATAGACTTCCTAACGTTATGATTCATTTTCTTAGGAAAAATGGCAGAAGATTTCAAAATATTAATGGAAAGACCTGAAATATTCTTGAAGGTCTCAAGGACATTCATCATTACACGAATATTGGTCTGAGAAGCCTTCCCAAAAAGAAAAACATCATCAGCATAAAAAAGATGCGAAATACTAATATTCTTGGCAATTTTCATAGGTTTCCAATCTCCTTGATTAACACTCTGTTGAATCATAGAAGATAGGCGGTCAAGACATAAAACAAAAATGTAAGGAGATAAAGGATCACCTTGTCGTATACCCCTAGAAGGCTTAAAAGAATTAGTAATTTCCCCATTCCAGAGAAGGGAAATAGAAGGAGTACATATACAATTTAGAATAAGATTGACAATATTAGGAGGGAGATTTATACTACAAAGAGTATCCCTAATAAAATTCCATTCCAGGCTATCAAAGGCCTTTGCTAGATCAATTTTTAAAGCTAAAAGATTGGCATGCTTAGAAACTTTATTAAAGTAGTGAGAAACCTCTTTAATAGTCATGACATTTTCCTCGATAGATCTATTCGGAATAAAACTAGACTGGAACGGGCTGATGAGATCGTTCATAAAAGGCTTTAGGCGATTAGAAATGCATTTTGTAAGAATTTTGTAGATTGAATTACAAAGACCAATCGGCCTAAAATCTTTCATGGAAGAAGGGTGATAACATTTCGGGATAAGAGAAATATAAGAATCATTAATAGAATTAGGAAGAGAGCCTTTGGTAAAACAATCCGAAATAAACTTGAAAATAGAATTACCTAAAGTTGCCCAATTTTTTTTGATAAAAAATGGGTTGTAAGCCATCTGGACCCGGAGATTTAATAGGGTCCATTTGGAAAAGAGCAAGCTTTATTTCCTGTGAAGAAGGAGGAAGATCCAAATTGATCATAAGGGATTGGTCCAGATTTTTTTCGAAGGAATGGAACTGTAAGAGGTTGACATCAATTGGAACACTTTTGAAAACAGAAATATAATAATCTCTGGCCATGGTTTTGAGAGTATTTAAATCATTAACCCAAACATCATCATCACCTTTTAAAGCTAAAATTCTTCCCCAGGATTTCTTAATGTTGGCTAACAGGTGAAAGTACTTAGTGTTACAATCAGCATTTCTCCTCCAATCTAAACCAGCTTTTTGAGCCCAAATAATTCTCTCAATTTTATAAATCTGCTTTAGCTCAAAAAGAAGATCTCTTTCTAAGTGAGTGAGGAAAGTAGAATAGCTTTTAGACAAGGCAATCTGTATTCCATCAATTCGAGCAATAAGTCTTTTCTTTTTGTTAGTTATATTACCAAAAATATTGTGATTCCAATATTTAATGTTATCAAGAAACTCCTCCCTACCTTTAAGGAAATCAAAATCATTTTTAATCCAATTATTGATAAAGAAATCCTTAAAATTAGGATGTTCTAGCCAAGCGGTTTTACACCTAAAAGGATAATTTCCTCTAATACGATTATCAAGCAAAGATAAAAGAATAGGATTATGATCCGAATAAGTACGAGGAAGATGCAATACCTGAGTATTTGGATAGGTGTTAAGCCAACTCGGATTTCCAAGAGCTCTGTCCAAACGTTCCCTAATTAGATCCTCCCCCTCTCTGGCAGTGTGCCAAAGGTCTCAAGGACATTCATCATTACACGAATATTGGTCTGAGAAGCCTTCCCAAAAAGAAAACATCATCAGCATAAAAAAAGATGCGAAATACTAATATTCTTGGCAATTTTCATAGGTTTCCAATCTCCTTGATTAACACTCTAGCTTAGGTTCTCATATTTAAGTAAGGGGAAGATTCTAGTTGAATGTGGCATCAAGAAACTATCCATCTTCATAGTCGGAAAGTTAATAATATTTACTAAGAGGTTGGAGGATACCGTGAAATATATTGCTCGAAAAAATCCGATCTTGTTTAACATCTTCTACACATATGAGGGCCGTTATGTTAGAGTATGAGCGCTAACGGAGACATACTTGTTAATCATACAATCTTGTAGTAGAATAAATTAGGCCTTGAGAGTATCACAAGAGGTAATGTAATGTGGAATAGAACGTGCACGAACCAAGCCTCTTGGTTCATGATTATGTACATACACATCATATCAGGTCATAGTTCAATTAACGTGATTCCTAAGAGCGTAACTTAATTGATTTTACTTTAATGATCTAACCAATCTTTTTTTCATTAATAAATCACTTTAAAATTTTAATCTAATGATTAAGTTCATGCGGATGTGTACTCTACTACAAGTACTTGATAATAACAAAAATGAGTTCCTAAGCTAATACTTTAGCTCTTATTTGATGTAGTATTGACTTAGAAAGTGTGCTCAATTTACTTAAGAAAATTGGAAGGTAGGTTAATTAGCATTGTATATATACATATTACAGCACGAACTTTGTATAGCAATTAAAATGTGTGCTTGGTACAAGTAAAAAATGTATACAATTATATCATATGCTTAAGTAATAAGTCGGGATAATGTGACAAATAATTTCAAACATTTAAATAATCAAGCTGAAAGATCTAATTCTGATCTTATTTGAAGAGATAATGCAAGTTTGTGAAATTGCATAAGTAGAACTAGAAGAAGTATCTTTGTGATTTGTCCTTCAAGATTTAGAGCGCTGACATTCTTCAAATGTAGACAAAAACTTGTAGATTAAAAACCTCTCTAAGTTGAAACATTATAATGAGGGACATTCATAGAGTGTATATGATGATCGGAGCATTGGAGGATTATGTAGGTGGATCCCAAATGATGTTCAACGCACATTTATTTATAGATGATATATGGAGGTGGAAGATATGTGTGGAAATTTATATACACCTTCTGAAAATATCTACTTAAATAAGAAAGCATCTTGAGAATTCTCCAATTCTATAGACTTTTCCACAATTTTCCATTAATTTCTCAACGTATTAATTTTCTAGAAGCCTAAGAAATAATTAGTCGGGCTTCTAAAATTTGGGTCACACTAAACTAACAAAGCTTTTTACAAGTAAAAAATCCAAGCATTTTTATTTAGGCAAAATTAGCCGCAACACTCTGAAGCAAGTATGGCTTAGGTGCATTGAGCACCCTCAAACTTTGTGTAGTAGCCAAAACACCATAACTATGGTGTTAGGTGTGACGCGTGCCTAAAATGAAAATTTTCAGCCGCTTATTTCATCGGAGGAGGTATAAACATTGGAACATTTTTAATGCAATTAGAATAATTTTCAGTAATCATCGATAAATTAGAGATAAATTTGTTGGTTTCTTTCTTTTCTTTCATAAATTTGTTACTACTAATTTTGTTTTTAGTCTAATTACTGATTTTCGAAATAAATGCAGTAAACGAAACGATAGTGTGGACTAAACAACTTCGCAACTAAAAACTGTCAAAAACTCCATCGAAAGAAAGGGCGAACTCCCTCGCGAGAAAGGACATTACCACCACCGTTCGACGTGGTTCTGCCCCCGGCTATTATGGCCGATGATTTGATCGAAAAGTGTGCTAATCTTAATCTAGAGGAAGAGGATGGCGAAATCGTGGACTTATATAGGTTTGGTTAATTCATCTGACAATGATGCTAGGGTTTCCCTCATGATTGTGCGGAAATTATTGACTGATAGAGGTGTGAACGTTGAAGCGTTCAAACGAACAATAATTACCCAATCTTGGGGGATGAAAGGGAAGGTTGTGATTAGGGCAATTGGATCGAATCTTTTTGTGTTCCAATTCTTTCATTGGAGGGACAAGGAGAAGGTGTTATTGGGAAGGCCATGGTGTTTTGAACAGAATTTGTTGATCCTCAACGATATTAATGGGGATGAACAACCTAATGATGTAATTCTGACTCATCACTCTCCGTTCTGGATTTGTCTCGAAAATCTTCCATTTAATTGTAGATCCGAAGGATATGTTAAGGCAATAGCGAGCAAATTGGGGGAAATCCTTGAGGTTGAAGATGATATCCTGGGAATTGAGAAAAATCGGAGAATGAAGGTCATACTGGATAATTCTAAGCCGCTGCGTTGCTTTATGATTGTGAAGAATAGGGAAGGAGCGATTGTCAAAATTAATCTTAAATATGAACGTTTTCCTTTCTTTTGCTTCATGTGTGGTGTAATGGGACATACACTACTAGAAATGGGCCGAATACTGACGGACTTCTTCCGACGGATACGTATTTCCGTCTAAAAAATTAGAAATTCTGACAGATTTTTATTCCATAGGAAATCCGTCGGAAATTTCCGACGGAAATAAAATCCATAGGAAAACATAGGTTGTTCCGACGGAATATTCCGTAGGAACAGTAAATTACCAACGAAAATAAAATTCGTTGGAAATTTTCGATGGATTTATCCGTCGGAACATTTATTTTCCCACGGAAATAAAATCCGTCAGAATTTTCCGACGGATCTTTTCCGTCGGAATTCTACATTTCCAACAGATTTTTCGTCGGAATTTATTTAAAAAAAAAAAAAACAAGAAACCCTAATTTCTTTCCCTATTCCTTTTCTCTTTCTCCGACTCTTTCTTTCCCTTTTCTCCTTCTCTTTCTCTCTCCTCTCCTATTCTCTTCTCCTTCCTCGCCCTCCTTCTTCCTGTTCTCCCTTCCCGTTCTCCTCTCTTCTCTTTCCTCTTCTCCCTCCTTCTCCTCTCTTCTCTTCTCCCTCCTCGCCCTCCTTCTTCCTCCTCATCCCTGCTCTCTCCTTCTCCCTCCTCGTCCTCTCCTTCTCACCCAAACCACCATAACCGCCACCAACAACAACAACTCCTCCCTCCTCATCCTCTCGTTCTCCTTCTCACCCAAAACCACCAACAACAACTCCTCCCTCCTCGTCCTCCTTCTCACCAAAAATAACTAATACCAACACTAACAACAACAAATTTGCTAAAAACAAAGGTTTTCAAGTCAAATTCGACCATGAAAACTCTAGATCTAGAGTTTTCATGGACGAATTTGACCTCGTAAACCCAATTTCGCGGTTTGTGAGGTCGAATTAAGGTATGTTTCTTATTTTTTTCGGATTTTATTTTGTTATTTAATCAGTTTTTTTATATATATATATATACGGTTGTGGTGGGTGGTGTAGCTGCTGGAGTTCGGTGTTGGTGGTTTTGGGTTTTGTTTGGGTAGGTTTAGGTGATTGATGGTGGGTCGTGGGTGATTTAAGGTGGGTGGGGTGGGTTAAGGGTTACGGTTCTGGTGGATGGGGGTTAAGGTTCTGGTGGGTGGGGGTTAAGGTGGTGGGGTGGGTTAGGGGTTACGGTTCTGGTGGGTGGGGGTTAAGGGTTAGGAGGTGGCGGTGGTTTAAGGGGGGGGGGGGGGGGGGGGGGGGGGGGGGGGGGGGGGGGGGGGGGGGGGGTGGGTTAGGGGTTACGATCCTGGTGGGTGGGGGTTAAGGTGGTGGGTGGGTTAGGGGTTACGGTTCTGGTGGGTGGGGGTTAAGGGTTAGGGGGTGGCGGTGGCAGTGGTGAGCAGGGGTTGGATCTGGGTTGGACGTGGTGGGTGGTGTGGGGATCTGGGTTGTGGGGCAGGGGGTGGGCTGGTGGGTGGGGATCTGGGTTGTGGGGGCAAGGGGTGGGCTGGTGGTGGGGGTGGTGGGTGGGGTTTTTTTTTTTTTTTTTTTCTATTAAATTTTCCAACGGAATTTCCGTCGGAAATTTCCGGTACCAGAAACCTCTTCCGGCGAAAAAATTCCGTCGGAAAACACTGTTCCGACGGAAATGGCCGTTTTTCCTACAAAGGGTGTTCCAACAACACGTTCCGACGGAATTTCCGTCGGAACAGTGTTTTCCGACGGAATTCAGGGTGTTTCCGACGGAATTTTTCCGTTGGAAATGGCCTGTTTTCTAGTAGTGATAATGAGAAAGATTGTGTCAATGTGCCGGAGGAGATGCAAAGCCAAGGTCTTGGTTGGGGCTCATGGCTCAAAGCTTCCCCCAAACGAGGAAAGAGGTCTGAAGGTGCGGAGATTCAAGAATTAAGCGTTGCAAAGAAACTTTCTTTTATCACTAACGACCCATCAACTGATACTACAGTAGCTTTAAAGCCTGCAGGGGAGGTTGTGTCGAAACAGGAGATTGGTGAGGGAGAGAAGGTTTTGGGGAGACTGGTGTGTAGGGGGGATGAATGGTAACGGTGTACGTGAGGGCACTGTGGGGGAGAAGAATGCTAGTGGTCAGGAGCTCGTAGTTGGGAATGTTATGCTACGGGATGAAGGGAGTGATGATATGGAGTTGGAAGGCTCAGATATTAATAATGGTTGGGGGGTCGTACCTTTTTACAATATTGGTGTGTCTACCAATATGAATCCTATTAGCAGAAATATGAAAAAGAAAGTCAAGGCGCAAAAGAAGGTTGAGGCAAAGAGTATAAAGGTGAATAAGTTGGATGCTAAGGCTGGAGGCAAAAGAAAAGTGAGGGGGGAGGAAGAGTTGGGGAAAGGAGTGGAGGGGGAGGAGGTAGGGAAACATGCTAAAAATGTTGATGTGCATATGGACTTGTTGACAGTGAGTCAAGTAGCAAAGGTTGGTGACATCCAACCCTGCGAAGGGCAATGAAAATTCTGGCTTGGAACTGTGATGGGCTTGGCAACCCATTAACAGTTAAGGCTCTCCAGGATTGGTGTTGGAGAGATAGGCCAAATGTAATTTTTGTTACAGAAACCAAGATTGATAATAGACGCTTGGAGTTGGTTCCTAATAAGTGTGGTTCTGTGAATGGTATCTATCTAAACAGTACGGGGAGATCAAGAGGTCTGGGTTTGTGGTGGAAAGATATCAATGTTACTATTCGTTCTTTTTCAGCTCATCATATTTATACAGAGGTGTGTGATAGTGGGAATGTGCTGATTTGGAGATTTGCGGGAATTTATGGATGGCCGAAGGCTTCGAACAAACATCTTACATGGGATTTGATAAGGACACTAAAAGCGGAGTCGAATATTCCAATTTTAATGTTCGGGGACTTTAATAAGATTCTTGGGATGCATTGAAAGGAGGGTGGTGCGGTGAGAAGGGAATGTCAAATTGATGTTTTTCAAGGGGCTTTGGATGATTGTGACTGCAGGGATCTTGGTTTTAAAGGGAATATTTACACTTGGCAAAGAGGCACCTTGGAAGATACGATAGTCCGGGAAAGGCTTGATAGATATATTGCTTGTGATAATTGGTGTGCTTTGTTCCCGCAATCGGAAGTGCTTAACCTTCCATTGTGTCACTCAGATCATGCTCCTATTTTATTGAAGTTCGGGGAGAAGGAGGCGAATAAAAAGAATGATAAAGTGTTTAGATTCGAAGCATTGTGGCTATCTAAGGATGAGTGTGGTAGTGTGGTTTCGAATGTGTGGACCGGTGGATTGAATGAATCAGTTCCTACTAGGATTGCTCGGGTGGCAGTGTTTTTGTCTTCGTGGGCTGAAAAAACGTTTGGTGCATTGAAAAAGAAAATAAGTAAAGCCGAGAGTCGACTGAAGGAAGCTCAAGGTGGGCGGCTTGATGGGCAAGATTGAAGAAGTGCAATGACATCGCAAATGAACTTGACGAGCTTTGTCGGTTGGAGGAATCTTATTGGTACTCGCGGGCTAGATCAAATGAATTGTGAGATGGCGATAAAAATACGAAGTACTTCCATCATAAAGCAAGCCAGAGACGGAAAAAGAACACTATTGTGGGTCTTCTTGATTATTCGGGAGAGTGGCAGAGTTCGAAGGAGGGAATTAATTCAGTCATCTCTCGGTATTTTGGGTCTTTATTTGCATCTAATCACCCTTGCAATTTCGATGAGGCGCTTGAGGGGATTGAGACTATGATAAAAGATGATATGAGGAGGTGTCATGATACCGAACCTTCGGGTGAGGTAATACGGGTGGCATTGTTTCAGATGCATCCAAACAAGGCCCCGGGTCTGGATGGAATGCATGCTCTTTTCTTCCAAAAATTTTGGGGGATTCTTGGAAACGACATTATTTCTTTCGTGAAATCTAGGTGGCGTGGAGAGGTGGACGACCTAACTGAGGTAAATCGTACTTGTATTGTTTTAGTTCCGAAATGCAATGAACCAAAAAGAATGACTGTGTTTAGGCCTATTAGTTTATGCAATGTACTCTATAAGATCATTTCTAAAATCCTTGCAAATAAACTAAAGCCTATGCTTAGTAGTATTATTTCGGAAAATATGAGTGCTTTTGTCCCGAAAAGATTGATTACTGGCAATGCTCTCATTGCTTTTGAGATCTTTTATGCTATGAAGGCTAGGGGTGAAGGCAGGGACGATACGGTGGCTCTGAAGTTAGACATGAGCAAGGCTTATGATAGAGTGGAATGGTCATTTCTTAAATATGTCATGTTGAAAATGGGTTTCCGGACTACCTGGATTAGTCGGATTATGAATTGTTTATCTAGTGTCTCCTTTTCATACAAGTACAATGGTTCCATTTGCGGCTCTCTTATTCCCTCTAGAGGTCTCCGGCAGGGTGATCCTATTTCTCCATATTTATTTCTGATATGTGCTGAGGCTTTTCCGAGATTGATTTCTAAGGCGGCATCGGAGGGGCTTATTCACAGGACTTGTGTTTGTAGAGGTGCTCCGAGAGTTTCTCACTTATTCTTTGTTGACGATAGTATTTTATTTGCTAAGGCTAATTTGCAGGAATGCTCTAAAATTTCTTACATTATCAGTACTTATGAGAGAGCTTCCGGACAGAAAGTTAATCTATGCAAACCGGAAGTGGCTTTTAGTAGATGCGTTGATCCGAAGAGAGGAAAGGAGATTATAGAGACTTTGGGAGTCCGCGAGGTTGATAAACATGAGAAGTATTTGGGTTTGCCGACAATCATTGGAAGATCGAAGAAAGTCGTGCTCACTTGCCTCAAGGAGTATATATGGAAGAAATTGCAGGGTTGGAAGGAAAAATTGTTGCTCGTCCGGGAAAAGAAGTGTTAATAAAGGCAGTGGCTCAAGCAATTCCGACTTATATGATGAGCATTTTTAGAATTCCTGATCGTTTAATTGATAAAAAATCTATCGTGGCAAAGTTTAGTGGGGGTCTTCCGGTACGGAGAGAAAGATGCATTGGCACCGATGGGAATCTTTATGCCTGCCAAAATCAATGGGTGGATTCGGTTTTAGAGATATGAAATGCTTTAATCAAGCTCTTCTAGCGAAACAGGGATGGCGCTTGTGTAATGACAATTCCTCGTTGCTACACCGGATTTTGAAAGCAAGGTATTACAAGCACTCTAATTTTATCGGGGCCACCAGAGGTCACAACCCAAGCTATAGTTGGAGAAGTATATGGGGGGCAAAGTCTTTGCTACTCGAAGGTTTTAAATGGTGTGTGGGGAATGGTGCATCGATCAATGCCTAGGAAGATACCAAGGAGGGGAAATCTCATTGTTCCTACACCGAGGCATGATAGTAATCTGAACTTCAGAGTGGAGGAGTTGATTCACTTTGCAAATGGCTGTTGGAATAGGGAGCTATTAGGCGCAAGTTTTGCGGAGGCTGATTGTAAAGCTATTTTTAAAATCCCTTTATCAACTAATTGGGCTTGTGATCGAAGGATTTGGTGGCCAACTTCTGATGGTGTTTTTACGGTTCGATCGGCGTATTGGCTTGGTAGACTTGGGCATATGAGGACTTGGGAGCTGTATTATGGGGCGAATGAAAGTGAGTTCTGGAAGACTGTTTGGGGTTTCAAATTGAGTCACTTTATATGGCGGGCTTGCAAGGGTTCTTTGGGTGTCATGGATGTTTTATATAATAGGCATGTCAGAGATTCGAAGAGATGTGGGGTACGTGGAGCGGATGAGGAGACTATTTTACACTCGATTTTCAAGGGTAAGCATAGTACCCAAATATGGGCACACAGTAATTATGGTGATTTGCTAGCTGATGCTCCAACTACTGATTTTCGTGATATGTTTACATGGGTAGCAAGCAAACTTGAGAAGACTCAATTAAGGGTATTCGCAAGCATGGGCAGCTTGGCATTGTAGAAATAAGGAGGTTTTTGGTGAGGGTGCAGGTGTGAGCAGTGTGTCGGTTGCTGCGGGCTTTGTGTCTTTTTATGAAGAGTATGGTGTGTATAACACAAAGGTGGGGGGATGTAACGTTGCTGCTGTTGTGCCCTCTGCTAGCTGCTGGATGCCTCCTTCTGGTTCATATGTCAAAGTGAATGTGTATGCTACTATTTTCGGTGATGCAGGTGTGGGGTTAGGAGTTGTCATAAGGGATAGAAATGGTGTTCTACTTGCTACCGCCAGGACTGCTACTGGGAACCTGCCATGGCTGAAGCTGCAGCTGCTCTTTTTGGGTTGGTCGTGGCTAGAAGCTTGGGGTATATGGATGTGGTGCTTGAGTGTGATGCTATTAATGTGGTGCGTGTGATTAGACAACAAAAAGAAGGAGCTGCTCCTATCTTCTTATGTTTTGAGGATATCTTTAGAATTTGTAAGTCTCTAAATAGTTTCAAATGTTCTCACGTTAAAAGTTCGGGTAATACGGTTGCCCATTTAGTTGCAAGGTGGGAAACCGATATTAACTCGGCTCGTATTTGTACTGACAATTTCCCCCAAAGCTTTCAAACTTTGGTGGACCTCGGATTAATTAATGGGCCATTGTTTCTGGCACTAGGCGAAAAACCCCAATCCCCACCGGTTCAAACCACACATTCCCCACCGGTTTTGAACCGTTCTTGATTTGGGGGGTGCTAAATCCCCAAAGATTTCCCACCGGTTCAAAACCGGTGGCAAAAACCACTTTACCCACCAGTTTTGGAGTGAACCGGTGGCAAAAACATGTGATTTATCTTATAGCTAGAGGACTTTTCCCACCGGTTTTCAAGTGAACCGGTGGCAAAACTATAACATTTCCCACCGGTTTTCACACTGACCCGGTGGCAAAAGTGCCCCAAAAAATTAAAAAATAAAAAATTTTTTTTTTTTTGCATTTTTTTCACTTAAATTGTACCAAATACTTATATATAATCATAATATACATAAAACACATATATTTGCCTCAATAACTTGTAATATTACACTTTAAAAAACTAAAAAAAAAAAAAAAAAGTTTCCAATAGCTATATGCTACCTGTTTTGCAATTCTGGCTGGTGCATTTTGCTCCTTGTTGTTGGTGCTGCCTACTGTTGAGTGTTACAGCCTATTAGTCTGCATGATGCATATGAAAGATATTAAATAATGCACGCCATTACAAAAACAAGTATATCCAGTGAAAAGTCGAGAGTCTATGGATTGGGACTCGAGAAGTCGAGAGTCTATAACTCTAAAAGCTTCTCACATAATAATAATCAATGGAAAAAATATAACACTGCACTAGCACAAGTTATTCAGAGTCCAACTGAGAATTAATTATAACAATACTTTTCCTCATCATTTAGGTGTAACTGCTTGTATTACTTTGCATTTTTTTGACCTAAGAGTTCATAACAATTGACAGATTAAAATGGAAATAAGTCACACACCAATGACAGATGCATATGGAGCAATTCTTTCATGGAAAATTGGAGAGTAATGCTGTGAGTAGTCAGCCTGAAGAGAAAAAAAAAATGCACAGACAAGCGAAAGAAATTTCCACTTCAAACACAGATTATATACCTAGTGAAAAGCTTATATTTTTCATCGCAAGCTAAAAATTGAAACAACGAACAGCTAAGAGAAGATGAGGGACCAGGACACTCTGCCTACCTAAACACTCTCCACATAGCATGCAGACGTGCCATTATTGTTAATTAACATAGTATGTGCAGACAGCCAGTTTATTCTCAGTATTATGTTATTATAATCATTTCAGGTCCAGTTGCGGTAAAGATTTTAGGCAGACATCCCAAACTGCTTACTGTCATTCTTTGACTTTTTTATTTCATAATAAGGTGTAATGTTTGACACATGAGCAGCCAACAACAGAGTACACAAATAAAAGGGCAAGGTGTCCTCAAAACACACATATCACACAAGTTAGCCCAATTCATCATGTGCTTTTCATACAGGACAAAGCAGCCTCGAGCTAAACTTGTACCTTTCTGTTCTGGGTTTTCTACATGGACTAGAAACTATAATTCGTTTTTTGGTTACGAGTAATTGAATAAATCCAACATAAGATGAACAAGGGTTTCCTCTTTATATTTCTACACATTACCTACTTAAAACTCTGCCCTCAAGAAATGAAAAGAATGTATCCAATTCTTCCAGTAGTCTGAGCTAGAATTCCTTATTTCAAAGAAGTAAATTGTATGAACTCTTAACAAAGACAGGGTATCTGTGAAAGTTTTAATTCCTGGGAGCAAATTTATGTTGAAACCTAACTTTTGAGTTTTGAGGACTAAAAGATTGTAGTTCCAATCAGTCTAATTGATAAAGAAACCAGGTGAAAAGAACAAAGCCATAGAGTCTCTCTTTTAGACACCTATGGTTTCAAGAAGTTTTCTCAAAACATAAAAACTTAAAGAATTCATAAGTGCTGACTACAAATCGATAACAGAAAAATATATTTTTTCACCAAAATGGTTTCTCAATGTATAAATCAAGAGGGGCCTATGCCATTACATATTCATAGTTCTTTGCATTGTCCTAAGCAATTCTGAATTTGGTTTTACCAATACTGGGTTCACTTTTTTTAGAATTTGAAGAAAGTTTCCCAAACTAACTAAGCAAAATTAGGAACATTGAACAAAAACATGAACTTTCAAAAATATAAAGAAATGACAGTGGCTTTACGAATTTTATGCATATTAAGAGTCCGTATGTTGGAGCTATTCAAATTCCTTAAACAAAATCAATGGTGAACAACATAGTAATATGCACATAAGAGTGATACAAGTATGCTAATTAGTTCAGAAAAATGTACAAAAATAAGAAAAACAATAGATGAAGTAGATATAATTGATTAATTGCCATATGAAACAAATTAGACAAAAATCCTAGGCTTACCATGCCCAATAGTAATGCAGCTGTTAACCCTGCACCCGGGCCCTTCACTCCCTGAAAGATCATATTATTCAATGTTAACCAGTTAAATAAATAATAAGGTCCTCTCACTTAATTATATTAGGGTAGAAGGAGGAGGCACAACAGTATATATATTAGTTAAGGATAATGAAAAAGAAGAACTGACCTTTGTGAGAAAATAGGTTGGCCATGATGCGAAAGCAGAAAATACTGGTGCAGTATACACACAGACAAAGGGATGTTCACAGAATGCAGCAACCTATCAACACAAAACAATGTTAATTCCTTTTCTCTCAGGTCAAGAACTAAAAAAAATTACTAGAAATAGAAATTGTAGAATATAAACAGAGATTACATGAATCAGTGAAGCACACAATAAGATACAGACCAGAGTTGGGACAAATCAGTTTAATTAAAAAATGGAAAATTTGCTTTCATTGACAGTGTAAGACATTCTTTGTGAGAAACTGAAAATTTGCCGTTCATTGACAGTGTAAGACATCAGCTTTCAGCCATTCACAATATCACATACTATAAAAGTTTGTAAAAGATATCATTAATAGAAAAAGAGGACAAAAAGGACACTATATAGATTAACACCGTAACAAACAAGGTGTAGACTACAGTGATATTGCACTACCTTAGACAAACAAGGTTAAGTTGATAGAACTGAAATGCATTATGCATTATCAGAAAATGTATTATCCTTTGACAATTGGATTCACAATCTCCCATTCTGCTTTCATTCAATAGAATATATGGCTAGCTTTCTCAGCAAAAATTCAGTGATCGTTATCAGTTTAAACATCGTCCCATCTCCTCATGTTTTTCATTAACATATGATTAGTCATTTCTCATAACCCACAAACAACACAAAGGTTTTAATAACTAAAAATAAATGGGTAAAAAAAGTCACTAAGATATATAAGCCAAGTACCCCCAAAGTCAAATCTAACAAATTTGAATTAAATAAACAGTAGAAACAACAACAACAAAACAAAATTCATATATCGCACTATTTGTCATTGTTATAGAGTCCTTCCAAAGTGAAAGCTTGTAGGTTGCAGAAACTTGGAACAATGAAGTATATCATGTCATACGTGTTTCTAACTTTAGTTAATGTGTCTTTCATCACACACACTGGAGCATTGCAGTTAAGATTGAATCCTTTAGTTCACTGCTTCGGTTAACAAAGGAGCTTGGCAAATATCATGACCAGAGAAACAAAGATTGTTTATTAACTAAAACTTAGAGTTGAATCATGATAAATCATAAATTAGCTTATAGCTCGTCCAGTGACTATTTCAAGGCACAGATCTTTAGATATCTTATCAACAGAATCAATAATTTGACAGCTAAGACTCTAATTTGTTCTAGCTTACTTTGTAAGAAATTAAATTAATAGAACTTATCTAAATATATACAAGCTTATCTTTAACTTTTCAGAAAATCCTGAACTTATCGTCAGCTTACCTGAACTTATAATATCTTGGCAGAACTCATATTATTTCCCTGTAGTAGCACTAACTTATTTTGTTTAAACTAAACTTGTTTGAACTTAGTTTGTCTAATATAAGTCATAATAAGCTATAATAAGTTAAACCAAATGGACCCTTAAGATAGTAATATGAACAAGACCTAAAAGTTAATCTATTGTGGATATTATGATTTTCCTGAAAGAGCACTAAAGCTTGGCACCCAAATTTGTATTTCAAAATAACCTACACTATTCAAGAAAAAAAAAAGTAGATAAACAACGTCCGCACTAAAAGCAGCCACAGCAACAAAATTTGCTACAGAGCAAGATGATCAAGATTTACATTGATAACATTATTTTTCAAAATACCATTATATGAAGAACTGGGTCTCCCTCAATAAAATTAGCTTGGCATAAATTCTGTGAAACTATTAAAAGCGAAAGTTCGAAGAAATTACAGTTAACTGATAAAATTGTCCCTACTCATCAGTAGTATCACTAGTGTGAAAATGAAATAGCAACTTTACAAACATGGAAAAATCGAAGAAATTACAACTTACTAACAAAATTGTTCCCACTCATCAATAATTTCAAATCATACCAACAATCACATTTTCAGCTTTGAATATAAGACTCTAGAAACGCTAAAAAAGGGTCTCGACAAACTTATACTTATGATGCACAATTACAGAAAAAATTAAACACAGACTAACATAACTAAAAGGGTGACTCCTGTCAAACCAACAATGACATATGAAACATAAGTTGTAAGCTCAAACATAGTGTAAACTGCCAATACAAGACTGATCATCATACTTCTAGTAGCTTTTATAGGAAAAGAAAGCACAGTAAGGATATGCAAGCAAACCATAGGAATTTCTGTGTCTTTAGTACCGGCTAAGGATCGTTGGTTAATGTTAGCAGATCCCATTAAAACATACTCATCATAAATCTGCGGTACTTGTATGAATCTGAAATCTGATAGAATCATGTTGTCAGGGAACACATATTCAGCTTCATTTTATTTAAAAAACTATCAGTATATCATCTATCTAATGATCAACTTAAAAATTGAAACAAAAACACACGGAAGTCCTAACAATTTCAAGCATAACAAAGAGCAAAAAAGCAGATTGATTACTAAATTAAGCATCACCAAATTAAAGTTTACTAAACCGAACACAAAAATCTAGCAGTGTAATAATCTCACCCATAAACTGCAATACAAACCCAAAAATCTCAACAAAACACGAAAAGCTATAAATCCGACAATTCAATAACACAACATCGCTAGCAGATAAAATTTCATTACTGTTCAACCAAAAACAGAGAAATCTTCAAAACTTAAAACTTAAAACTCGAAAAAGCACATATTTTTAGGGTTATTTGATTCAATTATCAAATTATGCTCGAAAAATAACATATTTTAAGGGAGTTTGATTCAATTATCAAATTAGGGTCAAAAAATCAGAGGGAAATTGGATTCAAACATCAAAAATAGTTGAGATTTCGAACCCTAAACTTACCGCATTAACAATTAAAATGAATCAATGTGGTAAGTTGAGGAAGTCAATGTTTGTAATTTATGAAACAATGGAAAAGGTCAGGAAATACCCACTTCAATCATGAATCCTGAAAGAGGAAGTATAACTAACAGTAATAGAGGGTTTGACCTCAACCCAACCCAACTGTTACAACATAATCCACCCAAAATCTCAAAGCAAACCACAAAGAACAGAAAACCCTAAATCAACGACTAACCCTAGATTGCGAAGCTATTCAATAGACTAGGAAGACCACGAAATATTTCTTACCTCGAAGCTGCCACAATGGAGTTGGAAAGCTCGGAATGCGCTTCAATGGAGGTCACAAAGCTCGACAGTATGCACTTCAATGGAGGAGATAGCTATATATGGAGAGAAAGAGAGGAGTTGCGCGGCAATGGAGGTGAGAAAGCCCAGGGAATGCGCTTCAATGGAGGACAACCTATGCGTGAAGGAGATGGTGAGGGCAGGCGAGAACGAGAGAAGAAGATTAATTGAAGGGGAAGCAGGGGAATGAAATTGTTCGTGCTGAAGGAATTGAAGAAGAAGAGTATTTCACGGTTTTTTTTTTTTTAATTTGCGTACTTTCCCCACCGGTTTGGGTTGAACCGGTGGCACATCCATTTACCCTTTTTTTTTTTTTTAAACAACACATTTAGCACCGGTTCGAAAACATACATTTGCCACCAGTTTCAAAGGAACCGGTGCGAAAAGTAAATATCCGAATCCCGCCCAGATCTTTTCCCACCGGTTTTTAAGAACCGGTGGAAAAAGGGGGTGCCTTTTTCAATTTTTCTACTAGTGTGGTAATTAATCTTTTTCACTCTAGTTTGCGTAGTTTAAATTGTGTAACGGGTCCTCACAAAAAAGAATAAAAAAAAATTGTAACGGGGTGTGCTGGGGGGAGCCGAAAAAATGGGATTTGGTTCATATTTTGAAAAATACCTCTTAACACTTTCAATTCCTAGATTCTACGTAGCACATAAGACTGATAAGAGTAATTAATCTTTTTCTCCTTTCAAAATAAAAAAAAAGTAATTAATCTTTTTCACAGTGATTTGCACAAAGTGTTTGGAAAACAATTCCTTGATAGCAAATTAGAGCACTACCGACAGTGAGTGAAAAAGCCCTCACGAGTAAAAGTTAAGGTGTTAAAAAAAAAAACCGATCACCACAACAATGAGAGGAAATCCTCTCATGGCTGAGGAGAATTAAAAACACGCAGCAGATGAGGAGAAATAAGGAGGAACTGTAAAAGTTTAGCGCTTGCTGAGGCCAAAACGACGCCATTTTGGTTGCTAACTCAGCAAAAAAAATTTAAATTGCTGGCAACTGACGCGCGTCAGGCCAGCCAATGGGGATGCAACACGCGTCATTGCCAGGAAATCCAACCAATCAGAAAATTCCCCTTTTTTGCAACGGTAATATAATTTAAATGGTAAATAATGCCGTTTTAAATATATAAAAAAAAAAAAAAAAAAAAAAAAAATCACCAACGGCCATAAAATTTTTTCCTCTATAAATAGACATGCATTTTGATATACTTTCAAAAACCCAAAAAATCTCTTATATTCACTAATTTCCCAAACCTCAAATAAAAATCTCTTATGTTCTTTAACCGTAATTAATTGAATAAAAAGAAATTACAAAAAAAAAAATTCAAAAAAAAAATTTTTTTTAATAATTATTACATTATAATTAAAATGTAATTATAAAAAAATAAATATTACATATTTTTAATTGTATTGGAAAGTTACATATGTAGTATAAACATTATTAAAAAAAAAGAGGAAAAAAAATGGTGATATGTATTATGGTGGGGTATAGTAAATAGGGGAGGATAAAGTGATGAGGAGTATTTTTTTAAGCATTGATGTAGTAAAAAAAAAACCTCTCATGGGAGGAATTGGATGGGAAGAGTGAGAAAGTGGGTAGAGAGAGATTGAGGGGTTTGTTTTCTCCTCAGTGCTGATAGTGGTCTTAGAGTTTGTGAATATATTTTGTTTGGGTATCTTTGGGCCCAAAGCCCAGAATCTAAAGAAGCACACAGGTCATTTACGGTATATGTTTTGTTTATCCATTTTAACTTGTATGCCGAACATTATGTGTAAAACATATTTGAATATTTCCTTTAAAAAAATAAAAATAAAAATTAGTATCGAAAGCAATTTTTGCTCATGATGAGGGTTTCCTAATACTTCCTCTGTTCTTTTAATATCGCATCACAAATATTGCATCACTTCCATTTTAGGACAAAAAATATCTATGTTCACACTGCAAATACCTAACATACCCTTACTTTTTCATACTTACTTTTTATTTTATCTGTACATTACATGGACAATTTTGTATTTTTACGTTTCTCTCTTTTCTTCTTACTTTTTTTTTATAAAAAAAATAGAAAAATTTTCACATATATAGATTAGAGCTTACATTCAGGGTTGAATAAGAACAAATAATTAAGCTATAAATTTTGCTGCATGAGCAATAGTCCAATATGGGTTTTATTGAAAATTCATGGTGTTTTTAAAAAGTCTACACTATCTTTTAGTTATTATTAATTGTTAGGATTTTTGCCTATGGGTTTTTACCTTTCACTTGAAAGGATTTTATTAGGATTAGGATTATTAATATTCTATCTTATTAGAATATGATTATTAGTTTCCTATCTTATTTTTGTACGATTTTTCACCCTATAAATATGGGTGCATATCAATAATGAATGAAGAGAGATTTGTTTTAGGAATTAATCCTTTGAGGGTTGCTCGTTTGATTGTTAATCAAAAACATCACTTGTTGCGACTCATGATCATCTTCTAGTTGCGACCTGGAAAAAACCCTCTATTCTTGCGAGAATTAGAGTACTATCCTATTAATTTTTGTGTAATTCTTTAGTTCTTGCTAAAATCCAAAGATCCAATGTTATTATAGCTTGCGAGTCTTTTGATTATCTTGAGAGATCCGCATCAAATTTGTAAAACTAAACCGTAATCTAGCTTTCATAAAAGACATTATCTATATCATTATATATGGAGTATAATTTGAACCAAAAGCTAAAAAAAATGTAAAATAAGTATTAGTTTCCTATTGATATAACTCATATAAAGAGGGGGTAATTTAAGTATAAAAGGGGGTAAGTGTATATTAGTTAGAAAATTTGTCAATAGCCTAGATCATTCATGAAGGATAGACAACAAAAACATTAAGAAGTACCTCTTTTTATTTTTCAACTTTAATAAAATTTGGAGTAATGGTCTGCAATTTAATAAAAAGTATAAGAGTCGAAAGACACTGAAATGTCAAATGTAGAATGACAATTGATTACTTATTTATTTAGCTTCGATTAACTTAATTTGGACATCCACGATATAATTACAAAACATTTCTTAAGGCTTCCCTCTTTCTCTCCCCATATATACTCACTCCCTCCCTCATGTTCAGTTAAAATTCTGCCTCCTCTAAGCCAAGACACGAGCAAGTGAACAACCATTAGCTAACTCTAGCTAAGCGTGGTGGTTGAACGACTAAGCTATTTTGCCATCATTGTAAGGCAAACACCAACATAATGACATAGTAGTTTTTGAGTAGCTTTTAGTAGTTTGACTTGGTCAAACCACTACTTAATAATCAATCAATAAATCAAAGCCTTAATCCCATAAGTGGGGTCGGCTACATGAATCAAATTTGATTATTCAAATAAAATTGAGAGTTTGGTAGTGTAGTGGTTAGATTAGTGTTTAGTAATGAGGGAACAAAAATATATATTTTTATATGTAATACCTAGTTAACTGTTACTTTATCGAACACTCATACTTTGATTTCTTACCTTTACAGCTAACAACATGTTAACAGTTAACATTTAGTTGCATAACTAACAGTTTCCCTCCCAACTATATTTTACCAAACATGTCCTAATGATGTACGACTCAAAAGGTTGAGCGAGAATGAGGAAAGAAAATTGATTAAGGATCTTGAATTGAACTCAATTTTCGATTGTTTGATTAAAGATTATTATGTTATTCACCAAAAGTTGATCATCTAGTGACCGATAAGTGTAAATATAATGCAATCTAATGATGTGTTCATGTGTACTTATGTTGAGGTTCAAACTTGGCCGGAAATGCCGTCAACAAAAAAAAAAAAAAAAAAAAAGAAAGAAAAAAAAGAAAGAAAAAAAAAACTTGGCCGGAAATGCCTACTTTGGTCCTAGAAGTCCAATCCTATTCAATGTTCGGATATGATTTTTTTTGGGCTAAATCCAATCCAACTACAGTAATTATTAAATCAAGTCACAAATCCCTGCACTTTCGGTCCTCAAATTTTTGTCATGCATTCTCCTAACTAACTTTATTCATTAAACCCAGCCCTACTAATCAATGAGTACTATTTTAGTCACTTCTCTTGTTTTGTTATCGTAAATGCAAATTTCACTCCATTCATTCAACCCATGTGATATGAGCCGCAACGCTTTTTTTGTGTGGTTGACAACACCGTGTGGCCGACTAAAACACATCAAAACTCTGACTCAGGTAACCCCTGATCGACCGAGTTTCCCCTGATCAACTGAATAACCCCTGACCAATCAAGTAACCCATGATTAAGTAACACCTGACCAAGTAACCCATGACTAAGTAACTCCTGGCTGACCAAGTAACTCTTGGCCGACTGAGTAACCCCTGACCAAGTAACCCTTACCGCGAAAAGTCAGTATTAAGGAATTTTCTCTTCAGCAAGCGAAAGAAAGTTGATCAAAGCCTGTCGCGGCATCACCTACTCCTAACAAAATGAAAAGTAGCAAGCGTGACCGAGTAACCCTGACTGACTGAGTAAACCCTGACCAAGTAACCTCGACCACACGGTGTGACTAGCTACATATGAAACTAACACTATGAGTCCCACTCCCACTAAATATCTCACTTTTTTTTTTCTTTTCATATTTCATGTGATGTGGAGACCTTCGATAACACTTTCTCATGATCAATTTTTTTTTACTCATACTTTTCCACTATTTGCCAAAAAATCCTATATGGTGCCTACACAACAACCTCTATTTTAAAATTAATCATAACAATTTGACTTTTGTATTATTTATATAATTATTTTGACTATTTTTTAACCAATATGTAAAAAAAAAATGTTGTTATGTAATATGTTTTTAGTCTTTAGGTATATTTTTATTGTATCAACTTTTTATATTTTACTCCATGATAGAGAATTACAAAATTTCCTTAAAAAAAAGAGGTAATTACAATATTACGATAAAATTGTACTGTAATAAGTGTGTCAATCAACTAGTGCGATCAGTTTAAAACAAATTAGGCTTTATTCTTTTGAGCTTCTGGGTAGCCGAAGCAAAGCAAAGCAGAGCAAATTGAATCAACAGAGCAGAACAAATTTTAGCAGAGTAGAGTAAAGAAGAGCATAATAGAACATAGTAGCTCAAAAGAATAGGGTCTTAGTATTTCTAAAGTCCATGCTTAACTGCATAAGAGGACAATAATTCAAAGACAGATAGAGTAATTATTTAGGGTAATTTTAATTTTATTTTATTTTTATTTTTTTTCAAAAAGAAAAAATGGCAAACGAAGAGGCCATCACGTGGAAAACACGTGGCTTGAAACAAGGCCTTGTTTCCGGCATTCTTTTGATTCTCTGTAACACCCAAAAAAATCAAAATGTCCCTCGAAAACTGCACTTCATTTTGAATTTGAAATGCATCGAATCCATCCAATTCCACCAAACTTCAAAAATCAAAAATTAAAAACCCTACTCCACCTTTAAACCCCTCTTTTCTCTCTCCTCCTACTCTCTCACTCTTTTTCAAAAAATTCCCAATTTTATTATATCTCCTCTTTTTATCAGCCGTTCAAATAAACCCTAGAAATTCCCAATCACCTCACATTTTCAATCGTCTTCACCCCACCATAAACAAGAGCCTTATTTGATTCAGACCCACTTTAGTATGGCCAAAAAGAAAACTACCCATCAAACTCAAACCCCACAAAATCCCACAAAAATGGAGGAAAACAACCACCAAACTACCGCCGCCATTGATGACCCTTCTGCAAATGACAAGGATAAGCTCAAAAGCTTGCATTCGTTGAATGCAATGCTTCTTAAGGAGACTGTTGAGAAGCGGCAGGAGATTAAATCGCTTGACTCGGAGTTGACTCGGTGTAAATCGGAGGTTGAAGCGTTGAGAGCTGAGTTGACTCGGGTGAAGGATGAAGGGGCTGAAGTGGAGGTTGTGAAGGAGGTTGTGTCTGTTTTCATGGAGTCGGAGATGGTGGGGTTGTTGAGGAGAGAGAAAGAAGGGGTTGAGAAGAGATTGGAGGAAGTGGAGAGAGAAATGGGGGTTGTTGTGAAGGAGAGGGATGAGATGGAGAAGGCGAAGTTTGATGGTGATTATGAGATTGGATTGATGAAGAAATTGGAGAATGATCTTAGGAATGAGATTAGGAGAGAGAAGGAGGGTGTTAATCAAGCGATTCGAGAGCGAAATGAGTTGAATCATGAGCTGGGTGTTCGAGCGGAGGAGATTAATCGATTGAGGGAGAAGATTGGTGTGGCGGAATCGAAAGAGAGGAGTGTTGTTAAGGAGTTGGAAGGGTTGAAGGTGAAGTATGAAGTTTCGGCGAAGGTGGTGAAGGAGAAGGAGGAGGAGGTTGAGAGGATGAGGAGTGAATTGGGTTTGATGGAGAAGAATCGTGAGGGTTTGAAGGGAGAAATTGAGGGTTTGAGTGGTGAAAAGGAGGCGGTTTCGAGGGCGAATGATGAGTTGTGTGACGAGAGGAGGAAGAGTAATGTGAGAATCAATGAATTGGAGAAGGAAGTTGATCAATTGAATGGTGTTGTTTTGAGTGTTAGGGAGGATGAGGAGAAATGGCGGGAGAAGTTTTTTGAATTGGAGAAGAGTAATGCTGGGACAGTGGCGGAATTGGAGGAGGCTAAGAAGGGGTTGAGTGATTTGCTGGAGGAGAAGAATGAGAGGAAGAGGGAGATGGAGAGGTTGAAGGGTGAGAAATCGAGTGTCGAGGCGAGGTTGGGAGAGTTAGAGAAGGAGCTTGAGAGTGCAAAACAAGTTAGGGAAGAACTTGTTGAATTGGAGAGTAAGTTCAAGGAGGTGAGTAATGTAGTTTCTGGGTTGAAGAATGAGTTGTTAGAGGTTCAAGGAGAGTTGTCATTGGTGAAAGAATCGAACACGAATAATGTCGAATTGAACAAGAAATTAGCCTCTGAAATTGATGATCACAAGAGTGAATTAACCCGAGTTACCAAGGAAAGGGATGAGGTTAGGAAGACCTTGGATGAGGAGAAGAAGAATGGGATGACTTTGCAGGTTAAGGTATCGGAAATTTCGAAGAAAATGGAGGATACTGCGAAGGTGATTGAGGGTTTAAGGACTGCCAGTGATTCCCTTGTAGGAGAAAAGAAAGAGATTGAGAGCAAGTATAACAAATTGAAGGAAGATAAGGAGTTGATTGAGAAGGATTTTGCCACACACAAGGGGGTAGTCAATGAGCTAGAGGATACTATGAAGGCGAAAACTGAGATGTTCGAGTTGGTGGTGTCTATGGTGCGAAACACTGTCACCCAACTGTCTATGGAAAACGAGAAGAGAGGTGATGATGCAGGGATCAAGGCGAATGAAAGAAGCATCAGTGGTGAATTGAAACCGATTTTGTCAGAGTTGGAGGCGATGAGGTCGGTTTTTAAGAAGAGGGATGAGAAGGTAGGAGAGGTGCAACAGAAAATGGAGAGTTTGCAATACTCTTTGTTAGAGGAAAGGAAGAAGAAAAGCTTCTGGACTTTGGTTTCTTCTGCAACAACAATTTTGGCTGCTGTTGTTTCATTTGCTTATGCTTCAAGGGTTCGTTGATGAGTGAATAGTGAAAATCCTTTTTGCTAAAAAAACTTTAGAATGACAAAAATAGTTGACATTTGAAAACTAAGATGTTTTCTTCTTCTATGAAAGAATGACTGTTTAATTTTGTTTTACTTACTACTACTAGTATGTTTTTGATGAAAAGTAAATTTTGCAATGCAATAATAATGAATAATTAGATGATGATGATAATGATAATGCATGCATCTTGTATTCTTGTTTGGGTGCAATTAAATTCCATCCGTGTTCTCATTTAGGTGTATTTGGAAACATAATGTAACGGGCATAGTCGTATTCGCATTGACAACGACAAAGGAACAAATGGTACGGAATTATAATAGCTGTTTGCAATTTGAGAAAGGGAGATATATTGTCCTATGAATAAATCCAAAGTCCAACCACCAACAATAATGAAATTATTAAGGGGAGTGTAGGGTGTTGTATACTACTATTACAAGGGGGCAAGCCCCAGTTTCTCATTTAGAGAAACGAAACTTGTATCTTTAATGGCATTTTTGTGATTATGAGTTTCTATTTTAGATTCATTCTTTTGCTGACTGTATTAATGGGTTGGAAAAGTAGAAATTAACATAGAGTTCACGCCGTTTGTTATCATCTTCCATTTTCGAGAACCATCTTCAATGGCGCTAAAAACCAGTTGCATCGTATGAACGAGATTTACCCACATTATCAAGAACATTATACATTCGGGTCGCTAAATTTAAAGAAAACCCTAATAAAAAAATATAGAAATTAAGGGAAAGGTTAACCCTAATAGGGTAGATGTTTTGTCGAAGGAATTGATGATTCCTCGACTTCCATTGTTGAATAATTGAGGTTTCTTTAACAGTTGCAGTGTTGCTGTTGAGGGAAGGAGAAACGGTGTATGCGTGTAGCTAACATCGTCTATTGATGACATCTACAAAGTTTGTAGGAAATTACAATGTTCTCCCTAATTAACAGACTGAAATGACTAACATACCCTTAGAGATACTTACAAAGTTTATCAATATGAGAAACTTGTATTTACCTATTACAAGGTTTAGAAGTGTATAACGTGGAGTCAAAAATCTCAACTAAGTAAAGAACCAATCAATGTAACTTGTTTGGCAATTTGCTTTACTATGCCAAAAAAATCCAACTACAATCAAATCATATTCTGTATGTTTAAAAGCACACTTTCAAATTGCATGCTTTCATAGACCACACAAATTTACTATTCACTTTTCAGGCCCTCCCTCCCTCATTGAGGAAAAAGGACGAAAAAAGTGAGTGTGACAAATGTTAATCACATCAAATTGATGATGATTTAAGTAAGAATAATTGCTGTCTGTTTTTCCAATCATTTCAATTAGACTCATAAGAAGTTCCAAAAGAATAAAATTGAAACCATGAGCTAATGGTTAGCTAATACTCAGTACGGAGAACTCCGTACAGAGTAGTGTCTATTACGGGACTTACGGAGTTGGATTTTTTTGATCTGATGGATGTGAGAGTTTGATGCTGTTCGAGGAATCGTGTAACTAAAAGGATGCAAAGCAGTTGGCTCTAATTACAGTGAATTAAAGCTTTAGAGGTCGGCTGGTATAAAAATATCGCCTCAACTGTGTGCTTACAGGGGTTGCATTTAGGCACACTGCTAATCAAAAGAAGATGAAAAAAGAACAGAGAAGATACACAAGGACCAAATTGACAGAAAAGAATTAATGGAGTAGACTAGTAGAATCTAGTATAACATTCAAAAAATCTCTTAAGAAACTTCACTAGATCTAACAGACAAGTAATATCCCCTATTATACTTCAAAACTCGCCTGCACCTCTGCCCTTGCACCTTGTGTTAGGGAGGGAGAGTATGCGCGAATTCATTCCAAAATCCAAAATACAGGTATGACAGCTTGCTGAGTACAACAAATAGGCATGAAAACAGAAGTTGCCGAGTAAAGAGTTTCAAGAACATCAAACAAGAGAATTGATCGTAGAAGGATAAATAGCATAAGATTGATCAGCACACTTTACATTTAATATATTGAAGATATATATATATGTATACACATACAGATTTTACAGTATCTATGAAGAAACATGTTGCCCATGTTCTTTAATTAGTACTATACTACTATTAGCGTAGTAGCAAGCTCCATTCGGCAGAGCACCACAGCCTGTCTAGTGATCTACTTCTCCACCTTTTCGGCCAGAAGCAAAAAGAAACAACCAGCAATTGCCCCGAATTTCTCACAACTCTGTAAAGACCTACTACTACTATCAACTTCATACAGTAATGGAAACTGCCCAGTTTTAAGCAATTCCACAACTATCAAACGACACTACTAAAATTCAGTTTTAAGCCGTTCTGCACCAGCAAGAAAGCCCAGCAATCATCGCTTTGACCAATGAAGGCAGCAACTAATTATCTACCCATACGTATTAAACAGATATCAAAGAAAATAATTAGCACTACTCACATAGTAAGTTGCACACTAGGAAGGAGCGAGGTGCCCCAAAGTGACCTGTATTAACCTTTCTTTTGTCATCTGATTGAACTAGCTACCCATTAAGACCCATAAAGTCCCGGATTTCATCCATGACAGTGTAGAAGTGACAGTTATTTGGCAACAAGTAGAACCCAATTGTTGCCTCCTCCAAATATAGAAGCTTCACATCTTGGCCATCTTTTTTCAGCCCTTCTACATAGGCCAATTGCCAATCTTGAATAAGATCCAACCCCGCCACCACCACAAGACTCTTAGGAAACTTCAATCCTTTGAGGCTTCGACCATGGGGACCAAATGGATTGCATGCTGGATGGTCCCGAGTTTCCCCTTCAGGAAGAAATGCTCTCCAATACCAATCGCGGTCTTGCAAAGTCACAAAATATTTCCCATCCAAACGATCTTCTGATTTAGTCCTCTCTTGTCCACCAAACATAGGATTGAGAAGTATGTTTCCAAGAACTTCAATTTCAGAATCAATTGCTCGTACAGCAACATTGTGAGCTATATTGCCACCAGAACTATCTCCGGCCAAGTATATATGTACTTTTGAGTCCTTACTCCGGAGCCAATTCTTTGAGTTCACCCACTTGAGAACAGTCCATCCATCATCATAGGCACAAGGATACCTATTTTCAGGGGCACGCCGATAGTTCACAGAAATCACAACAGCCTTACAAACCCCAACTAACCGCCGACAAAGTATGTCATAGATAGCACTATTGGCAGATGAATGGGCAAAGCTCCCCCCATGAAAGAAGATTATCACCGGAACAACAACATCGGACTCAACAGGCTTTTCGAGATCAATAATACTCCACACTGGTCTAGTTTCTTGGTCTTGTTCTTGTTCTTCTTCTACTTCTTCAGCTATGGCTGGACGGTATACCCTACAAAGGAGGCTTGTACGACGATCAATGATAACATCAAAGGAAATAACACCATCAACCGGCTTTGTATCAGCAGGAACTTTACGATCAAGGTATTCGGCCAGGTAACGATTAAAAGTGCCATCAGGACGCCGAAGCATATTGTAATGCACTTTGAAATTTTGGATCAGAATCCATGTATTCAGTGGTACAACCCTCTATACATTACAAAAAACAAACAATTGAACAAATATCAACTTCCCTGGCCATTTTAACAAATATATATCAACATAAGAACACAAAATTAACAAAATCCCAAATCAAATTCAACATTAATCGTACCAAAAAAAAAAAAAACTATTTCCACATTTAGGCATTACCCAATTAGCTCAAATTGATCTGTACAGAAATAGCAAAATTAGCTTGCTTGCTATAATTACTTAATTGCAGAATTTAAACCCTATAATTAGTCATACCCACCAACAAAATGAACCCATTCAGTGTGAGAAAGACTTAAACCTAAAAGCCCCCAAATGCTAAAAATTGCTATTAAAGTACTAAATTAACATAATCAAAAACAAATTAAACGCATAAAAGACAAAAAGATACAATTTTTTTTTTTGGCAATATAGCAGTAATTATCCCTCAAATTAAACCCCAGCAAAACTGAAATAACATCAGACCCAGAAAAATTAAGATATCTGGGCAAAATAAGAACACAATTAATAAGACAAAATTAAGATTAAAAAAAACGAAAAAGGTGAAAAATTACCTTAGACTCATTAACATTAACTTCATTATTTCCAGCCATAGAGAGAGAATCTTGCGAAGAACTCAAAAATCCAGATAAAATCTCCAAAGCCCCAACTCAGATAACATCAGAAATTCAACATAAATCTAACACAGACCGCGTGAAAAGGACAGGAAAATTAAAGAAGCAGCAAGACCCAGAAAATTATTTATTATTATTATTATTTTTTTTTTTTAATTGAGAAGTGATGGGGGTTGAATTGTTGAAAGTAGGAGTAATAAATAAAGAAGAAGAAAAAAAAAGTGGGCAGAATAATAACCAGTGTGGAAATAGCTGCAATTTGTAAAGATACTTAAGATTAAAGAGAAAAAATAAATAGAAATAAAAATTTGAAAAATAAAATAAAAAGGGGTTTAAATTTTTCTTTCTTTGTTCTGCAACAAAACAGAGGAGACAAAGACAGGGAAGAAAAGAAGAGGAGGGGGAGGAGAGAGAAAGAGGGTGTGCAGGATAAAAACGTGAGGCGTAAAATAGTGACAACGCATATGCCACGGCTAACTAGCAAGTGGGGCGAATTGAATTTGGACACTATTGAAGAACAACAAGATGAAGAAGAAGAACAAAGAGGGGAGAAAAAATTTAAAAAAAAGTTTTATTTTTTGAGGTGTTGCAGAAGCTATTTTTGTAGCGTCTTATCAAAGTTGGATATTAATTCAGATTTTAACAAATTTGGTGACGATATGAGTTTTGATTTTTTATTAAATTGTTTGTGTTGTTTATTTGGTAAGTGATGAGTATTGAGGAGTAATACCGACCTCCTAGTCCGTTTTGACGAGCTAGGAGGGAGGGGGTCGAGAGGGGAGACTGGGGGAGTGACTAAGTATGGGAAGTTTGAACGGTTTTAAAGATTTGTTGGGTTCAGAAAGTGAGGGGGGTTAGAGATTGACGAATTGTGTTGAATGTATGAGATTCGATGGGCGATGAAAATCTTGGGGAGGGATTTAACTTTTATTGTGATTTTGTTTTATGTGATTTGTCGGTTTCGATTTGTGATTACATTTTGGCGTTTTCCATTCAAATACATAGATAACGAATTAGTGATTTGTAGCTTCTTGCTACAAAATAAGCTATTAACATATGTTAATTGAATTTCCAATTCTATCACTTTCATTAATTGTATGTTTTGAGAGAAACTAATGGCCAATATTTGATTTTGATGGTACATGGCTTAACTCCACAACATAATCTTAAGTTCACCTAGTTTAGTATCGGGTCAAGTCAATTTTGAATTCAGTAAAGTTTGACCCAATTATTTTCAACTTTTTCTGAAGTTTATTATCTATGTTGAGTATAGGTGTACGTATATGTCTTAAATCAGTTATTGTGGGGGGCTTCTTGTCGTGGGAGTATTATATTAACACCTTTAAGGTTTAACACTTTAACCTAGCCACTATTTTGTAATTCATAGATTTCATACTATCCTAAAGATTGATAAAATTCTTCTTTAATATTTATTACCTTTTGACGAACGTAATTAACTCATTAGCAAAGAGCAAGAAGCCCATAGCTCAGTGGAGCTAGGCTTCGGTTCCCGTGGCAGTGACCCGGGTTTGAGGCTCATATCCCCCCTCCCTCTGTGGGTAATATCCCTGGATATTCCTATAATAGGAAATCAAGATGGGCCCACCCCTTACCCTTTATAAAAAAAATAAAAAATAAAATTAATTCATTAGCGAAAGCCGAAAGGTGTAATATCAAAAGTTCTTATTCTTTTGTTTAAAAAAAAAAAAAATCAAAGAATAAGTGATTTATTTAATTTTATTGCATCTGTCATAACAAAATTTGTGCACTACTTTTACAATTTATAGAGTACCGTAAGAGGGGAAAGTCACAATAAAATATGGTGGTCTTTTGGACGTTACATCTTTAGGAAATGCTACAATAATTTAAATATGGTTTGATAAGGGAATACAGTCGTATAAGATCTAATTTTATTCATCTCGATCAATACTTTATTAATATCGAATTTTTATTAGTATGAGATTAAAGTTATTTGCGATCAAATATTTGAATCAATATAAGGAAATAGAGGGAGTAATTTTTAGGGGTCTAGAATACTGGTCATATTTACAATAGCAAAAAAAAAAACAATTGCCAAGGAAAATGGAAGAATTAGTTAGATTTTTTACAGCCTCTGTTCCTTATTATGTGTAACAAATGAATATTTTATATCTCACAAATAATACCCCTTTTTTACACATAATAAAAACTAGAGATATTCCCTTTGTTGCACATAATAAGAAATAGAGGTAGTATTTTATTTTATTTTGAGCATATGGATGCGTATAATACAAGTAGTTAAGTAATGTAAATATAGAATAGTAAGAGTGGATTAATGTGGTTTGGTAACGTAAACTATGAAGATAAAAAAAAAAAAAAAAAAAAAAAAAAGTCACAAAGAGTACAAGTGTGTCAAATAACAAATCATAATGAAAATCGCAATTTTAAACAAATCCAACAATCCAAATGATGTTTTAAGTCAATGAAATCCTACAAAACCCTATTGTTTTTTTCTTTTTTTAGATTGATTTTATTAAGCAAGTGTATACTTTTTCCGTTCCATTATTATTGCAACAATTGGACTTTTACACTATTCATCACTCTTGTTTGACCATATATAATTTATACATTAAGTAAAATATAGTCATGTGGGATATTGTTAGATTTGTCTCATAAAATACTTTCACAATATCAACTTTTTATAATTTTTACTCTTATACAATTATAGATATTTAACATATAAAATGTGTGTTGGGATGCGTAATTTCATCCTTGTTGCACTATTATTAGGACGGAGGAAGTATTGTGCATGAAACCGCTAATTATCTCATTTTTTGTAACAATAAACTAATATTTTTTGTTCGATCAAGTACAAACCCTTAAATGGACCTGGTTCACACTAATTTATTGTGGATCATTAACATTAAAGACACTATGGTTGTTTTACTACTAATAATAATAATAAAAAAAATAAATAAATAAAAAAGTCACTACATTTAAATAGAGGTTATTATATTGAAATAAAAGTCATTTTGGTATTATAAAGGCTATAAGAGATTAATTTATTTTTTTTAATGAATTTTTTTATACACGGGTCAATATAAATAATAAAGGTTATTATGTTAAAATTAAGGTTACTATATTCAACGTAACGTCGTACTTCAGGTTCACAATAATATTAAAGGTAACACAAGTTTAAATAAAGGTTACTATATTAAAAATAAGGTTACTATGTTAAAATTAGGGTTGTTATGTTCAATATAATGTCAATTACGTGTGTATAAGTCTCAGCTCCACAATAATATTATTGTGGACTAGGTTTACACAAAAATTTTCCTCAATTTAGGAAAAAATGAATCAAGATGGATTTAGCTCAAAATTAGCTAATTGCGAATAAGATCGAGTTTATATCAAGTATGGGATCAGTATTCAAGCCGAGAATTCAAATTGGCTAGTACGAATGCGTGCATAAAAAGAGTAAACCCCAAGTCCAATAGAGTGGCCAAGTGCGGAAAGGGTACACATAGACATAGTCTATGTATACCCCACATAGACAGTCACTTTGGTGAATTTCTATTGGTTGAAAGTTTAGCCCCACCTTAACTCACCTCAAAAATTCTGTAAATTTCACTTTCAAATATTTTGGAATTGAAAATTTAAATTTCAAATTTGAAAATTGAATGATGACGGTGAATGAGAATCAGAGTAATTAAGGAGTAATTAGGGCAATTGTGCAGCTCGTTTATTAGCTAGAGGTAGCAGAAATTAGGTAGAGATGAGAGTGTGGTTAGAAGAAGTACCCCATAATGCTTATAATGTTGTGCTGCTAGATTTACCTAGCCTGGAGTAATATTATGCTCTGTTTTTCTATCCAAAAAAAAAAAAGGAGAAGGAGGTAGTCCAAGAAGGGTAAGCAACGACGAAGGACGAAATCAAGGAAAGTGAGGTGGTTCAAGAGAAGGGTAAGCAACGACGATGGGCAAAATTAGAGCCAAACTATGGCAAGGTTAAGCAAAAGAAATGTAATACCCTAGAAATTCCTTTCCTTTAAAATACCCATTTTGACCTTTTTAAATATACGAAAAAGGAAAATCTAACACATTACCGCCACCGTGAAAATGGCTAAGCCAAATATCAAAGACATACAACGGAAGACTATCTTTTAAAAACTCAAATGAAATAAAGTTTAATAAAATCAACTCAAATTTTAAAACCAACTTACACTAAAACAATAACTTGGAACCATTAAAGGCCCTTTAAAACCAAAATAAATATAAACTTTAACTAATGTTAGTGTCAACAATTACATAAATAATTCAATACAATAAATAACAAACAAAAAAACATGTAACCTCTTCGCTCAAACCCATCATGCTTGATATGCTTCATCACCTGAAAGCTTCTCTCTACTTGTCCCCACTACTCGCCATTAGAAATGGGTCGTCGTAGGGCTAAGGTAAAGATAAGGCCAAACAAACATACAAACACACAATCAGCAATGCTGAGTACATAAGCGTAATAAAACACACTAACATGCTTTCATCCTATCAACACACAACTTACCTTGTTGCACCAGTTCACAAGAATACAAGACACCCAACACTTAACTAGACAAATACTAATGTTCATTTAATTTTATTACGCATCGAATGGGTTTCCCCCTAACCTGCCCTAATAAAGGGGTACTAACACGGGAGCTAACCGTGCCAGTATAAAATAAATCACTCATAAGTGGCGGAATTCCTGCGCATAATAAAAAGGAATATACAGCGTCCTGTAATCCCAGTAGACGTTATGGTTAAATATAAAACCCCATAACTCCCCCATAAGTTCATACTCAAGGTATATATGTTCCAAGAGTTTTGGTGCGTAATCTCTTTCACTTTACGTTGTTTACATATTATTATACGGATGACACTCAAACCATCAATCAATCATAATAAATCATTCAAGCAATCAAATATACCAATTTAATTCTTGAATAATTAGTGTCCACATAAACTTAATAGTTGAACCCTTTTTAATCTACCTCAGTGTCAAAGACACCTTAAACGCATAATGCGCCGCAAATCTTATCCCGTGGTGTTTAAAACACCTTAAGTGCACATAGGCACCAAAATATAATTTAATCCTCGTGTACATAGGCACTTAAATAGCTCCTTCCTCATGCTTATAGCATCAATAAAAATTATATGAACCATCATAAAATTCCCTTTTCATATTCCAAACCAAATTAAACATTTAGTTTAATTACACATGCTTTCTAACATGCTAATAATAAAAGTGTGGTTCATAATTAACATGCCAATATAATTAATTCCAATCACCAATTCACCATAAACAATTCATAATACATCACAAATCATTCACCAACATCAACCCAATCAACAAATTCCAACCAACATCTATCATGATACTACTTGGAATTAATTAAACTAAGCCTAGCATGCCTCTACATATTCAAATAATTACTAAGTACACGAACGTACCTTGAATATGATCTCACAATCGCCACGACTTAATAAAATCACTCACTTGAAAGTCTCCTACAAACCAAAATTATAAAGAAGTATTAATACCTCTTTTACACAGCAATATATACACTCTTTAAATCACTCATAAACCCTCTAAAATAATCTGAAATTTAATTTAAAACCCTTACTTTTATTCCCAATTAATGGGTAATTAAAAATCCCTTCAAGAAACTTAATTATAGCTTATATATAAAAATTCCAGCATTATTAAAACATCTTAAATTGACATCTTAAATTGCTGTAATTATGTTTTAAAACACCTATTTCAATAATTTAAATCACCCACAATCAAATCCCATCAATATACAGTAATTTAGAAACCTAGGGTTTTCAATTTGGGGCTTTTTGATTAAAAACTAAATCTGAAAATTATATTAGAACATTAAACCTTCGTTAAAAATCAAAAACTATCCGAAACCATATTTAAAGGCTGAATTTGGCCACGAAAGGGTGGTGCTCACTACCAAAGATAGTGAGAATTGATTCAAACGTTGTTTACACACGAAAAAACACTATTTTTTTGTAAAAATTGGACGAGTTAGAATCTAAACGTGATTAAAACGTTAAAATTAAAAATAAAGGGGAAGGGAAAAATTAAGGAGAAAAGAAAATAAGAGGAGAGAGAAAAATTACCTTTGGGTGCACTCCACCCTAGGCATATGATGGGTATTTATACCCTCTCTCATAACCTCCTACCTACTACCCTTAATAATCCATTTCCTACTCAAACTAGGATTCCTAATCAAATTAAGATTTTGACTTTCTTTAAAACTTTGACTTTTAAAAATTATCTTTTTATAAAATAATATGCCCCAATATTTTTAAATCATAAAATAAAATATTTTCAAGATTATTTAATAATTAAAATATACTTTTAATCAAAGTCATTTTTATTAAATTAATGAAAACCCTAAATAATTCATTTCGAATTATTTAAATACTTTTAAGAAAATACTTAATTAAATTAAAATACATATAAAATACGGGGTATTATAAGAAACGACGGAGTTCAGGTGGTTGAATGTAGTGGGTCAAGCGATTATTTCAGCAGGAGAAACCTGAGTAAATTATTCATTTATATTGTTTTAGTACGAAAAATGGAGTTGAATTTTTTTTTTTTTTTAGTTTCATTTGTATTATTTTGGATTTTTGGTATCAAAAATGATTTTGTAAAAGATGTCTCAATAATAAAATTAGTATCAAATTATTAGATGTGGTATCAAACTAATGCATAGTACGGAGTATAAGTTATATAACATCATCTTCTACAAAAATGAACAAATTAATATTATTTTTGGTAAGAATAAATAAAACTGAGAAGGCCGACGACGTTTAGGAAGGGTTTTTAAGTTCCGTGGTTGGACGTATGGGGTTTCAAGGTCGTTTGTTCATGTGGCCGGGTTTCGGGATTTGGGTTTGGAGGTCGGTTTCAGCTGGGTGGTTTAGGTGGGTTTAAGAATTTAGGTTTTGAGGTGAGTGGTGAAGATGAGTTTAGCCATTTAGGGGTTTGGGTTTCGAGGTGGGTTGTTGAGGTGGTTTGGTTAGGTCTCGGGTGGCGTTTATGGAGGGGTTGGGTGGGCAAAAAGGTGGTCAGCCGCCGGCCAAGGGGAATATAAAAGGGTCAAGTTGTTTCGGGTGAAAACAATGGGACCTTGCCGAAGGTCCGATGAAGTGGTGAAGACTAGATTCGATCCAAGAAATGTTGGGCCGAAGGTTTCCTGCACAGTAAACACACGTAAACTAGCCTCGGGGGTGCTGCCGAGGAAGGCCCCTCCGATGCTAAAGTCAGTACAATGTGTAGAAAGAGAACACTATGCAAGAGAATTAATTGCTTGAGGCTTTGCTTGAATGAATGTAAAAATGTAATATTGATGGCTTTTATACCTCTGCATACATGGAGAAGTTGGGCTTTAGCCCAATTGGCTTGCCTTGAGGACTGATCTTTGACTTTAGCACAATTGGAGAGATGAACCTTGACCTTGGGCTTTTAATTGGATCATTTAATGCCTAAGCCCAATTGGACTAAATTGGACCCAAACAACTTGCCCCCCAGACCCGATTTGGAAGCATGACGGGTCGGGTTTGATTTAATCAGAAAAGGAGGGAAGTGAATGATTTAGTTAATCCAAAAATTTGAATTTAAACCGTAATTAAACCGTAATTAATGAGATAACAACAGTTAAGGCGGATAATTGTGGAAGTTGGACGGATAATGGGCGGTTTAATCGCAAGGTCGTGTGTTTAACGGTTCAAGCGTGAGGGAGGTGGCCTGGTCTGTTTGGTGGTCGACGGTGGATGGGGGTGAGGGTTTCCATGTAGTGGGGGTGGTGGTTATTTTAAGTTTATAATAATATTTAAATAATACAATAAGTACAGTCAAGTGTGTTATAAGTCATTTGATTTATCTAAAGAAAACTGCCCGTAAAAAAAATAAAATAAATAAATAAATAAATTATTTAAAGAAAAGTATCCTTAAAAGTCAACATATTTTTAGCTAATAAAAAGGTTTAGTTATTTGGAGCTAGCTGCGCAAAAGTTAGCTTATTGTTGAAAATATTTCCAAAATTAATTACTAAGAAGACTGCACTTGCACATTATGAAATATCTCAATTTTGCGTGACTCTATTATCTAGCAGGGAAATTTGATTACTTAAGTTTTTTGGGGGTTATCTTAAACTTTAATGGAGAAATCTAAGTTAAACATTTGCAAAAATTAAAAAAATACCATGATTAACGTCTGAATTTGCATGTTGATAAAATTGCTCGATTAAGATGTTGGTTTTGGCCCCTAATAATCCAAGTTGAGGTGAAATTTGTAAAGTTATATCTTAAACGCCTCATTTTGTGTAACAAAATATGTCTTGGTACAAGCATGTTTGTTTACTGTCTAGCAAATCGAAGTGTTTTTGAAATTATTTTTTTTCCAATTTATTAGTGACCACAAATTTAACTAAATATGACTTAATTTTTATCTTTATCTAATTTGACTTGGCCTTAATTTTTTGGATCTGATTTGAAATAAGTAAAAATAAAGTAAACTGAACATGACTTCACTATAAAATATTCCCTCCATTTCGTAGTAATAATTGCAACACTTTCCTTTTACATTTGTTTCATAATAATCGGAACACTTCCTATCTTAGTAAAGACTCAGATCACTACTATTTTATCATTGCTCTCTCCCACTAACCTCACTTGCATAAATATTTTATAGTTTTTGTCTTTTACTATCTTCACTTATACTACAAATTATTAAAAACATCTGGTTTGCATTAATTTATTATGGACCACTAATATTAGAGACATTATAACCATTTTATTAATTAAAGGTCACAATGTAATTAAAGTTATTTTATTAAAATAAATTAAATTTCATTGTGTTTTTATAAAGGTCATAAGAGGTTAAGTTTTTTAATGAAAGTTTTGATATATTAGTCATTATGAATAATAAAGTTCACCATGTTAAAATTGGGATATTATGTCCAACATAACATCGGCTGACACGTGCGTATTTCATGTTCGCAATAATATTAAAGTCACATAAGTTTTAATAAAGGTTACTCGTACTATGTTAAAATTAGGGTCACTATCTTCAACAATACATCAGTTGCGCATGTATGGACTTAGGTCCACAATAATATTATTGTGAATCAGGTCCACACAAGTTTTTTCTCACTTATATTACTTTTTTTTATTTATTATTATTTCTCTCTCCTCCTAACAATTAAATATATCTCCACTAACTATACTTTATAAAATTCATTCTATGATACCTATCATATAAATTTCCTAAAACTTTACGCAAAACGTACTATTGTGATTATTACGAAACGGAAGGAATACTATTTAATATTATATTTCTTTCCTCTTATAGTTCTCAATCCTCACACATACCTGTTTAGGATAAAAATACCCTGGACACGTGGTCCAATGTGATGGTGAAACGTGTCCCCTGGGTCAACACTCAAAAGTGCCAACCAGGACATGACACGTGACACTAGTCAACATTAGGGAATTGAAACCTTTTAAAAAGAATAGTAAAATAATTATTATTGAAGTGGAATAGGTTACTAAAAAAACCTTAATATATATATATATATATATATATATATATATATATATAAACCAATAATTTGTATAAGTGGGGTGGAGAGAGAATCTATCAAATGTTAAAATATGGTATGAGGAGACCACTAGTAGAGAGTGAAGTAGTAAAATATTATTATAAGTTTTCAAAAATAAAATTAGAGCACATATAAAATACTACGGGAGTAAACTATTACTTCCACCGTGTTTCTAAGTTTTACACTTTTCTTATGTACTTTTGTTTTTTTGAAGTGTTACACTTCTTTTTTTTGGTAACCTATTCCATTTAAATATTAATTTTCCCTCCACTTATCGTCCACACTCAAACTCACATTTACTTTTTTGTTAATGTTTTCCTTCTCACATCCTTTATTTTTCAATAAGATATTAACCAAACTATCTCTTCTTATAATTCTTTAATTTAATACTCCCTACCCTATTTACATATTTTTATATTCAATTCAATTAATTTACCTAAATATATGTGTCAGTCAAAGTGTAACACTTTAAAAAATGGAGGGTGTATAAAATTTTCTTGGCGCACAAATTGAGAAGATTTTGAGCACAAAAATCAAGGCAGTGATTACAATGTAGAGTAGAGATTTCATTGGACTACTATGAGAAGATTCACCTTTATTAAATAAGTTTTAGGTCTAATTAATTCAAATAAATCCAGATAGGATTTTATCAGATTTAGTGAGTTTAATAACTTCTAATAAGTTTTAGTCCAGTCAAATAAGGTATAATGAAGTTCCATTAAAGTTTTAGTCATGTCTAAAAAGTTCCATTCAAGTCTAATATGATTATATTAAATACGATATTAATATTATTAGTTTATTTATAATTACAATATTATTTTCTTATTAAGAAAATTTGTCAAAAAAAATCTTTTATAGCAACGTTATTGTCAGAATAAACCTTATAATTTTTTTTTGGCAAGTTAAAACCTGATTGTAAATTTATTTTGTTGAAGACAAGAATCTCTAATTCACTTAATTATCCTCTAATTTCCCCTATTTCTTCTAATTACCCTCTAACTTAATTAATTATTTAACTATTAAATTAATTTGTAAATAAAAAAATTATAAAAAAACCACCACCACCTCCATCAGCCAACCATTTCCTCCTTGCCAACATCCCTTCTCCCTCACCAGAGCCGCCACTCAATACCCCCCCCACCCCCAGCGACCCATCTCCATCACTGGCCGACCACTCTCCCTCTCCTTCTCACACTTCATTACAACTTGTGGGGCATATGCTATTTGAATATCTTCCTCTTCCTCCTCACTATCCATTACAACTTCATTCAGATCAATATAATAATAATGCACGGTCCTTTCCAATACAAATTGCCTTTAAGATTTTCATTAAGATAAAAATTCTCTACAATTATCACAAAACACTTGAAAGCTTAAGTCGCTCATATAAATATAACTCTTAATGATACAAAATTTCGTACAATTATACTCACATTAATCAAATTGATACTAAAAAAATTCATGTGTGACACTAACATAATTGCAACATGTTTTATAAATACACAATTGGCTAAGCTAAAATAAATTAATCTCATATAACTAACCATTATTTTTATTTTTATTTTGATGCAACTAATCATTATAAATTGATACTCTATTAATCCTTATCTTCAACTACCGGTGCAAGTAATCACTTTACAATAATCACCATCAAACTTAAAGTAAAATCAATTACAATTCATTGCAAAACTTAGTTCATCATCATCAATTGTATCAAACTCCATCAGAATTGATTGACAATAAAATCATCTGTACAACCATTTAAATTAAGGAAAGTTATGGTACAACCAAGTACTGTCGCGCACTAATAGATCGAATGTCGAGTACTAAGTTGGGTTGGGTTAGATCGAGTTTAGGTGAACCTAGCTATATTTGGTTATTCGAGATGAAGGACGGGGTCATTTGCTACCTGAGGATCTTCCTTTTCAAAATTCATAAAAATCTCATTAATATCAATGTTCATTTTTGAATCACCCTCCACGTTTTCCGTTAAATTACAACCCTACAACTTTAACACAACATATAAAAAAACTATCAGATACATCAATAATGAATTTGATACTACGAAATATCATACCTCTTACAACCTGCCCAATTTAACACAACATAAAAAATAAAAAAAAAAGTTTCAGTTATGCAAATTATACATATTTTAAAACCACTATAATGAAATTGATACTAAAAAAAATCACACCTCACTTAAATAACTTAAATATAATTTCTAAATACACTAATAAGCTAAATCATATACATTATTAATCTTTTAATCTAGTTACTACCCACCACTGATAATCAACACAGTACAAACCCTTATCTTCCCACACAAATGCATCGACATATATCAAATCCACTTATCTAACAACAATTACAAATTCATTATAAAACTGAAAACAGTATCTTCTTCGATCGTATTACTTAAAATCAATTATATGTGGAGTAATTCATTGTAAAAACTAAGTTCATCAAATATATCAAATTTAATAAGACATTTTCGTTCAATTATAGGAATTCAACCTGTTCAATTGCTTTTTACAACATTTCCTTCAATGATACCCGAAATACGCTTCGAACAACAAGATTAACTACCTGACTTAATATCTCTAGCTTTAATTATGGGAACATCTTGAACTTCCATTGCCTTTGTCATACAAATGGTTGCCAAAACTAAAAGAAATAGCTTGCTCGTGACGATGTAATATTTTTCATGAAAATGGCGCCATAATTTTTTCATCTAATTCAACATTAAATTTTTAACGCTCTTCTCTTCTTAGGCGGGAATTACTAAGTTTTTCTTCCGCTTAACTTTCCCGCTCAACTCTCTCCCATTCATTATAATAAAATAATGAGTTGTCTTCTATCTATTGGGTGTCTATGTGTACACATAGACTAAATCTATGTGTACACATAGACTAAATCTATGTGTATCAGCTCCCGGCCAAGTGGGTCATAAACTCATAACTCTAGTACAATCGTTCAATTGTGCAAGTGCTTAA
The DNA here is from genome assembly GCF_001683475.1 of Chenopodium quinoa. NCBI lineage: Eukaryota > Viridiplantae > Streptophyta > Magnoliopsida > Caryophyllales > Amaranthaceae > Chenopodium > Chenopodium quinoa. The sequence goes on from NW_018743292.1 coordinate 10,490,329, forward strand.
AAAATAAATAAATAAAAAGTCTGTAAAGAAACTGATTTTTACTGTCTCCTCAATTACAGCTCACCCCAAAAATTAATTGCCTGCACGTGACATTGACACCATTGAATCATTGATTAAACTAGATCACGTGATAGCCTCCTTCTTAGTTGCTACTACACACTTAATGATTTATGATCATAAACCACAAAGGTACAAATCTAGAATACCCAAAACGAGCAATCAAAAAATCAAATGGTAGTAAATTTTGTTCTCCACATGCTAACCATATGTGGACCTACTACCATACCACTACCAATTGTACTTCAATTTTATTTTATTTTTATTTTCTATTATTTATTTAATATTTTTTTTTAATTTTAAAAAGTTCATGAAGATAAGGACAATAGTAATAAAACAAATTGTTAAGAACTTTATTTTATGTCACATCATCCAAATACATGCATATCTCTTTTTGATAGATGTCATTTTAACAATAAATGAACCAATGAAATAGTTTATCTATGGGATTCATTGTCAAATTATTATTATTAATATGAATCCACAATAAAAAATCCTCGATTAATCTATACTTCATAATATTAAGAGATATAATTCTTTCAAAATACAAGTATTATTTTATTTTCTCATAATATTCATGAATTGAATATATGTAAATTAAATTATGTTTACGTCTTCGGTTTCAAATAAAATGTTCCATTAGAATTTTAAAGGTTTATAGTATCAACTTTGATTTAATTCAAGAATAAAAAGCACTATGTAAATACGAGTAATAATAGTAATAATAATAATAATAATAATAATAATAATAATAATTTATATCTCAAAAATAGACAAAGTCATACAACCTATAAAAAATTAGTAGGAAGCCGAGATACAATTTGGGTCCCCACTCCACTATAATAAAGTTATAGTAAGTCTTTGCGCTCATCGTCAAACCCAACTCCGAAATAAGGACCGTCCGAAGCCAAGCAGAGGTGTGATCTCCCTGCTGCAATTTCCACAATGCTGATTGTCGAGGAAATAAAGAAAAGTAGTTAAAATGGGAAGAAATTTTAAACAAAGGGAGTAGTCGTTCTTTAACATAGAAATCTTTATGGTTTCCACCGCATGAAATTAATAAACATAATTAACCATTTTTATATTTATTACTACTACGTTTTATTAAATTTATGAAAAATGAATACTACGTATTTTAACAATACATTTTCAGCGTGCATCTCTTTTTACATATAACACTTCTCAATTCACGATATGCATTAGTATAATCATTGGTATCTTTAATCATAAAAAAAAACCAATAAAAAAATTTGATATTATGAAAGTATAAATCGAACTAATCTAACAAAATCGAACGTGAATATATTAATCCTCAATTATAAATTGTCAAAGTTGATCAAAATATAATACTCGTATGAGTTAACGTGTTGCAAGTTTAATAAAATAGAGAAAATATACGATTAAAAAATTAATAATATCTCCTTAATACAAACAATAATTCACCGTCAAAATTTAATAAGTTAATGCACGAAGTAGGAAGAATATGAGACCTAGAGAGTACTACTCAGTACTCCGTATAGTTTGCATGGACCATTCTGAAAATTCATTGATGGTAACATAGCCAGTAGGTCTATGGTGGAAGTGGAAGTAGCGATGATCTATCCATCTTGGGCTCTGTAGAGTGTACCTCTTCACCAATTATTGGACTAGCGCGTTTTTGATCGGGTCCAACTAGGGACTCCTTTAGCTGGAGCCCAAAAAGATAAGTTCGCAAACAGTTGTAAACATTTGGATACCAACTAACTCAATTGATCAATAGGTTTAGGATGGTACTCTGTATTCAGTGATCAAAGTCATAAAACACCAGTCAACATTATTTGTCTTTCGTGACTCAATACGCTAGTAGATCAAACAGTTTGGAACATGGAATAATTACCAGATTTAATAACAGTTAAAACAAATGATTACATAAACAGCCTTATTCCAATTATATTTTACAAAAATGAAGAAAATTGTAATAAGCTTTTTGAAAAAGAGATACTTGTATTTTATCTTTAACAAAACTTTGTGCTGTTGTGCATGTGCCATTATAGTTCCCTAGCACTAAAAAATAAAATTACTTTATGAGATAAGCCATGCTATGTTTTTTGCGAAAGAATTTATACAGTGTCCTTTAGCCACGTTTTTTCAGAAAAGAAATGCTGTACTAATGAGCAAAGTTTGTAGTATCAAAGAGACTACACACTAGACCTACTTTGGTGCTCTACCCATCATATAAAATACTAATGCGATTAGTGTTTACTATTATTAGTGCTTTCCTTCATCCTTTTTTTTTTATTGGTTTCTATCGTTTTATCTTGAAGCTCATTGAGGGGATAAGAAACGTGTATCGGTACACTTTATGTTTAACCTACAGAGTATCTATTTTCCGCTATAGTGTTTTTTTTATATGCATAAGAGAAGACTTAAACGTGAGATCTCAAAGTCAAATCACCAACTATTTTCCCAACTACTAGGCCAAGCTTTTTCATATACAAAGTACATAGTTATTTTTAAAATATCTCAAAGTCAAAGTCAATTTTTAAGATTGGATACTCAGTCCATTGACTCCATTAATTAAGAAAATGGACCAATTATATACAACGAAATTGAAATCAAAATGTAAAGATGGATACAAATGTGGAACATTGTTAGTGAATTTGCTAATTTAACATTCTTTCTTTAGATTCGTTTAGCAAACAACAATATGTTAGTGGAATTAAGATACAGAAACAAATTCCCCTATAAAATCAACAATGGTTATAACTTAATACTAACCGGGCATTGTGCTTGTTACAGCAGATCATCATTCACAGGAATTGTCCCATAGTCCCATGAGTTACAACAAACAGATTACGTACAAAATTTCTGAACAAGGTTGTTCATGAAGATGCTGTCCATATGTAAACCTGACCGCCGCTAGTAGCACCAGCCAGCATCCCAACATTGCAGGGGTGAGCATGATACCGACATGGAATAGCAGACATATGAGAGCTTGCCAATGAATGTACCGTCTTTTTTTGTGTCACTGATAGCACATCGACTCTTCTTTTCATATTTCCAATATAAAGATGTGTATCATCCCAGCCCCATACAGCCCTGCTCAAATCACACAGCATAAGAGTTCATATACTTAGAATTTTACCTTTAATGATTTGAAATACAAGTAGGGAAAGGACAGGTTGCAGCAGTTACATGAAGAAAAGTCAATTTCTGTTAATGCATCATGCATGGACTTACTAAACATCAAATAAACACATATCACGCAAATTAATATATATCAGCTTATGGGCAAAATTTGCAAATGTACAGCAAAAAGAGTTGCTTTTTAAAACAAGCAATTCTACTGAAGTACTGATAGAAAGAATGTTATACCTGAAAGAAGAAATCCATCTATTCGTCCAATTATCATGGGGAATCATGTATGTATCCTCAAAATTTACACCGGTAAGCACACCAATATTGTCATCCACACTGCACAGGGAAGAAAAAAAAGACATAAGAAGTGAAGGAGCAACAAATATTATCCAAAGCTGACAAGATTAACAAGGTACTTGACACTTTCATAAAACAGCTTGCTCCAGAAAACAGGCATCCAAGTCATACACTCAAACAAACCAAAGTATTAAAGCTAAATTTTAATGGTCCATGACTCCATGGAATAACAACAGGGATTTTTCAAAACTCAGCTAATTTCCTGAGACAAGAATCGGGAAGAGACCTTTAATCTGACAAAAAAGAAAGTTAAGTCGAGTTTCCAACATCAGGGAAGCCAAAATGTTTGCAAATCAGACAGGATAACCTTTAAATATGTAACTAAGTACAAGGACAAGTTTTCAGTAGAGATGTCAATTAGCTTTCAGCTACTGAGTCGCAGCATTTATTAACAGCATAAATAGCATTTGTGCCAACATAATGCATAATATCTCCACATAATAGAATTAAAGCATGAAATATAAAAAATTTAGAATACTTTGCGAAAAAGTTGTTATAACTAAGTAAACAATTAACATAATGGTCAAATACCTTGTTGTTGCCAGGCAACGACCAGATGGAGAGAAATAAGCAGAATGTACAGCTCGTGTATGCTTGACAGTCCACATAGCTTTGTGATCAGGATGTTTATCCTCGATTTTGACTTTCATATTTCTTAGATCCCATAGACAAGCAAATCCATCTGTAGAACTAGTTGCCATGAAATTGGTGTTTGATGGGCTAAAATCAATGGAATTTATCCTTCCCTGATGTAATGGCCAAGAGGACGAGATTTCCCCCACTCTTACATCAAACATATTTAGACCCCCTGGACCTTCAGCAAAATAAACAGTATTCACATCCTGTGGCTGTTGTGCAAGTGAATAATAAGAAGACCCATCAGCACTCGAGCATACAAGTTCAAACTTCTCCCTCTCAATGTTCATCATCCGTAGAAACCCATCATAACAGCTAGAGTATACCTGCACACAAACTTACATCATTACCAAATCAACAAATCAAATGAAGAAAACTCAATTGAAATACAGAATCGGAGAATGACACAAATCATCCCAAAGATCAGTCAAAAGTCAAAGGTTCAAGTTTCAAACATACAATGTATGCAATATCAACATGATATCATTTTATTGAAGCACAAATTTAAAATTTCAACATGGAATTTATATTTTCCCTTTACTAGAAACAATTGCACAAAATTTCAGAAGAAGTTGGTTAAGCTACATCCATGGTGTCTGCATTTTTCATGGTATCTCCCTTATAGATAGATAATGTGCAGGGATGAGAAGGAAAAAAATATCAAAAACCATTACAAAACAGACAGGGTTCAAACACTGATAAAGTTGAAGATCCCAAATCAGAATACAGATGAATAACTCTGCCTTTAAGTACAACACAAGCTTAGCAAAAAAATTCCAATAGACAAGATAAAAGCCTACAAACTGGTTGAAAAAACAGAATATATAATAGGTTATGTTGGAAATCTAGAAACACACTCTACGATAGCATGTATGCATTAACAAAAAATATGAGTAAAACATTTTATGGCTAAAAATAGTAGATTTGAACCTTAAATCAAGCATGAAAAAGGGATTGATGGGAATTACAAAAGACTGACGACTAACAATTGATAACTATGACCATGTTGTTAATCCAAATAAAATACATTAATGCCAAGTGATTACCTTTGATAGAGCAAAAGGGTGCACAGAAATCCCAGAAATAGGAGCCAAGTGTGGTTTATAAAGATGAATCACATCTTTTTCCTCCCCCATTTGTGGTTTAACATCCCAAAATCCCAATTGCCCAAACTTGTTCCCTACAACAACCATAGTCATCTCTGTTGTCGGAAAAAACTGAACAGAAAATATCCTCCCTGGCACAACACGGGCTATGTTATCATATTCTAACTTCAGCGAGAGTGGAGCAAAAGGCTCCTCCAGCTTAACCCTTTCAAACTTCGTGGCAGACTGTGAATAGTCATCCTCATATTCTAATTTTATCTTTCTGGCAGACTGTGAATGGTCATCCCCATCTTCAAATTTGATCTTTCTTGCAGACTGTGAATGGTCATCCCCATCTTCTGATTTTATCTTTCTGGCACACTGTGAATGGTCATCCTCATTTTCTGATTTTATCTTTCTTGTAAGTCTAGTGAGTTTTTTTACCAGAGCCAGGGGTGAACCTTTCCCCTCATAGGCTTGTTCCATACTAGGAGCCTCCACAGGCACAAAATTTGATTCGGGCGACCTGGATAGCCTAGAGGGTTTAGCAGGTGAATCAATAGAACCTTCAGATAGGCCAGACAAATCAGGAGGCTTTCCTCGAGTGCGAAGGGAACGACGAATCACAACTGGACTACTATCAGGCTTGGGCTTCTTCTCAGAGCTCTGCTTGTATGACTTCTCCTCTCTGTGATATATACCATTTCACATATTAAAACCCATACAAACCACACAAAATACTAATAACCCCTACCATAGCCCAGCTAGAGAAACTTAGACTAGTACTACCTTCATTTCATATTATTTGCAATGATGAGACATTTTGTACTCACACTTTATGTCAAATCGTTGCAAATTGAAACAGAGGTAGTATTACCTAATACTTGTATAATTCAATTTCTTGCAATAGTGAGTATATTGCGTAAGTATTTGTATTTCACTTAGATTTAATGTCATATCAAATCTAAAACATGTCACATTTCTAATTTAGATTATAACAATAAAAAGAAAAAGTACTACACTTTCTAAATTAACTTTGCTAATGTTTAACTTATCCAAATTTCCCACAATGATAACCAACAAGAAAACTACTTTGCACCATGATAAAGATGTAAAAGCTTGTTATTTCAACACAATTCCTTTAATTTTGGGCCGAAGGAAATACATAACATTTCTATTAATCCAACTATCACAGAAATATCATACAATCAAAAACAGAATTAATGAACATCAATTTGAAAAAAAATCCAAATTCAACAAAGCCGAAAATAATAGCAATTTCAAGTTCAATAAACATGTTGCAATTACTTAAATGTTAATTAGTTACCTTTCCTTTAAATTAAACTAAAAACGGCTTCAATTTTCCTCATTGAACATGCAAATTAAACTACGGAGTACAAAATTCACCAAAAAGCATAATAACCAAATAAATCAACAGACAAATGGCAGCAACAAAAAAGAACTTCAAATTCAACAAAACCGAAAATAACCGCAATTTCAAATTTGAAGTTCAATAAACGCGTTGCAATTGCTGAATCAGTAACCTTTCAATTAAACTGAAAGATACACCAACTTTCCTGACTGTACATTAAACATCTAAAATTCATCAAATAGCATAAATCCAAAGAAATCGACAAAAAAGGCAATAAATTAAAAATCAAAGGAGAGAGAAAGACCTAAAACGCTTGGAAGTGGCGGAAAGATCGGCAACATGAGAGTGAATTTTGAGAGAAGCCAGAACTTGGGAGTTGCGCTTGATATTCTCGAGCCGCTTGCGTTCGTACTCTGTCATTTGATCTGACGCCGCCATTGCCGCCGGCGAGGAGAGAGAAAGACAAGGGTTTGAGTTTTTAGGGCTTTTTTCGGCGGTTTGTTTGGGGAGGGGTTGTATAAGTGTTGTTTTTGCGGGAAAATGTAACTGGCGGGAATTGTTTTTCTTTATTTCTTTCTTTTTTTTTTTAACAAAAAAAAATACGGAGTAAATGTTGGGATGTTTGATTATGGACATACGTGGATGGGTAAATGGACATACATGTGGAGCTTACTCACTAGTTTACATATCACACATCAGGCTTCTTGGATGTTAACTAATGTATGTAGTGGTGATTGAGGCTGCACAGGGTAGGAGGGATCGCGTGTTCGATCCCCGCAATAACAATTGGAAGGGAATTGAAACCTAACCACTCAGAACTGAGCCTCAAATCCGGATTAGTCCAAAGGGTGAACCAGGTGGAACACAAAAAAAAAAAAACATTCATACGAGCTAATCTATAAAGAAAGAAATTAAGAAAATGTCACTAGAAAACAGAGTTCTGCATAGTAATTATAGCTCACAAACCGTAGCAGCAAAGGACAAATTACACCATTGAAGATGAAGCCCTTGATGTCTTGACAGGTGGTCAAAATTGGACCAAATCGGACCATGATAATGAGCTTTTATCAGAGGTAATTTTTGAGACTCGCACTGTAAAACATGAAGTAGCTGCACTTTGAAAACCTTATGTGTTTTTCTCTTTCTCTCAATATCATTCTATTGTTTACAAGTGAGCCAACAAAGGACTTTTTTGTTGCTCATCCAATTTCACGGCAAAAGGCACCTCAAAAGTCAAAATAAATAAGCTTCATAAAGGAGTATTTATAGTTGGGCATAAGATAAAGAGTATACTACTTGCCCCAAAACAATCACCAAATAAAAATGAACTTCTCCGTATAAAAAGGGATCATTGCCCAACACACATAATAAAAAAGGAAAATTAAAAACAATATACCACCTCCAATTTCAAATGATGCTACGAGTAACACTTACAATCGTACATGATTACACCGTATTATTTGCAAACAAACTGAGAAACACAAGAGTAAAAAAAAATACAATTAGACTAGTACTCGTAGAGTAAAAGTGTTTTTTTTTTTTTTTTTTTTGGGCAGCAAAGATGGTTAAAATCAGTTAGAACCAGAAGTAGTCCTAATTTGGCCTTTTATCTATTGTGGTCTACTGGTCTTGTGGATAAACCAAGAAGTCGTCTTACTCTACCCGCAATCACCATGGCCTGAAGAAAACAATCGAAACGAAACGAATGAATGGGATTCACAATGTCATGTACTCTAATAAACTTCACAATAACATGTGGCCCCACCTCAGAAACCAGAGGAAGTGCTAATGTTCGAAAGCGAGTTTTGGAAAAACTCGACAATGAATTAGCCAAAGGCGATGAAAGAGCCGCCCTTCTCTTGTCAAAACAGTCCCTTACCCAACCTGGTGGCCTCCGCTGCTTCGGCGCTGCTCGCCAGGTTCTTTTTTACCCTCTATCTAAATCAATTTTATGACTTCGACTATATTTGATCATTATGAATTCAATTCAGTATTACCCTTTTGTTAATTAATTTGTTTTCTTTTATTGGGTTTCTCTAAATTTTGATTTTTCTATGATTTTGTAAGAATTAATTTCTGCTGAAGATTTTGATTATTTCATTCACTATTAATTGTCTGGTTGGTGTATGAGATTAATGTGCAATACAAATCAAGATTATGCCTCCCTATATTCTACAACTATGATGGTATATATCTATGCTGTGTAACAAAATTGTGTAATTTTTAAAAAGATGGAATCTTGTCCATTATAAAAAATGGATTTTATTTTCAATCATACTGTATAAATTGTACATCTTTGAGGTTAATTGGATGGAGCTGCTCTATATGATTATGATTAATTAAAGATGAGATTGCAAAAGATTTGTGTTTCCAATTTAACCTCAGACTTTGTAGGTTGAATTCCTGATAATAAATAGATTGGGATTCATGATAGACTTTTAAGTTTTAATGTTCCTTCAACATGGAGTTTGTTAGTTCAATTTGGTTTTGTCTGCTGGGGGTTCTGTAGATATGTCATTGACACATGTATTACTTGCATTAATTTCAAGCTTTTGAACATGTGAATCTTTGTGTCGAGCTTCAGTAACCCGTATGGCCTTTGTCCGACTCTTGACATGATACATTGGATAAGGGTGTGAGTGTTTGAAGCCTAGAACAATTTGAATTTGAACAATGTTATGAAGTGCTTTCTGGACAGACATGTTTGGATCCCTACACAGACATGATTATTGTCTCGAAGTTGAGATGTTATGGATTTGGACTTTAGTATTGTGTTATTAAGTGGAAGTGTGATGTGCAGTGCAGGTGCCTCAGAGACTGTATACTTTGGATGAATTAAAGCTGAATGGAATTGAAGCTGCTTCTCTCTTGTCGCCTGTGGACACGACTCTTGGTTCAATTGAAAGGAACCTGCAGATTGCTGCGGTTTTAGGTGGTGTTGCTGCTTGGAACGCCTTTGAACTTAGCCCCTAGCAACTCTTTTATATCTCTTTGGGATTGTTGTTCTTGTGGACATTGGATCTGGTAACTTTTTTTTTTCTTTCCTTTGTCAAACTTGAGAAATTTTTTCCTACATTAATGGTTGAGGCTCATGAAAATATTGTTCATGGACTGAGTCACTGTATTAAGTTTTTGTGCTTAGAGAAATGCTTTGAATCATTTAAACAATGTGTTAATCTGTGGCTTCTAACAGATTTCTTTTGGTGGAGGAATTTCCGGCTTGGCTCTTGATACGATTGGCCATGCCATCAGTCAAAAGTACCACAACCGGGTTATTCAAGTAAGCACATGGTTCATTTTCTCGTTTCCTGGAGCTAATACGTGTTGTCTTATTGGATTTGTTATCTTTAAATGTATAAATATGGTAGATGTTTCCTTATAGGGTGGCCTTTTCTAGTTTTCGTCACACTTAAAGTTTTTGCTATCCCTGAGTTGACCACAAGATCAATTTTCAACTGCAGCATGAAGCTGGACACTTTTTGATTGCCTACTTGCTTGGCATCCTTCCAAAAAGTTATACACTTTCGAGTTTAGAAGCTTTGAGCAAAGAAGGGTCTCTCAATGTTCAAGCAGGAACAAATTTTGTTGACTTTGAGTTTGTCGAGGAAGTAAGTTATTCTCTCTATGACCTGTTGAGTTCTCTTCCCTTTAACACTCTCTCTGAACTATCATGTCTTACTGTCTTAGCTTGTCCAACTAGCTTATGCTTTGGTACGTTTGAACGTCTTTTCCGTGCTTATTTTTTATGAGCTTTGTTTGCTTGAATTTGAAATTCTGAATCAATTTGTGACTGTAATTTGCAGACCAACGCAGGGAAAATGTCATCTACGGTATGGTCTCTTCTTGGTGCAAGCTTTTATGAGGCTCCCTTGTACTTAATTTTCTCTGGAGAAACCTCATGTTAATTAACAGGAAACTACTTATGATTATGACAGTATTATGTCTTTGATTAGATGCTGAACAGATTCTCATGTATAGCATTGGCTGGTGTAGCAACAGAGTACTTATTATATGGATATGCAGAAGGAGGTTTAGCTGATATTAACAAGGTTCATCCTACTCATCTATCTGGTCATTTCATTGATTTAATCATCATGTCTTAGATTCCCCTATTGGTCTTGAAAGTCCCCCCTTTAGTGAACAAAGTGCCCCCGATTTTACTGTTATGCATTTGTCATTCCTTCATGAACACACAGTAAAATTCTGTTGGCCTAAATTAAACAGATCCTGTTAGCCTAAATCAAACTAACTCATAAACCTTGATTTTATTGTGCTATTGGGGTTTATATCTGTTTTTTCCTAACGTTTGAATTGTTTTTCCTTCTGAAAAGTTGGATGGCTTGCTCAAGAGCTTGGGGTTCACACACAAGAAAGCGGATTCACAGTTGAGATGGGCAGTCCTGAATACTATCCTTCTCTTACGCCGCCATGAAGAAGCTCGAGCGAAACTTGCTGATGCCATGTCTAAGGGGATGTCTATTGGCTCTTGCATCAATGTTATTGAGGAAGCTGTTGATGATGAAGACTTGGTACAAAATTTGTGACTTTGTGCTTACTTTGCGGGTTGCATGCACTTACATTAGCAGCCTTCATGCCCAGGAAATTCTTTCTTGCGATGGTATTATCTTTTAAATTTGCTTGTTATATATTTACCTCTCTAGCATGTTAAAAAGAAAACCATTCTCAACAAAATGAATACATGCTTTCTTCATTTTCTCTTCCCCTGATCACTGATGAATCAATCTTATTTGATAGTTCATGTTTCGTCACCTTACTCTCCTTAATACTTTGTATGATATATGAAGTATTTAGAGCTCTTGCGATGTCCCTTTTTTATATTTCATGTTTCCCATAGATTATTTGCATCCAAAAAATCAAATTTTAGTTAAAAATATTTGGATTCAATGGTGAGATCAAGGGCTCAAGTATTCTCAATGGCAACTATATTTGCTGCTACAATTTGCAATGGTGATCGTGGTGCTCTTGAACTCAAGACAGAGGTAATAATCTATAATTATATAGGTGAGAGAATTGACCTTACTTTACACTGCAAATCCAAGGATGACGATCTTGGAGAAAAAGTGGTTCATTTTAGGGAGTCATGGTATTTTACATTTTCTACGAATATATGGGGAACAACATTGTTCTATTGTAGTTTCAATTGGGCAGATGAGGAAACTAAGTGGTTTAGTATATATTTTAACAATAGAGATGTGAGGGTTTGCGGGATGCATTGCCCGTGGTTTATTTTACCAACTGGCCCTTGCCTATTTGCACCCGTTGTTTATGTATGTTACCCTTGGAATACTCTTAAGTTTCCGTCTTCTTTAGGACCCTCATCGATGTAATTTCAAGGGTGATCTATTGGATAGTAGGAGCAAGATTAATAAGTGTATTTGATCAAAATTATCTATATTTTGCAGGTCTATTTAGTTGGTATGTAGTTGGGTCATGTTTCGTTAACCTTCTCAAACATGAGTACTCTCCTTAATATATATTGACCTCTTACAACCTCCATTTTTAAAATTATATCTTCATGTTTCCATTAATTTCTTTGCTATGAAAATTAGTTTTCAATAAAAATTCTTGGATTCAATGAAGACATCAAGGGCTCAAGTATTGTCCTTAAATGCAATAATTTTTACTGCATCGACTTGCATTGGCCATGGCAATGCTTTTGATCCCAAGATACATGTAATTATCTTCAACTATATAGGTGAGAGAAATGACCTTAGTTTACACTGCAAATCGCGTGACGATGATCTTGATGAGCAAGTGATTGGATATAAGGAAGCATGGGAATTTTGATTTAATGTTAATATTTAGGGAACAACGTTGTTCTATTGTAGTTTCAAATGGGGAGACGAGGAAGTTAAGTGGTTTGATATATATGTTTATGAAAGAGATTTTAAAGTGTGTGAGACAAATTGTACGTGGTACATTCGTCCAACTATACCTTGCCTAGCTGTAGATGATACTTTTAGATGTTACCCTTGGAGTACTTATAGTTCTCTGGTTGCTTTAGGCCCATCGTCGATGTAATTCCATGAGTGATATTTTGGAAATTAATTTAGGAATAAGATTAATAGGAAGTTATTTTAGGAATACGATTAATATGTAATAATAAGTGTAATTGATCAATTTCTCTCTTTTTGCAAAAGCCTATTGAAAGAAGTGGATTAATGGTAATGCAATCAAAGGTGGGCACAGTGGCGGACCCACGTGTAGTCATAGTGGGTCCGCGGACCACCTATTATTATATATAAAAAAAAACACTATGTATTAAGGATTTAGCTTGCAGCCTAGTGGTTTTTTTCCCATCCTACCACTCATGAGACGTGGGTTCAAATCCCATTACTCACAATTTTTTTTTTTTTTTGCTTTAGAATGAAAACATAAGTCAGAACCCCAATTCCCCCAAATTAAAACCCTAAGTCCCAAACTCACCTAAATCGAAATCCCCAAACTCCAGCAACCCCGTCGCCGTTCACCGCCTCACCAGCCGTTTTTCTTGCTCCTTCTCACCGTCGCGGCGTCCTATTAGCGGCGTTGAGGCGTAGCGTGAGAAGACTGAGAACAGAGCAGCGTGAGACTTAGTTCAGTCCACTGCCCGCAACCGCAGCAAAACCACTGGCCAGCAACCCCGTCGCCGACCTCGCCAGCAACTTCAGTCGTCTGTCCCGGCGTCCCGCAACCGCAGCAAGGCTCTGCTCAGGCGTGAGTGTGAGGTCTTCATTCCGTACTCCGTGAATTCAATTTTGTTTTGAGGTTAGTTTTAAACTTTTAATTTACATAATTACATTGCAAATTGATTAGATTCTATATCAAATCATCAGTTTAAATGTTTAATTATCAAAATTATCAGATTATATGTATATCACGATTCACGAATTTACTGTATGAGTTGTTTTTTTTTTTTTGGTGAAATTTCTTGATTTTATTAGAGCTTGATTATTTGTATGACTTTATTAGAGCTTGAATCTTATGACTTGATTATCGTCACTTGATTATCTGTATGATTTTATTAGTGGTTGAATGTTGTGATTTGTGAATGTGAGTTGTGGCCGATATTTGACCATTTGAGCCCTATTATTTTATAGTATTATTTCTGTTTAATTGATAAATGATAATAGTTGTCCAACTTGCTTATTAGCTATTGAGAATGGTGATTGCTAATTTAGAGATTTGGGGTTGAAGGATGGATTGAAATTGAGGTTAATGAGCGTTCTTTTGATAATATTATTAGTTTTATTAACTTTGAGAGAACCCTACCTTCTTGTATGATTTATCTAATTCAACATTTAACTTCAATATCAGAATGAAAAGAAAAACAACTCGAGATATTTCAAGTTTTTTTACTAAAAAAGTGTGTACTCTAAATCCTCCTCCTCCACAAAATGATACTCCTCCTCCACAAAATGATTTACCCTTTCAAGAAAGTGAACCAAGTTCTCCTTTACATCATGCTAGTGAACAACATTCTTCCCCATCTCACAATTTCCCTCAAAATGAAGATGGGCAATCTTTTCCCCAAGGTGGTTCGGATCCTAGTGCTCAAATTGGTGAAGGAAGGTTAAGTGCACTTGATATTATTAATCTTCCACAAGACCCCGGGAAAAGAAGAAGGATGTGTGATTTTCATCCCGATGATAGGGATTTAGTGCGGAGAACATACATTCAAAGAAAGCCATGTCAAGCTAAAGATCATGCGTTTCCTCAAACACTTTTTGGGCCGAAAAAACGTCGATTTAACGTTAATTGGTTTGATACTTGGCCAACATGGCTTGAGTATAGTGTTGAGAAAGATGCTGCCTTTTGTTTCATTTGCTATCTATTTAAGGATGGTAACACAGCGGGAGTGGATGCTTTTGTTAATGGAGGTTTCAGATGTTGGAATAGAAGAGACACAATTGTAAAGCATGTTGGTGGACACAAGAGTGCTCACAATAATGCTGTGATTGCTATGAACTTTTTCATGAATCAAATGAGTAGCATTGCCACCGCTTTATCAAAACAAACAACGGAAACCATGAGTGCCTATCGTAAGAGATTAGAAGCTTCAATTGAAACCATTAAATGGCTATTGTTCCAAGGGTTGCCTTTTCGTGGTCATGATGAAAAGGAAAGTTCATTGTCTAGAGGTAACTTTCTTTCGTTATTAACTCTTCTTTCAAACCATGATCCTGAGTATTCCAAAGTTGTTTTTAAAATGGCCCCTGGTAATTGTCAACTTACTTCTCCAAGTGTCCAAAAAGATATAATCAATGCTTGTGCTAAAGAAACAACTAAAGCAATATTGGAAGAACTTGATGGTGGATTTTTTGCTATTCTTGCTGATGAATCTGCCGATGTTTCCGATAAGGAACAAATGGCACTTTGTTTGAGATTTGTTAATAAAAAGGGGGAAGTGTGTGAGCGTTTTCTTGGTATTGTGCATGTTCCTGATACTAGTTCTTTGACTCTCAAAGCTGCTATTGAGTCATTACTCATGGAACACTCTTTAACTTTCTCTCAAGTTCGAGGTCAAGGTTATGATGGGGCAAGTAATATGCAAGGTTCAATCAATGGCCTTAAAACTCTAATTTTGAATGAATGTTCTCAAGCATACTTTGTTCATTGCTTTGCTCATCAACTTCAATTGACACAAGTTGCACTTGCTAAGAAAAACTCAGATTGTGGTTGGCTTTTTGTTGATGTACTTGCACCTCTCTTGAACTTTGTGGGAGGTTCACCTAAGAGGAAAGAATTTCTTCGAGAAAAACAACGTCAAGGGGTTGTAGAAGCATTATCTTTGGGTGAAATTGAATCGGGAACTGGTTTGAATCAAGAACGTGGCTTATGTAGACCTTGTGATACTCGTTGGGGATCTCACTTTAAAACCATTTTGAATGTGCTTGATTTATATCCTTCAATAGTTTTGTCACTTGATTCCATTGCAGAAGTATCTGATACACTTGATTCGAATAAAGCACAATCTATTACACACTTGTTGATGTCATTTGATTTTGTGTTTGTGGCACACTTGATGGTTGATATATTTGGAATTACAAATGCGTTGAATGTGGCATTGCAAAAACATGATCAAGATATTGTAAATGCAATGGTCATGGTTGATGTAACCAAGACTAATTTGCAAAAATTGAGAGATGAAGGATGGGATTCACATATGGAAAAAGTCACTTCTTTTATGGCTAAATATGGCATTGAGGTTCCAAACATGGAGGGGCGATATGTGGTTCCTGGGAGAAGAATGTATAGAGGTAAAGGTCCACAAGTGACTAATCTTCATCATTTTAGAGTTGAAGTTTTTCTAAGTGTCATTGATCTTAAATTACAAGAACTTGAAAATCGATTTCCCGAGGTAAGTAAGGAATTACTTGTGTGTATGTCTTGCTTTAATCCTGCAAATCGATTTCATTCTTTTGACAAAAGAAAGTTAGTTCAACTTGCCAAATTTTATCCCGATGAATTTTCAAGCTCTGAGTTATTATTTTTTGAACATTCACTTGAAAATTTTATTGTTGATGTTCGAAATGATGAGAGATTTTGGAATTTGAAAAGTCTAAGTGAACTTTCTACGAAACTTGTTGAGACGGGAAAGTTTGAAACTCATGATCGAGTCTACTTACTTTTGAAGTTAGTGTTGATTCTTCCTGTTGCAACGGCAAGTGTAGAAAGAGTATTTTCCGGAATGACGCAAGTGAAAGATAAATTGCGTAATAGCATGGGAGATCAAATGTTGAATGATTGTTTGATTACTTATTTAGAAAGAGATTTGTTTTTGAATGTTAGCATGGATGATATTGTAAATCGTTATCAAAATATGAAAACTCGTTGAGAGCAATTGTAATAAAATTAATAATTTTTTAGTTGTAATACGAATTTGCATTACTTTATGGAATGAACTTTTTTATGTAATTTTTTTTTTGTTCATTATACAAGCTTTGACTTTTTTTTGATACTTTATGCGGTCGATGGACGATGATGGGACCACCTATTAATCAAATCCTGGATCCGCCACTGGGTGGGCAAAGGATTATGCTCATAATGATCTTATCTTTTAGTCATTACATACATATAAACATTATATCGTAGACCCTTATGATTATGAAAAGTAGTACAAGTGTATCCCAATGAAGCCCCATTATATCAACAAGATAAACAAAAAATGCTAATTAAGTGGTAGTTTTGTGAATAAGTTAACAACTTTATCCAATCAATATGACATTTTCATAACAAGATCTATAAGAGTGAAACCTATATTTAATGAAAAGTTGTTGATTCCATCATGTAAATGCTACTTGATCTACATTGCAAGTTTATTAAGGTGATATAATTAGCAAATATCTCATTAATAACACTTTAATGAATCTAACAACACCTGCCCGCCCTTGTATTTTTTAGGGTGCTCTCATATTGCCCTCGACACCTCCCCTAGTGACCTGACGAAGTTGTTAATAAATGAAGACTTAGCTTGGTAAAAAATTTGTGACTTGTGCTTAATTTGTGGCTCTAAAATTAGGCATATGCTTGGAAATTGTGGGTTGCATACTTGCATATATACTTGCATTAGTTGCATACATATGTATAGCGCAGCCTTTGCACTTAGGACATTGAAATTGAAGATGACAACCTATTAGTCATCAACTCAATAAAAGACATTTGGGTAGTACCTTGACAGATTGAACATATTATCGAAAACACTTGTTCTCTCCTTTCTCGATTTCGCAATTGGAGTATCCAGCACGTCTACTGAGAGGCAAATCGCGCAGCGGATTGGATAGTTAATGTAGGCCATTTAGTATATAGTAGTATGGATATTGATGGTTGTAGTAACCAGGGGCGGAACTAGCATGGGTTCAAGTGGGTTCATTGAACCCATTGATTTTTTGAACAAAATTAAAAACTTTTTTTTAAAAAAAAAAAAAAAAAAAAAAAAAAATTCAAAATAGGTTTAGATAGAATATTCGTGTAATATATGACAAAAAGTAAAGCTGTAACCCAGTGGTTATTTTTAGCTCCCATCACACAAGAGTTGTGGGTTCAAAACCCATAACTCACACTTTTTTTTTAAAATTTCATTTTCTGTTTTCCTAACACTGAAGAACGAAACCTTTCCTCTTCCAGTCTTCCTCATTCCCCCAAATTGAAAAACCCTAACCTCTTCCTCCTTCTCTTCCTGTTCTTCCTCTCTCTCTTCTCTTTCGTCCTCCTTTTCTTGCAACCCACCGGCGCAAATGCAGGCTGACTAGCCAAGGCTCGAAGCTGCGAAGCAAAGCAGACCCACAAGCCACAACCACTCAACCCAGTGGCGGACTGGCGGAAGTCAGCAAGTCACAGTCACAGCCCGACATCCGTGTGCCCGTGTCTACTCGTCTAGGACTCTAGGTAAGTGAATTTTGGGATTTATTTTTGGCTAATGTAATTTACTTCTCAATTTGGGGATTTTTTTTGTGATATTTTGAATAGCTTTTTGATATTGTAAATGGTGGAAAATGCAACTTTCAGTGATGTTGTTTCTCTTCGTTTTGATGTTTTACCTTGCTGATTTTTCTCAAGCCCTCAAGGTAATTTGTTTTGGCTTTTAAGCTAATTTATTAACTTTGATTTGGAATTTGTTTGAATTTGGTGTTATCTTTTGTTTGTTTGTTGGATTGGATGGATTATGGATGTTGGATTAATCTTGGGATTTGTCATTTGTGTTGAATTTTGTTGTTTAGTACTAATGGTGGTCTAATAGAAGTAATAGTAGGTTGCTTCTATTATTAATTTGGTGATGCTAAATTAATTTTGAATATAGATTTTTGATATTGTAAATGGTTTGTTTGTGTATGTAGCAGACTAGCATATATATCATGAGTTTAAAGTCATTTTGGAAACGTGCCGGGAAGTCACAAAAGTCTTCAACTTGTTCTTCACCTAGTTCAAGGGATCCTCCAATAGAAGAACATGTGTCTCCTAACGATGATGAGGTTCCTATTACTGCACTTCGTCATGAGCTTCAATTTATATTAATGATGTGCGCCAAGATGCAAGGTTTGGAGACTTGAAGGGTATTCATGAGCTTTCTATGATGCTTGTTGAAACAAATAAGCATACTACTTACAACTTAGTTTACTTGCTTATAAGACTAGCATTGATCCTTCCGGTTGCAACTGCAAGCGTGGAACGAGTGTTTTCATCAATGACATACGTAAAAAATAAGTTGTGAAATAGTATGGGTGATCAATTATTGAATGATAATTTAGTCACTTTTCTTGAGAGAGATTTATTTTCAAGAGTTAGTGATGATGATGTATTGGAACGCTTCCAAAGTATGAAGACTCGAAGAATGCTTCTGTAGTCTTTTTTTTTTTTCTTTTCATTTTCCTATGTGTAATCTATTTGTAATCCATATTTTGAACTTATTTATGTACTGAATATTTAATTATTATATTTTTTTTTCTTTTGTTAATTACGATTTCAAATTTCCGAAGTTTCGAACCCACACTTCGAAAATCCTGGTAACGCCACTGGTAGTAACTCTAGTTTGTTTTCTATTCTTTCTTCTGACACATTAGGAATTTCCCCCGTGAGGAGGGCTTCCTAATGTTTATTTCTTCTTACCTTTTATAGTTGCAACACTTATTTTTTTTTTCAAATTTGTCGATGCGTGATTTCAATCGTTGACATCTTTGATTATTAATATGTAAAAATTATAAACATTTGATATTAAAATAGTATAACTCGAGACGAATCTAACAAGATTCCACATGACTATATTTTTACTTAAGTATAAATTATCAAAGTCAGTCAAAGTGAAACATATAAATAGTGTAAAAGTCAAACTGTTGTAACTATAAAAACAACGGAGGAAGTACCTTTTTTTTTCTTTTTTGGTAAGGAGAAGGGCCCTACCGAATCAGAACCTCTCATTGATCCTCCTGACCCATAGGGTTATATACTTACCCCCACTATATTAAACAAAACTATACGTAGTATTTTAAGGAAAAAACAAATGCTTTTTAAATTTTCTCTTTTCCCATCATTGATTAATTGATGTGATGATTTAATCATCTTTGGTAGTTGGTTCATGTTTCATAAACCTTAAATGAAGTACATATAGACCTTACCTTTTTTTAAGTTTTATGTTTCCATTACATTGATTTATTTACTTCCACAATCAAATTTATATTACTACTAAATAAACACTTCAATATAATGGTGAGACCAAGGACTCAAGTATTCTCTATAATTACAATGATTTTCGTTGCATCAACTTGCAACGGTGATCACGATGAATATTATTTCAAGACAGTGGTAACAATCTTTAATTATTTACGTTTAGGAGGCCGAGGAGTTGACCTTACTATACACTGCAAATCTAAAGATGATGATCTTGGTGAGCAAGTGCTTCATTATCAAGATGCATGGCATTTTTCATTTTATACTAATTTTTGGGGAACAACTTTGTTCTATTGTAGTTTCAAATGGGAAGATGCGGAAGTTAGATGGTTTGATATATATGTAAATGAAAGAGATGCTGAAGTATGCGGGTTGGTTTGTTGGTGGTACATTTTTTCAAATCGACCTTGTGTAGTTACACCTGGTGCTTTAACTTGTTATGCTTGGAAAGGTTATGATTCTCCACTTTCTATAGGTCCCTCGTCAATGTAATTTTAACATGTGGCAATCAACTGTTTATGAATAAGATTTACAAATAAGCTAAGCAATAAATACATTTCATCATTATATATCTCTCTATGCAAAAGCCATTGTAAGAGATGTGGATTAATGGTAAAAGGAGGACAATCATTACAAATATCATTATGCAAGTGTTATTTTTCTCTTCTTGATACATGGTTTATACATAATGTGCTTAAATTTTTCCTACCCCCATTTATATCAAAGTTATTGCAACTATAGCACTCTATATAAAATGAGTATGACAAGAAAAAAAAAAAAAACCAATTTTTGGTCAATTCAGTAATACATTTTAAAGCTATCTCAGAGTATGACATATAGATAGAAAAGCTGAGCTTGTAGAATTCTTTGGTATGGAGCCGAGGAAAGATTAAAAATCCATTTGGTTGCATAATATACAATCACAAATCTGAAGAGTGAAGAACGAAGAGTTTTAGGACTCCATTTATAAGATAAGCTAATACCACGAGTGAAAAAAATATCATTAGTAACTTGATAGAACAGACTTTTATAAATGCAACAACGCAAGGTAAAAGATACTAATACGAAAGTAATTAGTATTTGTAACGAGCATATCACTATGCTATTGCTAAATTATTAGTAACCGGCTTTAGGCTAAGCAGCGTACTTTATGTCCATATACCAACATATAACCATTTTTTGTCCACAACATACCACTAACACGCCACCAGCCCACCACACCATACACCAATGCCACCACACAACCAAGCCGCCATCATCACAAGCATAGCGTAAAAGTAGTAAAACCTTTTATTTACAAAATTTACAATAAACACAACAAAACAATACGAAGTAAAAAAAAATAGATCATTAATATATTTTGGTGTCAAAACGTAATCTAGTGAACTAAAATTAGGGTATTTTACGTGATGCACCGTATTGTGTTACTGTTTTCCTTCCAATTTTCCTTAAGCAAGGATAAACTAGACGTTTTAATAAACGTTGGTAACTTATCAATACAAGAGATAAAATCATTTTTACTATCTAATTTAAGTAAGCATTTTTGAACCTGAACTCGAGTACTTCTTCAATTTTCTAACTATATTTAGTTAGATGTTATCAGTTCATTTAGTTATATGACTATTGCGTAATAGTTCATGGCACAATGCTTAGAGAAAAATATACCCATTCGTGGGTAGAATAAACAATTTGTTATTTTGGGTGGATAAATTGGTGAGTGCGACAAATAAAATGAGTATTAATTATTAAAATGCCTACTTAAATAAGTGTTGTATGGAAAAATTATTTCAGATGATTTTGTAACTCGCTAGACCGCTAACTTTTACGGTTATGTAAAAGGATGATTCTACCTTTCTTATACAAAGTGTTATTTTAATTAAAATACTATTGTTACTCTAAGTTTATTAGTAATTTTTTTGGAACCCACATAGATAATTTAAATTTTTTAATGTAAAGGAGTCTATTACTTTAGGAATAATCATTGAATTAATTTTATTTATGTTGTATTATACGATGAGATTAGTATAATGATTTGTAAATCGTGCATCGCGGCACTATACTAGTATTCCTAAATATCTTAAAACTTCCTAAATCTATTACAATATAGATCACATATATCTTTTCACAATAATATCATATGATATTAACCTACACATTCCTATATCTCAATAAAAGACAATCATATAGATTATATATTTTCCTCCCAATATATTAAAGATAAAGAACACATGATTTTTTCATTCACTCTTTCCCATCATTAATATGAAGAATCAATAATCATCTTTGGTAGTTGGTTCATGTTTCATAAACCTTAGCTTCCCAACATGAGTTCTTTAATATATAGACAATAGACCTCACTTTTTTTTATTTCATGTTTCCATTGATTTTTTTTTGCTTCCCAAATCATATACATAATAATGGTAAGAGCAAGAGCCCAAGTATTATTCTCCTTAATTACACTTGCTTTAATTGCATCAACTTGCAATGGCGTCCAAACGCATGTAACCATCTTTAATTATCTAGGCGAGGGAGTTGAACTTACTTTACACTGCAAATCTGAGGACGATGATCTTGGCGAGCAAGTGCTTAATTATCAAGAAGCATGGCAATTTTCATTTCGTAGTGATTGGTGGGGAAGAACGTTGTACTATTGTAGTTTCAAATGGGCGAACGAGGAAGTTAAGTGGTTTGATATATATGTTGGTGATAGAGATGCACAAGTATGTGGGTTTGTTTGTTGGTGGTATATCTATTCAACTTGGCCTTGTCTAGTTAGACCTGATTATTTTAAATGTTACCCTTGGAAAAATGATAGTCGTTCTCCACTTTTTTTAGATCCCTAGCTCGTCGATTTAGTTTTAAGTCCTTTTTAGCTCATCGGCAACTATTTTAGGAATAAGCGTGATAAAAAATAATGAATAAATATAGTTCGTTTTTTATTATTTAATGATTTTTGATATCAAGACAGTTTTAACATCTTTAATTATTTAAGTGAGTGAATAATTGACCTTACTTTACACTGCAAATTTAGTGATGATGATCTTGGTGAGGAATTGCTTCCATTTTAAGGTCCGTGGTTTTATAATTTTTAATTGAGAGCAACATTGTTCTATTGTAATTTCAAATGGGAATGCGAGAATGTTAAGTGGATTGTTTTAAAAAGGTCAATACGAAGAAAATAGCTTTGATTGGAATGATTGATCAATTATCTCCAGTCTCTTAGTCTTTAGGTCCTTCATCGATGTAGTTTTAACTTGGCTATTGTTTTAGGAATAAGCTTAATAAATAATAAATGTATTTGATTTGGGTTGTTTATGACATTCTGAAAGCCTAGAGGTGAAATATCATATTCTGAAAGCTTGGAGTAATACGTTTATAATCTTGGATGAATAATCTAATAAAAACCCAAGTATCCAACTATATACATTAATATTTTGTAACACGAGCATACATCATACATTCATATTACATTCTGATTGATTTTCAATGTTTCTACATTGAGATAATGGGCCATATTACATAAGGTTTATTTTTATACATCAGGTTCTACTACACGCAAATTCTTAGATGGACCATGATCCTTGGTGCATCTAGCTTAGCTGGACCATGGTCCAACTATGAAAATGTAGTAATATAAAAATGAATTTGTGTCTTTTTTTCAATATAGGTGATCAAAACAAATATAGATAAATATAGATAAACAAATGTAGTAGTATAAACATGCAATATAGGTGATCAAAACAAATATAGAATAAATCATATAGATTAGATAATAATCATGCATAAAAAAATATTGGAAGCAACTAAATAATAATTAAAGAAACGAATTTAAAGCATCTTAAACATGATAATAAATAATTATTAATTAAATCCTAGGCATGATACTAACAAGATTAATGAACGCCTAAACATAATACAAATAATTAAAAATAAATCATAAATATGATGCTAGGAAGAATAGATATTGTAGAATTAATTAAACGAAAGATAGAAAAATTAAATCTACTTAATTCGATTGCGAAACCTTGCAACTACATCATCAATAAACGGTTAGTAAACTTCAATAAAATATATAAATCGAAAGAAATTAAAGAGTTAGAAAAATTGATATCACCCTCGGGATTATACCTTCACGCCTTGGTCAAAAAGGTAGAACTTTCGCATCTTGTTTTGGACTTTGAATTACTAGAATAGGATTAGAAATAAAGCTAAGAACAATAGAATGAAATTGTACGTCAAAGCTTTACGTCTAATCCTTTTGTCTAATATGGAAAGTTTTAGGGATGTTAAATTCCTCCCCCCAAAATCAGAAATAAGGGTGGTTAGGGGTGAAAGTAATACGGATTAAAACCGTAAACCGAACCAAACCAAATCGAATGAACAATTTGGTTTGGATTTTTTTAAAATTTGGATTAGTTTGGATTAAAAAATAAAAAAATATGGATTACGGTTTGGATTCGGTTTTGGGTTTTAAAAAACCGAAAACCGAATAAGAAATCGAATTTGGGCCCATAATGCTTATATGGATTATGCTACTAATGCTGTCAATTATAATCTGCAAATTTATTAAATATTATTCGCACATTTGTTTCATTGTTAGACTACTGTACTTTAATTATTGAATTATTTTGCTAAGCTTTTGTTTATTGTAATAAGTAATATATGTTCACGCCCAAAAACTAGACCCAAAAACACATGCCCAAAAATTTCGGTTCGGTTTGGATTCACTTTTGAAAAACCGAATCAATACAATTTGGATTGGACCAACTAAATCCAAATTCGGTTTGGATTCGGTTACAAAAATCCAAAACCGAATTAATTCATGAAAAAGATATATTTGCCTTTAATGCATGAAAAAAGAGAGAGAGAGAGAGAGAGAGAGAGAGAGAGAGGTATATATATAGTAAGAATATATTAATTTTGTTACTTATCCTATTCTTATCCCTGACTCATACCAAATATAGTATAACTACGTTAGACTCGTGCGATGCACGATTTCAAAAATAATTTTTTTGGTTTATTTGTGCGTAATACGTAGGGATGTAGGTGGAGCGGGACAAGTAGGACTGTCGTAGGAGACCCGCCCTATACAATCTTGTGTAGTTGTGTGTAGGGATGTTAGTGGGGCGGGGATGGGTATCGGTTTGGCGGGTGGTGGGGTGGGGTTGGGGATAAAAATCATACCCGCCATGGGTGATGGGACGGGGTGGATTTTAGGTTGTACCCGCCCCGCCCCACTTCATACCCGCCCCATCCCCACATCTATATACTTTTTAAACCAAAATTATGTACTTTTATACTATTTTATACAAAAATTATGTAAAATATAGTGCTTTGTAATATACTTATACTATAAACAAAAAAAGTGTGTAATATTAATAATGATTTTTTTTATTGAAATTTATATCAATTATGTAGGATTGTGTATTTAGGAGGTGGAGATTAGGCGAGTCTTGGGAGGGGATCAGGTGGGGGTGGGGCGGGGATGGTTTTGTAATTGTACTCGCCAGGACGGAGATGGGGATGAATTTTGGTCCCGCTGCAGGGATGGAGATGGAGATCAAAATATTAGGTGAGGATGGGGATGGGAAGGCCAACATCCGCCCCACCCTACCCCATTAACATCTCTAGTAATACGTAATCGTATTAATTATAAATAATTTAGGTAAAATATAATAAATTGATGAATTAAAAAATTGTGAAATCCCCAAATTCATACAATCTATATAAAATATACGGAGTATGAGGAAAGATAATGTTTATAGGAAAATGAAATAGTCCAACCACCTTATTTTCACTCCATTGGAAATTGTGTTGTTAGTCAATTTAAATATAAAAAATCTTTTAGAAAATGTATAATTAATTTACCATTTTCAAACCTCTATTTATCTTGAAAAAAATAATGATGTTACTAATAGTTTTGGCGGGAAAAATTTTAATGAGAGGTTGACATGTGGATACTAATGATGTCAGTAATAATTATATTAGTTATAACTAGATTAGTGCCCGTGTGATGCACAGTAGTAATTGATGAGTCTATTATATATATATATATTTTTTTATTCCCCGTCCCATGGTCATATTTGTGCTTATTTGAGCTCTGCGGAGCTATTTTTATTACTAATATACGTTTCCTAGTGTTTTTGTAGAGTTGGTATTATTTTGTAGGAATTTGAAGATTTATGATAATTCTCGAGCTTATTAACCACTATGAAGACATTTGAGTCGGATCGTATTTTATGATCGAATATTTAAGCCCAAGGCCGAATTAGAGAAATTGAGTTCGGTGATTAAGGGCTCGATTAGAGAAGAGATAGGTCCAAAGCTCCAAATTATAATTATGAATTAACGGACCAAGAAAAGCCTAAAATACAATCCAAGCTTACAAGAGATT
The DNA here is from genome assembly GCF_001683475.1 of Chenopodium quinoa. Classification (NCBI taxonomy): domain Eukaryota; kingdom Viridiplantae; phylum Streptophyta; class Magnoliopsida; order Caryophyllales; family Amaranthaceae; genus Chenopodium; species Chenopodium quinoa. The sequence goes on from NW_018743292.1 coordinate 10,516,511, forward strand.
GTTGGGCGTGAAGCTGACGGGCCCGAACAGGCGGCCCAGTTCCAGGCTGCTGCTATGTGATGTTGTTGCTGATTTGGGCTTTATTTGGGTCGGTTTTCATTGTTTAGGTTTAGGGGAGTAGTACTTTTAGTGGGATTAGGAGTTGGCAGCAAAACTCGTCTTTTCTTATAAAAGGGAATAGTAGTAGTACGTAAGAAGAGGGGGCGACCTGGGCATCATGCCGTGTCGGGCCGCTGCGAGCCGTGCCTAGCGGGCCACGGTCACCGGCGTGCCGTGCCGGGCGTGCCGGCGTGCCCAGTGTAGTGCGGTGCCGGCCAATTTCAAAGGCCAATCCACGGCCCTGGCATGGCCCTCGTGCCTGGCGGGCTCGTGCCGTGTCGGCCTGCGGGCTGACCTTGTGTATATTTTTTTTAATTTATTTTTTGTTAATGGTTAATAACTTATAAATTATAAAATTATAACTATGACTTATAAATTATAATTTTATAACCTATAATTTATAAAAATAATTATAACTTATAACTTTTATAAGCTATAAATTTATAAGTTTATAACTTTTATAAGTTATAAATTTATAAGTTTATAACTTATAAGTTATAAAATTATAATTATAACTTATAACTTATAAGTTATAAAATTATAAGTTATAAAATAAATTAAGTTGAACATTTATGTTTTATTATTTTTTATATTCAATATTTATATTTATATATTTAGTTTATAATATTACTTTAAAATTTAATGTTTATGATTTATTAAATGTTTTTTTGTATTATTAATTGGTATAATTTTCTTTTTGTTATATTAATATACAAATTATAACAAACGGGGAAAAAAGGCAAATTTTGGATGTGAATAATGCATACTTCATATTATTATTACTTGAGTTGAGAAAATTGTACAACAATAACAATGAAAATTGGATAATGATAATATTGATAAACGATAATGATTAAAATCGTACAATATACAAAAATTGTCTATTCTTCTTGTTGCTCGTCTTCGTCTTCGTCGTCGGCTTCTGCTTCATCGGCTAGTTGGATAGATTGGGAACTAGCCGAACCCGAACAGTCGGAAGCCGAGGTTCCTTCATCGTTGTCGTTGTCCTCGTAAGAACGGTCTTGTGAGCAATTTTCCGCATCCAACCAATCTTTGAAACACACGCACATTTCTAGTGTTTCGGGTTTTAGACTTGTTTTTCTATCGTCCAGAACCCTTCCGGATGCGCTGAAAGCTCGTTCGGAGGCAACAGAGGAGACTTGGATACCAAGAATGTCTCGTACCATTGCCGCCAAAGTTGGATGCTTCGTGCTTTGTTGTTTCCACCATGCAAGGAGGTCGAGGCTATTTATCTCATCGTCGTCCATGCCTTTGGTGAAGTCGTAACTCAGGTACATCTGCAACTCCGAGACGCCGCTTTGCGTTCTCCTGATTAATGAATCACCTGAAAACCTTGAAATCAAGTTAGTAGCTTGTGAAAATAAATGTTTGTCCTTCTTACTTACGTTTTTGGATGGCTGGGAAGGGCCTGAGCGAGGAACGGTGCCATATTTGATTTCATAGACTCTATATAAAGCAAAAAGCTGATCCTTCACATGAGTCTTATAGGTTTCTTCATCATCGTCAAGATTCATGCATTGAAAATAAATGTCAACTAACATAAATGTGTTTTCATACTTTTGCCTAGGATCTAATATGGATGCAAAATTATAAATCAAAGGAATTTCACTATAATATTTACGCCACTTTGTTTCCATTGCTGGAAGATACTGATCATAATCACTTTGGCTGCGATGATCAGCGAAAAGTTGGGCGAGTAAACATGCATTAGAAAGAAAGTTTTGAGCACAAGGATTGTAAACAGAAGAAAAACAATACGGCATGTTATATAATAACTGTAAAAATTGCATATATCTTTCACAATTACACCAATCATCATCATATCAAGCAGTTTGTGGAAATTTTTTGTTGTAAAATATTGTTAACGGATTCTTGTACTCAATTGCCTTGGTTAACATGTCATAGGTGGAATTCCACCTAGTTGGGCAATCGGTTTTTATTTTTATTGCTCTTATCTTTTGTTGTCTTAGAAAACTCTTCCATTCTTGATACCTCATGTTTGAGCTATTAACAGACATAATAGCATCTCTGATTTTGTTGTAGTATGGGCCAATTGCCCGAACTCCATCCTGTACACATAAGTTAAGCACATGGCAAACACATCTAGTATGAAGAGTATCACCGTCTAATATTACATCGGTTAAGTTTTGTTTGACAAGATTAGCTGTGTATGTCATAGAGGTTGCATTGTCAAAAGTCATAGACATCATTTTATCTCGAAGGTTGTCTTCGTCTATTGCTTGCATTAAATGGTGAGCAACGTTAATGCCGGTGTATGGGTATTCCAGCATTTTGAAATGTATTATTCTTTTTTGTAATAACCATTGATCATCTACCCAATGGCAAGTCACACATAAATAGTGATATTTATAACCACTATCCTAAGAATCGGCTGTCAAAGACACTCTACAGTTAAGGTTACTCAATTCGGCTTGTAACCGCAATTTGTACTCTAGGAAGTTTTTCATGGCGGCGGAACGAACGGTTTTCCTAGAGATTCTTTTATGTTGGGGTTGTAGTGCTTTGTTAATGTAAGTGTTAAATGGGTCACTTTCCGAGAAAAGAAAAGGTTGTTCGGCGTGTACTATCATTTTCCCTAGTTCATCCCTATCCCTCTCATAGTTGTAGGTAAAGCCGTATGGATGGTACTGGGAAATTTTTGGCTGGGTTGGATCACTAGCTGGTTGTGCACAAGTTTTCATGTGCCTACTTAAGTGTCCCGTCCCGGATTTGGATAGTGCTGAGGATACACTATTACATGTTTTACATTTTGCATGTGTTTGGGGTTTATTTAGGAGGAAATGACGCCATACATCACTCTTTCGGTTTTTCAAAAGTAGCATCTCACTTTCGGTTAACCATTCATGATGTGTGTTTGGGTTAGTAGTAGTAGAAGGGGTAGAACCGGAGGGAATTTGGGTATCTTCTTGGCTACTTTGGCTAGAATAATAGTTTTGTCGATCACCAAAATAATTAGGTGGAAATTGACCGAATTGTAAGAATTGTTGTGGTGATTGAAATTGGTTTGATGGTGGATTGGTTTGGTGGTGGTGGTGGAAAACCGGAAGTACCATCGTGCCTATATGGCTCGTAGCCCGAGGGGAAAACCGGAAGTACCATCGTGCCTAAATGGCTCGTAGGTTCCCTAGAACTACTACTACGGCCAAGTCGGCATTTCTCCCCCCCCCCCCTCCTAGATGATGGGTTGTTCGATGCCATAATTAACAATTAGATTTTTAAAAAAACTGATTAACAATAATAATAATTAATAACAACAATTTTAACAATAAAAATAACAATAATAATAATAATTAATAACAACAATTATAACAATAACAATAACAACAATAATAAATAATAACAATAAGTGTAACAATAATAATAATTAATAACAACAATTATAACAATAACAATAACAATTAACAACAATAGTAATTAAACAAGATTATTCTAATAATAACAATAAAAACAATAATAAATTAAAGATTAGTTTAGATCTTACAACCGTGCTTCAACGCTCCACTAATTACGATTACGAACTTTTTAATTTTTTCCGATATTAAGAAAATAATTAGAGAATTGTTAGAGAATATAAGAGAATAAGAGATTAAGGATTATTAGAGAATATAAAAGATTAGAAGAAGATATTATATTGTGATTTTGTGATTTGGGAAGTGAATGGAGGTGGGTATTTATAGAAATTTTGGGGAGCAATTTGGCTAAAATATAGTCGTTAACTCGCCGTTAATGGCTGTTGTAAAACGGTAATATTACCGTTATTAACAACAAGCACACAGGCCGTGCCGGGCCGGCACAAACTTCGTGTCTGGCGGGCCGTGCCTGTGTGACGTGCTTCACACCGTGCCATGTGTCGGGCCAACGTGCCAGCACGGCGAGCCAGCACACCGGGCCACGGCCGTGCTCGTGCTGGGCCGTGCCTGGAAAACCAGAATCGTGTCCGTGGCACGAATTCCGGTGGGCGTGTCAGGCCGGGCCTGGGGTCGGGCCGTGCCGTGCTGCATCAAATGGCGGGTCGTGCCGGGCGGCACGCGGGCCACCCCGGCCCATGCCCAGCTTTAGGGGAGAGGTTAGCTAATTTATATTTCTTAGTCTTAGTTTTTTAATTTCTGAAAAAACTTGCTTTTAGTTAGACTTTTATTTTTGCTGATTGTAGTTACGTTCCGTCACTTTTGTTTCGTATTATTAATTTAGCTAGTTTTTATATTTTATGCTTTTAGTCACTTATTGTTTTATACTTTTAATTATGTTAAATTTAATTGCTTTGTTTAGTTTAGTTTTAATTATGCGTGAGTAGTTTAATTCTAGGTTTCTTGGGGATCCGTAAATAATATGAAGGGATGATTTATTATTGTTGATTGTTAATGTTTTGGGTTAATTTCCTATTGATTGATATAATGCTATGCAATTAGATTAGCGCTGGTTTAATTGTATGAGTTACGCAATATTGATTCAAGATTACAAATGAAAATTGATACTAAGGCTTAGTTTCAATAGGCAGGTTAATTTATAAATGGTTAAGTCAAGATTCGAGAGATGTGATTTAATACCGCTAGATTAATTCTGTGATTGTAATACATAGCGAAAGCCCTTTATAATCTGGTTAAATTATGCGTTGATAATTGATTGTTGTCTTTCATCTGGAATATTATTTATTGGTGAACCTATGACCCTAGGTTTTTTTGTTTATTGATTACTCCCTCAGTTTAATTATTGTCATACTATAATTCTCAAAAAAAAAAATACTCGTTTCTTGATAATTTAGATTATAATAATTTATTAGTAATAAAGGAACATTATTTCCCTGTGGATTCGACCCTACTTCCCTATCTATTTTAGTTTGTGGTTTTAGGAATTACTTTTGATTAGGTGATACGACTTTAACTTGTCAGTAATAATATTTTTTTCATAATTAATTGTGATATATTATAGAAATGAGACAACTCATGTGGAATAAACAAATGCAATAATGCATATAGAAAAATAAAATAATAAGGAAAAAATTATTAAAAACAACAATTGAGAAAAAAAAATATATATACTATTGATTAGTTGTGTTGAAAATATTTTAAAGTAGTATACATTTTATTACATTAATGATGCATATTATTCCCAATAAAACTATACAATCTAGTGATTATATGACTAAAGACTTATCTATAAACGCCTTTTTAATAAACATGAAAATATTAATCAAACAACAGAATAAAATCTATAGTAAAACTATTAACACAACATACATGTAAATATATAAATTACAGATAATATATCATCTTTATATCCAATAAAATAATTTCAATGGAAATAAATACTATTCGGATCATTAAAGGCAGTAATAATCCACAATAAGGCAACACTAACTTATATTATTAATAGTACATATTCTTTTTATGAATTGATACACTACATGATATGGTCGCTCTTTGTTATTATATAAAAATGCATTTGAAGCTATCCAATAAATGTAGTTTGATCATTGTTCGTTTATTGCCTTAAAAGTTTGTTCGTAGATGATAGCTATTTATCGAAAAAAAGGATACACAAGAAGATGTCACTTGTCACTACGTCCAACATATCTTTTACTATGCAACTTATTTAGAATGTCGAATGTAATAAATTTATTATCCCAACCAAATATTTCAGCAAAAGATAATATAATTTTTTTTTGTATTTACTAAGATATTAATTTACATGATAGCAAAAAAAATTAATTATTTCACATTTTCTTAGATTTAGACATATGATATAGTTGTCGAACACAGCATTTATTTTATAGTCATATCTAATACTCCATTAGTCTAAGAAACAAAATTAAAGTGATGTTTTAAAATAATTTCTTTAATATCAATTATATGAATCAATTTTATTATTACTTTTTGGGAAGAATTCAGTAATACTTCGTCTAAAAGAGTCTAGACAGTAATTATATTATCTTGTACCCAAACTAGTGGCTCACTTTTTCTATAATATAAAAAAGAATTAGAATAATATTTTAGGTAACTTTGTATGGAAGAATTAAGGACACAAAATAAAAAGAAATACATTTTATGTAAAGATAATATATGAGATTTGGAACAATATTATTATAGTTGTATTATACAAATATTCCAAAAATAAAAGATTTTTTTGCTAAAATGGGAGAAGTTATGGAGGGAAAAAACAGTATCAGGAAGTGACACGTGTCGTCATTCCTGGTGTCTGTTTTAGTATTAAGTTATTATTATAGATTATAGATTTTTACTGCAAAAAAAATAAAAAAATTATCCTTATCCTATCGAATTTTGCATATCTTATCCTACCTTTTTATCCTTCTTATCAACTCCCATAAGCTTTCCCAACATGAGTACTCAATATATAGACCTCACCTTTTTAGCCAAAAAAATAGAATAAAATATAATAAAAACACTTCGACATTATGGTCAGTTCAAAGGCTCAAATATTCTCCTTAATTGCAACAATTTTTGTTGCATCAACTTGCAATGGATATCCCATTTTTAAAGAGCCCACGTCAACTGTAACCATCTTTAATTATATAGGCAATGGAATTGATTTGACTTTACATTGCAAATCCGGTGACAGTGATCTTGATGAGCAAATGATTCATTATCAAGATGCATGGCATTTTTCATTTCGTAGAAATTTTTGGGGAACAACATTGTACTATTGTAGTTTCAAATGGGAAAATGAGGGAGTTAGGTGGTTTGATATATATGTTGATGAAAGAGATGCTAGCGTATGTGGGTATGCTTGTTGGTGGTACATTTATAAAAATGAACCTTGCCTACTTAGTGATAGATTTCAGGATTGCTACCCTTGGAAAGACGATAAAGCTCCACTAGACTATTGTTTTTGGAATAAGTTTGATAAATACTTCATATGAATTTATTTGTTTCGGGATCGTTTCTTATTTGTTTCGGGGTCGTTTCATAGATCCTGAAGGCCGGAGGATAAGTATCATATTGGGTAGCTACATTTTTTTAAAATGTAAGTTGGAATAATAGTCATTAAACAACTTTCATTTATTAATTAGAATATGATACTTTAATAGAGTATGAAATTTAATCATGAGATTCAACCATCAACTTAAATTTTTTGTTAACATGATTCTTTAACTTGGTATCGGAGTCAACGTGACACAAAAGTCACGAGTTCAAACTCATTCACTCCGATCCTCACGTTCAAGTGGCATATTTGGCAGTAGTTATGAGGAGACTCATGCTACATACATCCATATTTTGAATCCAAAGGGCTCTCATGTGAAGGGATATGATAGAGTAGATAAAGTAATTATGAGCTTCAACCATCGGCTTAAGCTTTTTGTTTACATGGTCATACTTCCTCCCGTTTTTATATTTACAATTTGTATCCATGAGCGCATACCGGTGTTTTAATTATTTTGACTAATTTTCTATTAAATTTTCTTTAAGGTTGTGTTAAATTGTCGATGTAACATTTTGCAATCATTCAAAGAGGAAATTAGAGATCATATAGATATCAAGATTCAAGAGTTATGATATCTCTATGTATCATTATTGTTAATATCTATCTTGTTATTTTTGGTATTTTAGGATATTATGTTATATCTTTGATGTTCACAAAAAAAAAAAAAAAAAAAAAAAAAAGTTAGATCTTTGCTTAGATATTTGAAAAAATTGATTTTAATAATCCCAACTTTATTCAATTTACTTTTAACAATCCTAATTTTTGGTTATTATCTAATATAATCCAAACTTTCATAATTATTCACTTTTAATGGGCCTTAACTTGCTAATAACCAGTTTAATAGGTTAAACTTGCCATGTGTCACTTTCAAATTGGACTAAACTTTTATTTTTATCATTTTTTTCTCTCTCTCCCCATCCCATAGCCTTTCTCTCTCCTTCCATGACCATGGCTGCCAGCCACCACCCCCTCCCCGCTACCACCTCATCTTCCCCTTCTCCTTCCCTTTTTTCCCAACCTTCCCCGACGTCCCCCTCCATGCCTCCTTTTTTCTCCTTCTTCCTTAACTTCCGGCCACAACCTCCCCTTCCCCTACCCCTTAACTTCCGGCAAGCTCAGGATGTCCAAAATGACCGAGACATTCCTCCATATTAGTTGTACATGTATCAAAATTCAATTTTTGCGTATCACTTAACCCCCCCAGATTTCAGCTTCCCTATCACTATCACCTCACTAAACTCCACTTGCACCACTGACATTTGCCACTCCACATCATCATCAATAAACACAATCGGCCACCACGATTTCAATTTCGATTAATCAAAACAATAACTAGGGTTTCCCAATCGAAAAAATAGCAAAAAAAAATTACTTCTGGACTCATAATTTTGAAAATGTGAAGGAAAGTAGGGAGGTGGTGTAGCCAAGAGGGATGTGGTGGCCGAAAGTTAAAGGGACAGGGAGGGGTCGTAAGGAAGGGAGGCCAAGTCAGGTACGCGGGGGTGAAGAAGGGACGAAGGGGAAGAGGTGGTGGCCAACAGGCAATCCAACCATGGCCATGGAAGGAGAAATGCAAAAAAAAAAAAAAAAAAACAAACTCATGTAGTAGGTAACTGGTCACCTAGGCCTATTAAAAGCAAATAGGTATAAAAGTTCGAATTATTAGATAGTATTAAAAGTTAGGATTATTAAAATCAATTTTTCCTTGATATTATTATTTGTAATCTTTTTTAGTATCTTTACAATTTCCATGTATATATCTGTTACCATTTTATACTCTTTTGTTACAATATATATAGTTGAATCATTCCATAAATATGACTAAGCTTTTCAACAGTCTCTTTCTCATAACTCTATGTATATATTGGTCAATGTTTATTAGTTGGAGTGATAAAAGTTGAAATATTTAGATACACTAATGAATGTTGTACAATTTTGGAAAAAAAACTTCAAAAGTGAGGCAAGTGACAGATGGAAAAGTAGGTTGCTAGAAGAAAGGTGGTGAAAAAAAATAATACTCGTAATTAAACAATGTCACTTAAAAAAGATGAAGGGAATTTTTTCAAAATATAAAATAGAGGGAATAACTTATGTTACTACTAATCTAATTACTATTGGTAGTTGTTTTTCCCTTATTATTACTAAGCTTAAGTAAATGGTGATTTATTCAAAAAAAAAAAAAAAAAAAGAAGAAGAAGAAGTAGATGGTGATGCTAGTTGTGAGAAATATAGTGTTGGAAAGCTTAATTATATTCATGACATGATGACATACACGACTATTTACAGTGTTACCAAGTGTTCAACCTAATACAATCTCTATAATTCACTAAAAATATAAATGAATCGAATAATATAGGTATGATTACAAAAGATAATATCAAAGAAACTTGCCTAATAATAATGTAATATGATTATATACCATTAAAATCAATATATCAAGAGATGTATAGTAATATCTCTAATAGTTGGTTTATGTTTTATAAATCTTAACACTTTTACATTATGTTTGTTTATGAGAATAAAAGGAGAGGTATAGGGATTATAAGGAAGGGATATTAAAAATATTATGTTTGTTTTTAGGGATAAGGATTAGAGAGCTAATGAGAGGGATATGAGAAGGATTAAAAACCCCATTATCCCTAAAAAAGCTATTATATATAAGGAGGAAAGGATAAGAATTTATTATGAAAAATATTTATTTTACCTTTAAGAAGGATATAGTTACCTATTCTATTCTTATCCCTGAGTTATATCAAATATAGTATAACAATATTACTGTAAAAATTAAAAAAAAAAAACACTTTATTTTGTCCTTATCCTACTCATTCATTGCATATCTTATCCTACCTTTTTTTTTTATCCTTGTTATCTCTATGAGAACAAATGTTTTGTAAGCTTTCCCAACATGAGTACTCAATATATAGACCTCGCCTTTTTTTCATGTTCCTATTGATTTTTTGCATCTAGAATCATATTTATTTTAGCAAAAAAGAAAAACCACTTCGATATAATGGTTAATTCAGGTGCTCAAATATTCTTCTTAATTGCAACAATTTTTGTTGTTGCATCAACTTGCAATGGAAATCCAATTTTTAAAGAGCCCACGTCAACAGTAACCATCTTTAATTATATAGGCAATGGAATTGATCTGAATTTACATTGCAAATCCGGTGACGATGATCTTGGTGAACAAGTGATTCATTATCAAGATGCATGGCATTTTTCATTCCATAGAAATATCTGGGGAACAACGCTATACTATTGTAGTTTCAGTTGGGAAAATGAGGGGGTTAAGTGGTTTGATATATATGTTGATGAAAGAGATCTTAGGGCATGTGGGTTTGTTTGTTGGTGGTATATTTATAGTAATGAACCTTGCCTACTTAGGGATAATTTTCAAGAATGCTTCCCTTGGAAAAATGATAAAGCTCTTCTTTCTTTAAGTCCCTCATCCATGTAGTTTTAACATGGCTATGGTTTTGGCCAAAGAGCTAAATATGTTTGGTAAAGTTGACTGTTGGTTGTTTTATAGGCATTGACATATTTTATTATTTTTTTAATACACATTGCAAATAATAATGATAATAATAATAATAATTACTACTCATTAATAGCTAACAATTATTAATTAACTTACCTTAATTATTTATTTTACTAATATATTAATTATTACTAATTAAAAATTAAAAATTATTAATGATTAGTTATTAATAATTAATAATTATTATTTGTTATTAGTTATTAATAGTTAATTATCATTATTAATAATTATTATTAATTAATTATTAACATTTGACAAGAGCAAGATTAGCGTAGTCTTAAGACTTAAATCTATTGCCACATTTGCTATTAACTTAAATTTAATTAATTTTTTTTAATTTAAAATTATGCTAAGACTCCTTAAGACTCAATCAGATTTATCTCTTCATCCCTAAGACTCATTCTAGATTTCGTTAAAAAATTTATTATTTTTTTTCCTTTAACATATTATATTTTAATATTAAAATTCACATTATGCAGTAATGCAATATAGATGATGCATAAAAATGAATTATAATGGAATTACATGAAACTAAAAGATTTTAAAATACATGAAAATTTAAAAAAAAAAACAAAAAAAAAAAAACATATTGCATTAAAATAGTTGTAATGTAAAGTAAAATTGACTAATGTAAAATTGATCTGAATTCAAATATCATTTCCCCCAAAACGACTCCACAAATCACTACTACATTTTTTATCTATTGCAACCCCCAAATCCATTGCATTAGGCGTCAAAATCCGTGGCATTAGGCCTAATGCAACGACCATGTACCGTGGCATCTGCTGGCGTTGCAGTAGGTCTAATGCAACAGCTTATGACACCTAATGCCACGGCACCACTGATCCGTGGCAATAGACCAATACCTGTTGCAACGGCATAACTTATCCGTGGTAATAGAGTACTGACTAATTATTATGATGAAATTGAACCTATTGCAACAGATGAAGCTAATTAATACAATGATAGGAGTACGTATCTACTGCAACGGATTGATCTTTTTTTTTTTTGTTGGGATGGAATGGTAATATAATATATGTATAATTAGTCAGTACAAATCTAAATATAATAACAGAAACAAAATAAAGTATCATTTATATATAATAATTATAATGCGAAATACGTACATTACAAAATATTACTCGCTTGTTTTTGGTATGACATACTATATAAAGCATTTAATCGTCCAAAATACAAATTGTCAACATATATATATATATATAAGCCGAAATTTCTAAATCTTCACAAAGCCGGAACTTGAATAAGAGTCGCCAACATATATGCACCATTTATTAGATGGCTAGTCACTATTCTTCCGCTGCATTTAACTCCTCATGCACCTACACGTAAAATTGAAAAAAATAATAGAAATATAATTGAACTAAATTATAAATTATAATAGACCAAGGCCACAATCAACATGAGAAAAGTTCAAAACGCACAGATGATGGTTGTTTAAAAGATGGCAACAAAGAAGTTTTTTTTTTTTTTTTTTTTACACAGAAAGGAAAATATTATTAATTTATAGTGGCAATAGCCACATTACCAAAAGATAAACATTCCAAGTCTGAAACAAAATAGCACCCAAGAATATAACAAAGTACTAGCTAAATAACCAACAAGAAATAGAACTTAGTAGTAGTCAAAAGATTGCTGACCGACAAAAGACATGATCAAAAGCACCAGATTCATGCACTGTAGGTGAACTAAGTTGCCACCATTTCTGGGATGTCATTAGCAGTTAAGGTGTTCTCGAAGACAGAGGCCCATAAGCAATTTAGTATTGAGGTTCGTAATTAGGCAACAGTTTTTTATCAGATCACTCAGTATATTAAAATTTGTTGTGTAACTCTATATATAGGACTGGATTACTTGCATCATGGTTGCAGCCCGCCTATAGTTCATAGAGATGTGAAACCCGCTAAAACAGAAAGTACGAGTAGTAACTCAAGAATCATGTCCTTATTGATTGATAATTTAGAGATGCAGCAAGCTATAAAAAGCATGAACTCAACAAAAAAAACATACAACAATAAAAAGCAGCAGCAAACAACTAAAAAATTTCCTATACAAAAAATCCACCTAGAACCTAAAAAAGCATAGATACTACAAATAAAAGCCATAAAAGAATAGATACTACAAATAAAAACCATATTATGCCTCGGATGAGCATCATAAATCTCCACTTTATGCTATTTACATGAGGCAAAAAACCCGTCCAGCCAACCTTCATGATAATTGAGGTAGCAAAAACAGCTTCCACCAGACACAGAATTCAGTAGCTGATGGCATAAAGAACATCCATCTTAACAATGTTGACTTAGTTTTACATAAAGTTTGAAACTCATGCTAATCATCTTTATTAAACATACTCATCAAATGGGCGCCACAATAAATGCATTTCATTATCAATACAATCAAATTAAACACACACACAAAAAAAAAAAAAAAAAAAAAGCATAAATAATGATGTTTTTAACTATTATTCAATAGTATTACAAACATTTGAGAAAATTTGTTTGTATGTGATGTTTATGTCTCGAACTAGGCTAGTAAGATAGCAATTATATTTATAATAATGTATATTGCAAGTTACCAAGGAGAAGGATCTTTGTTGATGATTACACGAAATAATCAAATTTGGTTCATGTAGCCGACCCACTTATGGGATTAAGGCTTTGATTGATTGATTATATTGCAAGTTATGACACAGTTTATCATGCCACTAACATGTAAATCTCATATAGATCACTCATATATAAAGATCAATTGATTGACATATTATTCAAAGCACATTATGTGAGATATATGCATGCTTTAACTTACATATTTATCTGTGACTGTGTTCCAGAAAGTAGCCGCAAGGACATTGCCAGAGTCATCAGCAATCAACCACAGAAACTATCCAGGAGAACACACTATGTTATAGGAACTTATAAATCAGAGGCGTAATTCAAAATTCCATTTCAGGGATACATGCTCAGTTGATCTAATGTTGATTTAAGAGCCAACACATAAATTTATTGACCCAATTGCAGGGCTGCTAAGTCAGCACAAGATCTCACCATTCTCAAGGCTGCAGAATAAGAGAAGCGATCAATCCCAACATCATGTGATTGCGTCTCCCCAAAGAACTTTATGGGACCTTCACTCAAGCCATGCTGTGAAAAACCAGTCAAAACAGACTTCCACGAGACAGAACCTTTCAGGTCTATTTATTCAAAACAACCTCAGCAGATTAACCATGACTTTTTCATTAGACTTCATATACATAGCTATCAAAGAATTTGATATTGTCGCAGAACTCTCTAGACTCTAGCCCTCACTTTAATACCAAGCAACGAAAACATTTATCACCTAAAATGACTCTTCAAAACAGGCAGTGATGAACCGATGATACTAGTATATGTATATAAATCAGGTTCAAAACCAATCTTTTGCATATTAAAGAAGAATTTAAGAGCAAGCCTTTCCTTGTTATACAGAAGTTACGCCTTAACATGTTATTCCCTTCCAGTTACCAAATCATGCACATAAAAAACACCATAGAACACCTTCTCAGCACGTTCCAGCGATCCACACTCAGAATATGATGTAAGAAGAGCATTGCATACACCATTATAAAAACTCAACCCATGCTTGATGACCAAAGTCACCGAAGAGTGCAATTGCTAGTTTGCTCCCACAAATAACCTCACCATTTCAAGCAATTGACAAGAACTTAATATAATCAAGTTGATGCATTACATTGATAAAGCCGAGAACCCCAAAATTGATTAATCCAAAATTGATTAATCCAAAATTAATTATAGAGTTTGTCATATTTCTTGACTTAAAATTGAAAATTAATTAATCCAAAATTAATTAGAGTCTTTCATATTTCTCGCTTTTCCGACTAAAATCAAACCCAAGCTCCATAATTTCACTTCCTAATTACATAATCTTATCTTTTCCTAATTAAAGTTAGAAGGATGCAAATGGAATTTGGTATGCATTGAATACCAATCTAAGAGTTTTAAAACCAATGAAAAATTTGTATACAACTATTTGTTCAATCGAGGGATGTTTTGATCTAGATTGGTTAACAGGTTGAGTTGTATACACATGCAATTATGAAAAAACAATTTTCGGCCACCAATTATAAAAAATAAATAGTCAGAAACTTAGATCACTAAAGTCTTACCCCTGAACCAAATCAGCCACTCCAAATCAATATATCTTCTTATCCATTTATATGAAATTCCCCCAAATCAACAACTAGAATTAATAGAGTAGCTGAGTGGGGTACGGTGATGCTAAGAAACAATTGACCCAAGATTGACGTTAATTTCACAAAATCATTAACTAAATTTGTATTTCAACTTGGACATTGCATTTAATTCATAACTCATGTAACAACAAATTAAATTATTGATACATATATATTGTACTTGTATTTGTTATCTTTTCGTCATATTAGGTGAGACCAAACCTATCTAGAAGCAACCTTGAGTATCGTTTCATTTCCTATTGTCTGTCATCTCTAGTCTCTACCTGTGTGCCAATTTGGTTAGAGAAAAACTCAATTTATATGTATGACATAAATCTCCCAATTAAAAAGAAAAAAAGACCTATTACTTTTTAACTCGATTAATGGAGTATGTAACTACACACCATTTGGTGGTTATTGGAAGTATCAAGAACAGGAGCAGGTGCAATAGGGGTGAGGACCCAATATCAGACAAAAAACAGAGGAATGAATCCCCAAATACAATATTCAGTACTTGGAATATGAAAATTTTGGCAATTCAATGCTCAAAGAGTAACACTCATATAAAAATATTCACAATATTAGTATTAGTATAGCTTAAATTAAAGCAAGAGAGTGACTGACAAAATTGACTTATTCCCTACATAATTCCAAACCAATCCGAATAACTTGGTATTTGAACACAAATTCATGCCTAAAAACCAAATAATATCCAACCTCGAACACCCAGATTATCTCTATGCAACCAAATAGTTTAATCAGCCCGAGAACCGACCCGAAACCAGACAAATTACTTGCAAACTTTATCCGTGTATAGCGAACTACAAAGGGCAATCATAAAGACGAGATTTGGTCCGAATATTTTATTAATGGAAACTGAAAATTAAACCTGAATCAAAATCAAGCTAACCAACAATAGCAAACTATAAAAATGAAGAAAGAATAATTTAGCATAATGTCATCAGACTAATTAATATAATTAATTATTTAAAGTAGCAAAAATCTTAAGAAATTAATGAAAAATCTCAATTTTGCTAAACGAAACCCATTAGCCGTTTAATTCCAAGAGTTACCAATAAACTTCATCTTCCATGGCATCAAATACAAATTCCCAAACACAAAAGCAAAAACTTCAAATTTAATTCTCAAAAACGAAAATTCGTTGTTTGCCTTGAAGAGAATTTCGAGCAATCATCTCAAGGAAGGGACATGCAACAACGAAATTGAGACCGTCTGTACCGCCCGACTGCCGCCACCATCGCCTGACTGCCGCTATCAGCCACCACCTTCGTCTAGTACTTCCTCGTAATTATTTGCTTATTTTCCTCTTCGAATTTTTGACTGATTTTTTTTCGTGATTTTCTGAGAATAGGTACTGTGAATTTCTGGAGTTGAATGTGAGATGGTGGGGAAAATAGAGAATTGGGGGAAATTGAGAAAATGGAGAAATTGGGTGAGAAATCTGAGAATAGGTACTGTGAGTTTGTGAGAATGAGTGGAAAACGAAAATGGGTGAGAAAATTGGGGTAAACATCACGTGTGTTTGTTCAAAATTTTGGTGAAAAAATTAGAGGGAACAATGCGCGCTTTATCTAAAATTATTTGATACAACACCACCGTTGCATTAGCTTTCATTTTTGTTAAAATAGCTAGGCTATTGCAATGGTTCTTTAGAGCCGTGGCAATAGCTCTACCTCTAAGAGCATTAGTTTTAACTCCGTGGCAATAGCCTACTCTATTGCAATGGCAATAAAAATACCGTTGCAATAGGCTATCTATTGCCACGACATTTGGATAGGGCGTTGCAATAGCTCATTTTTTGGCGCTGTATTTGATCGAAAATGTAGTAGTGAATGTTCAACCAAATCATGTTGCAATTAATGATATCTTCTAGTGAGTCTTGCTGCAGCTGGATGCATATATACACTATTTCCAAAAAAAAAAAATACTACGTATATTTACAAAAAAAATTTGTATAAATCAAATAATTAATGTTTTAGAAAAATAAAAAAGTTAATTAATTTTTTTTTAATCAAAACATTGTGTTTTGATGTGTATATAGTTGAAAACACAATGTAGAAGTGTTAAGGTGAGTCTTGAATTTTCAAGACTCCACTTGAGATTTTGTTAAGACCAAGCCACATAAATGCATAAAAAAATAAAGTCTTGTCTTAAGACCACATAATCAAAAATTGATGATGTCACATAGAGTCTTAAGAAATAGGGCTAATCTTGCTCTAATTAATTACTTTTTATTAATTATTAATAATTATAAATTAATTAATAACTAATAATTATCAATTATGAATTATTAATTAGAAATTACTAATTATTAATAATTAATTATCAATTACTAATTATTAATAATTAATTATCAATTATTAATTATTAACTACTAATTATTATTTACTAATTTCTAATTATTAATTAGTAATTTCTAATTATTAATTACTAATTAAATATTATTAATTACTAATTTCTAATTATTAATTTAGTCCCTCGCGTAGGGTTTTGAAAAACCGCTGCTAGGGTTGAGTGTGCTCCATTGTGATCTTCTGTCTTGTAATTCTAATTGAATTATGTTCTCCTCTCGTTATAATAAATTAGTAGAATCATAGTTCTTGATCTTGTTGGGCGATGTCTGAAGAATTAAATAGGGATTAGGAAAACCTCAAACTTACGGATGAGGAAAACACCATTCTAGGCGCGACTTCGATCGAGGATACCATGGCAAAATCAACCTTGAAGTTAGAACTTTCCCTGGTGGGGAAGATGCTAACTATGAAACCATATAATATTGACGCAATGAAGAGGGTCTTGAAAGGCTTGTGGAGATTGTCTGATGATGTCGCTGTTCGTGTGATCGGTTCGAACTTATTTGTCTTCTAGTTCTTTAACGAGGAAGATAAAATGAGGGTTCTTGATGGTAGACCATGGACCTTTGATAAACAAATTCTATTATTGAAGGCTATTGAAGGCGACGAACAACCGTCTGAGGTGGTCTTTGAAAATTGCCTATTTTGGATTAGAGTTCTTGATGTCCCATTTGGCCGTAGGAATGAAGCTTTTGCTCGTGAGGTAAGGGATGCAATGGGGGGTTTTCTGGAGTATGATGAGGAAGATCCCCTTGGATGGAATGAATTCATGAGGATTAAGGTGATGCTAGACATAACAAAACCCCTACGAAGAGGAATTAAAGTGGTTACCAGTCCCTCGATGTCGAAGTGGGTAAGTTTTAAGTACGAAAGGCTATGGGATTATTTTTGTTACTTCTGTGAGAGGTTGGGGCATCTCGATAAGGACTGCCTCGAACAAGAGAAGGTGGACGAAGAACGCTCTCTTGTGTTTCAATATGGACCATTCATGGTAGCATCCCCAAACCAAAGGCCTCGTGTTTCATTGATTAATAGAGAAAAGGAGAAGCGGTGGGTAGAAAATCTATCAAATGTGAGGCATGTGAAACGTTTGTCGTATAATAACCCCAACTCCATCAAAGTTGGACCACCTAGTGCTGCTAGGAAGCTATCTTTTACTCCTACAAAGGCTGTGATGCCATTCGTACCAAAGGCGAGGGAAGCTACTCTTGTAGCTATGGATGGAGAGAGTGGTTCGAAGGTTGTTCTTCAACCTGTAGCTGCTGAGACTAATATGCAAATGCCGCCTCTAAGGGCATCGAGAATGGATGGTGCAGAGACCAAGGAGGATGAGCATGGGGTGATGCGGGTGGCTGAAGATTCTCGTGACATAGCCGGTGGTGAGAAGGTGGGAACAGGGGAATGTCAAGGTGAAGAGGAGGTTAGGTTGGACAGGGAGAATGTGGAAAAGAAGGCTCTGCAAACTGAATTTGATGGTGTGGAGGAGATGGACACCCGTGAATATATCGGACTCGAGCAAAGGAGCGCTAAAAGGAAAGCATGTGACAGCGAGTTCGATGTTAATAGTGTTGAGATGGCTCGTGAGAAAAGAGGTATAGTTTCTCATCTAGATATATCATTCAATGACTCATTTCAAGTAGAGGGTCTTGGTCATTACCAATCCCTCAAAAAGCCATGAAAATTATAAGTTAGAACTGCCACGGGCTTGGCAACCCGAGATGAGTTCGTGCCCTCCAAGATAAATGTTGGAGGGAGAGGCCGAATTTGGTTTTTGTTATGGAGTCTATGATTGATAGTACTGTATTAAACAAAATAAAAAATAGATGTGGTTTTTCTAATGGTTTGTGTATTAGTAGTGTCGGTAACTCGGGAGGGATGGGATTGTGGTGGAATGATATAAATGCAAAGGTTGTATCCTTTTTCGATCACCATTTTGATGTGAATATTCTGGATGATAATAATACTCCTAAATGGAGAGCGATTGGTATTTATGTTGGGCCGAACAATATCAGAAACATAATACTTGGACATTGATGTCTTCTTTAAAATCATGTAGCTCATTGCCATGTATTATGTTTGGTGAATTTAATGAGATAACAAGCTTGACTGAAAAGGAGGGTGGGGTGCAAAGAAGTGAAAGGTCGATGGATGCATTTAGGGAAGCTATAGATCGGTGCCATCTTCGAGATTTGGGTTTCAAAGGGAATTTCTTCACTTGGGATAGAGGCAATTCCATGTCCACTTTTATTCGGGAACGACTTGATCGGTTTCTTGCAGATGACGGGTGGATGTCTTTGTTTCCTGATTATGAGGTCCGAAATTTCCCAATTTATAGTTCGGACCATGATCCTATTATGGTGTATTTGAAGAAGCAGGTTGCGTCAGATGGTGGTGGGAAGAGCTTTAAATTCGAACAACTTTGGTTATCAAGGGAGGATTGTGTAACGGTTGTTGATAGAAGCTGGAAGGCAAGCTTAGAGCCAAGCATTAACCGTAAGATTGCTCGTTGCGGAGAGGACCTGAGCTCGTGGGCTAGGAAGGCTTTTGGATCTGTTAAAAAGAAGATAAAAGACATTGAGAAAAGGCTCCGAGAATTAAAGGAAGGGTCTATGGATGGCGCAACTATTGATCTGAGTAGAAGCCTGGCCGAAAAGCTTGATTCCCTCTATATGCAAGAAGAATCGTTCTGGTTTGCTAGGGCCCGTTCCAATGAACTTAGGGATGGGGATAAAAACACGAAATATTTCCATCACAAGGCAAGTCAAAGGAGAGCAAACAACCGCATCAATGGGCTTTTCGATCAAAATGGAAATTGGTTGCAACAGAGGGTTGATCTTGAGTGGCTAATTGAAGCATATTTCAGGGACCTTTTTGAATCAAGCTCCCCTACTGGATTTCCGAAAGCTCTAGAAGGGATCGAGGAGGTCGTGTCGACAGATATGAATGAATCGTTGGATAGGGAACCTACAGGGGATGAAATCAAAGCTGCTCTCTTTCAGATGCACCCAAATAAAGCTCCCGGACCCGATGGTATGCATGCTCTTTTCTTTCAAAAATTCTGGCATATTATAGGGTCTAATATTATTTCTTTTGTGAAGAAGTGGTGGAGGGGGGAGGCGGGTTTAAAAGAAATTAACAATACTTGTGTGGTTCTCATTCCTAAATGTAAAGAACTAAAGCTGATTTCAGAGTTCAGGCCTATTAGTTGCTGCAACGTAATATATAAAATTATTTCCAAAATGATGGCCAACAAATTGAAAGGGTTCTTAGGGGAGGTGGTTTCTCAAAATCGAAGTGCTTTTGTTCCGAAACGCCTTATTACTGATAATGCAATTGTCGCCTTTGAGATTTTTCAAAACATGAAGAGGGGGGTGGAGGAGGAGCGGGAAATATTGCCTTGAAGCTAGATATGAGTAAGGCATATGATTGGGTGGAGTGGAGTTTTCTAGGGATGGTGATGGAATCAATGGGGTTTTCGGAAATGAGGATAAGTCGCATTATGGCGTGTTTGGAGAGTGTTAATTTTTCTTTTAAGATTAACGGGAAAATCTCAAGGTTGGTTTATCCAACTAAAGGGTTGAGACAGGGTGATCCTATTTCTCCATATTTGTTTCTGCTTTGCGCTGATGCGTTCTCAACATTATTGAATAAAGCTACAACAAATAACCTTATTCATGGTGCGAGGATATGTAGAGGAGCCCCTAGGGTTTCTCATTTATTTTTTGCCGATGACAGTATTCTTTTTGCTAGAGCTAATGTTCAAGAATGCTCCGTTATAGCTGACATCATCAGTAAGTATGAGAGGGCATCGGGTCAGAAAGTAAATCTTAGCAAAACAGATGTAACCTTTAGTAAAAATGTTAATACTGTTCGGAGGGGAGAAATTATCGAGATTCTTGGTGTTTAGGAGGTTGAAAAACATGAAAAATATCTGGGTCTCCCCACCATTATTGGCAGATCAAAGAAGGTGATATTTGCAGGGCTTAAAGAGAGACTGTGGAAGAAGCTCCAAGGGTGGAAGGAGAAGCTGTTATCGAGGCCGGGAAAGGAAATTCTCATTAAAGCTGTGGCTCAAGCTATCCCAACATATATGATGAGTATATTTAAAATTCCTAATGTTTTGATCGATGAATTCCATACTCTTTTAGCTTGATTCTGGTGTGGCTCTACAGATGTGGGAAGAAAGTTACATTGGCAACGATGGGATCTCCTCTGTCAACCGAAGAGTAAGGGTGGTAAAGGGTTTCGGGACCTCCGTTATTTCAACCAAGCCCTCCTAACAAAGCAGTTTTGGCGGCTTCACCACAACCAGGATACTCTTCTGCATAGAATCCTCAAAGCAAAATACTTTAAAAATCACTACTAGAAAAAGGTTAAATTCCGACGGAATTCTTCCGACGTACTTCAATCCCCTCGATAATTTCAAAATTTCCGGCGGAATTTGGATGTGTAGGAAAAATCCGTCGGAATCGGAACCTTCCGATGGAAAATTCCGTAGGTATCATTCCGACGGATTTTAATTTCCTCGGAAATAACCTGTTCCGATTCCAGCGGAATATTCTGTCGGAACAGGTTAATTCCGACGAAATTAATTCCGTCGGAAGCCTTCAGCAAATTAAAAAAAAAACCCTTGTATTTTTTTCCCACTTTGCGACAGAAACCCAAAACCCAGCAAAAAGAAAGAGAGGGAAAGGGAGAAAGAGGAAGAGAGGGAAAGGGAGAAAGAGAAAGAGAGAAGGAGAAAAGGAGGAGGGGAATTCGCCTCCGGCTCCACCACCAGCCGCCCCTGGTCGTCGCCGGTGCAGGTAAGGCTTTGGTTTAATTTTTTTTTTTTTTTAAATCTTGCAAACCCTAACAACCACAACCACCACCGTAGGGTTCACCGGAATTCACCACAGCTGCGCCGAATATCACCACAAACACCAATTGTTGACCGGAATTAACCCAAACCACCGCCTTGGTAAGTGGTAAGCCAATTTTTTTTTTTAATTTACTGCTTTGGTGTTTTTGGGGGTGTTTATATAATTTTTTTTTTAATTAAATAGCCACCACCGCGACACCAGGCCGCCGCCAGTCTGCAACCACCACGACGCCCAACCACCACCTGCAGCAGGTTGTGTGTTTGTTTTTTTTTTTTTTTTTTTTTTTTTGGTTTTTTCATTATATGTTTATAGCATTTAAATTTTATTAATATACATAGGCAGCACAAACTTAGTTCCTAATTGTTTAATTTGCATTTTTTTGTAGGATTTGTAGATTTTCTTGGTTGTTTGGCACTAATTAGTGCAGATCTACAGGTTAGAGACTATATAAAACCAAAAATTATAAGTTTATTTTATACTCGGCATGTTAGTTGATAAATGTATTTAGATATATGTTAGTTTATTATTGTTTTCTGTGTAGTGTATACAATCAGTTCTATTTATATTTTAATATGTTGAAATATTTGAAATGAATGTGTTTATGTTATGATATGTTAGTTTAATTTAGTTTATTTAAGTTTAGTTTTTAATTGTTGTATTATAACATGTTAACATATTTTTGTTTAGTTCATTATGATAATGTGTGTTAGTTTAGTTTATTTTATTTTAGTTATGTTTATTTCACCATTACTTTAGTTTAATGTAGTGTTTGTTAGTTTATTTAGTTTAATGTAGTGTTTGTTAGTGTATGCTTAGTTTCATTATAATAAATCTGTATTTAGTATAATGCATGTGACCTTCACTTTATATATATATAATAAATGAATCATTTGCATAATCATTTGCTTAGATACCCGTTCAAGGCATACACAATAGGAGTATGTCTTGAATAGTCCCCGGTTGGGACTGTCCTTGTACGCTTATTCTCACTTAGGTGGTGAATGTAAGCCTTGTTTTTTATTCTACGGAAAATCGTGTCTTTTCATTTCTCTACAGTGTTCTCTGGGTATATATGTAGGTGTGTTTAATTGCCTACATCGTGTACTTGGAGAACTGTAGAGAAATGCTAACGGATTTTCCGTAGAATTGAAAACCTAGCTTACATTCACTAGTGGGATTAAACGTACAAGGATGGGTTAGGTTGGAGTGATAAGGACCCTTTGGAAGCATTTTATATCTCATTTTCATTTTCATGAATGATTGATGGATAATGGTTAGGGAGTACGCTTTGTGACTAATATGCGTGAGTTGTGTAGAAGTTGTAATCATGAAATGAACAGAACGTAGCTGGATGTATGAAAGGAAGGTCGGGCCATATGTTAATCCAGAGTTCGAGAAAGGGGTTGATGAATTTATGCAATACGTCAAAGATAATCCCGAAAGTAGTAACCCGAATGAAGTTAGGTGTCCATGTGCTAAATGTAAGAACAAACGGCTTTGGGACCCAGATACGGTTAAACTCCATTTGTTTCGCGCGGGTTTTGTACGTAATTACTATGAGTGGATGTGTCACGAGGAAGGTTTTCCGACAGTTCCTGCAAGAGGGTCCAACGAATATCGTGAAATGGTTTTCGATGCGTTTGGTCAAAGTCAGGATCATGTGCATTCCGAAGAGGCTAGTGTTTCATTAGAAGAGGAGCCTAATGCCCAAGCTAAGCATTTTCTGGATTTGTTGAAGGCTTCTGAAAGGCCATTATACGAAGGTAGTTTGTTGTCTGTGTTGGAGATGGCCGCTAGAATCACAAGTCTAAAGTGCGAGTATAATCTTCCGCACAGATGTGTCGATGGGTTTGTTTCACTTCTCAGTGAAGCAATTCCTAACAACAATCAAATGGTCGACACATTCTATGAGGTGAAAAAGATTGTGAAGGGCTTGGAAATGCCTCATGAAAGGATTCACACTTGTCCTAAAGGATGTATGTTGTTTTGGAAGGATGATGCCCAGCTGTCTACATGTAGGGCGTGTGGTAGCGATCGCTACAAGAAGACTTCCAAGGGTATAGTGCCTTTGAACGTTTTGTTTTATTTCCCGATCACACCCAGGCTGCAAAGGCTGTTTACAACCAAGACTATTTTGGAGGAAATGACATGGCATTCGAAAAATCCTCGAGTGCAAGGCACTATGGCACACCCTAGTGATAGTGAAGCTTGGAAACACCTGGACAACTGCTTTCCAGAGTTTGCCTCCGAGCCTCGTAATGTTCGGCTTGGTTTGTGTACAGATGGTATCGCTCCTCATGGCAAGTTTGGGGGACAATATTCTTGTTGGCTTGTCATTTTGACCCCTTACAACCTGCCCCCCTCAATGTGTATGAAAAGACAATTTATGTTCCTTTCGTTGCTCGTTCCTGGTCCTAAAAATCCTAAGGGCAACTTGGATGTGTACATGCAACCGTTGATTGAGGAGTTGAAACAGTTGTGGGAAGTTGGTGCACATACGTACGATATTTCCATGAAACAGAATTTCAATCTTCGAGCAGCCATCCTATGGACCGTTAGTGACTTCCCGGCTTACGGTATGTTGTCCGGTTGGGCCACATCTGGTAAGAAAGCTTGTCCATATTGCATGGACAAAAGCAAAGCATTTTGGCTAGAAAATGGTTGTAAGGTGTCTTGGTTTGATTGACACCGCCAGTTCCTTTCGACGAATCACCCTTTTCGGAATAGTAGAACTGCGTTCTGTAGAAACAAAGTCGAAAAGGGTGCCCCTCCACACATTATGTCAGGAGAGGAGCTGTGGGAATGTGTGAAAGACCTTCCGAAGGCTACAGATGGGCCCAAATCACTTCAACGCCTTAAAAAATATAAGAAGGGGTGGTTCAAGCAAAGCATGATGTGGGAGCTTCCATATTGGAAGCATTTGCTTGTTCGTCACAACCTAGATGTCATGCACATTGAAAAGAACTTCTTTGATCAGTTATTTCACACTGTAATGGCAGTGAAAAAGAAGACGTATGACACGCCATCTGCTCGAAATGACATTGCCAAATATTGTAAACGTCCGCAGCTTCATCTTCAGCAAGATGATAGGGGAAAAGAGGTCATGCCAATGGCTCCATTTGCTCTTGACAAGGCCGAGAGAAAAGTTTTGGGTGAGTGGGTTAAACAGCTGCGGTTTCTTGATGGTTACGCCTCCAATTTGAGCAGATGCGTCGATTTACAAGCATGTAAGCTCCACGGAATGAAAAGCCATGATTGTCATGTGTTCATGGAGAGGTTGTTATGTATTCCGTTTAAATTGGAGAGTCGGGTTTATTCTTTTCTACAGGTGCTCTAACATTTAAAGTTTATCGTTTTCTACATGTATAATCAAAGACGGCGAAGATTAAAGGGCAGCTCTCAACAGCTCATGAGCTGTTTATCAAGACGCATTTCAAGGACGTGCCTGGGAAAGGCACGGTACCAGTCAACACCAAAGCACAGCATATTACGGTATTAACTTCAATAATACTTACAACTGTTCTATGCATGTTATTAGAAAATAGCTTATTTTTGTGATTTCAAGGCATATACATCTAAAACAACCTATGATATGCATGTTATGACAAAGAATTGGTTCATTTGGTAAGAAATGTAGAAAATAGGCAAGTGATAGGTCATTTAGGGGTCTATTGGTTGGATTTTGGTCGTATTCGCTCCCAAACCTTTGAGACTTGTTTTTTTTTCTGATTTCAATGCATACACGATCCCAAATACCTATAATAGACATGTTATGACAAATAAATGGATCATTTAGTTAGAAATGTAGATAATAGGCAAAGGATAGGTCATTTAGGGGTCTATTGGTTGGATTTTGGTCGTATTCGCTCCCAAACTTTTGAGACTTGGTTTTTTTTTGTGATTTCAACGCATACACAATCCCAATTACCTATAATAGACATGTTATGACAAATAAATGGATCATTTAGTTAGAAATGTAGATAATAGGCAAAGGATAGGTCATTTAGGGGTCTATTGGTTGGATTTTGGTCGTATTCGCTCCCAAACCTTTAAGACTTGGTTTATTTTGTGATTTCAAGGCATATACATCTTAAACTATCTATAATAAACATGGTATGACAAAGACATGATTCATTTATTAACAAATGTAGAAAATAGGCAAAGGATTTTGATTTTAGCTTACATATTTAATTTGTGCAACTTTTCATATGTCTATCTTGTAGGAGGCCTACCAGAAGAAAGTTGAAGAAGCAAGCACCCAAGGGATTCAGAAGAGTCGAAATGAGTTGTACTGGGAAACTGTAGGTGGTCGAAACAAGAAAGGTCGTGTGAAGGGACTTGGCCAAGGTGCGGAGCTGTATTACGGCAGCCGGAAGAGTTCCAAGTCTTCCCAGCAGTACACGCCTTCCTTTCTTTCCCAGATGCAAGATCAGATGGACCAGAGGGTGGAGCAGAGGTTGGAGGAGAGGGTGCAAGCGATGCAGAGTGAAATGGAAGTCGAGATGGAGACTCGATTGGCCGAAATAGAAAGGAGAAACCAAGAGAGGTATGAAGAGATGATGTGTCGATTCTCCAGCAACGACTCATGTTCCAACATTCCACATCAGCGTCGAGACCCCACGAACGACGACCCAGGTAGCGGCGGTGCAGGGATAGGTACTGTAGCTTAGAATTTGTGTACATAATTGGACATGTATTTAGTTTTAAATTATGTTGTATAGTTGCACAAATTAAAATATATACATTAATATTATTGTTAATATATATATGAAAATATTTTCATATTTAAATCGTCAATTCAAAATTAACACAAATTAGGTGCAGGATATAGGTGAGCAAAATCGAATTAAATAATTAAATTATTGCTAAATTATTGCTTATTAAACAGGAACCTTCCGACGGAATTGTTTGTCGGAAACGTATACCTTCCGACGGATTAATCCGTCGGAAGCATAAGAGGTTCCAACGGAAATATCCGTCGGAAGGTATACGTTTCCGACAAACAATTCCGTCGGAACTGCCACTTTTCCGATGAACAAATTCCGTCGGAAGCCTTCCCATTTACGACGAAAATAAGTTCGTCGAAATGTTGCGACGGACTTTCAGTTTAAGTCAAAATCAGCTCCGACAGACGTCATTCCGTCAGAAAGTTCGTCGGAAAGGGTGCTTCCGACGGAATTTTCATTGGAAAACGTCCAATTTCCGACAAGGGTCGTTACGATAGACATCTTCCGACGAAATTCCGTCGGAAAGGCCGATTCCGACGGATTTTTCAATGTTTTCGACGGGATTTTTCCGTCGAAATTAAGTTGTTTTCTTGTAGTGAATTGTGATGTTTTGGAGTCTAGTGTGGGTTTTGATCCTAGTTACGCTTAGAGGAGCATGTGGGGGGCAAGATCCTTGCTGCTTGAAGGGTTGAAGTGGAGAGTGGGCAATGGTTGTGATATTAGTGTATGGAGGGACGCTTGGCTTCCTGGTAATACATCAGCATTTTTGCCCACACCCTCGGTGGATAGCGACCCAGACTTGAGAGTGGTTGATTTGATTGACCATGGTAGCAATACATGGGATGTTGAGATGGTGAATAATACTTTTGCTGCTGCTGAGAGGGTTGTTGTTCTCTCCATTCCTCTCTTTAATAGATGCCCAAGGGATTCTATGTTCTGGTGGTCGAACAAAAACGGTGAGTACAGCGTACGCTCGGGCTATTGGCTGGGCAAATCGAGTAGTCTACCGGGACTGGACAGCATATGGGATGATGTATGGAAGTTGATTTGGCACATGAGAGCTCCCCCAAAACTTTGTCACTTCATGTGGAGGGCGTGTAAGGGCTTCTTGGCTGTTCGAGAGAGGCTAGCATTTCGGCATATCCTAGAAGATAAAACATGTGTGATTTGCAGGAGAGAAGAGGAGTCCATAATTCATTCTTTGTTTGAATGCTCCGCTTCACGCGAAATCTGGGAATTGAGTCCTCTTAATGACATGGTTATGCAAGCCCCTAGGGAGAGCTTTACCACAAGAATTCTATGGCTGAAAACAAAGGTGACGAAGGAGGATCTAACCCACATTGCAATCTTATGCTGGGCCTCGTGGATGTGCAGAAACAAGATGATATTTGAGCACGAGACTATCAATCCTACAGCCATTGCTACGGACTTATCAAAAATGGTGAGTGAGTATAATAGATATGTAGCAAGAGTTCATCTTCTTGCTGTGAGGATGGCTCCTTCTGCTGATAATGGCTGGAAACCACCTCCCACGGGCATTGTTACGCTTAATTGCGATGCATTTGTGGGAGTAAAAACCCAGCTTGGGGTAGTGGGCAGAGACAATTCTGGCAACGTTCTTGCTGCTGGCGTGAGAAAAGGGGGTGAAGGTTGGCCTGTTGAGGTGGTTGAGGCTGCTGCTGTGGTGATTGGATTGAAGTTAGCTAGAAGATTGGGATATACAAGAATTCAAGTGGAAAGTGATGCTCAAAATGTGGTTAATATGATCAAGCAAAAATCTAATGAGTGTTCTCCTTTGTTCCTTATGATTGACGATATATTAGCCCTCTCTTTATTATGTGGTGTGTTCTCTATTTCTCATGTAAAAAGGTCGGGTAACATTGTAGCCCATTGTGTGGCAAGGTGGGATACTAGAAACAGTGATGAGTTTGTTTGTCTTAGTCCGTTCCTGCAAAGTCTATTGACTTT
Organism: Chenopodium quinoa; assembly: GCF_001683475.1. NCBI lineage: Eukaryota > Viridiplantae > Streptophyta > Magnoliopsida > Caryophyllales > Amaranthaceae > Chenopodium > Chenopodium quinoa. Next base: position 10,545,313 of record NW_018743292.1, read on the forward strand.
AGCGGAAATTGACCTATCTTAATAATTATTAATTATTAATTATTAATTATTAATTATTAATTATTAATTATTAATTATTAATTATTAATTATTAATTATTAATTATTAATTATTAATTATTAATTATTAATTATTAATTATTAATTATTAATTATTAATTATTAATTATTAATTATTAATTATTAATTATTAATTATTAATTATTAATTATTAATTATTAATTATTAATTATTAATTATTAATTATTAATTATTAATTATTAATTATTAATTATTAATTATTAATTATTAATTATTAATTATTAATTATTAATTATTAATTATTAATTATTAATTATTAATTATTAATTATTAATTATTAATTATTAATTATTAATTATTAATTATTAATTATTAATTATTAATTATTAATTATTAATTATTAATTATTAATTATTAATTATTAATTATTAATTATTAATTATTAATAAGGATATGAAAGTAATTTTTTATTTTTGGCGGAAAAACTGTTTTTTCAGCCAACAAATAAGACATTTACCAAACACTTTTTTTTGGCTGTTTGACCAAGTTGAAAAGCCAAAAGCAAACCAAAAAGCCAAGGAAAAACCATTTACCAAACAGGGCCCTTGACCCTTGTGTACTAGTTGATCATCATATATGCTATCCCCTTGGAAAGCTGATATGCTTCACTAATTTATTCGGGTCCCTCATCCATGTAATTTTTTACTTTGAATGAATAATCTAATAAACATTTAAATGCTTTTGATTGATTTTCATTGTTTCTATTGTAATAATGGCTCGTAATTGTATAAGATTTTATGACTTGTGGTGTTAACGAGCCAAACCTGCTTGTGAACTGCTCGTTCAAAGCTTAGTTCAAGGGGGCTCGACTTAATATCTTAACAAGCCAAGTCTGAGTCATAGCTGGCTTGGCTCAAAATCTCATGAACAAGCACGAACTTTTTTAATTTATATTAATATATATATTTTTTAATATATTTAAAAACTAAGGAATTACTCAAAAAAAAAATGACCAATATTTTTTCATCATGAAAATTTTTTACAAAGCGGGAATTATAAATCCAAAGACTTTTCGAACCCAACCACAAAATCAAACCTTTCCCGCGAACTTCCATATTTGACCCCATCCCGCCACGTTGGCAATCCGTGTTACTCCCTCTCAACCAATCAAAACACACCAAACCATTCTATATAAACCAAACTCACCTCTCATCTCTCGCAACAGTCACCATTATTAACCCTGATTTCTCTCACTACAACACCACCACCGCAATTCTCTTCCACCGATCATTTTCTCTCTCCTAGGGTTCCGATCTCAGTTAGGTTCCCGGCGACAATATGAGCGGCAAAGAAGTCGGCGCATCCACCAAAGGCGGCCGAGGCAAGCCTAAGGCTTCCAAATCGGTTTCGAGGTCGTCGAAAGCTGGGCTTCAGTTTCCTGTTGGTAGGATCGCTAGGTTTTTGAAGGCTGGAAAGTACGCTGAGCGTGTCGGTGCTGGTGCTCCGGTGTATCTCTCCGCCGTTCTTGAGTATCTCGCTGCTGAGGTATTTCGTTTTCTCAATCCTCTGTGTTTTTTTTAGTTCACCGCTTAGATCGTATTTTTTTGAAAGTTTTTGAAATTGATTTTTAGGTTTTGAGTTTTCTGAATTATTCTAGATTGATATTGAATTGATTTTTCTCGTTTGTTTTGGTTGATTTTTTTGGATTTGAGGAGTTTTTGAGCTATAATTTCTCGGCTTTTGATGCTAATCAATGTTCTTAATATTCCAAATGATTTAATTTAGTCACATGTATTAATTAATTTGTAGTTTTACAATAGATTCTGATTTGTTTCAATCGATTTTACTTCAAAACCTGCAAATTCGATGATTTCTTAATATGTCAATTAAACTTGATTAATCTGCAATTAATCATTCAATGAATTTAATTCTGCTGATATTTCACTTCAATTGAATTAATTTTTACCAAAATTAGCGATTCTAGGGTTTGTTCTAACAAATTTCTGGTAAATTGGAATTGATATAGGTATTGGAGTTGGCTGGAAACGCAGCAAGAGACAACAAGAAATCTCGAATAGTACCGCGTCACATTCAACTAGCAGTGAGGAACGATGAAGAGTTGAGCAAGCTACTAGGGCAAGTAACAATCGCAAACGGCGGCGTTTTGCCAAACATTCATCAGACTCTTTTGCCTAAGAAGATTGGCGGTGGTAAAGGAGATAATACTCAATCTCAAGAGTTCTAGAAATTTTTCGGATGTACTTAAAAACAAGGAAATTAAAACTAGTATAATTTGTTTTTCTTTTTTGGGGGATTTTTATGGGGGTTTTGGTTTTGGTTTCCTTCCCCTTTTTGTTCTTAGATATAGCTATCAATGGGGGTTACTGAGTATAATGTTTATGTAATGTAGTATTAGTAGTTTATGGGATTTTAATCATCGGGTTTTCTATTTTCTAATGGAAAATTGTGAATTTTCTGAATTGTTTTCATTTGTAGTCAAAAAGTAGTTTCTGTATTTATTAGTCATTTTGCACCATAGTGTTCCGATCATTTTGCCTGTATTTGAAAAACTTGCCATAAATCATTTTAAATCTTGTTTTTTTTATTGGGGTTGGCTGGAAAGGTTGACACTCTACATTAGGGTTAGCGCCTTAGCAGTGGGAAGCTTTCGTTTAGTACGTATTTGGAATTTCACATTTGACGGTTTTGCGCATCCATCTAATTCCAATTAATGTTAAAGGTGATCTCTTAATATGCTAGATTGCTAGGTGGACTTGTTGATATCATGTTAACCAAATTTATGGTATTTATTTTAGGTGGACTTGATATCATATTCAGAATTTTTTAGGTGGACTTGTTGATATCATATTAACCAAATTTATGGTATTTATTTTAAACTAATATTTAAACATTATTATCGCTTTTTAGAGAGCAATTTTTTAATTGGATCATTCAAACAAATGTTGAAGCATTCAGAATATTTCAGTCTAGGCGAAGTTATATAATATAGTACGGAGTATTTTTTATATAACATAGTAGGTAGTAGTTTACTATAAATATGTGACAAAAAATGCAATGTGTGTGGGATTTGTCTAATTGACATAATTTACTCAATAATTAAAGCACAATGATTGAATGATGATTTTTTCTTACCTACATTATCATCTACAGGATTTAAATATGAAATTGGGCTAGGCCAACCCTATGATTGGTATGGCCCAATACCAAAAGGCATAATATGTTGTGTGTGTTGTGCCATGATTTGTCTTTATTTGGGAGAATCACAATCAAGTCTGACACGCCAAAACAAAACATGTTAAGAGCAATGAAAATTGGTTTAGGCATGCAAGCACGACATAGTGGCAAGTGGGCTTAGATGACCTTTTGAATATTTTGGCATGGTATGACACGTAGCTTGTGGGCTAGGCCTAGCTAACCCTAAAGCATGTGGACTTCATTCGAGGCTTGGGATTACCCAAATCAATTTTAATGAATTTTAGCTTTTTTAAAAAAAACCTTTTTGAATAAATTATACTTCGACACTCCGTATATCAGAGTACAATCCTTAGGCAATTAAAAATTACACTGATTAAATAGTGGTTTTGTCATGTATTTTAAAATTAATACAAAGTACCATGTTAGATTATGCATTAAATATTTATTTTACAACCTTGTTGAATATATTTATTTTTGAAATATTAACCCACTTACTAATTGTGTAATCAAACTAAATTGTTTTCTTTTAAACGCAACACTTTTTATTACACGTTGTCAATGCGTTATTTCAATCATTAATATCATTTATTATTAACATGTAAAATTACTTCATATACAGATTATATATTAATAAAATATAAACTGACACGAATCTAAAAAGATCCACATGGCTATAGTTTTTCTTGACTATAAATTATCAAACCTAGTCAAAGTGGAGTACAATATATAAATAGTATAAAAGTCAAAATGTTGATTGTAAAAGGAACAGAGAAAGTATATACGGAGTATGACCTTATTATATGATTTTTTAAAAAATACTTCTTCCATTCTTTTTTACTTGACCCGCTTTGACTTTTACACTATTCATCACCTCTCCATTGACCGTATGGAAAACATATTTATGTAGGGTTTTTTTAAATTCGTCTCAATAATTACTATCATAATATATAACTTTTATAATCTTTACTTAAGAAGAATTAAAGTTATTGATCCTTAAATTTTGTATTGACAAGCGTGTCAAAAGAATTAAGTCAAGTAAAAAAGAACATAGGAAGTACTCTGTAAAAACAAATACGTGTTATCTTGTTAGGTGTGTTCTTTTCATTTGATTTTTACTTATCCGAAACTATCTTATCTTATCAGAACTTACCCGAACTTGTCTAAATTTATCTGAACTTATTATACCTTATTAAAACTCATTATAGTTGTACTCCGTAAATTGTACTCCCTCCGTCCCCAAAAGTTTGACCCCTTTTGGCCTAATTTTAGTCCCAAAATATTCATCCCATTTGCATTTTAATACCCCCTAATTTGCAATAATATTTGTGAAATTTTAGCTTCCCTATACAAATTTTGTTTTTTCTATATACTTTTATTACTTTCTCTCTCTACTTTTTTGCAATTTCAATGTAAATTTCTCTTTTCAATTTACTTTTCTTTGCTTCCCCATACACTTTTATACTTTCAATAACTTTCTTAATACCCGTGAAATCAACCCAAAAGGGTCTTTCTTTCGGGGACGGAGGTAGTATATAGATAACCCGTATCACAACTTATTTTTTTCCTGAACTCAACCTATCTAAATATTACATCTGAAATTAGTGAAAATAAGGTGAACTAATCAAAGACTAAATTTGTACGTTTAAAATGTAATTTTTTTCAAACTTTTTTTTTTTTTTTTTTTTTTTTTTTTACGTTAAATTTAATTACTCACTAATTTTGCCGATTTATGAATTTGACTCACAGGCAGAGATCTGCCAGAAATCTCTAGTAAACTTTAACATCAGTAACTTACAACAATACAAGTCCTTGAACTACAAGTCTTCCCTTATTCGAGTCTTCAATCTTGAAAAACCAAATCTTCTCTCTCCTCCCCCATCAATGGCGGTTCAGTGGGCTTTAGTCTGCCATGGCATAATCACAACTTTAGTGATAGTCTCCTTTTTATGTGGGCAATGGCCAATTTTTCAGGGTACTTTCATCGAACGCATTCACAATTTCATCACTTTTGGCGCCTACGATTATTTCCTGTAAATCTTCCATTCTATATCTTATTAATATTAATTTTATTTCATGGGTTTTGAAAATTGACCCTTCTAATTAATTTGTTTGGATTTTTTAGGAGATTTGTGGGATGGGTTTGTGGAGATCGAGGTATGAATGCAGTTCTGTCAGTCGAGTACTACTGTTGCTATCGTTCTAACCCTACTTTGCAGGTAATTTTGATTTTTAGAGTGATTTTAATTTATGTTTTTATAATTAAATGTTATTGTGGATTTGATTTTCTTAATTTTTGATTGGTATATTGATGTTTGGGGGTTTGTAATGACACTGGGGAATAATTAAGGGCAACTTTTTTGGGGTGGATCATGCTCACTTCTTTGAGTTGAGTTGGGTCAATTGTTCATTGGTTTGTATCAGTAAGGATTGGTAGTTTAATTTTGTACCTTTCATTGTATGTCCCGGCTATAATTCTTGTCTGATCATATGCAAAGTGAAGAGAACTGAGAAGTCTTAATGTAGGAGAATCGAATTCAGGTTGCCAATTTGCCTGTTCTTTTATGTAGTTCCTTTTGTTGTTGGTTAATGAAATTGGAGGGATGAAGTTACTTTATAGTATTGATCAAAGCTTTTACCTTCCCTGGAAAAAGATGCTCAGTGATTGGGATTTGGAAACTAGGAAGAATTCTGTGTATGATACTGTTTGATAATATTAGATGTGCACCAATATTGTTAACTTTAGAGATTTCATGCCAAAGTTTAGGCAGAAGGTTGGAGTTATAGTTTGATTTGAGCAATATTTCACTTTTGAATTTGTGAAGAATGAGTTAGTAGATTTAAGGGCAGATGTTTTTACTTTGAAGCTGTCTCTTGAGCTCATTATTGAGATGATTGAAGTTAGTTATTGAGGAAGTATGATGCAGAACTGAACTCAATTATTAAGTATATGTTGATGTATCAATCTCTAATTAATGATACAATGTCTAATTAATCAATGTTACGAGGGGGAAGAACTTGAATGCTTTAAAATTGAGTTAGAAGTTGAAAAGCTTGAAGTGTTTGGTCCTTATTCTTGAGGGTTATTTAGCTAAAAGAGCAGTTTTTCCATCATCAACTCATCATGGGTACATCGGAAATGGGTTTCTATTTTCCTGTCTTGATCTTTAAGTCATATTAATTTAAGGCCTTCATATATATGGGATGAACTTGACATGTACTTGGAAGAGACTTACAATAATGAGATTACTTACCACCTACTTCTTAGGCCTTGTTTGGTTGACAAATAAAAACATGGGAAGTTGAAATTCCTAGGAATTGAAATTCTTTGGAGTTGTTTGGTTGACAAAATCATGGGAAGTAGAAATTCCCATGAATTTTCACTTCCCACAAAATGGAGGTATTTAATTACCTAGGGAGACTTAGGTAAGTGGAATTTCCCATGGGAATTTCCACTTTCCATGGTTAACCAAACACAATATAGCATTTCCTAGGAATTCCAATTATATGGGAATATACATTTCCAAGAAATTTGCATTTCCCACATTCAACCAAACGAGGCCTTAGAATGTGGTTAGGATTAATTTTCTACAGAGGGGAAGGTCTTTGGCTTAACTTTAACCAATTTAGATTTCCAATTTGTTTGTTCACTTTTTCTTGCTCACTACATCAACCCTTTTTCTCTCTCTCTCTTTACTATATCATCTATTTACTTTCATTTTTACTCTCTTCTTCCACTACGTATGTACAATTTTTATTCAATTAGTAGTTAAGTACTCTTAACATCCATGCCAAAGTCTACTAATATTATCTTTGTGGGAGTGAGTAAGTTCTCTTGACCTCATGATCGAACTTGGATAGAAGTATTCTGAACACCTTGGCCTAATCTTTATTGGAAAGTTGATCTAACTATTCTTTCCATCTAGTCTTAAGACTTAATTCTCTTATCCTGAACAATGAAATATATTTAAAACATTTTGTCACACAAAGATATGTAGTCTTCATTATCTTGCTTTAAATTTCGAAAACGCTTCCTTTGCCTTTAATTTTGCGTTTTTATAATCATACTTCCCATCTTTAAGTAGCATTCTTGTATTTCCTCAAACCCTTCCTTTACCTTGTCATTTGACCATGAAGTTTAGGCCATGTAGCTGTGTGTTGCTACAGTGCCCCTGGATTCTGTAGAAGCTTATTTGTATCCTCAAATATAGTTGTATCTTCGTCCACTTGGAACATGGACCTTATGACCTCAACCTTTTGTATATGTTATTAATTTATTATCCTTTTTTTTTTTTTTTTGGTTAGTTGTTTGGTTTGAGTTCTTCTTCTTAGACTGACTTTACTGTCTATAGATATTGTCTCAGTCACTCAGTGTGTATATCCTTTTTTTATTTTTATCGGTAAGAAAGGTAAGGATTATATTGCATTCCATCAAATTTTGTACAGCAAGAACAAGAATCAATTAGGATGAACCTTTGGGAAAAACGAAAATTTCTAAAAAATAAAATACTGCCTTGGCTAAAAAAAGCCTGAAATAGACAATTACAGTCAATTATAGAAGGAGACTATCAAACCACACCATATCAGCCTATCTAAGAATATACTTTATATGGATTTACAGCTAGAACTCTATGCTTTACATCAGTTTTTGTTTTAATTAGAGTAATAGAAGTCTTTGATTAAAGACTTCATTCTAGAATTCCATATCTCCATATCTGGTAGATCATAGCCAGAGCATTGGTAATAATGGTGCTTCTTCTGTATTTAGAATCCCTCTGTCTTCATTTTTACCCTCACTGCACTATTCAGACTGTTGTGCTTAGGACCATTCCCAAGCCATTGAGATAGCTAGTCACAACATTTCCTGCTATTTGTGTTGTTAAAAAATAGATGCTCGTGTGTTTTAATCTCCACACCCTAGAGTAAGCAAGCACTAACAGTTGCAAACCCATATCGTTGTAGCCTATCTTCATTCTTCAATATATGTTTGGTAGCCAGTCATGTCATAAATTTATGCTTAGGGATCGCTATCCTCTCCAGACATAGATTTCCCAGCCGTACCTTTGGCTAGCAAGCCTCAACTCTTCATTAGGTATGATCTTACAGTTGCTGCAACTGCATCTTTCAAGGATATGAGAATCTGAAAGCACAATATGATAAATAAATAAATTGTATAAAAGAGTAAAGAGCTTAAATTGTAAAGTCAAGGACTTTTAAAGTAGACAGAGGAAATTCTGGAAGCAATTTGGAAATTCTGATCTTTTATGGGGTATGGCTATTGCTAATTGTTGGATCTTGACCATCTTATCGTCATGGTCCCTCAGACTTATATGTTAAGATGTCTTCAATTGATCTCATAGATAGATAGATGATTCTTTTGGCTATAGTTTACCTGCCTAAATTGTGACACAGGATAGATTAATTCTGTAATGCTGCTGTTGCCTTACCCTAATGAGCACTACAGCTATCTTACCTATCTCAACTTTTAGTTTAACTTTTAATCTTTGGTAGTTCATAACCCTTAGTATCTGTTTAATACTTCTGCTGATACATTCCAATCTTTTCTGAGACTTTGATTGGCATGTAAAATACAATTACTTTGCTTACATGATAATTGCTATTACTTTTTATGGTTTCAAAAATCATACTGTTATAGATCATGCATAAAATTGACTACAGCTTTGAGATGATTTTTTTTTTTTTAAAAAAAAAAAAAGCTATTTAGGTTAAGAAAAAATCATAATGTATTTCCTTTTGGAAACTTGTGGAGCTTGGTTGATGAATAATTGAATATGATGATTACAGAGTTCACAAGTGTTCTGTGATCTTCTTACTTTTATAGTCTCCTACACTATATAAATGTGTTAATTATACTTGAAATCTTTAGTCATGAAAATGCTTTCCTTTTCTTCAAGTGCATATAGCATATATGTTTCTAGTTTCACAGTGATTTGTTTGAGTTCTATCTCATAAATTTAATAATGAGGATGACATAATTGTGTTTTCAGTAAAGAACATATGCTCCCTTTTCTAAGTAGAAGCAATTTTTTTTATTGGGCCATATTAGGGCCTATGGCGAGGTTCATATTGTTAGATTATTCCTTAACACTAAATGATCAATAGTTAAACACATTTGTGATTTAGTTAGGGTTATTGAAAACCTATTTACGTGAATTCATTCAAAAGGTAGTGTGAGGTTTTGATGTGTGCAGAGTATGTATGACTGGAGTAACTCACTAAGGGCCTAAAGTATTCTTTGAATATACTTGATTGCGAGGATGATGGTATGATGTTAATTCTCTTATAAAAAAGGCTTGGAAGCAATGTTGTAAGTGTAAGACTTGGGGGAAATATTAAGCATATAGGCTATGGTTGTATTTTCAGTTTAATGGTGCTGAATGCTGATAGCTAACATGTGTGGAGCAATTTATTAAGAGTTGTGAAGTCCTGTTGAGATATTAATGAGATCTATCTTCTCATACTTTATACTGTCTCTGTGTTGGTGCATTGGCAGTGTTTACATGTTTTGTTTGTATAACTTGGAGACAGAGCCTATCCCTAATAACTGATTTTGCGCCTTTTTTTTACAGTGATTTATTTGTTTTTTTTGCAGATTTTTTACCTTGCAATACTTTCAACAACATACTACTTTATTGTGACATCTTCGTTTGTTTACATCCCTAATTATTATTTGGGTGAAATTCATAGGTAATATACCACCTGAAAATAATATACATAATGGATGTTATTTATTTATGATGCTTTTTAACATAATTTCTTTTGATTTGTCATATATATTATATGTTTTTGCAGGTATATAAGCGTACTGGCTGTTGGTGTAGGTGTTGTATTATTCTTGTTAACTAGCTTTTCAGATCCTGGAACTGTGACTAAGAAGAATGTATCCCAGTATGTCTCTGCGTATCCCTATGATGATGTCATATATTCAGAGAAAGAGTGTTCAACTTGCAAAATTTGGAAGTGAGTTACACCACTTTATCTTCTAGATGTTTTATCGTGGAGCTTGTGCTCATTGTTTATTGACAAGATCTCTGGTTGGTTTAGACCTGCAAGATCCAAGCATTGCAGTGTATGTGATCGTTGTGTGGCACGCTTTGATCATCACTGTGGATGGATGGTTTGTGAATTCCATACACTTTTCTTTTTTGAAAATGTTAGTGTTCAATTCTATTGACCAAAGTTGTTTTGCTGACCTGCAGAATAACTGTATTGGAGAAAGAAACACTAGGTACTTCATGGCTTTTCTTTGCTGGTGAGTATTTGTATGGGCAGTATCTGGTTTCTGTGCTGTGGAATTTATGATCTAACTTATACTGATATTAAGCGGGGTAGTGCTGGCGAAGCAGAGTGAATAGCATAAGTCAAAGTGCTGCAAGCCTGCAAGTAAAAGGAAAGGAAATGAAAGAAGTATATCATTTGATAATCTATTAATTATGAACTTAGACATGGGCCCATATAACAACAATACTTTGTGCTTGGATTTGGCTGTTGAATCTGGCCCTCTGTCTTCCATCATATTGGGGCTTTGGGGTCTATTTGGAGCTATGTACATGATGTAAGTTTATGATATATTTAATTTACAATGCTCGGTCGAAATAGAAGTTGAAGAGGAATTAGGATATGCTTTAGTTAGTATGAATGGAACCACAGTAGTACATGCACAAGTGCATAACTGGCTAAGAATGGCGGTATTACTCTTCTATTGCTTTAAAAATAAAATTTTACTTTTGAACTTTGGGAAGGTGAAGCAAAAGAGTCGTGCATTCTTCAGTTTTAACATGTGTTGTGTTCTTGCAGGCATTTCTTTCTTTGTCTATATGGAGCCATTGCGATAATTTTTATTCTGGCTAGTCGGTTGAAGGAAATGAGGATAATTCATATTCTGACAGGTTGATATTGTTAATCCCTGGCAATTTGCATGATGAACCTGTCTATTTAGCATATTGTTTGAAATACTTTTTTTCCCTTGTGATCTGCAGTCTACTATGGTGTTGAAAATTCAGTCCGGGGGTTAGCTCCTCATCTTGCACAGGTAAATTGGTTAAATTAGGCTAAGAAGCATGACATACTTTGATGATATAATATAGAAATAGTTTAGTCTAGGCTTTTTGTTTCTGAAGACCATAGATACCTGTGAAAAATGAGTGTCTAACCTCCAGATTTATGCAGTTAACCATTTGTTATTGGGTAAAGACTTACTTTTTCACCTTGGAAGATGAAACTCTAATCAATTTTGTCATGCAATGAAGCAAGGATGAATATGTAGATTAGAGGATGAAGAATAAAATTAAAGTTAGAATACAGGATGCAGTCTATGGGTAAAAGGAGCTACCCTGTTCTGCTGGTTATGGATGTATTGAGTTGTTTTGTTTTTTTTTTTTTTTTTGATTGGAAGAATGATTTTTGATGACTTGCCGGCTTCCTGGGTCAAATTCAAGAGAGGATTGGATGGTTCGTTAAGAATTGGACATACAAACAATATAGAAGCTAAATGTCTAATTGTACTATCAGGATTCCATTGACACAAATGGGAACCTGAATAGGGTGGCCCTTTTCCTGACTGTTGATTTAGTAAATTTGCCTGATTTTTTTTATTTATTTTTTCTATTTTTTTTCAAAAGTTTTTATTCTCCAACAACAACAACAACAACAATAACAACAAAGCCTTAGTCTCCAAATGATTTGGGGTCAGCTAACATGAATTGTCATAAGGAACCGTCCGATATAGAAAAAAGGGAGATGAGATTCACAGCCGGTTTCAAGCCCGGATAAAAGAGGAGAGTTGCGTAAAACTTAGTCACATGTTATGGACATGAATCGAAATTTATTAATATTCCAATAAGAGTAAAAAAATCCATAAGTAAAAAATTAGAATGATGGAGGGCCTGAAATCCATTAACTTTTAAGGAGGAAAAAAAAAGGGAGTTTCATATGCCTGTTACGCTTTTAATCTCATAAGAAGATGCCTGAGGAAGCCTAATATTGAATTTCTGAAATAACCTTTGGGGTTCAAAAGGTCTCATATACTGTTACCGTTGAGCTCTAAAACTGAATCAGATCTCCACCATGTTCTCTTTTTAAGGAGTACAATTTTGGCATTTACACATTTAACCTAACTGTTTTGATCTGTTTTGATATCCCTGTTCACTTCCATGCTTACATGTAGTGTGTGTTTAAATTTCCTGTCTATGCACTCAAACAGTCAGATTACTGATTCTTTCTATTCTTCTCTGTCCTTAAACAGTGGTTGTTGAGCTCCTACAACACTCAAATACTTCTGATGGTGTTTCTTGCCATTGTCTCTTTGCTAATGGCTGCTTTCTTCGGCTACCATGCAAAACTGTGTTTTACAAATACCACTACCAATGAGGTATGTCCGATTGTCCGCTGTCCATTGATTAATACTATGTAATAAATACTTGAAAATTAAGGTTTGGGATCGTATGATGCTTCTTAATTGGTAGTTCAAACGGTATGCCTTAACTAATTGATTTTGTTAGGGGGATGGGCGGTATTAAATTATTTTCACTGGTTCTTATGGTTGAGTGAAGTCCTTGGGCATAAAAAAAAAAAATGTCAGGATGAATAGTGCTGTTGTAGTAGTAGCTAAAGGAATGAGCTACATACTTGCATCATGTACTGTAGGGCTTAGGGTACTGAATTTTAATCTCTCATGGAATGATTAAATGCCTAAGTAATTGCTTGCCGTAGTTCCTAAAACTCTAGGTGCCCTTGATAAGGGAAAATGAATGGTCTATAAAAGGTAGGGGTCGCTGGAGAAAAACAACCAGAAGTCCTCTTCTCTAACCTCTGTCCCCAAACTAAAAAAAAAAAACCCAACTATAAAGGGAATAAAAGGGAAGATCCAGGAGCTCTTATGTTATCCTTTTGGTTCTGTTTTGTGCAACCAGACATACAAGTGGCAGGATCATATAAGCCTGCAGAGGAAGATAAATGAAGCAAAAGCCAGTGCCGCGGCCCTCAAGGCAAGTATTAGTGGACTTAACTCTGAAAGCAAGCCTCCTGAGAGCAAATGGAAATCCTATTTCAGAAGGTCGCCTTTGAGAGATGCAGAGGCAGTGGTAACGAAAAATATTTATGACAAAGGAGTTGTTCATAATCTTTGTGAGATTATCTTTCCCTATTCTACAAGATCCTCATTTGTGCAAGCTAAAGAAAAGTCTGGTTAGAGGGAGAGATGTACATTGTTGTATAATTTATAACAGTTTTGGAATTTGATATGCGCTTCAAGGCTTCAACGTGGGATGTAATTTAAAGGACGGGGAAAGGGTTGGGAACTTAGCGGTGCTCATATCCTTTTGCGTATACATTTATTTTTATAGGAGCTAGTTTGTTTGAGCATGTGGTGATACTTTTGGACCACAATGTATTAGCTAGTCTGTTATAGGAGCTATACATTTATTCTTTGCCGATAAGGCGTGTAAATTTATGTTAAAGAAGAGCAAAAATAGGGAATGTTCGATTAGTGTTTATCTTTGCTTACTAAGACTTATGTAACGTTTAGATATTACGGAGTAGAATTTACACATTATAAGAAAGTTTAGTACTCTTAAATTCTTTTGCTGATAATATACATGTACTTTCTTTGTTTTCTTTTATATTCTTTTGCTGATACACATGTACTCTCCCCATTTTCTTCTAAATGCTTTTGCAGATATGTATTAAACTTGAAATCCACCTCTTAGACTCCAAAAATTTAATTAAGTCATTTATTTAATAAAATATTATTTTAAATATATTAAAAATTACACTTAACGGATTTAATATGTGATTAGCCAAACCAAGCCACAAATTACTTAGCTTCACCTACATTTTAGAGTTAAAATTTGCCCTCTAACACTTTGGCTCTCTCACTCCCTTCCAATACCAATCATTTTCCACCGGCAACTAACACCGCACCGCCACCTCGAGCCAACCAACACCGTATTTAATTACAGAGTGCAAAATAGTATAAATAAAGGGTTTTGTGCTTAGAGTGTTGCTCATATTTTTAACACAAACTATTGGGTGCGGCAGTCGGCACCCAATGTTCGTGTGGCAACGATGACGAACAACGACTCCAATGACGACGACGACAATGACGATGACGTGATGCGGTCCGATTAGTGATCATCTCTAGAGAAAAACCGCAGAATGAAAGTATTAATGACTAGTGAAAGAGGAGAGAGAAAATGGAAATGGGATCAACTCCGTTCCTGGAAATTTATGGGCCCTAGGCATAATGTAAGAAAAGGGCCCCTTACGTAAACAAATTTTTTTTATACGCAATAGATTTAAATAAAAGACAATGAAAGTAACTTATACTCCCTCCGTCCTCATTTGATTTTCTTATTTGGATTGTGCACGTTTGCCAATGCAACACTTTGACTATAAATATCGTTAGTTGCTTATTAGTGAGAAATAGAACAATTGAATATTAATAATTTATTCATTGAGACGAATCAAATAAGACTCAACATGACTATATTATGCCTTATATATTAAGAGAAATTTAGAAGATTCTCTCACCTTATAAATAGGCCTTGTTTGGCAAAACTAGCGGTAGCGGGTAGCTTTTAGCGGTCGAGTAGCGGGTAGCTGTTAAGGTAGCGAATAGCTGTCAATTAGTAGTGGGTAGAGATTAGCTGTAAAAGTATCGGTTGATAGTATGAGTGTTTGGAAAAAGTAGCGGTTGCATTACTAAAATATATTAAGAATAATATAAATTGTTAAAAAAAAGTTTTCAAGAATTAACAAACGCTACCCGCTACTCTTAAACGCTACTATTTTTAACGTTTGAGAAAAGCTACCTAAACGCTACCTTTACCGCTAATTGCTACTCACATCGCTACCTTGCTAAACACTATTATTTTTGTTCTAGTAGTGTTTTGACTGGTCAAAACGCTAACCGCTACCTCAAACGCTACCACCAAACAGGGCCTAGTGTCAAAATTACAAATGGAAAAATCAAATGGGGATGGAGGGAATATTATTTAAATAGTAAGTCTCGATACACAATAATAACTTTGCATAATATTATTTAAATATCTTAACAATTGCCATAATATTAATTAGACAAAATTAAAAGGCTTGAATTTCGATAATTGAAAATATGAAGTGGTGTAATGGGAAAGATTAATATTTTGGAGCAGATACTCATAGAAACAACTTTTTTTTTTAATTTTTATTTTTAACGAGTAAAAAGTACAGAGTAAACTTCTACAACTATGCAAACTGATGTATTATTTTTTTTATTTTTATTTGGGCCTTTTTGGCGTGGACCCTAGGCGGTCGCACTCGAGGCCTACCCTGCCCTGAATGAGATATGTAATTAATGGAGAGGATTAATTACTAAATATGTCCTCTATTATTCACAGTAAAGATGAGCGAAGTGGTATGCTTGGAAAGATGAGGGTGAGGAGAGAGAAAATGAGTAAGCTTGGAAAGATGGTGGTGGAGAAAGTAGTAGTGGAGAGAGCTGGAATGAAGGGAAAACATCTAGTAGACAGTAAAGAGGAACGATCAATGACATTTTATTTTTAATTTTTTATATTCTTGTATAATATAATTAATTTGTTGGATGAAATAGTTAATTATGTGGATCAGCCAATAAAATACAAATATCAGCCAATAAAAGGAATATATCAGCCAACTTTAGGAACATATCAGACATTAATAAAATCATATCAGCCAACAAAAGGTACATATCGGCCAACAAAAGGTACATATCAGCCAACAAAAGATACATATTAACCAACAATGAAGCATATCAGCCAACAAAAGGATGAAATCAGCAAATACAAGCAAAATGTAAGCCACTACTAGAAAAAGGCCAATTTCCGACAGAAAATTCAAAATTTCCGATGAATTTTAATCCGTCAGAATATTCCGACAGAATATAGCCTTACCGACGAAATATCCCTCGCAATAATTCCGACGGAATTAAATTCTATCGGAAATTAGAACTTCTGACGGAATATTCCGTCGAAAAATGTATTCCGTTCCGTCGAAAAATGTATTCCGACAGAATATTCTGTCGGAAGGTCTAATTTCCGACAGAATTTAATTCCATCGGAAATTATTTAATTAAAAAATACCGAGTTTAGATCTCCTCTGTTTTCGAACCAGAAAGAATAGGGGGAAGAGAGAGAACGAAGGAAAGAAAGAGAAAGAGAAAGGGAAAGAGAAAAGGGGGCGAAGTTTCAAGAACCTACTATCACTTTAGTCTGCCACTCTGTAGGGTCTTCAGTATCAACCCATTTAAAAAATTTACAGCCTCTCCTCTCAGTTTCCACATCATAGTCAGGGCAGGCCAAAAACCTTCTTCCTGGCCTGGATTGTCTTTAGTCCAAGCCCTGGTACCAACAATCCACAATGACACCTTATAGGACTTCCACTAACATAGCCATCACTAAGCCTTGACATTCTACTCTGAAATGAAGTCATTAAAACATGGTTAATACAACATACAATTTACTAATTCATTGCACAAACTAAATTTTTTACCTGCTCTACAGATTTAAGCTACTATAGATGATTAGGGGATTTTTCCCCACCAATCACCATCTGACAAGTGGACCAATCAGGTTCCGCCATGTGTCCGTCACATGGGCCAACAGGAGCCTGCCACGTGTCAAGCAGTGATCTGTCCACTATGGACCAATTACGACACGACACGTGTCCTTCCCATGACACCAGGGATAACCGGCCACTTAGGCCCAATCCTTGGAAAAAGCCTAGTCAGCCTTAGGTTTAACCTAAACCTAGGAATTAGCACGCCTCCCAAGGCATATAAATATGCATATTAATTCTCATTAAGGGGGATTACGTTCATTAATTACTCTCGCCTACAGAAAAACACTTACCTTTCCGCATTAATTACTCCTTAAACAAGTACTAACTTGACCGTCGGAGGCGGAGCTCCATCCACCCAGATTCTCCGTTTGTTTTGCAGGTATAGGCGTCTGGTTCCAGTCTCGAAATTGTAACTCTCACGCAGGACATCAGAAAACCCCGAAACATTTTGGCGCCGTCTGTGGGGAGAGTACTTTTGAGATGGCATCAACGTCTGTACCGACTCCAGAAGAGAGGCGTCTAGAGGACGACCCTCAAGTATACTCAGACCATGATACTGAGAATGAAGTTGAGGTTGAAACACACACGACCTCAGATGGGACCCTAAGGGCTTGACGCATCCGTCACATCGAAAGGAAAGAACGGGTAGATCATCAAGCTGGACCCAGTATTCCAGCCGGCACCCCGCCTGATCAACAACAGGCGGCCGAAGGGTCTGCTCCCAATACAAGAAACGAACTCATGACCTTCATTAGGGGGTTCAAGGGGGAGATCCAGGAGTTGATTAATAGGAAGATGCCTGCTCTCTCTAAGGAGCAGACGGCCATAAAACCTTTCATTCAGGAAGGAGGAAGCCTGTTCAAGGCCGAGAGGCGACCCCTCACCTTAACTCTAGGAAGTGGGAGCCGCTTGTGATTGACTTGACAAAGTATCGTTTTCCCTCACCAGGGAAGAGAAAGCCCATTCGTCATATATAGGCGGATGGATCAAAGAAAATGTACTCAGACGCTCGGCTATTGCTAGAGCAGAAGAAGAATGACCGACTGTCAGAGTCGGCCTCCACTTCAGATTTCCAAGATAGTCTACACAATGCCTTTATGAGGTACACTCAATCAAACTATAAAAGTCAGACAGGCGGTACCTCCCGTCGGTCTGGATTTCATAAAGAGCAGGCGGTACCAAACATGCCATACGTACCGCAACAACAATATTTCTTGCAACCACCTCTGTTTGGAGGACAGGCGGTAAAAAATGTCCAACCCTTGGACTGGCAACTACGGCTGCTAAGACTTGGAGAACAACC
Source organism: Chenopodium quinoa (assembly GCF_001683475.1). NCBI lineage: Eukaryota > Viridiplantae > Streptophyta > Magnoliopsida > Caryophyllales > Amaranthaceae > Chenopodium > Chenopodium quinoa. The sequence continues at coordinate 10,563,445 of NW_018743292.1, forward strand.
GTCCGCTTTCTCCAAGGAAATTACAGAGGCCGCCCAGCCGGCCAAAGTTAAGAATGTGCTAGTAGGCGCCTATGACGGCACTACTAACCCTGAGGACCATTTGATGGCGTTCACCAACCTAATGTACCTTCAAGGGTTGGATGATCCCACTTGGTGCAAGTGTTTTCCAGCGACTCTAAAGGGAATCGCACAACAATGGTTCGGTAACCTGCTGATTGGTTGTGTGAACAATTTCAGGACGCTTGCTTATTTATTCACCTCCAACTTTGCTATGAACATCCCTGCAAAGAAGACGACCCTCGATTTAGGGACAATTCAGCAGGGTGAAAAGGAAGGACTCCGTTCCTATATCCGACGGTTCAACCTGATGAGGATACAAGTTCAAGGGCTGCTGGATGAGGTAGCCTACACTGATTTTTTCAGAGGTCTCAAGGATGGGTCGACCTTCAAGTTTGATCTGGTCCGAAAGAGGGTTACGACTCTTCGAGAAGCATTGATTGAAGCAAAAGCCTATATACAGGCGACTGATCTCTGCAGTACTGGAAAGCAGTCGAATGGACAGAGGTCCGACAAAAAAGAAAGCCGACCAAAGCAGTCGGCCAATAAAGATGATAAAAAGAGAAAAGAGGTCTGGGCGGCCGATTCCTCTAAACAGCCGGCCCAGAAAAAGAAAAAAGAGTTCAAACCATACTCTCCTAAGTATGCGTTCAGCAAGGATAGTCAAGCTATCCTCAAAGAAATCAAGGGCCGGATCTCAATTGAGAAGCCGTCCCCCATGAAGGGTTCTGCGAGCAATCGGAACCAGGACAAATTTTGCCATTATCATGAAGACGTTGGTCATGAAACCAAGAATGCATCAGCCTCATGCGCTACCTAGATCGCCTGGCTGAACAAGGCGACCTTGACTCCTATGTCAAGAAGTCTAAGGGGAACACTTCCTCAAAGAACAAGCAGTCGACCAAAAAGAATCAACAGGCCGATAGTTCTGATACAGATGATGCAGTCATCTACACAATTGCAGGCGGCTTCTCAGGAGGCGGCCCCACTATCAGGGGTAATAAAAACAATATCAGGCGGTTAGATGTTAATTCCGTTCATCAAGAACGGACTGCCAAAAGTTCATTCCCAGAGATTGTAATCACATAAGAAGATTTGGGAGGGGTTAAGGGGCCGCATGATGACCCCATTGTTATTGAGTGCAAGGTGGCCAACCAAAGGGTTGGCCGAATCCTCATAGATACCGGTAGCTCCTCTGATCTTATCAGCAGCAAGTGCCTATCAAAGCTCAAATACAAGACTGATTGCATACATCCGGTATCCCACCCTCTAGTAGGGTTTGGAGGAGGAGTCGTACACCTAGTAGGGCGAGTGGATTTACCCATCCGCCTGGGTGAGAAAGGGGAGGGCCGTCACATGGTGGTCCGGTTCTTAGTGGTTGAGGAACTCTCGGCCTACAACATGATCCTGGGACGACCTACCCTGAACAATTCAAAAGCTGTCATTATCCCATCTCTTATGCTGCTTAAATTTGAGAAGGATGATGGAACAGTCGGCTCCCTAAGGGGAGATCAGAAGATGGCTCAGGAGTGCTACCTCTCGGATGTCAAACCCACTGTGGTGGCCGCCGGGCCAAGTGACGAAAAAGCAGACCTTGAAATTGTCAAGGAGGATGCGTCTGCTCAAAAAGCAGGCGGCAAGAAAAGAAAGGCTGCCCAATTGGGGGCCGAAAGAAAAGAAAGAAGATAGCAATCACTGGCAGAGGAGCGGTCAAATGAATTCCGCCCTCAGCCGGCTGGTGAGCATACGGACCTTGTCCTAGACGACTCGCGTCCTGACCAAACAGTCAAGGTTGGGACGACTGCTCTTAAAATTCTAGGTGAAGATTTTCACCAACTTTTAAAGGAATTCAAAGACATCTTTGCATTCTAAGTTCATGAAATGCCAGGAATCAGTCCTGACCTGGCGGTACATAGATTGGTTGTGGATTTGAAAAAGAAGCCGGTCAGGCAAAAGAAGCGGAACCATGGCGAAGAAAGAAGTTAGGCGGCAGCCGACGAAGTTAAAAAGCTGCTTGATGCGGGGTTCATTCGGCAGTGTTACTTCCCAGACTGGGTTGTAAATGTTGTACTTGTTAAGAAGCCGAATGGTACCTGGCGAATGTGTGTGGACTACACTGACCTAAACAAGGCGTGCCCCAAGGACAGTTATCCTCTGCCTAAAATTGACAGTCTGGTCGACTCGACAGCCGGCCATGCGTTGATGAGCTTCATGGACGCCTACTATGACTTCCATCAGATTCCTTTGTGGAAGAAAGATCAGGAGAAGACGGCCTTCGTCACTGATCAAGGGCTATATTGCTACACAGTCATGCCGTTTGGTTTAAAAAATGCCCCGACCACCTTCCAAAGAATGATAAATTCGGTCTTCTTTGACCAAATTGGGAGGAATGTCGAGGCATACATTGATGATATGATTGTTAAGTCCAAGTTTCAGTCTGGCCACCTGGCGGACGTCCGAGAAACTTTAACCACACTCAGGCGGCACCATGTCATGCTCAATCCCAAGAAATGTGTTTTTGGGGTTGAGTTTGGGAAATTTCTCGGATTCCTTATCAATCAGAGAGGAATAGAGGCGAACCCTGAGAAAGTGCAGGCGGTCATTAACATGCAGTCGCCTCGCACCGTCCGAGAGGTTCAGAAGTTAACAGGTTGTCTGGCGGCTCTAGGAAGATTTCTCAGCCGGTCAGGCGACAAGTGCCTTTACTTTTTTCAGGCAATAAAGAAGAAGGCAAGATTTGAATGGGGGCCGGATGCTGAGGCGACCTTCCAAAAATTGAAAGTTCACTTACATTCCTTTCCAAGGCTCGTCAGTCCTTTGCCCAAAGAAGTGCTTTACATGTATCTGGCAGTTTCTGACCATGCTCTAAGCGCTGTCCTCCTTGCTCAAAGAGACGGCTGCCAGCTCCCGGTCTACTTTGTCAGCCACGTATTGAAAAATTCCGAGTTGAGGTATCCCTTAGTGGAAAAGTTCAGTCTTGCTCTCTTCATGGCCGTTAAAAAATTGAAGCCCTATTTATTGGCACATGCAGTCGTTGTGTATACAGATCAACCGATCAAGCGGCCACTGACAACCATGGAGTCGTCAGGCCGGATGATCAAATGGGCAATAGAAATTCAGAGTCTCAAAATCACATTCGAGCCAAGGAGAGCAGTAAAGGGACAAGCTTTTGCTGACTTTATTGTAGAGATGACTCGACCCCCTGATTCTCAAATTTCAGACCAAGCTTGGAAGGTTTACGTGGACGGAAGCTCCACCTCAAATGGTTGCGGAGCAGACGTCATTTGTCAATCGCCAGAGGGCGACAGGTATGAGTACGCTCTGCGTTTCAACTTTCAAGCCTCAAACTATGAGGCAGAATATGAAGCTTTACTAGCCGGAATCCGCATGTGCAAAGCGGCTGGGGCAAGAAAGATAGACGCCTTTTCTGATTCACAATTGATAGTGAGTCAGTACAATGGCGAATACGAAGCGACTCATCCGGCCATGACCAAGTATTTACTGGCGGTACGACAAGCAGTCGGATCCCTTGAAGGATTTTATCTGACTCAAGTACTAAGATCTGAAAACAACCAGGCGGATGCTCTTTCAAAGTTAGCATCCTCGGCCTCCTGTGATGCTCTAAGAACTATTTTCTGGGAGGTTATGGAGAAAAGAAGCATTGAGGAAGACCCTATTGGAATTTTAGATCGAAGTTCAACCTGGATGGATCCAATCAGGGCATACTTAACAGACGACACCTTGCCGGATGATCATCACCAGGCGGCCACAATGAAAAAACGAGCGTCCAGTTTCGAAATGATAAAGGGAGAACTTCACAAGAGAGGGTACTTCCAACCCTTCTTGAAGTGTGTTACTCCAGAAAAAGGACGAGAGGTTCTAGAAGATCTTCACTCCGGTTATTGTGCTTCCCATGTAGGCGGCAGGTCGCTTGCCCAGCGAGCAAGGCGGCAGGGTTACTTTTGGCCTACTTTAGAAGCAGATGCATTGGAGATGGTGAAAAAATGTGATAAATGTCAAAGGTTTGGCAAGTTAACTCACCGTCCGGCTACTGATCTCACTGCTATCCATAGCCCACTACCGTTTTCTAAGTGGGGCATGGATATCTTGGGTCCCTATATGCCTGCTACAGGCGGCAGGAAGTACATACTTGTTGCAGTCGACTACTTTACTAAATGGGTAGAGGCAGAGGCTATCAAGGGAATCAAGGCGAAGGATGTAATTTCATTCATTTGGAAAAATATCATCACTCGGTTTGGGGTACCCATGTCTATGGTATTTGATAATGGTCCCCAATTTGAGACGTCTATTCTCAAAAACTGGTTGGGAGACCAAGGCATCTTGCACTATTTTGCATCAGTCGGCCGTCCACAAGCAAACGGCCAAGTAGAAGCTTTCAACAAAATCATCTCAGACGGTCTTAAAAAGAAGATTGAACGAGCAGGCGGCCTATGGGCAGATGAACTACCACATGTTCTCTGGGCCATTAGGACGACTGAAAAAGGATCGAATGGAGAGACTCCATTCCTCCTAACCTATGGTGCAGAAGCTGTTCTTCCGATTGAACACTATGAGCCGACTCTTCGTGTAATGCTGTATGACGAAGAGTCGAACTGGGAGTCCATACGTATGGCTTTGGACTCACTCCCAGAAAGAAGGGGCAATGCAGCCTTACGCCATGAAATTTACCGCCTGAGAATGACCAGATCATATAACAAAAGAGTACATAGGCGCCCACTCAAAGTGGGTGACTTTGTGTTAAGAAAAATGGAAGCAGTCGGTAGGGCTAATGAGTCAGGCAAACTAACTCCCAACTGGGAGGGACCCTACCGAATTTACGAAGAGGTTCGAGACGGCACCTACCGCCTGGAAACACCAGACGGCCAACCCTTGCCTCGAACCTAGAATGTAGATAATCTCAAAAAGTATTATTTTTGAATGATGTAAATAGCCGAAAGCTACTAATAAAAGTTCGCTATTTCATTTTGTATTAAGAGGGGCATGCCTACTGGTAAAACAGTCGGCTACTCTCCATAATTTTTAAATACGCATTCAATAAAGAGGGGCATGCCGGCTACTCTCCCATACTTAGTTCACCAAGAACTGCCTACGGTCTATGACCGAAAGGATCAGACCAGGCGCCCAGCCAACTGATCCAACTTTTAAAAACTAATCCGACCTGTCCCAAAATCATAGCAGGCGTCCGGCAGCATCCATTCGGATGAAATTCTTCGCAGAGAGCAGCTCCCTTTTGGGTGGAACATTGTTCTATAAACTACTTACACGGCACCTATACGACTGTCCAACAAGACAACCACGTAGCCGTTTTTGAGACAAGGATAACTCTATCACTGATCCAACGAGTGTTAGGGGTTAACATCCGCGTCGGATAACCGACTGTATTACTTGGGATAAGTACAGCCGGTGCCTTTTGAGTTAATAGCCAACAAACATTGGCGAATAAAGGGGTTCAGCCGGCCTCCGTCGTCTGGTACCTCTACTACTCAAACAAGAGTGATGGCGACTAAGTAACATCAATGTAAACTTATAGTCACTCCCTAAAACTTGGTTCGAAATCTAAAAGGTTTTTTAATAGACCGCATGTTTCTTAAACAGGAGAATTCAAACCCCTGTTCTTACTAAGCTATCGCATCTCGAGTAAATATGACGAGGACTAGCCGGCCTATGCCACTTGGTGCCTCTACTACTCAGGCATAAACATGACGAGTGAGTTATCTCCAAGATTACCCATAATCACTCTCATTCTTAGCCAGGATTCAAAAGGTATGACGGGACCGCTTGCCTAAAGGTAAACCAGAGCTCTCGTACCCTTAACCTTGCTAAGATGTTTTCTCTTCAAAACAGACATATTTGAAGAGTTTGTTCCTAGGACGACTGCTTTTTAGCAAACCAGAACTCAAGAACTTCTTCTACTCTCCTATCTTAAGTTAAGCAAGCCCAACGTATTCACCAAAATATGTTAGAGTCTGGCTAGATAAATGACCGACTGATTGCCTAACCTGGAACTAAGACAACCAGTCGTCCAGGGGCATAGCCAGCCCTTACATTGTACCTGTTTGCAACTATCGGCCATGCAAAACAGTCGGTATGACATGCAAGAGGATATCCTCGACACTTAGCAAAAATTCGAAAATAAAGTAAAGACGAGCAAAATTGGGAGAGCAAAAGCGACCAAAATGGTCGCCGAAATCATATAAACAGCCGACCATAAAGACCGGAAAAAATATTCAAGACCCCGGCCCCCTAGCCGGGTAAAAAGATACAAAAATAAACGGCACGCAGGCCGAAGAAAAGTTGAGTATAAAAAGCTTCAGGGTTGAGGTAGGGTTTCGGTATTACCGGCCGCCTGATCAACAAGAGGCGCCTGGTTCTGAGAGGCCTCCTTCTTGCTTGTTTCGGCATCAGGGGCCGCTTCTGTAGACGCAACTACCCCAATTGGCTGCAGGGCCACCACCACCTCTTCCTTCTTGTTTCGGCATCAGGGGCCTGCCTCATGATTTGCTGGTTGTACTGTTCAGTACAAGCAGCGAATTTCTTCTCCCAGGCGGCATAATGAGCTTTTGGGAAGAGAGCCATCCAAGTCATCCTCATGATTTGAGCCGAGTCCTCCATCATGGCTTGGGCTAGCTCCATCTTCTCCTTTTCGGCCTTGGCCGAGAGCTCATCAGTAAGGCTCTTCTCCTGCTGAACCAGGCGCTCCTTGACAGCGGTCAAGGATTTCTCCACGGACTCGAAGTGAGTCATCTTCTGCCTAAGCGGCTTTAGCTCATTTCGGAGACTCTTGAATGTCGCCTCCAGCTCGTTGTTCTTCTTCTTGGCCGCCTCCAACTCGCTACGAATATTGGCAGTGGCCTACGCCTGATAATAAAGAATATCAGTTGTCAAAAATTCATTTTGAGCAATTTGAAACATTGTCTTATCTACGTTAGAGGCGGCCATAGCTTTAGCAGCCTTTACCTCTTTGTTTTTGGCGTTGATCGGCCTGCGAAGGCCGTGTACTCTTAACATGGTCTGAAAGCAGGAAAAACAGGCGTCAGAAAAAGCAGGCGGCATGCAAAGTAATGAAATTGAAAATTTTTCAAGTCTACCTCAGACAGGAGACCCATGATGCCGCCTAGGTCAAGGTGCCGACTCTCTTGACCGCGTCCCTCTCCTCTTGAGGGACGACTTTAATCAGGGACTTGGCCATGTTGACCAAGTCAGGTTCTGAGGGGCCGCCTGCATCAGAAACAAAAAGCATCAGAAATATGAAGAAAGTGATAAAGAAATAGGCAAGTCTAGTAGAGCAAGCTATACTTCTTGGCGGCCGAGTCAGAACAGGTTGTGGGTTCCCCACACTTTGTGGGGTGGCCATTTGCTTGTCGGTCGACTGTTTCCTGGCAGATCCAGGCGTACTCCCACCTGTCGTCTTCCGAACCTTTGAGTCCGGTTGGTGGGAGGATGAGGGTTTGGAAGTGCCCGCCTGCAAAAAAGACGAGTGGTCAATACTTATTTAAAAACAGCTTTTCAAGGAAAGAGCTAAGGGTTGAAACTCACGGTGGGCGTCTCCTTGGCAGGAGAGTCAGAAGCAGTCCGCTTCTGTTGCATTATGGAGGCTCGCAGCAAAGCGGCCGCCTTCTTTGAAGCAGAAATCTGGTCCATGGCTTCAGCTACAAATGAGAACCACAAAAGTTAGAAATTTTTTCAAACAAATCAAAATGAAGGGTGCATATTTTCAAGTGACCGGCTACCTCTAGAGGACCGACTGCTAAGGCCGCAAGCGGCCAGGAAAAACTCGTCATAGAGCCATTGAAACTCTGGGACGCAGTTTAGGGGCACCTGCTCTCGTACCCCAGTGGTAGAGTTTACCCTAATTTCTACCTTGAACAACCCTCGGTCCAGGATCTCTTCCCTGGCCTTGAGAGGAACGCGCGGCATGCTGTGACCGCCTGCTAGAAAAGGTGGATCCTTGTTCCACCTATTGTAGCGTTTGTTCAACAGGCGGTCGGGACTTGAAATGATGAGGAAGGTGTTTCTCCAATCCTTCCATTTGTTCTCTTTTCCCTTGGTCATAAGGTAGCCCTTGTGGCTCTTTATTTGGTACCAGCCGGTACTGCTTGCTTTGGGGGTCCGGCTGAGGTAGTTCATGTGAGCGAACGCCTCGAAGTTCGGCTCTACCCCGTGCATTTCACATCCGGCTACATAGCCCAGGATGTTTAACCAAGAGTTAGGGGCCAATTTCCAAAGCCGCACCTTGAACCCATCGAGGATTTGTTGAACAGCCGGATGCAGAGGAAATCGCAATCCAGCTTTGATGGCCGCCTCATAACAGCCAAAGCAGGCGTCCCCATAACTGGAGCCCTCAGGCCAGACGACGGTGTCCTCACCATCCGGCACAAATATTTGATAATTCGGACCCATTGTGTGGTCCGAAAAGAAAGTCTCTATTCGCTCCTTCATGGCCTTGATTCGGCCCTTGGGAACGTGGCAGTAATATGGAGTGTTCAACTCCCTATGAGAGGCGGATGGCTCCGACCAGCCTTCCCCCTTTTCAGCCGCATGAGAGTCTCTCGCCTCATGCAATCGACTGTGCCTCTCTTCTGAGCTTATAGAGAGGCGGCTCGATGAGCTAGAGCCGGACTCACTATCAGAGGAGTCCGACTCTTCCCCATTTCCTGAAGGGGCCGACCCCTCTTGTTCTTCGGGGGTCACCTTCCGACTGGCCAGGTCAACAGTCAAATGGGAAGGAACTACCTTAGCTCCCTCCTCAGAGCTCTAGGCAGAAGGGGCGCCTTGGGTCCCTGCAGTATCAGGCGGCTGGTCCGATGTTTCACTAATCGGAACCCGGAAAGAGGAGCCATCAGAGTTTTCTATTCTCTTGGTTTTCTTTGTTCTTGCCATACTGTCCTGCATAGGTTCAAAGACAGTTGGATTCCGGGACTCGCGCAAAGTTTGAATTACCGCAAGGCAGTCGGCACCCCTAGTCCTAGACTTAGCCGTCCCCGGTGATCGGCTGATTGCTAACTGACGGGCGTTAGAACGGTCGCACATTCCACACTCAATCAAATAAATTTATAAATCCTAAAACTAACCCCTAAACAAGTCTAGTGGTAAGTTCGGAGTCGAACCACAAGGAACGGTAATGTTGGATTGTTCTCGATCTAATGCTTAAGCTACGCCGAAATCGGTTTATGGATAGTGGACACTACAACTACACTAAAACACATATAAAGAACAAGGTATGATAAAGTCTACTAGGGGAAAAGATCCACTTAGAACAATTAATAAGCTAATGAGAATCCATTTGATAATCAATCATGCAAAGAAAGAATTAAAATGGGAATTAATCACCATCAAGAGCAATCTCTCAAATTCCTAGCCTAGATCCCTCATTGACTAGGTGCATAGAAGAAAATTACCCAAAATGCAATCAAATATATCAATTCTAATTCACAATCCCTTGTCAAACTAGAACTAACATGCAATTAAGTGTGCTATCATGGGAGATCAATCCAATCTAAAACAAACAACATGCCAACATCAATTCAATCAATTTAATCACACAATTATCATCAAATTTATCTCAAATAACTCAATTAACCATAACAAAGCTTCACTCAACACCTAGTAGAAGGAAATCTACTCAAACATGATTAACAAAGCAATTAATAAAGCATAAAGAGAGAAGAGAGTAAGAAATGCTCATTGATATAAAATGGAGATCTTCAAATCATCAAATTCCTCCTTTGATTATCCAAAATCCATGAAAACCATTGTGCTCCTCACTTTCTCTCTCCAAAATTTGAGAGTTTCTCTCTCTAAAAACCTAGAACTAACCTAAAAACTATTCTAAACTGAAAAAAATCCCTCTCTTCTTTAATGAGTAAAAAATCTATTTATACCCTTTACAAAATTGCTTAGGAAGCTCCGCAAAAAGTCAGCTGAAACGGGAAAAGGTCCGACCGAACTCTGTGTAGGTTCGGTCGGACTCAGGGTAGGTTCGGCCGAACTCAGGGTAGGTTCGGTCGAACCTCCCTGATCCTTGTTTGGTCGAACTTTCCTGGTTCGACCCCTCCTGTAAACATGCTGAAAACTTGGTTGAAACTGCCTTGGAGGTTCGGTCGAACTTTTCAAAAGTTTGACCACACCTAGGTTCGACCGAACCTCTTAGAGGTGTGGTCACACCTCCTCTTGAACTTCCTCTTCTTGCTTCCTCTTCTTCCCTTTTGCTCCTCTTGTCTTTGTCCATGCCTCCATACTTGGCCAAGGGGCCTCCTACCGTGCTTAGGACCGTCATGGAACCTGCAAAAGATAGCAAAGATCACGAGAGCATGGGGATGATAAAATTATGCATAAAGATTATCAAAACAAGCGCAAATAAGCATACTTTTCATCCATAAAAGAAAAGGAAGCCATAAGAGGAGAAAAGAGGTAGAAAACCTAAGAAAAACAGGAGAAAAGAGACCAATACACTACCCCTAAGGGTAACATAAATGTCACTCATCAAACACCCCCAAGCTTAACTTTTGCTCATCCTCGAGCAAAACAAAACAAACACAACGGAAAACGATGTATATTTTTTTTTTTTTTTTTTTTTTTTTTTTTTAAAATAAAACTAGAAGAGAAAGAATATACACTAACTCACTTTCGTAGGAATCACGAATGCATTTAGCGCATGCATCAAGCACTTTAAACCCCATAGATCGCTCTAGAGGACGAGTAAGCTCTCGTAAGGGTGTCCTAAGAGTTTAACCCATAACTCTTGACAAAAATCAAGGCAAGGCAATAAATAAATAAAATAAAATAAATCGAAGTAAGAGAAAAGTTACAAGCGTTCTAGAGTGGACTTTTATGATGGAACAAACATTAATGAATGTCAATCTTTCTAAAATAATAAAGGTATGCATGTTCTAAGATGTCCAAGGTTGATTGAAACATAACATATGCTAAGCATAGAGAACTAAAGGAAACACATTCCACCTTTTGTTTCAACCAATCGAACCACGTTCTCTCTACTAGTTTCAAATCCACTTTCAAGTTAGCTTCTCATGATTCCACGAAGAAACCGGAAAATAAATAAGAAATTAAAAACATTGAGAAGGTTACCCGACATCTTGGCTATGCAAACTCGCTCTATAGGCTTGATTCCTATTTCCCGCCATCATTGAATGACTTAACCCTCTAGGATCAAAAGGACTTTCAAGGTATTAACATATAAGCTAGGAGAGTAAAGGTGTGGAGAACTCTTGAAATTGGTGGTAAACCTATGTGAAGCACGGGTGGAACTTCTTCCACAAGATCCAAACGATTCCAAAACAAAAGTGCCAAGTATGCTTATTAAATAACTTTCCCCCAAGCTTATTTAACACAAAATAACAAAATTAGGGAGAACAACAATGACAAAACCCCCTTTTTTTTTTTTTTTGTGCTTTACATTCTTCTTTACCCCTTTTTTTTCAATTATCCCTTTTTTTTTTTTTTTTTTTTTTTTTTTTTTTTTTTGTAAATGTCCTTGCCTCTTTTAACTTTGGACGGCTTTTTTCTCAAAATGTATTTGGTTTTATGCAAAAAAATTATATACAACACATACTTGCTTTGCAAATGAACTTATAATTCTAAACTTGCACCATAAACAATAAAACAAGCTCTAAAACAAAATTGCTTCACAAACTAAAGGTAGGATTTAAAGTGAAACCAAGGCTTCAAGGCTTGTATTGTGGCTAGAGAAAAGAAGGTATATGGCTCAAAAGGGCTAGCAAGAGGGGCAAATATAAACTAAACTCAAAAATAGAAAATCTATCCTATAAAAAGAGAAATTCCTTTGTCATCCCCTAAAGTGGCACGGTCGCGATCTTGGGAGCTAAAAGTCAAGTTCTAGATATGAGAATGCAATAGCCAAGGATCCAAATATGCCGCTCAACAAAGTATGATGAAGGCTAGAACAATTATACATCACTAGGGATAGCAATAACTATCTCTTGATTTCATATCCACTATAGAGAGCAACTCCATCTTACCACAAGCAAGTGAACTAGAGCTTCATGGTCCCAAAGTTCTTAGCCAACTACCTTAGCATACCATATCCTAGGGTCAACCTAACACATTCTCAAACCGTGCACACCTCTAAAATTTAGGAAGAAAGACATTCAAGAATACAAGTCCAAAATTATTATGTCCAAAGCAAGAACAAAAGAAAACACATTGCAAATTTGCCTTGATAGAAACAAAATCTTTTTGGAATTTTCAAAATAAAGAAAATGGAAATGCATATACAAATGTGCATGGCATATATGAATCAAAATTCCACCAAACATGATAGAATACCCTCCCCCAAGCTTGAATGAGGCAACATGCTCAAAATTTAAACCAAAGAATCCATGGGAGGAGAAAAGAAAGAAAGTCATCCAACCAACCAACATATGTCCAACAAGTCACAAATCATTAGAGGAAGAGCAAGGAAGGATAATACCGGATTTTAGGTGGGTGTATATACCCGCAAATGACCCAATTAAAATTTTCAAAGCCACTCTTCTCAAGAATTGAATCTTGTTTTCCATATGATAGCAATTGTGGTGCCAAACTTCCTTGATTCTTGATCCAAATCAATGCACCAAAGTATATCAAGTTATGTACCTAGAAAAAGGCACACAAACATTTCCATGAGAGAAAATCTATTCTAAAAAGAAAAGAAAATGAAAGCAATAAAACACGGGTTACTTCCCGAGAAAGGCTTGCTTAAGGTCCAAGCTTGACCGCTCTAGTAAATAATATTGCAACGATCGCAAGAGCTTGTCAAATGCACTACTACACATCTCATAAGATAACAAGTAAGCAAATGATATAAGAAGGGCATGCACCAAGATTAGTGCACGCAAAAGAAGGTGAAGAGGGAGTTTCCAAGAAGAAGAAGAATCAAAAGAAAATTCAAGAAAATAAGAAGAAGAATAGAAAGGCAAACTCTCTTCACAAAAATCTTTTTGGGTGGAAAAATCACCCTTTTCCTCAATTGAAGACGAATGAGGGACATAAAAATCTTCATAGGCAAGGGGGTCCCCAATAGGCTCATTAACAAAGGAAGGAAGGGATATAGGAGTGTAGGGGATATGGTTGAAATTCCTTGAAAAAGGGACATGAGAGAAGGGGATAGGAGCAATGGTCTTACAAATGGTCTCTTCTTCACCACCATTCCTCAAATCACCAATTTGAGCATGAAAATCAATCATAGAATCCTCAAAAGAAGAACACTCATGATCATGATCTCCCTCAAACATCCAACTTCCAAGAGGAACTACATAATCCCCTTCACTACAATCATGAACAACAACTCCCTTAACTTCCTTAAAGCCTAAAATCTCAAAGCCATGCATGAATGGATGCAAATTCATTTCAAAATCGTCTCTCTCCCATGAAGCATTCTTAATGAACTCACTCAAAAGGCTATGGGTTTTCATTTGACACTCAATAAACACATTAGACATAACCTTAAATGAATCCAAATACTCATGGATAAAAGGATCACAATCATGCACTTGAGACTCATCAAGATGGGAAAAAGGGTTAGGATTTTCAAAATCAACACTCTCTTCATTCTCAACTCCTTCACCATCACTCATATGCTCACCAATGGGATCCTCACACTCTCTTGGTTGCTCAAAATCATCATCATCATCCTCAACACACACATTAAATTGGGATTTTTCACAAACAAGCATCAAGGGTGACAATTGGCTTTCTAACTCTTCTTTTCTTCTCCTTCCCTCCTCAAGACGCTCCTCATTCTTTTTCATTATCTCTAATTGACCTCTCATAGAATTAAGAATCATTTCCTTACTAGGCCCAAGCTCATTATCAAGCTCAATGCACCTAATTTGAGATTCAAAAGTAGCAATAAGGGATTCAAAAGGTATTGAAGGTTGAGGCTCAACAAGAGAAGAAGAAGTACAACCAAGATTGGAAAAATCAACATTAAGATCATGAGCATATACATCACATTGGGGAGTGGGGGCACAATCAAACACATGAGATTCATCATTAAGGGAACGAAGCACATCACAAGAAGGCATGGTAAATAATGAAGAATATTGAAACACACCATTAGCATCAACTTGAGCATGTACCTCATCATCATGAACAAAAGAGGAAATAGAGTTGAAATCATGTGTTTTAGATTCACTTAATGGATCATGTAACAAATCATGGGAATTCATGCTAATATTATAAGTATCAACACATTGCATATCAATAATAGAATCATGATTACCCTTATTATAGACATCCCAAGCAAACCAAACATAAAAATCCCAAGCATCATCAATTGATAATGCTCTAAATTCACCATTATGCATGCATTCAACTTCATCCCTAGTTTGCTCATTCAAACCAAAATAACAAATCTCACAAGCCTCCCAAAGACTACAACAATAAAAATCCAAATATCCCTCAAGTCTATTGAAATATTCACAAAAAGGCTCATTGTCATATTGAGGAAACGAGTTACTTGCCATTTTTTTTACAAAAACAAGCAAAAATTAAAAAAAATAAAATAAAAAGAAAAGTATACACAAAGACCTAGACTCAAGCAATCAAAAACAATCAAGCATTGACACCGTTCCCCGGCGACGACGCCATTTTGACGGGCGTTAGAACGGTCGCACATTCCACACTCAATCAAATAAATTTATAAATCCTAAAACTAACCCCTAAACAAGTCTAGTGGTAAGTTCGGAGTCGAACCACAAGGAACGGTAATGTTGGATTGTTCTCGATCTAATGCTTAAGCTACGCCGAAATCGGTTTATGGATAGTGGACACTACAACTACACTAAAACACATATAAAGAACAAGGTATGATAAAGTCTACTAGGGGAAAAGATCCACTTAGAACAATTAATAAGCTAATGAGAATCCATTTGATAATCAATCATGCAAAGAAAGAATTAAAATGGGAATTAATCACCATCAAGAGCAATCTCTCAAATTCCTAGCCTAGATCCCTCATTGACTAGGTGCATAGAAGAAAATTACCCAAAATGCAATCAAATATATCAATTCTAATTCACAATCCCTTGTCAAACTAGAACTAACATGCAATTAAGTGTGCTATCATGGGAGATCAATCCAATCTAAAACAAACAACATGCCAACATCAATTCAATCAATTTAATCACACAATTATCATCAAATTTATCTCAAATAACTCAATTAACCATAACAAAGCTTCACTCAACACCTAGTAGAAGGAAATCTACTCAAACATGATTAACAAAGCAATTAATAAAGCATAAAGAGAGAAGAGAGTAAGAAATGCTCATTGATATAAAATGGAGATCTTCAAATCATCAAATTCCTCCTTTGATTATCCAAAATCCATGAAAACCATTGTGCTCCTCACTTTCTCTCTCCAAAATTTGAGAGTTTCTCTCTCTAAAAACCTAGAACTAACCTAAAAACTATTCTAAACTGAAAAAATCCCTCTCTTCTTTAATGAGTAAAAAATCTATTTATACCCTTTACAAAATTGCTTAGGAAGCTCCGCAAAAAGTCAGCTGAAACGGGAAAAGGTCCGACCGAACTCTGTGTAGGTTCGGTCGGACTCAGGGTAGGTTCGGCCGAACTCAGGGTAGGTTCGGTCGAACCTCCCTGATCCTTGTTTGGTCGAACTTTCCTGGTTCGACCCCTCCTGTAAACATGCTGAAAACTTGGTTGAAACTGCCTTGGAGGTTCGGTCGAACTTTTCAAAAGTTTGACCACACCTAGGTTCGACCGAACCTCTTAGAGGTGTGGTCACACCTCCTCTTGAACTTCCTCTTCTTGCTTCCTCTTCTTCCCTTTTGCTCCTCTTGTCTTTGTCCATGCCTCCATACTTGGCCAAGGGGCCTCCTACCGTGCTTAGGACCGTCATGGAACCTGCAAAAGATAGCAAAGATCACGAGAGCATGGGGATGATAAAATTATGCATAAAGATTATCAAAACAAGCGCAAATAAGCATACTTTTCATCCATAAAAGAAAAGGAAGCCATAAGAGGAGAAAAGAGGTAGAAAACCTAAGAAAAACAGGAGAAAAGAGACCAATACACTACCCCTAAGGGTAACATAAATGTCACTCATCACTAACCTAGGCCGTGCCGGATGCTTTTGAGGTCTCATTTTCAAAAAGAAAGAAAAAGTACAAAAGCAAAGAAGAATAAAGGAACAGACGGTTACCTGAAACTTAAGTTCTGAAAAAAGCTTGAATGAAGTAGGCGCCTAGTAAAACAGTCGTCCTGGCAGGTCAGAAGTTGCAAAGTGTCAGAGCTCAAGTTCAGGGGTCCGAGAGTTCTCTTGAAAAAGTTCGCAAATGTGAACAAATGACTTGGTCAACATCCCTTTATATAGGGCAAAAGAGAATGCGAAGAGTCGCCTTTAATTTCAAAAATGAGCGGGAAAAATGCTCGGCCCGTCATGGGGCGACACCTGTAGCAGGCCGTCGCCGGTTACAGGCCGACACCTGTCACAGGTGACATGTGAACAGTCACGTGCCACCTGTGAGGGGCAAATGATTAGGGGATTTTCCCCCACCAATCACCATCTGACAAGTGGACCAATCAGGTTCCGCCATGTGTCCATCACATGGGCCAATAGGAGCCTGCCACGTGTCAAGCAATGATCCGTCCACTATGGACCAATTACAACACGACACGTGTCCTTTCCATGACACCTGGGATAACCGGCCACTTAGGCCCAATCCTTGGAAAAAGCCCACTTAGCCTTAGGTTTAACCTAAACCTAGGAATTGGCACGCCTCCTAAGGCATATAAATATGCACATTAATTCTCATTAAGGGGGATTACGTTCATTAATTACTCTCGCCTAGAGAAAACACTTACCTTTCCGCATTAATTACTCCTTAAACAAGTACTAACTTGACCGTCGGAGGCGGAGCTCCATCCACCCGGAGTCTCCGTTTGTTTTGCAGGTACAGGCGTCCGATTCCAGTCTCGGAATTGTAACTCTCCCGCAGGACATCAGAAAACCCCGAAACAATAGAGACAAGAAGATATGTGTTGCTTCTGTTGGAGTTAAACTCAGGAACAAGAATTTCAAGAATTATCAGTAGTAGCAGAAGAAATTATAAAGCTTTTGATCACAAAAAACTAATTTATATGGTTGATGCATTGTAACAACTACTTTTTTAATTCTCTGACATTGTTGTACCTTCCAATGTAGATAAATTATTTTGCCTTTTAAATTTATGAACTGGTGGTAACCGATTTTCAATTCATAGGTAAACTTTTAGGCAATCCAAACTTTAGTACCCAATTTGCAAAATCCCAAAGTTCGGTACCCAAACTGTAACTTTTGCCTTAGCTTTTGGCTTTTCAACTTGTTCAAATAGCCAAAAAAAAGTGTTTGGTAAATGGCTTTTTTGTTGGTTAAAAAGCCGAATTTTACGCCAAAAATAAAAAGCTAGTCTTACTAGCTTTTTGGTATTGGCTTTTGGCTTTTTACCAATTATTAATATCCTTACTTTTAATTAATAATTTATAATTAATAATTTTTAATAAGTAATTAATAATTAGAAATTAACAATTTTTAATTAATAATTAATAATTTTTAATAAGTAATTAATAATTAGAAATTAGTAATTAGTAATTAATAATTAATAATTTGTAATTTGTAATTAATAATTAGTAATTAGTAATTAGTAATTAATAATTGATGATTGATAATTAATAATTAATAATTATTAATTGATGATTAATAATTGATAATTAATAATTATTAATTATTAATTGATGATTAATAATTGATAATTAATAATTAATAATTAGTTTTTGATAATTAATAATTAATAAAAAGTAATTAATTATCAATTATTAATAATTAATAAATAGTAATTAATAATTAATTAACAATAATTATTAATAATGATAATTAACTTTTAATAACTAATAATAATCAATAAATGAAAATCAAGTATTAAAAAATAATCATTAATAATTAATAACTAGTAATTTTTAATTAGTAATAATTAATATATTAGTAAATTAAAAATTAGTAAATCAATAATAATTTTATTTATTAATAAGCAGTAATTATTATTATTATTATTATTATTATTATTATTATTTTTATTATTATTATTATTATTATTATTATTATTAATAATAATATAACAAAAACCTACAAATTCAATTGATTTACAAGAAATTAGTGGGGAGCCGAGATACAATCTGGGCCCCCACCCCTCTAGCTATAGCGAACCCGATCCTGTTAAAGATATGAGCAGCTGCACGAACACCAATATCCTGAGTCCTAGCAAACGCCTGAATCCGCTTCAGCAACGCAACAACATCCTTCTCTAATTCCCCCAATGAAGAAAAGGAGAAAGGAAGAAAACCATAGCCAATTGCCCTGCAACACGCCCCATACTTGTCCCGCTTCCGCTGAGCCGCAACTGACACAACACGACCAGGAACAAAGTCAGACAACCCAGATTGAGTCAAAGGAGAAGACCCCGTCAAGTCAACACATACATCAAGACCTCTTTCCTAGGAATAAAGCAACACATCTGCCGGTCGAAGGGCCCCGTCATTCCCTCCAGTCAACCCAACGTTAACCTCCTTCCTTGCAGAAATCCCAGAGCGGAAACAAATATCAACAAGGGTATCACGAACAACGTTGTGCCGATGTTTAATACCTACCATCCTAGCACAAGACACCGCATGATCCCCATAAATATCCCCATCAAAAACCCTAGAGCAAGCAGAATACGGAGTCGAAACGGAGAACAAGGGAACACCCAACCGGTAGCAAAGAACACAACGGTAAGTCTTACCATTCATAGTCTGATCCAAACCTGATATCGGGACCGCTCGCAACCAGGCAGATGTGTGATCCCCCTGCTGGGACTTCCATAAGGCGACCTGACGCGGAGATAAGGAGAAAGTGGATTCTACAGATGCAGTGACCTTCGCGAAATATATATCTGCCAATTTTTTCATGAGGTTAGGGGCAGCGATCTCACTAGGGTTACGCAAAAGGTCAGTATCCACAGTCCTATTAAAAAGACTAAGAGCGCCATCGAAGGCCGGACCTGGACCATCAATACCAGAATTGCGAAGAAGCGAAGTCTGAAGACCAGAAGACTGCAAACGCGACGCAAGGAAAGCATAGTGATGAACATCGCCCGCTGAATAGACACCCAATCCACCATAAGAAAAAGGTAAGGTGGCAAGTCGCCATTGCCAATCACCAAAACCTGGCCCCGAAGCAGTTACAATGCGCTCCAAAGAACCTCGAAGGGCCACATCAAAAGAAACCTGGGCCGCTTCAAAAAGACGAGGAGGACACGTACGCATAGAAAAGTAGAGTTTTGAAACCCCAGTATACGCACGAAGTAGTAACAGCTCACATTGGGGATCCTCAAGCTTAACAACAACATCCATGAGCTCAATGGTCTTCGAAACTCTCTGCGAAACAAGCTTACCACAGAAAGAGGCATTCGCACTGACAGGACCACCAAGCAACTTAACACCATGAACAGGACGAGCAATGTCAGGAGGAAAGACACCGGCCAAACGGCTACGTGGGTCCTCCGTGGGCCAGAAAACTTCCGTTTTCTCAACGTTAACATGGAGGCCGAGACTAGGTCCCTCCACCAAAATTAACTCCACGACCTTCCCTACCACCAAGGTGTCGCCAATAATAGTGCCATCATCCAAATACCAAGCCTGCAAACATAATTCGAAAGAATCCCTGATTCGACAAACCAACGGATGGAGCACCAAAGCAAAAAGCAAAGGGCCAAGAGGATCACCCTGCTGCACACCTTGACATGACCTTAAGGTATGCTCCCCATAAAACAACCTGGCTGGAGTAGAGTAACATAATTCAACCCAACGCGAGAGAGCTGGACAACGGAGACGGACCTCACGCAGTAAAGCCGTACGATCAACCAAATTAAAGGCATTCCGGAAATCCACTAGCAACATAGAGAGGCCAACATCACCACCACAAGCCTCAACCAAACGATTAACAGCATGAAGAATAGCCTCACCACCCGCCGGCACACCAACACCAAACTGAAGACCTCCTAAATAGTTTCCCAGACGCGGACCAATTAAAGCAGCCCCAACCTTTGAAACCAGACGCCTCCAAACAATACCCACATCAATAGGTCGAATACCACCACCAGGCTTAACAAGTGGCGTGAGAGGAGCACTGGCGATGTATTCTCCCAACACAGCAGGACATTTCCCAGCGAGAAAGAGATTAACCACCTGCGTAATAGAGTCTACCAACTCATCCGAAATAGCAACTGCAGCACCACCCAAGCAATCCATAAGGTGTTGAGCACGCAAGCCGTCTCTACCGCATGACGTACCACGCGGAAAACCCCTAATCTGATCTAAAACAACAGCAGGATTAGCAATAAGGGGCTGATCAACGGGGATATCCGGTAAGATAGGAGCCGGAAAAGAAGGGTTCTTAGCTTGCAAATCAGCAAGAGTAGCATCATTGTAAGGGGCAAGACCAGAAGACGAAAGCACCCGAACCGCAACAGTGTAATGTCCGTCACTAATCTTTCTCTTACATTGCGTAATATTACGCTCAGACAAATCATGCACATCATCAGCATCCAACAGAGGTGGAGACACATCAGCCAACGTATCCCGCACAAGATGCACAGGACCACCAGGCTCACACCAAGATCGAATAGCAGCGGAGATACTCTCTTCCTGCCGCTGCCGCCTGACACCCGAAGAACACTCACGACTACTCCTTGGAGAAAAGGTTTTTAGAACACAGAGAGGCAACACAAGCAGTTGAACCCAACAAGAGACGTCATCAGGCTTGCATATCACCTTATCAAGCGCACCTTTTAGAACCCGAGAAAAACCCAAGCGACACTTAGGAGGAATAGATTTCACCGAACGAAACCACTTAGATAGCAAACTATCCAAGAGAGCAACATCGAATGAAAAAAGAGGCTCACAAGGAACATTAGGAACAAGATCAGATACTCCCGAAGATGGACCCTGCGGTTTAGAAAAACCATAAAGGATGAACCGAACAATACCATCCCCAGAATCAGGTGGGGCCACAATATCATCAGAACCAGGACCATGTCGACACTTCGTACGAAAAGTATGCGTCTTGAAACACTCCCCACAAAACCAAATGCCCATACGACGAAATGTTGACTCCGCCTTTAAGAAAATGGCCAAATCAGAAGAAAGAGAGTGTCGAGTTAAATCTCGTGCATCCCCACAACAATGACGATCACGGAGATGAGTGAGTAAATAAGCTTTAGTGAGCCCATTACCCCCACCATCCTGAAACCCATTTAGACCCGCAAATGGACAATGAAAACGAACAATAGGAGGCATAACACCCACCACAACTTGCCACGAAAAGAACACAAAACGACACACAAAAATAGCACATCAACTACACACTAAAACTGCACCCAAAAAGCACCCAAAACTACACCTTATATACACCAAAATTGCACCAGAAACTGCTCACGAAACCACACCAAAACTGTACCACGAACTGCACCACAACCACCACCAAAAAGCACCATGAACTGCACCTTATATACACCAAAATTGCACCAGAAACTGCTCACGAAACCACACCAAAACTGCACCACGAACTGCACGAAAATCACACCCAAACCACCACCAAACTGCACCCAAAGCCGAGCAGGAAATAGCCTGAAAAACAAAGAGAAAACCGCTTGAACCTTGCGCTGAAAACAACCCGAAACAGGTCTGAAAATCGCCCAGTAAAAACAGGTCTGAAACTCGCCCTAAACAACCCAAAATTGCCTTAAAACAGCCCAAGAACGACGCCTGAAAACCGCCTGAATGACGGCCAGAAACCAGCCTGAAAACCGCCCTTTAAGACTGCACCAAACAATCCCGAAACACCCTGAAGTTGGCCCAGAAAACACCTGAATTTCGCCCAAAAACCACTTGAAATTCGCCCAGAAACTGCACTCGAAACCTAGGCCCTGAACGTACAGCCACCGAGGCCCTGATCGCGCCGGAGAAGCAGTCCAATTCGCCGGAAAATTGACGTGGAACCTACCCAATCCAATTATTATTACTATTATTATTTTTTTAATATTATTATTATTATTATTTTTTTAATATTATTATTATTTTTTTTAATAATAATATTATTATTATTATTATTATTATTATTATTATTATTATTATTATTATTATCATCATCATCATCATCATTATTTGCAATGTGTATTACAAGGATAATAAAATATATTAATGCCTTTAAAAGTCATTTTTATATAAAACAACCAACAACCAACAACCACCTTTACCAAGCATATTTATTAATAGCCAGCAGTCAAATAGTCAAAATAAATAGCCAATATAAACAGCTGGTCAGACAAGCCAAAAGAAACAGCCAATAGCCAAACAACCAAACAAGGCCCAAATCATATTACACTAACTATATGAGGAATACTCACGATAAGGTGCATTATTTGATTATTCCTTGTATAGTTGCGTAACGACGGAGCAGTAAGATTTTTGCGGTAAAAATAACCATTTTACTACGAGTACTCCGTAAGGAATATTACGATTATGCCCCTTGAAAGACAATACGGAGTAACTCATTAAGGCCCTGTTCACTTCACCTTAAAATAATAATATTCAATAAAAAATAATTTTAGTTCAGTGAAAATAATTTCAATTCAGCAAAAATAAGCTCAGTTTAGAAAAAATAATTTCAGTTCAGTAAAAATCAGTAACTTTAAAGAAGAAATATGCAAGAGAATCAGTATAAATAATTTCAGTTCAGCAAAAATAATTTCAGTTTAGTAAAATTAATTTCAGTTCAGTAATAATAATTTCAATTCAGCAAAAATAAGGTGAAGTGAATCGGGCCTAACGTGTACGAAGTACTTTGTATTTTGTTGTAAGGGAGTACTTCGTATAATCGTATGCTTCCAAAACTATTTTTCCCTCTTTGAAGTTTTTCACGCTGCACCCCTTCTCTCTCCTTCACTGAAGCGTACATAGAAATCTCCATTGAAGTGGTTTCTAAGCTTGAAACTTACTCTGAGTTCTCCATTGAAGCGGCTTGTATCTTTCTCTTCTGTATTAAAGCAGCTTCTGAGGTAAGTTATATATATAATATATATTTTTTGATCATCGAATCTCAATTTCACAATCTAGGGTTTAGTTTCAAATTAACGTTAACTTTATTGTCAGCATAGTTAATTTAGGGTTTTTATAAGGTAGATAATTGAACAATTGCTTATCATTACCGAAGTTATGAACGATAATAACGACAGGATTTGTTGCTGAAATCTTGTTATGTGCAATTTGTTTACATATTCTTAATCGAGAAAAAAATTATGTGATTTTTCTACCCTAATTTGATATTTGAGTCAAATTTGGTTGCCAATGTGTTGCATATATTGAGCCTAATTGAGTCCACGAACCGAGCTTTTGAGGCAATTAGAGCCAGCCTGAGTCGAGCTTGGGTTTTGAGGCTCATCAAGATTTGAGCTTGAGCTGAGCCTACCCCTATTCGGGCTTGGCTCGAAGGTTTAGCACCCCGAATATTGGACACCCTCTTAATTCTTAAGAAGTTTGATGATTATCAAGGCCTCAATATCATTGAACCACTTCTATCATTCAGCTTAATTCTGCAGAATTCTATATATATATATATATATATATATATATATATATATATATATATATATATATATATATATATATATATTTTCTGTTAGGATGGCAAACAATGAACATTAGTCATTTCTCCTTGCGCCCATTGCTGGCTGGCTGCCGACTGCCGTCGCCCATCCCTATTGCCCCGGCTCAGGGATGGGGGCCTGTTTGCAGCATGTGTTGAATGTACTGGTTAGTTTATTTTTACTACTACAAGATGTCATATAGGCTGGCTTGTCACAATAGGCTGTGTATATGAGTTGAATATAATCAACATTTACCTTTGTTACAGCTTTGTTGGGCATTGGTGGAAGATGATTTACACGGCAATCGACACATTTTACTTGACGGAAGAGCAGCTAACTAATTCCCCTTCAAGGAAAGATGCCATTGATGAGGAAACCGAAAATACTCTCCGGATTTATGGCTGTGATTTGATTCAAGAGAGCGGCATCCTTCTTAGATTGTATCCTTCACGTTGTTTCTATCTTGTGCAAGTTCATTTCTGCTGTCATGTATTTTAATGTTACTCATACTCGGGTTGGACATGGGTAAGTGTCCTAGTATTGGACTCGTAATTTTTTTTGTTTGTTTGTATATATTCCATGATTTTGGTCCAATATGAAGTGTTGAAGTACTAATACCCTTGGTAGCTTGAGGCAATATGAAGTGTTTGTGCTCCATAGCCTTATGCCCTTGATAATAAAGTATGGATTATGTTGTCCTTAATTGTGAAATCTTAGACCTCAAGCCGTTATGGCAACTGGCCAGGTTCTGTTCCATCGATTTTACTGCAAAAAGTCATTTGCCCGATTTAATGTTAAGGTTAATATTCTGCTTCTGTTGCTTTATTTTGATTGAACGTGAAATTCTTTTATTCCCTTGCTGTTCTTTCTGGACTGATTCTGCTGCTGAATCTTCTTAATTTTACTGATTTTCAGAGAGTAGCTGCCAGTTGTGTTTGGCTGGCATCAAAACTTGAGGAGAGTCCAAGGAAAGCCAGACAAGTCCTCATTGTCTTCCATCGAATGGAATGTCGAAGGGAAAATTTACCTGTCGAACATTTGGATCTTTATTCTAAAGTATGTATCAAGTCGTGTATTTCTCTCATTTCTTGTTGCTTATCAATTTGACATATTAGTTACTAAGGATATTGCTGTATGTTTGTCTATCCAGTTAACTTGTATATCTATCCCTTAAAAGGAAAATTAGTGTCTTTGTCTTTTTAAGTTTGAAACTTTGTACTCACCATTTTTTTTCATCCCCTTTTTGTAACAGAAATATTCGGAGCTGAAGATGGATTTGATAAGAACAGAAAGACACCTCCTGAAAGAAATGGGTTTCATTTGTCATGTCGAGCACCCGCACAAATTCATATCAAACTACCTAGCTGTCCTTGAACTTAAAGAACCTTCAGAGTTAAGGCAAGATGCTTGGAATCTAGCAAATGATAGGTATTTCTCACATCAATTAATATCATATATCTTTCTGTTCTCTGTAAATATAATGTTTTTTTTTGTTGACTTGTGATGCCACCTATTGGATCTTTATGTTTTGACTAGAGTGCGTGAATTTGTGTTTATCTTAATTGCCTTGAATACTTGAATTCTATCCTAAAATCATAATCTTCTTGAAGTTTCATCCATTCATGTCATAGGTATACATTGATTCATAGTTCATTTTTTAAAGTCAGAAGAAATTAAAGGTCAGGAGTCTCTGGCAGCTCCTAATCTCTTGCAATTATTGTTTACTCATTCAATTTGGGAGAGTGCTATGCCTCTTTGCTGGTTTTGGCATTGTAATGATATGCCATTCAATTAGGAGAATTCCTAGTCCGTATCAAGTGCCGTAGAGTTTTTGTTGGGGTTTCCGTCTATAGTTACTTAGTCAATATGCATGTGTTTAACTTTTAATTATCTTGATTGTGTGAAATTGTATACTTATTATATATCCTAAGTTACTTGTAGGTTTGCCTATAATCTTTTCTAGAAGCCTCATAGACTCATATATAGTCTCATAGATATGTAGTTTCTTTGTAACAGTGATCAGAAATGAAAGGTTAGCACAGCTAAGCATCTTCTGCAATTATGCTTTACACATTTTCAAGCTATGACCCTTGGCTGGCTTGTTTTGGCTTTGTTACTTTACACTCGTACACAATAATTTTGCATCCAATTATGAGGTGAGTTCATGCTTAGTCCATAATTGACATGGTGTAAAATTAATCGTTTTTTGCTTAGAGGGTCATTGCTAGGACCATTTTATGGTTTGCATATGCTTGTTGGCCTGAAGTGAGAAGGGGGGCTGTAAAATTAATTGTTTTTTTTGCTTATCCTCGATTTTCATGGACTTTGAGATAGTTGTGTGCATTGCTGCAGATATGCAGGACATATTGCAGAGTGTCAAATTGTCTATCCTACACCCAGATTCTCCTCCCCACTTGCTTTGCACATGTCCATGCAGAAAAGAAATTGTGAGAAGGTATTAAATTACACCTGGGTGTAGGATAATAGTAACAGTATACGGAAACATGGAGACTAGGAAATGGAGAAACACAATACCCGGTGTATATGGAAACATATGAACAGTCATTAGAACTATTATAGTATTTTTACCAAATAAAATCACCCAAGTATATAAAAGCTCAAAACAATTATTATCTTATATTTTCATTGTTTCTACCCTACTATAAGGCAACAAGGGAAGTAGAGAGCCAATAGGAGAAGTTAAAAAATATCAGCAGCTCAAAAATTGTATAGCTGTATACACCATTATGCAATAATCTTGACTAAAATCTGCTCACTCCTCTATGCACTGTAAAATTTAAGATTTGGAAAATACAAACTTTGATTAAATTATCTGTCTTTCATAATTATTTTATTTTCCTACTCTCGGAGTACTGTTGCCTCTTTTCTTCAGTCTTCACATCAAATTAGAGGGAGTGTGAAACTACAAATATATATGGTGGGGGGGACTTTTTTTTTGTTGTTTTTCTTTCTTCAAATGGATTTTTTTATTGTTTGCTAGATCACAAGCACACTAAAAAACATCCTCTTGCCCAACCAACTGAATGATCCTATTATATCATACTTAGCCATCCTAAGGGCTACGACATGTCAACATCCCTCTCTGTGAACTAGTGAATAATCGTAAACATCAATCTTAACAAACTCTAATATGTCAAATAGTATGACACTATGACCCAGTACGGGTTTAGGAATATCACTTTTTTTATGCTGTCACACTATAGAAACACCCTCAAGCTGTCTTGAGACTGAAAATAATTTGTTGCCTTGTACGTCTATGTTCTGTAATGAGATTAAAGACAGTTATCTGGTCGTCTGTCTAGATGAGTAATAGTGATTATTGTGGTGTTTCATGTTAAAATCAAGGCCAAGTGCCTGGCAGATTTTTTGGAAGTAGGGCAGGAAATGTTAGCTGATTGGGAAAGGCAGATAGTCTAACTGGAGGGATGGAAGTTATTGCTAGTTGCCTCACAACCCTATGTACGCCACTATACTTTGCTTCCTAGGAAGTCTTAGAGGCAAAAGAACCTGCTACTATAATTGCAGAACTCATCATAGTGACAACTATCAATGGCAATCCTTGAGTGATTTCGGAAGGGGTCCGTTAGAGTTCAACTCTAAGCTCTTTTATTTTTTATTTTTATTTTTAATCTACAATTTCAGGGTAAGGTTTTTTGGCCACATTATCCAATTGTGGTATAAATTATACTCTAGTATAACTAACAATTCTCTGGTATAGCTAACAGTTTTTCCCTTGATATAGGGATTAAGAGGACGGTTGTCCCAAATGCCCAATACTAACCACTTCCTACCTTTAGAATGAATCTTCCCTTAACCTGGAACTCGGCTTCTGCCAACTGGTTTGAAGGACAGGGAAATAATATAGATAAAGGAAATGGGCCTTGGCTTGAACGTACACTCGTTGAATAGAGGAAACTGCAGGGTATGAAGTTTTGTCTATGCCGGACTGGGCTTGACTATTTAACTTGCTTAAGTGTTTTTCTTTGGCAACATGGAATGAAATGATGAATGGGAATAAGAATTTGTAATGAAATTTATGGTGCTTAGTGAAACTTAAGCTGTATAATTTCAACCACATTACTCACCTCAATTACATCTATAGGACTGTCCTTTTAATTAGGCATGCCTATAATGTGCCTAGTTGCTGTTGCCCAAACGCTTACAAAAGCCTAGGCAAGGCAAAGCTAAGACTCTAATAGAAAGACTGGATGCTTTAATTCATGTTTGCAATCTGTTTTACACAGTTAATACTTATTATGTACTTCCTCTGTTCTAGTAATATCGCAACAATTGGACTTTTACACTATTCATCACGCTTGTTTGACCACATATTATGATTTATATGTAAAGTAAAATATAGTCATGTGAGGTCTTGTTAGATTTGCTTGTAAAATACTTTCACAATATCAACTTTTTATAATTTATACTCTTATATAATTATAGATATTTAGCATATAAAATGTGCTTTGGGATGCGTAATTTCATCCATGTTGCAATCTATGTGGAACAGAGGAAGTATTTTAAGAGTAGTGTCTTACTTTGATGAAGTGCCTTGCCTCTTAACTCCTATGGATTTTGCCTAGGCTCTATGACCCTTTTTACTGCACCTTTTGCCTTGTCAAACACTAGAACTGTCCATAGCATGCCTAAGGTAAACAAATGTAAGCGAGTAGAGTGTAAATGACTCTTGCACTTATAACTGGAAAATTTGCCCCATGTAATTGATATTATTATTAATCCCTTACAGCAGAGAAGCCTTTAAGCCCCTTAAGACCTTTCCCTACAGTTCAGCACTGAATGATATTATTTAAAATTGTTATCTTAAATAAATTCATGGACAGATCATGTCAGATGATGCATAAGAATCCAGGATGTTTAATGCTGGCATATTCTATCTAATTTGTAGTATTGTAGTTGAGTCATGAGGTAATGTTGTAATGAGCCGTTGAGGACTGTTTGTGATTGCTAAATTCTTTGGCATGAATGGAGCTTTAATAGGCTGGCATGTTTAAATTTTAATTCATCAAATATTAACCAATGGAAATGATTAAATTGATTACTACCACTTGCTAAAGCCATCGTATTTCAACAAATACAAAGTCACCATTGCGATTGCTATTTGTACTTTACTTGCTTTCTGCCACAATATGCAGTTAGTTCTATTTCCATCTAGTCTCCTACTGCCACTAGCTATTCTAGCTAGACTATGTTCACTAGATTGACCAGACTATCTCCTTGTCTGTCTATATTTCTTCCACAGGCTGCAGCCTATTATGATATTTCTATTGTTATTTTTTCTTTCGTGACTAAGGGCCACTGTGAGGGCTTAGACTTGTCTTTGGGACTATATTAATTAAATAATATGTGTGTACTAAAAAGTATATATGTTTGACTAGGTACTCTTTGTGATAGCTGAGTTCTTCTTTGCTTTATATATCATAGCTTAACTCTGCATTTGTGTGTATCTCAGTTTGCGGACTACACTATGTGTTCGATTTAAAAGTGAGGTGGTTGCTTGTGGAGTTGTGTATGCTGCTGCGAGAAGGTTTGGAGTTCCCCTTCCTGAGAATCCACCATGGTGGAAGGTCTTTGATGCAGATAAAGCTGGTATTGATGAAGTCTGTAGAGTTCTAGCTCATCTGTATAGTCGTCCGAAGGCCAAGTATATACCTGTCTGTAAGGAGTCAGTTTCCTTCACATCATCCAACAAGTCTTGGGATTCACAGAATACTGCAGTGCCCAAAGTAAGCATCACCCGTCTGTCATTTTAGCACACTGGCCCTACTATTAGGTCCAGCAATGTCTATTTGACTGCCTCTAGCACTCATTCATTTTTGTTAGCTTTAATTACTATACTATAGTTCTGCCTAGTTTAAGTTGCCATGCCTTTTCTGATAGTTTCCGCTTTATTCCAGGAAGGTTCCCTGAATACACCAGTGGCTAGTGCTGATACTGGTGTGACAAAGACGGCTGCAGGTGCTGCAGCTAGTATTGATACTGGGGGATCCAGAGACGCACTTGTAAAACAGGCACTTGACAAGATGAAAGATTCTAAGAGAAGCGATGACGAGTCCAAGGACACGGCAAATGATGGTGAAGGAAGAGAGGACATCATGGTCAAGTCAAAGCCTGAACTCAGAACAGAAACTAGTGGAGAACGAAACAGGGAGTCAGAAAGGGATAGAGATAGGGATAGAGAGAAAGAGAAGGTTAGGGACAGGGATAGAGAAAGAGACAGGAACAGGGATAGACAGAAGTCCCGGGATCGTGAGAGGGGGAGAGATTCTGACAGGGAAAGAGAGCGAGATGATATTGAACGGGAGATAGTGAAAGAAAGAAGTCAACGATCCCGGGATAAAGCTAAGGATTTAGGTCAGTGTTTTCCTTAGCTTGATTCTTTAACAGTTGCTTGTGATCATCAATTGCAACTATTTGTTCATTTTGTTAGCTGGGATCTGATATTTCTTTCTTGATTCTGTTTGTCTTCTTTGTCAATTCAGGAGGTCATTCGGATAAATCAAGGCATCATTCTTCTCGAGGTATGACCTCAAATTCTACTTATATGGAATGTGAGTGAGCAGTTTTTTTTTTTTTCCTTTTCTTTTTTTCCCGAGGATATGTGGTTCATATGTGTCAAAGTTGATAAAGTGAGTTTTTTTTTTTTTTTTTTTTCACTTTTTGTTGCAGATCGAGATCGTGATTACCATGCTTACTCGGCTAGGGACAAAGATCGCTATAGACATCATTTGAAACAATAATTCAGATCTACCTGCTTTTGTAATAAAATGTATAGCAGAAATGTTCTGCTGTTGCAGATGTTTTTGATGTCTGGATTTTGTTAGAGCAAGTATGATGAAAACAATGTATGTTATCCACTTTGGATGTTGTAAGTTTAATCAACTATTGTTTCACATGTAAGATACAGTACTGCTAGTTGAAACACCAGCTTGTTAATATCCCAAGCCTCCGGCTTCATCATCTTGTAAGATTGTTGGCGTCATTTTAAGTAAACTAAAACTTTGATTAGAGGAATTTGATGGTAGATTGCCTTCTAAATTGTTCAACACTTGAAGGTTCTTTAAGGCGGTCTAGCATCTAAAAATGGAAGATTACAAATTTAAAATGGTCTACTAGATGAATTTTTCTTTCAAATAAATAAAAAAAAAAAAAAAAATAGTTACAATATAAATATTTTCACGAAGAATTATACTTGTACAAATTTGAGGAACATACACTTCTGAAGTTCTAACCGAAGAGTTAATGATAATATTATACGAGTAAACTTTGAGGCATGACAAATAGATGATTTACCAAACAATAGTTATATTGACCAAGATTTGCAATTAGTTGCTCGTAATCTCAAATCAAACTGGCCAAGTTAGAAAATTGATCAATATAGTAGGAAAAATTCAAGCATCTTATATTAGAGACAATACTCCGTAATTTACAGTTGGTATCAAAGAATAAAGAAAATATGGAACTAACACCTCCCATAAACAAACCAATGAACACTTAACAGAGACTACGTAGAATTCTCTATCAACTTCATCAACAAACCAATGAATACCTCGAAGGCTCAAAACGAGGAACAACCACTAATAACCTAAGCAGATATTTATATATATACAGTTTCCACTCTGCAAAAACTACCGAAGCCTATACCCATATAAATGTACTTGTTACCCTTCATTCAACTAATCCAGCAAACATCATCTTTGTGAAGCTAAACAGCATGGTTAATAACAAGGGCACTTGAGGGAATGCCTTTTTGATGTTCACATTAATGGCTTGATGTCTCTACTACGCATGTAAGATAGAAATTGCCCGGGTAATTCTTCCAAGAGCGCTTCAACCATGGGTTTTTGCCCTGCTGCACACGAGAAAAAACAACACCGCCATATTAAATTAAATTAGTGAACTTGGAAAGTTATTTTACAATCCAAACTAAAATGCTATCCAATTTGCAAAAATGAAACATCTTGTTTAAGTTTTAGGAAAAAAGAAGGATTGTAAACTTGTAACCAGAAAGTTCATTTAATGATATACATAAAGTGAAATGGTGAAAATACAAAGATTACAAAATCAGTTCAATGTGAATGAGATTTTAACAAACCTTGAACATCACGCATTGGCACGAATTGAACAATGTCTCGAGTTGCTATACGACCTGTAGAGCTCTCCAACCGGTGCCCTTTATCAGCATCAAGTATCTGTCAAGATGTAAATATGAATTTAAGTTACAATGTAATGATTCAAGGCCAAACACTTAGTAAAACAAAGCCTTTGGTATCAGACACTATATCCCCACTTCATATCGTATGTTCATACACATTTACACACTTTAGATAAGTCTCAAGGCATCAGTATAACAATTCTGTGTCACCCTGCCCACACACCTCGTCAAGTGCAAGCAACAATGAGATAATATTTTTGCTAAATACAATAGCTTACCTCCATCTGTGTAAAATCAGCACCACCCACCCCAACAATAAGGACTGATAACGGTAAGTCAGATGCCCTCACCAAAGCATCTATACTTTCTTGGGAATCTGAGAGAACTCCATCCTGAAAGAAAAACAACATAGCAATGTGATTAAAATTTAAAGACAACGTAATAGAATGCAACTGCAATCTCATAAGATGTACTTACTGTGATGATTAACAGTACATAATACTTGCTCTTGGTCTGTTCGAGGGACTGGCCAGCGATTTCTGCAGCTCTGTGAACTACTTTACCAAATAAAGTAGGTCCAGAAAGTGCAACGGTGTGAAGAGCAGAATTATAAGCGGCCATAATTCCTTCAACTCCTTCAACCTGCATAAGATGTCAAGATACATTTAAATTCACATCTTAGTTGAAGCATGACGAAGAAAAATGCTTCTAGACCAAGTTTTGCTTCAAGCTAAGGCCCATTTCACATATATTTATCACAAAATCAGGATTAATTAAAGAAAAAAAATAAAAACACAAAACTTGGTAACCTATGATCATATGGAAAAATTGCTTTATCATTGCTATGAATCTAGAAGAACAAGAGCTGGGAATACAGATAAAATTGTGGTGCCGAAGTTTCAGTCTTGAAGTTTTTTTTTTTTTTTTTTTTTTTTTTTTTTTTTTTTTTTTTTTTTTTTTTTTACTCTTTTAATACTTCAAAATGGTGAATACTAATTACTGAATAGTGAGTACATAATCAACTCTTAGACCATAGTAAGATTAACATATGGAAAGATGATGGTCATATGGATATTTAAATTGTTTAATGCAGGACTCTACATCTCAATCTATGTGAACAAGCTGCTAAGAAAATGACAGCAAAAGAAGAAGGGTAGGGTCAGGGAGTGAGGAGGAATAAGATGCATCATATTACCTCCCTATTGTACGGGCTTGGATTCAAGTTAAAGCAATGGGAGACACTGCCATCCATTGTCTTTCCTCCAAAACCCCATGCAGAGTAACGCCTGTCTGAATCATAAAACTGTAAAACCTCCCCAACTTCCATTATTGCCTGCAAGAAATCCACTGGTGAATATGGTCTATAGTTACTAGTTCTAGGCTCAAGTCAAAATAAGAAATTGTGTTCAGTGTATCACGACTACATTGTTTCCATGAGATTTTAGGTATTAATTAAACTCAAATCTAGAACGATGAAGCCTTACTTGCTGATAAGCGTTCAATCAGCCAGAGGGATCAATGTAGTGCAAGGACTCTGGGCTTCTAGGATTTCCATTTGAAGCTGTACAAATACAAAGAAGAGCACAACCACAAGGATTTTAGTGTTAAAAAAATCAATGACTTAACTTATGCACCTATAAAGCATCAATGGAATTTACGTACCAGTAAAATCAACAGCAACCATGAAGTTGAGCTCAAAACCACTAGAAATGTAATCAAGAAAGCTGTACAGCTGCTTTTCACGATATGTATCTACAAATAACCGACCCTTAAGAACCTACAGTGATCATCAACCATAAATTTAAATAATTAGAAGATACAAAAAAGGGGTTAGAGTCCATGGAATCCAATTATTGCTCATTACAAAGCACCTTTTCACGACCGTTGTGTGGCTTGACAAAGTTGATACCAGTCTTTTCTTTCTGCAGATTTTCTAAGGCTGCTACTGATGTTTGAAGTTTGCTGCTCAAAGTGTATACTTTTGTTAGTAATCCATCACAAATAGACCACACAAACAATGGAAATTATGCAGGAAAGGAGAGGCAGAAATTAGTAAGGATAATTACCCAATAAGAGTATGATTTCCATTGCTGTTAAAATCAAAACACTCGATAATCAAAGGGTTATCCTGCAACAGAATTAATGAATAAAAGACATCAAAATATTATTATATGTAGCAACATCAACTCCTTTCATGCCCACATATTTTGCTCCTGTGAATAACACAAGCATAGAATAGAAGCAGATAAACTTACCTTGCTTACAAAATGTTGTGTGTTCAGATAAACAGGTCTCCATACAGGATTTAGGTTGTTGTTAATGACCTCTGTCTTGCAGATTGGAACAGCATTTCCAGTCTCAACTTTCCGAGATATACACAGAAAAGGATCCTGTAAGCAAGGAAGTGAGGGTTAGTGACCACAAAAAACACAAGTAAAACAAGAAATTCAACCATCAGTCACACAAAGTTTACATACACTTTTAGATAACAAATCTTTGTTATCCAGATTTGTGCAACGGAATACAATCTCTGCAGCACTTTTTGATGCAACACTCTTCTGCATGAACGTTTAGTACGCCTGCAGTTTTCTTAATTTTGTTGCTCAGCTTTAGAGTCAAAGTCTTATCACGTTTGGTAAATATCTGCCAAAGAGGATATAACCATAAGCAAACATTATAACACCTCTTAAATAGATGCTCAAACACTAAACAAGTTGCAACACTCATGTATGGTGCACAAAAAAAACATGTTGTGCAAGAAACTCAACTATTAAGATCCAACTAAAGTACCTCTGATAAGACACAATTAGCTTCTCCAAGAAAATCCTGATCCTGTAGCTTGAGTGTCTGAAACAAACAATTGCAAATTGTCTAATGAGAACCTAAAGGCAAATTGGTCAAGAAAAACATGTATCTTAAAAACATAAAAAAGCCCAGAGACATGAAGCAAAAAACTATACCTTCACAGGTAAATTGTGATATCTTGTATCAACATCATATACATGAAACCTGTCAGTGACAGAACAATATATAAATGAGTCAGACTAAAGTTGTCTGAGGTCCTTCTGGTTAATGAATTATAATTTATAAGAGCTTGTTTAAAGTCGAAGGAAGGTGCTTACACCAGAGGCTGAACTGTTTCAAAATGGTAGGCAATAGGTATTTTCCCAATCCAGACAGGATTTAAACTGTTTAAGATAACCTCTGTACGACCAATTTCCTCAAGAGTTCCATCCCGCTTCTTCATGTAAATTACAGCCATTGGATCACTCTGCATTGAACCAAATCATTTATGTAGAGAGATTTTAAGAAGGTGGTAGGTATAATTTGGTCTCCTATCTACGAATTAATATATCAGTTAAGAGTATTGAGCAATGAAAAACGTTATTTCTTTCTCCATGGCAAACTCTTTAATGCAATTAACTTTAGGAATCTACAGGTGCAATTTGCACTGTTTCAGTGATTGCTATAATAGTTGTTTCCATTAATAACAAGGTGACATTTGAAGCATCAAGATATCTCAACAGCTTCAAATAACAATTGCATATGCACCTATGCAGAAACACAGCTAGCAACTCCAACACCTACTGCCCACTATCAAGATGTTCATTCAGCTTATATCAAATTAAATGTGATACAGGCTCTGACTACTGCCACTTAATACGGAAAAGTGTACCTTTGAAACGATGTCACGATCAAGTAGCTTTGAAGCAGACAGGGATAACTGCAGAACAAAGTGCAACATGTTTAGTCCTCAAAGAAGACCTAGAACACCAGCAAACTATCAAATTTCTACATGAAAACAAGGCAATTTCTAGCTAATAATTAAACCACAATGGAAGACATGCCTTTGATTGAACATTTGCACAAGATGAAGACACAAAGCATGGCTCATCACAGATCTAAACAATTCTCAAATGTAGTTGTAGTTGTACATAAAATGTTTCTAGTAATGTTTGTGAAACTTTACTGATTACAACGCAAATTGTCCTGCTACCTCAGTGTACATACTGCACAAGGGTCACAGCAACATGGTACATAGGGAAATTGGTCTCTCTATCCCATTTTTACATATATGAAATTATGCAGAAGAAGCACAAGAAGCAAGTTAGTTTATCTTCTAAAAACTAACACTCTAAACATAGGTGTTATGGGCAATTTCTGGACTACAGGGGGGGGGGGGGCATATCTACAATTAGAAATTTAGAAGAGAATAGAGTAGAGAAAAGTGGAAGAGCATATCCTTCTACAACAAAAATTGGAGCATGAACACTAATAACAAACACGAGTATTAACACAAATTTCTCAAAAAAAATGAATATATATTTACTTCATTAATCTTCTCTAACTCTTGTTGTGAATGTGAGAGTATTCTTGAAATTGTTCATGCCATGGTGTTCCAACTTGTTTTCATATTTAACTTACAAATTTCCATCCCCAGAATTGAACTTCTAAGCAAAAGACAAGTTCAAATGTCACAGTCTGCAATTTAAGGTTGCTCGAGTTTTCGCCAAAACGTCGAAAAGGCTAAATTAGACCTCTTGTTAAATCTAAACTAGCATTAAGTAGCTAGCTTGGACTCCTAATTAAAGCCATGCTGTAAGGAAAGTATACAGTCCCAGATCAAGAGTTATGGTTTTAAGAAACCTTCCTCTATCAACCAAGCCAGTGAATTCCTTTCATAAAGCCAACTGAGTGAGACTTAATACATATTGAACCTACTTTTTTTTTTTCCCCTTCCAAAACCTTGAAAGAGTTATTGGACTTATTTCTGACCAACACCAATACATAAACCCACCATATTTTAACAGACACATCAATACTATAAGGAATTTATAATTCAATTGCATTGCCCTTCTATAAGGATTTCATACCCATTAGCTATCAAAAACCCTTACAACTTTATAGCTTGAAGCTCTCTCTCATACACCTATCCAGCAAGATGAGAGAGCTTACAACTCCATTTCTTTTTAAGATCCAATGAACAACAAGCAGATATAACATTGAAACAAAGACTATGTAAAAGGTTCAATATATATAAGATTTTATTTGTAACAGTAACTTCTTATAAGAGATACCCTTACAAAATAAACAAGTTAATTTAACAAGTTACGAGCACTTGTTATTATTTGTACTGAATGCATAGATGCACATATGTTCATGGGAATCTCAACGTAGGGCAACACTAATCTCTTACCTTTAGTAAAATTAAGATGATCCTTTCCATTATATAAAAAAAATAATAATAAAAAATACATTTTCTTAGATAAATCCTACTAAGGTGGCCATGCAGCGCAAACCATACTGAAATCATATAATAAGCAGATTTACGTTGACCATAAACAAGGTCTTAGATATTTGAATTCTATATACACAATTGAGTGATTGACACTCAAAAAAAAAAAAAAAAAAAAAAAAAAAAAAAAAAAAAATTGAGTGATCGACACACCAAGTGCTTAATAAGTTCCACGTCAAACCACAAATAATGGAAGATACAACAGAACTTCCAGGTTAGCTTTCCAAGTTAATTAGAACAATAATAAAATCAAAGTAGAAGATAGACCAGCACGATCTAATCCTTTCTTTCCATCAAGCACGAAAACAACGTTCGCCATTGACTAGTCTCTGATGAATAGGATATAGCATTTTGGATGTACTCTTATGCTACAGAAACAATTATTTCAAAATAACCTCCAAGTTCATGAATTGTAGAACAAATCACAGGAGCTTGAATGTCTCGACAGTTAACAGTTAAAAATTGTCACATTTCATGCCCTTGGCTCTCAAGTCTCCTTTTGTTTGCCTGGTTTAACCAAAAAAGAACCTTTCTTTTTCATGTGTATTTATCCACAGGACAATATAATTATCCAAGGGTTCAAAATTTCAAATTCAATTAAAAGATTGATCCATAAGACAGTGTTGTTTTAATACCCCGTACATAGATACTAAAGAATCATGTCAGAGCTCAATTATCGAGTCTCTATCTCGGGTTGGGTGGTTCAATTCCCATCTCCCATTTAAAATATCGGGGTTAAAGAGTTCAATTCTTATCTCCTTCAATTCAAAGGTTAGGTGGGCTAATTGAATCCAATTCCCACTTCCAACTTTTATAAGAAGATTCAATTCCTCCAACCTCAAAGTCAATTCCAAACAATTCAAAAAGAAAAACTTTATACTTGTATAAAATCATTAAAATACTTTTGTATGAAGAACCCTAACAAGATAAATAAAGATTATAACTTTCAAACCCAAGAAAACCTTGTTTTCAAAAAAAAAACCCAAGAAAACCTAGTACTTCGTATATTCCAAACTGGGTCCCTTCAATTTGACAATTATCCATACAACAAAATTCATCAGCCGCCAACAAGAACAGTACCCCAGAAAATAAAATACATATCAGCTAAAATACACCAAAAAACACAGTTAAAAAAATTAATGGGTTTATAATTATTTATTGACTGAGTTAATTAAAAATTAATTAAATTAAAGATAATAAAATCAAACCTCAATTTGAGTAAACAAAGGTTGATAACCCTTAAGTTTGTAGAAGTAATCGACTGCATCATTGTGTCCATCTCCGTCCGCCGCCATTGGCATGGGCCCACCAACCGCCGCCATTCCACCACTCACATCCGAAAAACAACCACCCATTCAATCTCCTCTAAATTTTACGGCTGATTTTTTATTCAACAAATTATAAAAACCCTTTTAATTTCCGGTAATTATATTCAACAATCAACTAAAAAAGAAGCGTTATTCACTAGGTTTTACAACTTTCATGAAAATATTAGCAGAGTTTTTATAGATATATAATCGAGGAAGTTATACGGAACTGCAGTTGTTATATTTAGAAAATTTATAAAGAATACTCGTTAAAGACTTTTTGTACTTGACTAATTCTTCTTGTATTAATTAAAAACTACGGAGTAAATCAAGTTATTGGACGCGTTGCCTTCTGTTGCAGGTTTGCTATAATTATGTTTATCAAATTAATCATGTTGCTTAGTTTGCATTATAATTATACCTACAAAGTACAAGTATATCTATGAATAAGGGGGAAAAATTGTTGCAAATACAAGAATGATATTTCGGGGAAAGAATAAAAACTTTTTCATTATTAATGTTTTAGTGGAAAATTATGCACTCAATTTATGTTATAAAATCTCACAGTTTACACGTACACGTAAAAGAGCTAAATACTTAAAGGTATACTGTGTAAAAAATACTTAGATGAAATTTCATTAAACATTTTAGGTTATATTAGAAGTCTCAAATACTTTACATTTAAGACGTGTTTAGCACTAGTTTTTAGTGGTTTGACCAAGTCAAATTAGTACTTAAAAAAAAAATTATGATGTTTGACAATGTAGTAGGTTTTTTTTTTTTTTTTTTACAAGAAATAATGTAGTTGTTGGAATAGATTTTAGTGGTGGAGATAGTTTTTATCAGCTTTTGAAAATTAACCATACGTGGGTGTTGAAATTTATTATATCCTTTTATGGAAAAAATATTACTCCGTAATTTTTATATGTTAACAACTCGTCAACGGTTACTAACCGAACATGCATATTTTAATCAAATATCGTCGCAACTAATTGCTATATGCACAGCTAACCACTACTATCAAAACAAGCAGCTACCTCTACACAACTATATTTTGCCAAAAACTAACGCCCCTTGAGATATCGTGTGGTTGATACCTAAGGAGGTATGGTCACTAGTACCTACTCCGTACTTAATTAGTTTTTTCTGATATATACTTTTACTCCAAAGTCAATATACGTAGTATATTTTTGGTGCAAAAGTCTTGTTCACTTTTATCATCGGACATGACCTCCATTTTAGGTTAATTGCACCTATAGAACACAAGTACATATATGAATTACTCCGTTATTGCACAGAAAAAGTCATATATTGCTTATGAATGTTAGTGTGAGAATAGGGGTGAGTAAACCGGGTACCCGGTCAAAATTTTAAGAATTGGGTTCTAAATTCGGAATCGAAATTGACCGAATCCTAAAATTTAGGAATTGGAATTGGAACCACCGGGTACCGGTTTTGGTTCCGGGTACCCATAGCTATTTGTATTTATGTTAGGTATTAATAATGTTTTTTCATTTTACCAACTAGATAAATTCAACATATTTTTATTATTTAAAACTTATTTAGTTTAGCATATATTGGGTATTCGGATAGCCAACCGGTTCCGGTTCCAAAAAGTTGAGAATTGGAATTGGAATTGGAATTAAAACTGGTGGTAAACGGGTCCTTAATTTATTACCCGAAATTGGAACCAGTGGGTCCAATTCCAGTTTCGAACTCGCTGGTTCCTAACCGGTTCCGTATCCAATTATGGGTACCCGGAATTTTTGCTCACCCCTATGTGAGAAATGATGTTAAAACAAAAGTAATGAGTGGGACAGTGGGTAAATGTGAATACGTGATAATAAAAAATAAAAAAAAATAAAAAATAAATAAATAAATAAAAAATAAAAAAGGTGGTAATGCTATATGTAGTCCTTAGGGTTATAAATAATCATTAAATATCTTTTGTTATTTGGTATTAGGTTAGAAATGTATGACAAAATTATGCGCAAATTAGTGTAAATAATAAATATATCATCTTTATAACTTCTTATACATAGATTGCCCTTAAGACTACATATAGAATTTTCCAAAAAAAATTACAAGTTTTGCGATTAACTTAAAATGGAGGTGATATAAATACTCAATTTATAACCAAAAAGGAAAAGGACAGGCTACTATAAAAGTAAGTAACTTAGAAGTGATGTGTTCCAAAAAAAAAAAAAAAAAAAAAAGAGGTAACTTAGAAGTGAAGGAAAAGAGTAAAATGCTAAGATCCTTACGTCTAAAGTGTTATTAGTTTGATATGAAAATGTACTTTTCATAGAAATTATATTTTATAGGAATTAAATACCTATATCAAATTGTTAGGAATTGTTTAAAATTATTTGATTGACATGAAAAAAAATTGTAAATTGTGGGAATTTTTTTACTTATTAAGGAGAGGGAGGGTTAGGTAATTAACTTCCCATGTTTTCTAAAAAGTCCCAATTTTTTATGAATTTACAATTCATACATTTACACTTTTTTTATTGTCAATCAAACACCTTATCTATTTTCAAATTCCCATAATTTTTCACTTCTCTTATTTTCTCTGTGCAACCAAATAAGCCATAAGTATCTACAATTGAGAGAATTTGACCTTTCAATTTTAAGTAAATCCACCATTAATTGCACCAAATTAAATTCAAATTTAGTGAGGAAGTTTCATAATTTTTGAAAATCATATATTAATATCCGATCTATCATCGGCCATTTGACCAACGACTCAACGAGTTGTTAGTTTGTACATCTGACATTCAACAATACCAAACTTCTTTGCACATGCTAAGAACGGGAGAGTTTCTTACGAAAGAGTGTCACTAACTTTTTTAGAGTCATATAATCTTACCTAAAGGGGAAGATGAGCCAATACGCTAATGAAATAGCTAACTTATTATGACAAATTTCATTGATTATGTAAAGCAATGATTCTAAACAAATATTTGCTAAACTACATTTCACCCTATTTATTCGTTTTTAGTATGAAAAACCTCACTATTCTCTTTGATCGACTTAAAAAAAATGTATTTATTACTCATAAATAAGAGTGGATTGAACAAATGAGACTTTTATTTGGAAATAGAAGGAGCATTAGTTGAACTTATTTTCAAAAGAACAAATGTTATTATCAAAACTAGAACCATAATGGCAACAATGTAATTGAAAAATTAAAGTGATATTTTAAATTGGAAAAGCTTAATGCTCAATTAACTTAGCTAATCTAATCACAACTTAGCTAATCTCAAATTTTAATGATATATGTAGGATATTTAAGCATTAGTAAACAATCTAAAATGGATGCTCAATTAACTTAGCTAATTTCAAATTTTAATGATATATGTAGTATATACAAGCATTAAATAAACAACCTAAAATGGTGTAAAGTTGAAATTTTTTGACAAAAGCACACACAAATCGGAATAATTAAATATCCTTAATAAGAAGTGGCTTCTTAATCTTATACATATGGGTAAATTTATTATTTTCCATGAACATTTAAGATCAAATTATTAGTAAATACGAGTAATTTCTACCACTTTAATTTTATTTTGTGAACTATTCTGATGTCAACTTTGACTTGTCTTTATTTCTATATACATATATATAATATTATTATGCTAAATGTTATAGGAATAGTCTCAATATCTATTTCAAAATATCAATGGTCAAACTTATGCCAATTATAAATTTAAAATAGAGCAACTAATTCAAATAAAGGATGTATCATGTATGTTATTGACGATAATCTGATCTAGTGTTCAATGGGAAACAATAATAATTTAATTCTAAAAATACTCTTTTCTGATTGATGATTAATAAATGAGAATCAAAGTTTCACAACTTATGTTGTGTTGTATCTTATTGCATGCCTTTATAAATATTGATTCATCATCACTTGTTTTAAAGCACCAGTGTATCGCTAGATATCAACTATCGAAGTAGATAAATTATGTTCGTCGACCCTGCGTGCGTCCACCTTGACAGACTTGGTCATCACAAGCCCCAATCGACTTTATTTGTCTTTACTTTAGCTTAAAGGCAAGGGTATACATTTTTTAAACTCGTTGTAGTCTTGTGTTGCTACGTGCTCACAAGCCCCTTTTTAAACTCGGTTGGCGCCCTTAGCTTGCCATCAGATATGCAAGAGTGTACTGCACCCACGATCTAGTGTCAAAACATTTGAATGGTGACACTATGT
Source organism: Chenopodium quinoa (assembly GCF_001683475.1). NCBI lineage: Eukaryota > Viridiplantae > Streptophyta > Magnoliopsida > Caryophyllales > Amaranthaceae > Chenopodium > Chenopodium quinoa. Next base: position 10,606,241 of record NW_018743292.1, read on the forward strand.
TGCCCTAACCGTTTATTGTGCACCGGGTCTATTCTACAATTTTTATTTTATTTGATATATATGACACCCTAAGTCATGCACTAATTGCTGAATTTACAAGTGAATTACAAATCTATAATTAATTTTTCTTTTGCCAAACCCTTACAAGTCTGAGAAATGATAATTGTGGCAATAGCTTTAATAATAATTAATTTTGCAAGGTAAGTCTCATGCTATTAATAACCAGAATAAAAGGTAGAGACAACAATACGTACTTCTCTAACCCGATAGTTTACCATTATTGATTATTGCCTACCAAACGGATCATAGATAATAAAGCGGATAGCATTACTAACCAAAAAATGGGTAATGAATTGAACCATACATTGGTAAAAAAGTAAAAACATAAGTGTAGCAGACTAGAGAAATGACCTCAACGTGGGTAAAAAGGGGCTGAAAACCAGTAGCTTTGTACATATAATCAACAGCTTCATTAATTCCTTCATTGTTTGCATTATCATTTGCATGAACAATCCCTCCAATTGCTTGTTGACCGCCTTTTACATCTGAGAAACACGCCCCCATTTCTAACCTTTTTGTTGTTGATAATGCTCCAACTTTAATTTTAAAATTATACTTAATAAATCTAGCCTTTTCGGAAGATTAATTTAATTAATTAGGCTTTTTAGCACTAATATACTTTGGCAAATTTAGTTGGTAATTGGACTTCTTTTGCTGCCAAGACTAATCTCTTGCAAACGTGCCTTCCTTTTTCCTTCCCTTTTAACATGCACTATATATGGACAATGTCGTATACTTGAAAGGGTCTTCAAAAAGAAATTGAAAAGGCAACACAAAAAGTTTTAAGTTTTAAGAGTTATTTTGAACATGTACCGTAGTAGTATATAATTTTTTAATATATAAAGTGAAAGTAAGTAGAGCTATTTACTTGGAGATTAAGTTTATAGGAACGTAATCAAACTTTAAAGAGATCTTCCTAGTGAGTTAAGGTGGGAAACTAATTGTTATGTGTGAATTTCCTAATTTGCGATTCTCCCTAATCATATGGGGCTTTTCATCTAAATAAACGGGCGATTCTCCATCCTCATTGTTTCAAGTAAAATGTAATGCCTAGTCCGTTGTCCTCTTTTATTTGCTTCAAAGGGCAAGAGTTACTTTCTTAATTTTTGGTTGAAATGATCGGTATTAGTGAGAGAGGAAAATGGTGGAGTTTAATGTAGTTGAACTGTTGTCAATTATTCCGTATAAAGTTGTGGTCTCCTACAACCAAAAATAATATAGGGTAAATTTAAAGGGACAGAATAAAAAGAAAAATGGGACAAAGAATAAGAGGCAGAAAAACTACTAAATAAATAGATAAACGCAAGCGACTTTATATCAATTTTATCCTATTTTTAAAGATAATGGGGGTCACTTTTAACAAAGTAAATTGTAAAATAAAGTGATACGTAGTACACTTTTAAAAAAATTGAATATATGAATGCTATACTCTTTTTTAAAAAAAATCTTTATAGGTCTAGGCAAACCCAAAACATGTGTCATCTTTTTCTTTTATAATGAAAAGGCATGGACTTGATATTGGTGAAGAAGAACATCATGTTTCTCTTGATAAGCTCTTACATCTCATTTTAGCAAGCTTAGCTTGGAAGCAACTCAATGTAGTTAGTACTGCCCCTTTTGGTAGCATATCAACTATCAAGGTAAATAGGCTCATATACTAACATTATTCAAAGAGGTCAACCTATTCATTGTCCTTTCATTTGTTGCATGTTATGAAACTCTTGTTATCTGTTTAAAGCCTATCTGACGTAAACTTTACTGGTTGCATAATACGTTGTCGTCTTGTCGGGTGATCTATGATTCATAAAATACTAATGCTACGATTTAATGACGAAAAACGTAATTCTGAAATTGGCTGAAGAAGATACAGAAAAGAAGTTTGTGTTGGATTTTCTCGTTTACAAGTTATACAACCTAGTTGACATCTTCAACCAAATCAAAGAAATTCATAATAAATGTGGGCCTCAGACCAGCACAAATCACTCATTTGTTAGGGTCCAAAAGCAAAGGGTGTGGACGTGAATATATTACAATGGACATAAAACCACAGTATAGAGGGTTTTGGCCCAGCCCACACTACCTCAAAAAAAAAAAAAAAAAAAAAAAAACAACTTTTGTTTTTAATTTTAACATCCACTCCCTTTACTTTGGAATACAAGAATGGCCCAAATCATGTAGCTTTAAGCTTTGGTTTCAATCTCTTTACTCTTGTGTATAAGAACACACCAGCAAGTGCTAAGGCAGTTCCTGCATTGGCAAATTATAAACCAATCTTAATGATTTTGTACATCATTTAGTGTCTTCTAAGATTGATTAAGGTAGAATTAACGTTGTAAAAACTATCTTATAAATGGTGTGGTTTAATTAATAACTCGATAGATGGTCTTACCAAAAGAGTTAAGGGGCGAAATGGGTGTTCGGAAGAAGATCACTGAAGACACAATAACTACAACTCGCTTCAAGCAATTTCCCACTGAATGTGTTACAGCTGATACCATTCCTAATATCATGTAAGAAACCTTTCATCCAACGCGTACAAATTTGTGTTAGTAAAATATAAAAAATACTTCGTATTTATATAAAGAGGGTATTCGAGTTTTTACCTGTTGATAAGTGTGGAAACATAGTCCGGCAACAAGGGCTCTCACACACAATTCTTTAATATTTAACCCTTGATTTGCCTAATTAAGTAGAGTTAAGAAGGAAAAATAAACAAATTAGATTTCATGCTAATATTATTTACATGATAATCTAGTGAATTGAATTCCATTTTGAGTAGCTAACTTACAGCTAATTGAAAATATGAAGGTGAAAATTTGACGCCATCTATCAAAATAGCTGTTGGTAGTAAAAAGACGAAGCAGATGAGAGTAATTATTGAGAATAGATTGATGTTGTCCAAACCCTCCTGGCAATATTCGATAAAGAGATCAAAATTTGCTTATGTCTAAAGTTGACATACACACATTCAAACTCTAATTAACTACATGTAATCAAGTGTATGTTCCAATTTACAATATATCACGTACTTCATACCAATTGAGGGAGTATGATTTAGTGATTTACCTCTTCCTTGACCATCAGCTTTTTACTTAGCACATTACGCGATTGATTAGTGAGATTAGAAGCCATTGCGCTGCCAAAACCCAACCTGTTTGCAAAATCAATTTCATCATTCATCACTCTTGGTTTTGAACAATAGTTAATTTGTTAATAATGTAATTACTCAACACAAGTTATATGTTCACTATAATCTAGTAACATCCATATGCAATCTGCCTTGAGAATATAAAGAAACCCTATTCGATCATGGGTACACATTGAGGCACAAATTTTTTAGGTGCACATAAAAGTACCATGCCTTTTATGCTCAAGTAAGACGTTACACAAAACGCAACATGACATTGGCTTGAGAGTAACATGATGACGAACAAAAAATATAACATGAAGATGAATGAAATTTTTTTGTCAAGTATAGTTAATTTTTGTTTATCTTCGTAATAATATTTGCTAGGATCCAGAGCACAAAGAGCATGGTGCACCCAGAAGCACAATATTATCACAATTTATCTCTAATATAGTAATATCCGACAATAAATACCTTAAATTAAAGCTCACCAGTTGAAAGAAGCCTCTGTAAATGAGGCCAATGCCACTCCACCAACAATAGGCACCAGGGTTAAAACCACCCAAATATTAGGCCTCTGTAATTATATTCTTAAGTTAGCTTAGCAACAAATTAATTTGATCAAAATTATTGTACTTAAACAACAAACTTTGGAATATAACAAGTTATTACTATAACTTAAGGACATTTAATATAAAGCTGACCTCACCAAGAAAGAGCACAGAGAGAAGAACAGTGAAGAAGGGCTCCATAGCTTTGATTGTGTGTGTGAATGAGACTGCTACTTTTCCAAGGCTCACATTTGTTAGAAGGTTGCCCATTGCATGTGCTATTGCTAATGGTAGTATTGCTGCAAACTTTATTTTAATTAATGCATACACCAAAAACAAATTAGTCCATTGTTGAATATACTATTATAGTATGTTATATATAGTAAACATAACCCGGATGTAAATTGAGAATAATTGTCTCACATTAAAGAAATTGAAGAAAGGATGATCAACTTATAAGATTAGTGGACTACTTTTTCAATTATCAATTGGTTATAGGATGAAACCTTGATAGGCCTTTATGTGGTCAAACCAATATGGACTCGTGTTAGGTGTGATGATATTAAAATGAATGGCCCTGACCCATGATCAATACCCAATAAAGGGAGGGCCCAATGACAGCTTGAATAATGAGTTTATAATTGAAATATGCTTGATAAAGTATACCAACAAAATTGTAATGACCTATTTAGATTGCAAGATTAAAGGTGGCACATATATAAAGGGGTTAATTGATAAGTCTAGTGGATTACTCGCCCAATAAAAATTTATCAATGACTTTAGCATGATGCTTTATTTGAGTACGGTATGTAATTGGATCAAACTCTCCTCCTTTTTATTCAATTACTCGGGCGGTAAGGCCCATTTATGACTTCTCTATATTTTACTTTCTCTATAAAATTTCAAGATTGAAGTGCTTGATTGTAATATACCTGTGAACGGGTAATCTTTGGTTTTGGATGAAGATTAGAACCCCACATAAGAAGAACAAGCAAACTCCCACATCCAAACTGGAATGCTGTGATGGTTGAAGGGAATGGATATACCTTAAGAACCTGCAAACATAACTCACATGAGTGCTTAGATTAAAAATTCATCTAAATTTCATTTCTCGATTTTTATAGTTGTACGGCTTGTACCATATTGAATATCTGTTGTTAAATGTATAAACAATTAGTATCATGTGAGATTTTATTAGATGGCTCTTAATGTGTATATTATTATCTACTACCTCCATTTCATATTTTTTACAACTTTGGGTTATTATTTGTGAGGTATAAAATATTCTAAAATTGCAAAAAATATGAAACGGTCGGAGGTAGTATATATAATAACAATTATTGTTATTAACCTATGTAATTAATTATACATTGACACATGCATCAAGTCAATATGATACAACTAATAAAAACAGAGTAGAATAATGCAAATCACCCCATTTTGATTACTAACCTAAAAAAAAACACACACACACACAAAAATAAAAAAAAAATTAAAAAAAAAAATAATAAAAAGGGGCAATTAAAACAAAACATTCATGGAATTTGCCAAAAAAGAAATATAGACTATGTAAAGATTATGGACCTGCTTGTTGTATATATTGAAATAAATATTCAAAAGATACCAAAGGAGAAACATGCCACCAAGCTGCAAAGGAAGAGCCACACTACTAGATTTCGTTTCGGCACCTCCATCCGCACTCTCAGGGATCGAAACTGCTCGAACAACCAACAAATTTCTCGACCCTTGCTTTGTTGAATTAAATCGAATGGGCGAAAATGAGAGAGCACACGGCGCCTTGTAACACAAACTTCCCTCATTGGAGTAGGGTGAGTTAGGATCTATAGTCAAGGAGCAAGCAATATTAGGAGAATATTTCTGGATCCGCCACTGTTCATGACAGCATCCTGCACTAAAGATGTCTTTAACTCTAGATGTCAAACATAACGTTCGTGGATTCAAACCCAACAAAGGCATTTTGAGGGAGTACATACTAGTTGATTAAGACCATTGCATTGCAAATTACTAAAGAATTTGAGGAAAATGTTATTTCATAGTTTAAGTTGAAGAACATTCAAATTATATACATTATAAATGTAAGTTGAATGAATGGATGAGATGTTTGCCAAGACAGCACGTGACCCTCGAGGTGTCCATATGATGTTAACAAGTTGTGAGGATGAGAGCTTCGACAAACACTAGTGAAAAATTTGTGGTTGGTACTTGAAAGCAAATAGTATTAGAGAACCACAATTTTGAATCTAATCTGCCTGTTAAGATCTTTTAAATTATTTTGTAACCTACTGATACCTGTCCACTATAGATTATGACTTAAGATTAAAGATTTTGGAACTTGGTTTTCAATGCACTAGGTAAATATTTTATTAGTATGATTGCACGTGGTAAATATTATAATAATACAAATAAATGAAGTAATGCAGCTATCTTGAGAGGGTTTTCTGGTTTCCTCTATGATTTCTTCCTTGGGAGGGTTTTTCTAGCCTTCGATCCATTGCTAGATTTTTTCTGTTTTTTTTTTTTCCTTCACTCTTCTCCTTTTCTCTCTTTCTCTTTTATATCTTTTCTTTTGGTCTCAATTGTGAACCTTTGTAAGGGCTTACCACCGGTAGCTTCCACCGGTGTTTTTAGCGGTGGTAAGCCCCAAAAACTTTGCTTTCAATAAATAGATCTCATTTTTAAGATGGTGGTTATTCAATAAATAGATCTCATCTTTAAGATGGTGGTTATTCGATTAGGCTTAATTTCTTTTTTTGTTCGTCTGCCGAAGATTGAAGATTTAGGGTTTTATAATTTTCGAAAGTATCTCGAAAACCATATGAGTATTTTCTCTCAAACAACTATTTATCAATGGATCTCAAACCGAATTAGTGCGAACTCATATATTGTATTGCTTCGGATGAAGTTTTTTATTAAGGCAATCATTGATCGAATCTGCGATGTAACTAGTTTTAAGGTGATTTATGGAATTTAGATTTCCTAGGTATTGTTTATAAGTGTCGTTTGGCTATCTTTTATTAATAAAAATCCTTTTTCTTTCATAGTAAAAAAAAAAAATAATAATACACTTTTAATTTATACTCCATAGTTTGCAATCCTCTTTCGTAGCTAAAAAAATATGAGCACAATAATTATGTTTATTATATTTGAGCTATATGGTCAATAATATAGAATTATATGTTCATTCGAGACCACAATGTGAATCATATTGTAAAATGAAGTAATAAATAATAATTGATTAACTTGGTCTAATATAGCCCAAACCAATTACCAATATGGTTTGATCTAATCCAAGATAATTCATAATTCTAGCCACTTGGCAGCCTGAAAATTTTTGCGGACCAAATACTTACATTCTGAACCTTATAAAGTTAACCACATATTCAAAGTTATTGGACACATATGTCAATCGACATGAAATCCATCCTTAGCGTTGCACGACAAACAGTTTTTTCTGCAACATTTTTTACCACAGCAGGTTTTTTATTCGCTGCAACCATTCTTCCAGCATATGATCATATGAAAAGGACCTACAACATAGCGGCCCAACACAAAACGTGCTAGCGATTTTGCCAGCCTCCGGCATAGTCAATATGATGCTTGCAAAGTTGCAAGTTGTCAAGGAGACATAAGCCTAGTAACTAACAGATTACGGATATAGTCGTGTGCTATACAATTCTAGACATGAATCATGCCACAACCGATCAATTTGGGCTGGACCAATCCAAAGCGATCATCTGCGTGGCTATATGGATTGAATAATTAGCCCATGGTTCATAATTTATTAGACAGTCTGAGCACAATAAGTCTTACCTGCACCATGGTGTAGCTAGGATCACGCCATATAATATGAACATTTAAATAAAAAAATAATATGAACACATAAAAAAAATGAACATTCAGTAATAAAAAAATGAACATGTAAGAAAAAATGACCATTTAGTATTAAAAAGTGAACATGTTAAAAAAAATAAATAAATAAATAAAAATTTGATTATTTAGTATATTAAAAGTGAACATGATTATCATATAATCATAAAATTGATGGACCACGACCTTCAAAATGAACATTTAATAAAAAAAAAAAAATTTGAACACGTAAAAATAAAAATGATCATTTAGTAATAAAAAAATGAACACGTAAAAATGAATATTTAGTAATAAAAAATGAACATGTCAAAAAAAAAATAATGAATATTTAGTATAGTAAAAGTGAACATTTATCATACAATCATAGAATAGCTGAACCATACCTAATAAAATGAACATTTCATAAAAATATGTGAATACATAATATAAAATGAACATTTAGTACAAAAAAACATAAACACGTAAACAAATGAACACATTTAAAAACTTATGAACATTTAGTATATTAAAAATGAACATGATTTCATATATTCATATAGGTTCAAATTCATTGTATATAATAATTAACAAAAAATAAAGATAAAATATATCGTTAAATTATGTTCATTTTTTATATACTAATGTTCATTTTTAGTGTACTAAATGTTCATTTTAATGTACTAAATGTTCATTTTGTACAAAATATTCAATTTTAAAGTATTGTATGTTAATATTTTTTTTATTTACAGAACACAAATTCGATTGTAATTTTTATAACTCTAAAAATTTGAATATCCACCTTAAATCTAATCTTGGTTCATCATAGAGACAATAATTATCGATCTATAACATAATAGTGAGGTAAGAAAGAAAATTAACTTATAAATAAAAAAAAAAAAAAATAATAAAAAAAAAAAGAGGAGAGAGAAAATTAATAGAGGTAAGAAAGAAGAAGAGAGAAAGTTAAGATATAAAGAAGGGAAAAAAAACTTATGTTCATTTTTGAATTACTATATGTTTATATATGGGTACAGTGGTGCAGCTAGTTTAGCTACACAAGTGTGTAGCTAAGAATTTGCGTTTTGAGCATCTTAGGTTTATTCCTTAGCATGTTCCAGTCCGTCACAAGACTCAAAATTTATACTTGTATACACTTGCAATTGGTACATATCTGTCATATATGAAAAAATTATGGCAATCCGGGTTGGGAATAGAGTTGATGAAACAATCTAGTTGTGTTCAAACCACAAAACCTGTGACTACAGTTAAGAAAAATTCTCAATCTGAAGAGTTCCATACTTGGCAGAAAACACACTAAATAAACCAACTGTCATAAATTATGATCACAGCATTCTAATATACAAGTAGTCCGATCAACCTATCTATAATTCAGGCATGCAGCAGTGGTTTCTTAGACTAAGAGCATGAGCTAATCCAGGGCTAGGTCACAAAAACAGCCATGAAGATTTGATATCACATTATATAATCAGTCAAGATAGACTTTAACATCGATGCCATTATCAATGAGAGACTGCACTACTGCTCTAATCTTCCCTTCGAATTTGTCTCTAGCCCTTGGGGTGTAAGAAGCTGTGTAAACATCTGCTTCTCTTGCTCTGTCAGCCAGAATCCTACCAACAGCCAAACAAGCTGGTATATCACATCGGGACTTGAGAGCAGCTTTAATATCCTTGGAATTGGTACCAGAAACTGCAACCTGCTTACATGTCACTCTATGAGTGAGAGAGGCCTGGACAAATCGCTTAGAGATTAACACATCCAGGGTAAAAGGTTCCATGAAAGCAATTGTCCGCTGCTTAAATGATATGTGCTTTTGCGGATTCTTTGATTTCTTCTCCTTCTGGTATGTATATGGCCGGCTATTGTTATCATCCAGGTAATCTTCCACCCCAAAGAAGCTCCTTGGAGAACAGTGGGACTGCAAATGGAGGCCATGTCAGACAGGAATTAATCATCAAGGATCAAGTCTACTGAGGTCTTGACCTAGTGTGCATATTTATCAACATAGATGAAATACCAAAAATTAAAAGAGCACATAAATGTTCCTATTTTAAAAGATTAGCTAAGCAATTGGACTCTGAGCCACTCACAACAAAAGGAGCACGCATGTAGTCAATCGACATTGAATAGCAAAATATACTTTTGACTCACAGGCTTAAGATACAGATACAGCCAAGAAATAAGGGTAGTAATATAAGGCCATCACATTAATTTAATGCAAACAACTAACAGATATCAAGTTGCACACTGAAAAATTGAGTCTGCCAAGGGTTCAAAAATGCCTCTCGAGCTTAACTCATTAGCTCACTTGGGTCTATAGTTCAGGACACCATGAGCATCACATTTCACGTGAAAATGATTGCCTATGAAGCAGAGAATGCAATACAATAATGCTGAGAGAAATGTACCTTAGTCAGTTAAATAAAAACACAAATAAAGTAAACAATATGCACAAGGGAGTTGTTCAAAGATGGTGGTTGCAAGTAATGGCTAACAAAGCTGCTCAATTATCCCCAATCATAATTGTTTTTGAGCTCAAAACCCAAAATTTAACTATAATTGCAAGCAAATTAAGGGCAAATCAAACTCGCCATTTAGAGTAAACTAAACCTGTTCATCAACACCAACCTGTATCGCAACTATTAAACAAGTTCAGCTCTGGAACATTATATCGTCCTAAGCAGGTACTTGATCATCTCACTTGGATAACTTTATTAAACTCCATGCCATCAGGCACAATATAATAAAGCATCTTGTTCTTGCAAACAACCCATAAATATATTGCCCACATCCACTCGTAACACTAAATTGAGCATAGTTTATCGCAACTTGGTTCAAAATGTACAAAAGGCTACAAAGCTCTTCAGAGTGAGACTCAGTTCCGTTTAAAATAAGCTCCTCTCCTAAACAGGATGTGTAGCGACAAACAACTAAACCTAGCATGCATCAACTGCATTACAAATTTTTATAGAAGATGGAAATTGATCAATTCTGAAGGGAAAGACTCCTGATTTCTTGATTCATGTTCATGAACTAACATTTACCAATACTGGCTAGTAGCATTTGTATTTTTTAAGGATTGCAAATATCAATGTGCTTTTCGGATTTAATATCTATTGCGAAATATTCCTCAGTATCCTCACACCAGCCTAAGATTGCCCTGAAATCAAGCACCAGTACACACAGCTACTTTTCCTACTTTTCCTATTAACATTTAATCATTGGTTATAATTTCGAATCTGCCTTCACTAAGGAAAACTTCAGTATCTATAACACATTTCTGGCATAAAGATCCGAACCTCATCCTAGAGTTAATCTACATTTGACCAATATGCTAAGTGTATTGCAGTCCACCTCAAATGCCATTCCTACATCCCAAAAGGGTCAGCATTTAACAAAAAATAAATTGTTTTCATACTCATGACAGGTGTTACGTCCTTCTAAAAACTAACCTCAATTTCTTCAAAAAAAAAAAAAAAAACTAACCTCGAACTCTAGCTATAAGTCAGAATGCAGACATTTTTATGCTCACAGCCAAATTCTAAAGAGAAACAAGTCACGAAAAATGCAAAGAACCCCGTCCTTGTCAATTCTCACATCTCATACATTACTCCACTCAAACCTTAGTCTACAATTCTCATGTTCACAATCAGCCCATCACCCACTACCTCCAAAGAAAGGGAATGAATGATAAAAGCTACTCCGTATGTATGACAAAGTGCACATCAACCAGAACAGCATAAATTTCCAAATGTCATCATACGAATACATCTATAACAGCAAAAGAACTGTATATATGAGACTAATATGTAAATCATGTAAACAGGGGCGGAAGATAGTAGGGGCCAAAGGGGGCCAAGGCCCCCCTCAAGTGAATTGCTTTACATTGGTAATATTTGGATTTTAGTACAAGTAAAAGTATAAAAAATTCATGTGGCCCCCGCCAAACAAATAAAAAAAAATTAATACAAAACCAAACTCACACTTTATGTACTAATATTAACGCATGTGATGAGTTTGGTACTTGATATTTCTAGATTCTACTATATTATATTGTTAGATAAGACAAAATATAAATATTGCAACTAAATAAAAATAAAAGATAAAAGAATTATCTAATAAAAAAATAACAACTTGCAAACATTACAATTCACTTCAACAAAAAATTACAAAAGGAAAGTAGTGAAAACCCCCAAAGTGACGAAACAAACAGTACATATCACCATTGAAGTTTCTTGCTTGCTGTTGTTGATTTTCCTTAATTCAGGTAATTTAATTATCAATTTCTACTTAATCTTGTTTGTTTACTTCAATTTTCATATTAATTACAGGTTTAGTGTGTTGAATAAATAGTTAGAGTGAGATTTTGAATTAGAAATTTTGGGGTTTAATACTCTAATTGTATATGTAAATCAGTAAATGTGTAAATTCAAACAATTATATGAAAATTGTGAATAATTAGAATAATTAATACAATTGCAATTATACTTGATATATTGCCCAATAATCATTAGATTTGATTATGCTTTTTTTGCTGTTAATTTTTGTAATTTAGGAATGACAAAGAGGACTATCACTTCTTATTTTCTTCCACAAAAAAAGGGCAGGGGTGATGAAGATATACCTGTTGTTGAGCCAAATCAGCCAATTATCATTGATAATGAAGAAGTCGAACGTAATATTAATAATGACAATGTTGATGAGCAAATGCCTAATGAAGAAGGTATTGGTCTTGATTTTTTAATGCGTGATCCTGGGTTGCGTAAGCAAATTGAGACATATGATTCAGATGAAAAAGATTTGATTAGGAGATCTTACATTGATTTTGGGCCATATCAACCTAAACTTGATAATTATCCATACTCTGGTTCCGAAAAACACCCACGTAGGTTCCAAAAAAGTTGGTTTGTGAAGTTTCCTTGGTTAGAGTATTCTCCCACAATGGATGCTGCTTATTGTTTCTATTGCTTTCTTTTTGCTAAAAAGCCTCTTGGAAGATGTGGTTCGGATACATTCACAGTGAAGGGCTTTAAAAATTGGAAGAAAGTAAATAATGGGAAGGATTGTGCATTTTTGTGTCACATGGGGAAAGATTCCAATTCTGCTCATAACTTTTCAACAAAGTGATATTTTAATCTCAAAAATCAATCCGCTCACATTGAGAAAATAGTAGAGAAAGTAACTGCAGAGGAGATTGTCAAGAATCGTTTACGCCTTAAGACATCAATAGATGCTGTTAAATGGTTAACTTTCCAAGCTTGTGCATTTAGAGGGCATGATGAACGTTCTAGTTCAATTAATCAAGGGAACTTCTTGGAGATGCTAAAACTTTTAGCATCATATAATAAAGATGTTGATTCGGTTATTTTGGATAATGCCCCAAAGAATGCCAAATACACTTCTCCACTAATCCAAAAGGAGATTCTACATGTTTATGCAAGAAAAGTGCAAAATAGTATACGTGAGGAAATTGGTGATGCAAAGTTTTGTTTGATTGTTGATGAGTCTAGGGACATTTCTAAGAAAGAACAAATGGCATTAGTAGTGAGATATGTTGATAGAAGTGGATTGGTAAGAGAGCGATTTTTGGATTTGGTCCATGTCAAAGACACTACATCAAAAACATTAAAAAGGGAAATTTGTGCTGTCTTGTCTCATCATAACCTTAACCTTCAAAATATTAGAGGTCAAGGGTATGACGGTGCAAGTAATATGCGTGGAGAGTGGAATGGGTTACAAGCTTTATTTATGAAGGAGTGTCCTTCTGCCTATTACATTCATTGTTTGGCACATCAACTACAACTAGCTCTTGTTGCTGCATCTAGGGAAGTGCCACAGATTCATACTTTCTTTCAACAATTGATTTTTGTTGTTAATGTGGTCACTAGCTCTTCAAAGCGACATGACGAGTTACAAGCAACTCAATTGGCTGAAATTGAACATCTAGTTGAGATTGAGGGGCTTGAGACAGGAAAAGGTCTCAATCAAATCGGTACATTACAACGACCAGGTGATACTAGATGGAGCTCGCATTACAAGTCAATATCTAGTTTGTTAAGAATGTATTGTGCTACTCGCTTAGTTCTTGCTAACATAGCTAGTGAAGGAACAACTTATGCTCAGAGAGGAGATGCTCTTAATGGAGTTAAGTTGTTAATGTCATTTGAATTCGTATTTAACATACATGTTGTGAAGGAGATTATGGCCATCACCGATGGACTTTGTCAAGCACTACAATTGAAGACCCAAGATATTGTAAATGCAATGCATTTAGTTTGCACTACAAAGACATTACTTCAAACTTTAAGGAATGATGGGTGGGAGAGTTTGCTACATAATGTTAAAGTTTTTTGTGAGAAAAATGGTGTTACAGTTCCCGACATGGACTCTCCTTATGTTGATGTGCTTAAATCTATAAGGCAACAATCAAGACAAAAAGACAATGTGACAATGGAACATCACTATAGAGTTGATATATTTATGGCTGCTATAGATCGTCAATTGCAAGAGCTAAACGCAAGATTTAGTGAGCGAGCTACTGAACTTCTCATTTTAAGTGCGGCCTTGAATCCAAGAGATGGTTACAAGTCATTCAATATAGAGCATATTTGCAAGCTAGCTCGAGATTTTTATCCTATTGATTTCACAGAACATGAGAAAGATCATTTGAGTTATGAATTGCAACATTATTGGCTTGATATTCCTATTCATCCAGTGTTGAAGAACTTAACTACTCTTGGTGATTTATGTCAAGGATTAGTGACTACAGAAAAAATAAAAGATTATCCTCTTGTTTCAAGGTTAATTCGTCTCGTATTAACTCTTCCAGCATCTACAGCATCTACTGCAACAACTGAGAGAGCTTTTTCAGCCATGAAGATAGTGAAAACAAACCTTCGAAGTAAGATGGAGGACGATTTTTTGAAGGACTACTTAATAGTGTATATAGAAAAGGAGATAGCGGAAACACTTAGTGAAGATGCCATCATTGATGCTTTTTATATGATGAAAGAGAGACGAGCACAACTAAAATGATATAAGATAAATGATAAGGTATGTTTTTCTTCATGTAGTACTATGGTAATTTTTTTGGAATATGTTCTATAACTCTATATTCATTGCTTATATAAAATATATTTTTGTTGTTGTGATATGTGGATTAATAAATTGATGTGTGAAAATGTTCATTATTTTTATCGTCATCGTAGTTCCCTTTACTTTGGCCCCCGTTAAATAAAATTCCTGGTTCCGCCCCTGCATGTAAACCATACAAGTAACAATTATAGAAAAAAGCGATATACCTTTCCGGTGTGAATGTTTTTCGTCATCATATACAAACAATGCATAGCTTTATTTCCTCCATTGCTGTGCACTTCTTTACTAAACAGTTCACCAAATACACTCTTCAACATTGCAGAACCAATCAACAATCTAACTCTTGCAACAGCTCGAAATCAATTCAACTGGGATAGAAGAAACAAAACTAATTAAAACCCATAACTTTAAACTAAAACCCCACAAATTAAAGAACACCCATTTGCTAAGAAACACCACTACACAGTTTTCCTTCACTTTTTTAGTTCAAAACTCTCATGTTGCATTTCGTCGAACATGTGGTATGCACTAGACTTCAAAACCCCACAAACCACCAACATACAAATCAAAAATTTATCGCTAAGTAGACAATAGCTCATGTTTAATGCGTATGTTACACGATGCAATAATTATAACGCAGTTAAATTAAATTGGATAGTTTCAAGGTTATTTTTCAGCAAGAATTTGACTGTATTACCAATTGCTTAATACACAGATGAAACTAATGAGCACGTAAATGTGTAATTAAGCAATAATATAGAGATAGAGAAATTAAGAAGAAAGTGAAGGATTAATCAAATAATATATGCTTTATAATTGAATTACCTTAAAAGTTCAAACGAAAGCCCAGAAATGTTGAGGAACTTTTAATTTGGGAACAAAGAACATGAAAATAGGATTTTGTACTTGTGTTTCACAAACTAATGTAAAACTTAAGTTTATTTCATATTATCCATTTTCTTGAATATCAGCAGGGCATTTGGTCTAGTGGTATGATTCTCGCTTAGGGTGCGAGAGGTCCCGAGTTCAATTCTCGGAATGCCCCTTTAATTTATATTTAATGTTTTTGTCTTATCATTGCTCCAAAATACAAGTAATTCATAGGAGCCACGCTGTCTCCTGGTAGGGCACATGCACTGCCAGGTTTTTTTTTTAAAAAAAAGTTTAGTCAAAATTTTGTTTAAATATAATACAAAGTGTATTATTATGTTAGAGCTTACTAGTAAGTAGCCTAGTGGTTAAAGCATCACCTTTTTCAACCAAAGGTTATGGTTCTAATCTCTTGCCCAACATTCTTTTATTTTTATTTTTTTTCACTTGCCCAACATTTTGGTTTTTTTTTTTTTTTTTTTTTTTTTGTCCCCTCTCACTGTCTATTCTTCTTAATCCCCCCCCCTTTTTTTTTTCTCTTTTCTTTTCTCTTAATGTCCTATTAATCCAATTTCCCAAATAACACAAAAACTTACCAACATAAAAGTTTGATCACATTAGGCAAGATTACTTTTCTACCTAAGATAATGAAATTGATGATATAATAATATGCTTTCAAAACTTGAAAACTAGTCAAGTTTAATTTTAACATTTCTTTTTACATGTATGACTATACTTGAATTATTAGTTATAAATCCTTATAAATAGTATTTTGGATCATCCTATTTGATACGAAAAATCTATTTGATTCCAAACCTATTATAAAAGATCTAAAAAATACGAGGTTATTGTTTAAAGCCTTGAATAGGTGTAATATTTAATGTATTTTTTTAATAATAAAGGTTTGACAAATACAATTGCTAAGTAATTTTTGAGTCTTGATATTATGAACATTCTTTCACAAATGTGTGTTTTTTTATTAAAAAAATAAAATAAAATATAAAGGTGTTGATAAAAGGGTTTTAGATGGTAAGGTGTCCTACCATATAAAAATCCTGACTCCGCCACTGATCACAAGAATGGGGGGTTGTGAGGAATCGAACCCCCGGGAGGGGGGAGATGGAGGGACCATCTCCTCATTTCTCAAAAAAACTATTGTGTCTAATGTTTGTCGTTCTTTGTTGCTTTTTTATCCTTGATTTCCTCATTTCTCTTCAAATCTTTTCAATGTAAAGAAGCTTGCAACTCAAATCAATTTTACCTCTCGCTCAAAATTAATTACTATTTCCTTATATGTTATGAGTTAAATAAGTTTATTTAACTTCATTAACTAATTAATTACAAAATTTACCAGGGGTCGGGCCCCAAATGGCCCTGGTGGAAGGTCCCCCTCTATTCTCTTTGACTTAAACTTCTCTTTTGTATTTGCATTAGTATTAAAAAAATTCATAAAACCTTCCTCAAAAAAAATAAAAAAAATCATAAAACCATTTTTCAAATTACAAACAAAAAATGGTAGATAAGTGGATTATAACGTATAAGGAGTAGTACAAGTGTTAATAGGAAGGGAAGTAGTAAAACTTTTCGAGCAAAAGCAAGGTCATCTTACTCGTACATTTAAGCAAGGTCATCCTTACTTTAAGAAGTATGGCCAAAATCACAATTACTTCTTACTGGGCCTCATTTGTATAGCGCGACCCAAAAGGCTAAAATTAATTGACATTGGACTTCATTAACTTCATGGGGCCTAAATGAAACTTACCCAAAAACAATTGTGATGTTTATCCACACGAGCAGTTGACCACACGTCCACACCCCCATAAGATGTGACATGACTCGCTGAATTTTATCCCAGTTTCATCAAGTAGATTCATCATTTATTTGATTATGACATGAAGTATACTTGTATTAAGGTAATACCTTTTCTGTTCTAATAGTTTGACTTTGAGACTTTGTAAAAATTTAACGTTATTTTATTTTGACGGAAACGTTATTATGCATATGCTGTTAAATTAGTAAAAGTATATTTACGTATACTTAAGGATAAAACTTTGCTTCAAAAAAAAAAAAAAAAAAAACTTAAGGATAAAACTAGTTTTTAGGCCGGGTTCATTACATATTTACATGGAGTTGATCATTAATTTACGTTTTAATTTATAACTCAATTTTCTTGTAATTAAATTTGTTAATCATATTGTTGTCATTTGTTTCGGGGTTTTCTGATGTCCTGCGGGAGAGTTACAATTCCGAGACTGGAACCGGACGCCTGTACCTGCAAAACAACGGAGACTCCTGGTGGTGGGAGCTCCGCCTCCAACGGTCAAGTTAGTACTTGATTAAGGAGTAATTAATGCGGAAATTAAAGTGATTGAGTCTCTCTAGGTGAGAGTGTTTAATGTGAGTTTTTAGCGTAATCAGCCTGTAACTCTGTGTGTAATCAATGTGTTTTTTCTGTAATCCCCCCTTAATGAGGATTAAGGGAGGTATTTATAACCTTGGGAAACGTGCCAATCCTAGGTTTAGGTTAACCTAGGGCTGATTGGGCTTCCCTCGGAAGTTGGGCCTGAGTGGCCGGTTTCTCCATTAGGCATGGAGTATGCCACGTGTCATGACATAATAGGTCCAAGGTGGACGAATAAGCGCGTGCCACGTGGCAAGCCCTGACAGTTCCAACTGGGGGACACTTGGCAGGACCTGATAGGACCACGTGGCGCATTCCGATTGGTAGGAGCAAAATCCCCTAATCATTTGCCCCTCACAGGTGGCACGTGACTGGTCACGTGTTACCTGTGACAGGTGTCGCACTGTAACAGGCGACGACCTGCTACAGGTGTCAGTCGGCGAAAGGCCGAGAGATTTTCCCGCCCAAATTTTGAATTCTGAAAGTGACCCTTCGCCTTCTCACTTCGCCTATATAAGGGAGTGTTGACTTCAGTCATTTTCACACTTGAGAACTTTTTGAGAACATTCGGACCCCTGAACTTGCTCTGACATTTTGGACCCTTTCTGCCTACCGCCTGTTCTGACAAGTCGCCTGCAAAGGATTTTCAGAACTTCATCAACCGTCACTCGTTCAGGTAACTGTCGGTTCTCTTACTCTTAATTTTCTTTTTATTCTTTTTTGAAATGGCACCACGGAAGCACACGACACGACCTAGGTTAGTGATCAGCCGGTCACCGGGGACGGCTGAATCTAGGACTAGGAGTGCCGCCTGCCCTTTTCCGGACCCATCTTTTCCCTTTATACAAAGTCCGACTGTATCTGTGTCTATGCAGAGCAGGATGGCCAGAACAAAAAAGACTGCTAAGATCTCAAATTCAGACGGCTCCTCCCACAGGGTGCCGATTAGTGAAACATCTGACCAGGCGCCAGATGTGGAAGTGAAACCAGGCGGCCTGAAAGCCGGCAATTCTGAGGGAGGAGTCATAGTGACCCCTTCCCATTTTACAGTTAACAATTCTGCTCCTTTTCAAGGAGAGGAGGCGGGCCCCTCCGGGAGAGGGGAGGAGTCGTCCTCTTCGGACTCGTCAGAGGACGATTCCGAGTCAAGCTCTTCTGGCCATGCTTCTCTGGACACAGAAGAGAAAAACAGTCGCCTGCAAGAGGCGAGGCTTTCTCACGCAGTTGAGAAGGGGGACAATTGGGCGGAGCCATCCGCCTCTTACCGAGAGCAAAATACCCCCTACTACTGCACGGTACCTCGGGGCCGGATCACAGTCATGCAAGAGAAAGTGGAGAGCTTTATCGCAAACCACACAATGGGCCCCGACTTTTTAGTGTTTGTGCCGGATCCAGAAGACACAGTCGTCTGGCCGGCTGGTACCAGTTATGATAGCGCCTGCTTTGACTGCTACGAGGCGGCCATCAAGGCTGGGCTGCGCTTCCCATTACATCCGGCTGTTCAGCGGATCTTGGATGGGTATGAGTTGGGGTTATGGCAGTTAGCCCCGAACTCCTGGGTCAATGTACTCGGCTATGTGGCCGGGTGCGAACTGCACGGGGTGGAGCCGAGCTTCGAGGCTTTCGCCCATATGAACTATCTCAGCCGGACCCCTAAGGCAGGCGGTACCGGCTGGTATCAATTGACAAGCCACATGGGCTACCTCATGACGAGAAGTAAAGCAAACAAGTGGAAGGACTGGCGGAGCACCTTCCTCATCATTGAGAGTTCAGACACTGAGCTGAACAAGCGCTTCAATAGGTGGAACAGGAATCCGCCCCTTCTTGCAGGCGGCCGTAGCATGCCGCCTGTTCCCCCCAAGGCTAAGAAAGAGATCCTTGATAAAGGACTCTTTAAAGTAGAGTCGAGGGTCGACTCTACTTCAGGGGTACGAGAGCAAGTACCCCTGCACTGCGTCCCGAGCTTCAAATGGCTCTACGACGAGTACTTTTTGGCCGCCTGTGGCCTCAGCAGTCGATGCTCAAGAGGTAGTCGGCCTGTCGAATACTCTGTTGTTCCGTGCATTTTTGTTATAACTTCTATTAACTTTGCTGTTTGCTTTTGCAGCGGACGCTATGAGCAAAATTACCGCCTCCAAGACTGCGGCGGCCATGTTGCGGGCCTCCATCATGCAACAAGCTTCAACCGACTCCCCCAAGAAGGGGGCACCCTTGGTGGGCTTCGAACCTTTCACCCTTTTTTTTTGGAGTTGTGTTTATGCATATACTGACTTTTTTTCTTCTTTTTTAGACGGGTGCTCCAAGGGCTTCTTCTTCCCAACAGCCGGACCCCAAGGCCCGGAGGACGGCTGTTGCGAGCTCTCCTGGATCTGCCAGGAAACATGTGGCGGCTGAGAAACAGCCGGCCACTTCTTCTAAAACTCCAACTGGGCCGCCTAGAAGTATGAAGTTGTCCTTGTAAATTTTAGACTTGCTCCCTTTTTTACTAGGTCTAATCCGTTTGTTTATGCTTGATGCAGCCGGCCCTCAGGAGCCTGACTTGGTAGAGGTGGCCAAGTCTATGATCAGAGTCGTTCCTCCAGCTGAAAGGGAGGCGGTCAGGGGTGTCGGCACCCTTGACCTAGACGGGATTGCAGGGGTCCTTGCTGAGGTATACTTAGCATATTTTTGAGTATTTGAATTTCTGGACGCCTGTTTTCTTTTTTGTTTGGAAGCTGACGCCTGTTCCTTTTTACTTAGGCCCTGCTCCGAGTGAACGGCCTTCGCAAGCCGCTTGACCGGAAGAACAAAGAGGTAAAGGCTGCAAAAGCCATGGCCGCCTCCAACTGTGATAAGGCAATGTTTCAAATTGCCCAAAATGAAGTTCTGACCATTGATATTCTTTATTATCAGGCGCAGGCTACCGCCGCTATTCGGGCTCAGTTAGAGGCGGCCCAGAAGAGGAATGGCGAGCTGGAGGCGACCATCACCAATCTCAAGGCCGAGCTGAAACCTCTTCGCCTAAAGATGTACTCATACGAAGCCTTGGAGAAATCCTTGGCCAACGTAAAGGAACGCCTGGTGACCCAGGAGAAGAGTCTTACCCAGGAGCTCTCGGAAAAGGCCGAGCAAGAAAAGAAAGAGCTGGTCCGGGAGATGATGGAAGACTCCGCTCAAATCCAGCGCATGACTTGGGGCCGCCTCTTCCCCAATGCCGACTTTGCCTCATGGGAAAAAACGTACCGCCAGTGTTCTGATACATATAATCAAGAGATCCTGGCGGCTGCTGAGGAAGAGGCGTTGGAGGAAGCGTTGGAGGAGGAGGAGCCGGTAGTGGCGCTTGTGCCGCTTGGGGGTAATGCATCAAAAAAGGATGCAACTGAAGCCGAGTCCAGCAAGAAGAGTGCTGACCAGGCGGCAACTGCTAATATTGAAGATCTGCCCCCTTCTTAAGCTTTATGTATTCTTTCCACGGCCTGCGTGCCGTTTGTTTTGTATTTACCCGGCCAGGGGGCCGGGGCTCTGAATATTTTGCCGGTCTTTAATGACCGGCTTCTTTTTAATGAATTTTTGTTTTGATTCAAATTTGTCTAAGTATTGAATATTCTAATATCCAATTGTTCACTAGACCGACTGTTTTACATGGCCGATAGTTGCAGACAGGTACGGATAGTTAGTCACGCCGCCTATGCCCCTGGACGACTGGTTGTCTGTTTCCAGGATAGACGATCAGTCGGCCATTTATCCAATCGGTATTCGAACTATTTTAAACTGGATCCTCTTTAGGCAGGCGGTCCTGTCATTTGTAAATTTAACCAAGTAGGAAAGTGGTCTGACCAAGTGAACATGATTGTTACTTAGTTGCCAAGGAACTGAGTAGTAGAGGTATCAAGCGGTGGGTACCGGTTGTTCCCCTTTATTCGCCAATGTTTGTTGGCTTTTAACTCATAAGTTGTTAACCTAGCAGGAGTAGTGGTTGAGAGCCCCTGTTTGCGAAAAACAGGCGGTCTACTCAAACCTTTTAAGTTCCATACCAAGTTTGAGGGAGTGACTATGAGTTAACTTTGGAGTTACTCAATCGCCGTCACTCCTGCTTGAGAAGTAGAGGTACCAGGCGGCGGAGCCCGGCTAGACCCCTTGATTCGCCAATGTTTGTTGGCTATTAACTCAAGAGGTACCCTTTGCATTTATCCCAAGTAATACAGACGGTCATCTGACTCAGATGTCAACTGCTACCACTGGTTTGGTTAGTGATAGAGTTATCCTTGTCTCAAAAACGGCTACGTGGTTGCCCTTGGGGGCAGTCGTATAGGTGCCGTGTAATTAGTTTATAGAGCAATGTTCCACCCAAAAGGGAGCTGCTCTCTGCGACGAATTTCATCCGGAGGGATGCCGCCGGACGCCTGCTATGATGTTGGGACAGGTCGTATTAGTTTTGAAGATTTGATCAGTTGGCTTGGCGCCTGGTCTGATTATTCGGCCTGTGGCCTTGGTAAGTTCTTGGTGAACGTAGGTGCTAAGTAAAAGGAGGGTAGCCGCCTGTTAGGCACAGGGTCGGCCAGGCCCTAATCTTTTTAGCTAAGTGTTAGGGGGGTGGCTATGTGTTTGGAACCAGTCGGCCATCTTCTTATGGAGAGTAGCCGACTATATGTCCAGACGACATGCCCCTATTGTGAGTAAAATACTCAATGGAGAGTAGCCGACTGTAAAGGTACATACGGCATGTCCCTCTGAAGATAGTAAAATACTCAATGGAGAGTAGCCGACTGTAAAGGTACAGACGGCATGCCCCTCTGAAGATAGAGTGAAATACTCAATGGAGAGTAGCCGACTGTAAAGGTACAGACGGCATGCCCCTCTTAAATTAAACATGGAGAGTAGCCGACTGTTTTTCAGCAGGCATGCCCCTCTTAGTACAAAATTGATCATTAAGTGCAAACTTTTATTAAGTAGCCCTTGACTATTTACATCATTCAAAAGAAATATTTCTTAAGATTGTCTACATTCCAAGTTCGAGGCAACGGTCGTCCGTCTGGTGTTTCCAGACGGTAGGTACCGTCCCTGACCTCTTCACAGATTCGGTAGGGTCCTTCCCAGTTGGGAGTTAGTTTGCCAGACTCATTAGCCCTACCAACTACTTCCATTTTTCTAAGTACAAAGTCCCCCACTTTGAGTGGACGCCTGTGTACTTTTTTGTTGTATGATCTAGTCATTCTCAGGCGGTAAATTTCATGGCGCAAGACAGCATTGCCCCTCCTTTCAGGAAGTGAGTCTAATGCCAGGCGCATGGCTTCCCAGTTTGCCTCTTCGTCATATAGCATTACTCGAAGAGTCGGCTCGTAGTGTTCTATTGGAAGAACAGCTTCCGCACCATAAGGTAGGAGGAATGGAGTTTCTCCAGTCGCCCCTTTTTCAGTCGTCCTAATGGCCCAGAGAACATGTGGTAATTCATCCGCCCATAGGCCGCCTGCTCGTTCAATCTTTTTCTTGAGGTCGTCTGAGATGATTTTATTAAAGGCTTCTACCTGGCCGTTTGCTTGTGGACGGCCGACAGATGCAAAGTAGTTTGCAATTCCTTGGTCACCCAACCAGCTTTTGAGAACAGGCGTCTCAAATTGGGGACCATGATCAAAAACCATAGACATGGGAACCCCGAACCGAGTGACGACATTTTTCCAAATGAATGAAATTACATCCTTCGTCTTGATTCCCTTTACAGCCTCCGCCTCTACCCATTTAGTGAAGTAGTCGACGGCAACAAGTATGTACCTCCTTCCGCCTGTAGCAGGCGTATATGGACCCAGAATATCCATGCCCCACTTAGCAAACGGTAGTGGGCTATGAATGGTAGTGAGGTCAGTAGCCGGACGGTGAATTAGCTTGCCAAACCTTTGGCACTTGTCACATTTTTTCACCATCTCCATTGCATCTGCTTCCAAAGTAGGCCAAAAGTAGCCCTGCCGCCTTGCCCTTTGAGCAAGCGTCCTACCACCTATATGAGAAGCACAGTAACTAGAGTGAAGATCGTCTAGTATCTCTCGTCCCTTTTCTGGAGTAACACACTTTAAGAAGGGTTGAAGGTACCCCTTTTTGTGAAGTTCTCCCTTTATTATTTCAAAACAGGTTGCTCGTTTTTTCAGTGCTGCCGCCTGTTGATGATCATCCGGCAGGGTACCATTTGCCAGATATGCCCTGATTGGATCCATCCAGGTTGAGCTTCTGTTTAGGATTCCAATAGGGTCTTCCTCGATGCTTCTCCTCTCCATTACTTCCCAAAAAACAGTTCGAGGAGTATCAGAGGAGGCGGACGATGCTAATTTTGACAGTGCATCCGCCTGGTTGTTTTCTGATCTCGGCACTTGGATCAGATGGAAATCCTCAAGGGAGCCGACTGCTTGTCGGACCGCCTGTAAATACTTGATCATGGCCGGATGGGTTGCTTCGTATTCGCCATTGTACTGACTCACTATCAATTGTGAATTGGAACAGGCGTCTATTTTTCTTGCCCCTGCCGCCTTGCACATGCGGATTCCGGCTAGTAAAGCTTCATATTCTGCCTCATTGTTTGAGGCCTGAAAACTGAAGCGTAGAGCATACTCGTAACTGTCGCCCTCTGGCGACTGACATATGACGCCTGCTCCACAACCATTTGAAGTAGAGCTTCCGTCCACATATACCTTCCAGACTTGGTCTGGAACTTGAGAGTCAGGAGGACGAGTCATCTCAACAATAAAGTCAGCAAAGGCTTGCCCCTTCACTGCTTTTCTAGGCTCGAAAGTAACTTCGAGGCTCTGTATTTCTATGGCCCATTTGATCATTCGGCTTGACGACTCCATGATGGTCAGTGGCCGCTTGATAGGTTGGTCTGTATACACGACGACTGCATGTGTCAAAAAGTAGGGCTTCAATTTTTTAACAGCCATGAAGAGTGCAAGACCAAATTTCTCCACTAGGGGATACCTCAATTCGGCATTTTTCAGTACATGACTGACAAAGTAGACCGGGAGCTGTCAGCCGTCTCTTTCAGCAAGGAGAACAGCGCTTAACGCATGATCAGAGACAGCCAGGTACATGTAGAGTACTTCTTTGGGCAAAGGGCTGACCAGCCTCGGCAAGGAATGCAAGTGAACTTTCAATTTCTGGAAGGCGGCCTCAGCATCCGGCCCCCATTCAAACCTTGCCTTTTTCTTAATTGCCTGGAAAAAGTATAAACATTTGTCGCCTGATCGGCTTAGAAATCTTCCCAAGGCCGCCAGACAACCTGTTAACTTCTGAATCTCTCGGATGGTACGAGGCGACTGCATGTCAATGACCGCCTGCACCTTCTCAGGGTTCGCCTCTATTCCTCTCTGATTGATAAGGAATCCGAGAAATTTCCCAGACTCAACCCCAAATACACATTTCTTGGGATTGAGCATGACATGGTGCCGCCTGAGTGTGGCGAAAGTTTCTCGGAGGTTCGACAGATGATCTTTCTGAAGTTTAGTCTTGACAATCATATCATCAATGTATGCCTCGACATTTCTCCCAATCTGATCAAAGAACACAGTGTTTATCATTCGCTGGAAGGTAGCCGGAACATTCTTAAGACCAAACGGCATGACCGTGTAACAGTATAACCCCTGATCATTGACGAAGGTCGTCTTCTCCTGATCTTTCTTCCACAAAGGAATTTGATGGAAACCAGAGTAGGCGTCCATAAAGCTCATCAAAGCATGGCCGGCTGTTGAGTCGACCAGGTTATCAATTTTAGGCAGAGGGTAACTGTCTTTGGGGCACGCCTTGTTTAAGTCTGTGTAGTCTACACACATTCGCCAGGTGCCATTCGGCTTTTAAACAAGCACCACATTTGCAACCCAGTCTGGGAAGTAACATTGCCGAATGAACCCTGCATTAAGTAATTTTTTCACTTCGGCGGCTGCCGCCTGACTTCTTTCTTCACCATGGTTCCGTTTCTTCTGCCGTACCGGCTTCTTTTTTGGATCCACGACCAGTTTATGTACCGCCAGATCAGGACTAATGCCTGGAATTTCATGGACTTCGAATGCAAAGATGTCCTTGTATTCTTTCAATAGTTTGTGAAAGTCGTCACCAAGGTCTCTCAGAGCAGTCGTCCCAACTTTGACTGTTCGCTCAGGACGTGAGTCGTCTAAGATCAAGTCCGTATGCTCACCAGCCGGCTGAGGGCGGAATTCATCCGACCGCTCCTCTGCCAATGATTGCTATTTTTTGTCTTTTTTTGCGGCACCTGTCTGGGATGCCTTTCTCTTCTTTCCGCCTGCTTCTTGAACAGGCGCACTCTCCTTGACGTTGTCAAGGTCTGTTTTCCCACCACTTGACCCAGTGGCCATAACAGTGGGCTTGACATCCGAGAGATAGCACTCTCGGTCCATCCTCTGATCTCCCCTTAGGGAGCCGACTGTTCCATTATCCCTCTCAAACTTGAGCAACATAAGAGATGGGATTATAACAGCCTTGGAATTATTCAGGGTTGGTCGTCCCAGAATCATGTTGTAGGCCGAGAGTTCTTCTACTACCAGGAACCGGACTACCATGTGTCGTCCTTCCCCTTTTTCGCCCAGACGGATGGGTAAATCCACTCGTCCCACTGGGTGGACGACTCCTCCTCCAAACCCTACTAAAGGGTGGGAGGCCGGATGTATGCAATCAGTCAAATATTTTAGTTTTGACAGACATTTGCTACTGATGAGATCTGAGGAGCTTCCGGTATCTATGAGGATTCGGCCAACTCTCTGGTTGGCCACTTTACATTCAATAACGATAGGGTCGTCATGCGGCCCTCTTACCCCTCCTAGATCTTCTTCAGTGATGACAATCTCAGGAAATGAATATTTGGACGGCCGTTCTTGGTGAACGGAATTTACATCTAACCGCCTGATATTGTCTTTGTTGCCCCTAATAGTGGGGCCACCTCCTGAGAAGCCGCCAACAATGGTGTAGACGACTGCATCATCTGTATCGGAGCTGTCGGCCTGTTGATTCTTTTTGGCTGACTGCTTTTTTGAGGAAGTGTTCCCCGTAGATTTCTTGATATAAGTGTCAAGATCACCTTGCTCAGCCAGGCGGTCCAGATACCGCATGAGACTGATGCAGTCATTGGTGTGATGACCAACATCATCATGATAAGCACAAAATTTTTCTTGGTTCCGGTTGTTTGCAGAACCCTTCATGGGGACCGGCTTCTCAATTGAGATCCGTCCCTTGATTTCTTTTAGGATAAACTGGTTATCCTTGTTAAACGCATACTTTGGGGAGTATGGTTTGAATTCTTTTTTCTTTTTCTGGGCCGGCTGTTTAGAGGAATCAGCCGCCCAGACCTCTTTTCACTTCTCATCTTTGTTTGACGAGTGTTTCTGTCGTCCTTCTCTTTTGTCGAACCTTTTCCCGTCCGACTGTTTTACCGTACAAAGATCAGTCGCCTGTATATAGGCTTCCGCTTCAATCAAGGCCTCTTGAAGAGTCGCCACCCTCTTTTGGACCAAGTCAAATTTGAAGGTCGACCCGTCCTTGAGACCTCTGAAAAAGTCAGTATAGGCTACCTCATCCGGTAACCCTTGAATCTGTATTCTCATCAGGTTAAAACGCCTGATGTAAGAACGAAGCCCCTCCTTCTCGCCCTGCTGAATTGTTCCTAAATCAAGGGTCGTCTTCTTTGCAGGGATGTTCATGGCAAAGTTAGAGGTGAATAAGTAAGCAAGCGTCCTGAAGCTATTTACACAACCAGTCGGCAGGTTGCCGAACCATTGTTGTGCGATTCCTTTGAGAGTCGCTGGGAAACACTTGCACCAGGTGGGATCATCCAACCCTTGAAGGTACATCAGGTTGGTGAAGGCCATAAGATGGTCTTCTGGGTTAGTAGTGCCGTCATAGGCGCCTACTAATACATTTTTCACTTTGGCCGGCTGAGCGACTTCAGTAATTTCCTTGGAGAAGGCCGACGACTGTTCACCAAGTCTAAGCAACCGTAGCTGCCAGTCCATAGGTTGGACGTTTTTTGCTGCAGGTCCACCAAACGGAGGTGGCTGCAAAAAATACTGTTGTTGCGGCACAAATGGTAAGTTTGGTACCGCCTGGTCGCTATGAAAGCCGGACTGACGGGAGGTGCCGCCTGACTGACTCTCATGATACGACTGAGTATGCCTCATCGAGGCATTTCGCAGACTGTCTTGAAAGTTTGAAGTAGAGGCCGACTCTGACAATCGGTCACTCTTCTTCTGCTCTAGCAGTAGCCGAGCGTCTGTGAATGTTTGCTTCGACCCGTCCGCCTGAATATGACGAACAGGTTTCCTATTTCCTGTAGGAAAACGGAATTTTGTGAAATCAAGGGCAGGTGGCTCCCGCTTCCTAGATTTAGGATGAGGAGTCGCCTCTCGCCCTTGAACTTGCTTCCTCTTCAGTGAAGTGGAGGGTTTCTTAGCCGACTGCTCCTTGACCAGAGCAGGCGGCTTCTTGTTGATCAACTCTTGAATCTTTCCCTTGAAGTCCCTCATGAAGGTCATGAGTTCGTTCCTTGTGATGGGAGCAGACCCATCAGACGGCTGTTGCCGAACAAGCGGTGCGCCTGCTGGCTCGCTTCCTGTATGAAGATGTTCCCGTTCCCTCCTTTCGGTATGACGGGTACGTCGGGCCCTTAGGGTCCCGTCTGAAGCTGTGTGAGCTTCAACTTCAAATTCATCCTCAGTATCGTGGTCCGACTGAACTTGAGGGTCGTCTAGGGGACGCCTCCCTTCAGGAGTCGGTACAGACTTGGATGCCATCTCAGAAGTACTCTCCCCACAGACGGCGCCAAATGTTTCGGGGTTTTCTGATGTCCTGCGGGAGAGTTACAATTCCGAGACTGGAACCGGACGCATGTACCTGCAAAACAACGGAGACTCCTGGTGGTGGGAGCTCCGCCTCCAACGGTCAAGTTAGTACTTGAATAAGGAGTAATTAATGCGGAAATTAAAGTGATTGAGTCTCTCTAGGTGAGAGTGTTTAATGTGAGTTTTTAGCGTAATCAGCCTGTAACTCTGTGTGTAATCAATGTGTTTTTTCTGTAATCCCCCCTTAATGAGGATTAAGGGAGGTATTTATAACCTTGGGAAACGTGCCAATCCTAGGTTTAGGTTAACCTAGGGCTGATTGGGCTTCCCTCGGAAGTTGGGTCTGGGTGGCCGGTTTCTCCATTAGGCATGGAGTATGCCACGTGTCATGACATAATAGGTCCAAGGTGGACGAATAAGCGCGTGCCACGTGGCAAGCCCTGACAGTTCCAACTGGGGGACACTTGGCAGGACCTGATAGGACCACGTGGCGCATTCCGATTGGTAGGAGCAAAATCCCCTAATCATCATTCACATAGCTTGGTGGTAAGACAATCATTTTTCGAATTAGGGGTTGTATATTTAAATCTTGTAGAGAACTTTTTTATTTTTATGAATGCATGATATGCAATGAGAAACAAATGGAAGGAAAAGCCATATGATGAAAAGTTGAGTGGGTGATGTGGTGTAATGAAGTGGTTTATGACTTTATGTGACATATAAACTTTCTTCTGATGCTTTTTAATATATTAATATAGATAGATTGTTAAGTAACCGGAACTTCAATCTATCTAGCCCACATAATTCTATAAAAAAATAAAATCTTGCCAACCTTAAACATAAAATAATCCAATAAATACATTCCACCTAATAATTAAAATGTCTTAGAATGACAAGCAAAGACCATAAAAGGAGCTCACCATAATAAATTTTAGACAAGTTTCAATGGAAACTTTGAAATTGATCGGATAACATTATTAGTGGGAGAAGTGGGGTCCGCAAAAGGCTACGGCTATATGATGAGTTGACGCGGAGCAAGAGAGGGGGGTAGAGTGAGTGCAGTGGCAGATTCATCACTAATTAGTAATTACTCACTAATTACTCATCATTCATTCTTCTACGCGTCACCCCGATTTTCACCTGACCCACTTTCCTTTTCATGTGGCGCTTATTTATACCATTTTGTTTCTTTTACTTTTTTTTTTTTTTTTGTACTTTTACTTCGTTTTTATATAGCGAAGATACTTCTGATCGCATAATTTGTATCGATTTATTTTAGTTACTCAATGTTTTTAGTGATCTCAGATATTTTGGAGTGGTAATGCATTGTATGCTTGCATGGACATCGTTTTTGTAGCACGAGTTTGAGTTTAGCACGAGCACAGCAGATTGAGGCCCTATTTTTTTGAGCTGCTCTGCTAAAATTTGCTCTGTTCTGTTTAAAAATAATAATTAATAATAACAATAATAATTAATAATAACAATAATAATAATAATAATTAATATTTAATAATAATAATTAATATTTAATTATCATAATATTTAATAATCATAATAATAATAATAATAATTAATAACTCACAATAAAAATAATTACTACGTAATAATTAATAATTAATAATTAATATTAATAATAATAATTAATATTAATAATAATAATTAATAATTAATAACAATTTCTAATATTTAACGATCATAATAATAACACTTAATTTTTTTTTTGAGAGAATAATAATAATTAATATTTAATAATTATACTAAATATATAATATTATTAAATAATAATAATACTAATAAAATAGTAATAATACTAATAAAATAGTAATAATAATAATAATAATTAAATAATGTGATAATATTAATAATACTAAAAATAAAATAATAATAATAATAATATTAATAATAAAAATAATAATGATAATAATAATGTTAATAATGTTAATAATAATAATAATAATAATAATAATAATAATAATACTAATAATAATAATGATAATAATATTAAATAATGTGATAATTTTTTTTCTCTCGTTTCTCTCGTTTAGGGGCGATTAGGGTAGGGTAGGCTTTCGCGTCCTTTTTTCGGCGATTAGGGTCGTTCAGGTCAGGCGAGTTCAGGTCAGGTGGGTTCTCGGTTTTTTTTAGGCAAAATTCGGGTGGTTTCAGGCTATTTTTGGTGCAGTTTTGAGGCGCAATTTCCAAACAAGTTTCATGCGGCTTTTCGGCGTGTTTCAGGCAGCATTCCGGCGTTCTGTGGCAGTAGTGATTTTGCGGTAAATTCAGGTCTGTTTCCAGTGCGCTCAAGTCATATCTCTGTTGGTTTCAGCGATCAGCGTTCACTTTTCAATTAAGGGTGCAGCGTTGGTGATCAATTTTCGGTGATCACTTTTTCTGTCGTTGATCAATTAAGGGTGTAGCGATTTCAGTCGTGGTCGTAGTTTTTATGATCAATTTCTAGTGCGGTTTCTAGGGGGTTGAGCAGCATTTTTTCAGGCAACAGTTCAAGTTTCAACTCGCGTGGCAGCGTGGATGTTCAGGCATCTTTCTGGTTTTTCTGATGACGTTTTGTGGTTGTTTCAAACGTAAATGGGGGAGCATTTTCAGCCATTTTTCAAGGATTTTTGGTGCAATTTTGGGTACTGTTTTGGTGCAATTGTGGTGTAGTTTTGTGGCAATGAGTTTGCAGTGTCTATTTGCACCTTCTATTTTTGGTGCAATTTTTGGTTGTTTTGTATAGGTTTTTGTTGGTGTTTCAAGGTGCTTTTGGTTGTGGTTTTTGGTGGTGGTCGTGTGAAGCTATGTCCGTGAAGTTTCATTGTCCTTTTTTTGTGGGTCTTAGTGGTTGTCAAGATGGGAGTAGAAATGGCCTTACTAGAAGTTCTTTGATTAAGCATCTTTACAATCGTCATTGTTGTATTGGTGTCACACGACATGCTCTTACTTCTAATTTGGATATTTATATTGAGGCAAAAGTTACTTTTTCGCGTATGGGGATTTGGTTATGTGGGGTTTGCTACAAAACTCAGACGCTTCGTTCTAAGTGTCTTCATAGTACGGGTGAGGACGTGTCACTCCCGGATGAAGGATATGGTATTGTTCGTTTTGTGCTTCATAATTTCTCCAAGTCACAAGCTCCCTCTTCTCCTGTTCATATTGGACATGTGGATGGTTTGATGCGAGATCATAGCGGTGGTTTTGATGTGGCTCTCCTTGATAGTTTGTTCTCTAAGGGGTTTCGCACTATGAAGTCTATCCCTCCCAAGTGTCGTTTAGGGTTTTCTCAGGTTTTGAAAGGCGCTCTTGATAAGGTGATCTTCAAGCCTGATGACATTTCTCATTGGGTCTCTTTGTTGGTGTTACCTCTTTGCACCCTTAAAACCTTTCGCCCATGGAGTAGTCATGAGTCTCGGTCTTCAGTGAAATGTTGGCATCAGGAAGACAGTATTTCTCGTGCTATATTTGTTCTTGGAGTGCACCAAGTGGTAGTTTGCAGCTTGTGAGGGAAACTCAGGCAGAGGATTCTCCTACTTTGTCGATGGTTGATGATGAGGACCTTGATTTGGAGAGAGCGTAATATCAAGCAGTGTCATAAGAAGATATGCGATGGTCATTACACCGCTGCATTGGGTTCTTTCTTCTTCAGGCATTGCTCCTTATAATGAGGCCACTCTTGCGGATTTACAATTAAAGCGCCCTTCTTCTCCAGCTCTATCCTTGCCTAATATACCTGTTGATCACCTTCATCTCGTTACTACTTCTGTTGTAGTTTTTGATCGGATTAAGAGTTTTCCGCGTGGCATATCTTGTGGTAGGGACGGTTTACGTGCTCAGCACCTTATGGATTGCTTGAGTGGTGCTGCTGTGGATGTCTCAGATGAGTTAGTTGACTCTATTTCCGGGGTGATTAACCACTTTCTAGCTAGAAGATGTCCTATGGAACTAGGAGAGTATATTTCTAGTGCTCCTCTCACACCTCTTGTCAAGCCTGGTGGTGGTGTTCGTCCTATAGCTGTGGGTACTGTTTGGCGGCGTCTGGTTTCGAAGGTTGGTGCTGTTATGGTTGGCCAGTCTTTAGGAAGTTACTTTGATGATCTCCAATTTGGTGTTGGGGTTTCTTCGGGAGGTGAGGCCATTCTTCATGCTGTGAATCGGTTGATTGAGGATCGTGGTTCCGATGTTGGTCTTTCTATGTTGTTGGTGGATTTTCAAAATGCCTTCAATCTAGTTGATCGTGCGGTCATGTTACATGAAGTTCGTCGTCGTTGTCCGGGCCTTTCGCGATGGGTTGAATTCTACTACTCTAATCCAGCTAGATTGTATTACGGGGACCACACCTTATGGTCGTCTCAGGGGGTGCAGCAGGGTGATCCCCTTGGTCCTCTGCTTTTTGTTTTGGTTTTACAACCCCTGGTGTGTAAAATCAAAAACACTTTTGATGTATGTCTTCAGGCTTGGTATTTGGATGACGACACTGTTATTGGGGACACGTTGGTGGTGGGGAAGGTTCTGCAGTTGATTATGGCGAAAGGGCCTCGTTCTGGGTTACATCTTAACGTGAAAAAAACTGAATTTTTCTGGCCTACAGAAGACCCTTGAAGCAGGCTTGTGGGTGTCTTTCCACCTAATATTGCTCGACCTTTGCGTGATGT
The DNA here is from genome assembly GCF_001683475.1 of Chenopodium quinoa. Taxonomy (NCBI): domain Eukaryota; kingdom Viridiplantae; phylum Streptophyta; class Magnoliopsida; order Caryophyllales; family Amaranthaceae; genus Chenopodium; species Chenopodium quinoa. The sequence continues at coordinate 10,639,687 of NW_018743292.1, forward strand.
TAAGTTGCTTGGTGGTCCCGCTAGTTCCGATTCTAGTTTTAGTTGCGCTTATGGATAAGGTTGATATGCTGGATGATCCTCGGTGTGAGCTACTGTTACTAAGGCATGTACCGGAGTTTCTAAACTCTACTTTGCATTGCATACTTTCCTCCTAGTATTTTTGAGGTGGCTCAGCACACATTCGACGGAGCTCTTCGATCTTCCTTAGAGCGTATTGTTACTACTTCGGGGCCTGGATTTAGCGATTGGCAGTGGCGACTTTCCACCTTACCATTTGCGTTTGGAGGGCTTGGTGTTAATCCGCAGGTGATGTGTCATTATGCTTTTCTTGCTTCTCGGTTACAGTCTGTTGGGTTGTAGACACAGCTTCTACGACATGCTTGCATTGTTGGTCTTGGACGAGCCTTTGAGGATGCGTTGAGTCTGTTTAATGGAACGATGGAGTCTGAGATTTTGAGTAATCCTAGTGAGGTCGCTGCCCCTAAACTCATGAAGAAATTGGCAGATATATATTTCACAATGGTTACCGCTTCTGCAGAATCCGCTTATTCTTTAACTCCTCGACAATCAGCATTGTGGAAATAACAGCAGGGAGATCACACCTCTGCTTGGCTTCGGGCGATCCCTATTTTGGGGTTGGGTTAGACGATAAACGCCAAGACTTACCGATGTGTGCTGTGCTACCGGTTGGGTGTTCCATTGTTCTCTATCACAACGTCGTGCTCTGCTTGTTCAAGGGTTTTTATTGGGGATATTTTCGGTGATCACACGATGTATTGGGCTGGTATTGTGGGCATTAAACATTGGCATAATGTTAGGGATTTCAGCTAGATAGGAGGTTGACATTAGGTTGTCTAGGGGGAACGACGAGGCCCTCAGACCTACAAATGTGTTACTTTATTCTTGGGATTGTGGTCATGATGTCTGTGTTGACTTGACAGAGTCTTCCCCTTTGACACAATCTGGGTTACTGACTTTGTTCTTGGATGGGTTGTGGATGATGCGGCTTATCGAAAGCGGGTCAAGTACGAATCCAGTTGTCGTGCAATTGGATATGGCTTCTTTCCTTTCTTGTTCTCTACACTTTGGGAATTAGAGAAGGAGGCGGTTGCATTGCTGAAGCGGATCCAGAAGTTCTCGAAAACTCAAGACATTGGGGCACGTGCTGCTGCTCATATCTTCACTAGAATAGGATTTGCTATAACTAGAGGAGTGGGGGCCCAGATTGTATCTCAGCTTCCCACTACTTTTTTGTAGGTTGTATGACTTTGAAGAATAATAATAATAATAATAATAATAATAATAATAATAATAATAATAATAATAATAATAATAATAATAATAATAATAATAATAATAATCCTAGTGACATTTTGAGCCTGTTCAATAGAACGGTGGAGTCTGACATTTTGAGTAATCTTAGTGAGGTCGCTGCCCCTAAACTCATGAAGAAATTGGCAGATATAAATTTCACAAAGGGTACCGGTTCTGCAGAATCCACCTTCTCTATATCTCCTCGTCAATTAGCATTGTGGAAATCGCAGCAGGGAGATCACACCTCTGCTTGGCTTCGGGCGGTTCGTATTTCGGGCCTGGGTCAGACGATGAACGCAAAGACTTACCGGTGTGTTTAGTGCTACCGCTTGGGTGTTCCATTGTTCTCTGTCTCGACGCCGTGCTCTGCTTATTCAAGGGTTTTTACTGGGGATTTTTTTGGTGATCACGCGGTGTCGTGTGCTGGTATAGTGGTTCGGCATAACGTTGTGCGAGATACCCTTGTTGATGTTTGTTATCCATTTGGGATTTCAGCTAAAAAGGAGGTTGACATTGGGTTGTCTGGAGGGAATGACGAGGCCCTCAGACCTGCAGGTTTGTTACTTTATTCTTGGGATCTTGGTCGCGATGTCTGTGTTGACTTGACAGGGTCTTCTCCTTTGACATAGTCTAGGTTGTCTGACTTTGTTCCTGGACGAGTTGTGGTTGATGCAGCTCATCGGAAGCGGGTCAAGTACGAATCCAGTTGTCGGGCAATTGGATATGGCTTCCTTCCTTTCTCTTTCTCTACACTTGGGGAATTAGAGAAGGAGGCGGTTGAATTGTGAAGCGGATCCAGAAGTTCTCGAAGACTCAAGACATAGGGGCACGTGCTGCTGCTCATATCTTCACCAAAATAGGGTTTGCTATACCATCATATCTTCACCTCTGTCCCACAATATAGTTTCTGTTTTCCTATTTTAGAGACCCAAAATGTTGATCCTCTTTCTATTTTTGAATAGTATGTAAAGACCATTATACCCTTATTTGTTTACTTTATTCGTTGAACTTTCTAATTTACTCTTAACTTATCCACTTGCATTGTACTTTTTTCACTTTCTCACTCTAACTTTTGTCTATAATTGTAGTTTTCACTTTTTCCCCCTTAAATTATCCAGTTGCATTGCCTTGTACTTTTGTCTAGTTTTTTTCCACTTCTCCCCATTTCTTAAATACCGTGAAAAAAACACAATAGGAACTATATTATGGGACGAAGGGAGTATAAGATATGGTTTTGTCAGATCACAAACAAATGTGATTCACTACTTAAATAAACATAGTACGAAGTATATTAGTATGTGCTACTATGTGGTAAGAAAGTGCATTGATAGGATTATAGGAAGTACAATACAACGGCAAGGTCAGGATTATAGGAAGTACAATACCAACCGCAAGATCATGAAACGCCTACTTTAAAAGTACGAAGAGATGGTTCAAATAGTATAATAAACTTACACAAATATATATATATATATATATATATATATATATATATATATATATATATATATATATATATATATTATATATATATATATATTATATATATATATATATATATATATTTACTCTATTCATTCATATAAGTTGTGTTTATTTACATTCTAAGTCAGTTAATTACGGTCATCCCTCCTTGTAAATATTTCCTCAACCAAAAGGTAAACCTTTTATGATTTTATAATTTGTATGTGACTATGTATAATACTTATATCTAAATTAAGCTACTCGTATTACTTAGGTCGTAGTATAATAATGGTGTATAATTCTTTTATTATTTTTTAAATAAATTGTTTTATGCAGTATGTATGTATATCATTTTAATTTTAAAAACAATTTAAAGTCATTTTAACGAGTAGTAGTTGAACATTATCCACTTATATATATGTCACTGAGTTCAAATAAATCTTTCTAAATAATTAATTAGATGCGGATATAATTTGCATGATTGAGTAGTAACACATAAAAGATAACATTTACAATAAACGCTCGTCTATTTTTGAACATAAACAATTGAAAAGAACAGCTGATAAAGTCTTGGAAACTATACCCTGTATCAGTTATTGAATTGAAATTGAAACTCATCTACGTCACTGATTTGTTGTCGTTAGCGTGATTCTGTCTTTTGGACGACGCAAGATGCGTGGGAGGAAGACCTAAGCGCAAGTGTTGCATGCACAAATCGAAGGGATTATGAGTTATGACCACTCTAATGCTCTAAGCTTTAGTTCCACCACCACAAAAATAACGACTAACCAAAAAAGTAATATTTGTTATAACGTCGACAAATTACTGACATTTAAGCAGGAATCTCGCCGGAGAAAAGAGGCATCATATCTCTCCCACATGCTTCTTATTTAATTAATTATACTTATTATTAATTAGCTTATCACTCTGACCTTACCAACCTTATTTTATATGCATTATTGTTCATATAATAAAATTTAATCAAACGTATACAAGTATAATTAATTAACCGTGTTACATGTATATTATACCATAACTTTATGTTATACTCGACTGTACAAGGGCTTCACAACTAAGTCAGTTAGACAAGGACTGGTAATAAACTAATAATGTAGATAATTACAGAAGAAGACAGAACTTGGATTTCATTATCTATTTATTAAATTGAGTGTTTATATTTTCAAAAATGGAATGACTTTTTGATACCTTAAGTCGTTATTGCTGTTGATTAGCTCCAATGTGTTAATCTCTCGTCCGTTAGATACCTTAAATTCAACTCACTTTCGTTATATCTGTTTTTTTCTAAAACAAAGTCGAAATCGATCCATAAATAAATATCTGCGCTAGATATCACAATTTTATAATTTGATTCCAAATAAAATCATATTCTTGACCTTAATTTTTCCCGCAATCAGATCTCAAACCTTCTTCACATAAGGAGTATAAGGCCGGCCATGCAATAAAAATCCATTCAAAAATTAAAAATAAATAAATAAATTAAGAAAATGCTAACAAGTGGAATTAGGCACCTTTTTTTTTCTTTTTTTTTTTCTTTTTCTTTTTTTATTGTACATAAATTATTTTAATGGATTGAAACTTATTTAAACTGATTCTCTATTATATTTGTTTTTTTAAAGTACTCCCTCCGTCCCATAATACTTGGGACGTTAAGGTGGACACGTAGTTTAAGAAAACTACAAGTGGGTCTATTTAACACATTTGTTTATTTTATAAGAGATTCTCTTTTGTATTTTTATATTGCAAGAAAAACAACAAGTGGGGTGGGAGTGGGGTAGGTAAGGAAAGAAAAAATGTGGGAAAATATATTTTTATTAGTGTCCCATTCTATATTTAGTAACGTGTCAAATATTATAGGACGAACGAAATTGCAAAGTGTGAGAAGTATTATGGGACAGACGAAAATGGAAAGTTTGTCAAGTATTATAGGACGGAGGGAGTATTTAATTATATTTATATAGCTTAAAACTCATTTATACTACGAGTAATCTGATTCTCTAGTATATTTGTTTTTTAAAGTTGCTGATTATTTTTACAGCTTAAAACTTATTTGTAAATTGCAATACACCTTAATGGTATGCCACACACATTGAGAAGAGTTTAGATAATGTAAACGGACAAATTTTCAAAGTCGTTTGCTTATTATCTACTCTAATCAACTTTTAAAATAGCATGTCCAAAGATTGTTTGCAAATTAAAGAAACTAGAGGAAATATAAAGGCACATGTTAACGAAAGCCACCGAGCGTTGGATATGATAGCTAAAAGCAGAATTATTAAATTAGAATGAATATTAATTACACCGATTGACGCGTGATTTTGATATACATTCCTAAATTAATACCATTTTAGGAAATAATTTAAATATTTTTCTAACGCCACAATCATTAGTAAAATTCATACAATATCTAAATAAAGTGAAAAAAACAGGGTTTTATTCACACTACTCGGTAGTTATTATTGACAAGGAATTACTAGTTATTTTTTCATTTTTTTTATTTTTTTTACAAAAGGAACTACTAGTACTAGTCCTATTACTCCATACTCCAAGGAGTATTATAATAATTTTGATAAGCCAACAACTGATACAACGTAGTTTGTGTAAAGGTACAACTACACAAAAAATAAACCAAATAAGAGGCCTAGGATTCGGGTCGGTGTAATGTGAGTTTCCAAGATGCCACGAGTTTAATTTGTGATGTAATCATACAAATTTTTAAAGAGAGAATTTCAGAATTTGTCACCTTTTATCAGTCTGACTGGTCAACCATGTCAAACTCCCTTCCTTCATTCTGTGGCTTTTTCCCAATACCTCAACTAACGGATCCTCTTTGAGTTACAAAACCGCCATTTTTCGATTTTAAATTCTTAATCTTTGCTTATGCCTAATGCATCCAAGCTACATATACCTAGGGTTATATCTTTCTATTTTCAACATAGTACGTTATTATATACGTTTTAACATTATACGGAGTATCTAATTAGATAGCAACATACTCTTAATTATCCTATATATAATTCACTATAGTTGATCGTATATATCTTTGATTCATTTACTCAGACTGATGTTATTAGTACATCTGATCTTTTGAGCTAGCTAGTACTTCGTAGTAATTTCTAAATTTTACTATTACGAAAGTATAAAGATAATAGTAATTAAACTAGTTATATTGGTTTTTTATTTTTAATAAAGTTGTGTTCGACAGCTAATTATGAAATATTGTGGTGTTAATGAGATCATTATATAACATATTAATGTATAGTTTGGTAAATAATACTACTGTACATGTATCATATTTCTTGATTGTGACTTTGTAAATAGAATCTTGTTAACGAATGTCTCGGGGCGTTAGATAAAGAATAATTATATTGGTTAAAATAGTATTAAGTTAGGAATGCATGACAAAATCACGTGTCGTTCAGTGTAATTAATGTTAGTTTTACTCTAATATTTCCCCATTTAATTCTCTTATTTAACGTCCCGGGGGCGCTCATTAGCTTTTGCCTTATAAATATACCTTACTTGGATCTTATCTTGTTGTGGCGATTTAACGAAGTTAAGGATAATTAATTGAACTTGAATATCTAGTAATCAACGTGAGATATAATGTCTTAGAGCATGAGTTGCATCTCTTGATACATACGAGTAACAATTGTCAAATAACATGTTTTCTTGCCACCTTGAAATATATAAAGGACAAATCAAAGGAGTCCAAAAAAATTTCTACGTACCACATGCTACATATGCATGAGCCTAAAATGCTACAATTGTTTTGTAGATTTTAATTTAATTTGTTGACGTATCCAGTCAGTTTACTTGACCCTAACCAAATGTATCATAATAATCAATTGATCTAAATTGGACTGATTTAAATGACTCGATCGATCATTTACCAACATAAATTTAGCTCTATCTACTCATTTGTTCCTTCAAATATTTCACTATATTATATTTCATGGATAGCTTAAAGACAACTTCACATGTTTTCTTTTAGTAAACTTTGTCGTGCTTTCACAATTCTTGTTTTGGTCAAACTACCTAAATTCCCCTACTTCACTACTTACCCCTTCTAACCCGATGCATTAATAAGTTAGTTGTTCATATATAGTAATAAAAAAAAATTGAAAAATTATTCAGAATACTGGCATGCTTATGTAGCTAGTCAAACTGTAACACATTTTTCAATAATAAACAGACTTGACACACAGCAGTTAAGAGGTCATTTACCAAAATATACCATATATTGTTCGTATCAATTTAAACCTCCAACAATAATTAGCTACGTCCAAAGTAACTAGCTAAAGGAAACAGAGGGAGTATCGGGGCATCGTAGTATGTAAGCAAGGATACATGGGGATGCATGGTAAGACTGACACAAAGAGGCCCCTTTCGTATGCTGAAATAGAAGCAAACTTCACCCTTACCCACTTGAAGACTAACCCCAAATTGGGGACACCAAGAGAAGGACACTTCCCTACAATAACATGCCACAAACACAAACACAAACACAATGCAATATATGCATTTTCTCTCTCTTCAACTTATTATTATGCAATGTAACATAATAACATTATATTATATTGTTTGTTACTTGTATTAAATAAAAGCTACTCGATCGTATCTAGCCATCCATCCCTTAAGTTAAATTAGCCCACTGCGTTCTCCCATGCACTTGTCTTCTTCACTTCCAACACCCTCCACTCTTTCTCTCTCCCATTCCCTCTTCTTCATGCTTTCCTCACCTCTTTGTCCTTAATTTTTATTTATTTTTTTTAAAATATTTTTTTTTTATCTTTTAAACAGTTTCTTTCTATTTCCTTTATATACTAACCCTTCTTTCTTATTCTCTGACAAATAAACAACAACACCATACAAACTAAACTCTCCTTGCTTGCGTCTTCTTAATTCACCTTCATTCTCTTAGATTCATTCGTCGATCACTTGCATTTTCTCCTTCATTGTATCATCACTATGTCTAGCCGACGATCACGGTCAAGGCAGCAATCAGCTGGTGTCTCTGGCATTAGTGATGATCAAATTGTGGACCTCGTTCACAAGTTGCAGCAGCTTGTTCCTGAGATACGTGGAAGACGAAGCTCTGACAAGGTATACTTATACATATACATACATACACATACAAACTAGCTAGCTAGCATCCGTAAATAGTCTTTTTTGCGCGTTATTTACAGATAGACGAATAAGACTGCATACATCTGAACTCTTCCAAACCCCACTGTATGTGATGGTTCTGGAGTCCTGTATACAACATTGAAATGACGATATAAATGCTTTCACATTACTATTATAGGAATAATAGAATGTAACTTTAATTAATATTATGCACATTTTATTATTCATTCTTCATTTTGTGAAGACTTTAGAAACTATGAGAAGAAGCATAAATTTTGTGTGGACTCCATTGTGTTAGGGTAGATAAGTCACAAGTTCATTAAATCGTAGTATATAAGTTAGATGTTATAAAATTATTGGCATTATACACATATATATATGCCCATTATATTAGAACTATATTAAATAAATTTATTATTATGTGGTGCAACTAGCAAACAATTTGCTTGTGATGTGGGACTCTTTTTTCTTCCATTAATTTCTTATCTTGCATTTAATTTTTTTTTAACCCTAAGTCATCTAGGTACATTATATTCGTAGAAAATATTTGTATATTATATATATGATGTACAAATTAAAATATGGTGTTGACTAACATTTATTTTTATTTATTTGGGCAGTCGGCAAATAGGGTTTTGCAGGAGACTTGCAATTATATTAGGAACTTGCATAGGGAAGTGGATGATCTAAGCGACAGATTAGCCGAGCTCTTGGCTTCAACTGACAGTGACAGTGCTCAAGCAGCCATTATTAGAAGTTTACTTATGTAAACAAAAAAAAACAAAAACAAAAAAAAAATGTAAGAGAGAGAAATAAAAAAAAAAAAAAAAAGTATAAGTAATTATTTTAAGTAATTAGCTGGATAGTTTGGCCAAAAATTATTGTTTTTGTTTTTTTTTTTTTTTTTGGAATTTTAAAATGCTTCTCTCCCTTCTATCTAGGGTTTGGTCTCTAACTAGACCAACAAGAGAGATTAGATTGAGTGAGAGAGAGAGAGAAAATCTCCAAGTGTTGTATTTAATTAACTAGCTCTTTTAATAGTATAATTAGTTGTTACATTTTAATAATAAGTATTTTAGTAAATTAATATATCTCCTTATCTCTCTCGAGTCTTCGCTGCTGATGAGAACGATAAATATATTACATGGTTATCATTTAATTTCCACATTTTTTTTTTGTATACAGATAATGATAAAAGACAATAAAATAATTACGTATAGAAATTCGAGTAGGGACTTAGACAATTCGATTATCCTACAAACAAGCGTAACTATGTACATTACATATCACTCTATCATTAGTGTAATGTCTATTTTATTCAAGTTGCATGGCACTGACATTGCATTGCGGCCTTGGATTTTTTGGAATAAGTAATTAATTATTGAGCTTAGCTTAAAGGTTGATAATAATAACATTTAGAGATTATGATATTGACTAGTAATGTATTTAAAAATAGTTTATTTTAAGGTTTTTGTTTAATGTTGATGGTGACGTACATTTGGTAGTACATAAAAACAAGTTGCTATAGTCCGACATTTCTATTAATTAGCCCTCGATGTAATATGTTTGTGTTCATAAGCACTCCGACATAGAAAATGCCAAGATGAATTAGTAGTAAGAAAAATCCAGAAAATATATAATTGATGTGGCTGGAATCTCATAATTTGCTACTCATTCAATCTTATGAAAAAAGCAGCAAAAAGTTGGAGAGATTTTTTATGATTCGATACCGTTATTATTAAGATATGATGGCTCATCAAACCATAACTAAGTTAGGAATTTGGTACTTCCTCCGTCCCTTATTATAATTTCTGTTTTCTATTTTGGAGACTCAAAATATTGTTCTTATTTCAATTTTTGGATAGTTTTTAAAGACTATTATACCCTCAATTTTTTAACTTTATCCATTATACTTTCTAAATTACCTTTAAAATTTCCACTTGCTTTGTATTTTTTTCCACTTTCTCCCTCTAGCTTTTGTCTATAATTGTACTTTTCACCTTTTTTTTTACTTCATTCACTTTATCTTCTCTAACTTTTGTCTATAAATGTACTTTTCACTTTTTTTCTATGTGCTTCATTCACTTTCTTTTCTCATTTCTTAAATACCGTGAAAAAACAAAACAAGAACTATATATTGGGACAGAGAGAGTATATCACAGGCTTATTTTCCCTAGATATAATTGCATTATTTAATTTCTTTTATTTATCTAGCTATCTCAATACAGTATTATTGTAAAAATTGGAAAGTCATTTTAGGGGGCAAATTCTCTATTTATCGATTACAATATTGTAAAAAATTGGAAAGTCGTTTTAAGGCGCAAATATAATAGTGAAGGCGTTTGCACAATGCCCAATGCCCAATGCCTCAATGTACATCCATTGAACATACATCAAGCCTAGCTAAAACCAAAGAACATGAAAACTAATTTTAATGAACAAAAGAGCTATAACTAAAATGATGCTATATATGTTCATTAATTGGAGTTTATGCTCTTTTGTTTTAGTGTTTTTTTATTTTATTTTGTACTCTGTGTTTATCGAATGTACACTATGCACTGTGCATATACTTGCACCATCAATTATATTTATTGATATTAGGGAGCATATATTTAGCTCGTTGTTACATGATATTGGATCTTTCTTATTCCTTCTCACTTCTAGGCAAGAAGGTTAGCACAAAACTAGCAAATTACTAAGTCATTGTTCTCTTCACCTTAATTTTACTGAATAGAAATTATTTTTACTGAATAGAAACTAATTTTATTGAACTTAATTTTTTTACTGATTCTCTATTATATTTGCTCTTTAAGGTTACTAATTTTTAGTTACAGATTAAACCTTATTTTTACTGGTGAATTGAAATTATTTTTGCTAAATTGAACTTATTTTTACCGAATTGAAACTATTTTAATGAAATGAAATTATTTTTACTAATTATTATTATTTTGTTAGCTGAATATATTTTTTCTTCAACTTATATTATTCAAACTTATTGAATTTATTAACAGCAGGAACAAAATAATGCCTTAGGTAATGTTCCATTTACTTGATTTCCACTTATATAATATATCTTAGCTTATATATCTTCTTGACCTCTAGATTATTTATCTTATCTTTATTCTATCTTACCTTATCATCTTTTATCTTATATTATTTATTATACCTTAATATCGTTAAAATTTTGACTCGGTGACAAAGACTGAACTAATATTTAAGATCAAAGTAGTGTATTGACAAATGTATATGGTCAAAATTATACGCTTATTAATGGATGAAAAATTACCTATAGATTATAACACTTCTAAACCCTAACTTTTTTGTTTCATTTGAACCCTCAACTTGCTTATAAAAGGATGAAAATCAATTACACTAAGGTAGTGTTCTTTTCAAATGAATTTCACTTATCTTATCTTATTGCCATAAAAAATTATTTATCTTACAACCCTTATATTTATCTTGTCTTATCTTTATTTATACAAAGTATGATTTAAACTTATCAATTCTTATTTATTTTATTTTGGGCCTAACTTTCTTTTTTCTATAAGATAAATTGTATACATTAAGGGTGTGTTTGTTTCATCTAATTTTACATAGCTTGTATTATTTTAGAAAAAAATAATTTCTGATAAAGTAAGCTCAAAAAATTAATTTCAAACAAAATATTAAGCTAGACACAATATATAAGTTATAAAAATTCTAAGAAAATAAGTTCAAACAAAATGAAATTATATAAGTTTAGATATATTTAGATAAAATAAAATGAGTTCAGATAATTAAAAGCTAGACACAATATATAAGTTATAAAGATTCTAAGAAAATAAGTTCAAACAAAAAGAAAATAAGTTCAAACTAAATGAAATTATATAAGTTCAGATATATTTAGATAAAATCTAATGAGTTCAGATAATTAAGTTCAAACAAAATTTATAAAATAAACTCATGTAAAATAAATAAGCTCAAAGAAAAAATTCAAACAACATCTAATAAACCAAACATAGTGTTACTTCAATCTTAGCAAATTAACACCCTAACAAGAGTGCGCCTTATTTACTAGATTTTCAATTGTATGAAATTATTTAACTTATTTGAACTTAATTACCCAAACTTATTAGAACTAATTTGAACTTATCTAAATTATTAATTAGATCTTATTAGTGTATTGTGAATTAAACTTATTTGAACTTAATTCCTAAAAATACGTTATCTTATTCGAACTTTTTTTTTTTTTTTGAAATAAGTGGCAAACACAACATGGCCTGTTTTTTTTTTTTTATTATTATTTTTTTTTTTATTATTTGGGTGAATCAACAACATCGCCTTGTTAGAAGCTCTTTCTAGTCAAACTTAGGAAAAGGTATGCCTAGTCATCATTTTTGTACAACAACCTAGTAAAAACAACTATAGCTAGCTACTAGTAGCCATTAATCATGTACGAGCAATAGCCTTCATCACTTTCTAAGGCTACCAAACTCAAAAAGTCTTCTCTCTATTCCTTTCAATTTAGGGATGTCAACGGGCGGGGCGGGGCGGATTTTGGCATTCCCATCCCCATCCCCGCCTCACATTTTCATCCCCATCCCCATCGCGGGTCTAAAAATTATCCCCATCCCCGCCCCGGCGGGTCCTACTCCAAAACCACCCCCGCCCCATCCCCGTCCCCGCCCCGTCCCCGCCCCATCCCCGCTAATTCCCCGCCCCATCCCCGCTAATTCCCCGCCCCATACCCGTCAATTTAGTATTAAAATCCTGCATATTATATAACTAAAAATTAATAGTACATAAGAGGAAAAAAAAAACAGTAACTCCAAATTGTCCACAGTACAAATATTATAAATACTACAAGTTTACAAAATATTCAAATACATAAGAAGAAATTCATTAGGCCTTGAATTATTCGGTGCAAAAGTCCACTTGTTTCCAGAATCGATATCACATGTTTCAAATCCTTCCTCTAATTCTCCCACTAATTTAGCATATTTATCATCCTTAAAATCTCCACAATCTGCAAATACAATGTTAATTAATTAAAATAAATAAATAAATAATATTATTAATTAAATAAAATGTTATATTAGCTATTTACCTTTAAAAGCAGCCCATATCCAATTTTGAGTACACATCAAAGCTTCGACAGCTTCCGGTAAAAGCCGACTACGATAAGGACTAAGAACCCAACCACTTGTGCTAAATGCGGACTCTGATGCAACAGTAGAAACAGGAATGCTCAATATATCTCGTGCTATTTGCTGAAGAATGGGATATGTGCCTCCATTTGTCTTCCACCAGTTAAGAATATCAAAATCTTGGACTAGAGGCACATTAGCAGCATCTAAATACTTATCCAATTCTGAAATTTCATGACTTGAGTCCTTATCTTGTTGCAAAAATTCTGCAAATTCTTGCATAAAGGTCTCCTCATTGGATTTGCTACTACTATCCAAATCAAAAGCTTGTTGGCTGCTACTACCTTGAGTTTTACCCATCTTAGACCCATACTCATCAACCAATCTTCGTAGAAGATCACTAATTCTACCAACCTCAATTTCAAAGTCATGCTCCTCAAAAAATTTTGCAAAATAAAAGCGAATAAGAGCCATTTTGTATCTAGGATCTAGTATTGTTGCCACTCCCATTAAACCATTCACACTAGCCCAATACTTGTTATATTTTTGTAACATAATGTCGGCCATTTTCCTTACATAATCATGAGGAGATAAAAGCCAACCAGAAATAGCAATTCTCAAAGCACAAATTTTAGGAAAATAAAGATTGGCCGTAGGGTAATTTGTTCCTGAAAAATTAAGGGTAGTTATACTAAACACTTCCAAATGTTCACATATTTTCTCAACTTTTTCCCAATCTTCTGGGGTCGGTGGATTCTTATATAAATTATTACGAGCACTTAAAACAACAAACACTTCTTTATAACTAGTAGCAATAGAAAGCATTTCATAAGTAGAATTCCATCGGGTTTTGCAATCAAGTGCTAACTTTCTACTACACTCACGAGCTATTTGCTTAGCCACTTGTTCAAACCTTTGTACTCTCTTATCAGAAGCAGTCCAAAACACAACACTATCCCTGATTCTTTGAACACCATTTGATACCACAGCACTTAAACCATCTTGAACAATCAAATTTAATATGTGAGCACAACAACGCATATGAAAAAAATCACCTCGCAATAAAAGTGAGCCATATGGAAACACTCCTTTCAAAATTTCCATCATTGCATCATTAGTTGAACAATTATCCACGGTTATAGAAGACAACCTAAGATCAAGATTCCATGATTGAATGCTTTCTTTCAAAGCATCAGCAAGAACCTCAGCAGTATGAGGGGCGGGGACATATAAAAACCTACCAAAACCAATGAAAATAACATATATTATTTGTCTATTCAATACTATTGTGGATATATGGGCTCATTATTATCATCTATCATCATAACTTATAATTCTTATAATTTTAAATTTCACACAAAAAACTATAGCAATACAAAGACAACCAAAAAAAAAAAATCATAAGTAACCAGAAAACGATACCTTATGATCCGACTTTGCAACTTCCATGTATTATCAATAAAATGTGAGGTGACCGCCATATAACCTTTTCTCTGGTTGTCAGCTGTCCACATGTCAGTAGTTAAGGCAATCTTACCCTTTGCTTTCCTCAACAAGGTTGCAACATTATCCTTCTCAAGCTCATATCTTTTCATAATATCTTTTCTAGTTGTGTTGCGAGACGACACTTTAAATCCAGGTTGGAGTGTCTTGCTATATTTTCTAAAACCAATATGCTCAACCATGCTAATTGGATACTCATGCAAAATAATCATCTCTGCCAAGTCTCTTCTTCCATCTTCTTGGTGGAATTCATAAGGAGCCAATGTCATCGTGTCATTCTTATCATTCAAGTTTTTTTTTGTACCAAACATTCTTGTTTGTCGAAGATCTTGACATACTCTCTTTGGACATATTTTTATATGATCTTTCAAATGAGTAGTTCCTGCTTTTGACCCACCAGCAAGTAGCTTAGAGCAATGGTTGCACTCAGCTTTTATCACATCACCAACTCTCTTTCTCTTAAAGTCAGACCACACTGCCGAAGTATGCCTACTAGTAATTGGTAGGAGAGAAGGATCGGAATTAGTCTCCAGAGGAATATCATCATCATCTAATGCAATTGGAGTATTACTAGCTGAAGTGGGAACACTAGCATTATTCTCATTTTTTGATGTCATTCTCCCCTATAAAAATTAAATAAAGACAATTAATGCACTAGACATATTGACTGCAGTATTGAACACATTTAATATCTCAGAAACAGCAATAATAATAGCAATGCACAACAGCACAGCCGCACAGGGCACAGGCAGTCAGGCAGATCATGCTTCTAGCACAGCTTCTATAATTGGTGAGCCCAAACATAAAATAAATAAATAAATAAATAAATAACCATTTGAAGTTTTGTTCACTACTATAAGCTTCTGCTGCACCTTAGTGTTAAAGAAGTGAGAATTATTGCAAATTGCATCAATATTTTATGTCCTATATTTTGCAATGAATTGCATGGTCATGAAACTATGAAAGTATGCATTTTCTGTCATACATATTTACAATTCAGAAAATGGTAGTCCCAAGTTACATATAATGCTGATGTATGATGCAAATTTGATTATGAAATAAATAATTTTATGGTTAAAAGACATCCAGGGAGTTGACAATTTTGTTAGATTATGAAATAAGTTTCCCCACATACTTGATACTCCCTAATCCCTATATTAATAATGTCACCCCAATAGAGATTCCTGGACCTGACAACTTTAGTTAATATAGGCTTTTGCCGACTAAATTAGGTTTATGAACAAATATGATTTATAACAAAAGAACTTCATCAAACGTTCATAGCCAAAAGGTAAAACCATAAACATTATGGGAAATCAATTACTAATTTTAAATCTTTATACAACAATATGAATAAAAATACACACACACATACTAGCAGTACAATTAATAGAAACAACATGCATTTACCTTTCGAGATGTATCAGAAAAACCTGTTTTAGGAGTAATTTCAATAGGGCTAAATGGCTAATGACAGTGGTCTGTGAAAAAAAAAAGGGAAACAAAGTTAATACAATTGAATTCAAGTAGATCAAACAAAAACGTAAAAATTTATCAAGTAAATTGACGAGAAATATACCGGGTTGAAGACGAAGATCCGATTGCACACGAGGTTGAAGAAGAAGAATCGAAGAGAGGGGTGTGAGTGTGTGACCATGCGTGGAAGTAGATTGAGAGGAGAGAGTGAGAGGAATTCTGAGAAATTAGGGTTTTTGTTTTTTGAGAATGAGGGATTGAGGCATTTGAGGGTGGGCACTGGCAGTGGGCTACTGGGCTGGGTAAGTCAGTACAATTAGCACAATTTTTTTTTTTTTTATGATTTTATCGCATTAATCACTTATCTTACGCATGTATGGGTCGGGTATAAAGCGGGTATGGCTCGGGTATGGGGTGGGGCGGGGCGGGGAGGGGCGGGTACGGGGTGGGTCAGGCGGGGCGGGGCGGGGCGGGTGTGGGGCGGGTCTAGGCGGGGCGGGTATTACATAAAAACCATCCCCGCCCCATCACCCATGGCGGGTATGGATTTTAGACCCATCCCGCCCGCGACCCGCCAAAGCTAGACCCATCCCCGCCCCATCGGGGCGGGGATGGGGCGGGTCTCCTATTAGACCCGCCCCACTGACATCCCTATTTCAATTCATTCAAAGTTTTTGTAGATGGATTAATAAGTCTCATTTACAAATTAAACCTAAGCCTCACACCATATCCAAAACTCCAAAAGCATACTTTTCACATCACCAAACTAGATCTTGATGAAAGAAGCAACAGACTTAACTTCTCATATCATATACTTCTCATACAATATCAATCAAGTCTAGTGGCGAAGCTAGAATGTTTTATTAGGGTGGCCAAACACTCTATGTTCTAAGACATATATTCATATTCCAACCCTTTTAACAACATTAGAAGTATCCTTTAAGCTTGCAAAATACTTCGTATATATATAGATAAAATCTCACTACTATTACGTTACTCTACTAGTACTCTTTAAAGCTTTAAGCAAAGTATTCCATATAAATCTAAGCTAAGAATCAATAAAAATAATCATTTATACATATATATAAAGCAAAATAAAATAAAATCAAAAGAAGATCACAACCGAGAGGGGAAAAAACACGCCCAAAAAAGGCATAAAATCGAATTAACTAATTTAATAAATATTAATACTTTTTTGTTTCTTTTTTTTTAAACTAAATGTGAATTGGAAAACGTATACAACTTGTGCATGACAAACGTGAATACTCCAATGTACACAACCACATACAAGAAAAAAAAACCAATAAACGCTCTGTTCTCTCTCCTCCGTTCACACAAAAAACCCCATTTGAAACCTAGAACTCACCAAAGTTCCGGCGCCGCGGCCGGTTCTCCGGCGAGTTCCCTTTCCTTTTTTTTCAAGTATTATACTACTCGTGTTCTAGTTTGGTGAAGTTGAAGCGTAACCAAGCTCCATGAAGAGCTTCGAACTCCGTTTAGTGCTACCCTCTTCTCACCGGAAAGGTTAATTGTTACCGTCAGTTTTCCGATAGATAGACGAGGAAGCCTTGTTCCACCAGGAATTCTCGCCGCTTAGAAGAAGGATCTAGGTTCAGATTTGTGTGTTCAGGGGACGAAATTGACAATTTTAGGGGTCTTGGGCAAACTCTAACGCCGCCGTCGGGGGGTTGCCGGAAAAAAGGAAATCGCGACGGTGTTTGGTGAAGTTAGGGTTTCGTAGATTTCTTGAGCTCAGTTTCAAAATTCTCTGTTCTGGTTATCTTCTTTGGTTTTGGCGAGTTTCGAAATTGCTCTGAAGTTGGCTCTGTAAGTCTTCGTTCTCCTTAGTTCTTCTTATTTTGAAGCTAGTATGTTAAGGTTCGTTTGGCATTGATGTGGTTTTCTATTTTTTGGCTTTTTGTTTTTAAACTCATATGATATATGTCATATAATGAAATAAAGATTAGTTAAACTTATTAAAATCATTATAATTTTGAAATCTGACAACAGAAAAGTGAAAACAACTTTTTCTTGTTTTCTGTTTTTGGTTTTGTGTTTTAAAAATAAAAACAGAAAACTAAAAACAATAAACGATGCCAAACAAGCCCTTAGTTTTGAGTTTAAGTTTCTGTTGTGAGGTTGGATGTCTCCCCTTTTGTTTTGTTGGATTGTTTTTTTTTTTTCTTCTAATGTGTCCCTGTTTGGTTTCTAGTTGGATGGCCATGGTGGGCTTGTCCAATCTTGAAGTGGTAAGGGGAAGTTATTTTGGGTTAGACTCTAGGTATTGGGTGGTGGGGAGGAAAAATGCCCTGCCCTTCGCCTTTGTTTCATGTCTGGGATTTGGAGCAGTTGGTCTCCTTGTTGTAGTCAGTTTTAGCTTATGCTTCCTTGGCAGTGGGTTTGCCTTGAAGAACAAGTTGGGTGAAAGTCATTTGTTGATGGCTCTTCAGCTATTAGGTTTGCGAGTGTACGACTTGAAGGTTTGGTGTTTTGTTTCATCGTCAATTGGCTCTAATTTTGATAATTGGAGTTCTTTCAATGTTTTCAGGTCTATGATGGGTTTTGTACTCATTACATTCAAATTTTCAAATCTGTACGCTACTCCCATATTATTTGGGGTTCATAGTATGCTACCAATCATGAATTTCTTTCCTTTAAAAGAGAGAAATCAAGTTACTTGTTACCGTGATATTACCTTCCTTTCGTTTCTTGCTTTGGTTTTGTTTTCCAAGCTCCACAAGTTACAAAGAGTTTCTACCATGGTTAATTACCCAAGCTTCACCCTTGGTGGAAAAAGGACACCGGGAATAACATGTAATGTAGGCTTCGGCTCGCTAGAATCACGACAGTGTTGCCTACAAAGTGGTTCCAACACTCATGGGATAACTAAGAAAGCAGTTTCTTTTAAGTTGGTTTGTTATCTTGTGTTCATAAGAGAGTTACTTGTTACCGTGATATTACCTTCCTTTCGTTTCTTGCTTTGGTTTTGTTTTTCAAGCTCCACAAGTTAAAAAGAGTTTCTACCATGGTCAATAATTACCCAAGCTTCACCCTTGGTGGAAAAAGGACACCGGGAATAACATGTAATGTAGGCTTCGGCTCGCTAGAATCACGACAGTGCTGCCTACAAAGTGGTTCCAACACTCATGGGATAACGAAGAAAGCAGTTTCTTTTAAGTTGGTTTGTTATCTTATGTTCATAAGAACAAGTGTTGCTCGTAGCTTTGTTATTGTAAAGGTCTTAATAGGCCTAATTCTTATTGTTTTAGCTAACTCTTTCAATATACGCAAATTAATCCTTTGTCAAAAAAAAAGAGAGAAAAAAATAAAATAAAAAAATACAGGCATACATCCATGTACAAATGATTAAACAAGAAAACTTGGAAACGTATGTAGTATTCCCTCCGTCCCTTTATTAGAAGTCTATTTCTAATATTTATTACTCACATAATAAAGAGAAATAGGCTTCTAATTTAGGGACGGATGGAGTAATTACTAATTAATAAGAATAAAAAAATAGTCAATAAGATTACCTTAGTAATGTACGTACACTTTATGCCAAGCCCACTATAAACTAATCAAGGGTTTCCTCGGCCCTTAGGAACTATCTTAGATGCCTCCTAGGATTGCATGTCTCGGCCCAAGCTACACTTCATCAAGTGAAATGAAATGAAATCAACAAATATTAATATTACTACAGTACTACGTATAAGAAAGCAAGCAACTACAAAGTCTAAAATCGATTCTTTAATTTGAGCCAATTATTTGATTAAACTTCAAGCTATTACTTTATGGATTATCATGATTTTTAATGAAACCAGTAACAATTAACTTGTTAGTAAAGAATAAATCAATCAACACATCATCATGACGAGGGGTTGTGATAGTGTATATTTCATATAAATCAATCTTGAAATTAAACTATTAGTTTGATAGACCCCTAAACAGGCTTTCATGTGAGGGAGTACTTCGTATTAAGTTAACCTAACTTTGAATACGAGTAAGGCATGTTTAGTTCGCCTTATTTTTACTTAATGTAGAAAAAATAAGTTCAGATCAGAAAAAATAAGTTCAAATCATTTAAAAAAAAAAAGTTCTAACACACTTTAATTTATCGTATAACGTGCGCCTATACGATTTTTTTATCGCTAAATTAAATATCTTTAATTTTGTAATGAAAAAAATTATGAAAATTACAAACTACATTTGTTTTATATTATTTGCAAGGATTTGACATAAAGTGTAAGTAAAAAATGTCTAATCGTTGCAAATAATATGAAACGGAGGTAGGCCCCGTTCATTTCACCTTATTTTGCTGAACTGAAATTATTTTTATTGAATTGAAATTATTTTTGCTGAACTAAAATTAATTTTACTGAACTGAATTTATATTTGTTGAACTGGAATTAGTTTTACTAATTTTCTATTATATTTGTTCTTTAAAGTTACTGAAAAACTGAACTTATTTTTACTGAACTGAACTTATATTTATTGAACTAAAATTATTTATTGAACTAAAATTATTTTTAATTAATATTTTTTTTAAGGTAAAGTGAACAGAGCCGTAGTATTAATAAAATAAAGATTATTAAGAATCTAGCAAGACTCGATAAATCTTTATTTATTAATTATAGTATAAGTAAGATCAAAATTTGGTCAAATTAGACAATCAGATTAAATCAAATCAATAAAAATGACGTGAACTAAACAAACCCTAAGTTTGAAAACTTAATCCTCTGATAATCACCCCTATTCCGACCTCTCCCGATTGGACCTCTAGTTTTTTACTCGAAAAGGGTGGCTTAACCAACGAAAGACAGCAAACCCGAAACCTATTCTAACACGCGCAATTTTTTATTTAAAAAAAAAAAAAAAAAAACAAGTGCTACATCGTATCGTATTTCTTACATTTGGTCCAAAAAAAACACCATAGTCAATCTCCCAACACTTTACTTGTCAACGAATCTTTCTCCTCCTAGATCTGCAATCCAATCTTCCCAATTCATGACATTCATCTGAATCAATCGATTCGCTGAGTCTAACGAGTCAGTGACTCAGCCATGGCGGACATCTCCGACTCAGCGGTGTCTATCCGAGTCCCCTATAAACACCTCAAGCAAACTGCTGATGTTGAAATGGTTGATTTTGATCATAATTCTCCCAACATTTCTAGGGTTGTTAATGGCGATTCGCCGGAAATTCACCGGCATTCGTCGGATTCGAGATCGGAGAAGAATAGTTTGATGAAATTGATACTCAGTTGTACGGTTGCCGCCGGTGTTCAGTTTGGTTGGGCGCTTCAGCTTTCTCTTCTCACTCCTTACATTCAGGTCTTTTTTTTTCCTTAATTGTTGTTATAAGTTCAGTGTAATGCTATTTTATATCATAATTGTATAATATTTTATGTGATTTTATGATTGTTATTAGAGATTGGAATTGAATTATTGTGGAATTAGGGTTAGGGATTGAAATTTCGTGTTTTTGTAGTGAGATTATGGAGTGTTGCACTGTTGCAGTGGATAATTGTGGTGGAATTGTGGAATGTTTGATAAGGAGTTGTTCCTTATTTTTTAAAGTTTTGTGGATGAAATTTGAGAAATTATGGTTTGGATTAGCTAGTTGAGGAATGAAGTGGTGAAAGTGGAATGGGATCACATGGCTTTGTCGAAAAGGTTGCCTCTTTGTTATTGTTGATAAGTATATTAGGTGACTCGTACTTCGTAGCTTTGTCCGCCCGATCGGGCGGACATTGCCCGGTCTGACCGGGCGGAAGAAGAAGAGGTGCCTGGCAAATTCGTTGAAGAAGCTGCTCTCGCGCCCGACCGGGCGAGCCTTCGCCCGACCGGGCGAGCCTTCGCCCGATCGGGCAGACCTTGCCCGGTCTGACCGGGCGGTGGGGGTTGGATACGTTGAAGCATTCGTATGGAGTTTTCTTCTCGCGCCCGATCGGGCAGACCTTGCCCGGTCTGACCGGGCGGAGAAGGAAAAATACGGAACGCGGATTTTGCGGTTTTAGGTTATCTTATTTTATTATCTTTTTGCCCAAGTATCTTTTAATTAGGGATTAATATAAAACCTCCCTAATATCAGTATTAGGGTTAAGAGAGACAGAGTGAGAGCCGTTCTTGAGAAATACAAGAATCATCTTTGTAATCTTTGCAGTTTATAGTGAAATCATTCGATCTCGGTGCCCGTGGACGTAGCTATCACATCGATAGTGAACCACGTAAATTCTTGGTGTTGTTCTTATTGTTTGCATTGAATTTCTTTATTGTTTTCTTGTTTGTTTACGACCTTTGCTTCCGCTGTCGCACAACAATTGGTATCAAGAGCTCAGGTTCAATCCTTGGAGAGTTTCTTGAAGATAACAATGGCAGGAGATTCAACAATAAGAATTGAGAAGTTTACCGGGAAAAATAGTTTCGGGCTATGGCAAATTAAGATGAAGGCTCTGTTAAAACAACAGCAGATATGGCGTCCGTTGGCTCCAAAGAGTACTACTTCGGAGTCAGGAGACGGACCGACTGACTCGCAGTTAGAAGTTATGGAAGAGAAGGCACACTCTACCATATTACTTAGTCTTGATGATCAAATCATCACGGAGGTTGCTGATCAGGAAACGGCGGCTGGATTGTGGCTGAAGCTGGAGTCATTGTATATGACTAAGTCGTTGACCAACAAATTATTACTGAAACAGCGGTTGTTTAGCCTCCGGATGCAGTCAGGTACTTCCTTACGGGAACATCTAGAAAAACTTAACTCTATTTTGCTTGATTTACGTAATTTAGATGTTAAAATTGATGATGAGGATGCTGCGTTGATTTTACTTGTATCTCTACCGTCTAGCTTTGAGAATTTTGTAGAGTCTTTTGTTGTTGGTAAGGATTCTATAACCTTAGAAGAAGTGAAGGCAGCACTTCATACTAGGGAACTCAGAATGAAAGCTACGAGTGATAATGGGGATAATGGTAGTGGGTTATTTGTTAAGTCCGGAAAGTCTAAAAAGAATAAGGGGTTTAACAAGGGGAACAATGCTGGGTCGGGTGCTGGAAACGGCAAGGATGGATCTAGTAAAACTACTACTAAAACATGTTATTACTGTAAAGAACCGGGTCACTTTAGGAATAATTGTCCGGTGAGGAAAAACAAGTCCCAGGCTGCTGTAGTTGAAGAGAAACCGAATGAGAGCTATAATTCAGAGGAAGATTTAGCATTAGTCAGTTCTGCTAGGTCTGATGATTTATCTGATAACTGGGTTCTAGATTCGGGGTGTTCGTTCCATATGTGTCCACGTCGAGATTGGTTTGATACATATGAACCTCGCAATGGGGGTATGGTTATAGTCGGTAACAATGCTCCATGTAAGGTCACAGGTATTGGTTCCATGAGGTTGAGGACTGTTGATGGGCGGAGGTTAACTTTGACTAATGTACGGCATGTTCCTGCTTTAGGAAAGAATCTGATTTCATTGGGTACCCTGGATGAATTGGGGTACAATGGTGTGTTTTCAGATGGGGAGTTGTGTATTTTCAGAGGTTCTGAGTTGGTACTTAAGGGTATCAAAAGGAACACCCTCTATGTTTTTGAGGGTGTTACACTGCCTAGTTCTGCGGTTTGCGCATCTGTATCTCACCAGGAGATGACTAAGATTTGGCACATGAGGCTTGGTCATATGGGGGAGAAGGGGATGCAGCTATTGTCCAAGAGGGGTCTTCTATCCGGGGTCAAGGTTGCCAACCTTGAATTTTGTGAGCATTGTGTGTTTGGTAAGAAACACAGGTCAAAGTTCAGCAAGGGTGCTCACATTACTGATGCAGTGCTCGATTACATCCATTCAGATTGCTGGGGTCCATCTAGAGTTGAAGGTATGGGAGGTTACCACTATTTTGTGTCATTTGTTGATGACAAGTCCCGATACACATGGCTTAGGTTGCTTAAGTCAAAGGATGAGGCCTTCAAAGTTTTCAAGCAATGGAAAGCTTTGGTGGAAAATCGACAAGGAAGGAAGATCAAGAAGCTACGAACGGACAATGGGCTAGAGTTTTGCAAAGACGAGTTTAATCAGTTCTGTGCAGATGAGGGTATAGGTCGGCATCATACTGTCAGGAAGACACCACAGCAGAACGGTGTAGCAGAACGGGTTAATCAGACACTGCTAGAGAGAGTTCGATGCATGCTCTCTAATGCAGGGCTTGGGAGGAGGTACTGGAGTGAAGCTGTGTTAACAGCTTGTTATGTCATTAATAGGGGTCCTCATTCTGGAATTGATTCCAAAATTCCGTTTGAGATCTGGAGTGGTAAGTTGCCTAATTTTTCGAATTTGAAGATTTTTGGTTGTGTTGCTTATTATCATGTTATTGAGGGTAAGCTGGATCCACGAGCCAAGAAGGGGTGTTTTGTTGGGTACGGGGATGGTGTGAAGGGGTTTAGAATTTTTTCACCTTCGGAGGGTCGGGTCATTCTTAGTAGGGATGTTACTTTCGATGAAAACACCATGTATTCAATTAAAAATGCAGAGATTTCAGATTTGAGAAGGGAAGGAGACAATTTATTACAGACAGATGGGGTACTTGAGGTACATCAGTCTACCATTGCTGATTTACCTCGGGTACAATATATTGATGATGATGCTGATGTTCCAGTGCCGGGTACTCCTGAACCTGAGATTACTCCTACTCATTCTAACTCTGGGGATGAGGTGGAGCAATCTAATCAGGGGTCATCTAGTCAACCTGACACCATTCTTGAGATGCCTAAACGAGTTATCAAGAAGCCTGTTAGATTGATTGAAGAGATGGAGGGAAGAAATTGCTGTGTTGATGCGATGACAGGTTATGCATTGAGTGTAGCTGATGATGTAGAGTCATTTGAACCTGCCACATATAAACAAGCAATTAGTTGTAGTGAGTCTGCGCAATGGCTTGCCGCAATGGGTGAAGAGATGCAGTCCCTTTACAAGAACAGAGTGTGGGAACTGGTAAAGGTACCGGAAGGGAGGAAGCTTGTGGGTTGTAAATGGATTTACAAGAAGAAAGAAGGGTTGTCGGAAACTGAGCAAATACGTTTTAAGGCTAGGCTAGTTGCTAAGGGGTTCAGTCAGGTAGAAGGGGTTGACTTTGTTGAGATATTCTCACCTGTGGTTTCGACATACTTCTATCCGTGTGTTATTGTCAATTGTAGCACATTTTGATCTTGAGCTGGAGCAGTTGGATGTTAAAACGGCCTTCCTTCATGGCGATTTGGAGGAGGAGATTCTGATGAAGCAGCCCGAAGGATTCGAAGCTCCTGGAAAGGAACACTATGCCTGCAGATTGCTAAAGTCATTGTATGGACCTAAGCAATCCCCCCGACAGTGGTACAAAAGGTTTGATTCTTTTATGGTTTCACAAGGTTTTGACAGGAATTCATATGATTGCTGTGTGTATCATAGTAAGCTGGATAATGGTTCCATGATTTATCTTTTGTTATATGTTGATGACATGTTGGTTGCCACAAAGAATAAATCTGATATTGCTAGATTAAAGGAGATGCTTAACTCGGAGTTTGACATGAAAGACTTGGGTGCAGCTAGGAAGATTTTGGGTATGGAGATCTACAGGGATCGGGCTAGAGGTAAGCTTTTCTTGACTCAGAAAAGCTACATTGAAAAGATTCTGTCTCGTTTTGGGATGGAAAAATCGAAGCCTATAAGTACGCCAACTACTGTTAGTTGTAAGTTGTCTTTGTCTATGTCACCTCAATCAGAGGAGGAGTTGTCTTATATGTCTAGAGTTCCATATGCAAACGCGGTTGGTTGTTTGATGTATGCTATGGTCTGTACTAGGCCGGATATTGCGCATGCTGTTAGTGTTGTAAGCAGGTTTATGGCTCGACCTGGGAGGGAACACTGGCAAGGGGTGAAAAGGATTTTTCGCTACCTGAGAGGGACAGCTGATATTGGTCTTGTGTACGGGAATGATAAGGAATGCTTGGTCACTGGGTACAGTGATTCTGATTATGCAGCTGATGTGGATACCAGGAGGTCTGTGACTGGTTATGTGTTCACTTTGGGTGGTTCTGTGGTTAGTTGGAAGTCTACATTGCAGTCATCAGTTACGTTGTCAACTACTGAAGCTGAGTATATGGCTTTAACTTCTGCAGCTAAGGAGTCTATTTGGCTCAAAGGCCTAGTAGGTGAACTGGGTATTGCACAGGATTTTGCTACAGTGTATTGTGATAGTCTAAGTGCGATTTGCTTAGCTAAAGATCAAGTACACCATGATCGGACGAAGCACATTGATGTCAGGTATCATTTCTTACGTACTGACAAGAGGATTAAGGTGAAGAAGATTGGGACTGCTGACAACCCGGCTGATTTCTTCACTAAGCCTGTTCCGTTTAGCAAGTTTAAACATTGCTTAGACTTGCTAAATATTGATTACTACGTGATGTAGTAGGCCCTGAGGGGCGAAGTTGGGGAGCTCCTGGTGTAGGTGTGTTGGCATTAAGGTGGAGCTTGCCCGGGGCTTGTGATGCAGGTGGAGCATTATGAGTTGTTATACTTGGAGACGAGTATGTGATGGGTCTTGGTTGAAGACTTATCGGGATGTATGGCTTATGCATGAGTCTTGCATCGGGTTTGGCTTGAGATGTTTTTTCACTATGTCTTGATGGGGTCGTTTGCTGACTACGAGTTCTCGTCAAGGTGGAGATTGTTGATAAGTATATTAGGTGACTCGTACTTCGTAGCTTTGTCCGCCCGATCGGGCGGACATTGCCCGGTCTGACCGGGCGGAAGAAGAAGAGGTGCCTGGCAAATTCGTTGAAGAAGCTGCTCTCGCGCCCGACCGGGCGAGCCTTCGCCCGACCGGGCGAGCCTTCGCCCGATCGGGCAGACCTTGCCCGGTCTGACCGGGCGGTGGGGGTTGGATACGTTGAAGCATTCGTATGGATTTTTCTTCTCGCGCCCGATCGGGCAGACCTTGCCCGGTCTGACCGGGCGGAGAAGGAAAAATACGGAACGCGGATTTTGCGGTTTTAGGTTATCTTATTTTATTATCTTTTTGCCCAAGTATCTTTTATTTTAGGGATTAATATAAAACCTCCCTAATATCAGTATTAGGGTTAAGAGAGACAGAGTGAGAGCCGTTCTTGAGAAATACAAGAATCATCTTTGTAATCTTTGCAGTTTATAGTGAAATCATTCGATCTCGGTGCCCGTGGACGTAGCTATCACATCGATAGTGAACCACGTAAATTCTTGGTGTTGTTCTTATTGTTTGCATTGAATTTCTTTATTGTTTTCTTGTTTGTTTTCGACCTTTGCTTCCGCTGTCGCACAACAATAATAATAATAAAAATCTTAATAAAATGAACTGCAACTGTTCCATGTACAGTAGGAACCACATATGTACCATGATACCATCCATGGTATAATTTTAGTATTTTACTATTTTAGATACCTTAATACGCAAGGTAGAATTTGAAATTTTACAGCTTATGTAATTCTGTTGATAACTCATAAAACCCAAATAAGTAATGCTGCTATAAAAAATAGTTCTGCAGAAAGTTTGAGACGAAAAAAGAAATTAATCCAGAGTTGACCTACTACTTTTGAGTGTGTGCTCTTTTTTTCAGTCTGCTGGTTGATCTATCTGATCATTTATGCCCTTTCAGTAAATAGTAAATTCATGTTTTCATCTTAAGTAAGAGATAAAAGTGAAAATGTCATGTTGAATCATACTCTCTCTGTCTCTATTTGTTCTTTTTAATTGAAATTTTGAGACGTAGAAAAAGTCAAAGTAGGAAGAACATATAGAGACGAAAGGAAGTATCATTTTATTTACTCGTATTGCACCTTTGTAGCTTAGACCTTGCTTCCAGTCCAGCTTTTAGATGTATGAGGCATTTTTACTTGTCATTAGTTCAGCAAATGTGATTATTAACGTAGTTCGTATCAAATTAGGGTAAATCCAATCATTTGTCTATGATCCTGTTACTCTGATAGAATCATTTATGTGCGCCCTAATTACACTACCATTTTGTTCTTTAAAGCCTAACCTTAGACTAGAGGTGCCAAAGTGGTCTTTCGGATCATATTCCATTTGGTCTAATATTGTTTGAGTCGCATTTTGAGTGAATAGTCAATGGTTCGAGTATGGTTTGTTTTAGATCAATTTTGGAATGAATCATCTTCATACCTATTGACTATTAATTTTCTACTCTGTGAAAAACCAATCTAAAGCTCCAAATAATATCAAGTGATACTGATTTTGCGTAGGTCTGTGTTTAGGTAAGATAATCGGATACAAGTTAGTTCCATCAAATCTTATTACAATCCGTTGTAAATTGATACTCTATTACATACTTGCTATCAATCTTGATTCCCTTAACCATACAATATCGTGTTATTACAAGTATTACACTAGTCAGTAGCATACATTGTTTCCCGCTTTCATGACAATTGATTACAAAAAAATCTGAATCTAAGTATCTAACAGAGTAACGGCAGATATCAAATGTAAAAAGTTAATCAAAGAATGTGTGAACGCCTATAATAATACTGTTCTAATGCTCACCACCTAGCATACATATTCTTCTGTTGTTTTATAAAGTAACTGATGATAAATCAGCTCGTTCCAGCATCTGGAACACCGGGAAGACACCAATGACTGCAATCTTCTGACGATCCCTTCTTTCCTGGGTTTTTCCCATACTTGGAAGGATGACCATCAATCCTATATGACGATAATCCTGTTACATTCACAAATGTAACAGAAGTTTTCATCGTATTGATGACCTCCCGAGCAATATGATCTTTATCAAGATTGTCTATGTACATTTCATTTAGTGGCCTCCTTGCTTCTCTACAATGCCCGCCAGTATTCCATTGCCCTCCTCTGTTCAGCAAACCAGACAGGTTGTTAAAGTGAAAAGGTTCACTGCAACCTTTGATGCACATACTCTTATGTAAGTTATATGTTAGTGTAGAGAACCAACCTGAAATGAGCTGGTGCTGTACTTCGAAAGAAAACCTGGGTTGTGTGAGGATTTATATATCTATCGACCCATGTCGCCCACGTCAGAAGAGCTTTTTTGTAAGCTGCTATAGCATCAAGGTGTGGATAAACTTGCTTACCTTCCTGGTAATAGTTAATCCTTCATGCAATTGCATTGTTTAGTACAAATTCAGAAAGGCATAATAGAAAGTCCTAATTCGTACATAAGATACTAATAACTTTGAGAGAATTGAGACAATCCTTAACGAAAGTCTTAAATTATTACTCCACTTGGAATCAGTAATCACATTGTCACAATCCCTTGTGATTCGGGGGAAAATAAATCCTTTCGATGTTTTCATTCCCTTCCCAATCATAATTGTTGCTATTTTAGGAGATGTGACAATTTTATTATAAATGCGATTCATAATTCCTAATAGTGCTGATGCTTTCCAATCTGAACTCAACAAGTATTAAACAGTCTATTTCAATATTTCATAAAAATTAACTCACCCTGCTTTTGTCTTGAAATGAGTCCACCAATTTCCAGTGTTAAAGATGAAGATATCAGCTCCTCTCCATTTTGCTGAATCTCTATTTATGCTATCAATTCGCAAACTTTCCTTACGCTTCCTACCCATCCTCACCTTGCTTCACGCACTAAGAAATGGGTCACATAGAATTCAACTGTGCACTGATAATCCTAAATTGCCAAATCACCAGAGTAATAATCAGCTCAGATATTCTATGAAAACTAAGGAAACGAATCGAAACAAGGAGGATCAATTTATAGAAACACAAAAGTACTGAAGGAGCTGAGTACATACCACAAATTTGAAACTATAAGCCCCTCTATTCTTAGTAATCCTTCGACCTCGTGTCTCATACACCCTAGTGGGATCTTTAACAGCACTCGTCAATAAACAAAGCAATGATTCCCATTGATTCCTATTAATTGAATCACCAGCAAAGACTAGCCTCTTTCCTCTAATCAATTCCAGCATATTTGTTGCATTGAACCTAACATTTGAATCAAAGAGTATTATTTTCAAACAGTCCAAATCCTAGCTTAGCAATTAGCACATACAGCTACCATACAAAATCAAAATTTCTGTTTTACCTACAAAATAAACATCTACAATTCCTTGGATCAAAATGTCATAAAACACGAAAACGCTTCATAAAATACTCGAGTCTAACACTTGAACACGTACTCATTTCGTAAACAACAATGCAAGTCCGAGTAACAACTTAGCTTTCATTTACAAATGATTGCAAAAGGGATTATCAATTACAAATTAACAATACCTTGGAATGTCACAATCTTGAGGTTGCCATCTCCACTTCATGTAATCTTTGTCCCACCTCCCATTTCCTTGGCAACTAATCAAAAGTTAGTTTTTGCCCTTCATTTAATAACAAATAAATCTATTATTAGTGATCACTTGAATTAAAATCATATTAGCCCTAAATCAAACTATTAATTATCTTATTAGACGTGATTTCAAGTACAAATTCCTTTTAAACCTGCAAAAAGGGGCGTGATCAAGCAATAACAATCAATCATGAATAATCAAGTAACATAATTATTGACACAACAAATCATCATCATAATCAAAATCATAATCGATATAATCATAATCTCATCAAACATGATTTATAGCAAGATCCTAGGCTTACTAAACGGATTAGTAACAAACCCTTGCATGTCACTAATAATAAAGATCAAAGCATTAACCTAAACATGATACTAGAAACATGATATTAGAAATATTAATTAACACCCTAAACATAATACTAGGAATTAAAAAAATAATATTAGGGAGATCAAATTACTCACTTTGATGTCTCGTATTATCTCTTTCTATCAAAACAATACACATGTTAGTAACTTCAAGAAAGATTAAATCAAATAAATCAAGATTTGGGACCAAGCCCTCAGAATTATCAACCTTTCACGTCGAAGTCAAAGGCAACTTCGAGATTGGCTAGAGATATTCAAGGCTCGTGAAGGAGGTATGGTGTTTGCTTGGGAAAAAAGAATATCAAGAAGGTGTTGGGATGTGGTTAGGCTAGGCTAAGAAAATAAAGAATCAAGAGAGAGAAAGAATTAGAGAAGGGATCTGATGATGATCGTTGGTGATCAAGCTTGTTGATGATTGAAAATGGGGTGAAACGACCTCTATTTATAAGTAAAAAAGAGGGTCGAAGGATCAGAAAAGAGTCAGAAATTAAATCAAAGTAAAACAGGTTCCATCGCGGCGCGACAGCCTTGTCACGACTCGATGACCCTGCAATTTTGCGAATTTTGTTTTTTTTTTTTTATAACTTTTGATCCAGAAATTGGAATAAGATAAATAATATACCGTTGGAAAACTCTGGAAGTCTACTTTCCAACACAATTAGAATCAAATTGATATCTTTTGTAGAATAAAATATATGGTCGAAATAGTGGGATAGTGTCAATTTTGGATAGAGTTTGGTATTTTATTCATATCTTTTTCGTTATAGCTTGGAATTGGGATTATGACATATCATTGAAAAGATAATTTCAAGGGATATCCAACCATCCAAGATTTGGATAAAAATTATGAGGCAAAAAAATCATATATGAACGTCTTTGAATTCAAATAGAATAAGGATTTTCAAAAGAGAAGTTTTATTCAATTTCAAACTCTTTGATCTTTATCTTTCGAAAAGGATAGATTAGAACCATATAAAGACTTCTAGAAGTTCCTAATGAATCCTAATTGGTTTAGGAGTGGGATTAAGGTATTGGACCCTCCACATGATCATTGGGTCGTAGGTATGATGGACCTAGGTCCGGTTTGGACTCGTTTTAGTATTTTGGCCATAACTTATTCGTTATAAGTCGTATTTGGGCTTATAATATATCGTTGGAAATTTCTTTTCAAGCCCCATACAACTAAACAACAATTGGACCAGAATCATGGACCAAAATAACTGGTTTGGACGATTTTATAAAGATGACACGAAATGGATGATTTTGAGGGACACGAAATAAATGATTTTGGGTTAAAACATTTTAGGAAAGGTTATAAATGGTCAAGGCTAAAGGGAATTCACGAGAATCTTCAACTCTTCACCTAACTCGATAATCAAAGACGTGAAAGGTACTCATCATTGGGTTTGGTTTTTGGGGAGACATAATCAGGTGTCTACACACGGGCTCTATGTACACTACTAGAAATAGGCTTATTTCCGACGAAATTGCTCCGACGGAATAAAATTCCCTCGCAAAATTCAAAATTTCCGATGGAAATCGGAGTTGTTGGAAAAATCCGTCGGAATATTCAGGTTCCGACGGAATATTCCCTCGGAATCTTCAAGTTCCGAGGGAATATTCCGTAGGAAAATAATTTCCGACAGAATATTCCGTCGCAACCTGGATATACCGAGGAAATAATTTCCGTCGGAAGGCAACAACAATTAAAAAAATAAGGCGAGTTGCGACAGAAACAGAACAGCAACAGAACCAGAAACCAGAGAGAAAAAGGAAGAGCGAGAAAGAGGAAGAGGAAGAGAGAGAAAGGGAGAAAGAGAGAGAGGGAGAAGGAGATCGACGCCGGCACCACCATCCCGCTGCTGTACCGCCGCTGTTCCGCCGCCGGTAAGTGTAGCATTTTTGGTTTAATTTTATTTTTTTTACAATTTTGAGGAAAACCCTAACCACCACCATGTCACCTAGGGCTTACCGGAGTTCAACAGAACCACCCCCGAATTTTAGCACAACCACCAACACTCACAGCCGCCGC
Organism: Chenopodium quinoa; assembly: GCF_001683475.1. Classification (NCBI taxonomy): domain Eukaryota; kingdom Viridiplantae; phylum Streptophyta; class Magnoliopsida; order Caryophyllales; family Amaranthaceae; genus Chenopodium; species Chenopodium quinoa. The sequence goes on from NW_018743292.1 coordinate 10,672,471, forward strand.
AGTTGGATAGTGGTAAGTGGTGTTTGTTTGTTTGGTTTTTTTTTCGGGTTTTTTGGGTGTTTTTTCTTAATTTTTTTTTTGGAGTTGTTACTAACAACCACCAACCCCACTTGAACACCCGCTGGCCAGTTTGCAACCATCACGCCCCCCAGCCGCCGCCGCCAGTAGGTACTCTTCCCCTTTTTTTTTTTGTTTATTTTTTAATATAAGTTCACATCATTTATTCATTTTTTTATACAAAATGCAAGCATAAACTTAAAAGCTAAAATTATAAATTTAGTTTATACTTTTATTTTTTGTTTGTAATTTGAATATTTGTAGGATTTGTAGCTTTACTTGGTTCTTTGGCAATAACAACTTCAGATCTACAGGTTAGAGAGTATTTAAAAGCTAAAATTATAAATTTAGTTTATACTTGGCATGTTAGTGACTAATGGTGTGTAGATATATGTTAGTTTATTATTGTTTTTAGTTATTGTATTTACAATTTGTTGTATTTATATTTTAATTTGTTGAAATATTTGAAATGAATGTGTTATGATATGTTAGTTTAGTTAAGTTTATTTAAGTTTAGTTTTTAATTATTGTATTATAACATGTTAGTTTAGTTTGGTTTAGTTTAGGGTAATAATGTATGTTAGTTTAGTTTATTTTAGTTTAGTTTAGTTTAGTTTATTATTTTAGTTTAGTTTAGTTTAGTTTAGTTTAATAAAGTGTATGTTAGTGTATTTAGTTTAATATTTTTGTTTGATATAATGTTTAATATAATATTTAATAAGCGTGCTTATTTATTTGCTTAGTTTAGTTTAATTATGATATATCTCTGTTTAGTAAAATGCATGTGTCCTTCACTTTATATATATAATAAATGAATCATTTGCATAATCATATGCCTAGATACCCGTTCAAGGCATACACATTAGGAGTATGTCTTGAATAGTCCCCGGTTGGGACTGTCCTTGTACGCTTATTCTCACTTAGGTGGTGAATGTAAGCCTTGTTTTTTATTCTAGGGAAAATCCTGCCTTTTCATGCATTTCTCTACCGTGTTCTCTAGGTACATATGTAGGTGTGTTTAATCGCCTACATCGTGTACTTGGAGAACTGTAGGGAAATGTTGGCGGTTTTTCCATAGAATTGAAAACCTGGGTTACATTCACTAGTGAAAATAAACGTACAAGGATGGGTTAGGTTGGAGTGATAAGGATCCTTTGGAAGCATTTCAAATCTCATTTGCATTTTCATAACGCTTTGGTGGATAATGACTACGAAATACGGTTTATGACTAATGTGATTGTACATATGCGTGAGCTGTGTAGAAGTTGTAATCATGAAACGAAGAGAACGTAGCTGGATGTATGAAAGGATGGTTGGGCAAAGTATTAATCCAGAGTTCGTGAAAGGGGTTGATGAATTCATTCAGTACGTCACAGATTATCCCGAGAGTAATAACCCGAATGAAGTTAGGTGTCCATGTGTTAAATGTAAGAAAAAACGCCTTTGGGATGCGTATACAGTTAAAATTCATCTGTATCGCAAGGGTTTCATACCTAACTACTATGAGTGGATGTGTCACGGGGAAGGGTATCCGGGAGTTCCCGAACGGCGGTCGAATGAATACCGTGACATGGTTTTCGATGCTTTTGGTCATAGTCAAGATCAGGGGCACTCAGATCAGGCTAGTGTTTCATCAGAGGAGGAGCCTAATGCAATAGCTAAGCATTTCCTGGATTTGTTGAAAGCTTCTGAAGGGCCATTATACGAAGGGAGTTCTTTGTCTGTGTTAGAGATGGCCGCTAGAATCACTAGTCTAAAGTGTGAGTATAATTTGCCTCACAGATGTGTTGATGGGTTTGCTTCTTTGCTAAGTGAGGCGATTCCGAACAACAGCCATATGGCCGACACTTTCTACGAGGTGAAGAAGATTGTGAAGGGGTTGGAATTGTCCCATCAAAAGATTTATGCATGCCCGAAAGGGTTTATGTTGTTTTGGAAGGATGATGCTCAGCTGTCTACATGTAGGGTGTGTGGCAGCGACCGATACAAGCAGACTTCCAAAGGTAGCCTAGTGCCTTTGAATGTTCTGTTTTATTTCCCGATCACACCTAGGTTGCAAAGACTGTTTGCAACCAAGAACATTTCGGAGGAAATGACATGGCATTCGAAAAATCCCCGAGTTCAAGGCACAATGGCACACCCTAGTGACAGTGAAGCTTGGAAACACCTCGATAGTCGCTTTCCAGAGTTTGCTTCCGAGCCTCGTAATGTGAGACTTGGCTTGTGTACAGATGGTTTTGCTCCTCATGGTAAGTTTGGGGGACAATATTCTTGTTGGCCTGTCATTTTGACCCCTTATAACTTGCCTCCCTCAATGTGTATGAAAAGACAATTCATGTTCCTTTCGTTTCTCGTTCCTGGTCCTAAAAACCCTAAGGGCAACTTGGATGTTTACATGCAACCGTTGATAGAGGAGTTGAACTATTGTGGGAAGTTGGCGCGGCTACTTGTGATATTTCGATGAAACAGAATTTCAATCTTCGAGAAGCCATCCTATGGACCATTAGTGACTTCCCGGCTTATGGCATGTTGTCTGGTTGGGCCACAACTGGTAAGAAAGCTTGTCCACATTGCATGTAGAAGAGCAAAGCATTTTGGCTCGAACATGGTTGTAAAGTTTCTTGGTTTGATTGCCACCGGCAATTCCCTCCGACAGATCACCCTTTTCGGAACAGTAAAACTGCATTTTGTTAAAACAAAGTAGAGAAAGGTGCCTCTCCGCACATCATGTCAGGAGAAGAGCTGTGGGAATGTGTTAAGGACATTCCGAAGGCTACAGATGGACCCGATTCAATTAAAAGGGTGAAAAATGAAAAGAAGGGGTGGTACAAGCAAAGCACCCTGTGGGAGATCCCATATTGGAAGCATCTCCTCATTCATCACAACTTATATGTCATGAACATTGAGAAGAACTTCTTTAATCAGTTAATTCACACTGTAATGGATGTGAAAAAGCATACATGTGACACGCCATCAGCTCGGAATGACATTGTTAGATATTGTAAACGTCCCCAGCTTCATCTTCAAGAGGATGATAGAGGAAAAGAGGTCATTCCAAAGGCTCCATTCGCTCTTGACAAGGCTCAGAGAAAAGTTTTATGTGAGTGGGTTAAACAGTTGCGGTTTCCTGATGGTTACGCCTCCAATTTGAGCAGATGCGTCGATTTGCAAGCATGTAAGCTCCACGAAATGAAAAGCCATGACTGTCACGTGTTCATGGAGAGGTTGTTGCCCACTGCTTTGAGGGAATTGCTCCCTTGCCATATTTGGAATGCAATTATAGAGATCAGCCAATTCTTCCGCGACTTGTGTTGCTATACAACATCAGTTAGTGACATGGAGCGATTGGAGAAAAACATAGCTGAGATCCTCTGCAAGGTCTTCCCTCCTGCATTCTTTAACTCCATGGAGCATTTGCCTATACATTTGCCGTATAAGGGAAGTTATGTGGTCCTGTACAATACAAATGGATGTATCCCTTCGAAAGGTAAATCAAAGACCCTTATTTCACATCCTTTGTTTTACATCCTAATCACTTGTTCATACAGTTACATAACTATAATTGCAGATTCCTCAATCATTTGAAACGGAAAATTGGGAACAAGGCTCGAGTTGAAGGTCCATATGCAATGCTTATCTCATTGAAGAGATAGCAAACTTCTGCTCCAATTACTTTCAGTCGACAGTTGACACTAAAACTCGAGATCTTGGTCGAAATGTGAATGCCGACGTCGAGTCCACATTGGACGACGCTGAAATACCAGAGTTGTTCATGGAGGATAGTGGTCGTGTGTCAAATGAGGGTAAAACTCGGTTCTTAGATGACAAAGAACTCGAGTGTGCACATTTGTTCGTGTTACGAAACACCGTCATTCTTGGCGAATACGAAAGGTATATTAGGTTTAGGTATTCAGTGTATTCGTATTTACGAACAATTACAATGATGACTTTGTAGATTTACATTGTGTGTTTGGCCTCGTAGGAAGTTTGAGGACTACATTCTTAGTACTCGACCTTTCCTGCGTAGAGAAGAAGTCATGGAGAATTTCGAAGCTGAATTCTCTTATTGGTTTCATAACAAGGTTTGATGATCCTAAGGTTCAGAGTGCGGTATCTGGTACGATTACTGGATACTACCGAGCCCCTTGGAGGAACTTTGGAGAAGTTCCTGATGCTACAAAGGAACATTAGTGGAACTTGTTCAGCGTATGATATTTTTTGGTCTTGGTTAATACATGTTTTAGTTATTGTATTGATTTAGTTTTGTTTATAACTTTTATATTTTATCATTTGCAGGCACAATTCAAATGGGCACCTCAGCTTAACGAGCAAGTGAAGCTCACATTTCGGAGTAGGGCAGCAACACGCCTGCGTGACATGTTCCACACCATCACGCACAAGATGAATGGCGCCAAGCCAAGTTGGCTGAGTGAGGAGATCCACAAGGAGATTATGGACATTGTTGCCACGGATCCAACTTACAAGGCGAGGTCAGCGCAAAATAAGAAGAACAGAAGGGGCAGTTCTATGGAAAATCCCATCCAAGGGACCCACTTTCAGGGTTCGTTGTCAGCTGTCCAACATGCAAAAAGGATGGTAAGTTTATTTATAAAGATCTTATATTAGAAGGCATTTTTGTGTATTTCAATGTAACAAGGGTGTGACATGGTTAACGTTTATTCCAATTTTTTTTGTACCAAAGGCGGCGAAGAACAAGGGCCAGCTACCAACAGCTCCCGAGCTGTTTCTAAAGACACACTTCAAGGAGCTGCCTGGGAAAGGCACAGTGCCAGTAAACCCCACAGCTAAGGAAATTGCGGTAACAAATTCCCTAAACTTAGTTCCTTGGTTCATTATTCATGAATATGGTACTGAAAACTTAGATTCTTTGTGCGTTTTTGTCATTTCAAGCCCTAGACACCTTAAACTATCAACAATTGACATGTTAGAAGGAGTAATGATAACATTATTTAAGAAATGAAGAAATTGGGCAACATAGAAGGCACTGAGGCCATATCTGGTGCGTTTTCAATCAATATGGCACCCAAAACTTAATGTGTTGGTTTTTTTTGTCATTTCAAGCCCTAGACACCTTAAACTATGTACATTTGACATGTTTGGATGAGAAATGAGAACATTAGCTAAGAAAGAGAGAAAATGGGCAACATAGAAGTCACCGAGGCCATACTTGGTGCGTTTTTCATCAATATGGCACCCAAAACTTAATGTCTTGTTTTTTTTTTTTTTTTTTTTTTTTGTCATTTCAAGCACTAGACACCTTAAACTATGTACATTTGACATGTTTGGATGAGAAACATTGGCTAAGAAATAGAGAAAATGGGCAACATAGAAGTCACCGAGGCCATATCTGCTGCGTTTTCAATAAATATGGCACCCAAAACTTAATGTGCTGGTTTTTTTTTTTGTAATTTCAAGCCCTAGACACCTTAAACTATGTACATTTGACATGTTTGGATGATAAATGAGAACGTTAGCTAAGAAACAGAGAAAATGGGCAACATAGAAGTCACCGAGGCCATACTTGGTACGTTTTTCATCAATATGGCACTCAAAACTTAATGTCTTGGTACCCAAAGCTTATTTATATAACTTACTAACTCGTTTGTTTCTTTTCATATGTTTATCTTGTAGGAGACCTACCAAAAGAAGGTTGAGGAGGCTAGCACTCAAAGGATTCAAAAGAGTCCGAATGAGCTGTACTGGGAGACCATGGGTGGTCGGAACAAAAAAGGACGTGTGAAGGGACTTGGCGGAAGTGCTGACCTTTACTCTGGCAGCCAGATGGGTCGACTTTCCACATCTTCCCAGCAGTACACGCCCTCCCTTGTTTCTCAGATGCAGGATCAGATGAAAAACAGGGTGCAGGCTCTTCGGGAAGAAATGGAACTCGAGATGGAAGCCCGAGTTCAAGCCTCAGTAAGAGCCCAAATGGAAGAAATGGAGAGGAGGTTGGAACAGAGGATGATGAGTCAACGACACATGTTCCACCTTGCGACCTCCAGCTCGAGATCCCAGGGACGACGACCCGGGTAGTGGTGGAGCAGGCCAGGGCACTCCCGCAGTTGCTTAGCTTTAATTTACGTAGTGTTTATTAGTACTAATTTTAGATTACATTATTTGGCTGTACACATTGGAAATAGTATATATATGTATAATTATTTTTGCACAAAAACCAATAATTTTATTCTGTCGTAATATTAGAAGCAGGAAGTACAGGTATCAAAGGGTAGCAATGTGGCGTAGGAAAATAGTCAAGCGTGAAATAGTTCCGTCGTAATTTCCGTCGCAAAGTTCCTACGGATTTGAAATCCATCGCAATGTGTATAAGGTTCCGACGGAATCCTCCGTCAGTAGTTTGCGACGGATATTTCCGTAGGAAAGTTGCCTGCTTCCTACGGAAAATTCCGTCGGAAGGAGCTTAGCTTTCGACGGAATATTCCGTCGGAAGGTTAGACGGTTCCGACGGAATATTCCGTCGGAAGCAGGCCCCTTCCGATGGAATTTTGTCCGTCGGAAGCTTGCGACGGACTTTCCATTTTAGTCAAACTTAGGCTCCGACAAGTTATAATCCGTCGGAAATTCCGTCGGCATGGAAGTTTCCGACGGAAAATCCCTCGGAAGAAGCCAAAATTCCTACAAAGTGAAATACGACGACCTGTTCCGACGGAATTCCGTCGGAAACTGCCATTTCCGACGGAATTTCATGGTTTTTCGACGGATTTGTTCCGTCGTAGATAAGCTGTTTTCTAGTAGTGGTATAGAAGATGGGCACAACTACATGAGCCTATAATATTTTTTTTTCTTGGTTTATTCTAAGTATGATGCACTTGATCATGAAACGTGTTGGCACAACATGTGAGCCAACATGTATGGTACAAGACTGCATGCACTTCTAAATATATATTTTAAATTATTGATGAAACTTAAAAGTATAAGCTCTAAAGTGGCTTATTGAAACTTATTTTCATGAAATAATTGAGATTTGGTAAAAATGGATATTGTCGAAGTATATTTTGACATGCAAGGGTAACGAAAGGCGGTAAGGATGCAAAGAAATACAATATCGATATCTAATTTTAGAGGTTAATAATTTAATATGAACAAAATCCCTTTATGCTAAATAATTATTCTTATGTACGATATTAAGGTCGAGGATAACTTGTGTGTAAAAACGTAAGTGTAGTGAAAATACGTACGAGGTATATATATGGGAGATTGGGAGGTACATGGCTATGCCATATACTCAAACTCAAGAACTTTGTTTAGTCATTAAAAATCAATACTCAATTATATGTACGTTAATTTTAGTACCATCCACGTATGTAGTATCAATACCCTTAGTATAAAAGGCTTTATTTAGATTCGGAATTAAAAAAAAATAAAAATTCAACTGATAGACGACTTTTGCGCAACTTTACGGGCCCCATAAGACAAAAACAAATGCAAATGAAGTCAAGTAAGAAAGTTGTCCCTCAAAATATATCACCTCTCCGCTAACCGCATCTATCGACTATTATGTTGGTGATTGAAGCGATAATATGGGCATGTGGCAAACTACGATATTCTAGTTCTAAGATCCTTTTTTCATCAAACAATTATTGATTGCCTTTTTCTTTGTTCGAGACTCCCTTAGTTCTTTCCTTTTCATGCAAGTTTGCCACTTTACTTTCTTTGTCTTTTTTATATATTGTTCAATTTTTGGAAATTTTACGACAACATAAAAGGCTATGAATCTAAACAATGGTAAACCGTGAAAAATTTAATCCAAACAGACAAGTAAGTTTTAGTTAGTTTTGAGTATTTTCTAATAACAAATGGAATACAAAGTATAATAGTAAATGGGTAAAAATTGCATAGGATTCAATAAAAATCAGGTGATGAATCATTCTGTCCGATTTTGAGTACAAAACTATTTAACTTCATAAGTGATATAAACGCCCATTTCGCCTTAATATGGATTACTATGAGATAAATTATAATGGAGTATTGTTGATCAAATTTGATTAAAAGAATAATGTATTTCCTCAATTCTTTTTATTTAACTCATTTACAATCTCAAGTGATCCTATTATAAATAATATTTAATACTTTTACGATAAATTTTACTTTATAAGTCATATAAGATCTTTTACAGATATTTAATATAGTTACAAATTAGAGTGTAAATCAAATAAGTTGATCAGAAAAATCCAATATGAGTAAATTTCGCCAGATAAAAATACAAAAATGCATGCATGCATCTCCATTCCTCAGATCCACAACCCAAACTCTCACCGTTAAGCTGCCCTGTAGGCAGCGGTTCGAGTGATGCGATGCGGCATGCACGGGTCAAAATATTAAAAGATGAGTACGTTACTCTGAAAGCAAACCCAAAAAAAAAATGTTATACTCAACTTCGTATATCGTTAGATAGAGCCGAGTGAGTACTGATCCTGACTCGTCAACATATGAAGTTAGAGAATTTCAGGCATAAATGTTTGTCTTGGGTAACCCACATTTTGTTATGTAAGTGTTGGGTTCAATTTCCAACATTTATTAAATCATTTATAAACTCATACAAGTAATTATTTTATTACAAAGTTTTTGCAATATCAAACTCTTACAAAATTTATTAATCTATTTGCTTCTTTCATATTTGCTCTTCGTCGGAATTAACTGACAATCCCTTTTCTAGCGTAGATCTTTATATCATCTGCAACCTCAAGATTTTGGGCTTAACAATTTATTATAGATCTGACGTACTATCTATTATTTTAATACATATATGGAGTAACTTTTAGGAATCCTTTTTTATTTTTGTATTAAGAGATAAGGTTGGGTTTTCGATTTATTTTCCTTAAAGAAATTAAGAACTTAAAATATGTAGAACTTGGAAAGTCTTCAACTTGAAATACAAACCAACAAAAAAGTTTGGTTAGTAAAAGATCTAATGACCCCCTTTTTTTCATAGAAATAAAGAAAAAATCTTAAAAATTTTCTCTCTTCTCTCTCTTCAAATCTAGCCATCATAGTTAAACTTAGAGGTTGTCATCAATTTTTATCGATAGTAAGCCCCAAATTCTTCTTTAATTTAATGTTCTTAGCCAATAAACATCAACAACAGTATGGTGATTATAGTTAGTCCCTCCATGTAGGGTTTAGTCAGTTCCCTAATGGTGGGATGTTTAGCTTAGTATTGTTTGTTTGTATGTTTTTCGTGTGTGCAGGGATACAAATTTGAATGATTCGTCTTGCAAATTTGTGGAATTGCGAGTCTGTTGGCATAAGGGTGCAGATTTAAAAGATTCGTCTTGCAAATTTGCAGATCTTTTTCACTTTTGCGACTATACATCAATGGAGTTCTGTCAAGAACGATGCAGAGATATCTAAAATTATCTAAGAGCAGTTCAGAAGCGATGCCATTAGTTTAGGGGTTTTTAATTCTTGTATTGAGAATTTAGATCTCTTAAAGGATGATTGTAAGTGCCGAATTGATATTATTATTTAATGAAATCACCCCTCCTATTTCATTAAAAAAAAGGTCTAATAGGAATAAAGGATCGATAGGTCTTACCACAATACCGAAAAGAATAAATCATACGAAGTACATAATACTAAGTAAAAAGTAAAATGTTGTTTCAAGTATATGTTTAAAAAATAATCGGGATGAACATTTATATGATTGAAATCGATCTTTTCACGTTAAGCTATCTAACAATCTTTTTGAATGGTGACCCCAACAATACATCCATGCCAAACTCAAAGACTTCTTAATGTGGGGTTAGCTAGGTGTGTTTTATTCATTTGATTTTTACTTATTTGAACTAAGATTATTTTCTCTTTACGTAATATTAATGACTTAAGTTATTTTTACTGATATTCGATTATATTTACTGAATTAAATTTTATATTGCTAAATTGTAATTGATTTTACTGAATTATTTTTTCTAAACCTAAGCTAATAATAAAATTGATTTGATATTATATTTATTATGTAAAACTACTAAATCTTATTAATAAAAAATTATACTATTTAACTCAATTTATTTTTATATAATTAAATGGTTTTTTTTTTAACTAAACTTACTTAGGGCACATATTTCAGGTGTAATAAGTTCAGATAAGTTTAGTTAAGTTCAAATAAGTTCGGTTCAGGAAAAATAAGTTCTAATAAGGGTTACCCAATACAAACTACAACTAAAATAAGTTCAAAAAAGGTCTAATAAGATAAGATAAGTTCAGATAAGTGAAAATCGGGTGACTAGAAAACACCCTTATTTTCGTTGAATTGAACTTCTTTTTTAACTTACTTTATATTACTTAGTATTATTAATATATGGTGAAGAGAAAAGAGTCTTAGTTGTAAATTAAAATTGGATATTCATCATTAGCTCTCATTTTAACAAAATTCTTTTCTAAAACTTATCTTACCTAAATTAATTAAACCACCCCCATCTAAACTAATCAGCTTAAATTTGCTGTAATAATAACAATAGGATCTTAGGCCTTATCCTCTTTACCTTATATTCAAATAATATTCATTCAAATTATTTAATTAAGTTCAGTAAAAATAATTCAATTCAGAAAAATAAGTTAAGTTTAATAAAAAAAATTAATCAGTAAATCAATCATCAGTAACTTTAAGAAAACAAATATATCAAATCAATAAAATAATTTTATTTCAACAAAAATAAGTTTAGCGAACAAATATAATAGGGATCAATAAAAAAATTACATTTTGATCAATAAAAATAATTTAATTTCAATAACAGCAATTTAAGTTCAATAAAAATAATTTAATTCCAGTAAAATTTTGGTGATGAACGAACATGACTTAAAAACAATACAAGGTAAGAAATTTACTGCAACACGCATATTATTATTATATTGAACTTAACAAGGTGCCATATTATTACTCAAGCACGTAATTTTGATGATTTGTATTTTACATATATGACATATACATGATATAAACTAGCAATTTACATGTGCATAATTTAATTACAATGAAAAAAAATTAATGACAATGAAAGTTGGAAATTTAATTCAATAAAATGATATAAGTAAAATTGGTTGCTTAAAATTAAATAAAACATTTGTAGAAAAATTTTAAAAGGGTTGTATGGGTACATGGGCATGAAAAGAAAAATTGAAGGGAAAGGGGAGAGAAAAAAAAAAAGGGAAAGAGAGTTCTGTGGGGGCAGTGAGCGGTGGTAAAAGAATGCTGATAGTGCTAGGAATAAAATAAAATAAAATAAAATAAAAAGAAGAAGAAGAAGAAAATAGGAAAGAGAAAGAAAAGGAGGAGATATTCCCTAAGACGACGGTCATAGGAAAGACGATGTGTGATAAGAGAGTGAATGTCAATGAGTTAGTTATTAGGTGGGTGGCAACTATTAAAGTAGTTTCGCGCGATTGGAGAAGATAGAAGAAAGGATCATGAAGTGGGAAAAGAGAATGGAAATACTTGAAAAGGTAGGGAATAGTTTAAATTAAAAGGCTTTTGGGGACTAAATTAAAAAGGGAATATTATAAAGAAAATGAAAAATTAGGCCCAACAAACAATATAAAAGGGAATCATATTTACAATAAGTCTTAGCTACATCCTAGTGCAGTTAGGATATTTGCACCACGCCCTATAATATGAACATATAGTAAAAAAATATGAACATGTATGTAAAAACAATGAACATTCAGTAATAAAAAAATGAACATTTAGTATTAAAAAGTGAACATGTTAAAAAAAATGATTATTTAGTATATTAAAAGTGAACATGATTATCATATGATCATAAAATTGATGGACCATGACTTTAAAAATGAACAGTTAGAAAAAAAAAAAAAAAAAAAAAAATTGAACACGTAAAAATAAAATGATCATTTATTAATAAAAAAATGAACACGTAAAAAAATGAATATTTAGTAATAAAAAATGAACATATCAAAAAAAAAAATGAACATTTAGTATAGTAAAAATGAACATTTATCATACAATCATAGAATAGCTAGACCATACCTAATAAAATGAACATTTTATAAAAATATATGAATACTGATTAGGGGATTTTTATCCACCAATCACCGTCTGACAAGTGGACCAACCAGGTTCCGCCACGTGTTCTTCACGAAGGCCAACAGGAACCTGCCACGTGTCAATCACAGATACGTCCTCCACGGACCACTTAAGACACGCCACGTGTCCACCCATGCCAAATGGGACAACCGGCCATCAAGGCCCAATTCAGTCTAGAGGCCCGATCAGCCCTAGGTTTACCTTAAACCTAGAGAGTTGCACGCTTCCCAAGGCTATAAATACTCGATTAATCCTCATTAATCAAAAGACCGAATAATTAAGAGATCAAGCAGAGAAGAACAGACTTATTAACAACCGGCTAATCTCGCTAACAACGCAGATTACCAACACTAAGCACTCTCACCTAGAGAGATCTCATTACTTTAATTTCTGTATTGATTACTCCTTAATCGGGTACTAACTTGACCGTTGGAGGCGGAGCTCTCAGGAGTCTCCGTTATTTTGCAGGTACAGGCGTCCGGTTCCAGTCTCGGAATTGTAACTCTCCCGCAGGACATCAGAAAACCCCGAAACATTTAGGCGGCATACTTACTATTTGTACCTGTGGCATACTTACTATTTGTACCTGTCTTAACGTTCGGCCATACACAACAGTCGGTCTAGTGAGCAAATTTCAAATACTTAGACAAATTTGAACCAAAACAAAAAATTTGATTAAAATGAGCCGGCCATAAAAGACCAGCAGAATATTCAAAACCCCGGCCCCCTGGCCGGGTAATTACAAAGCAAACGCCACGCAGGCCGTGAAAAGAAAAAATACTTAAAGCTTAAGAAGGGGGCAGTTCAGTATCAGCAGCAGCCGCCTGGTCAGCACTCTTCTTGCTGGACTCGGCCTTAGCTGCACCATCTTTTGATGCCTTACCCCCAAGTGGCACAAGCGCCACAACCGGCTCTTCCTCCTCCAACGCACCGTCCAACGCCTCTTCTTCAGCAGCCGCCAGGATCTGTTGATTATATATTTCCGAACACTGGCGGTACGTTCTTTCCCATGAGGCAAAGTCGGCACTGGGGAACAGTCGTTCCCAGGTCATGCGTTGGATTTGGGCGGAGTCTTCCACCATCTCCCGGACGAGCTCTTGTTTCTCTTGCTCGGCCTTGTCCGAGAGCTCTTGGGTAAGACTCTTCTCCTGGTTCACCAGGCGTTCTTTTACGTTAGCCAAAGATTTCTCCATGGCTTCGTAAGAGTGCATTTTTTGGCGAAGGGGTTTCAGCTCGGCTTTAAGGTTGGTGACGGTCCCCTCCAGCTCGTCAACCTTCTTTTGGGCCGCCTCTAGCTGAGCCCGAACAGCGGCGGTCGCCTGCGCCTGATAATAAAGAAGATCAATGGTCAGTACTTCATTTTGGGCAATTTGAAACATTGCCTTATCACAGCTGGAGGCGGCCATAGCCTTTGCGGCCTTTACCTCTTTGTTTTTCCGATCAATCGGCTTGCGAAGGTTGTTGACTCGGAGCAGGGCCTAAGTACAAAGAAAAACAGGCGTCAGTTTCCAATCAAAAAAGTTAACAGGCGTCCTGGAACTCAAAAGCTCAAAAAGGTGCTAAGTATACCTCAGCTAGGACCCCTGAAATTCCATCGAGGTCAAGGGTGCCGGCACCCTTGACCGCCTCCCTGTCAGATGGAGGAACTACTTTAACCATAGACTTGGCTACCTCAACTAAGTCTAGTCCCTGGGGGCCGGCTGCATTAAGCGAAAGGAAAAAAACAAGTTAGATCTAATCAAGAAGGAAGCAAGGGTGAGTTTTTACAAGCAAGTGTCCATACATCTAGGCGGCCCCGCCTGGGTTTTTGAAGAAGTGGCCGGCTGCTTCTCAGCCGCCACTGTTTTCCTGGAAGACCCAGGAGAGCTTGCAACAGTCGTCCTCCGGGCCTTGGGGTCCGGCTGTTGCGAGGAAGAAGCCCTTGGAGTGCCAGACTGAAAACAAAAAGAGTGAGTATATGCATAAGACAACTAAAAGGAGAAGAGTTTTCAAAGCTTACCAAGGGTGCCTCCTTGCTGGGGGAGTCGGCATACGACTGCTTCATTAGCGAGACCCGCAGCATGGCCGCCGCAGTCTTAGATGCTGTTATTTTACTCATGGCGTCGGCTGAAAGAAATAAACAGCAAAGTTAGTAAAAATCCCAAGTAAACAAGGCGTGAAAAAACAGAGTATTCGTCAGGCCGGCTACCTCTAGAGCACCGACTGCTGAGGCCACAGGCGGCCAAGAAGTACTCGTCATAGAGCCACTTGAAGCTCGGGACGCAGTTTAGGGGTACTTGCTCTCGTACCCCTGAAGTAGAGTTCACCCTAGTCTCTACTTTGAAGAGTCCTTTATCTAGGATCTCTTTTTTAGCCTTTGGGGGAACAGGCGGCATGCTGCGGCCGCCTGCGAGAAGAGGCGGATCCCTGTTCCACTTGTTAAAACGTTTGTTCAGCTCCGTGTCTGAACTCTCGATAATAAGGAAGGTGTTCCGCCAATCCTTCCATTTGTTTGCCTTACCTCTCGTCATGAGGTAACCCCTATGGCTTGTTAATTGATACCAGCCGGTACCTCCCGACTTAGGGGTCCGGCTGAGATAGTTCATGTGGGCGAAAGCCTCAAAACTTGGCTCCACCCCGTTCAGTTCGCACCCGGCCACATAGCCGAGTACGTTTACCCAAGAGTTGGGGGCTAACTGCCATAACCCCAGATCATACCCATCTAAAATCCGCTGAACAGCCGGATGTAATGGGAAGCGCAGTCCAGCTTTGATGGCCGCCACATAGCAGCCAAAGCAGCCGTCACCATAGCTGGTACCAGCCGGCCAGACGACAGTATCTTCTGGATCCGGCACAAACAGTAAATACTCCGGGCCCATTTTGTGGTTAGCAATAAAGCTCGCCACGTTGTCTCGCATGGTTGCAATCCGGCCCCGGGGTACCCTGCAGTAGTAGGGGGCGTTTTCCTCTCTGTAAGAGGCGGACGGCTCTGCCCAATTATCCCCCTTCTCCACTGCATGAGAACTTCTCGCCTCTTGTAGGCGGCTATGTTTTTCTTCTGAGCCAGAAGAACTATGGTCAGAAGAGCTGGATTCGGACTCGTCCCCTGACGAGTCCGAAGAGGACGACTCCTCCCCTCTCCTAGAGGGGCCCGCCTCCTCTCCCTTAGAAGGAGCAGAAGGAAAATTAGACATGTCCACGGTAAGATGGGAAGGGAACACCTTGGTCCCTCTCTCAGAACTGTCAGCTTGACAGTCGCCTCGTTCTACATCTGGCGCCTGGTCAGATGTTTCACTAAGGAGCACCCTTTGGGAGGAGCCGTCTGAGTTTGATATCATAGCAGTCTTTTTTGTTCTGGCCATCACGTTCTGCATAGACACAGATACAGTCGGACTTTGTATAAAGGGCAAAGATGGGTCCAGAAAAGGGCAGGCGGCACTCCTAGTCCTAGATTCAGCCGTCCCCGGTGACCGGCTGATCACTAACTTAGGGCGTGTCGTGTGCTTCCATGGTGCCATTTCAAAAAATAAAAAGAAAATTAAGAGTAAGAGAACTAAGTTACCTGAACGAGTGACGGTTGATGAAGTCCTGAAAGTTCGGGTCAGTCGGCTTGTCAGAACAGGCGGTAGGCAGAAAAAGTCCGAAATGTCAGAGCAAGTTCAGGGGTCCGAATGTTCTCGCAAAAGTTCTCAAATGTGAAAATGACCGAAGTCAGCACTTCCTTTTATAGGCAAAGTGAGAAGGCGAAGGGTCGCTTCCAAATTCAAAATTTGGGCGGGAAAATCTCTCGGCCGTCTGCAAGGTGACACCTGTAACAGGCCGTCGCCTGTCACCGTGCGACACCTGTCACAGGCGACACGTGACCAGTCGCGTGCCACCTGTGAGGGGCAAATGATTAGGGGATTTTTATCCACCAATCACCGTCTGACAAGTGGACCAACCAGGTTCCGCCACGTGTTCTTCACGAAGGCCAACAGGAACCTGCCACGTGTCAATCACAGATACGTCCTCCACGGACCACTTAAGACACGCCACGTGTCCACCCATGCCAAATGGGACAACCGGCCATCAAGGCCCAATTCAGTCTAGAGGCCCGATCAGCCCTAGGTTTACCTTAAACCTAGAGAGTTGCACGCTTCCCAAGGCTATAAATACTCGATTAATCCTCATTAATCAAAAGACCGAATAATTAAGAGATCAAGCAGAGAAGAACAGACTTATTAACAACCGGCTAATCTCGCTAACAACGCAGATTACCAACACTAAGCACTCTCACCTAGAGAGATCTCATTACTTTAATTTCTGTATTGATTACTCCTTAATCGGGTACTAACTTGACCGTTGGAGGCGGAGCTCTCAGGAGTCTCCGTTATTTTGCAGGTACAGGCGTCCGGTTCCAGTCTCGGAATTGTAACTCTCCCGCAGGACATCAGAAAACCCCGAAACAAATACATATATAAAAAAATAAACACGTAAACAAATGAACACGTTTAAAAAAATTATGAATACTTAGTATATTAAAAATTAACATGATTTTCATATAGGTTCAAATTCATTGTATATAATAATTAACAAAAAATAAAGATAAAATATATTGTTAAATTATGTTCATTTTTTATATACTAATGTTCATTTTTAGTGAACTAAATGTTCATTTTGTACAAAATGTTCAATTTTAAAGTACTATATATTCATAATTTTTTTATTTACAGAACACAAATTCGACTGTAATTATTTTACTCTAAAAATTTGAATATCCGTCTTAAATCTAATCTCGGTTCATCATAGAGATAATAATTATCGATCTTTAACATAATAGATTATGAATCACAAATGCAAAATTGATAAAAATCAACAATTTTACAACATTCACATATTTATATTTTTTTTTTTTTAAAAAAAAAAAAAAAAACTCAAAATTACCTCAAGTTTCACGATCGTGACGGAGATGATGATGATGATGGAGGATGCTACAATGGTGACAAATTGGAGAATATCTTAATTAGAAGGACAAAGAAGTATAAAGATTGAAAGAAACTGAGGCAAGAAAGAAAATTAATTTATAAAAAAAGGGGGGAAAAAAAGAGGAGAGAGAAAATTAATAGAGGTAAGAAAGAAGAAGAGACAGAGTTAAGATATAAAGAAGGAAAAAAAAAACGTACATTCATTTTTGAATTACTATATATTCATATATGAGTGGAGTGTGTAGCTAAGAATTTGTGTCATATTTATTCATTCTCTTACCTTGAGGTGGGTTGGGGGGCATTTGGTTCAAGTCATTTAGGTACCATACGTTCAGGTATCAATGATAATGTCCGTTTCCAAACAAAATGAAATACATGATATATTTACTATAAGTTCCAACCTTAAAATTAAACCCATATTACTCTGCAAATCAAACGACGCCTAGATGAATATCACGAATCAAACATCCTCTTAACCTGAATAACTCGTTTAGCATCTTACATGGTATAGATAAAAGACATACTTGCAAATTATCTAACATATATGTGTATATATTTACTTGTAGCTAAAACAAGCACCATGCTTGTTCAAGCTGCAATGCTTATAAATTTTTTATTAGCAAAAATAATGTAGATTATGCAAGGTATAAAATATTAAAGCTAGAGTGCGCATGGTCAGGCCAACATGACTCATGAAAATGGCCCAACCCGACTTGAGCTCGTCACAAGCGCAACACTATATGAGATGCACGCAAATGGGCCATGAGCCATGCATAGACTTTATATTTAAAATTTGGCATGAGTTTGACAGGAGCTTTATGGTCCTACCCACTGATTTTTGACCAATTGACCAAATATATAAAATATTAAAGGGCCTATTGACATGATACGTGTGTTGATCGTGTATGGGCTCTTTTTATGAAAGACCAACACAAACCTGACACTACACAAAGAACTCTTAACCCATTTAGAGTACGACCTGCTTGAGCACGAGGTACGCTGACACGATACAACTCGCACCTACTTTAATCATAAGCTTCAAACATTAGAAAAGTGAATTGCTATTCGACGCTCCCAATTTACATGGTGACGCTCCCATTTAAATGTGAAATTACCGTTTTGCCCTTGTGTTAATTTGATCTATATAAGGCTCCACCACTTTGTCACATAGTATACCGAGCAGTTTAATATTATTCCCGAGGCCTTTGAGCCGTGCAACTTGCCTTTAAAAAATCCCGAGGCCCAAAATTCCAAAGCCCACCTCCAAAAGTATTAAATTTTTGTAAAAAAAAATTATCAAGGTTTAGCGACGGGTTTTGGACGATGAACGACGACAACGATCGTGCCAGAGACATCTTCGGAAGAATCTGTAAGTCGGAAATTTTTTTTTTTTTTGGAAAAGGGACTTCTGCCCAAAATTTTCGGAAGATCTATGGAGGATCCGGAAATCTTAGGCGGATCCTCCATGGATCTTCCGGAAATTTTGGGCGGAAGTCCTTTTTCAAATTTTTTTTTTTTGGTTATTGATTCATATTATTATGATTTATTTTTTTTTGTTTTGATTATTATGATTATTAATATTTTTTTTGTTATGATTATTATTATTATTATTATTATTATTATTATTATTATTATTATTATTATTTAGTATTATTATGATTATTGTTGTTATTATTATTGTTATTGTTATTATTATTCGTTTTTTTTTGTTAGTATTAGTTTATGTAATTGTTATTAATATTGTTATTATTGTTATTGTTAGTTATTTTTGTAAGTATTAGTTTATGTTAATGAGTTAATATTAGTCAATGTTAGTGTTAGTTTATGTTAGTTAATATTGTCATATTAGTTAATGTTAGTGTTAGTTGATGTTAGTTAATTTTAGTTAATGTTGTTGTTATTATTATTATTATTATTATTATTATTATTATTATTATTATTATTATTATGATTATGATTATGATTATGATTATGATTATGATTATGATTATTA
This sequence comes from Chenopodium quinoa, assembly GCF_001683475.1. Classification (NCBI taxonomy): domain Eukaryota; kingdom Viridiplantae; phylum Streptophyta; class Magnoliopsida; order Caryophyllales; family Amaranthaceae; genus Chenopodium; species Chenopodium quinoa. Next base: position 10,691,537 of record NW_018743292.1, read on the forward strand.
TTGTTATTATTATTATTATTATTATTATTATTATTATTATTATTATTATTATTATTATGATTATTATTATGATTATGATTATGATTATGATTATGATTATAATTATGATTATGATTATGATTATGATTATGATTATGATTATGATTATGATTATGATTATGATTATTGTTATTATTATTATTATTATTATTATTATTATTATTATTATTATTATTATTATTATTATTCTTTAAAAAATATTGGTGTTGTTATTATTATAAGTAAAATACTAATATTGGCGTGTTTTTTGTGTTTTCTTGTATTTTTAAAGGATTCGAAGTTTGAAGAAGGCGGTGACGGTGTGAATTACAGTGCGAATTTTGTCACAAATACGTTTTTTCGAACGTTTGATGATGCAATTCAATGGGCGGATGCTGTTGCCATAAATCTGGGATTTATTTTGGTCAAATCGTCTTTCAATAAAACCAGGGATGGTAGGTCGTATCGGTATTTGAGATGTGATCGGGGACGTAGGAGCAAGCCGAGAGATCTTGAGAACGCAATTCAGAAGAACACTAAAACCAAAGCCAATGGTTGTCCTTTCTACATCAAGATATATTACGAGTTTGTCACCGACAGTTGGAAGATCCGGGTAAAAAATGATTCAACTGGGACCCATAACCATCTAATGATTGTGTATCAGGAGGGGCATCGGAAAATTAGTGGGTTGAGCCCGGATGCGAAGAAGGTTGTGCGTGACATGACGAAGTCTAAGGTGGCACCGCGTAACATCATGGCGACTATTGCCGAGCAATTTCCTGATGATCATCCAAACATCAGACACATCTCTACAACTGCCGAAATGACTTGAGAACGGAGATGTCTGATGGAAGAGGAGTAGTTCGGCAATTTCTACATTTGGCGAGACAGGGTCAGTATCTGTACTAGGTCATGTCTGATGATGTAGGCATTTTACAGCACGCCTTTATGGTGCACCCAGTCACGGTAGACATACTACGGACGTACCCATATGTGATCGGTATGGATTCCATTTACAAGAACAACCGATACGGGATGCCGTTATTTGAGATAGTAGGTGTGACACCGACAAATCAGAATTTCCTCTTTGGTTACGTGTTCATGCGTAACGAGTGCACGGCAAGCTATCGATGGGTTCTGCAGAGACTGAGAGTCTTGATTGGGTATGATAGGGAACCGTCAGTTTTTTTGACAGATCGTGAGCTTGGGCTATGTGTGGCATTGAGAGAAGTGTTTCCAGGGACCCCGCACTTACTTTGTCGATGGCACATTAACAAAGATGTGGAGGCTCGGGTCACTGATATGTTCAAAAACAAGAAGATCGGTGCGAGTTTCAAAAATGGGAAATGGAAACGTATCATGGATGCTGCAACCGAGGAGGATTATAATGCTGCTGTACAAACAATGAAAGATCGGTGGGCAAGTTATCCAGCGGTGATACAATATGTAGAGAGAATGTGGCTTTGTCATAAAACCAAGTTTGTGACATTTTGGACAAACCAAGTTCTGCATTTTGGCAACACCAGCACTTGCAGAGTTGAGAGCCAACATTCGGCTGTGAAGATGTGGTTTGAATCTTCGACAGGTTCATTGTTTGGACTTTGCTGTAGTTATTGATTATTATGAATATTATTATTATTTTTTTTTATGATGATTATTATTATTGTTATGATTTTGATTATTATTATTAGCGTTATTATTATTATTATTATTATTATTATTATTATAATAATAATAATGATTATTGTTGTTGTTGTTATGATTGTTATTATTATGATAATCACTCCTGACAGTTTTTTTGAAATGTGCAGGTTCTTTGGATACCGTATGGGCCCGAGTTCATTGCCACATTGGTAATCAGATCATCGCCATTCGTAATGGTTTGGAGGCGTCTAGGTTGAAGATTGGTCAGAAGTACCGACAATTGCCACTGTCACGTATTAATGGCAAGGTGTCTCAGCATTATTTGAAGGTTCTCGACGACGAGACGAAACGGATGAGGGAGCTGAGTTATCAGGTGTATGAGCGATGTGTATGTGCAATGCGTGTGACCCACGGTTTGCCGTGTGCTTGCCAGATACATGATTCTCTAGCTGCCGCGACAGGCTTGTATACTAGGCAAATTCACCTGTTCTGGAAGACCTTGGTTATCGGTGATGGTGATGATGTACCGGTGTTCGGTAATGACTCGACCGAGGACGCCACACATTTTCGTTCGCTGGTGGACGAGGTAATTGGTAGTGATCCTGCTGTTCTTCGAAATGTATCTCGCATCATTGAGAAGGAGCTGCATCCGGATCATTCAAACCTTGGAGATCCTGCTGTAAACCACAATTTTCGGGATCGACGAAGGAACAATGATGCAAGACGTGATCCTTGTTATTTCGAACATGTCAACCGTCGAAACACTCAACGTGGTCCGCAGTAAACAGGTAAGATTGGCTATTTTGATTTTCACGTATTTTAACATTTACTGTACTTATAGCTGAACTCTAATTTCGTGCAGAAGATCCATGTGACATCAGCCAAAGCCGGTATCGACACTTACTTCCAGGACCGATATTGCCTTACATCACAAGATGGAAGGATGTCATTGGCGATGGTAACTGCAGCTTTCGTTGTGTGGCCGACTTCTTCGATGACCAGGGGCAATGGTATGACGCTCGAGAAACAATAACTAACGAGGTCCTCGGTTATCCAGTCCTGTACGAAAGGATTTACGGGCTTGGAAGGGTTGGGATGAACGTGGAGCATATTCAATGGGACGGTGGGGCGGTTGATTCCCATCATTGGATGGTTGCAATTCAATATTTATTTCCTATTGCTACTTGGTTCAACGCAATGGTTATTATTCTTGGTGTAGGCCAAGTACCAACGTGCTACTACCCATGTCTCACGATCTTGCCGCTACGGGCACGAAGGACGGTTACGGCACCTACCCGAGAGTTTGTGATTGCTACAGTTGGGGGCTCACATTTTATCCGTATTGATCTTGCACCAGATTCACCACTACCCCCGATTGCAGGTTGGTGGACCGAGCACCACGAGCCAAGTGTTGACGGTTGGGATCAACGTTATGCAGTTAGAAGGAACATGTGGGATGCGTTAATTAGATAGTGAACTCGTTTATGTACATTCATTTATGGTGAACAGTTGTAGATATATAATATGTAAATCAAGAAACGTAATCAAACAAAGTATCAACAAAACCAAAAAAACATTTGTACATGCCGAACATAAAGTAAATTAACGAAGTGCGTACAAGTAATATAAAACTAAAAAACAAGAAATTCACAACCCCATCATCGCCTTCCCGTAAGCTCGTAGCTGCACAACCATTGCCCTCGTATCACGCGACATGTTGGGATACTCTTCCAGTGACCTGTTGATAACCTCCATGGATCGACCCATCCACTGCAATTAAGAAAACAACATATTATACAAATTACAATTATTTGAAGTGGTATTAATAGTATAATAAAGCACAAATACTTACATAATCCGTGTTAGTCCTCTCAGGTAGTCTAGTACTCCCATCTGATGACCCACCAGGAGATAGACGAGGATGAAAAAATCGGTACATCCACTGCATGTAACCAGGAGCGACCGTAGGAGCTCCAGCACCAAGTCTGGTGAGGGCACCTAAGACCACACTGAAAGACGAACCAGGGACAAACCGAGTCCACATCACAGATGTCATCTCGATCGGAAAGTCAACCCGATACATCTTCAAGTTCGTCGGTCTCTTGGCCTTCTCAGGCCTGATAATGGTTCGCGGAATGTCCTGCACGAATCCAAGCTGTCGGACCACTCGATCAGGCATGTATGGCTCAATGATGCTCCGGTACTGGATGCAGCCTATAAATAGAGTGGCCGGCACGCGTCGAGCGGGATCAACTCCGTACGGTAACCAGTTGACCTCATTGTCGGTTAGCTGATCCAATCGAGCACGAAAAGCGAGGAGGTGCTCTATGCTCTTGTTCGAGCATCCCGATCCCACATCCCAAGCACACGCACGAGGAATACTAAGCTCCCTCGTCAAGGTACCCTGCTGAGGGCGGAAGCACGGAAAGTACTCGTAGATCCACGCCTGCAGAAGCATGAGACAACTAGCGATTGAATCGGCATCTTTTCTTGATGCCGTACCCAACTGGCGATACAGATATGCCAGAGCAGCTGAACCCCAAGAGTAGTCACTAATCTGCAGATCCTCAACAACAAGCTCGTTGAGGAAGGAAGGATGAGTGCGGTTACCACTCTTGTCCAAAAACAGACATCCGCCCAGTACTAACCACATGTAGGCACTGTAATGGACACTGAAGGGCCTCTGCTCCTCCAAGGTCGAGTCCATAATCCTCTCGGTCAGCATCCCACTACCCTGCCAAATGGTCTTCGTACCACACTTCTCGTTCAGCTCTTCCGCAGTCATGTCCAGGGTAACCTGGCACGCGTCCCGTATGACGTCCGTGCTAGGAATAGTGGAAACCATGGATCCATCAACACGAAGCCCAAGAATATGGTACACATCGTGCAGCATGATCGTGATCTCCCCAAATGGCATATGAAAGGTGTTCGTATCTGGCTGCCATCTCTCAACAAACGCAGAAATCAACGGCAAGTCAAAATGCCTAAACATGATCCCTGGTAAGTGAGACAGACCACTACCGTCAATCAGCTCCAGATGCTCTTGTGCAAGACGGCCTCGCCAGGTAACCAATGCAGAATACAACTGTGTCCTGCTCAAACAGCGTAAAACATTACGCTCCTGCCCGCCCCCAAATATACGCAGCCACGTGACCACCAAAACTGGGGATAACAGTACCATCCTCAGGACCACCTAGCATCGGCTGCTGAACTACCCATGCCTCTGCTGAGCTGATGGAAGGCTGACTCGCCTGACTGCTACTCACAAATCGCCCTTGCTGACCCCTATGCACCGTATGATAATCCTGAGGGTCGTACTCTTTATCTCGATCTGCCTGGCTTGCCCGCTCATCGTCCTTCTCGTCAGATGTCGGCACTTGGCCTGACGAGTACATGGGGGGGATCTCTTGCGACTGATGCTCCCCCGACCACATCCCAGCAGACCCATATTGCTGCTCATGATTATACGGTGCCCCCGTATTTACCGAACGACCCGACTCCCTCCTAATAGACGCATTCAAATGTCTTGATACTGCATGACGAGGACCCGAACCCTCAATCTACATTAAATAAATACAAAATCAAATATCAGTAATAATTACAAATATAACCATGATATTAAAGTTGAACAACTAATATTCAAATTCAAAAAAATAATTTCAAAACAATAATAAACCAAATCGAAATAAACAATAATAACAACATTACCAAGGATCAATAATAACTACTAATAATTTGAAAACAATAATAATAAACCTAATAAAAACAATAATAAAACACAAAATCGGCAACATTACAACACAACAACAACAACAACAACAACAACAACAACAACAATAACAATGGTAATAACAACAACAATAATAATTTCAATCAATTTTTTATAAAATTTTAATCACGAAAAAATTACATAACAACAATACATAACAATAACAACAAAAAAATAAAAAATATACATATCAATAATCACGAGGGAAAAAAAATTCCAAACTTAATAAAAAACATCATACATAACAATTACACATAACAATAACAATAAAAAAAATAAAATTATATTAGTAAAAAAAAATACATATCAATAATCACGAGGGATAAAAAATTCCAAAATTAATAAAAAACATATACATAACAATAATGCATAACAATAACAATAAAATAAATAAAATTATATTACTCAAAAAAAAAAAGAAATAAATTCATCACGAAAAACATGAAAAAAAAATCACGACAAAAAAAAAAAAAAAAAAAAAAAAATCAGAAACCCAGACTTCCGCCTGAAAAATTCGGAAGTCTGGGGGAACTTCCGGAAATTTCAGGCGGAAGTACCACATCCGCCTGAAATTTCCGGAAGTTCCACCAAACTTCTGGATTTTTCAGGCGGAAGTCTGGGTTTTCGAAATTTTTTTTTTTTTTCAAAATCAGAAACAATTTTTTTTTTTTAATTTCTGACTTTTTTTTTAGAGTGAGAAAATTTTAGAGAGAGATTGTGTAGGTTGTGAAATGACTTGTGAGTGTCGGAAGTTAGTTTCACGAGTATTTATATATGAGGGGCAAATTAGGAAATTCAAGTCAAAAATACGAGCGTCACCTTATAATTTGCGAACGACGTTTAACACGAAATGGACCTAAGATATTTGATGTGCCAAGCCAAACTACTTCATTGTTGCTACTCCGTACATGCTACCCTTGGAAACTTGGAAATGCTCTTGCCTTCACTTGTACTTAACCCGGTTACCAAAAACACCCCACTAGAAGCAGAGTTAGGAACTTTCACATTTCTACCATTAAAAAAATAAAATAAAATTAAAAATCTCACATTTCTTCCATAAAATAATAAAACTTCCAAAAATAAAAATAAAAAAGATTAACGGGTAGAAAAACTCACTACCACCACCCTCCACCAATAAAACCATTCCTCCTCACACTCACAGTGTCTCTTTCTCACTTACCCTTTTTTGCTCCTTTCTTTCTCTCTCATTCATTCTTCTCCAACATTCTTTTTCTTTTGCTCAGAAATTTGCATGGTTTAGGAGGGTTTAGTATCATCACTTAAACAATAAACCTTCTTTTTATGTACACAATAAAAGTAAAAATAATGGGGTGTTTTAGAAATAGGTTAATTTCAACATTATTGCTAATTTTTTGTATTTTTAAGGAGATAATTGCTAATTCTGAGGTAATTAGTAATAATAATCTACCCATAATCTCATTTGATGAAGGTTATTCCCATCTCTTTGGAGATGATAATCTTATGGTTATTAGAGATGGAAAATCTGTTCTTCTTTCTCTTGATGAAAGAACAGGCATGGTTCTTTAACTCTCTAATTTTCTGGGTTTTTTTATTTAATTTTTTATTTTTATTTTTGGTAATATTTGGTAATTTTTCTAATATTTTCTGTTAAAAAATTATATGCCCAGGTTCTGGATTTATGTCACATGACCTCTACTTACATGGGTTTTTCAGTGCTTCGATTAAATTACCTTCTGATTATACTGCAGGGATTGTCGTTGCCTTCTATGTAAGTTATTTTTTTTAAATAATATTTTTTTATTGGAAATGTTCCCCTGTTTATTTTTGTTGATTATTGAGTTGTATTCTTGCTTAAATTAATCTGCAATTTTTTTGGTAGAAGTTTCTAGTAGTATATTGCTAAATGGGTTTTTATTAATTGATGATTTTAAGCTCTGATTATGATAATTACTGTAGTAATTAGTAAAATTTCATAAATGTTGAGTCTTGGTTAATTAAATTTCATTTATGCAGTAATTTAATTAATCATAATTACATCTTGTATCAGAAGTTACTAATCCTAGTAAATTTGAAGTTATAATCATCTTGGTCTATGAGCTGAGTGTTAATTTTTTCAGAAACAGAACACTTGTTTTACAATGATTATTAATTTTTCATATAATATATATATGTGATTATGTCAATGATTTCAGCAACTAGCTGGTAGACTAGAAATGCATAGCAGGAGTGTTTATTTGTGGGTTTATTTCGATTTTCAGATGTCTAATGGTGATATGTATGAGAGAAATCACGATGAAATCGATTTCGAGTTCTTAGGGAACATCCGAGGCAAGGAATGGAGGGTTCAGACCAATGTGTATGGAAACGGTAGTACGAGTGTAGGGAGAGAAGAGAGATACACCTTGTGGTTCGATCCTGCGGAGGAATTTCATCGTTACAGCATTCTTTGGACAGAGGATCAAATAATGTAATCCCTTTTTTCTCTTTGATTCTATTTGTTTATTGGGCGTGTTGTGTGTGTCTTGTTCGTTTTGTAACCTATCATGCTGACGTCCTTCACATTGTCAACTTTACTTTATTTTTTGATAGTTCTTTTGTGTTAGTAGTGAATACAATTGCTGAAATTTGAAAACAACAAAAGAGCAGGATTAGTTTTAGTATGGAGTATGTAGTTAGATTACATCATATCACTATTGATAATGACTTAATTTGGAATGTCAATTACTAGCAGACAACTGTTAAGCACTTCTACTTATTATTTCGGCTCTAAAGTTTTGATTAATCAATAGGCTAAAAAAGTTTTCTTTCTCATCAATGGAGAACTAATTCCTGAGAAGCAGAATGTGGCAATTTATTCGGTCCGATTATCTTCATGATATGGTGTAAGTGGTGTGAAAAATTCTGGTCTTAGTCTCTTACAGGCCCAGGACATACTGATATTTTTATCGTGTATTCGTATGTCATGATCGTATAGGTGGAAATTCCGAGTCACGTTTGGTGGTTTCTTCCTGGACTTTAGCATAGCTTTAGATATTATTGATGTTATATCTTGTTGGCAACTTGAAATTTATCTGGTGTTTGATGTAGTATCCCCTACCTCTTTTTTTTTCGAGGGGCGCTTCTCATATGGTTTTCTGTGGTCTATGCTGATCTTTTTTAAGATACCTCTCTGGCAATTGTTTCCTTCTGCCTCAACATGGACCTAGAGAATATTGGACCCTCATCTAATTTCATGACTTTATATGCTTTTTATTTCCATGTCATTTATATATTCCACTAAGTTCCAATATATTGAAAATGTACAGCTCGAAAAGCATCAAAATGATATTATTGTTTGTGATGTTTACTATTTTGATGTTATATCATAGTTCTTCCAATCCATTGCAGATTTTATGTGGATGATGTTCCCATTAGGGAGATAAACAGGACAGCAGCAATGAAGCGTGATTTCCCTTCGAAACCTATGTCATTGTATGCTACAATATGGGATGCCTCAACTTGGGCCACCAATGGTGGGAAGTATAAAGTGGACTATAGGTATGCCCCTTATGTTGCTCAATTCTCCGACCTTGTTCTCCATGGTTGTGCCGTTGATCCAATAGAACGGTCTCGAAAATGTGATGATATTTCATTGATTGATGGCTCAATACCAAGTGGCATCACCCCTTCACAAAGGATTAAGATGGCAAATTATAGGAAGAAATATTTGACCTACTCGTATTGTTATGACAAGGCCCGGTACAAGACTCCTCCTAGCGAGTGTATTCTTGATTCTCAGGAGGCCGACCGCTTGAAGAAATTCGACCCTGTCACATTTGGAGGAGGCCGCCGTCACCATGGGAGGCGTCATCACCACCGTGGTACCACCAAAAACGCCAAGGCTTCGATTTAAGTGGATAGATTATCATATCACACACCATTGCTAGCCACAATTTCTCCTACTAGATTATGGAGTATTATTTTTGGTCCATGGATGTTGGTCTCATATCTCATTAATGTTTATTTTGGATAATATTTGTCTTTAGGGGTCTTATCTTTGGTTCACATGAACATAGAGGAAAAAGACAAAAAATAAGAAAAAAAAAAAAAAATGTAACAGGCGCATAAATATGTTAATGGGTTAGGTATCAAGTTTTAATATTATAGTGGGTTCATCATATGGTATGTAAATAATTGTTTCATTGTTGTTGGATTTTGTTTGACGATATGGCCATTCTTGGCTTTTGTTCCTTCATAATTTTATTATTTTCTTTTTAAATATCGTAAGGTCGGTCGTATTGTGTATTTGTGTTTATGTCTTGTGATTTTAATAAATTTTTAGCGTCTTATGTTGATTCCTTTGGTCAATAAATACGACAATATTCTTAGATCACAGAATATTTGATTGCAAGTGTATGTTTTTCTGTTTTCTTTTATTCTATATATTTATTGAGTTTGCCCTTCTTAATCTAGTGTGTGCAACATTTTGTTATAATTGTTACTCCATGTTTATGTTGATTGCCCACTAGCTTAGTAATAGATCAATTTTCATCGTCATCAATATTACTTTAACTCGTGTGTAGAATTTTGGTATACTCCGTACTTGTTACTCCCTCCACAGTTCACCCTTTTTCATTGCTTCATAGCGAAAAATTCATTTTATTAAGAGTAGTGAGGCAAAATTATGCACATAATGTTGCGAATGTGATTTAATTTATACATAGGATGCATGATTTCATTGTGGGTTGCAAGTCGTGTTGATGAAGAGAGAAGGGAAGAGCAAAGTGGGGTTGCAAGTGAAAAATTTACTAAATAAGACAATGGAGCAATCTCAAAGAAACATTTTAAAGAGGAATGCCGGACAATCCAAATGAGACAGTGGAAGTAAGCATGATTTCATTGTGCACACGGGGTTGCAACACTTGCAACTCGTGTTGACGACAGAGATGGAGAGAGCAAAGTAGGGTTGCAAGTAAAAAGTTTACTAAATAAAACAATGGAGCAATCTCAAAGAACTCGATCTAAATGAGACAGAGGGAGTACTCAATATGTATTTCAATTGTCAAATAAATTTGTCATTGTTATACCTAAGACATTAAATCATCAGATTAATTTCTGCGGGTTTTAATATTACTCCCCTTTATGACTTGCAATGCACCAAATATAATTTATGTTAGTTGATGATAACTTTTGTCGTGAGTTTGTCAAATCATGCTAAAACGTTTTCGGTGCAAAGTTTAAATAGTGGGATCCGAGGTAGGTTAACCAAAATTTGAATGCTTAAAAGTAAAATGGTGAATGGGGTCGACAATAGGACGTTTTATTAGTAGGGCGTGGGCCAAAGTAATGGGATTTTAATAAAATGAAAGAATAACATTTATGTATGATGATGATGTTGGTTTGCATGGATCGGCTTATGATTAATTCTAGTGGAACATTATTTTCTTTTGGATTTCCTTTTTAGGTAATAGGTCCACTCTTTAGTCTATTTTGACATTTTTGAAAATGGTACTACACTAAAATGTGGAATTAGTTATGGAGTTATGATGGGTTTTCTCTTTAAAAAGATTTAAATGGATGTTTTTAGAACATGGAATTTGATGTAGAAGCCAAATAACCAGGTTAAAGTTTTTAGAGGTGATACTTAAAATGTAAAATCAATTACATTTTACGTAGTCATTACTTGTAATAACAAAAAAAATGCTAATTATGTATGGATTGTAATTTAAAAAAATAAAAAAAAAATTCAAACATGCTAAAGAGTGTTTATATTACTCTGTACAAGTATGAATCAATTTATTAGGAAGATGCAAAAGAAGTTCCTGTATCATGTATAAAAAAGACTTAGAAACAAGTCAAATCATGCATAATTTTTGGTAAAATAGTGTATTTTGGGCTTGTTCTCTTCTTCTTATTTTTACAGAACTGAAATTAATAATACTGTGCTAAAAAATATTATTATTATTTTTTATTGATTTTCTATTTCTTTAATTTACTGATTTTAAATGAATTGAAATTATTTTAAATTAATTTATTTATTTTTTTATTTTTAACCAAATATTATTTTTCTAGGTGAAAAGAACCAGGCCTTAATTTGTTGAAAATAATTAGATTTAATTTAGGGCATGTTATGTTCACTTGATTTTATAAACTTCTGTTAAGTTCATATAAAATAGGTTCAAAAAAAAAAGTTATGATAAGGGTCATCGAAATTCAAATATTAAGTTAAGAAAATTTCATGGAAGTCGGGGTGGCGGGAGTTTCGGCAATGCAATGGCCAGCAGAGGGATTGGGGCTGGGCCTGCAATGGCTGGTGGGGGAGGGGGCTGGGTCTGCAGTGTTTGATGGCTAGCAGAGGAGGGGTATTTTTAATTTTTTTTAAAATTTAATCAATCGCAATGCGACACGTGTTTGCTTTAACCTATTAAATAAGATACTAATATGTCACTTACTATTTAAAACGGATATCACTAAAGGTCATATTATTATGATATATTCAAAAGGTCATTTTATTTTTGTTATACCAACCAAAGGTCATATTATTCTTGATAAATTTTCCTTAAATAAAATATTGTCTCATAAATTACAAGTAAATGCTATATGGATGATTTTGTTTCATGAATATTAAATTTGTTGGGTAATTAAATTAGGAGGTTATTTTAGAATGTGTCAAAAATTCTTCCCCCCCCCCCCAAAAAAAAAATAAAATAAAATAAAAAATAAAAAATAATGTGTCAAAAAAATTTAAGTAAAAATATGTATCTTTATTAGGTTATAAATCATATTTTTAAAGGAAAAATTTAATGTTTTCCTTTATTTACTTACAAAAAATTTTATTTCCCAACGGAAAATTCTTTTTTGTTTTTAATTGAGAGATATTATGCACTGGTTGATATGATTGTGTGAATCACACATTACCATATAGTCAAATTACTCAAATATATTTTTAAGGTAATTAATTAAGGATGATTTGGGATATGGATATTGAAGATATGGTATTGTATGTAAGTTAAAAAAAAAAACATGTCTAGGTACTTTTAGTTGTAATTAAAATATGATATTTGTTTATCTCATTAAAAGCTTACATAATTTCCCAAAAAAGGCAAATTAAGAGATGATATATATCATTGTTGATTTGCCTTTTAGCATATAGTTTTAGGGCGTTGATATTGACAAGGAAAAAAGCCACTTTCAAGGCAAATTATCTACCCGATATTCGTAATATTTGAGAATCTAAATATGTCAAACTTATTAATTTAATAAAATAATTTGTAATATTTTGTTGCCTATAATATTAGTATCCCAATATTTTTTTATTTTATTTTTGGGTAGTCTTATTTATTGGGTTCGTTTATACATACATGTATATATTTTTGTATACATTTTGGTAAAGATATGCAAAATTATTCTTATTTGTTCCCGTTATTGTCTGCACTACATACCACTATTACATGCATGCAGTACTTGTTGATTGGTTAGATTGATTGTTCTCCATTTCTTATCATGTAGGTGGTTTTTATACTCTTGTAATTATTAGTTTTTAACGATATATGAAGCTTTTTTTTTTTTTTTTTTTTTTTAAAAAAAAAAAAATTAACATTTGACTAACTACTATATTTATAATGACTACTTGACTAGCTATGTTTATCGTCTACTATTTTTAAATCTTTGCTATGTAATATTTGAGGGTTTTTTTTTTCTTCGTTTGATCGAATGATTCACTGCAATTCTTGTTTATTTTTTTTTATTTATTTATATAAATGCTGGACCATTTTCGTAGCTACTGGAAGTTTTGGTTCATATCCATCATTACAATCATCAATTCAACTTTTGATTATATTTTGATTATTAGAATGCATTAATTAACATTAGGGATGTCAGTGGGGCGGGTCTAGTAGGAGACCCGCCCCATCCCCACCCCGATGGGGCAGGGATGGGTCTAGCTTTGGCGGGTCGCGGGGCGGGGATGGGTCTAAAATCCATACCCGCCATGGGTGATGGGGCGGGGGTGGATTTAAAGTAATACCCGCCCCATCCCCGCCCCGCCCCGCCTGACCCACCCCATACCCGCCCCGCCCCGCCCCGCCTGACCAACCCCACACCTGACCCATACCCGCATTATACCCGACCCGTCCCATATAATGCAATAACATATTTCGTTAAATATTATACAGCAAAAAAAAATGTTACTGACTTGATTAAGGAAGTCTCTAGACACTAGACTTCTAGAAGAAAAAAAAAAAAAAAAACCATATTCATTTTCATTCTCAACCCTAGCCGACACTATCACTCATTCACTCTCCTCTCCTCTCCTCTCCTCTCAAGCTCTATCAATCAGACAATCACCACCTCTGAATCTCGCCGCTGAGTTGTGCGCTGATCAACACTCCGATCTACATAATCCCTACCTCTTCCTATATAATCGGTACTATCTCAATCTCTCTTACTCGTTTTTTTTATTTATTTTAATTTCCCAATTATTTTTTCCCCAATTATTGATGAAAAAGAATTTGACAAATCAACTAAGAAATTGATTAGCCATAATTCTGTCCTAGATTCTAACTAATCTATTTCTGAATGTTTAATTTGACTCTAATTCGTCTGATACTTTGAATTGTTTGGTGTTATGATTTATGAGTTACTACAAATTTTAGTTTATAGGATATACATGTTGCTAATTTGCTACTCCGAGTATAATGTAATTACTTGTACTTTTGAGTTGCATGATATTGATATTAGTTTAGAAAATGTTTTGATAATTTCATTTAATTTGAAGTTCTGGACAGAGGGCATACTTTTATTTTTATTACCCTTGTTCTGGTCTCTTTAATTGTGGGTGGTTATAAATCTTATTTAATTAATAATATTATTATTATTTTTTTTAATTAAGTCACATTGAATTTTCAGATTGTAGAGAATACAAGGATGATGAATATGCTAAATTGGTGGGAGAATTAGTGGAAGAATTTGAAACATGAGATATCGATTCCAGTACAAGTGAAGTTTGCACTACACAGAATAATTGAAGGCTTAGAGTTATTATTATGTATTTTTAATATTTGGACTTTAGACAATTTAGAGTTACATTTATTTGTTTAGAGTGTATTATATTAGTTACTGTGTTTTTTTTTTAATTATGTTAAGTATGTACTGCTAATTTTTTTTTATTTTTTATTTGAGCTGTTAACTGTAGGCCTGTAGACTGTAGTACATATTTTTTTATTTTTTTTATAATGGTTTAAATATGTTATTTGTGGTGGATTTAAGGTGGGGAGTTGGCGGGTACGGGGCGGGGATTACGTGGGGTTGAGACGGGGATGGATATCCACGTGGTGATGGGGCGGGGGTGGTTTTGGAGTTGGACCCGCCGGGGCGGGGATGGGGATAATTTTCAGACCCGCCGTGGGGATGGGGACGGGGATGGGGATGGAAATGTGAGGCGGGGATGGGGATGGGAATGCAAAAACCCGCCCCGCCCCGCCCCGTTGACATCCCTAATTAACATAAAGCATATGTGCATGCATGTAGTAGTGGTATGTAGTGCAAACAATGAAGGGGAACAAATAAGAATTTTGCATATCTGTACCAAAATATATAGTTCATATATAAACGAACCCAATAAATAAGACTACCCAAAAATAAAGAAAAAAAATATTGGGATACTAATATTGTAGGCAACAATATATTACAAATTATTTTATTGAATTAATAAGTTTGACATATTTAGATTCTCAAAATATTAATGGTATCGGGTAGATAATTTGTCTTGAAAGTGATTTTTTTTTTGCCTTGCCAATATCAGCGCCCTAGTTTTATTGATGATTAATTGATTTTTTGTTGATTTTTTTGGGGTATCTGAGATTAAATTTGTTGGCTCTGTTCACTTCACTATATTTTTGCTAAAATGAAATTATTTTTACTGAACTAAAATTATTTTTGCTGAACTTAAATTATTTTTATTGAACTTAAATTAATTTTACTAAACTGATATTATTTTTGCTGAACTGAATTATTTTTTACTGATTTTCTATTACATTTTTTCTTTAAGGTTTTACTGAACTAAAGGTATTTTTAATGAATTGAAATTAATTTTACTGAACTGAACTGAATTTATTTTTACTGAACTGAAATTATTTCCACTGAATATTATTTTTTTTAAGTTGAAATGAAATGGGCCTTAATGGACGTGCCTCTACTTAAAAACAATATTATGGACTTTGGGCTGAATACAGGTCCCAATAACCTTATACAATAATCCTTGGTCAACTATCCATTTTGGTGATAGTGCCCAAATTAGTGGGCCTCATGTCCAACAAATTCCTATGAATGTAAAATCAAAAATGAAATTACAATACCATCTCTTCACAAATTCCTATGAATGTAAAATCAAAAATGAAATTACAGTACCATCTCTTCTTTTTATATTTTCACAGACAGCAGAAACAGTAAGCAGCTCAACAACACAGAATCAGCTCAACAGCTAGCAGCCAGCATAGAAACAGAAACAGCAGAAACAGAAACAACACAACAGACACAGAAGCAGCAACAGAAACAGACAACATACATAGAAATAGCAACAGAAACAGCACAACAGCAAGCAGCCAGCACAACAACACAGAAACAGCAAGTAGCACAGCAACACAGAAATAGCACGCAGCACAGCAACACAGAAACAACAAGCAGCATAGCAGATCAGAAACAGCACAGCAGCATAGCAACACAGAAACAACAAGCAGCACAGCAGATCAGAAACAGCACAGCAGCATAGCAAAACAGAAACAGCAAGCACAACAGAAACGAAGAAACAGTCATTTTTTCTCTATATTTATCGAGCTATCTTATTATCAAGTCAACGCTTACAAAGAACTAAACAAATTACAAAGAACTAAATACTTATCAGCCCCATTCCTGGTAATATATAAGTCCTAGGCATAATGTAAGAAAAGGGCTCCTTGTATGACTAAATTTTTTTTTATTCACAATAAATTTAAATAAAAGACAAAGAAAAACAACACTTTTATTTAACATTTGGTGATAGAAGAACTATTTTTGCTGCTATTTGGTGATAGATGAACTATTTTTGTTGCTATTTATCTTGTTCAATATCATAACTGTTGCCATAATATTAATTAGCCAAAATTAAAGGGGATAAATTTCGGTAATTGAAGGATATGTGAGCGGTGTAATTGGAAAATTTTGTATTTTGAGAGCTGTTATTCATGAAAACTAGAGAATAAGGAGGTGAAGAGGTGAGAAAACATTGTAAACTAGATGAAAACCCGTGCGATGCACAGTTTTTTCATTTAAGATTTTTAATTATTTGATTTATTGTATTTAATAATTTCAGACAAAATTACAAAAGTTTAATATTTTTTTTTACTATAATTTATAATAAATTTATTAAATATAAATAAATTGTAAATATGATAATTTTTTCCGTTATATAAAATCTTTAATGTGAAATGATAATTTTTTAATAATTTAAAACCTAAATCATTATTCATTGTTTTACCGTATCTTTTATTTCGATAGAATCACCAACCTTGTCCATAACCAACCTACTACATCAATGGATAAATTGAACCGTGAAATGTTAGCCAAACTGAAATTGATATAAATTAAATCTTTACACTTATATAAATTAAATCAATATATTTACCAATAAATGAAAAATTGTTGCGATATAAAATCAAAGCTATGCATTGGAATTTTTTCATCATCTCCAAAAATAATCAAAGCCATCCATATATTAAGTATACAACATCTAATCGTATGCCATTACATAAACAAATAATCGTTAAGTATCCTAAATAAATACAATGTAACTAATAATTACAAATATAAATTTAAACATAATATTTTAAAAATAACCCTGACATTGATGACCTAAAAGGCTAAAACTAACACAAAATTCGCTTGATAGGGTTTTGTATTGATACGAAATTTTATTTGTGTCGTATGATGTGTTAGATCTGCATGTAAAAAAACATTTAGTAAATAAAACATAAACATATAATCATTGAGTATCCCAATTAATACAATGTACGTAATAATTAGGGAATACTAATTTAAACATAGGATTTTAAAAATTAAGCTAAAAATTACCCGGCCATTGATGACTAAAAATTAACACAAAATTACTAACACAAAATTCGCTTGATGGGGTTTTTTATTGATACGAAATTTTGTTTGTGTCTTATGATGTGTCAATTTATAATGGTAGGTATCACAAATTTTAATTTAATTATAATTAACGAACAATTTGTATTTCTTATCATAAATACTATCAAAATTTATCTTATAATGATAGGTATTAAACTTTATTATAAGCGATTATTATTTAAATATTTCTTAGTATATTTTTTGGATTTCTTATACTCGTAATATTGAATTAATAAATTTATCTTTTCCTATATTTTTACTTTATTTTTTTTCATTAAAATAATTTGATTCGTGGATTATAATCTACGTGACATTAAAATTTTAGATATATCAAATCTATTTGGAGGAAATGGCGGCGGTCGGCGGGCGAGCAGTCTGGTGACAAGTTTTCAATCATCTTTGCTACGTGGACCTTGAGGAGGGCCAAAGATTTCTATTAGTGGTTTTTCAATTTGGAGGAAATGGAATTGGAGGACTAGAGGTTGATTGGATATGGATTATGGACCTTGCATTTTTGCCTTTTTTTGGAGCATATCAACAACCAAACTTATGAATCTTAAATGATACTAAGAATTGGGTCTTGAAATTTATTCTTGAGACAATTGGATAATATTAATGCCAAGAATCATATTAATAACCGAGACTTTTTCTCTCTAAAATCTTCTATTTTCTGCTATGGCGATGAAGAAGACGAAGAAGAATCTGCCTAGGGGGGAGGGAAATTCAAAGAAATCAGCTGGTTCTGATGAAATTGATGAGGCTAATCGATAAATAGCTCAATCGAAGAGCAGACCCAAGAATGATGTTAAGGGTTCTGTTCCGATTAATTTTGGGGAACTGGATAATTTGAAGGATTTGATGCTTTCACCGGAGCAATCCATGCTTGAGTTGATCCAAGGATCTAGAACTAAGTCCAGATTATCAGAATGGTTGAATGTGATGAAATCGAGTGATTTTGGGATCAATCGAAGAGATTCAGGTGTAGTGTAAAACAAAGCATCTTCTGCGAAGGTACCCATTTCTTCTGAAAGCTTAAATTCTAGCAATTCTATGCGGCTGCAATTGTCTTTTGATGATGTTTCTGATGAAATTGCATATTGGAATATAAGTATTGTTGCCTTTGTGATTGGGGGTAACCCTTTTGTGAACTCTTGTTCGAGTTTTTGCAATAGATTGTGGGGGGCTAAAAACATTGATAAGGTGATTCCTCTTAAGAAAGGGGTGTTCCTTATTAGATTTTTGAATGTGGAATCGAAGGAAAAAGCTCGAAATGCTTTACACGTGTTGTTTAATAATCGCGCTATTTTCATGAAACAATGGGAGGATGGAATGGAGGTGAATTGTGAAGAATTTACTACGATTCCTGTCTGGGTGCAGTTGCCTGGCCTGCCATTGAAATACTGGGGTAAGAATTGTTTGTAGAAGATGGTGGGATTAGTTGGCAAACCTGTTCAACCTGATAATTCTACCTGATTGAAAGACAGGGTTAATGTTGCTCGTTTCTTGATTGAGGTAGAAATTGATGGGGGAATTTCCTGACATGATTGAGTTTCTTTTTGAGAAGGGATGCTTGTACCAGCAGAAGGTGGAGTTTGAGTGGAAACCCATTAAATGCAATGTGTGTAGGCAATTGAGTCATGAGGATGGGAATTGCAAGAATGTGAGGAAGGTGTGGAGGCGGAAAGCTCAACCTGTCCAGGTGATGAAAGAACCTGAGTGAATGGAGGACAATCTGGTGAAGGGTAATGTTACAGTTGCAGAAGGTGAGGTTCATGGCTTAGGAAAAGGAGAGCAAGAAAAGTGGAAGACTATTACTAAGCAGAAGAGTGGAGCTGGACGAGGGTCTGGGCCTAGCTCTCTAGTGATGGTGAGCAACTCCTTCCATGAATTGCAGGCTTGCATAAGCTTTGGTGATGAAATTGAGGGTGTGGCCCCCACTCTAGGGCAGGAGGGTGATAATGGATAAAGTTCTCACCTAGAATGTGAGAGGCTTGAATAGTTTCTCAAAACAAAAGGAGGTGAAGAGTTTCATGTCTTAGAATAATGTAGGTTTATGTTGTTTACTTGAAACTAAGATTAGGATCTCTAATTTTCCTACTGTTCATAATCACCTTTTTCAAGGGTGGTGTGTGTCTTCGAATTTTTCTCTGGTGAAGGGAGGCAGAATTCTGATTGCTTGGCTTCTAGATTTTTTCCAGGTTCATATTCTTGTTTGTCATGCTCAATTTTTGCATATGAGGATGAGAAATATAGCTTTATCTTTGGAGTTTTATTGTACTGTTGTTTATGGTATGAATGATCCTAAGGAGCGAGATGAACTCTGTTGTTTGTTGAAGGATATAGGGAGTACAATAGTAGGCCCATGGATGATTACAGGTGATTTTAATTGTCCTCTCAACTTCACTAACAGGATTGGCAAGCCTATTACTCACTCTGAATTTGATGGGTTTAGAGATTGTGTGAATGCTTGTGGTGTTAGAGACATTAAGCAGATTGTTTGCACTTTTACTTGGAATAATAATCAAAAGGGCGACTGTAGAGTTTACTTTAAAATTGATAGAGTGCTTGGGAATGATGAGTGGTTTATGGCCTGCCCTGAGTCTTATGTTCATTATTTTCCTGAGATGTACTTTGATCATTGCCCTGGTTCATTACACTTGGATAATCTGAGTGCTCTTGCTAAGTACTCATTTAACTTTCTGGATATGTGAACTTCTCATCCTGAGTATCCTGAGATTGTGAGGAATGCTTAGAGTTTTGATGTTCGAGGTGTTGAGATGTATAAAGTGGTGAGTAAATTGAAGAATTTGAAGAAAAATTTGAGGAAGCTGCATAGAGCTGATTTTTCAGATAATGAGATTCAGTTTGCTAAGAGTAGACAGAATTTGGAACGGGCTCAATTGGCTGTTCAAGCTGATCTGAATAATAGTGACTTAAGGGAGGTTGGAAGGAAAAGTTTGGAGGAATTTTCTCAAATTAGAGCTCAATGTTTTTCTTTGTTGTCTCAGAAAGCAAAGATTAATTGGCTCAAAGTTGGTGTGAGAATACTAAGTTCTTTCAAAAGTGCATTAAATTGAAGAAGTACAGGAAAAGGGTGATTGCTGTAAAGGATGTTAATAATACTTGGTGTGATTCTGCTGATCAGATTTCTAAAGCTTTTGTTTCTTATTATAAGATGCTTCTTGGTTTAGACCTTGGTAATAGATTGAGTGTTCAATCTGAGGTTGTGAAGAGAGGGCATATTCTAGATGAGGCTCAAGGTTAGTTGCTAGATGCTCCTTTCACTAGAGTAGATGTTAAGAGAGCTATGCTCTCTATCCCTGGTAGTAAAGCTCCTGGTCCTAATGGGTACAATAGTACCTTTTTTAAGAGGTCTTAGGGTACTGTTGGTGATAAGATTACATATGCTATCTTGCAATTTTTTTGAGAATGGTAAGCTGTTGAAGGAAGTGAACAGTACCATCCTTACTCTGGTGCCTAAGGTTGACAATCCTAGTTCTGTGACTGACTTTAGACGCATTTCTTGCTCCAATGTCATTTATAAGTGTATCACTAAGATGATTTGTAGCAGGCTGAAGTTAGTCCTTTCTGATATTGTATCTCAGAATTAAACAGGTTTTGTTGAAGGAAGACAGATCATTCAGAACATCAACATTATTCAAGATCTTGCTACTAGGTATGGCAGGAAGAACACTCCTAGTGCTTGCTTGTTGAAGGTAAACATTAAGAAAGCTTATGATTCTGTGAAATGGGATTTCCTTGAAGAATGTTGTATGCTTTAAACTTCCCTAATAAGCTGCTTAAGTTGATCATGGTTTTTGTGAGGATCCCTTCTTTCACTTTGAGTATCAATGGGAGCTTGACTGGTTTATTTAAGGGGAAGAGAGGATTGAGACAAGGTGATCCTATGTCTCCTCTTCTTTTTGTCATCTATATAGAGTACTTGACCAGACTTCTCAAGCTTGTTGGAGATCAGCCTAGCTTTCAGTTTCATCCTAGGTGCAAAGGGTTAGGTTTGAACCACTTAGTTTTTGCTGATGATTTGATCATTTTTAGTAAGGGGGAGGATGCTTCAGTTAGCCTACTTCTAAGAGCTTTGGCTACCTTTGCAGCTACCTCTAGTTCGGTTGCTAATGAAGGGAAGTGTAGCATTCATTGCTGTAACATTGAGCAATATGTCAAGACTGGTAATATTCAGAATTCTGGGTTTAAGGAAGGTAAGCTTCCTTTTAAGTACGTAGGTGTTAATGTGAGCAACAAGAAACTCTCTAAGGATAACTGTCAATGCCTTGTTGATAAAATCACCAATAAAATCAAAAGTTGGGGTTGCAGAACTCTCTCCTATGCAGGTAGAGCGCAACTTGTTAATTCTGTCATGCTTTCCCTACACATTTATCGGGCAACTCCCAAAGCTGTCTTGGATGGAGTTGTTGCTATTTACAGGAACTATCTTTGGGATGGGAAGCTTGTGCATTCTAGAGCTCCTCCTATTGCTTGGGATATAGTATCACTACTAGAAAACAACCTAATTTCACGGACAGGTTTCGACGGACACAAAATTCGGTCGTAAAAGTCGAAATTTCCGACGGATTTATATTCCGTTGAATATTTCCGACGAATTCAACAATTCCATCGGAGATTTCTTACGGAAAATAAATCCATTGGAATATATGTACTTTCCGACGGATTTTTCCGTCGTAAAATACCATTTCCGACGGAATTTAAATCCTTTGAAAATTTTCGACGGAAATTCTGTCAGAATATAATTAAAAAAACAACTCTTTAAAGAAACCCTAAACCGTGCGTCACTCCATTCTCTTTCCGCCTCTCCTTTTCTTCTCCTTCTCTTTCTCTCTCTTCTTCTTCTTCTCTCTCCTTCTTCTTCTCCCTGTTGCGCCTCTTCTCTTTTTTTCTCTCTCCTCTTCTTCTCTCTCCTTCCTCTTCTCCCTGTTGCGCCTCATCTCCTTTCTCTCTTTCCTCTTCTCTTTCTCTCTTCTGTTCTATTCTATTCTTGATTGGTGGTGTTCACGACGCCCGGCGAGTGTGGTTGGTGGTGTTCAAGACGCCGGTGAGTGTGGTTAGTGGTGTTCAAGTCTGATTAGTGGTCAATTTATTTCTCGCCGATTTCTAGAAATTAATGGGTTTTAAGGTCAAATTCGACCATAAAAACTCTAAATCTAGAATTTTCATGGTCGAATTTGGCCTTTTTAAACCAAATTCAAGATGAAATTCAAAGTTAATTATGGTGTTAAGGTATGTTTTTCTTTTATTTTTTTTTTCTTGTCAGATCTAGTCCGGTTATTGGTGGTCAAAAATTTTTTTTTATTTTTTTTTTTATTTTTTGGGTTGTGGTGTCGTGGTGCGGCGGGATCTGGTGGTTTGGGTTAGTTGGTGGTTTCGTGGGTTGGTGGGGACGTGGTGGTTTGGGTGGCTGTGGTGGTTTGGGTTGGTTGGCCGGGGTAGGTGGGGATTCGTGGCTCGGTTGGGTAGCAGGGGGTTGGTATTTTGCTTTTTTTTTTTTCCTTTTTTTTTTTTACAAAATTAATTTAATTATTATTGTTAATTATCATTGTTATTATATAATTATTGGTGGAGTAGCGTGGTGGTGGGCGGTGGTGGTGGACAGGTGGTGGGCTGGGTTAGGGTAAGGTATTGGCGATGGGGGGTTGGTGCCGGTGGTGGTGCAAGGTGATATGCAATAAAATTAGTATCCAAACGAACTGAGCCCTTAATCACCGAACCAAATTTAATTAATTCGACCTTGGACTATAAATATACGGTCATAAAATACGATCCAAACTCCAATATCTTCGTAGTGGCTCAATAAGTTCGGGATTTATCATAAATTTGCAAATTCCTACAAAATAATACCCACTCTACAAAAAACACTAGAAAACGTATATTAGTAATAAAAATAGCTCCGTAGAATTCAAATAAGCACATATATGACCGTGGGACGAGAAATAAAAATATATATAAAATAGACTCATCAATCGACACATACTTTGTAATTAAGTATACGAATGCATACTTGTACACATACACTTCGTACTATATTGTAGACGCACTGTTGGTTACGTTTCTAGAGTTGTACTTCATTGTCTCCATGGGTCATAAAATCACAACAATTTTTATGTAAATATGATCTCTATTTTCCTAATGTTTTGGAGATTTTCACATCAAGGCTACTCCTCCATAAATTTGGAAATAAATCACTTTGATTTATCAGCTTTCACACTATGCATGCATGTCTAATCTTGAACAGAAATAAATCATTATCCATTTAATTATTATTACCCCCTTTTTTTTTTTCCTATATAATAGCCATAAAAGGATTACATTATATATAATCTTTCATTTGCATTATTCATCCCAAGGTTATCAAACATTTCCTAGGAAGAAATTAAAAATGACACCCACAAATTTCATTTTTTTCTTACACATTATTACTACTTTCATCATATTCCCTCAAACAACCTCATTTTCTTTGCCAATGATTCCCATAGACTCAAGTGAATTACAAATTGTGGCTCAAAGTTTCACCCCTCAACAACGCCACCAATTCCTTATGAATATTTCCTTGTCACGAACGTCGTCATTGTCTCCTAAAAGAAGGCACTCGAATTCAAGTACAAACTCGCTTGAATCCACCGTGTGGTGGAGGTTAAGCAATTTTTTCGTAACGCAAGTGTTCTTTGGCACAAGCTCAAATCTTTTCGGCCCTTATCTTCTTTTAGATAGTGGGGATGACAATACTTGGGTACAATGCGACGGATGCAATCCATGTTTCGAGGTAAGTGGTGGAAACCCTCGAGTTCAAGATTCACTAACGTATAAATTACTTAGCCCTGATGATCCGAGATGTGTACCTAGATACATTTATGATCAGTCATGTGGGTTCTTGAATGAATATATGGCCGGAGCAGTATCTTCCTCTGGTCCCATGGGCACGGACACGTTTTTATTCATTAATTCTCAAACCCAAAAGCCCGACTTTATTCAAGATCTGGCATTTGGGTGCGGTCTCATCAACAGGAACATCAACTTCGGGCAAAATGATGGGCCTCAAAATACAATTGCAGGGTTATTTGGGCTTTCACCCGGCCCAAGATCATTCCCTAACCAACTTGATGCCCAAATTCAAGGGAAGTTTTCCTTTTGTCTTACATCTTGGGCCGAGCCAAACCTTGGCAGATCTACAATGTATTTTGGTGATTCGGCCCAAAGTCAAGGGCCTAATGTCCAACAAATTCCTATGCATGCAAGAGAAAGATACCATCTATATTTTAGTGGTATAAGTGTAAACGGAAATAGACTCTCAATCGATCCTTCTATATGTGCGTTAACAGATGATGACGCTTCTAAAGGCACAGGGTTCTTCGTTGACTCTGGTGCACCAACCACAATACTACCTAAAACTGCATATCAAGCCCTACGTGCAGCAATGGTTGATTACTTTGCTCAATACGGTTGGCAGACTATCGGAGGACAAACCTTTGATCTATGCTACACGGCGACACCTAAAGAGGGTCAAAGCTTTCCGTCTGTGGTCTTTCACTTTTCGAAAGGAGACCAAGGAGGGGAGGTCGATTGGACAATGGACAAGGACAACATGTTTGTTAGGTTCGATCAAATTGATGGTTTTTGTATGGTGGTCGGCGAAATTCCTGATCCAGGACCTTGCCTCCTTGGAGCGTATCAACTAGCAAACTTTAAGGTCTCATTTGACGTGAAAAATGGGATTTTTTCCTTTGCTCCTCAGAGATGCCAAGAGAATCTTTAGCTTCATTTTAAATCAAACTTGTTATTATTAGTGCAAATTAGTTTATGCTCATGGTGTGGTCTTAGGACAAAACTATAAAATGTTATGTTTAAAATAAATTAATTAAGCTATTTTGCTATATAATATGTACATATTCACAATTTAGGAATTATTCTACGATGACCGATTTGTTATTGAACTTGTGTGAGTTACCCTTTCCGGCCAAAAAGACACTCATCAAAAAATGCTCAAAAATCTTTTAATCAATCACCCCCTCTTGAATTACTTATATTCTTCATTAACTAGCATTATATGAACACAATACGTGAATTAATATATAAAATTATTTATGTCAAAAAATTTGAAGTGTAAAGAAATTACGATTTAGAGTTACTAAGTAGTATAAAGGCCCTAAAATATTGAAGACGACCCTATACATAGACATTTATCAATTTCTCAATAGTTCTATAATCATCTACTCCTAATTTATCCTCACGGTCAATATTTACAAGGTTAATTAACAATAAATAATGATCCTCTGCATTATTAGCTACGTACTCCGTAGTAAGAAGCATTAGAGCAAATTAAAATCAATGCCAGAAAATATTTACGCAGTTTAAAACTAACAACGAACTAGTTCAGCCGCCCTTGTCATTAAACCGGAAAAGTTTAGAAATGGTGGTACATATTATCCAAATTTCAGATCATTGTAGCCGTGATACTGAGACCGCGATATAACTTATCCTTGAGATCTTATTAAACGTAACCTTGATAAGTTCGTATCAATATGAATCTCTTAAATATCCAAATTTCAGATAATTCTATTAATACAAAATTAAAGATGAACTAGAAACAATTGGTAATAAGGAGTTATGTTCTGATCAACTTTGATCAGAATTTATTTGGTAAAATCTGATCTGTTAGTACAAGAATAAGTATTTGTAGGTACTAATCACGAGTAAGCGAATTTGTATGATGTTACGCAACGGTTCTTATAACATTTTTGTTGGGTCAGCCGGTCAGGTACATATTGGATTGAGTCTAAGCTCACTTATCCCAGGTAATTAAACACGGGCTCATTGTAGCCGCGATACTGAGACCACGAGTTCAGAAGGAGGTAGTTCTATTACTCCATTCACCTTGCAGCACCTAAATTTGGATTTCAATCTTAAATGTAAAGCTCGTTATGTAGGTCATGTAACCGAGCTCTTTTAGGCTTTTAGCTACTAAAACTGCGTTTTGATACAACATGCAATTATATGACCCATAGTTTCTGATTACTTCCAAACCACAAATGCTAACTAGAGAGCAAGCGGCCTTAAAAATGTCACTGTCAACAGTAATACAGGTTTAATGAAAAACTGTGTGATGCCCAGTAAGTTGCTCCCGGAACCTTCTCACCATTGCAGGGAATATAATGATACATGATTTATTCTATACTGGAGGGAAAAGCAGGAACAGAAACAAGGGGATAAACCAAGAGCATTGGCCCCCTGTAAAAATAAGATACATTGGCCTATAGGCCCTCTATTAACGGCTTTGCTCTACAAAAGCAGCCTCCAGTTTTGTAGCCTCGTGCCATTTGATTAAAAAAATGTTTACAGGTTCTCCGTGCTTACATAATAAATTACACAATTTGGTACAAAAGAATCACTTGGAAATATAATGAAAATACCTAATAATTCCGTCATTGCGTGCTCTTTGACAGGACTTCCTTCATTAGTTCCTTTGGGGCTGTATTTATAGGCAATACAAAAGTCAGCCAGGGCAGAAGAAACAGATCAGATGATCAGCAGAAACATAACAATAATATTAATCAATCAAGTGGAATCAAAGCATTCATAAAGGGTTGTTGCTTTAATATGGGATTGATATTTTGGTTAACTTTGCCAGAATCAATAATATAATCTTGCTTTCCCTTCCTCAAATAATTGTCGATGGCATAAGTTAAGAGAAGCAAGCATATCCTGTTATGAATCTTACCTGGCAAACCAGTGAACTTTTCATACTGTCTGAAGGCTTGATTAGCAAGCATTTCTGTTCCATATACAATAACGGCTCCTGTTTCTTGAGCTTCTTTAAGGAGTCTCGTTAATTTTGGTGTATAAACCGCATCAAAAACAAGAGCATAGTTCTTCAAAGCTTTCTGTGAAAGAACACATAGGAAAGGAACATGGTTCAACTTGATGGTGAATCAAAACTGAGCATGAACAAATGTAAAATATTCACATTACTGGAGAGCAGGAGACAAAGCAATATTTATGTACAGCTATCGCAGGATTCGCAGCTTTCATAATGCTACTATATCAGGCATAACCACATTTATGTCATATTTATAATGATGATTGCCAAATGCTGCAAATTTTTAAATAGGAAAAAATAGATAAATAAAAACAAACGACCTCCATGTCTACTCCAAAAATGGCTTAGTGTTGAGGTTGATGTAAGAATTTACCAGGATGGTACACAAAAGATGTCAATATCATATCATACTCTTCCATCCGGTGATCCAGATATTACAGTGATGTAGTTCCAACACCTCAAAATTCAGAACATTTTTTTTACTTGTAATACACTAAATTACTTTATTTCATCTTTATGGCTTGAGATAATTTGATAAACAATTACAGATAAGTTGATAAACAATAGGGCCAAGTAGGCAAAGGTCTCATAACAAATGAGTACCCAAGCACAACAGCCACTCAGTTTATACATGGGCACAGGACAAGCAAAGAATTATCTAATGGAAACGGAATTCCTAAGTCAGCACTCAGTGCTTAAGTTTATCTGATGAGATACACAGATCAGGGATACGGCTATAATGTGGGAAGAAAAAAGAAGTGTATGGTGGTGGTGGTGGAGGGAGAAAAGAGGGGGGGGGGGGGGCGTTGTACCTTAACGCATCACTATTCTGTCAATTGTCAACGCTTTTCCCAGGCATCTGATAAAAGATGACATTTTTTTGCCAAAGGTGGCTATTATTTCTGGACAAATGAGCAGTTTGTAGTGGTGGTGGTGGAGGGAGAAAAGAGGGGAGGGGGCGTTGTGCCTTAACGCATCACTATTTTGTCAAACGTAAACGCTTTTCCCAGGCATCTGATAAAAGGTGACATTTTTTTGCCAAAGGTGGCTATTCTTTCTGGACAAATGAGCAGTTTGTAGTAGGGGTGCTTATGAGACGAGACAACTCGCGAGCTACTCGAGTTCGAATCGGTCAAAACTCGACTCGAGTGAGCTCGACTCGAAATGTTAATGAGTCGAGTCGAGTCATTACTCGACTCGAAAGCTCGTGAGAAGCTCGAATTCCTTTATATAATATTATATTCACTAAAAATTAAAATATTTCAATAAATAAAACTTTTTTTTTACATTAATAATTAATAAATAAAACGTTATTTATGTACTCGTATCATCATATGTATATTTCTCAAATGAAAAAATTAAAGAGAATGAAGAGATGTTACACTAAATAGAGATTTCTACTAAGACGGATCAAATTGCAAGCTACTCGAAATCGACTTGGTCAAACTTCGACTCGGTCAAATTTGGTCAAAGCTCGGTCAAAACTCGACTCGATCAAGCTCAACTCGATATGTTAACGAATCGAGTCGAGCTACCCCAAACTCGAACTCGACTCGCATCCTAAGCACCCCTAGTTTGTAGCATCCATATTGCGATTGTTTTACTTCCTAAATAAATCCAGATATAGTAAACAATGGCTATACTTAAGGATAAGATTAGACGAGGGCACCATCTAAAACAAATCAACTAAGCCGTTAATAGTTGCATGATGCTCTTGATTATGATGAAAAGTCTAGTGGTCAAATGTCTGAAACATTACCCCTTCATTAGCAGAGCAACATGGGCTGTGATACAACAAACTACGACGATTATCACAGAAATCATTTTGTATCCCAGCAGCATAGGGCCATAGGCTACCATGATTCTTACAGAAATCAAATAAACAGGGACAGCATAGACTAAATAATTTACTGTTGAAACGATTAAATTTCCAGCAGAGCATAGGTAGAAATGACGGCATTTTAACAATACTTGAAAATAGCATAAGTAATAAAAGGTATATATGCATAAGAAAAAAGAGAGGGCTGAACCTTAGAAATAGGTGTTTCGGCTATTTTTGGTTTCATTCCAACAGATGTAGTATTTACAAGAATCATCCCTTCTTCTGGAGCAAAGTCATCTAGTTCGTCAAGACTGATAGCTTTTCCTCTAACGTTACTAGCTAAATCCACAGCACTTGCTGATATCAAACAACAAGAAAGCAGAAACCCCTTTAGTACAAAACCAGAGGTGTCAATATAATCTAAAAGAAAATACAAAAAACAAAGGTTGTGTAGTAGAGACCTTTATCAACACGTGATATCCAAAACAATTCTCATTCATTTCAAAGTTTCCTCTGAATTTAAAATAATAAAACATATATATAGAAAAAAAAATTATCCTTGAGTGCTTCAAAAGTTAAATATGGAAATCTTCTAACGTCAACCCAGTGACATAAAATTTATAAATTCCTTTCATTTTCTGCAGGAAAGACGATGTCTAGTATCTTTAACCAAAGAATGGCATCAAAATTATATTGTTTCCTCTACAAGTTTGAAGCCCACATACACATAAATTATATGCCTAGATTACCAGTAAACCACTGAGTTTACTGCAGTAAGAGTAATAATAAAAAAATTATGTAACTGAGTTTGTCAGCCAATGTAATGCATTAAGGAAAATACTTACCAAGTGTGCGATTAGCTATGACCACCTTAGCTCCTTTAGCTTTTCCACCATAGGCAAGTGCCTTTCCTGCACCACCAGCTCCAATAACAACAAAAACTTTATCTGCCAAGGGTGATCTTGGTGCAATACTTCCACCTTCTAGACTTGCAAAAGGAACAACGTATTGTTATATGATAGTGTGAGGAAAGTATTTAAGGGGATACATAAAATGTAATTGATTAATGAACCTTGTAATCCTTCTTCAATAGCTTCAATAGCTCCCACATAATCAAAATTGTAACCAGCCAATTTCCCATCGCTTGGTCTTTTAACCAAGCAATTCACGGCTTCAATTGCCTATAGAATTTGGGGAAAATCAGTTTCAACCAATAAACCATTAATTCGTGCTTTTAAGTGACAAGCATGGAGTGTAAAGACAACAGACTACGGTTCTGTTCTCTTCACCTATTTTAACTTACTTCATCTTTAATAAGTTCAAATTAGTTCTGATAAAATAAGAGCTAATAAGTTCAGATTAATGTGATTAGATAAGAACTAATTATAATTCATACTTTATACTCCCTCTGTTTTGCTGAGTGTTACTCAATTATTGTAACAACGCTTACCAAGGAAAAGTGAAAAATGGGGACCATGCATGTGGGTACTTTTGCTTTAAAGAGGAGAGAGATGGAGGGTTAGGGATTTATTAAATAAAACTGGGTCTACAAAGTGGGGTTGTAGGTGATTAAAAAATGAATAAAAGATTGCCATATAAGGAATAAAGTAAAAGTGGGTTGAGCTTAAAAAAACGGATGAAAACGGAAAGTGAGTAACACTTAGGAAAACGGAGGAAGTATAAGATAAGATAATATAATAAAATAAGATAAGGGTTGATAAATTCAGATACAATAATATAAAATAAGGGTTATTTAGTTCAAATTAAATAAGTTCAGGATTAATAAAATTAGATAAGATAAAATGAGTGACATTTAGGTGGAGATAACAATGCCTACAACCCTACACCAAATCAGATTTTGAAATGATGAATCTATGTAGCCCCTCACCTATATTTATTATTTAACCTCCCTAGAATAAAAATTGTAACTTAGTAGATCATAAAATAGCCAGACAATTGCACAATGATAACCAGATAGACACTAAAGAGGGAAGTCCATGAGAAGAGGAAAGGAGAAGCTCGTCCACTCTAAAGCTGTTAAAGTTTCCAAGCAACGACCATGGGAATCATAGTACGAACAGAATTTATACACAAAATTAAAGCCAAAGAGGGTTGGTATACCTTGGCTATGGGATCAACCTCTTCAGAGCACTCAAGTGCAGCCATCTTGTGAGGTATTGTGACACTGCACAATATGCATCATTGGATGAAAAATGTAGCATAGTATGAAATACCAAAAGAACTCTGTTTATTTGTTATCTAGAAAATGTAATGATTCATTAAATATGCCATTTCTGTCTAATTGCAAAAGGGTGACATAATGTCATAAGTTAATTAAATGACTAATTTTACATTGACTAGTGTGGACATCAGCCACGTCACAAAATATCACAAGTGGTGTGCCGAGATCTGATATATTTGTAGAGTTCATAATCAAGTTAATTAGAAAATTTCGTAAGAATTTTTTGGGACATAGACGTCTACAAATTAGCTTTCCCAAGGGTACATGAGATGTAGGGTTAGGAGTTTTGGAACTTACATAAACTATGATAGTAGTCAATGAGTAATTTGAAAGGTAGTGGTACCTGTATCCAACAAAATCAGTAGACGAATAGGTCTTCAAAAAGTTAGGTAAACTGTCCACCAGCAAAGGCAAATAGATTCCATCGAAGCCGACAGACTTAAATGCTGCATTAAACATATGCGGACTCTTACTATGGCCAACAGGATTCCCAACGACTCCAAATACTTTAGTATCAGGCCCTATACGTCTGAAATTATACAAATCCAAGAGGTCTTTTATAGTAGGTTGGCCAGGAGCTGAAATTGCTCCTTCCTCAAGGGTACCAAAAGTAAGATATCCACCAAATTTGGCACAAAGTATCCTTGACATCAATCCTTTCTCGCGCATAACAAGCCCGATCATTGGAACCTGTAAATGTAAAGGTAAAATTCAATCAAACACTCAACAGGATAATAAAATCAAATACGTAGTATAATGAAGAAGGTAATTCCCAATTTTGTACCATGTTAAAAAATTATGCTTCATAATATTTTGTAATACTGTAGATGAAATGATGTGGACTATTTTAAAACATATGGTCTGGTGTACAAATCAGAAACCTTGTCGTAAGGCACTAAGGCATGCATATAATCGCCCCCCTGCCTGTATGAAAATTGAACTTAGGGCATCATGTTAAAAGATGTAAGTAGGATCAGTGTTCTCCTTCCTAATTATATGACAGATGTTACACAAATAATCTGCATTTTGTAACACACCTGAGAATGTGTAAGTACTTGAAGAATACGTGCACAATCTGTAATATCTGTAGCGGTTGTTGCAATCTTTACAATGTCAGCTCCAGTTGCTTGTATCCTTGATACAAGATTTCCTATCTCTTCAACTGATGGTGTGCTTTGATAGTTATGAGAGGAAACAATAATTGCGGTTCTTGTAGGCTTCTTTCCACCAAAAGAGTCAAAGAACTCATCTGCTACCTACAAGAGGAAAATGATGAGACAATTTTTCTTTAGAAAGAATTCTTTACAAGCTTGATTTTCAAAAATTCAAGTTCCATCATCTAAACACAAACAACATAGGGAAACAAATAACCCATGTAAGTTAATGATAAACATAAATGCCATCCATGTGTAATAAAAAATCCTAAGATTCATTCTAATCAAGTCCTATTGGTAATTGGTGAGACTTGAGTCAAGAGCTTAAGGAACACAATAGCTCTTTGATAAACATTATTTTAAAATACCCTACTAATGAGTACTTCATAAGATATAGTGCCATACAGCATGTAAAGTCAGAGAAAGTGTATAATTCCCTTTACTTGCTTTATGTAAAGATAATCACAATATTAGAGGTCCAAAAAATAAATTCATTCTATTTCTACATGTGCTTTTAGGTTTCAAATGTGTATCATGGTTCTCAATAGGGAAATAAAAAGTAAATAAATAAATAAATATAAATTCATTGACCTTGTAATGTCCTTACCTTATTTTAGGAACTTACTACCTCCAAATTTTTTTCCTTTTCAATCTACACACTTTGCCTATTTGCATTATTCACATACTCATCCTGACCAATGTTTGTAATTTATACGTAAAGAATACATAATTAAGTAATATCTTGTTAAATTAGACTCGATTTATACTTTCAAAGTATCAAGTTTTTATAAATTTATATATAATCAAATATACTAATGGTCAAAGTTGTGAGATGGCAACTTGGGAACCATTAAAGTTAAACTATGGAAAAAAAATAGTCAGAGTTTTATTTCATCTTACTAGAATCAAACCATACTAAGCCACAGAGATCCAAATTCAGTCATATCTACTTATTATTGTTTACTTGGTACAGATTTATTAAATAGTGTATTAGTAAAATTAGATATTTGAAAAATACACAGAGACAAACCTATAAAGATCCCACGTGATAATGCTTTTCTCAGAAATTAGAGCCAAAATATGGTTTAAGTTTAGTCAAACCAAACCACATCAGAAACAACACCTTATTTAGGTGAAAACTGAAATGATAATGGCCAAATTGGACTACTTAATTTATGGGACAGATGGCATCATCTATCTAAAACATTGTTGTTCATCTTTATCCTTGTATCCTAGCCAAAGATGCTCGAGTCTCTTACATTATCTTTAAGACTAGAGCAATGAGGTATATAAAGTACTAAGTATGCAACTCTATTGTTCATATATAAACATCTTTTACGTTTTGTTGCATTCAATTACTCAAATCAGCTAAACATACCTCCCACGTCAACATGTCAACAACATGAAAACTTATATAATACAAATTTAGATCTACAATAAACAAAAGACAAAGGATAGTATAACCTTAAGCTCGACATCTATATAGTCAGCTCCTAGTTCCATGGCTCTGTACAACGCACTCCTTCGCTTGCTTTCATCACCATCATACTGACCACCTTCCCATGTAGGTCTATAAACCATATGAACAATCATAAATGTTTATGAAAATGTTGTTTGTATTTTATTACTTGATTTATGAATTAGAAATCATTTTTACATTATACTATTACTTTGTTTTCCCTTCCATAAAAAAAATAAAAAAATAAAAAAAAAATAAAAAGAGAGAAAAGCACACTACACATCCAAATATAATGTAATAAAATTAGAACTAGTTATTTCACGTCGCTGAAATGAAATTGTCAAAGACATATAGGCTGAGTAAAGGATAGCATCTGCCTCATCTAAGCATGCATCTTCACCACTCTATTGAAACGATTCGTTTGCACTCTCCATAATAATTGACATGGCAGGTTTCATTTATGAAAATAAAGGTGGAGATCCTACATAGATTGCACATACACACCATCAAAGACTCAACCAATCATAATCAATAATCAGTATTCACCAAATGTAAATAATTATCTCTCCCTAATTCAAAAATGACATCCTTTGACAATCCAAACTTGACAAGATTGCATATTGGGTTCACCGTAACATCAAAATTACCAACGTGTACCTGCTTGAGCTGGCCTCAGCTAGAAAAATGATCCTCGTCATTAGTGAATTGTATCATGATTGAGGCGGCTGTGGTTACGTAAATCTGTTAATCTGTGCTTTAAATGTGCAATGCAGTGTGTCAGACGGACTTAAATGGTATTAGGTCATCACCACTGTATGCCTAGCTTGGTTTGGAGTAATTCGTTTGGATTAATAATCCATATTATGGTTCAGGGTTCCCCAGACAAAATCAAACAACACAATTGTTTATTATTTATTTTTCTTTTTTAGTTACCTACCTTGTAATCTTGGAGTCATCATTCCTTCATGAAGCATTTGATCAGGAGGTTCCTTTATTTATAGGCCGTGACAGTGATGGTGCAGCAAGCCATGGGTTACATTGATCAAACACCTGATCTTGATACTCGTGTAAAGCTCATTAAAACATTGAATAGCGTATCTGCTGGGAAGGTAACCAGATATTATTGTGTTGAGCTTGTCTTTTGTTAGATTATGCTCTTTCATATGTTTCATGTCTTATATTCTGTTTGTTACAGATATATGTTGAAATAGAAAGGGCATGGTTGATCAAGACCCTTGCTAATGTTAAGGAAGAACAAGGGCTTATCGACGAGACTGCTGAATTGATGCAAGAGATAGCGGTAACTGTGGTTGCTTACATATATTCCTTGTATTTCATAAAATATATTTCAGGACTACTCTGATTTTTTGGTAAAAGTTGTGTAATGGATCATCATTACACATATTTGTGATACTGCAGGTTGAAACCTTTGGTGCAATGGCAAAAACTGAAAAGATTGCTTTTATTCTTGAGCAAGTATGTCCCATTTCTCGAGCTTTGTTGGTTCCATTATCTCTTCTCCTGGCAGTAATTGTTTACTGTTGGAGATAAATGTTTCTACTTTCTTATTTTAGTCGTGTTTAACTGTTGATGAGTTAAAATTTGGAAAATTTTCTGTTTATCAGGTTCGCCTTTGCTTAGACCGTAAAGGCTATGTTCGGGATCAAATCCTTTCCAGAAAAATCAGTCCCAGAGTTTATGATATTGATCCTTCAAAAGAAAAGAAAAAACCTAAGGAAGGTGATGCCATTGTAGAAGAGACCCCTGCTAATATTCCATCGTTGCCAGAATTGAAGCGCATCTATTATGAATTGATGATTCGGGGAGTTCAAAAATTGTTTTTACGGAGTGCTTAGTTCTGTTCTTGCTAGGATATCTGTG
The DNA here is from genome assembly GCF_001683475.1 of Chenopodium quinoa. NCBI lineage: Eukaryota > Viridiplantae > Streptophyta > Magnoliopsida > Caryophyllales > Amaranthaceae > Chenopodium > Chenopodium quinoa. Next base: position 10,727,493 of record NW_018743292.1, read on the forward strand.
GGGTTAGAATTTTCTTCTTTTTGCATTAATTTTTTTTCCTTGGGATTGAAAGTATAAACTAGTTTCATTTCTAACTAAGTAGATTTTGCCAGGTACCGTGACTTATTTTTTGTATTTTGTTTTGTTTTAAATATTGCAAACAGTCAATATAATGTAGTTTTTTTCTTGAAATTTTGAGCTTGGAAAATTTCTGCACGTGCCCTTATTTCTTTTGTTGATATATGGGGATTCTTTCACATTCTTAGAGAGATTAAGGAGAGATAGAGAGAATAGACTAATGGCATTATTGAAGGCAAAGTAAGTATAAACTTCAAGGGGTAAAATTTATGGGGGGACTTTCTAGGCTAATAATCCAGGGAAAATTCTCTAATTCTGTTAGTTTGGTGGACAGCCATAGATTACTTTTATCCCCTTTGTTCTCATTCTATCACTGCTCACCACATTAGCATCGTAACTTTACCAACCGATTCCATGTCCAGTTACTTACTTTTGTCTCTCTCTCTGTTCCTCTACATCTCCTCGACCATTATCCTTTCTGCAATCCAAATTCACTTGCACGATCTCCAACTTTCTTACACCCTTAGACATCTTAAAGAAATAAAAGTTTAGATAGAGCTTGCATCCTTTGGAGACTGTCCTAGAATCTTGTTTCCGGTGACAGCACTTTTGGTATCAAAAGTGTTGAAAACTATTGAATTGCTTTGGGAGATTGCTTCTAGTGGAAGTGAGATGCTGGATTGAGAGGGAAGCAGTGATGTTGGAATCCTGGGAAGGGTGGAGATTGATGGGTAAGGAGGATGGAGGGAGTGGAAAGGAGAACAATTTCTAGGTGGGAAAATATTTCCTTCCATATAAGTGAATTGATAACAATCCTTAATTTTATTCCTCAGTCATGCATCCGAAATCACCCAAAATATTACCCCTTGGCATATAAACCCTCTGCCCTTTTAAGGAAAGCTGACAAGGGAGGAAAATAGAAGAATTTTATCAATCCATCATAACTCAACTATCACCTTTACTCTTCATAGGAAGAGAACCCCTTATTTAAATCCAACTTAGATGAATATCTTATATTGTAATGGGTTGTGGGATAGACTGAAATATGCAACCCATTAATTCACAATGCACAATAGTTCCAATATACAATCTCTAATCGTCATCAGAACAAAATTCTCACTGCCCAAATCTTAAAACATCATATATATATAATTCATGCTTCATGAATCAACACAACCAACTAAAACAGAATTACACAACGCCCAAATTCATACTTTAAATCCCAAAACTCAAGCTAAGTTTTCCAAAAATTCAATCAACAGTCGTCACGAAATCGAAGACACACCCAGACAAAATTTAAACTGAAAAATTAAAGATTACCTGAAAGTGATCAAAGTAGGCAATGAACTGTTTTTAATCAAAAGCTGAAGATCATGATCTGGGTTGAAATTCTTCAAAAAATCTAATCGAAGCTCTACCAAATCAGCACCTTGTTCCTTAGCTTTGTTAACTTGAACCAACATTTGATCCGGGGTATCATTCATAATGGGTACACATATCAATGTCGGATTTCTTCCCATGTATTCCCCCATTTGAAGATTCAAGATTGCTAACTGAAACCCAGAAACACAATTATCGGCAATTTATACCCAATTAGCTCAATAATCTACCTTAGAAGAACCCTAAATTGAATATACTAACAATAGAATAAACGATTAACACTACATTGTGAAATTGATATTCGGTGGTTGAAAAAGTTAACATCTTTACCTCGGAAGCTGCTTCAATGGAGGAGAGAGGAAGAGGGGAAGCTCAAATTGAAAAAGGTGAAATCTTTTTGGATTGTCAAATTTTTAGTGTATGAGGTTAGGTGAAGGTGACTGAATAAGGGAGGTTAGGTGGCGTTTTCTGTCAAAAACACAAAAATCCAGTGGAACTGGAATAGTTGATGTGTTTGGTGGGAGTCAATGGCACTTTATCATCCCTTTCGTATGGCAATATTTTATGTCTCACAAAATATTCATATGTAATAAAAATATAGGTAGTATTTTTTATTATTTTTTTAAATCAATACTCATCATTCTTTCACCCAATTACATACTTTTTCAACAGAGATTTTGGTGTAGATTAAAAGAGAACTTGCTACTTTGAAGCTTTTGAGACATCCCAATATTGTCAGATATGATAGTGAAAAAAGAAAAAAAAAAAAAAAAAAATCAATTTAACCCCAAACAGTTTCAATATCCTCAATTTCTAACGCCAAATTACAATTCAATAAATTTCAGAAGAGAGAAAGAAAACTAACAGCGCAAGAATGACCAGCAGCGCCAAGAGTATAATCGACGAAAGAACAAAGGCGGAAACGAAGACGAAGAATAACTAATAAAAAGACTAATTTTGGAAGAAAGAGTTTTTTTGAGACCGTTTATTCGTTTAGTTAATTGAGACTTATTAGAGGATTGATCAAATAAATAAATAAATAAATTAATTAATTAAAAAAAAAAAAAAACCTAATTTTGGAAGAAAGAGTTTTTTGGCTTTTTGAAAAAGCTTAAAATAAGAGTTTTTAAAATGGAAAATGATAAACGTAACTCTAAGGGCTATGTATAAGAAGCTAAAAAAAGATGTATAAGAAGCTAAAAAAAGATGTATAAGAAGCTAAAAAAGGAAATATTAAGGATAAATTAACAATTATTACACCAATTTGCGTGTGATTTGGTCATGAATTCCCAACTTAATGCCCTTTTAAGAAGTATATCTAATGCTTATATATATCCATAAGGGCTACATATATCATTACCCTTTTAAAATTAGCTTATTAAATATTTAGCTTTTAAATTATTATCTACACCAAAACAACTAACAATTATCAACTATTTACTAAACACTTTACACAACTACTAGTCAATCTAGCTAATACAACCCTTTTTTTTAGGCAAGCTAATACAACCATTTAGTCAACTCAGTTACGAAGCAATACAACCAGCTATATTAATCAGCTACTAACTAATTACCAAAGAGGGTCTATGTGTTTGATAGTAAATTATTTAATTCCTCCGCTCTTTTTTGGTTGCAAGGTGTTGAAATTTTACATTTTTTTTTTTATGTTATTCTAGTTGAGTAGCTTTGTTGATTACTTCGGAGTATATGTTAGGGAAAAAAAATAGTCATGTGAAATTGGGTTAGATTTGTCTGGATATATATAATTATATTTTCATAATATTAAATTATGCATTGACAAACATAAAAGTCGGTTTGTAACAGATAAAATGGAACCAAGGGAAGTATTATACATGGTAAAAGGGTAGTGTGTTAATATTGATAAATTCAGATACAATAATAGAAATATATATTATGGAGAAAATATGCACCCTATTATAAATTAATTTCATTCATACTCCAATCTATAATCATCCACCAATACCAAAGCTTTTTTTACCCATTCCAGACCTATACTCCATATTAAGCATTGTTAAAGGGTAAAGAGTTAATAATATGGTTTGATTATTATTAATCAAAAGGTAGAATATTTATACAAAATCTACGCTCACAAAATTAAATAAGAAACAATCTTCTTAAAAATTTGCTATCATAACCATATATTCTAAAGATATATTCACGTACTAAATAATATCTTAACATAAATAATCCTAATATATATATTATTCTCCTAATAATATCAATATGGATAATAAATCACACATACCTATACGCAACGATAAAATTATTACACATTACATTCATACAATAATACTTGATTCTCAAAATTAGAAGTCAAATATAGCTCATGTCAATCCTTATTATGTGTTCTTTGCCAAGACTTCTCTCATAAGTTTTTTTGGGGCTGTGTAATCAAGCGAAACAAACGTCATGAGAAAACACACAAAAAGGAAAGGAAATTAAGAAGTCAGAAGTAGTGTAGATTGTAGTAAGAGGTTGCATGTATGTATATTTTACCTGGCAAACCAGTGAACTTTTCAAATTGTATGAAAGCTTGATTAATGAACATTTCTATTCCATAAACAATAGTAGCTCCTGAATTTTGAGCTTCTCTCAATAGTTTGGTTAGTCTTGGGGTATAAACTGCATCGAATACAAGGGAGTAATGCTTTAGAGCTTTCTGCAAAAGAAGCGCAAATTTAATTCACATTAGTATTATGGAGTATAATGACAAAGTTAGTGCAAAGGTTGAGGCCTGATGGTTGAGGACTAGGAATATGTTTTATATTCTATGACTCTATCATTCATTCATAATGTCGTTGAACTGAACAAAAACCTTAAGAAAAAGCATGTGCATGTATATTTCATTATATTATCTTGAGAACGAAAGGAAAATAATAAGAGAATTCTAGCCTTAAAATGCTTAATGATGCTTCATCTATCTATGAGATCAAGCAAGGTCATCAATAACGAATTCTAATTTCTAAACACTAGATCAATCAATGATTGGTAGTTGATATGAGATAAAGCTTGGATCATGCCCGTCTAAGATTTCTCAACTTATATTTCCTCTATTTCTATCTAGTATGCTCATTAGACATTTTTAATCAAAGACGTTGAACTTTATCAACTTTTTTTTTTTTTTTTTAAATATTTCCTCTATTTCTATCTAATATACAACGGTAAGTCGGTAAGACCATTGACAATAATAAATTAAAGAGTCAACTGTACTACGATAACTCAGTAAGATCATTGACAATAAAGAGTCAAATAAACTACGGTATCTTATTTACTAGGTGTGAAGGTATTAGGAAAGATGGTTACCTAAGAAATAACCATCCTATCAATATTTGGTTGCATTCCAACTGGTGTACCATTTGCCAAAACCATTCCCTCTTCTGGAGCAAAGTCATCTAATTCTGCAAATTTGATAACTTTTCCACTAAATTTACTTGCTAAAATCCACAGCATTTTCTGATATTTACACCAATTAATAAACAATAATCTCTTAGCACGACTAAGAGTTTATCCTAATAGGTAGTTAGAAGAAATGTAATTTATGAGCTAAATAAACAATTGTATCAAACATATACTTCATGATTGAACTTAATTTTTTGTGTTTAAAGACACTAAATAAATGCCAATAAATGATTTAAACAACTAATTCCTAAATAAATCAATCAACAAATAATTAAATACTCTATAGTAGCGGATCAAACAAGCTAAGTAAACCAAGCCAATCATCGACTCATTCTCAAATGCCAATATAGATATATGTTCATGCGATTTAAATTGGCAAGGGTTTTTGGAACACGAAAGAATTTTATGTATTCTTTGTGCTAATGAAAGCGTAAAAGAATTATGCACCATTGCAATTGGATCCACCTTGCCACAACATTTAAGTCCCGCGATCTTGTGAGGAATTGTGAAGCTGCACACGAATGTCATGGGCTTAATATAGTCAGAATGAGGTCTATTTAATTTACTTAACTAGTAACTAGACAATTAGAGATACATACACTTACTATAATGGTTATTATACATCGCGATAGTACTAGCTTAATAGTCCAATATATGTACATGTATCCAACGAAGTCAGGAGATGAATATGTCTCTAGACAGTCAGAAACGCTATCCACCAGCAAAGGCAAATATACGCCATTGAAACCAACAGACTTGAATGCCGCGTTGTATAGATGAGGACTCTTGCTGTGTGATATAGGATTTCCTAAATAACACACCATGAACTTTGGTATCAGCCCTTATTTGCCTGAAATTGTACAATTCCAAGAGGTCTTTTATAGTGGGTTGTCCAAGCTCTGAAACTGATTCTCTACCCTCAAGGATTGCATATGTAAGGAATCCACCAAATTTCGCGCTGAGTATCCTTGACATTAAGTCCTTTCTCACCCATAACAACTCTAATCATTGGAACCTTAGATTGTAACACAAGCATTTAGCTAATCATTAAGGATTAGTTCATTATCATTTTTTTGTTTAATATAAAATTGAAAAAATCTACTATGGAAACCACAAAGAGTATTTTCTAGTTTGCTGTTGTCAGATTTCAAAATAAACATGATTATTAATTGTAGGAATATATTATTTTTTATTAGTTCATAATTCTATTTAAATTTTATGATGACTTTCAAATTCATTAAACCAAAAATTAAAAGCTAACAATGATGTCAAACAAGCCATAACTTTACCAACCGATTGTGATTTGGTCATTTGTAATAGTTAATTGAAAATGATTAAATTTGTTTTCGTCACTAAATATAACATTGTGTCTTATCTGTTGAAAATGATTTTAATAATGCATTTGTTTTCATACAGTAAAGATAACAAGGCCTTTGTACTGTTGTACGTACGCACCTGAGAATAAGCAAGTAATTGCATAATACGTGCATTATCTGTAATGTATACAGCAGTTGTAGCAATTTTTACTATATCAGCTCCAACAGCTTGTATACTTGCCATAAGTCCTCCGAATTCCTCTAGGGACGGCGTGTTTACGAAGTTGTGAGAAGAAACTATGATGTTGGTCTTATTAAGCTCCTTTTCATCATCGTTAATGGACTTGAAAAATTCATCTGCAACCTACAAGGAGCAAATGACTAAACCTCAATTACTTGTTTGGCTAGAATATATAAATATGTGCTTGATTGCAAAATTTAATTTCAAAGATGCAACAATTTTATTTACGAAGTATTTCAATTTTTAACCAATAATAACCACTAAAACCCCATCTTTGCAATTCTCTTAATTAATTTCTCATATATTATATATGTCCACATATTCAAAAAAAATGAAAACGATATTTTATCTCCGTTTCATATTATTTGCAACTTTGGGTATTATTTATGAGATATGAAATATTCCAAAGTTGCAAATAATATGAAATGGAGGTGATAACTTTTTTATTTATTTTTTAATCATGTGCATTAACATAAGTGCATCATGCTATCATAGTACGGAGTATATAACAAGTTAGTAAGGGCCAACAAGTACCTTAAACTCAACATCGACGTAATCGGCTCCTAGTTCCATTGCTTTATGCAATGCACTTTGGCGCATACCTTCATCACCATTGTACTGACCTCCTTCCCATGTTGGTCTAGAAACCAATTCAACAACTATAATAATATTCCCTCCGTTTCATACTTACATATGTATATACTACGTATTATTTCCTCTTATTATCTTATTTGTTCTCCCATTTTTCAATTAAAAAGGTTTAAAAAGTCCTTTTCATTTAATATCTTCTTAAAGATTGTTAAAAAAAAATCTTCATAAATTTTCCTCCATTTATTTGGCGAAGGTGTAAAAATTTATAAATCTTTTTCTATTTTTTATATAAACTTTAAACAATTCTGTACTATACAATTCTTAATCATCATTTTCTCTTCCAACCACCACTATAATTACTTTGTCTCTTTTTTTTAACCTAATTTTAAAAAGTGGGACTATGTAATGTAAAATTAGAATCTTAATTAAATTAATGGTTTCCTTCTTCTTAAGATTCACTCCGCACTATTCTTAATTACTCTCTAATTCTAAATGAGAACACAAATAAGATCGAAGGGATATTTACTGGGATGCAATTAACATCAAATTCAGTCCTCACTAACAATTAGACTAGCTGACTAGGTACGTCTCAGCAGGACCAGCTTTCCCTATGTTTGTGTCAATTAAATTGGTCAATATTAATATTGGCGCAGAACTTCGATGCAATCACGGAGTATATCTACTATATTATGTGTAAATGGCTTTAAATATACGTGTGTTCTATTTACCTGATTTTTACTTATCTAAAATTATTTGAATTTAACTTAATTTATTTGAACTTATTACAACTTATTTTAGTTATATTTTGAATTTAGGTCTTTTTTATCAAAACTTATTTTTCATGAACTGAACTTATTTTTCCTGAACTGAACTTATCTGAACTTAATTGAACTTATATGAATTTATTAGACTTAAAATAAGTGAAAATAAGGTTTATAGAATAGGCCCTAAATTTACGCAACTTGTTCCATGCATATTCTTATTATCTTATGTGAATTTGATAATATAAGTAAGAAATTTTTTTTTCTAAGTATTTGTAAATAGACAATGATTTTTGTATAATTTGCCCGTATTATAAGAAAAGCGTCAGATAGAATTCATGACAAAAGGGTATGTAATTATTTTTTTGATGTTTAGGGAGCCACAAGCACAGGTGATCAGCCAGGATCTCTTGGAATCGGGAGGGAAGCTCTAATTACTAGAGCTATCCCTCACTTTCATGCAAGGGGCATGTAATTATATATGGATATTAAGTTCAATGTAATTGTTTCAATTTGTAAATGGTCAATTACTAGTTTTAATTTTAATTTTTTTTTTTGGACAGTTTTAATTAGTTCATAGTGAAAAAGAAATGTCAATATACTAGAGGCAAAAGCTACAGATTTAATTAGTTAAGTACCTAAAAGAAACCAAAGTGGGCAAACAAGTATGTTTTAGTAAAGCTTCGAGATCATAATGTAGATTGAAGTTGTTCAAACAATCTAACCGAAGTTCAACCAAGTCGGCTCCTTGCTTCTTGGCTTCCCTTACTTGAACCAGCATTGCTTCAACTGTTTTAGCCAAAATCGACGTACAAATCATCGTCGAGTTTCTCCTTACGTTCTCTCCTACACCAACCTCCAAGGGAGCTCCCTAGAAAAACCCACAAGGCCACAAACAAACAATGATTGTGTAAGTCTACAAAAATGATGAAAAAAGTGCTAGAAAAAAACTGTGTGTATGTGTGCGCGCATGTGCGGAGGGCCGGAGGAGATACCCAGTTCCAGTAGCCGGAAGTAAGAATCATTGTAGTGCAAGAGATTAGACAAAGAAGAGATGAGTTGATTAGAGGCTTAGCTTGTTTAATGTGTACTAACTTGGCAAAATTAGTTAATTAATATAGTACTCCCTCCGTCCATAATGTAGTGTATGTATTTCATATAACTATATAAGGTGTACAAAATTGTTATGTTTGTTTATAATCTTTCTATTAATCAGTAATTTCTTATAATTATACCGATTAATAATTTTTTGGCGCGTTTTGTGTGCGGCTGGCCACATCATGTGGTCGTTTGTAAAAAAACAAATTAAATCCTATAACATTGACTGAATAACCCCTGTGATAATGACCAATTAACCTTATAACACTGCCCGAGTAACTCCTATAACAATGACAAAATAACCCCTGTAATACTTATCGAGTATCCCCTGTGACACTAATTAAGAAACCTTCGATGTGGCCCAGATGAAAGTTTGTGAAAACTTTTCTATCTTTTCAATATAATATACATCAATGAAACCCCAAATTTGGTGCTACTTCTACTTTTAATTTTCTTAAATAAACTATCCCTGTATTCAAGTTTCATTCAATGCATATTTGATTAATCTAATAAAAAAACTCAATTGCTAAACATCGCCCGCGAATCTCCACATAAAGCCCACAAAATTAGAGTGAATTGTCACTTTTGCCCTCAAAGTAAAAAACACAATTTCTTCTCTCAATTCTCTACTTCCACTTTCTCTCTCTAAAAAACTTTCCGAGCGATGTCGAGGCGGCCCGGCAAGGAAGTGGCGGCACAGGCGGCGGGTGGACAGCGGTTTTCCGGCGAGAAGGTATTTTTTATTAATTTTGTGTTTAAAAATTAAAAAAAAAAAGGTCGGAGGCGGTGGTGGCGCCTAGGCCAGACGCCACCACCACGGCGGCGGCGTCTAGCCCAGACGCCACTACCACGGCGGCGGCGCCTAGGCCAGACGCCGTGACGGTGGCGGTGGCGTCTGGCCCAGGCGCCAGAACCACGGCACCGGCGTCTGGCCTAGGCGCCGCCGCCGTGGTAGTGGCGTCTGGGCTAGACGCCGCCGCCACCGTCACGGCGTCTGGCCTAGGCGCCGCCGCCTTTTTATTTTTTTTTTTAATTTTTTTTTGGTTTTAAATTTGAAATTTAATTTTCGAAAATAATTATTTTTTTTTTGATTTTTTTTTAAATTTGTTTTTCTTTTTTTTAATTTTAAATTTTATGTTTCTGATTTTTTTTTTATTTTGTTTTAAATTTTGTTGGTTTTTTTTAAAAAAATTTTATGTTCCTCTTTTTTTTTTTTTAATTTTTAATTTTATGTTCTTGTTTATTGTTCTTGTTTTTTTTTTTTTTTGAATTAGTTTTTTTACTTAAAAAAAATTTTATGTTCCCTTTTTTTTGTTATAAATTTTTTTTAAAATTTTGATGTTCTTCTTTTTTTAAGTTTTTATAATTTTATATTTTTCACTTTGTTTTTTCCAATTTGTTTTTTTTGGGTAATTTTTTTTTTTGCTTTGTTTTTTCCAATTTTTTATTTATTTATTTATTAGGTTATTAATTTTTTTATTTTTAGGTTGTTAATATTTTGTAATGTTTTTAATTTATTTTCCATCATATGTATATTATTTTATTTATTTATTTTAATTACTTTTTTTATGTTTATATTACATGTTTATATTGCATATTACATGTTTTGTTATTTTGTGTTAGGCATCGTATTTTCGTTCTGGGGCTGGGAAGAGTATGGACATTATGAGAAGTACGATGAACTCAATGGAGAGCTCGGGGCCCAGACACGTTAGATCCCGTGGTATTTCGGCCTCGGCTCGTAGAGAACGGGTGCACTATTCTGAGGATGATGAAGATGATGATGGTGATGAGGAGGAGGAGGAGGAGGATGCAGATGAGGATGTGGACGATCAGAGTGGACCATATGATGATTACGGTCCATTCAGTCAGAGGCTTGATGATGTGTATGAGACGCGTAGGGTAGACGTGCGTAAGGGTAGAGATGGTAGATTTGTTAGTAGATCTGGCACATCATCTGCGTCCACTGTGTCTGCGGTTAGCAGAAAACGGTCGAGGGCCGTTAATGATTCTTGGGTGGTGAGGGGCGAGGTGGCTGGGGGACCTATAGACGGGAGTGTGATTCCTAGCTTTCTAGGACACATCGCTACCCGTATTTGGGAGGACCAAGAGCGGGCTTTGGATAGCGGCATTTTGAAATGCCAAACCCGGGAGAGGACTTGTAACTTCTTGTGTAGTTGGGCTGAGGCTTGGCCGGAGGAGAGCGAGATGGTCGGCCGATTGAGGGCCACTAGAGTGAGCCACCTTCCTGCCACCATGCATGAGAGGATTGACTCGACGCTGATCACGGCTTTCGTTGAGCGATGGCAGCCGGACACGAACTCTTTCCACCTTCCGTTCGGTGAGATGACGATCATGTTGCATGACGTCGAGGCCATCCTTGGGATTCCCGTAGAGGGAAACCGAGCATCTGTTGTCACAGATGCGGATCAGGCAGATTTATTGGCGGAGCTGTTGGCGGTGGATAGGGCTGCGCTGTACACAGCGGCACTTGGTGTGTGGGATCACGGCGGTGTTAAGATCGCAGCAGTTTTGCAGCGATGTTTGCACCCCACTTCACGTAGGACGCAGGACACACAGCTGGCTGCATATGTTTTTCTTCTTCTCGGGTGTACCTTGTTTCCGGATAAGAGCGGAAACAAGCTCAGGCCACGCGACATAGTTGACGCGTGTGAGCCCGACAGAGTAGGCCAGTTTTCTTGGGGGTCGGCTACATTAGCGTACATGTATCGCCAGTTAGGATTCTCGAGCCGGGCTGATGCGGCAGGTATCACTGGATGTATGACGTTGTTACAGACGTGGATATACGAGTATTTCCCGGCGTTTCGACCACACCGCGACCCGGTTCCTATTGGGGATGGCCAGCCACGTGCCTGTGCGTGGAGTCCGCGTGTCGAGAAGAAGTCCATTGACCGCCTGCGATCGATACGGTTATTGCTTGACAGGATGTCCCCATTAGAGGTAAAGTGTTTAAATTATTTCTACTTTTATAGTTTGATGTGTTTATTGTATGAATCTTACTAATTTTAAAAAATGTGCAGGTGAACTGGATGCCTTTCGGCCAGAACCCTAGTAATAGGGTACCCAGGACCCTCTACACGGGACTGATTCAGTATCGTGAGATCGTAGAGGCGTACATGCCGCAGCGCTGTCTTCGCCAGCTTGGATATGTCCAAGTTGTTCCTCCTCCACCAGCATGGCCCAGTAAGGCCGTCCGATCTGCGTCGTTGAAGGAGTACGTCGTCCAATGGCCGGCAAGCATGATTGGCACGTGGGAGCAGTTTCCGATGGTTGCCCGCATATGGATTGAGCAGTTGCAGCGGCCGCCAACTGGGGTGGCTGCCATGTGTGACCAGCACTACATGGAGTGGTACAACCGGCACTCGCACCCGAGGTTGATCAGAGACGTCCACCACGGCGACGACGCCGATGATGATGATGTGCCACCGCCCACTGCCGTGGATGCGGTACGTCTCATAAAACATTTGTAGTTGTGTTTTTTTTCATATAATACGTCTCATAATACGTCGTTATTGAATTTTATGTGTTTTGTTATGTGTAGTGGATGGGAAAGATGACGCAGTTGGGACACAGACTTTTTGAGGAGAGGGACAACATGACGACTGCAACAGGCAGAGCTGTTATTGATGAACTGGAACGGGCCCTTGAGCAGTGGCAGTGGGCGTCACAGAGAGATTATTGATATGTCGGCAGTGCATTTATAAAACATTTTCCTAGTTGTTTGTAAAAGTTAACATTATCTGTTCTTATAATTATTATTTTAAGTTCTTAGAATTTGACATTATATTTTTAGTTTTTATAACTTTTATTTTAAGTTGTAATTAGTGGGCATACGAAAACTAAATACAGGTTCACATTTAAATGGGAAAACTAAATACGAAAATTAGAATCCGAAAATTAAATAAATGGGAAAAACATAGCAATAGCAATATTAGGTCACATAGAAAAGGCAACTAGATTGTTCCACTGCTGCACCCGGTCATGATATAACGCATCCCAGCCCTCTACGCTTGCTGTACGAATGGTGTACCACGTTGGTATAATCGGTGGGACCGGAAAATCGGGTGACAGGTCCAGTCGGATGAAATGTCTGTATGACGGCCCCAGAAATCCAATAGCAACCTCTCTTACCGGTCTGGTGACGGTCTCACGCGAACACCAAGGCAGAACCGTGGTACACGGATAGTAAGCTCGACCATGCAAACCAAGGCCGAAATGCATCACTGCACACTTGTAGATGTTTGCAACGGCGAAGAGATCAAGGGGCGCGTCGAACCAATGATTTTGACCGCAACGTCCTCCTCCCCACCGGATACGCTGCAGAGACCTATCCAAGTCCTGTCCGTACACGTGGCGATAAACAGCTCGGTTTGAGGCGATTTCACTGTACATCAACTGACGCACTAAACCGTAGTTGTCTTCACCCATCTGAAACACATCAGCCACAACCCGAAATCCACAGTTACCATCTGCAACCACATCATTCCACCCGTCCAGGAACGGCATCATGATGTTAGGGATCCTGTCTTTATATGGAAAATGTTCAATGTCCATTCTGCCTGTTGCACACATCAAAAAACACAATTAACAAGTTAGCAGAAAACTAAACAAACACTCTAAAAAGTAAATTAAACTAAAGTACCGTACCGGTGCCGGGCATATTCACCGACGAAGATGTTTGACTACCACTTGATGACGATGTACGACCACGGCCACGACCACGACCACGACCACGAATGTACTCAAACGCACTCCTTTCCCGCCGTAACACAAAAACAAAAACAAATTAAAACAATTAAAAACAAAACAAATAAATAAATTAAAAACAAAAACAAATTAAAACAATTAAAAACAAAACAAAAAAAAAACCAAAAAAAAAAGAAAAAAATTGTAACACAAAAAAAAAAAATAAACAAATTTTAAATTAAATTAAAAAAAAAAAAAAAAAATAGTGGTGGCGCCTAGCCAGGACGCCGCCACCGTGGCGGTGGCGTCTAGCCAGGACGCCGCCACCGTGGCGGTGGCGCCTGGCCAGGACGCCGCCACCGTGGCGGCGGCGTCTTGGCCAGACGTCACGGCCACGGTGGCGGCGTCCTGGCCAGGCGCCAGAGCCACGGTGGCGGCGTCCTGGCTAGGCGCCACCACTACGGTCACGGCGTCCCGGCAGGACGCCAGCCGCCAATTCGTGGTTTTAGATGGCTTCGTACCTCCTTTTCCGGCGTCAACGGCGTCTCTCCGGTGCATCTACCCGACGTTGAGGGCTCTTCGGTTTCACTCGGCGATCCAGTCCTGCTCCACATTTTTTATGAGTGAAAAATTTTATTTTCGGTAAAAATTAAAACAAGGGCAATAATGTCAACATTTTTAAAAAATGTGGGCTTTATGTAGAAAAACGCGGGCGATGTTTAACAAATCCCTAAAAAAAAACACTTGGTTTTTTCCCCTTATTTGTCATTTTACACACTCATTTCACTAAATTTCTATTAAAAACAAAATAAACATTATACTATAAGACAGAGAAAGTATGTCATTTCGAGTGTGGGACATAACATAAGGCAGCTGAGTACTGTTAGTGCGCTGAATTAGTGGTACGTGATTGTGAGACATTAAGCAAATTATTGAGCTTTGAGCCAACCACGGCCAAGCCAAGGGGAAAAATAGGTGTGGCCTGGACCAAAATATAGGATTAGGAGATAGCACAAGTTTATAATTTTATTGTTGATTAATGTAAAATTGTAAATGTACAATTTGTTTTTTTTGGTGGAAGTAAATGTACAATCAGTGAAAAACGTGTTTGATCCCTAAAGTTTGCAGAAATCACTGGCTTTTTGCACATTATTTTGTTTGCTTCTCAACTTTTCTTTACCTATGAACTTTACTGTACTTTTTTCTATTAGTACAACTAAATTAAAGGTAAATGGATTGATCATTGATGATAAGGTACTTGTGTTTTGTATGTAAGATGACTGATGAGAAGTACAGTTTTTTGTCAAAATTTTTAGAGTATGACTGTGAGAAATAGAAATGGTCTGGGCATTTCTACTAGATTCGGATCATATTAGGTGAACTAAACATAGCCGTAGTCATTTCATGGAAGTGAATGGAGGGAGGGGCGGCCCATTTGATGCGATCGTCATAGATGCAGTTTATTGCAGTGGTTAACAAAAAGCAAAAAAGTTGTTTCCATCTGTAATTGTAATGCTTCCAAGTTACAACTTCAATGACCAATTTTAGTTAATTAATTAAATGTTGTTACACACATGTGCAATAATATACGTCTACTTCCTTTCAACCTTTGTCCAAAAAAAAAAAAAAAAAAATCGTCTACTCATCATATTTTATTTAGATGACCGGTATTACTCCTTCTATCTCATAATATAATGTCTGATATTAACGAAAATAAAAAATAAAAAAAAGTGATATTACAAAACTGTACATATATTAAGACATATCCAGTGAAAATAAGTAATATCTGACATAGCCATGTTTAACATAAATTTTGTATGAAATCTAGTGAAGCAATGATATATCTAGCTATGTTTTATGTAACTTATTATGAAGTATTAATAAAAATTTATGTTCAAAATAAAATAAACAGGGATGTAGCTAGATTGTGATTATAGATGGGAAGACCATGTTGTCAAAAAATAAATAAATAAACGTTCTCTTTATATCAACTTTAATTCAATGTCATACTCAAACTAGTCAATTTTCCTTGAAAAATTAATAAATTACGGAGTATCTAGTTTGTGATTAGATTGATTTAGTGTCAATAATATTAACCTAGCTAATGCAAGCAATTAAGGTAGTATATCTTCCCATCTTTTCTCCTTCTCCATAAAACCATTATTCTTCATTAAAAACGATACTTTATTACGAAGTATTATGAATTATGATTCATGGTGTTTGTGGTTAGATGATGGCGAAGGTGATATTAGTCATGAAAGTCAATGGAGGATGGGTCCTAAATTCCTAATTGAGGTGTAGAAGTAGTTTTGGTAATTACAATTGTTAAATGTCCCTCGTGCAAGGTAACAATTACAACATTAATGACCCACATTAATTAATTAAAATTTTGACAGGTATTAATTAATTAATAAATATTTACTTTGACGCAAAATCTATATCTATACTTATATTTATATATTAAAAGCATTCCTAAAAAGGTTTATGTGCCACATGACACGCTCGTCATGTCATCTTTCAACTATGAGCATATTCTAATGAAAATTGTCTATCATGAGATTGGAACTCACAACCACAAAAATATGCATTAGAAGTCTTGTCATCTCATCTATTGATTAATCATGCTTTTATACTCGACTCATAAATATATATATGGATTGAAGATCTAAACATTTAATGACTGCTATTTTTTTTTAAAAATCGTGTCTATTACTTGCTAATAATGCTCATCGATGAGGTAATGCATACAAGAAAAATTAACTATTGAATTTTAGTTATTTAATTATTTTGATAATAAGTATGTCTTTATTTTTATTATATTATAAAATTTTATACAAAGGACATGTTTATATAATTAGTCAATAGCTGTTCCATAAAGAATTTATTATAAATAAACAAATAATGAATAAATAAATAATAAAGAATGAATCTATCTATTCAATTATAAATGCTCAAAGTGATAACTCGGGGCATTGTCCAGGTCATACACTAGTTAATTAATTAAATGTCGCTATACGCATAATAATTTATTAATTACAAAGTAACTAATAAATGGCAACTCAAATTCCACATCCACCTAGGATTGACTCAACTAATAGCCATGCGGATCAATAATTTAGGCTATATTTGATTATTTGACTATATATTAACCTTATTTGTACACTAAGATAAAAATTACATGTACACTAATATGTACTTTTCAAATTGGAGTACGTTGTTCTTTGACATTATGATTGGGGTGAAGTTGTGAGAAATCAAATTGGCGGCATTAAAAGTATTGTAAGTGAAAATAAAGTTACTCCGTATAGATAGTTGTTTATACCCTTTCCTCAAAAAAAAAAAAAAAAAAAAAAAATAATAAAAAAATAAAAAGTTGTTTATACCCATCTAGTTAAATTAGTTAACACAACCAATTATATCAAGAGGCTACCATATTAACCCATTAGGGTAAGGTATGAGAAAGATGGCAGTGGTTAATCTGGTAGAAGCAACGCAATCGATCTGGTAGGAGTGTGTGGTTATGCGGTGGGGTCGATCTGGTTGGAGCGGTGGGTCGTGCGATCTAAAGGAAGAAGGAGATTGGGTTTGTAGAGGAGAGAGAAGGAAGTATTTTTGGGGTTTAATTTGTTGAATATGGTGAACAGTGAGTTGGTGAAGAAGAACCAAAGTTCATATTCAAAGCAGCCTCGTTGAATATGGTGAACAAAGTTCAGATTCATAAAGTTCCAAAAAAAGAAAAGAAAAAGCAAAAAATAAGTGGTTGTGGCCATGGTGAACAATGAAGAAGATTGGGTTTGTAGAGGAGAGAGAAGGAAGTGTTTTTGGGTTTGCACACTTAATGGCACAAATAACACTGTCAAAAGCAAAATAAGTAAAAAGCCAAAATTCTCCTTACTAAACCACATGAAAAGACAGCGCTAGCCCTAGATAAACGAAAATGGGTTATAAACTTATATTTTCTCTTATATCAATCCGTTACCAACTCATTAACAAATAGGGCCTATATAGTATAGGGAAAATTCAAAGGAACAAATCAAATTGAAATTATGGCAATCGTCATTAGTTGAACTTTGCTCTTAAATAAAAGAACTAACCTTTTGAAGGTAAAAGGGAACAATTTATGTAAAGCAAAATTCTATGGAAATAGAGAGACGACGGGTTACCAATTTACCATAACATACTCAACTTCGCTAAAAGTTGTAGTTTAAATAATCACAACTTTCAAAATTAGCAGTTTGAGTTCCCAAAGTTGCTTTCCAATTTTATTTTTTTTTTTTTTATTTTTTTTTTTTTGAGAAAACGAAGAGCAAACAATCCATTAAGTTAGTCCATTTCCGCCAAAGTTATAATACTTTGGGGAAAGGAATTTACTCGTACATTTTCAACGTTTGCACTCGTATCCCATCTAGCAATGAGATGTGCAACCGTATTACAAACTCTTCAAACATGAGAAACTCTAAAAACATCAAAAGAAGAACTACTAAATCTAATATCATCATAAATAATACCAATTGGAGCATGAATCATAGTCCTTGAGTTAACAGCAGCCACCACATTTGAAGCATCAGATTCAATCCAGAGTTTAGAATAGCCCATCTCTTTGCCAAAATCACAGCATACCTCATCGCCATTGCTTCAATACACTCCACTGAAGATAGATGCACACGCTTAGTTGCAGCCAAAAGTATTTGTCCGTGCCCATCCCTGAACACAACACCAAGCCCTGCATATCCACTCCCAGGAACGTGAGCATCCACGTTTGCTTTAACACATCCAGAAGTAGGACATCGCCACCTCGTAGCACCACTTACAACACCCGTTGAGGAACATGGCTGGAAGACTTCAGCTGCATACAACGAATAATCGTGCACCAACCTGCAAAAACTAGCAGCAAGAGAGACCGGGTTTGGGTTCTCATTAGCATAAACCTTCAGATTGCGGCAACGCCAGGAAGCCCATAGCAGAGCAGCCATAGTACTAAGGTCTGTAGCATTACATTTTCTACGTAACCATATCCAGAAAGTAGAAAAAGATTCTAAAGGAGCATCAACCTAATTAGACTTTAGATCACTGCCAGATAGTCTTTGCAGCCACACATTCCAGAAGAGAATGCATGATGGTTTCCCTCTCAACTCCACAAATCTAACATGAGGCATCCCCTATAATATGTCGATGAACTAATCTGTCTTTAACAGCCATGTTGCCATTTGCCGCACTCCATAAAAAATGCTTAAGTTTGGGCGGACCATGTATATTCCAGATCAACCTCCACACCTCGTCCTCCTCACCCCCATACATCACATTGCCACTACCTTCCTTAGCTAGCCAGTAACCAGAACGGACAGAATGCACCCCATCTTTGCTTCTACACCGGTACATAGAATCTTCTACATATCTGTTTGACAAAGGGACAGAAAGCACACTAGTACAGAGCTCCATATCAGACACATTATTAAGGATCGAAGTATCCC
The DNA here is from genome assembly GCF_001683475.1 of Chenopodium quinoa. NCBI lineage: Eukaryota > Viridiplantae > Streptophyta > Magnoliopsida > Caryophyllales > Amaranthaceae > Chenopodium > Chenopodium quinoa. The sequence goes on from NW_018743292.1 coordinate 10,746,535, forward strand.
ACTCTGAGAAATTCTCAGTCATAAGTTCATTAACAGACATATTCTCATCAAACCCAGCAGGAAAATATGCCCTTCCATCCTTAACTAACCACGGGTCCTTCCAGGCTCTAATATTCACTCCCCTTCCAACCCTTCACTCTAACCCATCTCGAAGTAACACCTTAGCTCCCCAAATGCTCCTCCACGCATAGCTTGGATTGTGACCCCGAAGAGCTTCTAGAACACCCGAATGCTTGAAATATCTTGCTTTCAAAATTTTGTATAGCAAAGAAGAATTATTAGTGTACAGCCGCCAAACTTGCTTTGCTAATAGCGCTTGATTAAAGCATTTCAAGTCTCAAAATCCCATACCACCCTTCGATTTCGGAGTACAAAGTTTTTCCCTCAATCCCCACCAGAAACGGCACAACAAAGAATGGATTTCATCAATAAGACTCTCTGGAATTTTAAAGATGCTCATCATATACGTCGGGATGGCCTGAGCCACTGCTTTAATTAGGATCTCCTTTCCCGGCCTTGACATAAACCACTCCTTCCAACCATTCAATTTCTTCCAAATCCTCTCTTTCAATACTGCAAAAATAGTCTTTTTCGACTTACCAATAATCGTCGGGAGCCCGAAATATTTCTCATGTTTTTCCACTTCCCGAATCCCTAGAGTTTCCACAATCGCATTTCTCCTGTCAATAGGAACACATTTGCTAAAAGCAACCTTTGTCTTACCAAGATTGACTTTCTGACCGGATGCTCTCTCATAAACACTGATAATTTCAGCAATTTTCGAACATTCCTGCTGAGTAGCTTTAGCAAAGAGTACTATCATCCGCAAAAAATAGATGAGACGCTCTAGGAGCCGAATGGCAAATTCTTGCCCCACTAATCTTCTTCTCAAAAGCAGCTTTGGACAATAAGGAAGAAAAAGCATCAGCACATAGAAGAGATAAATAACTGAGCCTGAAACTTCACCATTCACCTTAAAAGAGAAAGAGACACTAGAGATATAGTTCATAACCCGACGAATCCAATTCATCCCAAAACCCAATTTGATCATCACCCTCTCCAGAAACGACCATGCCATCCTATCATACTCCTTGCTCATATCAATTAAGTTTCAGAATCACCGTACCACGTCTACCTTTTCCCCTCCTCTTCATAGAGTGAAAAATTTTCAAATGCAATTAAGGCATTATTAGTAATCAACCGACCCGATACAAAAGCACTTTGATTTATATAAATAATATCATTAAGAAAATACTTGAGTTTGTTTGCTATCGTCTTTGATATTATTTTATAAATCACATTATAACAACTAATCGGTCGATACTCTAACATAAATTTCGGGTTATTACATTTAGGAATAAGTACAATGCATGTTCTATTGATTTCCGAAATGTCAATCAGGCCATTCCACCAATTCTTCACCATAACACAAATATCGGAACAGACAATATGCCAAAATTTCTGAAAAAATAAAGCATGCATACCGGCGATTTATTGGAGTGCATTTGAAATAGCAGTATCCATATCTCCCCCCGCGCCAACTGGAGCTCACTTTCATAATTTTTTATATCACCAAATGAAGAGCTAGCCCACTTTTTGAGTTTCTCCGCACAATTTGCAATACGTAAATGCGGAGCACTCCCTTCACTATCCTGCCAAGCCTTCGATACCACCGAGGAGCATTCATCTTTAGACAACCACAAAGGCTCGAACCGAAATAGTTTGTGCTTCCTTCCCCTCTCATAATAATTAATAGTATCAAGGACAATCGGAGAATGGTCAGAATTATATGACGAACAGCATAGTCAGGAAAAGCCAAACACCAGCTATCACTTCCCATAAACCTATCAAGCCTCTCCCGTACCACCGTACTCTCTGTTCTACCTCTTTGCCATGTAAAAATATTTCCCTTCAAACCTAAATCACGCAAACCACTTTACTCTAATAACTTTTTTTTTTTTTTGAAAGATTACTCTAATAACTTGGTGCAACAGATTATTATTATTTTTTTTAAGTGCATTTGATTAAATAACTAACTTAAAAAAATATATATACAAGTACAAAGTATATACTTTATTGTTTTTTTTTTATAATTACAACACCTTCTTGACTTGTCATTTACGAAAAGTAAACGAACAAATTAAGCTATAAAGATTTGAATCGTAACAACTATTAGAGGTAAAAGTTATTTCAATTAATTTGTCTATTTATCTGGTCTAATATATTTCTTAAAGTATGTGTCAAAGTAGTGTGTTGCGAAATATAAAAATGGAGAAGTATTATAATTTAATCAACAAATAATAATATACATGTTGTCAACAACACAGTAGTATATCTTCCTCAAATGATCAATTTTCCACAGAATCCAAAATCAATCAACAACTCAAGGGTTCATCCCCAAATTAGATCAAAACCCACCAAAAACATTTTTTTGGGGATTAATTATTCTTAATTTGTTGTAGCTCAAAGCCTCATCAATTTTCAGTCTCCTAGCTTAACCTAAACTATATTTGTTAACTAGCAACCTTCACCTAAATCCTGATCAAATTTTTTCGAACCTTCAATACCAACCGGCATGTCAATGAAACTCGTTTGGCTGTTCGACATAAAGTCTTGGCGTCTCCTGAACTAGATTCCTCTGCACAAGTGAGTCTTGGCAAAAGATCATTAAATCCAGAATCCTTCACAGCTTCGGTAAGATTCACAGCCTACATTATAAATCAAGTAGCAGAATATCATAATAATAAACACCAGTGCTTTTGCTCAATCTAAAATTTTGATTTAATTAGAATTCGACAAACTTACCCCATCAAAAGGTTGAACTGCATTATCTTCAATGCCATGCAAGTAATCTGGAAGCCAGATTTTAAAGATCTCACAAGTCATTTCATGAAAATTGGAATCAAAAGAGAAAATATTTTATGATAGTGAAAGGCTCTATAAATAGTTTAATCAAGTACCCGAGTATGCAAGATCCTTAAATATCAATAGACTCCGAGGCATCAGCAAAAGAGAAAAGCTATTGTGGCTGTTCAATGGTACTGTGGATTGTTCAGAATTTTGTGGAATAGCTTCAGATTCAGCTGTACCACCGCATTCAGATAATTTTAGATGAGGAGTGAAATTCATTACCACAGGTGACTTGAGAGACAAGATTGATGCAGCTGGAAAGTAAGCTGGTCCATCTTGATGAGGCTGCATGATAGCGGAAAAATAAGTCAATCTGAACTACTAATGCTTAAATAGTGCATTTTAGGCTTTCTTATAACTGACAAAATAACATATCAAAGCATCTAAAAAAATTGGTGGAAACAAATAAGATATACTTTCTAAAGTGACACTAAGGTTAATCAGGGGGGGTACATTAAGAGTCATTATGCTTAGTTTGTGGCTAACCCATCATTAACTCTGCAATTACTAACCTACCCCATGTATGCCCACTCGAAATCTCAAACTACCACCCACACAGGTTCACTGCCCTCTGATAGGCTCCGACAGCCAGCCCAACCACCCACTCCACCACCTGACCCACTACCCCAGTTCAACCACCAATTATGTTCTTTAACCTAGTGGAGTGTGTTTTATTTTGTTGCAAGTATTCAGGAGGCAGTCGTTGATATAGGAGTAGGCAGCCAACTTCCATTTACATCAACGGCAGTGGTGCTGGATAAGGTGAAGAGAAGTGAGTGGAAAGAGATGATGAAGGTTAGTACTTAGCTAGAGGTCTGTTGGGTAAGTCAGTAAAATGAATTAATGTTGTTTAGCCATTTAGAAGAGCAACTAGGGCACGTAATGGAATATGATTAGCCAAGGGTTCACGTTAGAAACTAAAAGTTTTTTGTTTCCACCATATGGAAATTTCTAAACTACAAGGCTACCTTACAGAATTTCCCTAGTATCTTTGAGACATAGAATCAACAGCATAAAAAACTTCTAAATTTTTGAAGTTTTAAGAATATGGTAGGGTATCAGGCAACAAAATATAGACAATTAGACACTACCCTCTTTCCTCCCCCTGATTAAAAAATATATATGAAAAAAGAAAAGAGGGGAAAAGGAAAGGGAACAGGACAAGAAAAGCAAGTTTCACATAGTTGAAAATGTCAAAAGATCTTCAAGGTAGTAAGAGGAGATGAAACATAAAAAATCAGCAGAAGAAAATATAGACTCAGGATTGAACCATTATGCCTTGATCAGGCTGGTATTCATTGATGAGAACATGATTAGGGGCGGCGGGAAAAATTCCAAGCTCTTCATGTATCCTTTGTGTTATCTTGGTCAGCCAAGGAGGCACTGTAAAAGTATACGAGCAGTCAAATTTTAGAAGGTCTAAAATAATTTCCAAAATTTAAATTTATACTACTAGAGGCTGGAGCAAGAGAAAGCAAAATTCATGCATTTTGTTCTAAAAACAAAATAATGGATCTTCACTCAATAACTAGGTGGGAAAAAAAAAAAAAACAAAAAAAAAAAAAAGAATCTTATCTCAATAACTAGGAGCAAGAGTTCTTTTTTTCCATTTTTTTTTTGTGTTTTGCAGCTTATGAAGGTCCAAAAGATGAATTTGGCCCAGGAGTTGGACCTTGAATATCATATGAATTGCAAGTAAAATGGTTCCAAACCCAAAATTGAAATGCATATGACTTACAGTCTTGACTAATAAGACCCTTCTCATGAACTACACCCCCTGTAGAAGAAGATCAACAAAACAGATTTAGCTACCATATTATGTTGTGCAAGAGCGCAAGTGTGCGTCATATGTGCAAGATGCTATCTTTCAGTACCCCAATTCTGTAACCTCCGATTTTTAAGTGTTTTCCACTTTGAAATAGGTGCTTGATAGATCTATGAACACAAGGAGATGGAAAAAGTTAGATGTGTACCCAATGTTAACCAAACATTATATTAAAAAGTAACAAAGAAAATGGAAATATTACATGATTTAAAAGCTGTGTTTGTTCAGAATCGTTAATGAATTCAGGGATGTATATCACTGTGGGAACAGAGCCAACTACAAAGCCATGCAACTTCTCATCCATTTCCATTACTGCTCATCCAGAAAAACACTAATACAATTAGTCTAAATAAAAGCCAATAACACAAAATAACATGAATATCTACAATGAAAACCAACAAGCCAAAGTAACTCTTGCAGTCCTCTTTATTATATTAATTGGCTGCCTACCTAATCCCCCTCCCTTTTCTGCTGCTGGCTAATCTGAAAAGGGTATTTTGCACTTGTACTGGTGTTTATCTCAGGGGTGGGGAGGACTTGATGTTCATAGTGTGGCAAAATACATAAGTAGCGAAAAAAAATAATGAAAGGGATAAGAGATGAGCTACAATTTTACAGATTTTACGCTACAATCAAGTAAAAGAAGCTCCTACAATAACTCTTTGAAAATGTCTAATAGGCTCAACTCATTGTTACACGAATACACCAAGTTATTGTCTTATAGGCTCAAGTTATTCTATCATGTAAAAAATAAACACCCAATGTAAAGCTTGAATTACCAAAATACCAACACCACAGCACTCTCTATACAAAAGTACAAGAAAACACCAATTGTGGGTTCTTCAATTACCTTAATTAAACAAGTAACCTATCATTACAATCACTCATGTTCAATTCTGACTGAAGAGGATTCAAAAAACTGTTCATTGTTATTTATCAATGATCCCAGGATAAATTACCAGTATTTTGAAGATGACCCAGCAGCCAAAATCACACATTTACCATAAACAGTGCATAAAAAAGCCATTAAAAAAATAAAAGATTGAAAATTTACTAATCTTTCAGTCAAGCAATTCATCAAACAGGTTGTATGTCAGAGTATAAAGAGTTCTAAACTTCTAATATCACCAAACTCGCAAATTTTTTGAAATTGTGGGAGTTTGCCACAAAATTAGAAAGGATACCATAAAAATGGGTTTGAATTCGCACAGTTGTTGCAAATTTATTTGTTAATTATAAGATGTTGGTACATTTGATGATTTCTTTTTAAATAAATTTCAAGTAAAGGAAGATTTTTGGAACTCACCAGGCTATCGAAGTAAGCAACGATGAATCTCCGTTAGCAATCGCACCGGAAAAAGTAAGGAGGTGTACAAGAAAATTGCCCAAGTAGAAAGTAGGAAATTACGTTTACCTTAAGATTTGTTTAGGGAGTTATGTTTTGTATATTTGGGAAAATCCAGTCTATCTAGTATGAAAAATGGGTTTTTATTTTTTTTAATTTGGGAGTTTGGGGTTCTTGAATGGATTTAACTAGATAGCTTGAATAAATTGGTTTATGGTTCTTGATTAAATCAATTTGAAGGTTTAGGATCATAATTGATTTTTAATTTATATGCTTGAACACGAGGCATGTTGACATGACACGTGAGCCTACACGCTCATCTTAATTATTTGTTTTGCCTCGACACGTGTAATCGTTAGACTGTCATGGAAAATATGTTGATCACATTTCTTGTCGGTCTTTTGCTATTCTAAAGATTTTGCTAATGCATTCTTGCCTTATAAAAAATAAATAAATTTATATTCATTTTATAAAGCATAGATAGTGCTTCCTTTACCCCTTTTTGTTTGTCCAATTTGAGCGAAGTCACTATTTTAATTTTTGGTTAGAAAGAGATGTTCAAGGTTATCTTAACAATTTGCAATACAAATTAAGTTCACTATAGTAGTTGTAAGACTCCTTGGAAAAAAAAAAAAAAAAAACTTAGGACAAACATTAAGAGACAAAGAGTAATCAGTACTTTCACCATCTTCAAACATAGGTCACTTAATTCTTCATTACAGATTATCTTATTTTTTATGTCCATCTCTAAATCTCTTATACATTTTTTTTTGGACAGGAAATATCTTATACATTTAACTCCCATGTCTTCTATTTATATAAAACACAAATGGGACTTTTACTTTAAGACACTTTTAAAGTCCTTGGCACTCTTTCAAAATGATCACGTCTCGGAAGAATACAAGAACATATTCAATTTTGAAATTACAATTTCCTTGTTTAATAATACTCCGTATAATTCTTAGCTCAACGAAAATCAACACGAATATATATTACAAGTATATAAAAAATCATAAAATTGTATAGATACCTTATTGGTACATGTTTAGCTGATGTGCTTCCTTTCATCATACTTCTAAATAACACTACTATTTACACATTATTATGGCCCGAAAATATAAACCATGTTTGACCATCTAATCTCTTATGGCTTTACAACCTACACAATTAAGAACTAAACAATTGAAACAATTAAGGATCAAGCTTTTGAACTAAAAAGAAAAGGCAGAGCACCCTGTACAAACCAAACTAAGGAAGAATTAGATAATAAGTTAGACACAGGCACAAGGCTATTTATGGTCGTATCAGCATATACTCTAGATTCACTTCTAAGCACATTCAATCCGGAATACGACTTCAATTCCACTTGTAAGCATCTTTTATCATTAACCTTCAATAATCCCTAGATAATAAGTTAGCCTAGCAATTAGCTTTCTTGACACTGGAGATTTGACTTTTCCAAGGTTCACCCTGTCATATACATCCTCTGGTGGGTTGAGTGCAATTGATTAAATAACCTTATGTTTATCAGGGCCTATACGGCGGCACCTGACTTCCATCTGAACAACAAACAAAATGAAGAAATTACAACAAATGAGTGGCAGAAGCTTATGAATACATGACAAATTTAAATCAAAGGCTGTGAACTAATATCAAAGATATGGTATAAAAGCTCAGGATTATACCAAAATATCCAGGTGCAGGAATACTGCCAGAGCTGATTCCAACAGTAGGCCAAAACTGTCTGGGTGCAGGAGGTCCATCAGGATAGCTTCCAGCAGTAGGCCTAAACTGTCCAGGTATACTGCCAGGGCCAATTCCAGCAGTAGGTCTATATTGTCCAGGTGTACTGCCAGGCCCGATACAAGCAGAAGGCCACTGTCCAGGTGTAGGAGTACTGCCAAGGCCGATTCCTCCAGCAGGTCTAAATTGTACAGGTGCATGAGTATCACCAGGGTCGAAACCAACATAAGGTCTAAACTGTCCAGGTGCAGCGGTACTCCGATTCCAGAAGTAGGTCTAAACTGTGGTACAGGAGTACCACTGGGGCAAATTCCACCAGTAGGTTTAAACTCACCTGTTCCCCAATAGGGAGTGACACCATAGCTGCCACCACTAGGGCCACCAAAATGGGCACTTGGCCCATTTACAGTAGGCATTTGTCCAGGATGCAATGCAGTGAGTCCATTGGGTCCATCATGGGCTACATGTCCAAATGTATAAGGTCTATGTTGCCCCGATGGTTGCAGACTTGGCAGTGGTGGATTCATGGATGTTATGGGATAATTGGGTGGTGGATTAGGAGACTCGAGAGTTTGTGGTCTAAGGTGCTTTGCTTGTTGTGGCAACACTGAGGAAGAGGAGGGGATGGAAAAGTACTTCTCACCACACGACTCTGCTACAATTTCAGAAAAGGCTGGGGAGAGAATTTTTTCGGCCTTTTTTACCGACTGAGTTGAATTGTTTTCTACTATATTCTTTTCAATATTTGCAGAAAAGGTATTTTTAAGATCCTCTTTTCTTTCATTAGCTAACTTTTGTTCAGCTCCTGCAGTGGTAGTCTTCAATTGTACATCAATGCCACCAGGGCAGATTCCGGCAGTAGGTGTGATTTGCTGAGTCTCCCTATAGGGAGTGGGAGTGGCACTAGCACCATAACTATTGTCAGGGAAACCAGATTGGGTACTTGACACATATACAGCAGGCAATGTAACAGGATGTGACACGGGGAGTTCATCAGGCTTAACATGGGCTTGATGTCCAGATGTACAAGGCCCAGGTTGTGGCCACTGTCTATTAGGAAGAACAGGAGATTCAAAAGCCCCTGCTTTGAGGCGCTTTTCTTGTGGCAGCACAAAGGAAGGGGAGGGGCTGGAAGTGCGCTTCTTCCCACTAAACAATTCTGATGAAGTGTCAGCAGTGTCAGCAGGATGCAAAAGATTCATTTTTCCCTTCTTTCTGAGCTTAGTTGAACCAATTTTTACCATATCCACTTCCAAATTTACGGAAATGTCATCTTTTAACCCTTCTTCCGTAGTTACCATCTGTTCCACTTCAGTGGTGGAAGTATTCAGTTCTGCAATCTGCTTTTCCAGCTCTTCAATTCGCAATTCAAGGGAAACATCTGTGAATTCTGACTCAAGCGCAAAATCATTGATGTATTTCAGTACATCTTGCAGGTGACGCATCTCAAAGCGAGCAGATTCAATCTGCAAACATATTACTATGAATATACTTAATTTGAAAAGAACAAAACATCTGGGAGACAATACAAACTCCAAGAAAAACATCACCCTGCGAGGAAGGGAGGGGTTGAAAAACAAAATCAGAATTATAATGGGCAATCTAACATGTACAAGCAACAAAAACAATACCATGGATGTTGGCATGAAACTTTCTTCACAAAAATAAAATATCATTACCATTAGACCCATTAATTACCCCAAATGGACCATTCTCTTAGTTCTATATTAGTATTTGGCATTTTCCTTGTTCCTCCTTGAAACACATGCACACATCTCCATCTATACATAGTACACAAGTATTAACTAACAATACTATTAAGAGCACAGATCAGATAATCTGTAAGGAGATCATACACAAAGAGAACAACTTTTTATTCTTTTTACTAATTTAATTCCCCTTGTCTCATTCCCTAATTAAATAGTCCCCTACCAATCTCACTTAACATCACATAGAGTGACATATGACATGACCATGCCATCCAAGATTTCTAGTCTTCTTATACTCTCATTGACTAATTCTATAACATAGGACATACCACAGCTTAGCAGGTGTATCTGAACCTTTAATGCGGTTTGATCATCTTCAACAAGATATTTGAATTCTAAAAACTCTCCCTTTGTTATCTCAGGCCCATAAGCTTGACATCCTTGTCAAGCCCTACCTCTACCACACCACCATTGAATTTCAATCCGAACACCATTGTTGAATAAAAAAACAGATGAAGAAGAAGAATATCAAATCCAACATCATCAATTTCATCTAGAATAAAGAAGAGACTACACCAAAGTTAGACTTCCCCTCATATATCTCCCCAAGTAGATTCAGATAATTATTGAAATGAAGGCTCTTTTCATACATCTCTCTTTTTTGGGGGCTTTTTTTATTCTATGCCCTCAACAGCAATTTAGCAATAGTTCAAGCTTTTACTTGAGTCATTGATAAGTGTGGTAGGGGCAAAGGATACTTCAGCACTGGTACAGTGTTCGAACATTGTCTCTCTCTCTCTAAAAAATGCACAATGCAATAAGACGATTGGTTATCCAAAACAAGCCTGAGACTTTTTCATATTTGGCAATTAATTAGCCATGGTTGAAAATCAAAGAGGTGTTAGAGGATCAAATCAACCTCTCATGATTGATAGCAAGTTTGTATACTGTGTGCCGTGTCAGATCCGATTGAAAAGTGAAATGGCCCCTAGAGCACAATTGTAAGCATTATACAAAGGGGCATGAGAATTACCTTTGCTGCATGAGAATTGTTTCTTTCCTTCCGGAACTTCACTGATTTTTCCTTGGTGAACTTAAGGTGATCTTTTAGAAGGGGAGCTAGCGGGAAATAAGATTCCATCATAAAAGTACAGATGTACTTGACTGCCTGAAGTCGTCGGTCCTCCTTGACAAGAGATTTGATAAGGCCTGTTCAAAGTAATCCAAGAAAGAACAGCTTACAGCAAAATTACCTTAGGATAGTAGCAGAAAACAACTAGTGTAAAGGATCAACTATCCCAAATTAAGCAAACTTTATGAAAGAAACAGATAAATAAGGTAATCAACTAGAACATCAACAAAATATCACTCAATCCTTGAGATGCTTTATGTGAAAAGTGAGGAGGAGAGGCCCACAAGAGAGTCAGCACAAACAATAGGATTTTGGAGAAAAGGAGGGGGGGGGAGGAATAGAATTTTTAACACCCAAACCTCCACATAGAAAAACGTATACATAGAGCAAATGAGGCACTTAGAGTTAAAGATAACTATATGATAGTATAATATGACAATTTTACCAAAGACCCAAATTAGAAATTCCACCTCTATCTAATAGCAATGTTTTTTTTTTTTTTTTATATATATTTTTTATTTGAGGAATTTAATAGCAAGGCATTATCACAACCATGAATTGAACAGCCAAAACCATACGTGGCATGTCCTATTATACACTTCCCCAAAATCATACTCACTTTCCACCCTTAGCCCTTTTTTATTCACCATTAACAATTTCTCTATTAATTTAAAGTTTAAACCTCTATTGTCACATATCGTGCAATATCACATTGGAGGGAAAACACAATATTAAACAGGAGAGTGGAAACGCAGTAGATTTGTGAGAATAGAGGGTTAAAATAAGAGGAAAAGTCTTGCAGAAACAAAAGGCTCATAGGCTGAAAGGAAGTGGGCATGTGATGATGACAATTAACGTAGAGATGGAAAGCTAATCCTTTCCCCTTTATATCTCATAAATCGACAAAATTAAATTGCTAGATGTGTAAAACGCATTTTCATTATATATGCACCCTTCAGCAAGAGACAAGCTGACAATGTAGAGGAAAAAAACTAGGTAAATATTGTTCTATTAGACATATAAGAAACACTCAATATATAGTTAAACAAGATGATTCATGTGAAATTAAGGAATCATTCTCTAGTAACTAGAGCTCTAGAAGTCTTTTTATGTGTCCCAATAGAGGAGAAATACCTGAAATTCTTTTTTCCAATCCCAGTGTACGGCACAAGTATGGATTTTGCTCAGGCCGGAAGACCAAGTGCCCACCATAACATTTTTTGAATAGTCGAAAAAGTTCATCTTCATTAAATAAACTGGCTATCTCGTATGTGGCTAGAAATTGCAGAAAGCCATAAACTTCCAAAAGTTTATACCCTTTCTTAGCCAAAGTTTGTTTCCATATATAAGCAAACTGTTTTGCTTGCTTTCTCAAACCAAGTGTAAATTTTGATGGTGGTTTCACCAACTGCTCTACCTGACCAAGGGAATTGATACTAGGTTGTTGCTTTAGTAGTTTCATCAACTGCTCTAACAAAAATATGCAATTAGCTTTCTCAACTGGTGTTGCCTTCGGTTGGTTGAAAATTTGAACTACATTAAGAAGTAGTTTTGCTGGGTCTGGTGCATATCGAAGTGCACCTAGAATCTTTTCTGGAGAAATAATTTGCTCTATCAGATGTTCTCTTATATATAATCTTAGACCCTTGGCATCCATACGATGGCACAACGAGTGGATCACACTGCAATGATTTATGGAAGATGAAGCAACTGTATCAGTCCCTTGCAATTTATCTGTCTGCTGTTGTCCAGTCGTTAATTCAAGGGGGGCAGTGGCCATATTGCTTCCTAGCCAAACAAATCATGTTGAAAAAACCATTAGCATAAGGTTTGGAAAAAGCATTTGAGAGATGAGAGGTCCAAATATAGAAAATGCACAAGACATTAAAAACTATACAGTACACCCAGATCAATACATAAATAAATACAATAAAAAAATAAACACCCACACACAATGATTTGTTACTTAAAACAAAAAGTCAACATAGAGGTAAAAGTATATATCATTCAAATCCAGTTTGACTAAATCATCCTAGAAGCCTAGGTATCAACATTTCAATAGACCTTGCACATTTCAAGACAGAAACATTAGTGCTTTTATCTAATATCACAGCAAGACCATGACAAATTCACATGGGGTCGCTTGGTTCACTGTAGTGAAAATCAACATTGTGGAAATACCAGGGACGACTCCAAAGGTATGGAATCAAAACCCCACACCAATCTAATACTATGTAGTTCACTCTATGAATGGATTCTTACTCTATATCCATCTTTAATGTTTTATTGCATATATATATTATAGCTACCCATTTTAACTTTCTCAGCTATGAGCTATATGCACCTGTTTTAATTTTTTTTTTCTTTTTATAAAAAAAATACCGAGATACAAAAGCATCAAGCATAAGCAATTAAGCACCATGATAAATTAGTACTATATCTGATAAACATATTGGATTATGAAGCATGCCATTAGTTAGTGCATTGCATGATAATAATAATAATAATAATAATAATAATAATAATAATAATAATAATAATAATAATAATAATAATAATAATAATAATAATAATAATAATAATAATAATAATAATAATAATAATAATAATAAAAAATAAAAAAAAGGGATAATCAAAATATTCCAAATTTCAAAAGATGCATTAAGAACAACCCAAACATTGATTCATATTAATATAATCTAACACAAGCAGTATGCTTAGATGCATCGAAACAAAAGATGACAAAAGTCATGGGTCCTTCCTACTCACACTAACATTCATTTCCATACTAATATTCGGTGATATTAGAAATAGGAGACAATAAAGCAGAACATATGTCCAACCTCAGCTATAATGTCATGAAATTACTTAGTGCTTTAATCACATGCCTTTTTGACAAATACTTTGTCATTAAGGTTTAACAAGGTTAACACATATTTTCTTTATGATTTAACGAGGTCCAAAACTAACTGTCGTGACATCCTCACAAGAGATGCTAAGACAGTAACAACATTGCTGCAATTTCCAAGGAAAACTAAATTCATGTATCTAATTATCTCAGGCCTAAAAGTTCATTTTATGCGTCAGTTTACAAAAACAACATCATCATAAATCCACAGGTATTATAATACTAGTGAAACCTGATCTAACAACAAGCTTGAGCAACCTCAATATTTCTAGCTCCAATAAGAAGATATAAACACATGGGTAATCAGCTGATACTCTGTACACTAACAGGGTTGATCAGGCCTCCCCCCCCCCCCCCCCCCCCCACAAACCTAAATAAATATTCTCTCTTTACTTTCACCTATTTTTGTTCATGTTGACTTTTAAACTACCCACACACCCCCTCTATGAGCGCTTTTATTTATTTATGTAATGTATGAAAACAAGTGTTATTTTTGTTCATGTTGACTTTTAAACTACCCACACACCCCCTCTATGAGCGCTTTTATTTATTTATGTAATGTATGAAAACAAGTGTTATTTTGTAATATGGTATTGGATGTATCAATGTATATCATCAATATATCAACTTTTAATAATTCCTACTAATATATAATAATAATAAAAAAAAATTGGTCAAAACCATGCATTAGAAAATGTAAAGAGATGAACAATTAGGAATCAATAGAGGAAGTAAGAAAATAGACAAAACTCAAAGTGTGCTGAAAGGCTTTGGGAGTTGGGACCGTAATTGTTATAGTAATAGGTGATATAGATCCTGTGGCATAGCAATGGAACAATAAAGTAAGGCATAGGCAGCATCAAAACCAAAGGTGGGGTTACCATAATATGCTACCAGCTAGTAGTTTGCTTGTTCTTGTCACTAGTCAATGGATAAAGAAAAGGTCACAGGCCTAGTTGTTCAGAAAGATTTGTTTAAAGAGACAGGGTAAAGCCTACTTTGACTCTCAATTAGGTTTAATTCAACCAATTTTCTAGTAAATCCACAATCTGTTATTCATAGTAGGTACTTCCGGAGAGCGTCTTTCAAATAAATCTTTGAACACATAATTTAAACTAATTGGTTAGCCGATATTGAACATCAGAATGCAAAAGGCTAGCAGGACATAAAATCACAGCCACCTTAACACATGTATTGCACAAAATAAAACTATAAAGAATGGGCCTCAAAAGCATTGTATGGTGACAAATGAGAAGTTCACCTTCATTCGCTTTGAACAAGTCCAGTTCCTGATGCAACCGAGGTGCTATCCTATCCTGATCTACTATCTCATAAAGCCTCTGCAATTCATCCTTGTCAACAATTGAACTCAAGCCATATGCAACTATTAACAGTAAGAAGCTTAGCACCACGATACGACTCTCTCCATCTTCTCTCATTTTCTCTTTCCAAAGAAAAAAAACCTTCTTGGCGTTTTTCTTCAAACCTTCATCAACTTTATGTTTTAAAATCATCAATTGCTCCAACAGTAGCACACAGCTACTCCTAACAGCACTTGTTTCATACATCACATCACCATTCTTCAAATGTGGTGAGAAAAACCCAACACAAGCTGCTAATACCAACCTGCCTGGTTCCGAAGATAACCTGAGAGCATCCCTAATCTCTTCTTCCATGAACCTGTGTTCATCGACTCGATCATTCAAAAACATCTGCAAGGCTTTCCCATCTGTCACACATTGCTTAAGAGTAAGACTCTGCAATCCTTCACCAAATCCCAAACTACTGTTTTGTTCAGATTTCTTCTTCATGCCACTGGTTTCACTCAATTGCTCCCTTTTCAATTCCAATTTCGTGCAAGGGTCATTAATTTCATTCTTCTTGCACTCCTGCTCCTGAAAACACTTGCTAATTTTCTTCCCTTTTAACACCAAGGCTTTAATATGCACATCCCTTTGTCTCTCTCCCAACTCCTCTGCCTTGGCGTGCCTACTAATTTCCTTCTCTTTCACTTCCAGTGCTTGAGACTGCTCGTAAATCTTCTTTTCTTTCAAATCTAATGCTTTGCTACGATCACTAATTAACTTCTCTCTCAAAGATAACTCTTCACAGCGCTTGTTTATATGCTCCACTTTCGAATCCAAAGATATTAAACTCTCATGAATATGCTTTTCCTTCAATTCTAGCTCTCCACATTTCTCACTAATTTGTTTATCTTTCAATTTTATCTCTTCAGTATGCTCTATCATTCGCTTCTCTTTCAATTCAAGCTCCTCACAAGCCTCTTCTGTCTGCTTGTATTTCAATTCGATTTGATTCTCTTTCAATTCTAGCTCTCTCAGACGCCCATCTATATGTTTCTCTTTCAATTGCAACCATTTAGACCGCTTATTCAATTGCTTGTCTCTCAACTCTTGTCCCTAGCACTGCTCATCAATCTCCCTCTCCCTTAATTCAACCACTTTGCAACTTTCATCAATCGCCTTCTCCTTCAAGGGCTTCAACTCCACCACACTACACCGCTCATCAATTTCCTTTTCCTTCAACTCCAACTCTCCCAAACGCTCATCTATATGCTTCTCTTTCAACTCCAATCCTTTACAACGCTCATTCAATTGCTGATCCCTCAACTCTTGTGCCTTACAATGCTGATTGATTTCCACCTCCCTCAATTCAACCACACTACACCGCTCACCAATTTTCTTTTCCTTCAACTCCAACTCTCCCAAACGATCATCTATACGTTTCTCTTTCAACTGCAACCCTTTACACTGCTTATTCAATTGCTTCTCTCTCAACTCTTGTCCCTTGCACCGCTCATCAATCTCCCTCTCCCTAGATTCAACTACTTTACAACGTTCATCAATCACCTTCTCCTTCAACTCCGCCACACTACACCTCTCATCAATTTCCTTTTCCTTCAACTTTAACCTTTCCAAACACTCATCTATATGCTTCTCCTTCAACTCCGCCACACTACACCTCTCATCAATCGCCTTCTCCTTCAACTCCGCCACACAACACCTCTCATCAATTTCCTTTTCCTTCAACTTTAACTTTTCCAAACACTCATCTATATGCTTCTCTATCACCTCCAATTCTTCCCTACGCTCCTTCAATTGTTTATCCCTCAACTCTTGTACCTTACAACACTGATTAATTTTCGCCTCCCTCAATTCAACCACACTACAACGCTCACCAATTTTCTTTTCCTTCAACTCCAACTCTCCCAAACGCTCATCTATACGCTTCTCTTTCAACTCCAACTCTTTACATTGCTCATTCAATTGTTTATCCCTCAACTCTTGTGCCTTACAATGCTGCTCGATTTCCGCCTCCCTCAATTCAACCACATTGCACTTCTCATCAATCTCCTTCTCTTTCAACTCCAACCCTTTACCCTGCTCACTCAATTCCTTATCCCTCAACTCCTGCACCCTACAAAGCTCATCAATTTCCTTCTCCCTCAATCCAACCTCTTCAAAACGCTCATCAATTCGCTTCTCCTTCACCACCATCTCCTCCTCCCTCAACTCCGCCACCCGATTTCGCTCCTCAACCTCCTTCTCCCTCCTCTCTACCTCAATACACCTCTTATTAATCCCATTCTCTCCCACCTCCACCGCCTCGCTTCGCTTATCAATCTCCTTCTCCCTCACCTCCACCGCCCGCCACCGCTCCTCCACCCTCTTTTCCCCACACCCTTCCCTCCTCTCTCTCACCTCAACCTCCCTCTCTCTCTTCTCCACCGCAACAGTCCGCTCCTCGATTCGCCTCTCTTTCGCCTCCGCTGCCTTAAACCACTCCTTAACCCGCTTCTTCTCCAACTCCAACACCTGAACTCGCTCCGAATAATCCCTCTCTCTCATCTACAACGCAACACACCCCTCACTCAATGAATTCTCATCAAATTCCAGCTTTTTCTGCCGCAATTGAACCTCTTTCTCCCGATTATCCAATACAATTCGCAGCGAATTTGTTTCTCTCTCCTTCACCTCAAGCTCCCTAATATGGTTTCCCAGAGAATGCTGAACTGACACAAAAAGAGTTCTGGAAAGTTCCCCATTGATCCGAAAGCGCCATAACTGAGTAAACGTGAGATTGAATTGATTGGAAAGTGTCAGTGAGTTGATGAAGAACTGCTCTCGATTTTTTTAGGTCTGCTGATGTTTGCTGCAATGTTACTGCCGCCATTGTTGCTGCTTGATTACTGTTAAACCTTGGAATTATAGTTGCTGAAGTTGCTAAAACCCTAGAAATTTGGTTTCAATTTCATGCATTCGCCGGAAATTGAATTACGATTATGCTAACCGTCGCTCGTAGCTTTTTTTTCATGATCAATTTATTATATATTTATTTTATGATCGATTATTGATTTGATAGATTTTTCAGTTTCAGCAGCAATTATTGATTTATCGTAGAGTACATAGTAATAACAATAATTTTTGTATGAGTCAAAAAAAAAAAAATTAAATTTTGTAAAATATAAATAAATAAAAAGAAGAAAAGGCCTTTGGGCCTAAAGTAATAGAGCCCACTTTATACTGCCTAGTTGTAGGGGTGCTCATTAAATCCGGAAAAATCAAAACCCGGCCCGAATTGAAAAACCGAACCAAACCGAAATAATATGGTTAGGTTTATTCTCTTCGTTTTATTTTTACCGAATTTAAATTATTTTGGAGAAATTACAAAAAATAATACAACCTTTGGCCCGTTCTTTTTTATAATACGACCTTTGGATTATACATTAATATTACAACATTTGGGGTGTTCATTTTAAACAGGCAAAAACCGGTTGGTAACCTGTAAAATTACAGGTTACCAACCGGTTTTTGCCTGTTTAAAATAAACACCCCAAAGGTTGTAATATTAATTATCGTATAATTCAAAAGTTGTATTATTAAAAAAGAACGGGCCAAAGGTTGTACTACTTTCATTTCAAGTTAGTTGCAACTTTGAGCTTAACACGGATTTTAAGACAAAATTTCATAATGGTTGATTATGAATTAGAGAATAGTAAATTAAGGGTAGGAGAGAGAAAGAGAAGGCATTTAATAAAAAGGAAAAAAAATTGAAAGTTGCAACTAATGTGTAGCAACCCTTTTTGACAAAAGTTGCAACTAATATGTAACGGATGTAGTATTATTTTTTGCAATTTTTTCCAATTATTTTTCTGAACTTAAATTAAGGGTATTTTGATTTTTACCACCTTTAAATAACCAAATAATTGAATTTACCACCTCCAAAAAAAAAAAGATTTACTTTACCACCACCAAAATTTCCAAAAAATCGATTTTACCACCAACTACCAGATTCCGTCCATGAATCCGTTAGTAGGGCCCACATTTTTGACGTTTCTTCTTCATCTTCCCCGATCTTCCATGTCAACCAACCAGCAACGAAATCAACTACCTCGGTTGGTCGGAATTTCGTGTGGGTTTCGCGTCTGGGTGGTGGTGGTTTCGAGTCGCGATGGTTTCGCGTTTGGCTGGCGTGGTTTCTGGTGGGTGGTGGTGGTTTTGAGTCGGGGTGGTTTCGCTTCTGGGTGGCGGTTGTTTCTGGTCGTGAAACGCTAAACATCGCCCGCCGCCACGGTGGCGGCGCCTGGCCAAGACGCCACCGCCACGGTGGCGGCGCCTGGGCAAGACGCCGTAGCCACGGTGGCGGCGTCCACTGAAGACGCCGCCACCGTGGCTACGGCGTCTTGCCCAGGCGCCGCCACCGTGGCGGTGGCGTCCTGGCCAGGCGCCAGTAGCCTTTTTTTTTTTTTCAAATTTTTTTTAATTTTTTTTTTCAAATTTTTTATTTTTTATTTTGTTTTTTTTTATTTATTTTTTTAAAACTTAACCAATAATATGGCGACACGTGTGCAAGGTAGGCCCCACTAACGGATTTTTGGACGGAATCCGTTAGTTGGAGGTGATTGGTGGTAAAACTGATGTTTAATTTTTTTATGAGGTGGTAAAGTAAATCTTTTTTTTTTGGAGGTGGTAAATTCAATTATTTGGTTATTTGAAGGTGGTAAAAATCAAAATAACCGGTTGGTAACCTGTAAAATTACAGGTTACCAACCGGTTTTTGCCTGTTTAAAATAAACACCCCAAAGGTTGTAATATTAATTATCGTATAATTCAAAAGTTGTATTATTAAAAAAGAACGGGCCAAAGGTTGTACTACTTTCATTTCAAGTTAGTTGCAACTTTGAGCTTAACACGGATTTTAAGACAAAATTTCATAATGGTTGATTATGAATTAGAGAATAGTAAATTAAGGGTAGGAGAGAGAAAGAGAAGGCATTTAATAAAAAGGAAAAAAAATTGAAAGTTGCAACTAATGTGTAGCAACCCTTTTTGACAAAAGTTGCAACTAATATGTAACGGATGTAGTATTATTTTTTGCAATTTTTTCCAATTATTTTTCTGAACTTAAATTAATTATACTAATTTGAATTTATTTAAATTCTCTATTGTATTTGTTCTTTAAATTACTAGTGTTTTTGATTAAAAAAAAGAAAATTATTTTTACTGAACTAAACTTATTTTTGCTAAACTGAACTTATTTATACTAAATATTAAGGTGAAGAGAATGTAGCCTCAGAGTCGGATTTTTGAAACATATAAAACCTGAACCGGCTGAAAATTTATTAATTCACCCAAGTTTTTCTTATTTCCCTTTTCATTTCACTTTTCAACCTTTGACCTACAATCTTTTTGTTTTTTTTTAAAGATGTTATTTTCAATTGTATTACTATCAAGGATTTAAGATAATACAAGTTAAATGTTTTAAGGCCTTTTTATTTTAGAATATTTTTCTAATTTAATTATTATTTTTTTTATTTTTTTGTTTTGTGGCTTAATTTAGAAATTTGCAGACTGAAAAACCTGATACCTAAATTAGCAAGTACTGCAATTTTAGATACAGTTACTTGAAATAACACCTCTATCGATTGTATAAACAAACAAGTCAATAACCTTGTTTTGGTATTGAGCATCTTGGGCCTAAATGTAAGGGTTTTAAACTAAATCTAAACTAAGGTTATGTTTTATTCGGCTTATTTTGTCAATATATTCATACTACTACTTCTGTGTTTTTTCTATTTTATCTATATTTCTCATGTTAAGATAGTAGACAATATCGTTGCCCATCTCGTATCTCGATGGGATACAAACGGTTGTGAAGAGAACAGGATCTTATACATTGAAATTATAAGCTGAATAATTTTATTTTTTTTTACCTAAATCTTCAAATGTAAACTAGGTATGTAACCAAACTTCTTCAAATGTCGTGTATTGTGTAACAATAAGTTTTCACTAAAGACTAAATTTATGCCTAATCTAAAATGTACACCTTCAGATTTTCATGCTAACTAAAACAATTATAGACATGTGTGAAGATCATAGATTCATAGACACAATTATTTTCTGTTGCAGAAATACACAGATCAGAGCGAGCATCAAATTTACCATCTATGTTCATCAAAACAAAGCTCGAACAGGCCAGTTTAAGGCGCTACTTGGTGTTGTGATTGTTCCCACTCGATGCTTTTAAACTGTTTTGGACTTGCTACAGAATCACAGGAGCTTGCACTGCGTTTATTATTCTGTTTTTCTGAAGCAACCTTCCTAAATTCTTTCTTCTTTAACAATTTTTTGATGCGCGATAAAAGGGAATCAGGTGGGATTTTCGACTCGAGCTTAAAAGTTGCAATGCAGCTAGTAACATCTCCAAGAACGGTTAACTCCATGTTTTCAGCTTCATACTGTAAACAAAAGGCCAAAATTATATGATAAACGTCTATAAAAACCTGAAACACCAAACAAAATACGAGTACCAAATATATATAGCTAGATCCTGACCAGTGAGCAGGCCAAAAAAAGAGTTTTTACATAATTCAAAGCATCAACTATGTTATGTTACATTCTGAAACATTAGACAGTAGAAAAGAAAAGGAAATGCAGGACACACAGAGACTTTAGAATATCATTTCGACTAATGCTGCAAGAAAGTGATGTAAGAAGCAAAAGTTACTAAACTAAATGAGGTTCTACTAGAATGCAAGTCAGATATACATGTTTGGTGCATGCCCCAAGCCCTTAATCAGGCAACAATTATGACAGAAACAGAATAGCAATGAAAAATTTAACAAATGATGCAATAACATGAACTCTGATCTAATTGTCCTCTTATTCTTTAAGTATATAAAATATGGTGTAATCATGACTTAGTCCCATCACATATGCCATAATGTATTGATAGAATCGTGCAAAAAATTTACCTCAAATTTAAAAGCTCCCTCTTTCCGTTTCTCATTCACTCTTTTACGAGACATGTCCAAGTAACATTCAAGTAGAGGCACTGGCGGAAATAGATGTTCCAGCTTAAAAACACAGATGCACTTGACTGCTGTAAGCAACTTATTTCTTTCAATATAAGAATGGATTAATCCTGTTCAATTTAAAAGGGAAAAAAAGGTGAACTGTAAGAATATGTATTTAGGTAAATACTTATTTGTATAGAACAACAAATAAGTACCATATATAGATGTACAGCAGTACAAGTAATGCTAATAGAAAGGGAAGCTAAGCCAAAACAGATTAAAAACATGTACTCGGACATTCAACTAGTAATCCTATATGAAATTATAGCCACACAATGAAAGGAACTCAACTTGTTATCCTACATGAAATCCACAGCCAAATAATGAAAGGAACGTTCTTAAAGATCGACTAGTAAGCTAAGCAGTATTAGTAAGTAGGCTGTAATATACTCCGTAAATTTTTTAAAGAGTGATTCATTTGAATTAAGAAACAAAGTACAGTAACAATCTAAATGCCTGCCTACTTCAGGATGAACAAATTCTACAAGTCAAATAGGATATGGACAAGCAACAACATAACATCTCACAATGATTCCTCCAGGACATCTACACTAATACCTCTGCTTTACAAATGGATCGAGACCAAGGCCGACATTCCTTAGTATAAAAAAGAGAGAGACATGCATGTTTTCTTAAGACTGAGCTGCAGCTGGATTGTACTACAGAAAAATTCAAAATGACAGAACTACAGCTTTAAGGAGGCCTTCTCTGGAGAGAAGCTATCACTGTAATTATATAGACTTTTTGATATCCTACCCTATATTTCTGATATACAAACATAGTATTCTTTTTCCATGCTTTCTAATGTCTTCATTCATCACATAATTAACCAACTGAAGACACGAAAAATGCTAAACAAAAAGACAGAACATAGTAAACATAGATCAATGTATGCTGCCTTAATTTGCAGAAGTGCAGGTGTTTACAAGCATTTTATTGTATCAAGTTAGCAACATACATGACACTCTGGTATTACTCTGTAGTTAAGAGCAAATTTGTATGCGAATCCATCAAATCAAATAATAATAATAATCTTATAAAGGCTTATTGCAAAAATCTTCCCCTGTTACTATTTTGATTCAAGTAGTACAAGTTATATGGAGGTTCTCACAAGTTAAATTCTTATTTCTAAGGAGTATCAATTAATGCTAGGTTCACTAAATTGAGTTCATGAGTTGTTAATTCTCAACAAAGCGTGGATGTCAACTAGATTAGCTTAGGTAATATAATGTGATACCAGGAATTAAATCCTGTTCATTCTATTATTTGCGCTTCAAAGAATACAAAATTCCCAACAAAGTAGAATTACAAATTGTCAATTTAGCAAGTTTATTTACATAGAAAATAATGAAGATACATACCTGGAATGTTATCCGAAAGCCCCAATGCACTGCATAAACCCGCTTGCTGCTCATGCCGATAAACCTTAGGTCCACCATACAATGAACCAAACATGGAAAGCAGATCATTTGCATCAAAACAATCTGCTAACTTGAATGCAGCTACAAACTGCAAAAACCCGAAATTATCTGTTGGAGTTTTGCCCTTGGCAGCCTTAAGAGTAATAGCTAAATCCCTTGCTTCCTCTTTAACATTATCCATAAATGGAGGTGATAGTTTCATCAACTGCTCCGACAGCAGTATGCAACTATCTTTATAAATTGTGGTCGTATCCTTATCTGAGAAATTTCGGTGGAACACTCGAGTGATTTGGATAACAAGCTTGCCGGGTCAGGAGAACATCTAAGAGCATCCAATATCTCCTCAGGTGATATACCATTCGCTTTCATATGATCCATTGAATAAAATTTGGCAAATAATGGATCACTATAAACGGAGTATGAACGAATTCGATCACTAACAATACTTGATAAGGAGGTATCTTTGAGCATGCTACTTGTTGTTGGATTTCTGAATCAGGTAATTCCTGCCTCACATTTGTCAAACTGCTGCTTTCTAAACAAATCAAACAAGAATATCAGTGTTAATTGAAGGTCCTATAAATAGAAAACGATACATTAATAGCAACAAAAGAAGTGAAAATGCTAAATTTTGTGGCAATCAGCTGTCTTAGTTTAGACGAAGCTATCTAATTAAGCTGGTTAATGCATAGGGGTGTTACACTCTTGTGACTAAATCCTGCTTATATTATATTTCCCCTGTTCTTCATGTTCATATTTTCACATTTGTAAATTTATAAAAAGTTGCTATCATAAAAAAATAATTTTAGACTGCTCTAACAAGATCTAACATTCTCATTTATATTTATAATTCACAAATGGTAGTCAAAGTGAAGTTTGTAAATAGCGCTAAAGTCAAATTGTTTTAAGAAAACGAAGTAGTAAATAGTAAAAGCTAAATTGCTCACCACTATGCTTCTCTTCGAACTCTTGTGCTTGACAACCAGAAAGTACGTGATGCTCATCTGGTTGCTCTTCCAATAACCCGCCTAGTTGATCATCGAGCTTATTCTCTTTTAACTCTAGGCCATTGTTGAACTCATTAATTTGACTATCATTCCTCACTATGACTTCTTTAGCCTGCATTGCAAGGAATTGCTCCTCAATTTCCTTTTCCTTCTACTCCATCAGTCTAGACCGCTCATCCATTTGCTTTCGTTCCAACTCCATAGCTTTTGCATCCTCCAACATTTTCTTCTCTTTACCCTCTAACAATCCACTTCGCTCATCAATCTCCTTTTGTTTCAACTCTATAGCTTTTGCACCCTCTAACATTTCCTTCTCTTTCGCCCCTAACACTTGACAACGCTCATCAATCTCCTTCTCTTTCAACCCTAACATCTTCTCTTTCGACATCAACAAACCACTTTTCTCACTATTCTCCTTTTCCTTACGCTCGAGTGCAAAGTACAACTCATCCATATCATTCTTTTCCTCTTCCAACTTCACCTCTTTCTTTTCCATTCCTTCTCCTTCACATCCAATGCCTCCCCTCACTCACTCATCACCTTCGCTCTCAAATCCATCTCTTCAAAACCGTCCTTAGCCACCCTCTCCCTCTCCTCCACCGCCTTCAACTTCTCCTTAACCCACTCGAAACCCTCAACATTCCGCTTCTCTCCCACCTCCGCCGCCTTACACCGCTCACCAAGCAACCTCTTCTCCAACTCCAAAGACTCCCTCCACTCTCTCACCTCCTTTTCTCTCAACCCAACAAATTCAATTCTCTCATTCAATAACTTCTACTCCAAGTCAAACTTCTTCTGCCTCAACTCAACCTCCTTTTGTTAATTCTGTAACCTATTCTTTGCCACATCACATTCTCTTTCCTTTGCCTCGACTTCCTTGACTCGCTCCTCGAACGAGTTGTGGATTTTAGTAAAAGAACCCTGGAGTGTCTGCCATTCGCCGAGTTTGTGCATCACTAAATGTGAAGACTTGAGGTCGTTTGAAGTTTGTGTTGGAAGTTCTTAATATAAAACAAGAGTGTTGGAAAAAAAAAAAAGAGAGACTCACAAATGAAAGGGAAAAAGTCCCACATTGGTTGGGGGGAGAGGTTTTGTCTAGTTTATATGTTGTAGTGTCTTAGCACTATTTAGTTGAGTAACTTGGAGGTGGGTGTTGTACCACATATGCGTGCACACACCGAGCCATGGGTCTTGGGGAATGCATTGCGCAGGCGTGGGTCCTTCTTATTTTTTTGGAGAAATTTTATTTCCTTTCTTTGTTGACAGAAAATTCCTTAACATTTATTCCGATTTTGACTGTTGAGATTTTCTGACTGTTGGGAATGTGTTCAGCGATTAATTCATTGATTATAGCTGGCCGTTACTCTCCTTGATTATTGCCCCATATTAATCGACTTAATCTGGACGCTTTTCTGGCCGAGCAGTTTCCTTCTTTTCTGCTAGCCATTTTCCCTTTGCTGCCTATTTATACTCGGTTTTCCTTCAGCCAAAATATACCACAATTCGTACCTCTCTCTCTTCTCTAAAATACTAAATACTGTTCTTTATTTTTATGGAGGGCGCCCCCATTACTCACAGTGAGAAACGTTTTTGTTTCTCACAGTGGCAGTTTCGTAAATAAAATGTACGACTGTAGTCACGGTGGTACATTTTATTTACGAAATGGATGATAAAATTGTACCACTTTAGTCACGGTGGTACATTTTATTTACGAAACTGCCATTGTGAGAAACAAAAACGTTTCTCACAGTGAGTAACAGAGATTTACTGATTTTTATGGGCAAGTATTCTGAATTCCAGTCGGGTTTGTGAGTGCACATAAACTCCGGCGTCGTGCTTATCCTGGAGGGCGACCGCTTCTTGTCTACTGCACCGGGAGGTAGCGCAGAATCGTCTTTTAGGTCAGTGGTTTGCCATGACACAGCTACTGTCAGTTTTGGTTCACGCATCAAGAGATAAGTAATTTCTGTTTTATTGCTTATAGTATAACAATCTAAAAGACGAGTATGGCTTCCAAATTTCTTATTCCTGATATGTCTAAGTTAGAACCTCTTGATGGCAAGAATTATAAACATTGGGCTGTTAGGATGCGTTTTTATTTGGAACAAATTGATGTTGCGTATGTGCTTGATGATATTGTTGAACTTGTTGATAAGGATGATTTGTCTGAAACTGATGTTAAGTTTTCTAAAGATGATAGAACATGTAAGGGCATGTTGCTACATTATATGTCAAATAATTTGTTGGATATTTATATGGGTTTTTATCATGCTAAAGATATTTGGGATACTTTAGAGAAAAAATATTGGACTGATGATAATGTTGGTACTGAACGTTATTGTGTTAGTAAGTGGTTGAGTTTTCAAGTTGCTGATGATAAGCCTATTATTGATCAGATTCATGCTTATGAGAATGTGTGTATTAATATGACTGCTAAAGGTCTGTCTTTTTATGATATTACCCTTGCTATTTTTTTGATTGAGAAACTCCCTCCCTCTTGGAAGGATTTTCGTAACGAATTGATGCACAAAAAGAAAGACCTAACCTTAGAGGAGCTTGTTGGGACACCTCAAAATTGAGGAGGAAAACCCGTATCAAAGACAAAGGCCATTCTGTTTTCCTTTCCTCTTCTTCTGCCAAAGCCAAACTTGTTGAACCCAAACCAAACAACCAGTCCAAAGCCAAATACAGTTCTCTTAAGCCTAAAGGGAAGGTTGAGAAGTACAAGTTTAAGGGTACTTGTTTTGAGTGTGGTTTAACTGGTCACAAGGCTAAGGATTGCAGAGTCAAGAAGAAGAATGGACAGAGTCAAGCGAATCTTATTGTTGTTGTTGTTTTAGAAGCTAACTTTCACTACTAGAAATAGGTCGTTTTCCGACGGAATCGTTCCGACGAACCTAAATTCCGCCGGAAACATCGAACTTTCCGACGAAATTAGGATCTGTCATAAACTTCCGTCGGAAAAGGTACATTACGACGGAAAATCCCTCGGAATTTTTACGACGGAAATTAATTCCCTCGTAACTATAGGCTTCTGACGGAATATTCCGTCGGAAAGTTAACTTTCCTACGGAATTAAAATATGTCGGAACTTTCCTACGGAATATTCCCTCGGAAATCCCAAATATTCCGACGGATTATTTTTCCGTCAGAAAATTCTGACGGAATATTCCGTCGGAAAGTTCTTATATAAAAAAAACCAACCCTTCATTATCTGATCTTTTCTTTTTCTCTTTCTCCTCTCCTCTCCTCTCCTTCTCTGACCTCCCTCCTTCTCCTTTCGTTTCTCTCTCCTACTTCTCCTTCTCCTTTCGTTTCTCTCTCCTCCTTCTCCTTCCCCTTTGTTTCTCTTTCCTCCTTCTCTCATATCTCCTTCTCCTTTCGTTTCTCTCTCCTCCTTCTCCTTCCCCTTCGTTTCTCACTCCTCCGCCTCAAGCTGTTGTTGTTTCCACCTCGCGACAGTGGGTTCTGCGTAACCAACACCACCGCCACCACGGTGTTTGATTTGATTATTTTCAAGGTTTTTTAGGCCAAATTCGACCATTAAAAGCCTAGATCTAAACTTTTCATGGCCGAATTTGGCCTTGTTAAACCGTTTTTGTGGTGAAATTCAAGCCCATTTCAATTTAAGGTATGTTTTATAATTTAATTTTCTGATTTTTTTTCTTCGTTTTTTTTTTTAAATTTTTGGGTTTTAAGTTGTTGTGTGTGCGTGTGTGATGTGTGGGCTGGTGGTAGGTGACGATTTGTGAAGGTGGTGGGTGGTTTCGTGGATTCTAGCATGGGTTAGAGTTGGTTACGGTTCTGGTTTCGGGTAGATTTGGGTGGTTTCGGGGTTTTTGGGGTAGTTTCGGGTGGTTTTGGGTGGTTTCGGGTTTGGGTGGGGAATGGTGGTTGAGGAGGGTGGGGAATGGTGGTTTCGGTGGAGGTTGGGAAGGGTGGGGAATGGTGGTTTTGGTGGTGGTTTGTAGATCTGGCGGCTAAGGTGGTGGGTCTAGTGGGTGGGGTCGGGTTTGGAGAGTATTTCAGGTTAGGTGGGTCTGGTGGGTGGGTTCAGGTTAGGGTGGTGGGAGGCGTGGGTGGGTTCAGTGGTAGCTGGTGGTGTGGGGAGGCGTGGGTGGGTCTGGGTTAGGAGGATCTGGGTGTGGGGAGGCGTGGGAGGATCTGGGCTGTTTTTTTTTTTTTATTATTGACTTTTCCGACGGAAAATTCCGTCGGAATATTCCGCTTCTGACGGAAAATTCTGTCGGAATATAACTCATACCTATTGACTTTTCCGACGAAAAATTCCGTTGGAATATTCCGCTTCCGACGGAAAATTCTGTCGGAATATAACTCATACCGACGGAAAATGTTCCGTCGGAACATTGCGACGGACTTCCTAATTAAGTCAAACTTGACTCCGACAGAAAAAAATCCATCGGAAATTCCGTCGGAATGGACCTTTCCCTCGGAATATCGCGAAGTTCCGACGGAATTTCCCTCGGAATATCGCGAAATACCTACAACATGTAATGCGACGGTGCCTTCCGAAGGAATTTCAAGGTTTTCCGAGGGATTTTTCCCGTCGTTGATTGACTATTTTCTAGTAGTGTTTACAAGTAATGTTGCTGAGTGGAGCAACCAGGCACATCTGCGCCAACAAGGACATGTTCACCACCAATGACAAGGTTGAAGGTGAAAATGTCTTCATGGGCAACTCAGCTTCTGCTTCTATCCAAGGCAAAGGGAAGATCGTTCTAACTCTCACATCTGGAAAATTGCTTAACCTCACTAATGTTTTGCATGTTCCAAAAATGCGCAGGAATTTAATTTCTGGCAGTTTTCTCATGAAAGCTAGACTGAAGCTCTCCTTTGATTCTGATAGATTACTTCTTACTCGCAATGGGGAATTTGTGGGGAAGGGCTTTTGTAATAGGGGGCTTAATTTTTATTCTTGATGTTAAAATTGACACTATGAATAAGAATGCTAGTACTTCTTCTACTTATATTGCTGAGTCTATTGATTTATGGCATGCTAGATTGGGTCACGTTAACATTAATTCGATTAAAAGGCTTAAACATTTAAATTTGATTCCACGTTTTTCTAACACTGATTTTTCGAAATGTCAAATTTGTGTTGAAGCCAAATTCACAAAGAAGCCATTTAAATCAGTAGATAGACAGACTGAAGTACTAGAACTTGTTCATAGTGACTTGGGTAATTTTAATAATCACGAGAGCAGAGGGGGTAAAAAGTATTACATTACCTTTGTTGATGATTGTTCACGTTTTTGCATGGTTTATCTTCTCAGGTCTAAGGACGAAGCTGAGGAAATGTTCCTCAAATATAAAGCTGAGGTAGAAAACCAATTGAACAAGAAGATTAAGTGGGTTAGGAGTGACAGGGGTGGTGAGTACAACCGTGACCCTCTTAAGGCATTTTGTGACAAACTCGGCATTGTACATGAGACGACAGCTCCCTATTCACTCGAACAAAACGGTATAGCTGAAACAAAAAATAGAACTTTAAAGAATATGATGAATTCTATGCTTATTAGTTCTAGGCTTCCTAATAACATGTGGGGGAGGCTATTTTTTCTGCTTGTCATGTTTTGAACAGGGTTCCTCATAAGAAGCTTGACAAGACTCCATACAAAATATGAAAAGGTCGAGTACCAAACCTAAAATACTTGAAAGTGTGGGGGTGCCTAGAAAAAGTAGGCATACCTAGTTTCAAGAAGGACATAATTGGTCCTAAAACGGTTGATGCTATTTTTGTTGGCTATACTTATCAAAGTGCAGCTTATCGTTTCTTTGTTAAAGGTACTAACAACTCTTATGCAGGTGGCCATATCAATGAGGCAAGAGATACATAATTCTTTGAGAACATTTTTCCTTGGAAAATGTCTCCCCTTAATGATAGTGAATTACCTGCTAGTAGTTATGTTAGTTTACCTATTGCTAATGCTCCTATTACTAACGATGATTATGTTTTGGAGCCAAGGAGAAGCAAAAGGGCATGAAAGGACAACAATTTTGGTCCTGATTTTATTACTTCCTTTTTATCTGAATCTTCCTTAATTGATGATAATTTTGTGCATATCTTTGTTTTGGAAGATGATCCAAGAACCTATGATGAGGCAATGAGCGAGGTCAGTTGATGCTGTTTTTTTTGGAAAGAAGCAATTGATAGTGAGTTGCAATCAATTCTCAATAATAACACTTGGAATTGGTTGAACTTCCTAGAGGTTGTAAGCCCATTACTTGTAAATGGATATTTAGGAAAAAATTGAAAGCCGATGGATCCATAGACAAGTATAAGGTAAGGATAGTGGTGAGGGGTTTTACTCAAAAGTTTGGCATTGATTATTTTGATACTTACTCCCCTGTCACTAAATTTGCAACCATTAGGACTTTAATTGCTCTTGCTTGCATTTTTTATCTTCTTGTTCACCAAATGGATGTCAAAATTGCATTTTTGAATGGTGACTTGGATGAGGAGATTTACATGGTCCAACCTGAAGGGTTCGTTGTCTTGGGCTAAGAGAACAAGGTTTGTAAGTTAGTTAAGTCATTGTATGGCTTAAGCAAGCTCCAAAGCAATGGCATGACAATTTCGATAAGACTATGACTGGTAATGGTTTTCATGTTAATGAAGGTGACTATTGTATTTATTCTAAGCATGATAGTCTTGGTTGTGTGATTATTTGTCTTTATGTGGATGACATGTTAATTTTTGGGACTGACTTGGATCGAGTAAAAGAGACAAAACAGTTTTAGAGTTCGAATCTTGAAGTGAAAGACATGGGTGAGGCAGATGTGATTTTAGGAGTAAAAATCAAAAGGACTCCAAATGGCATCTGTCTTAATCAATCACACTATGTTGAAAAGCTTCTTAAAAAGTTTGACTCATTTAATGTCGATCTAGTTAAGACTCCATATGGCCCGAGCTTCCACCTAAAGAAAAATAATGGTGATCCAGTTGATCAGTCTGAATATGCTAGAATTATTGGTAATGTTATGTTTCTTATGAACTACCCTAGACCTAAAATTGCTTATTCTGTTAGTAAGTTGAGCAGGTACACTCATAACCCAAGCAGTGATCATTGGATTGCTCTTAGGAGGTTGCTTAGGTACCTTAAGGGTACTATAGATTGGGGTTTGCACTACTCCAAATTTCCTGGAGTTTTGGAGGGTTTTTGTGATGCTAATTGGGTATCCGATAATGATGAAGTTAACTCCACCAGTGGCTATGTATTCACCCTTGGGGGTGGAGCCGTATCCTGGAAATTTTATAAGCAATCTTGTACTTCTATGTCTACTATGGAATCTGAGTTTATTGCTCTTGAATTGGCAGGTCACGAGGCAGAATGGTTGAGGAACATGCTTGCTGATATTCCACTGTGGGGAAAGCCAGCTCCTTCAGTTGCACTTCATTCTGATTCGCAAGCTGCAATTGCTGTTCCACACAATCATGCCTATAATGGGAAGAAGAGACACATTCGTCTGAGGCATAAGGCCGTCAGAACACTACAAGAAAACAGCTGAATTCCGACGGACTTTTTCCGTCGGAAACAGGGGAAAATCCGTCGGAAAACGGACTTCCGACGGAATTCCGTCGGAAACTGTCTCTCGGAACAGCCTTTGTAGGAAATTCGACGTTTTCCGAGGGAAATTCCGTCGGAAGCCACTTTTCCGACGGAATACATTCTGTCGAAGCTGGTTTTGACTTTAACCGAAATTCCGTCGCAAAGTTCCGACGGAATTTTCCGTCGGAGCTGAAGTGGATTCCGACGGAAAATTCTATCGGAAGGGGAATATTCCGACAAAAATTTCCGTCGGAAACGGTATATTCCGACGGAAATTTCAATAAAAAAAATGCCACCTCCCCACCAGCCCCCTACCACCAGCCCACACCACCTGCCCCCCTACCACCTTAACCCACCTCACCAGACCCACCCACCTACCACCTCACCTGACCCACCCACCTACCCACCTCACCAGACCCACCTCCCCACCTACCACCTTAACCCATAACCAACCCAACCACCTGCCCCCATCGCCTAGCCCACCTCCCCACCTCACCGAAACCCACAACCCCACCTACCACCTTAACCCACTGCCCTCATCACCCAGCCCACCTCCCCACCTCACCGAAACCCACAACCCCACCTACCACCTTAACCCACTGCCCCCATCGCCCAGCCCCTCCACCACCTCACAAGACCCACCCACCTCAGCGAAACCCACCTCTCCACCTACCACCTTAACCCACCTCCCCACACCGAAACCCACCTCACCGAAACCACCCAAAAGAACACCGAAACCCACCTCACCACCACCGAAACCCACCTCACCATCCGAAACAACCACCGAATAAACAAAAAAAAAAACATAAAAAAAATCCATACTTCACCAACACCATATATTTCAAAAAAATCAAAAAATTCAACAAATTAATTAAAATCAAAATTTAGAAGAAAAAAAAGAGAAACATACCTTAATTTGACCAAAAAAACGTCGAAATTGGGTTTATAAGGTCAAATTCGACCATGAAAAATCTAGATCTAGAGTTTTCATGGTCGAATTTGACATGAAAACCTTGATTTTCATGAGTTGCCATTGAATATCTTGAAATAATCTTGAGTTGCCAAAGAAAACGAAACGAAAAAAAAGAAAGAGGGGAAGAGGAAAGAGAAACAGGGAAGAGGAGGGGCAGGAGAAAGAAGGGAAGAGGAAATGTTGCGTGCGCCGAGCTGAGGAAGGAGAAGGGAGGAAGGAAGGATAAAGAGGGGAAGAGGAAAGAAGAGAGGAGAGAGAAAGAGAAGGGAGGCGGGGAGAGAAAGGAATGTAAGGGTTTTTAGGGTTTTTTTAGGTTTTAAAGAGGTTTTTTTTTATTATTTAATTAATTTCCGACGAAATATTCCGTCGAAAATATCCGACGGATTTAAATTCTGTCGGAAATTTAATGTTTCGACGGAATATTCCTTCGAAAACTTCCGACGGATTTAAATTCTGTCGGAAATTTAATGTTTCGACGGAATATTCCGTCGGAAACATCCGAAGGATTTTATTTCCGTCAGAATATAAATTTTCCGACAGAATATTTCGTCGGAATGCCCATATATTCCGACAGATTTTTATTCTGTAGGAATTCCGACGGAATATAAATCCGCCGGAATATATAGGATTTCGACGGAATTTTGTGTCCGTCGGAAGATGTCCGTCGGAATTTAACCTTTTTCTTGTAATGGAAATTTGTTGTCTGAAAGGGTGATATCACTGGACTATGTTAAGTCCGAAAAGAACATGGTGGATCCGTTGACTAGAGGCCTATGTAGAAAACTAGTTTTGAAAACATCGGAAGAGATGGGGCTAAAGCCCGTTGTATGAATTGTGAAATATTGAACTCCTACTCACTATGAGTTCAAAGGGGAACATTATATAATAATTCGGAAGCACAATTTTTATTTTTTGTCCATCTCTAGATGTTTGTTTTGTGCTTAACTACAAATGAGAAAAAGTTTGAGCATATGGCTCGAACCCATATCCATATTTTTGGAGGTGTGTTGTAGCTCACACTTGATGGGATTCACCAACTTAGGTGTGGAAGTGTGGCTGCTACCTATGAGTATTTCATGGGCTTATACTCTAGAGCACCTATACTATGAGCATCCAGGCTTGGACGTATGGCCAGTATAATATGTCACCTTTATTCGCGGAATTTCAAAATATTATACATGTTCAATTGTGTGGCTCAAAGTGACGGGTCCCTAACTCCGTATTGAGTTCAAGACGAAGGTCACTTGGTAGGTGAGGGATCATAGCTTGATGTCCACTATGTGTTAATTCAAGTCGCGAGACATTGACACTTATGTAATTGTTTTGTTTGCCCAAAATAATTTCTTTTCTTCCTTTCTTTTTCATATCTTCGAACCTGTGGGGGATTGTTGGAAGTTCTTGACATAAAACAAGAGTGTTGGAAGAAAACAAGAGAAAGATAGACTCATAAATGAAAGGGAAAAAGTCCCACATTGGTTGGGGGGAGAGGTTTTGCCTTGTTTATATGTTGTAGTGTCTTAGCACTACTTAGTTGAGTGACTTGGAGGTGGGTGTTGTACCACACACATACGTGCGCGCGCACGCGCTGAGCCGAGTCGGGTCGGGCTTAGGCCTCGGGACTTGGGGAATGCGATGCGCGGGCGTGGGTTCCTCTTATCTTTTTGGAGAAATTTTATTTCCGTTCTTTGTTGACAGAATATTCCTTAACATTTGTTCGGTTTTGACTGTTGAGATTTTCTGACTGTTGGGAATGTGTTTAGTGATTAATTCCTTGATTATAGCTGCCCGTTACTCTCCTTAATTATTGCTCCATATTAATTGACTTAATCTGGACGTTTTTCTGGCCGAGCAGTTTCCTTCTTTTCTGCTAGCCATTTTCCCTTTACTGCCTATTTATACTCGGTTTTTCTTCAGCCAAAATATACAACAATTTGTACCTCTCTCTCTTCTCTAAAATACTAAACACTGTTCTTTATTTTTCTGGGCAAGTATTCTGAATTCCAGTCAGGTTTTTGAGCTCACACAAACTCCAGCGTCGTGCTTATCACGGAGGGCGACCGCTTCTTATCTACTGCACCGGGAGGTAGCGCAGAATCGTCTTTTAGGTCAGTGGTTCGCCACGACACGACTACCTACTGTCAGTTTTGGTTCACGCATCAAGAGATAAGTAATTTCTGTTTTATTGCTTATAGTATAACAGTTTGATCAAAAATTGTCATGGTTGGGCTAAACCCTAAAATTCCGTGTAGATCGAGTAACAGAAGAAGTGTAGCAGTTATGTTAAAAAGAGGAATGAAAACAACGAGAGTTATATAATTTGGTGATCGTGCTGTTTAGAGAGATTATCACAGAGAAAATACTAATTCCTTACCTTTCTTTTTCTTCTTTATTAATTGCAATTCTTTTTTTAAAAAAATATATTAATTGTAATATTTTTATTTATATTTTTATTTTACACAGAGAAATAAAGTATGATTATCAATAGGTTTGGACCATAAGATGAGAGATACTCCCTTCGTTTCATAATGTTAGTCCCACATGGAATCAATCACATAAAATAAGAAAAGAAGAATATTTGGAATCTAACAGTAATTACAAAATAATTCATAATTAGTTTACCTTATTTAAGTTTTTTGTTTTTTTTTGGAAAGCATAAGTCATAATGCATAACTCAAGGTAGAAATTTCCTTACTTAGAGCCATGTCATCAATCCACAACTAATTAATTCCAAAAAAATTAAGTTAAAAATGGAACATATTCAATATGGGTAGATCTTTTTGAAATGCCCAAAATAGTATATGAGACTAACATTAGGAAATGGAGGGAATATTAAATATTTAAAATAATAACAATATATTAAACAAATATTTAAATAAAATATTCAAGAATGGTTGTATTAATTTAAATAAAATACTACGTAATTTTTTACAATAGGTTTGAACATAGGCTCAAACATGATTTGAAGGGTCCTAGCTATGCCATGCAGAAAAAAGAAAGAAAAAGATCAGATAGATCCTACCCCCTATATCGAGCACTCATTCCTATCTATTGATAGAAAGAAAGATCTTTGTCAAATATCGGACTTTGCCTTTTTTTTTTGGAATTCTTCATATCCAAGGCAGCTTACCAAAAGCACCGCGCCCCATACGACTAGTTGGGGGGGGGAGTTGTTCGCCTTTTGAATAAAACAAAGTAAGTAGTAAGGTAGCGCAAGCTACTTTCATTCTAAAGGAAACCGAAGAAGCAACCTTTCGTCAATAGGAGCCCTACTTTCCTCTTTGCGACCTCATCACTTCAATTCAAGCGCAAACCTATTTCTTAGTCATCGAGTAGAGCGCACCTTTGGTACTTCAGTCGTGTGAGCTCTTTGATAGTTACTTCTTTCCTTACTTAATCAAGTAAGTGAATAGGAATTACCTTTGGTAAGGCGATGAAAGGCTACTTCAATGTAGGAAACTGCCGGAAACTAGAGAGGGTCGCCTTTGAAAGAGTTTGCCGGTAAGCGTCACTCCTTCCTTTTGATTACGTTGTGACGCTGACTGAATCCAATCCATAAACCCGAAAATGAAACAAAGTGCGTTCCCTTTCGTCAAGTAGGTAAAGTAGGCATACGAACCACTTTAGCTTTGCCTTAGACTCTTTTGGAACAAAGAAAAGAAGAAGGTAGAATGGAGAAAGGAAAGAGACAAGGGCGGTCTTGCTTGGTGCGAATGCTGCTGGTTCGCGGGTAGGGTACAGTACTAAAGGTCCTCGGACTTCTAAGCACTTTTTCTTTTAGGCAGCTGTTTACCGTTGGATCTCGCCAATACAACCTCCTATAGTTTTCGATACCAAGATATCTATTTTTTTCATTGTTCCCAGGGACTTTTTAGGTAATCTGCTTCCATACTGCAAACAGTCAAATCTGAACTGAACCTTGTCGCTCTTCTTTCTTTCCTCGCGGGCAGGAAGCACACCAGCAACATACATTGCGTGATTCTGCTGTGTTTTTTGCACTTGACTGGGTGGACAGTTGACTGGAAGAGAACTTCGATTCACCCGGCCAGCAAGGCGGGCGGCGTGCTTATCTTGTGTGACAACATTAGAAAGCGAGTGGCTCTTCTAGGCGGGCAACTGTGTGACAACACTAGAGAGAAAGCGGTGCTTTCGTTTAACATGCTATGGTCTCAACGCCCTTACGAGGTAGTGATGAGTTTCACGCGCTCTAAGCCCAGACCGACCCGCGCGCGGTTAGGAAGATTGGCCGTAATCTGAGCGGTACCACCCACCCTACCCTACCACTTATAGGCGGTCGTTCGTCCTACAGCCGCCTGAAAAGGAACTGCAGTTATCTTGAATAGGGATCCTAGCAATAAAAAGAATCCCCATAAAAATACCACTAGATCGAACACCAGTGATTTCGAATCCAGTCAAAATCTTGGCTAATTGATCGAAATGGGTAGCTCCTGTAGACCCATAGATCATGGAACAAATATGGTAGGTAGGCCCAACCACCACACTACACGTATAGACGAGAACCCCCCTCGTTACCGTACGTGCGACTCTCACCGCGTACGACTCGCACAAAGACTCCTAAATCCATCCCGAGCCTTTTATTCCACCTTTCCTCTCCAATTCTCAATCAAACTTGCGTTCTCCAGGCGCTATGAAATGGGGTCTTTCCTTCGCCTATCATATGTATCGGCTTGGCTTCGTCCCAAACCAAGGCATGTTATACTTGCGAGCACGTGTGTGTAGGAAGGCCGACCACTACATAAGCTAAAAGACTACGATTACAAGCCAAGCCGGAAGTGACTTGCTTCTATTCTCGTTGGGATTGGATATTGATGGAGAATCTATAAATCGTAGTAGTTCGCTAACCTCTCTAACTAACATACTATACAATTGAACTTCACGGCACAGCCAAAAGAAAGAGCTTCGCTTGGTTGGCCTTCCTCCGCTGACGAATTCCTTCTTTCTCTTCTCTGAAGTCTACAACAAACAGGTGGGAGAGGCAGGATTCGAACTTGCGTAGAAAAACTTCAACAGATTTACAGTCTGTCGCTTTTAACCACTCGGCCACGCTTCCGTTCCCGGGCCGAGGCCCTCCTCAATAAGTTCTAAGAAGGAGGCATTTGTTCGCTGAATCAATCAATAAGCTTATTGAGAAACTAATACTATTAGCTTAGCTAGCGTTCCAAGGGAATCTAGTCATTTAGTCAGTTCATAACAATCTCTGTAAAGCAAGGGGCAAAGCTTCATAGACAGCTTCCCTCTCATGTAGTCTTCAGCCTTCTTCCCCAGCCTCCCTTCGTCGCTTCTGGCGAAGCTGCGAGCCTATTTAAATAGCTTACGCTTACTAAGCCTAGTCTACTAAAAAAGGGCTACAGCAAGCAAGCTTTCCCCCTTCCTTTGTTGTGGGTTGCGCCTTGCCTTACCGCAGGAACTGAATGAAATGAGTGGAGATCTTCCTTCCTCCTTGCTAATTACCAAGAACTTCGTTGCCACTGGTGACAAAGAAAAATTCTACCATCTTACCTAAAAATGACTTGGAGCCCAAAGAAAGTTCAGTCTACAAGAAGCTGGCAGAGCTTTAGCCATGCCATTGGACCATATCCATATATCCTACCTAAACAGTCCGCCTTTTCTTGTTCGTTCTTCGAATGACGCTAGTGGAGACGTACTAATTCCTTCCGGCTAATGAAGATACTACTTCAGTCTACCCATTCATTCCCAGTGGATCCTTCTTCTCCCTAAGAATTGAACGAACCAAGTTTGCCTATACGAGAGTGAGGAATAAAAACCAACAAAAAACTTCCCAGTTTTGATGTCGTGTCCCACGATTCTGCTAGTTTAGAAACGAAGTAGAAGGACGGGGGTCGCTAGGTCAGAAAAGCGATAACTCAAAATTCTCCCCAAGTAGGATTTGAACCTACGACCAGTCACTTAACAGCCGTTCGCTCTACCACTGAGCTACTGAGGAACAACAGACTTAAGGAAGCCGACTCTCGTTCTTTGGACTAACCTATGACCGAAATGGGTTCGTCACTTTTTTCACATACACCGAGGAAAAGGTTACGATAGCAAGCCTCTCCCCGGCCAAAGAGACTCCAGGACAAGGGGGAAATAGTTAACCGTCCACTCTCGAGATTCATATTGATCAATCGATCTTCGCGTCCTTCCAGTTCGCTAAGTAGACCCACTTTACCGAAGGTAGAACTTTTCCTGCCAAAAACAAGAGATTGACTTCTCATCCTAGGAGTTCGCAGGTATGATAAAGTCCCCTCTCTGTCTGTCTCTCCGAGTTTATACTACTAAGTATCTGCTATTCAATCATAGAATCGATTTCGATCAAGCTGAAAAAGCCCATTCTATCTTATTAAAAGAGTATCTGACCCTGCAATCAAAGTCAAATAGCTTCGAGCCTATCTATACTCTAGTAAGGGGACCTTTCAATAAGGTTCGCGCTTTTGATTGCAGCTAGCACGCCCCCTTTCAATAAGTTTCTCGCTTGTTAGTCAAGCTAAAGCTTGCATAGGATATTGGAAGAAGGGCAGGGTTAGAACCCTATACAAGGTGTTGGTCTCGACCTCGCTCGGTGGTGCCCTTCTTGATGATTGTTGACTCAACATTGATTTTGTCCTTGAGTTGGGTTCCAAACCTCCATCCATCGAGTCAAGTAATTCGCTATCGGAAATTGTTCCGCCGCCTATCTCATGCCATGGTTCTTGTTTCTCCGAATTGGTTCCTAGTGTCAGTCAATCAAGAATCACCATTAAGAGAGGGAAAAGCCTTTACTTTAGGTTAGGCCGGTCTCGTCATTTAGTAATTTCCTCGTCCATAAATCGACTGCGTGAGTACGCATCTAGTAAGCACATAGCGAACAAAAAAAGCGTTCATCCTGGATTATTTTCCTAAATCGAAATTGATATCATGATAGCATGCCTATTCATTCAGTTAAAGTCCCCACGACCTTTAATTTTCACGCCCTTCTACTGAGAGGTGTACCATGGGCAAAGACATCTTTTACACGTCCTCGAGGGCAGCATTTACGGCAATCATCACTACTTTTCTTTCGAGGACATGGTATGACTTTGTTCTTGGTGTTGTTTGATAGATGTCGAGTGCCACCTTTTTCCTGCCCGAGAATCTCCATCTGCTCTAAGTGGGCGAGCAATTGCATTGCCTTATGTCAGGTTGGTTGTTCAAAAGACTTTCCTTTTACCCCCTAAGCTTCGCATAAGCGGCTACATACCTTGCATTTTCATATTTTTGAAAGCCCATACTCATTCTTATGGAGTCCTATTTCAGGTGCAAAGCCTTTTCAATAAAGACCTTTTTCTGCCCCATTTCTCATTTTTTTTATTGAAAAAGGATAAGCGTTCTCTATTGAGTAAAGGGAGGGTTTGCTACAGTGATTTGGTCGGTTCCGGTTCGCCTGCTTTCCTCATAGTCCATTAGTGGGTAGGGTGGTAAACTTAGAGGGCGCTCGCCTCCTCTTCAGATGAGCATGGTGGTTGTTCGGTTTTTGCTTTTTGTGGCGGGAGTACTTGGTCGTTAGGGTTTCCTTTTCTTCAACCAACATACTATTGCACACATTTTATCTTAAACAGACCATTATGCCCCTCTTGTTCTCACTCTTATCCGATAAGAAGCTACTCTTAATTCTCCATGAAATTAAGTGGCTTACAATCTTTCAAAAAAACATACTCGTAAAATTTAAGGGGCTTATGAGCTGTCCTCCATTATTGATGCAACTTCCGAGCTTTCTCCGCCATTACAGACCACCATCTCCCCCATGCCATCACCATTTCATCTCACCTGCCACCACCACAAACACCACCTGCCATCAAGCCCACCACCACCATCAGCGGCTTTAAGAGATTTTTTTTTTACAAATAAAATTAGAGGAAACGGCTAAATAAATCGTATCCCGTAGGTGGAAACGCCTAGAGATTTCGTAACCCGTAGGTGGGAACGAAAAATTCAGGTGTTTCCACCTACGGGTTACGATATTTCGAGGTGTTTTCCGACCACCATCTTTTTCTGATTTTCACTAAGTGAAAAGTTGGTGATTTTAATCTTAATTAAATTATTTTAAATTTTATGGTTAATAATGGATTTCTGTACAGTTACATACTTGTATATGTGAAAATTCAGCAATTTAAGTTGTTTGCAAATGTCAGTAATATAAATAAAATTAGTGTATTGGATCGATTGTGTGTCCAATGTAATGTGTGTATTACCAATTTTAGGAGAAATTTCCTCAACCACTTTTGATGGAGATAACATAGTAGCTTTTTTTTTTTTTTTTTTTTGAATAGTGATAACAGAGTAGCTGCTTCCATGGATGAGAGTGAGAAAGAGAGGGGGAAAAACAGTCTGTTTAAGTTAAAATGTGGGCATAATATGTAAAATGAGGACGATGTTTAGCGTTTCACAAAAAGTTATATATATATTTTGTTTAAAAAAAAAATTTATAATCTGTACATTCTCCGTTTTCATGAGTTCTCTGTTACTATAGCTACGCAAACTAAGGAAAAATTAAAATGGTGATCATGCATAATAATTTAGAAGAATGAGAGTGGGTGAGTAATGTAATTACTTTCTTTGGCAAATATATATGAAAATTGTCAATATTTTCCACCCTTAATTTTATAAATAGTTTTTTTTTTAACACTAATTTTATAAATATTTTATATGCATCCAAGAGTATAGTACTTTATGCTTATTTAATATTTTTTTTCTCATTATAAAATCTTAAATGAGCAAAAATATCAAATGAGAAAAAAAAAAACAAACAAACAAATTTGGGTGCACCCCTATGCACTCGAGTATATAAAAGGTTTTGTATAAAAATAGAAAAACGGAAGGATTTCAAAATTTGGGTCCACCAAGAGCGGGCTCTCCCTTCTTCTTTCTTGCGCCATCTCAAGTCCTTAAAGAGCTATTTTTGCGCCAAAGCTTCACCTACACCTGCAAGTCATGTACACAAACACATAAAGAGAGGGTAAAGCCAAAAATGCAAGACTTATATACAAAATGGATTAGAAAGAGGGGAAAAGATTACAAAACCGGGTTAAGATCACCACAATAAGTGGTCAAATAAACCACTTATCACTAACCCCAAAAACCAACATCCCGAATCACGAAACTAAACTCACTAACTCGGAATATCCTCTAATCGCCCTGAATATAAACCTTACCACCTAGAAAACCAACCCCCGTTGTGGTTTTGGGGGTGTTTTGAGGTGGGTCAATGCCATAGAATTAGGTTAGCGGTGAAAATTCGGCCAAAGGTAGTATCTTACAACATTTTACTATTTAGTAGGTAGTCTGTTACAACATTCTTTTTTAGGTAGTTTCTTACAAAATTTAGGATTTATTAGGGTAGTTTCTGACAAAAAACCCTTTTTTTTTAGAAAATTTCTTAAAAAATGTCCAAAGGTGTGTTAAATTCAAAATTAAAATTTCGTTGACTTACATTGACAATAGCATATTTAGAGGAGTTTGACTGAAGGGTTAACCGTAGATGGGATACTTGACTCCATATATTAGATGGTTTACTCTTAGTGAATCTACACTATATATTAAAAGGTGTTCCTAAAATGAGTAAAAAGTCATACCAACTTTGCTATCTAATAATTTAGCTAACTTATTCTTCTTGAATATAATGTAGATCACGAGAGTGTTTTTCTTTGTACTTTTACATGAAAAATTATTTTCTTAAACTAAATCTAAAATAA
This sequence comes from Chenopodium quinoa, assembly GCF_001683475.1. Classification (NCBI taxonomy): domain Eukaryota; kingdom Viridiplantae; phylum Streptophyta; class Magnoliopsida; order Caryophyllales; family Amaranthaceae; genus Chenopodium; species Chenopodium quinoa. The sequence continues at coordinate 10,789,181 of NW_018743292.1, forward strand.
AAGAATTTAACATTATTATGTACATAAAAAAATTAAAAGTAAAATTCATCTACATAAAATATAATACATGAAAAATATAATACATTAATATTTAACGTATCGACCCTTGACATCGTCCGAGCTAAACACTAGCTAGCTACAAATGTTAAATTACGTGTGACTGCTAACGCTAGATGTCAAGCCTAAGGAAGAAGGCCCAAGACTGAAGGAGACAGCCGGTTTGTGAGCAGCTAAACAAGTTCAAAAGAACGATTGGCTAGAGTACTTTTTTTTTTTTAATAGCAAAAATATTTTTTAAATTAAAAGTCAATACGACACCTACAATAGAGATTCGACGTTAACAAATACATAAGATATTGAATCAAATAAAATTTTCCTTCATAAAAACTACGATTGTCGAGTTCATCTTGCATTGTAGAACATCTCCCGCTTATATAGCTGGAAAATACAGCCATGTTGGAGAGACAATCTAACTATCCTTTGTAGCCGTAAGGATGTTTTCCTTCTGATTCATCTGTCAGTATTTGAAAACTTGATAACTTTTTCACCAACGAAATAATTTCACGAAAATCCATTAGATCTAATATCATGGATTCAAAACTAAGAAATTTCTCCCCCGAAAAGAGGAGATATACCTTGTCTTTCGAAAGAAGTCGAAAAACCTTTGTCTTTAGAAAGAGATCAGAAACCATTTCTTTTGAGGGAGAAAAGTTCCTCCCAAAAGGAGGAAGCATTATTATAAAACCTAAAAAAACTTTTAAGAAACAAAAATTGGGGCTTTCCACCGGTTAAAACCGATGGAAGCCCCTTCAAAATTTAACAATGGAGGCTAGGGTTTTGGAGAGAGGAAGGAGGAGAGAAAATTAAATTCTAGATTGTTTATTGGCCAGAGTACTTAAATACAAAGTACTTAATTAAATCATCTTTAATCTCGTTGGTTCATTATTACACGACCCTTATTTTTATTTACAGATTATTTTGAATTATTTCGATAGTAAAGGCCAGGGTAGATACTAGATAGCCTTAAAAAAAAAATAAAAAAAAAAATAAAGACCAGGATATATGTTAATGATTTTATAAGTTGCCGCTTTAATGCAATACATATACACAGTACATTATCAAATTACACCCTAGCTATACTATCAATTTTATTAATTTCTTTTTAATAACAACAAACCCTAGTTAGGTTTATTATGTTTAGGATTAGATCTAATATTTATGGTAAATTGTTTTATCTTTTGTAGGTTTAGGAAAGTCATATGTAGAGTTTTATATGGATTAGGTTACCTCTTGTAAATTATAAATATTAGCCAGGCCAAATTCATCCATACATGTCAAGCAATTATATATCTCATTACAGTAATATTTTACAAAACGATAAAATGGCCGATAACTTTCTTGAAGAGCTATTACTATGGCTGAAATCTTCATTGTCGATCTCATCACCGGCAACCTAAGTGAAAGGCAAAGAGTCGAAATCTGTTGACCCTTTTGGTTTTGATGGACAAATTGACAAACTCGACTAATGAGCGTTTTGAGTCTTTGGTGAATAAAGGGTTCAAGCAAAATTCGTTCCGGAGTAGGAACTTGGATGCGGAGTAGCATTCTCTAAAAAGCCTCATGCAAATCTCACGTTCTAGTTTTAATTGTGAGCACTCAATAATATAAAGCTGGGAAGGAACTCAATGACTTATGACTACTGGAATAAAAATTAGTTTTAAAAGATAATTTTTATTTAAGGAAAAAGATAATTTATAAATGTTTTATCTAGTCTTCTATTTTCTGAATAAAGATAATTAATCTTAGATAATTATCTTAGTTGTTTTAAATAAATAATTAATTTATAAATTATCTTTTCAAATAAAATCCTTATAAAATAAAATCCTTTTAAACAAACTTTTGACAAAGTCAACAAGCAGTTTTATTGTTGCATGAATCTCTGATTATACGGTTTTGTCAAAGCAAATATTTAGCAAGTTGTTGAGATAGTGGATTAGTGAGCAAGGCAAGGAAACCTCCTTCATGATCACCATCTGTCACGATTACTCCACAAGTTGTTAGTGGGGTGTTGACATGTGTGTGTGATTATAGTGGGAGGTTAATGACTAAGTCTTCTCTATAAATACTCATGCAATCTATCTTGAGTGTAATAGGTATTTGTAATTACAGATTGTATTCAAGTACTTTGGGTTTGGGATTGTGAGTTTGTAAAGTGAGGTTAAGGAAGCTTCGTTGCTGAAGTCTTTTGAGAGAGTTGGGAACAAGTTCCTAATTTGTGGAACTTGTTAACGGGTTTGAATTTTCACTTGTAAAGAGTTTGATTACATAGTGGATATTTGGAAAAGCCTATATCTACTCTTGTCTTTGTTTTATTTAGTTAAATTCCGCAAAAGTTTTAGACTTCACCTCAAATACAATTCACCCCCCCTCTTGTGTTAGCCAGTTAGACTTTCAGTTGGTATCAGAGCAGGAACTCAGAAGAACGCAGGCAACCCTGTTGAGTAAGTTCCTGGGAAAATGGCTTACACAGAGGAAAAGGAATTCGGGAGTACATCCATTCAAAGGCCTTCATACTTCAACGGCAAATACTACTCTTATTGGAAGGATAAGATGGAAATCTTTGTCCAAGCAGAGAACTATTAGGTATGGCGGATTATACAAGTAGGAGATTACGAAATTACGAAAACAAATGCTAACAATGAGGTAATCCCTAAACCTATGGATGAATATGAAAAAACTGATTTCGAAAAACTAGAAATGAATGCTACTGCTAAAAAGTTTTTAATTTGGGGACTCGGACCCGATGAACATACTCGTGTCAAAGGGTGCAAGTCCGCAAAGGAAATTTGGGATCTTCTGGAAGTTACACATGAAGGAACGTCAGATGTTAGACGTTCCAAAATAGACATTCTTTTATCTCAGTATGAGCGCTTTGAAATGGGAAACAAAGAATCTATTAAAGACATGTTTACTCGATTTAAAAGTATTACTAACGAACTAACGTGTCTTGGTAAGATAATTCCTATAGATGAGCAGGTCAGAAAGGTCTTAAGAAGTCTTCCAGAAAATGACAGATGGAGAGCAAAGGTTGCAGCTGTGCAAGAATCAAAATACTTCACCAAGTTCAATCTAGAACAGCTTGCGGGTTCCCTTATTACCCACGAGATCCAGTTGAACAACAGGACTCAGGAGACTGTCAAAGGTTAAGGGCTAGCACTAAATGCAAATGAAGAATCCGAAGAGAAGTCTGACATTGATGAAGAAGAAGCTGCAATGTTGGTGAGAAGACTGAAAAAATTCTACCGTAACAACAAGTTTTCAGACAAGAAAAAAGGATACAGTAAAAGAAATCAGGAATCCAAATCCAAGTCTTCTTGTCACAAATGTGGAAGCACCAACCACTTCATCAAAGAGTGTCCATTATGGGAATCCGAAAAAGGCAAGGGAAAAGAAGCTGATCAAAACAGAAGCTCCAAGCCTAACTTTTCTAAATCAAATTTCAGGAAAGCTATGATTTCCACGTGGGGAGAATCAAGTTCCGAAGAAGAGGAACAGGAACACACTGATGATGAAGTAGCCAATCTCTGTCTAATGGCGAAGCATGATGATGAGGTAGTCATTCAACCTAGTTATTTGAAATCCCTCTCAAAGGATAAATTAATCTCTTTATTGTTAGAAAGCTTAGATGAATATAAAGAATTATGTGCAAAACTAAGGCAAGCCGAAAAGGCAATTGGAATTTGTAGAGATCATGTTAAGTATCTGAATAGCTCAAGAAATGATGTTCAAGGCAGATTTTTTGAATTGTTAGATAAAAATATCATGCTAAAAGAATCCCTTGAAAGAGTCAAGAGTGAGATCATGCTGAATGTTGAACTGACTCAATATAAAATGCTGTGTACTAACATTGATTCTTGCAGGTCTACTGAAGTTCCTTTGATCATGTTCAATACTGAATTAGAACATGTTAAGAAAGAGTTAAAGGATACTAATGATAAAAATGAGAAACTAGAAAAGGACCTAGAAATTGCAAGAAAAAGTAGAAGTACAGCAAGCATAGGTGTTCCTAAGTGGGTACAGGAAGCTCAGACAAAAAGAACAGAAGGTCTAGGCTATGTTCATAAGAAAAAGTCCACTGGAAAGAAAAAGAAGTATGTGGATTTGCCTAGTGAGACTGTTTGTTCTTTTTATGGTAAAAAGGAACATCGCAGTGAAGAATGTACTAAGAAAGCAAATCAGTACAATAAAAATGTGAACTATGTTTGGCAGAAGAAATCTGATTCAAATGTGTCAACACAGGAACCCATGAATGAAAGGGTTCTTGCTACTAACCCTTAAATTCTTTTGCAGGTTGTAGTGAGGGGGAACAACCAATGGTACCTCGATAGCGGTTGTTCTAAGCACATGACAGGAGATGAATCCAGATTTCTCTCACTGACGGCCTATATAGGGGGAACAGTGACCTTTGGAGATAATAAGAAAGGCAACATTTTTGTTGTTGGCAAAGTAGGAAGGTCAAGTTCCCATGCAATTGACAATGTATTTTTAGTCGAGGATTTGAAGCATAGTCTACTCAGTATTTCTCAATTTTGTGATAAAGGAAACTCTGTAAGTTTTTCTTCTGAAAAATGCAGAATCATCAACAATAACACTGGAAAAATCGTTTTGGAAGGAACTCGTAAAGGGAACACGTATACCGTGGACCTTAACAAAGTTCCAAAATACAATCTATCTTGTTTAAGTGTTATTGAGGATGATCCACTTCTATGGCATAAACGTTTTGGACATGCTAGTCTTTCATTGCTTGACAAATTAAGGTCAAAGGACTTGGTAATCGGAATACCTTCTATCAAGTTCCTAAATGACAGAATTTGAGAAGCCTGCATCAAAGGAAAGCATGTTCGATCATCGTTTAAATCAAAGAAAATTATAAGCACCACAAAATCATTGGAACTCATTCATATGGATTTGTGTGGCCCCGTGAGAATTCAAAGTAGAAGTGGAAAAAGATATGTCCTAGTTCTTGTGGATGATTACTCTAGATTTACGTGGTTCATATTTTTACATAGTAAAGATGAAACTTTTGATATGTTTATGACCTTCTTGAAAAAGACACAAAAATCAATAGGTAATCAACTTGTTCATATGAGAACTGACCATGGTACGGAATTCGAAAATTCCAAGTTTGATGAATTTTGCAGGGAACAGGGAATAAGTCACAATTTCTCAGCATCAAGAACACCATAACAAAATGGTGTGGTTGAGAGAAAGAACCGAACATTGGAAGACATGGCAAGAACGATGCTAATAGCAAGTGGACTTCCAAAGAACTTTTGGGCAGAAGCCGTCAACACAGCATGCTATATCATCAACCGGGCCATGCTTAGACCAATGTTGGACAAGACACCTTATGAACTGTTAAAAGGGAGAAAACCTAATATTGCTCATTTAAGAGCCTTTGGATGCAAATTCTTTGTTCACAATAATGATAAAAGAAATCTTGGAAAATTTGATGAAAGGAGTGATGAAGCAGTCTTTTTAGGATATGCATCTAATAGTAAAGCTTATAGAGTTTACAATAAAAGGACTATGTGTGTAGAAGAAAGTATATATGTGATTTTTGATGAAACTAACAATTATGATTGTATACAGGAATATGAAGATGGAGATTTTGAAATTGGTCTCACTCGTTCAACAGACCAAGATGAAGAATTAATTCCCAGAAAGCAGCCTATTCGAGTTACTGAAAATGCTGATCAGGAACCTGCTGAAGTTCCAAATAATGCTGAAGCTTCTGTTCTAAATACAGAAGAAGCAGAAAACACAGAAGGCGAAGCAAATGCAGAAGCAGAACACCATGAAGAAATGGAAGAAGGAGCAACTCAAAATAACACTTTTATCCCAGCTCAATCATTCCAACCAAAGCCATGGAAACATCAAAGGTCACACCCCCTAGATAAAATTATAAGTGACCTAAGCAAGGGAACTCAGACGAGATCCCAACTGAGAAACTTCTGTGCATTCAATGCCTTCTTATCAACACTGGAACCTCAAAATCACAAAGAAGCCTTGGAAGATGCTGATTGGATTGTTGCCATGCAAGAGGAATTAAATGAATTCGAAAGAAACAAAGTGTGGCACCTTGAACCCAAACCAACAAATCAAAAGGTTATTGGTCTCAAATGGTTGTACAGGAATAAGCTAGATGAACATGGCACAATTGTAAGGAACAAGGCAAGATTGGTTGTCAAAGGCTTCAATCAACAGGAAGGTATCGATTTTGAGGAGACTTTTGCTCCTGTAGCTAGATTAGAAGCAATTCGTATTTTAATTGCATTTGCTGCATTTACGGGTTTTAAACTTTATCAAATGGACGTCAAATGTGCTTTTTAAATGGTTTTTTAAAAGAAGACGTCTATGTTGAACAACCACCTGGATTTGAGGACCCAAACTTTCCTAACCATGTTTTTAAGCTTGATAAAGCACTGTATGGATTAAAACAAGCTCCAAGAGCATGGTATGAAAGACTTTCTAAGTTCCTTTTACAAAATGATTTCAAAAGAGGAAAAGTTGATAAAACTTTGTTTTTAAAATCAAAAGGAACTCATTTATTAGTTGTGCAAATTTATGTTGATGATATTATTTTCGGTGCAACTAATGAATCTTTGTGTAAGTACTTTGCTGATTTAATGAGCAGTGAGTTTGAGATGAGCATGATGGGGGAACTCAACTTCTTCCTTGGGTTCCAAATTAAGCAAACTGACGAAGGAATAATGATTCATCAGCAGAAATATGTGAAGGAGTTATTGAAAAAATACAGTATGGAAAGCACAAAGATAAACCACACTCCCATGGGAACAACCACAAGGTTGGACCAAGACCCCGAGGGAACTCGTGTGGACCAAACAAAATACAGAGGTATGATTGGTTCCTTGTTATATTTAACTGCTAGCAGACCTGACATTTCCTTTAGTGTAGGTCTTTGTGCCAGATTTCAATCGGATCCAAAGGAATCGCATCTAACAGCCGTCAAAAGGATACTACGATACTTAAAAGGGACGGAAGATTTGTGTCTGTTTTATCCAAAAAGTGATTCGTTTAACCTAAGAGGATATGCTGATGCTGATTATGCAGGAGATTTAGTAAATCGTAAAAGCACGTCAGGTATGGTCCAATTCTTAGGCTCTTGCATGGTTTCTTGGAGTTCCAAGAAACAAAACACTGTTGCTCTATCCACTGCCGAAGCAGAATATGTGGTTGCTGCTGCATGTTGCTCTCAATTGCTGTGGATAAAACAATAGTTGCGTGACTTTGGTATTGTTTTAGAGTACGTTCCTATTCATTGTGATAACACAAGGGCCATTTGCATCTCTAAAGATCCAGTACAACACTCTAAAGTCAAGCATATACATGTAAGGCATCATTTTTTGAAAGATAACGTTGAAAGGGGCTTAATTAGGCTAGATTTTATTTCTACTGAATGTCAAATTGCTGATATATTAACTAAGCCTTTAAGAAGAGACAATTTTGAAAAGATGCGTGTGGAATTGGGGATGCTATGGCTCGAGTGATTTTTGTTTGGAACCCCTAAGGTAAAATCGGATGTAACTAACAAGCTATGCTCAATCTTGTGTGCATAACACAGCTGAAATTACCCAGGGGAAAGATTTGTGAAAGTATTGAAAAGTCACTTATACATACTGTTAATATGTTAAAAATATTGAGCCATGTTGTTTCAAGTTCCCTTTTTCATCATCCTTTATACTCTGTATTATGATCACGTAAATTATCATCATAATTTACGATCAATCTGTACATATCTATTTTTATTTTTTTTTATTTTTTTTATTCCTTTATTTATCTTGTTTTCCTTCTTGATATTATCTTTTAATTCTTCCTTATTTTTATCTTTTATTCCTATCTTTTTTCTTCCTTATTTTTCTATGTTCAATTCTGTTTTCTTATTTTCAAAAAATACAAAAAGATTTTATTTGTTACGTAAGATAAGGAGCATGTACATCAACTCCTTAACTTTCGATTTTATTTTATCTTAATTGAATTTGAAAGAGTGCAATTAATCCATCCTATTAAATCCTACTACCTTTAAAACTACCCCACTACCTCACCATATTAACCGTCACTTTTTCTCACCCTTCCCCATTTAAACTCTTCCTCTTTCACACTCCACCCTCACCTATCAAATCAAATTAACTTCCCCATAAACTCTCATAAAAACCGGCTTCACTCTCTCTCCTTCCTATTCACACTATTCATCTTCTTATTCCTTTCAACTCACCTTCATCACCATGAAAACCACCCTAAACACCACCCCAAAAACCCGATCACCACCATCCAAACCCTCCTCAAACACGGGGTCTCCAGAACCGGCACCAATTGCGGTGGTGCATCCACCTGTTCAGCCAAAAAGGAAGGCAAAAGCAGTGAAGGGCGGCGACAGGAAACGGCGCGCAACCACCAAATTCCCATCATGGAACTACACTCTCGGATATCACATCAACTATGATTGGTGTGTGGCAAGTAAGTTCACTGAATTTACTTCTTTAATTGATTATCAAAAATGGACTCACCTATTCCAGAATTGTTCTCATTACCCTGTTTATCCTACATTTATTTATGAGTTCAAAAATACCTTTAAATGTGATAATGGTGTATGCTCGGCCGTAGTTAATGATATTCCAATTTCGTTTGATGCCAATTACCTTGGAAGTCTATTTCAAGTTCCTGTTAAAGGCTATTGTTCTTATTTAAAGCACAAACAATCTGTAAACATTGGCCATAATGATAAATGCAAAATCCTTCAATTTATTGGAGGAAATCCAAAAATGAAAACTACACACCATCATGCCTTAACACCCCTTCATAAGCTGTTGTTTACCTTCACCTGGAAGGGTATTGTTCCCCGTTTACAAAAACGGAGTACCGTATCTCTCTTGGATGCCTCCCTCATATTCTGTCTTGCATGCAAAATACAGATTAATTTCCCTGCTCTAATGATTGAACACTTTAATTTTTATGCTCAAAAGACCATAATTCCATATGGCTCTTTTCTTACTGTATTGTTCAAGTCCTTTGGTGTTGATGTTGAATGTGAATCCCCTACATTTCTAAAACTTGACAATATCCTCTCTGAACAATCATTACTTAGACTGAGTCTTAGGCTTAAACATGGGAAAGTCTCTTTTGTGCCTCGGAAAGGAGGGGAGAAAAAGAAAGGGAAAGGGAAAGCTGTTGAGGAAGAATGTGATGTAAGTGATGAGGAGAGCAATGATCAGAGTAGTGAGGGTGCTGCCACCTCCAGTGATTCTGAGGGAGTTAGGGAAGAAGAAAAAATTTCTGAAGGAGATAAAAATAAAGAAAAAATCCTTGAGGGAGATGTGCAAGGAGAAGTACAGGGAGATTCTCAGGGGGAACATAAGGAAGTTTCTGAGGGGGAAGCTCAGAAATCTGACTCACACAAGGTGCAGGGAACTGATCAGAGTGAGGGGGAACATACCACAGAATCTGAGAGCACAGCAGGACCACCTGTTATTCCTGTGTTTATAGGGGGTCTTAGAAGAAGTAAGAGGAATGTGGTCAAGCCTGCTTTTTCTACTACACACCCTGTGACTGTAGAAACCATCAGCTCCTCGGACAAATCTGATCCCACCTTTCAACCTACCCAAGTTCCCTTTGCTACTGAACCCTCCTCTATTCCTGTTTCACCTACAAGGCAGCCTCCTCATTCCCCTTCTCCTCCTCCATTTCAGCCTACTGGCTTTGCTACTTTCTCTGGAACACGTGTGTCTGTTTATGATTTTCAACAGGTTAAAGCAGATATGGAGAAGCTGACTACAATGGTAAGCAAGAAGCTGGAGGACATGGCCACGCAAATGCTCTCTCTAAAAGGCCAGGTACAAGCTCTGGCAGAATCTCAGGCCACAGGATTTGCAGCGATGGAGGAAAAGCTTGCACGGGCTGAAGGAAAGTTCAATGAAGGAAACAAGGAGATCTTGGAAACAATTAACAAAGTAGCCTTTGAGGAAGTAGAGGAAGACTCCATTGATCCCACAAATTCAGTCCTTGATCCTACCAATGCAGCCTTTTAAAAACCTTGATTGCACTTCTTCTAAATTCATATTTTGAACAACTTTATTTTGGTTTTGTTTGATCTTTCTGAACTTTGGTTTGTACGCTTATATCTTTTGTTACATTCTCTATGATTCTTTTTCATTTCCTTTATCGAAACTTGGCTCGTATTTTTCATATGATTGTGTGTGTCTTTTGATAATACAATGCCTAACTTATATTTGCCTTGCATTATTTGAGCTCACTATTCCCTACGTAGTCTAGTGGGAGTATAGCAAACTGTTTTTTTCCAATCTTTTGATAATGCCAAAAGGGGGAAAAGACAAACTTCATGGCGGCTAAGGTGTTTACCAAGGAACTCACACATCGAAGGTATAACTTTCTGCTAAGTTCAGTTATAAGTACAGTTAAGTTAATAAAGTTTTTTTTTTCAGTCCTAGTCTTAGGTTTTTTTTAATTAATAAAGTCTCCGTTAGTTTTTGCTCAGTCTTTTTGGTTTGCTTAAATAAAAACATTAAAGTACTTTTCTAAGTTCTTTAAATTAGTTTTCATATTTTTTTAAGTTTATGTTGCATGCCTGGATGATTTTATTTACCTAAGTTTGTCAATATTTGTCATCATCAAAAAGGGGGAATTTGTTGACCCTTTTGGTTTTGATGGACAAATTGACAAACTCGACTAATGAGCGTTTTGAGTCTTTGGTGAATAAAGGGTTCAAACAAAATTCGTTCCGGAGTAGGAACTTGGATGCGGAGTAGCATTCTCTAAAAAGCCTCATGCAAATCTCACGTTCTAGTTTTAATTGTGAGCACTCAATAATATAAAGCTGGGAAGGAACTCAATGACTTATGACTACTGGAATAAAAATTAGTTTTAAAAGATAATTTTTATTTAAGGAAAAAGATAATTTTTAAATGTTTTATCTAGTCTTCTATTTTCTGAATAAAGATAATTAATCTTAGATAATTATCTTAGTTGTTTTAAATAAATAATTAATTTATAAATTATCTTTTCAAATAAAATTTGTTTCGGGGTTTTCTGATGTCCTGCGGGAGAGTTACACTTCCGAGACTGGAACCAGACGCCTGTACCTGCAAAACAAACGGATGCCCCGGATGATTGGAGATCCGCCTCCAACGGTCAAGTTAGTACTTGTTTAAGGAGTAATTAATGCGGAATATTGTAATTGAGTCTCTCTAGGTGAGAGGGTTTAATGTGCGTAATCCCCTTTAATGAGGATTAATGAGCATATTTATATGCTTTGGGATGCGTGCCAATTCCTAGGTTTAGGTTAAACCTAGAACTGACTGGGCCTCCCACGAGGATTGGGCCTTGTTGGCCGGTTTTCCCATTTAGCATGGGTGGACACATGTCGCGTCGCAATTGGTCCGTGGAGGACGTATCTCTGATTGACACGTGGCAGGCTCCTATTGGCCTACGTGAAGGACACGTGGCGGAACCTGGTTGGTCCACTTGTCAGATGGTGATTGGTGGATAAAAAATCCCCTAATCATTTGCCCCTCACAGGTGGCACGTGACTGGTCACGTGCTACCTGTGACAGGTGTCGCAGCGTAACAGGCGACGACCTGCTACAGGTGTCACTTGATGTAAGGCCGAGAGGTTTTCCCGCTCAAATTTTGAATTTGGGAGTGACCCTTCTCCTTCTCATTTTGTCTATATAAGGGTGTGTTGACTTCAGTCATTTTCACACTTGAGAACTTTTTTTTTAAGAGAACATTCGGACCCCTGAACCTGCTCTGACATTCCGGATACTTTCTGCCTACCGCCTGCTCTGACAAGTCGGCTGTTTTCTCAGAATTTTCAGAACTTTGTCAACTTCTCACTCGTTCAGGTAACCGTCGGTTCTCTCACTATTTTAATTTTTCTTTATTTTTTCCTTTTTGAAATGGCACCACGGAAGCACACGACACGACCTAGGTTAGTGATCAGCCGGTCACCGGGGACGGCTGAATCTAGGACTAGGAGTGTCGCCTGCCCTTTTTCGAACCAATCTTTGCCCTTTATACAAAGTCCGACTGTCTCTGTGTCTATGCAGAACATAATGGCCAGAACAAAAAGAACTGCTAGGATCACAAACTCAGACGGCTCCTCCTACCAGGTGCCGATTAGTGAGACATCTGACCAGGCGCCAGATGCTGAAGTGAACCAAGGCGGCTTAACCGCCGACAGCTCTGAGGGAGGGGTCAAGGTGGTCCCCTCCCATTTTACCGTAGACATGTCTACATTTTCTCCTGCTCCTATTGATGGAGAGGAGGCGGGCCCCTCTGGGAGAGGAGAGGAGTCGTCCTCTTCGGACTCTTCAGAGGACGAGTCCGACTCTAGTTCATCTGGTCATGCTTCTCTAGACACAGAGGAGAAAAACAACCGCCTACAAGAGGCGAGGCTTTCTCACGCAGTTGAGAAAGGGGACAATTGGGCGGAGCCATCCGCCTCCCATAGAGAACAAAACACCCCCTACTACTGCACAGTTCTGAAAGGCCGGATCAAGGCCATGCAAGAGAAAGTGGGGAGCTTTATTGCGAACCACGTAATGGGCCCTGGCTTTTTAGTTTTTGTGCCAGACCCAGAGGACACAGTCGTCTGGCCGGCTGGTACCAGTTACGATAGCGCCTGCTTTGGCTGCTATGAGGCGGCCATCAGAGCTGGGCTGCGCTTCCCCCTACATCCGGCTATTCAGCGGATCCTGGATGGGTATGAGTTGGGGTTATGGCAGTTAGCCCCAAATTCCTGGTTCAACGTTCTCGGCTATGTGGCCGGGTGTGAACTGCACGGGGTGGAGCCAAACTTCGAGGCTTTCTCCCACATGAACTATCTCAGCCGGACCCCTAAGGCAGGCGGTACCGGCTGGTACCAATTAACGAGCCACCGTGGCTACCTCATGATAAGAGGTAAATAGAACAAATGGAAGGATTGGAGAAGCACCTTCCTTATCATTGAGAGTTCAGACATGGAGCTGAACAAGCGCTTCAACAGGTGGAACAGAGATCCGCCTCTTCTTGCAGGCGGTCGCAGCATGCCGCCTGTTCCCCCAAGAGCTAAGAAAGAGATCCTGGACAAAGGACTCTTTAAAGTAGAGACGAGGGTCGACTCTACTACAGGGGTACGAGAGCAAGTACCCCTGCACTACGTCCCGAGCTTCAAATGGCTCTATGACGAGTACTTTCTGGCCGCCTGTGGCCTCAGCAGTCGGTGCTCAAGAGGTAGCCGACCTGACGAATACGCTCTTTTGCAGAAATTATTGTTATGATTTTTTGCTAACTTTGGTATTTATTTCTGCAGCGGACGCCATGAGCAAAATTACCGCCTCCAAGACTGCGGCAGCTATGTTGCGAGTCTCTATCATGCAACAATCTTCAGCCGACTCTCCTAACAAGGAGGCGGCCTTAGTAAGTTCCAAGCTTTCGCCTTTTCCTTTTTTTTTTTTTAGACGGGCACACCAAGAACTTCTTCCTCCCAACAGCCGGACTCCAAGACCCGGAAGACGACTGTTGCGAGCTCTCCTGGCACTGCCAGGAAACATGCGGCGGCTGAGAAACAGCCGGCCACTCCTTCTCAAACTCCAAGCAGGCCGCCTAGAAGTATGAAACTGCCATTCCAGCTTTAAACCTTCTGTCCTTGCGCTTTATCTAACATTCTTGTTTATGCTTGATGCAGCCGGACTTCAGGAACCGGACCTGGTCGAGGTGGCCAAGTCCATGATCAAAGTCGTCCCTCCGGCTGAGAGAGAGGCGGACAGGGGTGTCGGCACCCTTGACCTAGACGGAATTGCAAGGCTGCTTGCTGAGGTATACTTAGCATTTTTTGTTGTTTTAATTCCAGGACGCCTGTTTTTTGTTTGAAACCTGACGCCTGTTTCCTTTTACTCAGTCTCTGCTCTGAGTGAACGGCCTTCGCAAGCCGCTTGATAGGAAGAACAAAGAGGTAAAGGCTGCTAAAGCTATGGCCGCCTCTGACTGTGATAAGGCAATGTTTCAAATTGCCCAAATTGAGATTTTGACAACTTATATTCTTTATTATCAGGCGCAGGCTACTTCTGCTATCCGGGCTCAGTTGGAGGCGGCACAGAAGAAAAATAATGAGCTGGAGGCGACCATCAACAATCTCAAGGCCGAGCTGAGATCTCTTCGCCAAAAAATGTCCTCATACGACACCTTGGAGAAATCCTTGGCACACGTTAAGGAACGTCTGGTGACCTAGGAGAAGAGTCATACTGCGGAGCTCTCGGCAAAGGCCGAGCAGGAAAAGAAGGATCTGGTCCGAGAGATGATGGAAGACTCGGCTCAAATCCAGCGCCTGACCTGGAGCCGCCTCTTCCCAAATGCCGACTTCGCCTCATGGGAAAAAACGTTTCGCCAGTGCTCTGAGAGATATAATCAAGAGATCCTGGCGGCTGCTGAGGACGAGGCATTGGAGGAGGAGGATCCGGTTGTGGCCCTAGTGCCGCTTGGGGTAGATGCGTCGAAAAAAGATGCAGCTGAGGCCGAGTCAAGCAAGAAGAATGCTGACCAGGCGACAGCTGTTATTGTTGAAGATCTGCCCCCAGCTTAAGCTTTTTTCTTTTTCTTCGGCCTGCGTGCCGTTTGTTTTTCTTTACCCGGCCAGGGGGCCGAGGTTTTGAATATTTTTCCGGTCTTAATGGCCAGCTTCTTTTTTTGTTATCTTTACCCGGCCAAGGGGCCGGGGTTTTGAATAGTTCGCCGGTCTTTATGGCCGGCTGTTAATATAACTTAGGCGACCATTATTTCAGGTCGCCTTATTTGCCAAAATGTTTCGAATTTGTGCTTTTGTTTTGCTAAGTATCGAAACTCTGATATCCAGTTGCATACTATACCAACTGTTTTGCATGGCCGATAGTAGACACACTGCCTATGCCCCTTTAGGCTGACTCATTTTGAAGGCTGGATCCCCTTTTGGCAGGCGGTCCTGTCATTTTTAGAATTAACCAAGTAGGAAGGTGATTTTCTACCTGCCATGGTTTTAAGCAAGAGACACTAAGCGGTCTAGGCCGGCTAGTCCCTGCTGCGTAAACTTAGTAAGGACAGGCGATATATGAACACCTTTTTAGTTTCACACCAAGTTTTAAGGAGTGACTAAGTAAACATGATTGTTACTTAGTCGCCGAATAACTGAGTAGTAGAGGTTTCAAGCGGTGGGTACCGATTTTTCCCCTTTATTCGCCAATGTTTGTTGGCTATTAACTCAGTTATTTGACTCGGATGGTTACCGCAAACACTTGTTGGACCTGATTAGTCGGTTAAGTGAGAGGTATCCTTGTCTGAGAAACGGCTACGTGGTTGTCTTGGTTAGACAGTCGTATAGGTGCCGTGTAATTATTTCATAGAACAATGTTCCACCCAAAAGGGAGCTGCTCTCTGCGACGAATTTCATCCGGATGGATGCCGCCGGACGTCAGATATGATGTTGGGACAGGTCGAATTAGTTTAATATTTGGATCAGTTGGCCTGGCGCCTGGTCCGATCATTTCGGCCATGAGCCTTTGATAGTTCTTGGTGAACTGTGTTATGGGAAAGTAGCCGGTTGTATGGAACAAGCGGCATGCCCCTCTTAAGTAAGAATGAAAAATAAAACATTGAGAGTAGCCGATTGTTTGTCAGTAGGCAGGCCCTTCTTAGTACAAATTGAATGAAACATCAAACTTTTATTAAGTAGCTCTCGGCTATTTACATCATTCAAAAATAATATTTCTTGAGATTATCTACATTCCAGGTTCGAGGCAACGGTTGGCCGTCTAGTGTTTCCAGGCGGTAGGTGCCGTCCCTGACCTCTTCATAGATTCGATAGGGTCCTTCCCAGTTGGGAGTTAATTTTCCAGACTCATTAGCCCTACCGACTGCTTCCATTTTTCTTAGTACAAAGTCCCCCACATTTAGTGGACGCCTGTGTACTTTTTTGTTGTATGATCTGGTCATTCTCAGGCGGTAAATTTCATGGCGCAAGACTGCATTGCCTCTCCTTTCTGGGAGTGAGTCCAAGGCAAAGCGCATGGATTCCCAGTTCGCCTCTTCGTCGTATAACATTACTCGAAGAGTCGGCTCGTAGTGTTCAATTGGAAGAACAGCTTCCGCACCATAGGTTAAGAGGAATGGAGTCTCTCCAGTCGCCCCTTTTTCAGTCGTCCTAATGGCCCAGAGAACATGTGGTAGTTCATCTACCCATAGGCCTCCTGATTGCTCAATATTTTTCTTGAGACCGTCTAAGATGATTTTATTAAAGGCTTCTACTTGGCCGTTTGCTTGTGGATGGCCGACTAATGCAAAGTAATGTGAGATACCTTGGTCACCCAACCAACTTTTGAGAACAGGCGTCTCAAATTGGGGACCATTATCAAAAACCATAGACATGGGAACCCCGAACCGAGTGATAACATTTTTCCAGATGAATGAAATCACATCCTTCGTTTTGATTCCCTTGACAGCCTCCGCCTCTACCCATTTAGTGAAGTAGTCGACTGCCACAAGTATGTACTTCCTACCGCCTGTAGCAGGCGTATAGGGACCCAAAATGTCCATGCCCCACTTGGCAAACGGTAGAGGGCTATGGATGGTGGTGAGGTCGGTAGCTGGACGGTGAATCAGCTTGCCAAACTTTTGACATTTTTCACATTTTTTTACCATCTCCATCACATCTGCTTCTAAAGTAGGCCAAAAATAACCCTGCCGCCTTTCCTGTTGAGCAAGCGACCTGCCGCCTACATGGGAAGCGCAATAACCAGAGTGGAGATCTTCTAGGATCTCTCGTCCTTTTTCTGGAGTAACACACTTCAAGAAAGGCTGAAGATACCCTCTTTTATGTAGTTCTCCCTTTATCATTTCAAAACTGGCTGCTCGCTTTTTCAGTGCAGCCTCCTGGTGATGATCATCCGGCAAGGTGCCGTCTGTCAAATATGCCCTGATTGGATCCATCCAGGTTGAACTTCTGTCTAAGATTCCAATAGGGTCTTCCTCGATGCTTCTTTTCTCCATCACCTCCCAGAAAACAGTTCGTGGAGTATCATAGGAGGCTGAGGATGCTAACTTTGAAAGAGCATTTGCCTGGTTGTTTTCTGACCTCGGTACTTGAGTCAGATGAAAATCTTCAAGGGATCCCACTGATTGTCGTACTGCCTGTAAATACTTGATCATTGTCGGATGGGTCGCTTCGTATTCACCATTGTACTGACTCGCTATCAGTTGTGAATCAAAACAGACGTCTATCTTTCTTGCCCCAGCCGCCTTGCACATGCGGATTCCGGCTAGTAAAGCTTCATATTCTGCCTCATTGTTTGAGGCCTGAAAATTGAAGCGTAGAGCATACTCGTACCTGTCACCTTCTGGCGACTGACATATGACGCCTGCTCCACAACCATTTGAAGTAGAGCTCCCATCCACATATACCTTCCAGACTTGGTCTGGGACTTGAGAATCAGGGGGACGAGTCATCTCAACAATAAAATCAGCAAAGGCTTGCCCCTTCACTGCTTTTCTAGGCTCGAATGTGACTTCGAGGCTCTGAATTTCTATGGCCCATTTGATCATCCGTCCTGACGACTCCATGGTGGTCAGTGGCCGCTTGATAGGTTGATCTGTATACACAACGGCTGCATGTGCCAAAAAGTAGGGCTTCAATTTTTTGACGGCCATGAAGAGTGCGAGGCCGAACTTCTCCACTAAGGGATACCTCAACTCGGCATTTTTCAGTACATGACTGACAGAGTAGACCGGGAGCTGGCAGCCATCTCTTTCAGCAAGAAGGACAGCGCTTAAAGCATGATCAGCGACGGTCAGGTACATGTAAAGTACTTCTTTAGGCAAAGGACTAACCAGCCTCGGCAAGGAATGTAAGTAAACTTTCAATTTTTGGAAGGCCGCCTCAGCATCCGGCCCCCATTCAAACCTTGCTTTCTTCTTTATGGCCTGGAAAAAGTATAGGCATTTGTCGCCTGATCGACTTAGAAATCTTCCCAAGGCCGCCAGACAACCTGTTAGCTTCTGAACCTCTCGGACGGTGCGAGGCGACTGCATGTCAATGACCGCCTGCACTTTCTCAGGGTTCGCCTTTATTCCTCTCTGATTGATAAGGAATCCGAGAAATTTCCCAGACTCAACCCCAAATACACATTTCTTGGGATTAAGCATGACATGGTGCCGCCTGAGTGTGGCGAAAGTTTCTCGGAGGTCCGACAGATGATCTATCTGAAGCTTAGACTTGACAATCATATCATCAATGTATGCCTCGACGTTCCTCCTAATCTGATCAAAGAACACAGTATTTATCATTCTCTGGAAGGTGGCCGGGGCATTCTTCAGACCAAACGGCATGACTGTGTAACAGTATAACCCTTGATCAGTGACGAAGGTCGTCTTCTCCTGATCTTTCTTCCATAAAGGAATTTGATGGAAACCAGAGTAGGCGTCCATAAAGCTCATCAAAGCATGGCCGGCTGTTGAGTCGACAGATTATCAATTTTAGGCAGAGGGTAACTGTCCTTGGGGAACGCCTTGTTTAGGTCTTTGTAGTCCACACACATTCGCCAGGTACCATTCGGCTTTTTAACAAGCACTACATTTGCAACCCATTCTGGGAAGTAACATTGCCGAATGAACCCTGTATCAAGTAGTTTCTTTACTTCGGCGGCTGCTGCCTGACTTCTTTCTTCGCCATGGTTCCGCTTTTTCTGCCTTACCGGCTTCTTTTTTGGATCCACGGCCAGTTTATGTACCGCCAGGTCAGGACTGATGCCTGGCATTTCATGGACTTCGAATGCAAAGATGTCTTTGTATTCTTTCAAAAGTTGATGGAATTCTTCACCTAGAACTCTCAGAGCAGTCGTCCCAACCTTGACTGTTCGGTCAGGGCGCGAGTCGTCTAGGATCAGGTCCGTATGCTCACCAGCCGGCTGAGGGCGGAATTCATCTGACCGCTCCTCTGCCAATGATTGCTATCTCTTTTCTTTTCTTGCGGCCCCCATCTGGTCAGCCTTTCTTTTCTTGCCACCTGCTTCTTGAGCAGGTGCACTCTCCTTGACATTGTCAAGGTCTGTTTTTCCACCACTTGACCCAGCGGCCATGACAGTGGGTTTGATGTCCGAAAGGTAGCACTCTCGGGCCATCTTCTGATCTCCCCTTAGGAAGCCGACTGTTCCGTCATCCTTCTCAAATTTGAGCAACATAAGAGACGGGATTATAACAGCCTTTTAATTATTCAGGGTTGGTCGTCCCAGAATCATGTTGTAGGCCGAGAGTTCCTCAACTACCAGGAACCGGACCACCATGTGTTGACCTTTCCCTTTTTCACCCAGGCGGACGGGTAAATCCACTGGTCCTACCGGGTGGACGACTCCTCCTCCAAACCCTACTAGAGGGTGGGATACCGGGTGTATGCAGTCAGTCTGATACTTGAGCTTTGATAGACATTTGCTACTGATAAGGTCCGAGGAACTGCCGGTATCTATGAGAATTCGGCCAACTCTCTGATTGGCCACTTTGCATTCAATAACAATGGGGTCGTCATGCGGCCCCCTGACCCCTCCTAAATCCTCTTCAGTGATGACAATTTCAGGAAATGAATATTTGGAGGGCCGTTCTTGGTGAACGGAATTGACGTCTAGCCGCCTGATATTGTCCTTGTTGCCCCTGATAGTGGGGCCGCCTCCTGAGAAGCCGCCTGCAATGGTGTAGACGACTGCATCATCTGTATCGAGCTGTCAGCCTGTTGATTCTTTTTGGCCGACTGCTTTTTCGAGGAAGTGTTCCCCTTATATTTCTTGACATTAGAGTCAAGATCGCCTTGCTCAGCCAGGCAGTCCAGATATCGCATGAGACTGATGCATTCGTTGGTTTCATGACCAACGTCTTCATGATAATCACAGAATTTTTCTTGGTTCTGATTGCTCGCAGAACCCTTCATGGGGGCCGGCTTCTCAATTGGGATCCGTCCCTTGATTTATTTTAGGATAGCTTGGCTATCCTTGTTAAACACATACTTTGGGGAGTATGGTTTGAATTCTTTCTTCTTCTTCTAGGCCGGCTGTTTAGAGGAATCAGCCGCCCAGACCTCTTTTCTCTTTTTCTCATCTTTGTTGGACGACTGCTTCTGTCATCCTTCTTTCTTGTCGAACCTTCTTCCGTCCGACTGCTTTCCAGTACTACAAAGATCAGTCGCCTGTATATAGGCTTCTGCTTCGATCAAGGCTTCTTGAAGAGTCGCCACCCTCTTTCAAACCAAATCAAATTTGAAGGTCGACCCGTCTTTGAGACCCCTGAAAAAGTCAGTATAGGCCACCTCATCCGGTAGCCCTTGAATCTGTATCCTCATCAGGTTAAACCGCCTGATATAAGAACGAAGCCCCTCCTTCTCGCCCTGCTGAATCGTCCCTAAATCAAGGGTCTTCTTCTTCGCAGGTATGTTCATGGCAAAATTGGAGGTGAATAAGTAAGAAAGCGTCCTGAAGTTGTTCACACAACCAGTCGGCAAGTTGCCGAACCATTGTTGTGCGATCCCTTTAAGAGTCGCTGGGAAACACTTGCACCAAGTGGGATCATCCAACCCTTGAAGTTACATTAGGTTGGTGAACGCCATCAGATGGTCTTCAGGGTTAGTAGTGTCGTCATAGGCACCTACTAACACATTTTTAACTTTGGCCGGCTGAGCGGCTTCAGTAATTTCCTTGGAGAAAGCCGACGGCTGTTCCCCAAGTCTAAGCAACCGTAGCTGTCAGTCCATAGGTTGGACATTTTTTGCCGCCTGTCCTCCAAACAAAGGTGACTGCAGAAAATATTGTTGTTGTGGTACATATGGTAAGTTTGGTACCGCCTGGTCACTATGAAAACCAGACCGACGGGAGGTACCGCCTGTCTGACTCTCGTGATTTGACTGAGTATACCTCATAGAGGTATTGCGCAGACTATCTTGAAAATCTGAAGTAGAGGCCGACTCTGACAGTCGGTCGTTCTTCTTCTGCTCTAGCAATAGCCGAGTGTTAGTGTATGTTTTCTTCGACCCGTTCGCCTGTATATGACGAACGGGCTTCCTCCTTCCTGGAGTTAGGATGAGGGGTCGCCTCTCGTCCTTGAATAGGCTTCCTCTTACCTGAAGAGGAAGGTTTCTTAGCCGATTGCTCCTTGGCCAGAGCAGGCGTCCTTTTGTTGATCAGTTCCTGAATCTCTCCCTTGAAGCTCCTCATGAAGGTCATGAGTTCGTTTCTTGTAATGGGAGCAGATCCTTCAGCCGGCTGCTGCTGAGCAGGCGGTGCGCCGACTGGATCACTGAGTCCAGTTTGAGGATCTTCCCGTTCTCTCCTTTCGGTATGACGGGTACGCCGGGCCCTTAGGGTCCCGTCTGAAGTTGTATGTGCTTCAACTTCAAACTCTTCTTCAGTATCATGATCCGTCTGAACTTGAGGGTCGTCTAGGGGACGCCTCTCTTCTGGAGTCGGTACAGACGTGGATGCCATCTCAAGAGTACTCTCCCCACAGACGGCGCCAAAATGTTTTGGGGTTTTCTGATGTCCTGCGGGAGAGTTACACTTCCGAGACTGGAACCAGACGCCTGTACCTGCAAAACAAACGGATACCCCGGATGATTGGAGATCCGCCTCCAACGGTCAAGTTAGTACTTGTTTAAGGAGTAATTAATGCGGAATATTGTAATTGAGTCTCTCTAGGTGAGAGGGTTTAATGTGCGTAATCCCCTTTAATGAGGATTAATGAGCATATTTATATGCTTTGGGATGCGTGCCAATTCCTAGGTTTAGGTTAAACCTAGAACTGACTGGGTCTCCCACGAGGATTGGGCCTTGTTGGCCGGTTTTCCCATTTAGCATGGGTGGACACATGTCGCGTCGCAATTGGTCCGTGGAGGACGTATCTCTGATTGACACGTGGCAGGCTCCTATTGGCCTACGTGAAGGACACGTGGCGGAACCTGGTTGGTCCACTTGTCAGATGGTGATTGGTGGATAAAAAAACCCCTTATCAAAATCCTTTTAAAATAAAATCCTTTTAAACAAACTTTTAACAAAGTCAACAAGCAGTTTTATTGTTGCATAAATCTCTGATTATACGGTTTTGTCAAAGCAAATATTTAGCAAGTTGTTGAGATAGTGGATTAGTGAGCAAGGCAAGGAAACCTCCTTCATGATCACCATTGGTCACGATTACTCCACAAGTTGTTAGTGGGGTGTTGACATGTGTGTGTGATTATAGTGGGAGGTTAATGACTAAGTCTTCTCTATAAATACTCATGCAATCTATCTCAGCAACTTACAACTCTTGAGCATAAAAATTCCAGTAGAAATCCTATAACAAAAAGAAAGTTCTTGTCCTTTATATATTCTTGAGTGTAATAGGTATTTGTAATTACAGATTGTATTCAAGTACTTTGGGTTTGGGATTGTGAGTTTGTAAAGTGAGGTTAAGGAAGCTTCGTTGCTGAAGTCTTCTGAGAGAGTTGGGAACAAGTTCCTAATTTGTGGAACTTGTTAACGGGTTTGAATTTTCACTTGTAAAGAGTTTGATTACATAGTGGAAATTTGGAAAAGCCTATATCCACTCTTGTCTTTGTTTTATTTAGTTAAAGTCCGCAAAAGTTTTAGACTTCACCTCAAATACAATTCACCCTCCCTCTTGTGTTAGCCAGTTAGACTTTCAAAATCTCTCCCTCAAAATCTCAAACAACCTTTGTCATCACCAAAAAAATCTTCCTTGGAAGACTCGTTATATTGCAAGAAGTTGGAAAATACAAAACGTAAGTTGCAACAAGGGTACAAGAACTACGAAAATGGAAGAAAGAAGATATGTTTGATTAGATTGGGTGATCTCCCTTCACAACCTACTACAGGTTCAAGAAAGCAAAATAAGTTGAAAGAAACGAGCTTAAGAAATCGTAAAGAGTTAAGAGAGGTCAAGAATAATAATGGCTCGTCAAATACTTGGTTGTTGAACAAACTATGTACTAGTGGTACGGTACGTCAAGATAAAGAACAAGATTATGGTACTCGGCCACCGGCAACGAATTCACAGATCAAGATTAAGTCATGAGAGCAAGCGAAGAATTAAAGATGTATCATCATCAAAATCAATTTCTTCTACTAGGATTGAGGTTGATGAATGGTAGAATAGTGGCTGTGGTTGAGTAGAATGTCGTTATATTTCGTTTTATGTATCATGTACTATGTTGAAAGAGATTTTGATGTTTACCCCCGCCCGTAAATTGTGTGTTACTCGTAATTTTTACTGCTTTTCGTATTATTCGTATTATTATTATTATTATTATTATTATTATTATTATTATTATTAAATCTCATTATTATTATTATTATTACAAGCTTAGGTATGCACGCCACATATAAGAAGTGTATTAGTATACTTTCATTAACCATACAAAATTGGTTACATATATACTTATTGTACATACTTGGAGATAATGCAATGCGTGCACGATGTTATAAGATATTTTAAATAGGATTCTTTTATATATATATAGGAAAGTACAAAGAATATATAGGAAAGTACAAAGAAATTCTTTCTACTTTAGTGAACAATAGGAAAAGTACATATTAGAGAAACAAAGAAAAAATACAGTACAACTTTTAAGCTACCAATATTACTAGAAATAGAGGTAACTCTAAGTCGCTATTAAATTATTAATTGTTACTAGTATTTGTCATCACGATTACACATCAATTAATAAGGTTCGAAAACCCAATAGGACAACCTCAAACATATAGCTAGATTTATAACCAAAGATACACCATAATTAGCGGTGTCAATTGCCTTCTTGATAATCTTGTACTTTGAAATACGAAAATGAGTGGTGTTAAAACTCTGTTATATTCGGTTCATGATTCTTAATATTTAACTAAGATAAATAAATATATTTTTTGACACATCAAGATAAGATTACCATCGATTTTTTTAGGGATTGGATGCATTTTTATTTTAAGGAATGGATTAAAGGCAGTTGAAGGAAGAGAGGAATGTGGGAAAAAAAAAATGTATGTGGAGTAAGTTTTGAGATAAATGCTTTTTTTTTTAGTAATTTTTGTTTGTGGCTAGCCACATGTACAGTATAAGAATAATCCTTATTTATTTATATGGTGACCTTATTTATTCATAAGAGTAACCTTATTTTGTCCATTAGAGTAACTCCAATTCATTATATGAGTAATATCAACTAATTTAGAAATAAGTATCCTCATTTGTTCATTCAAGTAACCCCTATTTTTTGTTTTAAAAATTAAAAGAATGATTACACTTATGTAAATGAGTAACCCCTTTTTTCATTTAAATAACTCCACATACATACGTCAAGGTAACTCCATTTGCTCATCACCGTAACCCCCTATTATTACTTAGTTAATAGCCTTATTGTGAAGTGGCCACACCATGTGGTTAGCCACATATACGAATTTGTGTTTTTTATTAAACCTTTATAAGTTTTAGAAGATTTTGTAATTAAGAAGGATAACTTAATTGAAAAAAAAAAAAACTGAAAAAGTTTTTTTAATGATATTTTTGTCAAGATAATTTTCCCAATCAACCAAAGAGTTGTCTTTAAAGATTAACACATAAACGAGTAACCCCTTTTTTCATTGAGTGGTAATAACTTTATGCATAAATATTATATAAAATTTCAGTGAAATAATTAGCATGTGGTCCTCAATTACCACATGATGACAATCTGACCAAAAAAAAAAAGGTGAAGTACACCTACATATCTCTCTCTTCCTATTTCTATCTACCACGTGCTTATAAACTATTTTAAAAATTATTATGTATTTGCAATTACATAAATATTGAATTAAAATGATAACAAAATTATATTGGATATATTTATTTTCATATTGTTTGTGTTACAAACGTGTGAAGAAGTATAGACATATGAAGAAATTCATGGATCAAATTTTTTGGGTTACAAAAATACACAGGTCAGAGTATTTAATCTATCAGTTTGCATCCACCTAATGACTTAAACTAAACTCGGACCAGATTAAGGCGCTACTTGTACTTGGTGATTGTTCTCTATTCTAGGACGCTTTTGTAGCTGTTCTGGACTTGCTATGGAATCACAGGAGCTTGCACTGCGTTTATTATCATTCCATTGTGTTAGAGCACCCGCCTTCCTTTCTTCTTTCGCCTTTAACAATTCTTCGATGCGCGATAATAGGGGATCAGGTGGGAATCTAGACTCAAGCTTAAATGTGGCAATGCAGCTAGTAACATCTCGAAGAATTAATAGTTCCTTGTCAATACCTTCAATCTGTAAACAAAAGACCAAAATTATACAAAGTAAGATAGTTTGTCCCATGACCAGAACATAGAGAGATGAACGAGAAACTATATAACAACAAGAAGAATGACAAGTGATGCAAAAATCAGATTGTAAATTAGCTTCATACTATTCAAGCAAATGAGATGCGAAGTAATAATATGATCAGTCACATACATTGTTTATGGGTAGTACCTTCGTAATAAACGTTCCAGCTTTCTGTTTCTTATTCACTTTTTTATTAGACATGTCCAAGTAATTTTCCAGCAAAGGCTCTGGCGGAAATATATCTTCCAACTTAAAAATACAAATGCACTTGACTGCTGTGAGTAACTTCTTTTTTTGAATATAAGACTTGATAAGCCCTGTTCAATGCAAAACAGAAAATAAAAAAAATTAAAAAAAAAAAAAAAAGGGTAAATACGAGTATTAGTCTAAAGAACAATGAACGAGCACCATAGATGTACAAACTTGATCATAGCAGAAAAGGAATTCCTGTATGAAACTCATAGCCTAATAATGAAAGTAACATTCTTAAAAACTAGGAAGCTAATGAGTACTCGTGAGTAGGTTAGCTTAACTACTTAAGGACTCGTAATTCTGAACAAAGTGCGGAATGTGGATGGATGTCAACTAAATTAGCTTAGTAAGAGTAGTTAGTTAAATGTGATATCTAGGGATCGAATCACGTATACGCTATTTGTACTTCAAAAAATATAATAACAAATTGTCATTTAGCAAGTTTACATTATATTTGAGATAATGAAGATATATGCATACCTGGGATCTTATCTGAAAGTCCCAATGCATTGCATAAAGTCGCTTGCTGCTCTAGCCGATAAATCTTACATCCACAATAAAATGAACCAAAAAGGGTAACAAGATCATCTGCATTAAAACAATTTGCTAACATGAACGCAGCTACAAACTGCAAAAAACCGAAATTATCTGTCGGAGTTCTGTTCTTGGCGGCCTTTAACAACATAGCTAGATGCCTTGCTTCCTCTTTGACATGTTTCGTAATTGGAGGTGATAGTTTCATTAACTGCTCCAACAGCAATATGCAACTATCTTTATAAATTGTGGTCATATTCTTATCTGAGAAATTTTGGTGGAATGTTCGAGTGACTTCCATAACAAGTTTTCCTGGATTAGGAGCACATCTAAGAGCGTCCAATATCCCTTCAGGTGATATTGTTTTCGCCTTCACCTGGTCCGTTATACAAAATCCCAAAAACAATGCATCCATTTTAGTGCAATATGAACGGACTTGATCACCACCAATACTTGATGATGAGGAAAAATCTTTTGAACATGCTGTTTGGTGGATTTCTGAATTAGGTAATTCCTGCCTCAAATTTGTCAAACTTCTACTACCTTAACAAATCAAACAAGAAAGAGCAAGTTATTATCAGCTGTGATCTTAGTTTAATTAGACGAGGTTATCTTGCTAGTTAAAGCATAGGGGTGGTACTCAAAGGTTGTGATTATTAAATCTCACTTGCATCATACTTCTTCCATTAATTATTACAGTTGATAAACTTTTTAACGTTAGTAAACTTTTATAAAAGTTAATTATATTGAAATATATTTGAGACGACTCTAAATAGATTAACATTATTTTTAATTATAACTATAAATCACAAATAAAAGCTAGTTAAAATAAAGTTTTGTCAGCTAAAAAAGAAAGGAGTTGCTCACCATAGTGTTTCCCTTGATACTCTTGTGCTTGACAATTAGAAAGTATGTGATGTCCATCACCCTCTACTTGATCATTGAGCTTGTTCTCTTTCGACTCGATCACCTTGTCGAAATCATTAGTTTCCTTATCATCCCTTCCTACCAACTCCTTAGCCTCCACTGCAAGGAATCGCTCCTCAATTTCCTTTTCCTTCAATTCCATCTGTATAGACCGCTCATCCAATTGCTTTCGAACCAACTCCATAGCTTTTGCATCCTCTAACATTCGCTTCTCTTTCGCCTCTAACATTTCACAACGCTCATCAATCTCCTTCTCTTTCAACCCTAACATCTTCTCTTTAGACTTTAACATTGAGCTTTGCTCATTATTCTCCTTTTCCGTACGCTAGAGTGCAAAGTACAACTCATCCATGTCATTCATATCCTCCTCCAACTTTACCTTATTTTGTTCCAACACACTCTCCTTCATACTCAACTCCTTCTCTTTGGCATCCAATGCTTCGCCTCGCTCACTCATCACCTTCGCCATCAACTCCATCTCCTCAACCCGGTCCTTAACCGCCCTCTCCCTCTCCTCCACCTCCTTCATCTGCTCCTTAACCCGCTCGAAACCCTCCGCATTCCGCTTTTTTCCCACCTCCACCGCCTTACACCGTTCACCAAGCAAACTCTTCTCCAACTCCAATGACTCACGTAACTCTCTCACTTCCTTTTCTCTCAACCCTACACCGTTGATTCTCTCGCGCAACGACTTCTCCTCCGAATCCAACTTCTTCTTCCATAACTCAACCTCCTTTCCTAAATTATGTAACTTGTTTCTAGTCATATCAATGTTCCTTTCCTTGGCCTCGACATCCTTGACACGCTCCTCGAGCGAATTGTGGACCTTAGCGAAAGAACCCTGAAGTGTGCGCCATTGCTCACAAAGTGAAACTATTGAATAAGTGCGAGTCTGGAAGTCGGTGAAAGTTTCGCCGAGTTTGTGCATTACTAGTCTTGAAGACTTAAGGTCGTTTGAAATTTTGATCAAAAATTGTCATAGTTGATCAAACTTTAGGACAGAGTATTATGTTTGATGAACATCAACAAACTAACAGCAAGAAAATTGAGAGAATCTTCATTGAATTGATGGTAAACTTGGTACAAAATTGAGAGAATTTACAGGAGATTTAGAGAGAGAAAAGAGAAGATCATAAAATAGTTGTGATTCTCATTACATCTGAGAAAAATGAGCAAATACAAGTATTTATATTCTGTTATAACACTATTCAAAAAAAAATATTCTTTTATAACAGAATTGATTCTAACAAACTAATGCCACATCAGCTTAAGCTCTAACAACCTTTATGCCAACTCAGCTGAAGTTAGTTATCACCATATTCTAGAGAGTTTTCTGATTTAGCTGCTGCTGAGTGCTGACTGTATTGATCTTCTGGAAACTTCTCTGACTTGGCTGCTGTTGCTTGTAATGGTGCTATTATCTTCATTACACAAAATTAAATTTGAAAAACAATGATTAAACCGAAAATTTTTGCAAAGAAACAAAAATAAACAATAAAGAATAATACAAATTCTTAAATGGACCTGGTTCACACAAATTTATTGTGGACCATTAACATTAGAGATACTATGATTGTTTTATTAATAAATAAAAAAAAGGTCACTACATTAAAATTAAAATAAAGGTTATTATGTTGAAATAAAAGCGATTGTGACATTATAAAAGGTATAAGAGGTTAATTTTTTGGGATGTAAACAGAAATAACATTAAAGGTCACACAAGTTTTAATAAAGGTTATTATGTTAAAAAATAAGGATACTATGTTAAAATTACGGTCACTATGTTCCAAATAACGTTAGTTCTGCGTGTATATAAATAAAAGATAGTGGTTATAACTAATAAATTCTTATACTCCGTAAACAAGATTGGGGTTGTTGGCTTGTTGCCTTCTTGGAATATAATGGTAGATAAAAAGGAAAAACCGAAAACGTCATTTTCTTTATTTTTTGGTAAATAACTAAAACGAGAAAAGAATACATTTATAGTTAAAGTTATTAATTAGGCCCCATTTACTACACCTTATTTTAGCTATATTGAAATTATTTTTGCTGAAATAAAATTAATTTTACTAAAGTGAAATTATTTTTGCTGAATTGAAATTATTTTTACTGATTCTTTATTATATTTCTTCTTCAGTTACTGATTTTTACTGAACTAAAATTATTTTTACAGAACTTAAATTAAATTTATTGAACTAAAATTATTTTTAACTGAACTGAACTTATCTTTACTGAACTGAAATTATTTTTACTGAATAATTATTTTCTTAAGATGAAGTTGACAGGGTCTTAGTAAGCGAAAAATAAAATGGATATATACAATGTATATTTTTTGATGCAGAGTACGTACTTACTATATTACTCCAAACTAATAGTCTTAGGCCATATACTCTTCAACTTGTTTAGGCAATTTAATTGTGTTAAATAAAATAAAATGTAAGTATGGTAGTTGGAGAATTAAAAAATATTGTAAAAGAAATATAGTAGGTTAATAGTTTACGGAAAAGTAATGAATGTGACTATGTGAGAGAAAAGAAATAATCAAAAAGAAAAGTTAATAGTGGCTTTGGGTGGAGACCATGAGTGGAGAAAGATATTTCCTCCTATTTTATTTTTTTTAGTTGCATCACTTTTTCTAAAATGAAAATGTTAAAACAGTTTCACCACACTATAAAATGAAGGTTTTTATGATCAAAATGTAGTTTTTTTGCCAAAAAAAAAAAAACACGGTCACATTTAATAAGTATAACACTTAATAAAGGGTAACATGGATGAGTTGTAATCTAAGGGTCAAGATTATATTTCTTCACAGATTAAGAACACGGTGGGGGTATTTTTAGGAAAAAAACTAAAATCATTTTTTATTTTACCTGGAATCTTCTTGAATTGGAAAGTCCCAACACACGGCATAAATTTAGGTTCGATCTCTTCACACCGATAGATGTAGATCGACATCATTGCCATCATAAAAAAATGTAAATAGTGAGAGAAGCTCTTCAGCATTGAAAATTTTACCTAGTTTCAACTTAGCTAACAATTGAAAAAACCTAAAATGATCTTTAGCAGAATTACTCCCCTTCAATTTTTCTCCCTCACATCCAATCCATGCCCTCTCTCATTCATCATTACCTCCCTCATTCCGCTGCCTTCGCTACCTTCTCCCTCACACAACACTCCGCCTTGAGCTCAGAAACCTGACGCTCTCTCTCCTCCAACCCTCCCCGCCGCTCCTCAACTTCCTCCTCCTTCTCCTCCGCCACTCCTGCACTTCCTTTTCTCTCTCCTCAACTGGGTTGTGAATCGTTCCAAGCTAGTTCTGTAAACTTCGCCATTGCTCGCCGATTGTAAGAATTGTAAAGGATTGAGTTTGAAAATCCTCAAAAGTTTCACCAATATTCTTCATCAACATTCTTGCAACCCTTAAATCGTCGGTAGTTTCTCCATACAAACATATATAATTAATCCAAATACTCCCTCCGTTTTTTTTATTTGCACCACTTACAAGCGTGGAGTTTTAGGAAAATGAATTTGGTATAGTATAATAATGTGAGTGGATGAACAATTTATTATAGTAAAAGTAATGTAGGAACCATGAAAGTGAAAGTATGTGAGAGCGAGTAGTGGTGAGAGAGGAATAATAAATTATGGAAAAATTGATATTAATTATCCCAACTTTACTCCATTTTCTTTTAAGGACTTTTTGTGAGAAACTACCTAATAAAACCTAAATTTTATGATAAACTGTCTAATATAACCTAAATTGCAAATTACAAGTTCAGAAATCTCATTAATAACAACATGCACTCGAGGATCCATGAAAAATTGATCATTTTGGGACAAAGTAAGTCCCAAAGAGTTGATGGCCTCATCATTTACACAGCGTAAAAGAAGCAACTCTTTAATCTTATCATTCTAAAAGGAAGAGATTATATGCATATCTCTTTTCATAAACGAAAATTGTTCATGAACGGGCTGCAAAAACATTTTTTTTTAAAATGTATCAAAAGTTAAATCATATTATATGCAATAATAAAAATAATAATATTAAATAAAAGTCAATTTCTACTTACATCAATAGCAGCCGAATGATTCTCTTGATCTGACATTGAACCTGGTGGAAGAATGACCTGTATTATGCCCTCGGAAGCAGGCACATCAACAGTCCCAACATTCCCCGCAACGTTATCAACACTTCCCCCGACATTCCCCATACTTCCCCCTGCAATACCCTCAACAACATATCCATCCAGAAACTTCAATTTACCCCTAACAGGATACACATCAAAGAGTAAAATCCCACTCTCAAAACTTTTGGACAACCTTTCCTTCTTAATTCTATCCCTAATCAACTAATCATTCTAATGTTGAATTAAGGGTGAAGAAGTACTTAATTCAACATTCCTAAATTTCAACCTATGAAAGTAAATAATCTTCAACATCAAAATACAACCACAACACCACTGGATTTCTCCTTTTTTGTAACTTTTCACACCTTCACACGGTTTTTCAAGAACATATTTACACCAATTCAAATTCTTAATATGTCCAACATCATCAAGTGACTTGAAAATCCTAAGATCAACTGTTCTGTTAGAAGTAGGAGCTAAAAAGGTGGATATTGCATGCATAACAAAGAGTTGCTTAAGCTCATCTCCACCTTGACCTAAAGTAGGTATCCTAGCTTCTAATAAATTAAGTGGAATTTGATCATTTTCATTTGTCAACCCAAAATACAATCTCCAATCACGTTTGAAAACAAAGCCAGGGTTATTTTATTAGTAGATCGAGGTATCTCCTAAACTTTTTTGGGGTTTAAAGGAAGGCAAAACGCATCATACTCAGTCACCACAAACTCCTTATTATTATTGATTGAAAACATGCAGCTACATACCACAATGAAAAGAATCAACTAGCCACCTATACATACTAGTAGGATTTCTTTTCAACTTACAATGATAACAACCCTCCAAAACCGATCTCATTTACAGAATTTTTTTGATCATGAGTAAAGAAAAAAATACAACTTTAAAGCTACCCATATTACCAAAAATAGAGGTTACTCTAAGTCGCTATTGATTGTTACTGCTATTTGTCATCACGATTACGCATCAATAATGTTCAAAAGTCCAACAGGACAACCTCAAACATATAGCTTGATTTTTAACCAAAGATACACCATGATTAGCTGTATCAAATTGCCTTCTTGATAATCTTGTACTTTGAAATACGAAATTGAGGAAATGAGTAGGTGTTAGCCTACAAATAAACAAACTCAAGTTATATATTCATAACTCTGAGATAAATAAAATAGATTGATGCAGATAATTTAGCGATCATTCCACATATTCAATAACAAAATTTGAAAGTAGATGATCTGACCATGAACTTCACACGAATATAGTTAGCTCTCTTAGTCTCTTAGTTAACATAACGATTTGAAGTTGTATAGGTTTAATTAGGCGGAAAGAATTTAGTCTTTAGTTAATGCAGCATAGTTTTATACAGTTAATTATACAGTAAAGTATCCAAAAATGTTGGGTTATTAGTAGTAAATAGTAAAGGATACTGCAGTAGGACTTTAAATTTTACATTCAGAATTGTCAGCTTATAGTTTCAATGAATTATAAATTAGCCTCCTGCAAACACAAAGCGAGCAAAGATGATCATTGCTCCCCTTCATTAACCAAAACAAAAGTTTCATCATATACATTCAACCTAACAATTTGTCCTAACCAGTGCATATATACAAATTATACATCGTAGTTGATGAAATTTCATCCCCGTGTTAGAGAAATCCTCAAGGTTAAAGCATCAAAATTGCGGGTAGCTTATTTACAGAACTTAACCTAGGACTTATCAGGCCGGAACCTTGTCACTAATCTAGCTTCAAAATTATCCACTGACAGTGCTGAAAACTGTACTTCTGTGAATTATATGATCTGGCTTTATATGAAAACTTAACCTAGGACTTATCAAGCCCGAACCTTGTCACTAATCTAGCTTCAAAATTATCCACGGACAGTGCTGAAAACTGTACATCTGTGAATTATATGATCTGGCTTTAGGATGAAAAGTACAATACGCAATGTGAAGAAACTGCCTCACAACTAGCTCAAGCATAAACCTAATATCTCTTCAGATAGAGCAAATAGCTCCTCAATTTCCAGCAACTTATACTGTTATACATGCTTTGATTTGGCACCAGACGAGCTTGATGACCTCCTACTCAACATAAAGAACAAAGAGATCAATGAATAAAATTGAAAAACACTGATAAATTGATAGCAAATGAATATTAACAATCTAATGATTGCAGAGAAAATGAATGTTGAGGAAACAATCAATCAAGGGACATCATACGCGGCAAAATTGACATGTACCTTATTATTATCTACTATAATAACCAGATTCTTGAGCCTCAAATTGATTGACACACCACAAACTCACAATAAGCAAACAGGCACCATTTTATGCATGGCATTAAAATACAATAAAGGGCAATAGACATACGATACAAACAGTTCATTAAATAATGGTTGGCACCCATGTCAAGCTTAGTGTCATGAGATCAAATGCCCCTTAGTCTCAACTTTCAGCTGATCAGGTGAGCAGGAAAAACTGGTTTAAGAAATATGAGCATCCAGTGTGCTCAATGCTCAAGAGCTGCAAACCTTGGTTAAGCAAGCAGCGTTATAATAGCAGGTTAGCTAACCATTTTAGATAATCATTCCAAGTTTATAATTTTCTGTCTACTTGCAGCTAGATAATCATTCTTGCCCATACATTAGACAATAGATTTTTTAAGAAAAACTATTGACTAAAAAAAATATGCAGAGGTGGAAAAAAAAAAAAAAGGCTTACGCCGCTTACCATATGCAAACGAAGGCCGCATATTCAGAGGCACTTGCAGTGGTGACACATATGATGACAGTGCAAATGGAGGCACATTCAGAGACTACACAGACGAAGGCGGCACATTAGGAGGAGACACGAAATGACCAGAGCTGCAATGTGGATCAGTTCCAGAGCTTGAGCCATTAGATGTATGTACATTAGACGTAAAAAGAGTTTTGTGTCCAGAAGAATGTGGCATAGGTTTAAGACAGGGTGTCATATCCGAAGGAGCTACTTGGTCATCATTCTCTGCTCGAGCTCGCTTTTCTAGCTGTCTTGAAGCCCAAGTGCCTGCTCTGCGTTTCTTAATTTCTTTCCCCTTCTCCAATTCCATGATGCGTGATGAAAGGGAATAAAGTGGGAATTTTGACTCGAGCATAAAATATGTAATGCATTTAGCTACATCTTGGAGACTCTTTAATTCCATGCATTCGGCTTCCATCTGCAATTAAAGTCATCAGTATACACAAACATAATCAGCTCATTACAAAATAAGAGAGACCAGAAAAAACACAAGCAAATACAGTAAAAGAGTGTAAAACTGGAAACGAGAAATAAACTTTCAGGTCAAAGTGGAATAACAAAGAGGACAAATTAGGTAAGGTTTCAATATCCAAAATTAGATAAGATAAGAAGACTATATGAGAGCCTGGAAGTTGATCATGTTGTCTAAATGAGGCCATAGAATATGTCAAGTCAGATGCTAAGGTTCAAGGTAGGCAGGGAAAATAAATGGTACAAAAATTCAGCTGATCCCAAGTCCCAAGCATATGAACTTATGAACCTTTAATTAAACAGGGCATAATCCTTGGCAAAACTAAGAACCACAACTTTTTATTACTCGGATCAGTCACGTGACTGATAGTTTTTATCATCCATACCAATCATCACAGAAATTTTACAGATCTTTCACCTGCCAATTACATAATCACGATGAGTGTCACTAAATGAGCTGTGTTTCCATTGAGCACATACAGCAATACAATTGTCTGCCTAATTTTGTTGAACTAGTCCACAAATATATCACATACAAAATAACAAATAAATAAACAAACCGAAATATAACCATGTTTACAAACTTTTGTAAAGTATTTGCATTTGTGTTGCCAAAGGCTGCATGAATAAGACAGACATTCTAAAGGCTTATATACAAAGTTTATCACCTCTGATTTCTTCTGCATAACAGGGAAAGAAATGATCTTGCTACAAAACGGTGAAGTACCTTTGATTGAATAGTTCCATCCTTTTGGATCTCGTTCACTCTTTGCTTCAGAGATTCCAAGTGTTCTTTCAGCAGAGGTACTGGCGGAAAATTGTATTCCAGCTTAAAATGGCAGATGAACTTGATTGCCAAAAGACACTTCTTACTCTTAATAAGGGATCTGATATGATCTGTTTAATGTGAAAATAAATATACAAACAGTTAAAAAAATGTGAGTAGGTCTAAAGAGCAGATAGCACCATTGACATACAGACTTAGTAAGTAGATGAAAAGGCATCTATGATCTATGGTAGGACAATAAGTACTAAACTCACATTTCTCAGTGCACTTTCAAAGCTAAATAACGAAAAAAGTCTCATAAACTGGTAAGGTAAGCAGCATAGAATCAATTTTTTCTTAAAAAATATATTGTTTCACTAACAAAATCATTCTAAAACAAATTCAGTAGTCATTGACATACAAACTTTGTTTGTTCCCCACCCTTCTCTACATCCCTTTTCCCCTTCAACGTTTCAAAAAATTTGCGTTGTCACAACTTCTCCCACCTGTCTTAAAAAAATGACATGCTATTCGGACAGAGCTTCTTAAAAATTCTAAATTAAACCAACCCATACAGGTTCAATGACGGACCTAATATGTTAATTAAACAGTATAATCTTGTAAGCATAATGTAATAATCACACTATGTAAATTATGTCAAAGTAAGCACCAATATTGCAAATTGTTTTATCAGCAAGTCTATGAAAAAGATAAATAATTATACCTGGAATTTTCTTGGAAAGTCCCAACACACGGCATAAATTTAGGATCCCAGGCAGATAGATGTAGACATCATTGCCATCATAAAAAATTGTCAAATGTGAGAGAAGCTCTTCAGCTTTGAAAAATCTTGCTAGGTTGAATTTAGCTAACAATTCAAAAAACACAAAATGATTTTTGGTAGAATTACTCCCGTGCAACTTAGTCTTTAAAAGAGCAGCAAAACTTTTTGCTTCATTTATAAATTCAGGTGTAATTGGTGGTGATATTTCCATCAACAGTTTAAACAAAAATGAGCACCGAGTTTTATTAGCTTCCGTTTGAAGCTTGTATTGGTGGAAAGTTTTCAAGACATCAAAAACAAGCTTTCCAGGATCAGGTGCACATCTAAGCGCATTCAATATACTGTAATGCAAGATACCAAGCTCCCTCACATGCTTAACCAGATATAATCTCACACCATCAACGTCCATATTTTTGCACAAAAAGGAAATATCGGCACCAATTTCTGGTGAGGAAGGAGCTAAAACATTTGCTAATTTAGCGATATCTGAATCCGGTAGCTCCTGACTAGCTTGTTTGCAGCTGCTGCTTACTGAACAATCAGAACATGTGATACAAAATCATCAATTAGCACATACTAACAAAGTAACAGGCATGATGAGCATATTCGTTAACCTATAGTTGATAAGACTAACAACAATATTGATCAACTCGGCAGCTCATACATCAAGAAAACTGTAAGAGAAAACAGATATTTGATCATTCATGACTACATAAAAACATGTTATGAATGGAAAGGCCATTACGAAATGCAGTATCAAGTTATCAAACCACAAGCTTTATACAACTCAGATTGAAATATGTTAAACTCGAAACAGATTTGTTCAACTGAACAACCAATCTTACTGGATAAAGAGGTTGTCTCCAGGACCCACATGGATTATATCTATCTCAATTTGTAACAAGAACAGAAAATTCAATTAAAATAAATAAATAAATGGACTTGAATTTAAAGCAACTAAAAGAAGGGTGTGAAAGAATAAAGCAATGCTTACCAATCTCCATCTCTTTATGCTCTAATGATTGACAACGAGAAAGTATAAATTGCTCATCATTTTGCTTCTCGATTAAAGACTCATCACTTTCCTTCTTTAGTAACTCCTTCCGTTGGCAAGACTCGTTAGTTTGCTTCTCTTTGAATTCCAATTTTCGCCAACGTTCCTTGATTAATTTCTCTTCAAACTGTAGGCCCTTGTTGCGACTATCAATTCGAGTTTCTATTAAAGCCAACGCTTTACAACGCTCACTGATTTGCTTCTCTTTGGTCTCCAATGCTTGGAAACGCTCTTTAATCTCTTTTTCCTTCAGTTCCATCTGTTCATAACGCTTATTAAGTTCCTTTTCCTTCAATTTCAAATCTTCGTTTACTTTCACTTCCACTTGTTGGCAAAGTTCCATAACTTGTTTCTCTTTCAAATCTATGGCCTTACTTTGTTCACTCAATTTCTTCTCTTTCACTTCTACAAATTGGCATTGCTTTTCAAAATCTCTCTCACTACTCTCAAGCCACCTCCAACGCGCATTCATCTCCTCCTCTTTCGACTCCATTTCTTTGAAACGAATGTCAAATTCTTTTGCCTTATCCTCGGTTTCTTGGAAAATCTTATCTTGCTGCTTCTCTTTCAAATCCAGAGCTTGGGAAAGTTCTTTTAATTCTTTCTCTTTCAATTCCAAGTTTTCACAGCTTTTTATTATTTGCTCCTCCTTCAACTTCAACACTTCACATTGCTCACTCATCTGCCTCTCTTTCAACTCTAACACCTTACTTTGCTTACTCAATCGCTTCTCTTTCGCATCCACTGATTGGCATTGCTTAGTTACATCTTTCTCACTAATCTCAAGCCACCTCTTTCGCGAATCCATCTCCTTCTCTTTCAACTCCATATCTTCCTCACACTCCCTAACTCGCTTCTCTATAACCTCTAACATTTCACAGCGCTCAACAATCTCCTTCTCTTTCAACTCCACGGCTTCTTTACACTCCCGAGTTTGCTTTTCTTTAGCCTCTAACACTTCTAAACGATCATTAATCTCGCTCTCTTTAAACTCCACAGCTTCTTTAAGCTCTTGAATTTCCTTTTCTTTAACCTGTAACACTTCAAATCGATCATCAATCTCCTTCTCTTTCAACTTCATACCTTCCTCACCCTCCTGGATTCGCTTCTGTTTAACCTCTAATAATTCACGATGCTTATCAATCTCCTTCATTTTCAACTCCAGAGCTTCTTTATGCTCCTGAATTTGCTCTTCTCTAGCCTTTAACACTCCAAAACGATCATCAATCCCCTTCTCAGTCACCTTCACAGCTTCCTCATGCTCCTGAATTCGCTTCTCTTTCATCTCTAACACCTCACAACGCTCACCCATCTCCTTCATTTTCAACTCCAGAGCTTCTTTATGCTCCTGAATTTGCTCTTCTCTAGCCTTTAACACTCCAAAACGATCACCAATCCCCTTCTCAATCACCTTCACAGCTTCCTCATGCTCCTGAATTCGCTTCTCTTTCATCTCTAACACCTCACAACGCTCACCCATCTCCTTCATTTTCAACTCCATAGCTTCTTTATGCTCCTGAATTTGCTTCTCTTTCTCCTCCATCGCTTTACAACGCTCATCGACATCCTTCTCTTTCAACTCAATACTTTCTTCACGCTCCTGAATCCCCTTCTCTTTAGCCTCCAACACTTGAAACCGCTCGTCAATCCTCTTCCTTTTCAACTCCACAACTTCTTCACACTCCCGAATTCGCTCCTCTTTAGCCTCTAACCCTACAAAACGCTCATCAATCTCCTTCTTTTTCAACTCCATATCTTCCTCACATCCCCGAATTCGCTTCTCTTTACCCTCCAACACTTGACAACGCTCATCAATCTCCTTCTCCTTCGACTCGAGCTCCTTCCATCGTTCCCCAACTTCAACCTCCTTCAATCCCAATCCCTTCTCTTTAGACACCAACATTCTGCTCATTTCATTAATCTCCTTCAATCTAACAGCATTGAATAATTCATCCATTTCCTTCTCTGTCAACCCCAATTCATCCTCTTTTTCTTCCAACAAAACAAACCTCCTATTCAATTCTTCCGAAAATTCCTTCAATTTTTTCTCCCTCTCATCCAATCCATCCCCTCTCTCAATCATCATTACCTCCCTCAATCCCACCTCCTCCGCCGCCGCCTTTGCTTCCTTCTCCCTCACACAACACTCCGCCACACGCTCCGCAACCTCCCTCTCACTCTCCTCCACCTCTCGCCACCGCTTCTCGACTTCCCCCTCCTTCTCCTCCACCACTCTCCGCCGCTCCTCCACCTCATTTTCTCTCTCCTCCACCGCCTTCCGCCGCTCCGAAACCCTCGCCTCCGCAACATCCACCGCCTTAACTCGCTCAAAACCCTCGGCAAATCGCTTCTCGCAAACCTCCGCCGCCTTAACACGCTCTGCATTCTCTCTCCTCTGCAACTCCAAACACTCACACCACTCCTTAACCTGCTTCTCTCTCATCTCCACACCTTCAATCCTCTGTTTCAGCAAATTCTCCTCAAACTCCAACTTCTTCTGCCGCACTTCAACTTCCTTCTTGAAATTCTGAAGCCTAATTCTGTTCATGTCAATTTCTCTCTCCTTGGACTCAACCGCCTTGACTCGCTCCTCCAACGAGTTGTGAATTGTTCCGAGTGAGTTCTGTAAACTTCGCCATTGCTCGCCGAGTGTAAGAATTGAGAAAGAATGTGACTGGAAATCCTGGAAAGTTTCACCAATTTTCTTCATCAACATTCTTGCAACCCTTAAATCGTTTGTAGTATTCTCCGATACAGACATGATTTATCCAAATTTTGATCAAAATCAAAATTCAAAACCCTAAGAAATTCAAAATTTCACAAGAAAGTATCCTAAAATTTCTTACAAATAAACAAAGATTAAAAGTAATAATCATATGCTCTGATAATTAATAGGGATATGAAGTATGAACAGTGTAGTAATTTCGTGGGATGAATAGTGTAGTGAGAGAATGGAGGAGAGAGAAAATCACAGTAGTGTACTACGGAGTATAGAATAATGAAGGAAAAACGAAAAACCGTGATGAAGAAGCTTCAAGATAATATTGGTTGAATAATGCGGTTTATGCGGTTGAAAAGTGGCCGGTGGTCTAGGAGAAGTCAGGGAGTTCAAAAGTTGCAGAAGCAATTCATCATACTACGGAGTAGCGTTCTTGGACATTGCCAAAATGTAATATCAATTTGGGTATATGGGTTGGGTCCGATTAGGTGTGATTAATTTATTTTAAAGCTGAGTCATGGCTCATGCTTAATTAATGGGTTCATATGAGTTGAATTTTAAATTGGATTTTGATTGCATGTTGAAATAATATTTGGGTTGTATTAAATATCGCTCTCTTTTTATTAGGTAACGCTTCTATTTTAATTTGAATGTACTTATTTACCCTTCTTATAAAATATCCTTTCTTCTTTCACTTTTTACTCCACTATTTCATCACTTTTCTGATAAAAACATAACATTCACACACTTTTCTCTTCTAAAATCAATAAGATTCAAAAAAAAAATTAAAAAAAAAAAATGCTGAAACACATCCACACACCACTCGACCTACACTAACAACCACCAAAACGAGGTATTATGTTTGGTCGAAATGGGAAAGGGGATAATAATAATAATAATAATAATAATAATAATAATAATAATAATAATAGAAAAACATAATTTCACAAAAAAAAAAAAGGAGAAACGCCTGAAAATTTTGGAACTCCAAGGGGGAAACGCCTAGAATTTCCGGATCCCCTTGGAAAATCCGAAAATTCCAGGCGTTTTTATAAGGAGGTAATGTATAAGGGAATTTAATAATGAAATTAAAGTGAAAGGGGACCATAGGGGACAATTTTATAAAGAGGCTAAGTTCGTACATATATGTCAAAAAGGAAGCGTTACCTGGTAAAAGGGGAGTGTGGTTTAGCGATTCAACCTTTGGAAGTAAGTTCATTTATTAGAAACATTAAAATGTTAATCCAGTATAACATGAATCATGATACTTTTTTCATGTAATTGCTAATTACCTTTTATCAATTAAAATATATGTGCCTAGTACTCAAAATATAAAATTAAATCGCATTTATATTATTTGTCGTTATGACTCTTCTCTCTACACCATAGGAAAGAAAATAAGTTAATACACTCTTTTTCATTATAATCATTAATTATTACTCATAATAACATACATATACAGTATAATACTCCAATCGTACATTTTCTACTCTAAAGTACTACTCTGTGGTACGTTTTCTAAATATTGGGAATTTATTGCATTGTAGGAGTAAGTAGTGCATTTAACAGTTTAACACCATTAAATTCAATAACATATTAACTTGTATTTAAACCAATTTATTTATTCCAAAAGTACTCCACTATTAGAATATTCTCTTTACTCTTATAGTTTAACACCATTAAATTTATTTTTCAATAATTCTAACTAAATGGTCAAAAGTATAGGCGTGATGCAGCTATTTCATGATGTACCTTAAAATTTGCGTAGGTTCGGTTTTTGTATTTAAACCAAGTGGTTGCTTAAAGACCAGAAAGGCAGAAATAGCTTCAAATCTTCTAAGGGCTTGAATGAGATAATTTACTGAACTCTTATCCCCATAAAAGAAGAGCATTAAGTCATCAGCAAATATAAGATGGTTTAAGTGTAACTGTTTGCATCTAGAATGAAACTTGAACCTGTGGAGCTTGCCCACTTTCTTCAAAAGCCTAGTCAAATACTCTATCACAATAACAAACAGGAGGGGAGACATGGGGTCTCCTTGTCTGACCCCTCTTTTGCCCTTAAAATCCATGAAGCCCCCCATTAATGAATATGGAATAAGACGGAGTGGAAACACACTCCATCACCCAAGCAACAAACTGAACAAGGATGCCAAGAGCCAACATCATATCTTCAATAAATTAAAACTCCAATGGACAGAGTCATAAGCCTTCCTAAGGTCCACCTTAATGGTGCATCTAGGAGCTCTTCTTTTATTATTATAATTCTTCAACATGTCTTGACAAACAAGGATATTATCAAGAATGGACCTACCAGCTACAAAAGCGCCCCTGAACCTCATCAATTAAACTAGACATAACCTCCTTCAATCTTGAGCAAATCATTTTAGAAATGATTTTATATATGATTATTTAGAAGTGCAAATCGCAAGGATGATTTTCATCTAATTCACTTGAACGCATTTGAAAATTTGACAACCGTTGCGATCCTGAACAAATCTTTACCAGCGAACTGATAATAAGGCAAAAGATGATTACCTTTTTTTTATAATCCCTAACCCACAAACAAACCCTAAATATAAACAAACAACTAAACTAACAAAAAATAACAACTCCATCATAGGGAGACACTCCACTATAGGGAGACAGACGAATATCTACACTACTCGTGTGGATTTATTGAAACCTAAATTGCAAAACTAAAGAAAATTAAGGGAAAAGGGTCGAAATAGTCTAACTTCCGAAGAAATTAGACTATTTCCAATCTAAATGGCCAAGAATTTGGAGAAACCCTAGAAGAGAGGAGGAGAGAAGAGGATGTTAAAATTGTAGTTAAAGTTAGCGCCAAAAACTTACTTTAATACACCTATACTGAAACTTTATATACTCCAATACTACAACTTAATCGTATGTCATTGAAAATTACAACTCCATACCATACTATTCTCTCCGTACCATAATATAATACTCTCTTTTTTTTTTTTTTTCCCTGTATAGCATGAGAATTAAGAATACTGAAAAAAGGTATAAAAGTCTTGGACTCTTGGTACATATTTG
Source organism: Chenopodium quinoa (assembly GCF_001683475.1). NCBI lineage: Eukaryota > Viridiplantae > Streptophyta > Magnoliopsida > Caryophyllales > Amaranthaceae > Chenopodium > Chenopodium quinoa. The sequence goes on from NW_018743292.1 coordinate 10,832,086, forward strand.
GCATGTGTTTGCAAACACATATTAGGGCATTTTTATAATCAACGTGAACAATTTATAAGATAGTAAATATATCATTAAGCGAATAACAGTACCATTAGATGGTGTAATAGTAGTATAATACTTCTGATGGTATAAATTTTTTTTTTTTTTTGAAAGAACTGATGGTATAAATATATATTATGAATTTATGATATTTTTCTAATACTAATAGAATTTTATGGTCGGATTAGGCAAATTCTAATAGTATCATTATACTAATATGATATTGATAATATCATTGACACTACAATACAAGTATATTTATTTATTTAATTTTTTTTTTGGTGTTCCACTCGATTCATCCTTTAGGCTAATCCGAATTCGAGGATCAGTTATGGGTGGTTAAGTTCCAATCCCCTCTCAATTGTTGTTGTGAGGGAGCGAACACGCGGTACTCCCTACCAAGTGTAGCCCCAATCACCACTACACCAACAATCAATTAGTACTCCAATACATGTTTATAATGGTACACAAAAACTAAAAAAAGAACTTTAAATGTATTTCATACATAATACACCAACAACAAAATATTTTTCACCCTATTGAAATTTTGAGGTGCATTATTAATTAGAGTTATTTGATGGTACAAAATATTGTTGGATTATTAATTTGAGTTATTTGATTACTATTCCCACACCCTATTGATTATTTGTTCGGATTCCACCGGATTTGAGATGAGAAAAAAGAGAAAAGGTCTTACTATAGACTATTGGCAAAGTTGTGGGTATAAATACAAAGAATAAATAGATTAAAGTTGTAAATGAATATTTCTTGTATTTACCTATTTAGAAAATTCAAATAAAATTGATTTTTTTTTTTTTAAAAAAAAGTCCAAAGAAGTGGGGCCTGTCAAAAAGGAATATGAGCAATGACATGTGTCATCTCGTGGTGTGTCCTTAATTATTATTATTATTTTTAATAAAATTATATTATAAAGCAAATCTATACAAAAATAATTCCTTAATCTTATACAATATGGTTACTTAAAATAAAAAAAATTTGACATATTTTTAACACAAATATCTATATAGCTTTAACAAAGCATTCTTAAAATAATTTTGATAATTTTCTGCATCATGTTATATCTAACATATCTTTCGTAATCTTTATATTGATCATAATTTGTCAATTATATTTTTAGATTTTATTTTGTTTATAAAAAACTAATTATAATGATAGTTTGATAATGATTATTAAAAATTACCGTGCATGACACAAAAACTAACCTAGTTTTATAAACAAATGTAACCACATCATATCATTCATATGACTAGCCAAAAAATAGACTTGTTAATAATAATACAATTGAAGGATCAACACCACCAAACTATATTGACCTAAAATAATTCAAAAGAATTGGGCTATAGTCAACCCTACCGTAAGTTGTACACATTTTTTTAATTTTTTTTTTCCCTTTCTTATTTGATAATTAAATGAGCAATTGTCATAAAAAAATAAGCAAAACATACTCTTGAATGAACCTACCTGAATGTAGGTAACAATCTCTTGTGTAAATACTTAAAAGAATCGTGTTAGTGTATATTTTCTGAATAATAATTTTAAACTCCAGTATCATTTGAATAAAGAGGGTTGACAATGAGATTCTTCTTAGCAGATTGAAGAAAGGATCATATCACTCAAAATAAATTGATCACCTGGGACATCAGTAACACTTTTGAACATTTCCAATTCAGATCGCCTCAAACGATAAATTATATTTACCTTTTGTTCAAGATATATACATACACGGCTTACCACACAAACGAGATGACTATGGATGTATGTTTTCTAGGCGTTATAAGCAAAAAAGCCCAAAGTACAAACACCACCCGAAGGAACCATTTCTTCGTGCTGCTTCCAAGACTTTTAGCAAACGAAATGACAATGGATGTATCTTTTCTAGGCGTTATAAGAGAAAAAGCCCGGAGTACAAACACCAACAGAAAAAACCATATCTTTGTGCTGCTTCCAAAACTTTTAGTCCTACGATAATAAATCTTTCACAAGCATAAAGACTATAAGAGGCAACTCTACTTCTGCCATCCCTAATTGCAGGCCCTGTTTATTTATTAAGTAAATACTTCATCCCAAAATTAGAGCCACATGTCTAAATCTAGAAGATCAACATACCAACACTCATATTTCCCTCAAAATGATAGTGGTGTAAAGGTAGATCAAAGGTCCAGCAGCAACTCCAAAATAGCCCAGAAGACACAATGAGCAAATACGATACATGGCACCGAACTAATAACTTGCTAATTGGTAGCAGGTAAATTTATAGGTTTCTTTGAGATTGGCCTTCAAATAACATTTACCTTAAAAATCTTTCTTTGCTTCCTGGACTCCATGGAATTCAAAGTGTGTTTCTTCCCCATCGCCAAATGTGACTGATCAAAGCCAGGAAGAGCAACTCCCTTCCTTTCTGAGTCTGAAATATTCTTCTTTACTGTCAATATGCTTTCAGCATTCGCCTTTCCTTCCATCTCCTTCTCTAATAGCTTTATGCGCGATTCCAGAGGAGCAGGTGAAAAGCTTGGACTCGAGCTTGAAATTGGAAATGCATTTAAGCAAGGCTCTGAGGGCAGATAATTCCATGTTGACAGCATCATTCTGCAGCAAGTTTAAACTACGAGATCAATCCAAGAGAACATTGAAAATGACTATCCAAAAGCAAAAGTCATTAGGCGCAAGCATAATGAAACCTTGAAAGTCTTGAACTTATACATTGCATTCTGTTATAAATGAAAATCTACAACGATACTTGCTAATAAAAGTAGCAATCAAGAAAGGAGAGGAAAGATATGGAAATAGAATGATTTTAGCAAGAATACCAAAGCGCTGTCACTGCCTTTCTTGACCATTTCTCTCTTCTGTACGAACTCCAAATGGCCTTTCAGTAGAGGAACTGGTGGGAAAGTATCTTCCAACTTGAATGCACATATGTACACAACTGCTTGAAGTTTCTCCTCCCTTGTAATTAGAGATTGGATATAGATTTGGACAAACAAGAGACAAGCATGATTGATATAGATTTGGAGAGAGCTAGAATATTTCATTATAATAATTGCTTTTAGAAAGGCTTACAAGTGTAAAACGAAATACGCAAATAGTTAAGTATATACAAAGAATGGGATAATAACAAGTGAAAGGGTAGAAGCTAGTCAAATTCCACAAAGGATCGGATAATAACTCATATACAGCTTATAAGGTAAGTTATATTCTATGAGTAAAATAGCCATATTGCCATGCATCATGATTCCATTGGAAGTGTACAAGCAAATGAAGCAATCAAGGAAGGACAGACTGATATTATTGTAAATGTATATTAATCATTCAAAATTAAATGACATTAAGGTCAATATGAGTACTTGTTAACCTCTTTCAATAGATGGGTTTTGTCAGGAGTAAAGCCATCAGTTCTACTAAATTTCAGATGGAGATGCATGTAGAGATTCAACATACCTGGAATTTTCTTCTCCAATCCCAATATCTGGCACAAATATACGCCTTGTCCGGACAGAAGAGCCTCACTCTCAGTAAAGAAGGCCCTTAGATGTGAAAAAAGTTCATTTGCATCATATGACTGTGCTAAGTCGTATGTGGCTAAAAACTGCAGGAAGGCAAATGTATCAAGACGATGAATATAACCCTGCTTAGCGAAAAAATCTCTCCACTTGATGCTGAACTTCATTGCATCATCTTTTAAATGTGGTGTTACACTAGTGTTTAGTAATAGCAATGCTCCTGACAAAGTTGTGCAACAAGCAATATAAGGCTGTCTAAGCGTACTTTCTGACTCGACCAACTCATAAAAACTTTGAATCACATTAAAAACAAGCTTTGCTGGATCTGGTGACAACTGAAGAGATTCAGATATATCATCACGCATATTATATATGTCCTTGCAGTGTAGCTTAATTAGGTAAGATCTCATGCCATATGTGTCCATATTCCTGCACAACAATTGAATCTCACAGCACGCCACTGGCTTAGGTTCTCTGGTTTTTGCAAGTGCAGAACTTGTAGGCCCTATGCAAGTGTTGAAAGAACAGCAGTAAGCATTTAAAATTATACAAAGTTTGCCAAAGAAGAAAGATATAGATGTGCAAGTGGGAAGGTCAATGGAAGTAATGATAAAGTAACAGTAAGCGTAGAATGTTCTACTAAAAGTGACAAGGAAGAAAGATATACAAACCATATTCAAGTGTAGAAAGAGCAAATTAAAAAATCAATATAATTCCAAGAGATACTATGACAATAACCAGACTTAAGAAACCAAATGAAAAGATAATGTCAATGTTCAAAAATACAACTAGGATTTTGGAAATTAAAAACAAAAAGATGAACAAAACCCATTAAAAACTAGAACAAAGCAACAGATATCTTGTCTTTGGCAATCCAGCAAAGCATACTAGTTCCCCAAGAATATCAAAAAATGAGACACACACACAATGCTGAATGTTTTAATAACAGAACAGTTTAGACCAAGAACAAGGTTTTTACTCAAACCACACATTCTGAACTCCATGAGTCACCAATACCTCAAACTCTGATATAATTTCCCTATATTCAAGACACAAAAGCAATGCAAGTCACTTCCTCCTCCTCCCCAACCCTTTCATCCAAAAAAAACCTCTCCTATGAGAATTCAGAATACATTTATGCATCTCTTATGGTCTTAGACCTTTGCCGCAACCATTACCATTGGTAATACATACATAATCCAAACCAAGATGGTAAAAGTCAATCTTAATTGGAGATATCTACAACAATAAAGCCTAGTCCCAAAAATCCAAAAAGATTGGGGTCGGCTAACATGAAACTTCATAAGGATAATTTGGAGATATAAGCAATGAATATAGATACCAACTGGCTAAGCATGTTTAAGTTTCGGGATCAAATCCCATGAACATCTCTGCCCTTTGTAGCTCTACAATCCAATACCCCAAAGAAAGATATGAATAAAATTAATCTCATTCACCTACTTCATCAATATTATCACAAAAACACCACCATGATCAATGTAATCAACAAACAGCCTTAGTAAAATCATTCAACTTGAATATACATATATGCAAATATATTCAACCTATTTAGTAAACAAATCTTTCTCCATCAACTGCATCAATCATTAAAACAAAAAATTAAAAACCAAATAATACGAAATAATTAATTAGCAAAAAGAAGGTAACTTTATGATATAATAATGCCAAACTTGTTAAAAAATCAATATCTTTGCCTCGTTCATTCAACATTTTCTCTCTACAATCCAACTCTCGACAACGATCATCCATCTGTTTTTCCCTCTCCTCCACCACTTTTCGACGCTCTTCAATTTTTCCCTCCATCACCTTCACCTCCTCCATCATCGCCTTTTTCATTTTTGCCATTTCGCAACGTTTCACCACCATTCCCTTACAAACCCCGTCAATTTGCGCCACTTTCACTTCAAATGCATCAATCTTCTCATTCATCTGTTCTTCTCTCATCTACACCTCATTCATCTTTTCATTCACAGCATTCTGTAGCAATTCAACCTCTTTCAAATACTTTTCCCTCATTTCATTAATCTCCTTCTCCTTCAACTTAACAGAATTGAATAATTCATCCATTTCCTGCGTTGTCGATCGCAACTCCAATTCTTTACCCTCCAACACTTGATAACGCTCATCAATCTCCTTCTCTTTACCCTCCAACAGTTTGCTTCTCTCATCATTCTCCTTCTCCTTCGATCTAACAGCACTGTACAATTCATCAATTTCCTTCTCAGTCAATCCCAATCTTTCCTCCTTTTCTTCCAACAAAACAAACCTCCTATTCACTTCCTCCGAAAATTCCTTCAATTTTATTTCCTTAGCATCCAATTCATCCCCTCGCTCATTCATCACTTCCTCCCTCAATCCCACCTTCTCCGCCGCCGCCTTCGTTTCCTTCTCCCTCGCAACAACCTCATTTTCCCTCTCCTCCACCGCCTTCCGCCGCTCCGAAACCCTAACCTCCGCAACATCCACCGCCTTAACACGCTCAAAACCCTCGGCAAACTGCTTCTCGCAAACCTCCACCTTCTCAACACGCTCTGCAATCTCTCTCCTCTGCAACTCCAAACACTCACACCACTCCTTAACCTGCTTCTCCCTCATTTCCACACCTTCAATCCTCTGTTTCAGCGAATTCTCTTCAACCTCCAGATTCTTCTGCCGATTCTCAACTTCCTTCTTGAAATTCTGAAGCCTAATTCTGTTCATGTTAATTTCTCTGTCCTTTGACTCAACCACATTGACTTTCTCCTCCACCGATCTGTGAATCGTTCCGATTGAGCTCTGCAAACGTTTCCACTGCTCCCCGAGTGTAATGATTGAGAAAGAGTGAGACTGTAAATCCTGAAACGTTTCACCGATTTTCTGCAGTAACATTGTTGCAACTCTTAAATCATTTGTAATATTATCCGAATTAGACATGATTAATCCCAATTTTTGACTGGAAAACAAAAACTGAACTTTAAAAACTTTGAATTTTCACAAGAATTTATCATAAAGTTTCCAGCTTAGATTTGAAAATGGAGGAAATGATATAGTGTGTGGTGGACTATTGACCGTGGTAAATATGGTAATGAAGGTAAAAGAGTAAAGCGTGATGAACAAGCTTCAACATCTTATTGGTTGATTAATGCGGTTACTTTTTGTTTTACCCCGTATTTGTGAATCCATTTGACGCTTTACAATCTTTATTCAATGCAAAAAACTTACGGAGTACTGTACTCTGTAGTCCGTATAATTTGATACTCCGTACTACGTACAATTTTTAAAAAATATTAACATAAACTAACTTTGATTTATAAACTAGATTAGTGTCCGTACGATGCACAATAGTAATAATATTTTTCTCATAATGAATTTTGATATAATATAAAAATGAGGCAACTCATTTGGAATAAACAAATGCAATGCATATAGAAAAATAAAATAATAAGGCAAAATTCATTAAAACTACAATTGAGAAAGCAAAAAAATTATTGTTGATTAGTTGAGTTGAAAATATTTAAAAATAGTATACATTATATTACATTAATAATGCATATTATTTCCAATAAACTATATCATCTAGTGACTATATGACTAAAGACTTGTTAATAAATGCCTTTTAATAAACATTAAAACATTAATCAAACAACAAACTAAAATCTACAGTAAAACTATTAGCACAACATACATATAAATATATAAATTACAAATTAAATAATATATATTCTTTATATCCAATAAAATAACTTCAATGGAAATAAATACTGCTTAGATCATTAAAGGCAACAACAATCAATAATTAGGCAACACTAACCTATATTATTAGTAGTACATTTTCTGTTTAAGCATTGATGCTCTACATAATATCGTCTCTCTTTGTTATTATATAAAAATGTGTTTGAACGCTATCCAATAATTCTAGTTTGATCAGTGTTTGTTTATTGTCTTAAAATTTTATTTGTCGATGATAGCTATTTATCCATAAAAATAAAAAAAATAAAATAAATAAAAGAAACACAAGAATATGTCACTTGTCACTATGCCCGACGTGTTTTTTAAAATGCAGCTTATTTATGAATGTCGAATGTGATAAAATTATTATCTCAATAAAGTGTTTCAACAAAAGATATAACTTTTTTGTATTTACTAAGATATTAAATTTTTTTTTAATAATGTAATAACAAAAAATTATTGATATTTTACATTTTCGAATTAGACATATAATATAGTTGTCGAACACAACATTTATTTTATGGTCATATCTAATACTCCATTAGTCTAATAAACAAAATAAAAAGGAATTTGAAAAAAAAAATTAAAGTGATGTTTTAAAGTAATTTTCTTAATATCAATTACTTCTATATGAATCAGTTTTATTATTACTTTTTCGAAAAAAACTCAATAATACTCGTTTAAAAGATAATTAAAAAAGAGTTGGAAAACTATTTTAGGTAAATGTGCATGGAAAATTTTAGAACACAATAAATAGGAATACATTTTATATAGAGATAATATATAAGTTTGGAATAATATTATTATAGTTTTATTATATAAATATTCCAAAATAAAATATTTTTTACTAAAAGGGGAGGGCGAGTTTTGGAAGGAAAAAACAGCACCAGGATGTGACACATGTCATTCCCGGTGTCTGTTTTAGTATTAAGTTATTATTATTGATGAGTAAATCTAACAAAACCTTAAATAATTACATTATTTGATTTATTTCTAATAGATTAGCAACTAGTCAAAATCAGTTATTTGAATTTGACCCAAAAAATATACTCTCTCCGTCCCTTTATTTTTGCCCCATTGCCATTTTTGGGGTCAAACTTTAAAAGACCATAAATTATCGTTAATCTATAAAAGATAATTTAGTCATGTGTGGTTTTGTTAAATTCGTCTCATTGTATATTTTATTAATATCACGTTTTTATAATTTTTACGTGTATTGAAATAAAGATATAGACGTTTAAATAAGCGTCTTGGAGACCGCGCATAGTCAAATTAAATGGGACAAAAAAATATGGACAGAGGGAATAATGAAGCAAATATATTTTTTTGACATTTTTCGAGGAATAGAATGAGTACAAATTTTAAAATTCAATACAACCATGAAGCGTTTGATAAGGCATAAAAATAAAGAGGTTGAGAATAAATAGGTGAGATAAAGATAAAAATAATGATTTCCTTGTTTGGTATGGGTTGAAATTTGAGAATTAAGTAATAACTTACTTTTTTATTTTATTTTTTTTTTGAACAAAAAGTAACTTATGTAACTATTCTTACTAACTAGATCTAAGCCCGTGCAATGCACGAGTCTCTATTAATTATTAAATATAACATTTAATATTCAATCGTAATAACAAAAATATTAATACATAATATTACTATATTTATTTAATCTTATACAATTAGGGTTCACAAATATATAAACATCGTATATTTTTTAATTTTTTTTTTGTTTAAACAACAAAACAAACTATATGTATTTATTTAACCATTTTTTTTTAAATTGTGTACAAGGTGAAACATATTATCTTCTAGCCTTCCATCATCCTTTGTAAATCAATCGTTGATCGTGCCGGTTAACAAGTTGCATGATTAAATACGCCCCATTACAAATTTAACATCCTTGCAAAATTAACACTTATGGCTGACTTCTTTATTATGATCACCGTTCATTTCATTCAATAATTTCATGGTGTTCAAATTCTAGAATTTACCACTTTGCCTGCAAAAGTTTTACGTGTATTTATGTGGGATATTAGATAAGTTTATATAGGATTGAAAATATACTGAATTAGTGGTGATAAATTATATTATTAGATATGATAAATTTTGTTAATGTCATCTTTTGGCCGAATAAATAATAAATGATGAACTTTTTTTTTTGGCTAGAACAAAGAGAAAGAATATATTTTTAGTTTCAAAGATTTTTTTCTTATTTTTTGTATCTAATCCAAAACTGATTTTTTTTTTAATTGAACATAATTTCATATTTTTTTATAAAATATTTTATGATAATCACTTCCCATATTTCAGTATTTTTTTTTATCTAATCCAATTTTAAACATGAATTTCAATTCATTTTTCAAGTTCAATAGTGTTATATATATATATATACATATATATGTGTATATATATATATATATATGTGTATATATATATATATATGTGTATATATATATATGTGTATATATATATATATATATATATATATATATATATATGAAATAAATTGTTTCTTTTCTTATATTTAGATAAAATTTTCAATATGAAAAGATAATATTTTATTTTGTAATTAATTTAAACTTTTAATTCTAGTCTGTGGCGCTTTAAAATAATAATCCTACGTGGCATAATCTTATACGTAACGCTCTACAAATATTAATCCTACATGGCTCTCTAAGAAATTTTTAAAATTCAAAATCCTACGTGTCTCTCTAAAAACTCGGGAAAAAACTCCCCTTTGTATATATATATACTAGTTTTGTGCCCGGGCGATGCTCAGATGGTTGATAAAAGTTTAGGATAAATTTTTTGATTGGATATTAAATACGGTCATATAATCCCTTAATAATGCAGGACATTTAGACATAAACTTATTTTCAATGATTCTCTATTATTTTTTAAATAAACTAATATATTATAAAATGATCTTATTCTAAAGAACTTTTTAAAACGAATTTTATGATAGAAATAGTATCGAGTAATAAGATATTTATTAAAACTTATGATTATTTTGTATATATGAAATATTAGAAGTATATCGATAATAAAACTCTATACAACATTTTTATCTTTAAAAATCTATCCAAACTTCACTCACGTAGCATCATATGTGTCACAATAATACCTATTTGTCGCCTACGTGGCATGACACTTGGCGAAAAACTGGAATGCCAAGTGTCGCTATCTCGTGGTCTGGCTGCGAGACCGACTTTATTTATTAGTGACTAGTTTTGTGCCCGGGCGATGCCCCGGATTGTTGATAAAAACTTAAATCATTTTTACTAATTAAGTCTTATTTTTATTAATTCTCTATTATTTTTTAAAAATAAATTAAATATATTATAAATGGATCTCGTTTAAAAGAACTTTTTAAAATGAATATTATGATGGAAATAGAACCGAATTATAGGATATTTATTAAAAGTTAGGATTAATTTTGTATATATGAAAAATTAGAAGTATATCGATAAAAAACTCTATTTAACATTTTTATCTTAAAAAATCTATCCAAAAATCGCCTACTTAGCATCAAATGTGTCACAAAAATACTTATTTGTCGCCTACGTGGCGCGACACTTGGCAAAAAACTGAAATGTTAACTATCATTGTCTCGTGGCCTGGCTGCGAGACCGACTTTATTTATTAGTGATATGATATTATAGTTTTGTGCCTGGTCGATTCCTAGATTATTAATAAAATTTTAGAATAAACTTTTGGCTTGAATGTTAAATATGGACATATAACCCCTTTTGATAATGTAAGATATTTAGACATACGATATCATATAATAGTGTATTTTTTGTAGTTTTGTTTGTAAATAAATATCAATGTTATTATTGACTTGAAATTAATGTTATTAAATTTAAATTATTTTTACTGAATTGAAAGTATTTTTACCAAATCAAAATTATTTTTACGGATTAAAACTTATTTTTATTGATTCTCTATTATTTTTTTAATTAAATTAAATATATTATAAATGAATCTTATTTTATAGAACTTTTTAAAACGAATTTTATGATGGAAATAAAATCGAGTTATAAGATATTTATTAAAAGTTAGGATTAATTTTGTATATATGATATATTAGAAGTATAGTGATGATAAAACTCAATGCAACAATAATTTTATCTTAAAAAAATCTATCCAAGAATCGCTTACAAAACATCATATGTGTCACAATAATACATATTAGTCACCTACGTGGCGCGACACTTGGCGAAAAACTGAAATGTCAAGTGTCGATGTCTTGTGGCCTGGCCGCGAGACCAGCTTTATATATTAGTGATATGATATTAGATGTTTTCCTCTTTCCTCCTCCTTTCTTTCATTAAGGGTAAAACAGTCTTTAACCTCTAAAAAAATTATATACACCCAAGTGCAAGATACACTCAAGGGTATTTTTTGCTCATTTTAAAATTTAAAACTGAGCAAAAAAATCGAAAATGAGCAAAAAAATAATAATAAAAAAGTACCTTGTGATACACCTACCTCTATGTGTACTATGGTGTATATAAAAGGTGTTGACCTATCGACTATATTCCCCATTCTTCTTTGCTATAGAAATTGAGGGATACGACTATATTTTATCCCCTATTTTACGGGATAGCATATTTCATCTCAAACAAAACAATTAAACAGGGATAATTGGACTTGTGGAATTGTAAATCTTTATCCCATTAATTATCCCCATAAATAAACTTGTTGCTACTATACAAGTGTACACAATTGTACTCAGCATGTCATGCCGTACAACCTCTCATAGAATTTTATCGAAGATTTTGGATGTGTTAAACAACATGTAGTAATTGCTATAAAAATAAAAATAAAAATAAAATATTTGGGGCTTTTTACCTGTGAAATACAATAAAACCCTTTTTTTTTTAACGGATCCGATAAAAGCCCTTTTAAAATTAACATGGAGTTAAAGTTTAGGAGAGGGGAGCCTAGGTTTTTTTTTTTTTTTTTTCCGCAATTAGTTCTAATTCTAAATGTATTTTGTCAATCAAAGCTAACCTTAGATAACTAACAGAAATTTAACCAAATGAGCTCATTTATGGTATATTTGTGAAGATTTAAAGAGCTAGTGTCATGAATGAGAATTTCTTTTTTTTTTTTCCCCACCATTGAGAACTTTGTTAAGTTCAAAGCCGCCAATGGAAATTTCCCTTAATAAAATGATCAACATAAAATCTAAATTATGGGTTAAAATGTCTAATTCTAGAAGAGAGATAATGTCGGTCGAATGACACCAATTATCTAACCAAAATAAGATCGTAGATCCATTTATTACTTGCCAATGAATACCTTTCAGTAAAAGCGGACGGATTTGAAGGATTTTCGTCCAAATTCAAATGGCTGAGCAGTTAGCACTGTTATTCAAACAGAGATTTGTTATGCAAGTATTTGGCACTATCAGCTTGAGCCCATAAGTTGTTAGGTTCTGACATAATATTCCACCCTAATTTTAGCAAAAACGGTAGAATTAATAAATAACATCAGATTTCTGAAGGCAAGACCACCTTAATTTTAGCAGAATGAGGAAAATCACTTAAAAGAAATTTGATCACCTGGGACTTCAGGGCATTTCCAATTCGACATCGCCTCAAACTATAAATTCATTACCTTTTGTTCAAGATAAATACATATACAGAGTACAACACAAAAACGAGATAAACAATGGCTGTGTTCCTTCTAGGAGTTATAAGAGAGAGAGCCCGAAGTACAAACACCACCCCACATGAACCATTTCTTTGTGCTGCTTCCAAAACTTGAGTCCTGTGATAATAAAAATCTTTACCAAATGTGACTGATCATTCCCCTTTTTCAAAATCTGCACACAAGCTAGATTGTCAAGCTGCACCTCTAGTTGTTTCATTTGCAGATTTTTAGCAAGCTCTATGCCTCTAATGACAGCCATGATTTCAGCTTTGAAGGCTGTACAATGCCCAAAGTTGGCTGTGAAACCCGAAATAAATTGGCCCTCTTGATCACGTATAATCGCACCTCCTCCTGCAGGGCCAGGGCCTAGGCTCCCTTTAGCTGCACCATCTGTGTTAAGAACATACCACCCAACATCAGGTCTTTGCCAAGAAATATTGACCTCCTGCTTGCTGCTTTGTGCTGAACTTTGCATTTCTTGTTGATTTTGTAGACTACGTATAGTCTCAGCTACTCTTATTCGTATAAAAGCGCCTACATCAACAGGAATCTCATCTCCTCTGTTATGGACACGGCAATTTCACCATCTCCAAAGCCACCACAATGTAACACCAAAGATTGTCAGCCAATCATCCGAATATTTGCTCGAGTCTTTGAGATTGCAAGTCAGCCAATCCTTAAGAGACCCCTGCACAAATTGAAAAAACAGGGTAGGATGAATTAATTTGCGCCATACTGCTTTGGCTGCTGGACAATCCCTTAATATGTGCAATGTTGATTCCTCATTCGCACCACACATATAGCATTTCAGGTTGTCCATTAGCTTGCGCTTGTACATGTTCACATTGACCAAGATATGGTCATGACACGCTAACCACATAAAAGCATCTTCCAGCTTGAATGCACATATATACGCAACTGCTCGAAGTGTCTTTTCCTCACTCGTAATAAGAGATTGGATAACATCTATTCAAAAAAAGAATGTTTTGGTATGCTGTCAATAAGCTTAAAAATTATATGGTTTTTCTATATAATAACCCTCTAAATTTTACTTTTCTGCGTTGTGCTCTTTCATTTAAAATTTTCACACTGTAACCCCAAAATACATTTAATTTCTATATAGTAACCTTGCTGTTATCCCGCTGTTAACAAATTCTGTTAGTGGGGCTCACTTTCCACTTATTAATATTTTTTTTATAGATTTGCGTGTTGGAGATTGTTCCGTTAAAGGTTTTGGGGGCTATTTTGTCCCCTAAGCATCCAAATTGAGCTCAGATTTGGGAAAAAAAACACATAAACGCCTCTTTTTACGTATTAAGAAATATCTCGATTTGCGTGTTTATGTGTTTAATACGCAAAACGAGGCATTTACGTTATTTTTTTGCCAAATTTGAGCTCAATTTGGTCCCTTAAGAATCAAAATAGCCCCCAAAACTTTTAACTAAAAAATTTCTAACACGCAAATCGATAAATGTTATATTTTGACCGTCACAAAATTTTAGTAAGTGTTACATTTTGACTGTCACAAAATTCAATCTCCTTCTCCGTACCATATCTTTAATTCAATCTTTCATACTCCCTTTGTGTTTTAATATGTGTTACATTTTACCGTCACAAAATTTTAGGCAATTTAATTGACTTAAATAAAATAAGAGGAAAGTGGGGTATTTAGAGTATTAAAAAATTATACAAAAAAGATAGTAGGGTTAATAGTTTATTGAAAAGTAACGAATGTGAGAGGAAAAAAAAAAGTAGTAGCGAGTTTAAGTGGGGACCATGATAGGAGAAATAGATATATTTTTAAAAGTAACTTTTTACCAAAAAAAATGTAACACTTAACGTTCATATTTGATAAGTGTAAACTTATTAAAACACGGAGGAAGTAATATGTAATTTATATGTAATGATAATTAAAGATACTATTGTTCAAAATTTTGCATCGATATAAGTACAAAGTTATAATACGGCAATACACACTTACAAAAAGAGGAAGGAGTACTAATGCTCATATGCAGAAAATAAAAAATTAAAAAAAAAAAAAAGATAAAAAAATGTACATGATAAAAAAAATGATGCTCCCTTCAATTCATAATAATCTTTCTTTTACAATCATGTGATTATTAAAATGAAATACAGTCTTTTAAATTTGTCTCTAAGTATAAGAAAAAAAACATATGCAAATGAGGTCTAGTTTGATTCATATCAGTGGGTACAATATTAATATCTAATTTTTATCATTTATGCTAATGTGAAATTGAAATACTTAGCGATCAAAAAATTACTATCGATATACGTAAATAGGAAGATTGTTGTAAAACGGATAGAGTAATAGAAAGTACTTCCTCCATTTCTTTCTTTAACTGTACCATTTGGGATTTCACACTATTCACACAACCTCTTTTGACCATCTTTTGCGATTTATCCGTAAAGAAAAATATAGTCATGTGGGATCTCTTAATATTCGTCTCGACGTCTACTTTTCAATTATCAACTTTTTATAATTTTTACTTAAGTATAATTAAATATATTAATGGCCAAAGTATTGCATCGGCAAGCGTGAAATGACAAATGGTGCAATTAAAAAAACGGAGGAAGTATATATTATAAAAAAAATATGTATATCCAAATTTTACAATTTTTGTTAATTTGAGATTAAAGATACTTGTTGTATAATATTTACATCGATTACACATAAACGAGAAGAATATTACGAAATGGAGGTAGTACTTTATATTTCGTCTTTCCTTTTTTATCAGACCAACTTTCACTTGTACACTATTCACCATTTCTCCTTTGACGGTTTTTAAGGAAAAACATATTCATGTGAGATTTTGTTAAAATCGTTTCAATATATGTACTATCATAATATTTAACTTTTATAAATTGTCCCAATAAGAGTTAGCATAATGTACAACTTTTATGATTTTTATTTATGGAGAATTATAGTTATTGATTGTTAAAATTTTGAATTGACAAGTGTGATAAATGAACGGAGAAAGTAGTATATATCCATTATTAAAAAAATCTATAAGGAAGAAGTATATTTTAGGCCAAAAATTGTAATTATTGATATTATAATCCCCTTGTTAATACTATGTATAACAACTCTAATTTATTATGTTAATTTTCTTTCTAGAAGCTTGATTTATATGTTAAATATGACTTGAAATCTAGTACAATGGCAAAGGGCCAACTTCAAACGCACATATCTCTCAATCCAAAAGTGATCTTGAGATGATTCAAGTTGGAGGTGATAGTTTGTTTCAAGAGCTTTCCAGTGATAGGTCATATGTCCAATTTCGATAAGAAACGAGAAAGTTATGGCTGTTTTACGAAAACCTGACGAAGCCGAAAACTTGCGACGAGCGGATGAGCTATAGCTCGGCCCTATGAAGACTTGCGGCAGGCTTGAGCTAGCTACCGAGCTATAGCACGGTAGTTCGGTTCTTCTAGGATAATTATGGGATATTTCCTAAAATTATATCTTTTCTTTAACGGCTATTTGAGTATTCCTTGGGGAATAATTTAGGGTTTCTTTAGGGTTCCTTATGTTATATAAGGAGTCATTGGGTTGACAATTAGAAGTGCTAAAAAAAGTAATTAGCCTAGCCAATTCAAGCCAATATGTAACTCTATTGAGATATTTTGTAAGATGGAGAGTGTTGTATCTCCTTTATTTTATCTCTTGTTTATTCTCCATGAAAGCTAATAAGAATATAATATCCCTTACCCTATGCACGTAGGTCTTGTTGACCGAACCACTTATATTTGTGTGTTCATCTCATCTATTTTCTACTTTATTTCTCAAATTTATGTTTTATATATTGTTGTCTATGTTCCGCGCATATCAAACACATGACCTAAATCAATCGATCTTCATCTATTTCCTAACATTATATACATCCTCTCTAACACAAATTAATGGAGACATATTTAATTATATCTTTACAAATAATAATAAAAATCCTTAGTACAACAATTATAGACAAAATAGGAGAATGAATTAATTAAAAAATTTGAATTATGTTTGAATGTTAGAGAAACTCCAATGGTTGTAGTTAGGGACTTGCTTGCAATATTAAATAATCCCTAACTACTGGCTTAATGACAAGGGTTAAAATGGTCGCTACAATCTAACTCTCAATCAAACAATACTTATACGAACACCCTATAACCAAGTACAATGGCAAATAAAGGTTCGGTCCACGAGGAACGAGAGTAATTGCAAATCAATCTTAAACCTAAGCTAGTTCGAAATCAATGGAAAATGGTGTTCTAAAATAATACTAATAAGATGGAATAAATCAATAAACTAAGACACTAGGGAGAGCGGGAATCCGCCTAACCATTGGTAACTAAGCAACAAGGAATCACAGAGACAAACGGGATATGCAAAGACTATAATTCTGATCAATATCATGTGATAGGAAGACAACGGGCAATACTAAGCTTGGATTTCTCATGCACTTAACATTACTCGATACATAATCAAACCACATTCAATAATGAAATACTCAATTCACAATCTCTTGTTCAAATCAAGAATATCATGCAATCAAATTCAAGATTCTAGGTTAGCTACTCCTATTATAATGAATTAACATGCAATCGCATATAATCAATTTAATCACAATCCGTTTATCAAAATCAATCCTCAATTACATAGATTACCTAGGCCGGGTTTCATCCCGAAACCCTAGCTAGGAGACTACTCACACATATTCATAATCAAAGCAATAATGAATTCCAAAAGCATAATAGATATAAACATGAATTCTGATTAAGGAATAATAAAGCTTGATTAATAAACAAGAATGAATAATACCAATTGTATTGATGCGAATCAATGGAAAAGTTCAGAACTTTGATATCCGTCGTCAATGAATAATACAAAGAATCTTCGCAAATCTTGCTTCAAATCAATCCAAGAAAACTAAAATCTCTAGAAATATCTCTAAGAAAACTAATGAATCTCTAATACTAAGAACGTTCTCCAATAACTCTCTACAAAGGCTCTCAAAACTATCTCTAAAACTGTCTGAGGAATCCTCTTAAAGTTGGGCCTTATATACGTCTTCTAATGCGGAGAAGTCAAGCGCGCAGTTAACCCTGGATCAGCACGGCCGTGCTAGCTTGTCAGTAAGTAAACCGGATTTCTTCTTCAAATTGGCACGGCCGTGCTATATATGGCACGGCCGTGCATCTTCCTGGCACGGCCGTGCTAAAAATGACACGGCCGTGCTGAATATGCTCTAGCACGGGGCTCATACTGAAGCTGACACGGGCACGGGCAACATTTGGCACGGCCGTGCTAATGGCCTGCACGGCCGTGCTGGTGCGTGGATACTGACACGGCCGTGCTATTGGCTTGCACGGCCGTGCTGCCTTGCCTGGGGTTGCTTGCTTATAGGCCAGCACGGGTGTGCCTATGGTAACACGGCCGTGCTGCCTGTGCTATGTAATCAATGCACGGCACTTGAACTTCCTTAACTCCTCGGACTTCGGTCAAGGCTAGCTCGGTTACGCATCAAGGGCTCAGGATCCGATTAAAATGGGTTGATATTACCTGAAAACACATAAAAAAAACAAACCGAAAACCCGTGAAGCACGTAATATGGGGAACGTAAGCATAACAAGGTAATAATCGGCCAAAACGGCCCCAAATACATCCAAAATCATCCTAAAATATGCTCTAAAGCGCGCCCTAAAGTGCGCTTGTCACTTAATCATTGGAGCTAGTAAATGCAATTAGCTTGGCCAAGCTTGGAAAAAAACTTGCTAAAATAAAACAAATTAGAATAAATAAAATGAAATTTATCAACGTAAATCAAGGAGGTGTGGTCCATTTAAATAGTAAGATATTACCAAACCATTGGAGCTAAAATGACAATTAGCTTAAAAGCTTATGTGGCATGGTAAGCTAATTTGACAATTAGCTTGCCGTTGGAGTTGCTCTTATTGGTGCTCAGATTGCTCACGTCGGTTGACAAGATAAAGCTCTACTAATTAAAAAATAAAAAAGAAAGAGGATATACATGAAATTTTTCCAAAACAAATTACTGTTCAAATACCCTTTTCAACCAAACCTACAATTCTCTTTTTAGTATTGTATAGATTTGTATGGAAAAAAAAAATTGTTTTAGATTATTTAAATCAGGAAAACAAATTTTTTTTTAAATCATACTAAGATATTATCATAATCTTTGATGTTCTAATGCAAATGAGTAAATCTAACAAGAAATATACGGAGTATTTTGTTTTTGATTATTTCTTATAGATTAGCCAGAATTAGTTTTTTAATTTTGACCTCAAAAAATATATCCGTATTTCCGTAATGGGGCATTTTAAGGGATGGAAGCTTTGAAGGAGTACAAATTTTATAATCCCATACAATGATGGTTTACTTTGTTTGGTATGAGTTGAGAATTAAGGCTCCGTTCAATTCATCTTATTTTTACTGAGCTGAAATTATTTTTACTGAATTGAAATTATTTTTGCTGAATTTAAATTATTTTTACTAAATTAAAATTATTTTTACTGAACTAAAATTATTTTTACTTAATATTATTTTTGTAAAATGAAGTGAACAGAGCCTAAGTAGTAAACTTACTTAACTACCCTAACCAGTTTTTAACCTCTCAGTTTTATCCCCAATTCTTATATGTGTCCCCCCGATTGAGAAATTAAGGATAGGACCCTATTTTACCCCTATTATACATGATAGCATATTTCGTCTTAAAAAAACATGGAATAATTGGACATGAGAAATTGTAAATCCTTATCTCACAAACTTGCTGCTATTTTGAAATTTTGTAAAAGTGTATACAATTTTACTCCCTACACAATTATCCCACAAAACAAACTTGCGTACAACTTCCTATACAAATTTATTGAAAGTTTTGGATGAATTAAATAATACGGAGTAAATGCTATCTTCAACATCCACTTGGCCTTGTTTGGTAAAGAGTTTTTTGGAAAACTTTTAGCTTATTTATCACTGTTAGAGTTTTGACCATTTTAAAAAGCTAATTTGGGTGTTTGGTAAATAGCTTATTAAAAGAGTTTTTTAGTCCAAAAAGCTCTTTTTGAAAAAGCTCATTTTAAGAGTTTTTTGCAAATAGGTTATTGAAAAATTAGCTTTTTGGGTATTTGATACACTAAAACAGCTAATAATAAACGTCTATTTACCAAACACTTTTACATAATTAGCTATTTACAACTAACTAGTCAAATAAGCTAATATAACAAGCCAGTCAAATCAGTTAATACAATCAGCTAAAAGCTTACCAAACAGCGCAATATCTACTCTCACAACTAGCTTATGCAACAATTAAGTTTACCTGAACACTCCCAAATTTTGATACTTTTCCGCTATATTTTTTGACAAACGAGGAATTTTGTTTTTTTAGTACAAATTTTCTAATGTGCTTTGTTTTCTTTTATTTGGAGATCAACAATATGTATGTTGAAGTTTATCCTACCAAATAACACATGTAAGTGCCTCACATCGAAAAAAGAAAAGAGGGTGAAACACTTTATAAGGGTAAGGGGCTACTCTTTCTATTGCTATATGGTTTTGAGATGGAACCTCCTTTGGATTTATAAAGTGGACTATCTCTATTGGTTTGCGGTGCGACCCAAACCCTTATTTAACAATGTAAAACTAGTACCAAATCTATAGCGGGTCCGTAGTTTTACTGCAAATTACTTAACTATCCTTACTAACTTTTCTCCACTTTCCTCTTCCTTCCCTTTCATTAATGTTTTTCACCTTTTAATTTTTATTCTCAAACCTTATACTTGTCCCCCCTTATTATAGAAATAGAGGGATAAACCCCTATTTTGTCCCCATCCCTTTTATATGAGATAACTTATGTCCCCTCAAACAAAAAAACATGCTATCTAGGCCTAGATTAAAAGGTATTAGTAAGAAGAAAAAAAATAAAGGATTCAAGAAAAGAAAATCATCATAAATCATAAAAGTTTTCAAGTTATAGGATAGGGAAAAAGTTTTTGTTATCATACTCGTACTTCTTCTATTTGAAAGTAGTTGACATCTTTGCACATCAAATCATCAATGCCCCTAACATGACATCCTTGATGTTTGACCTTTATTAAGGAGATAATTTATTGATTACTTTTTATTTTTAAATAATTAATTTGATATTTTTAGCTAGGGGCTGTAATATTTTGTTAGAAATCAATTATCTTATTTGGACTAACTAAATTAGTGTTAATTATAATTAGATTGTACATATAAGATCACACAAATTAATATTGGATTGGATCAAAGTACACTAAAACGGTAAAACCGTAAAGGTTTACAGACTTATAGTGGTGGACCAAATCAAAAGGAGTTATATTAGGGTTAGGAAATTGTTTTGCAAGTAACCTAATACATCTTATAAATAGAAGGAAAAATACACTTTAATAATCCCAACGGCGATTTAATTTTAATAATTTCAAGTTTATTATCTAATAATCCCAATTAAGGTTTTTTTTTAATTTTTTTTAATCACCACGTGTCAACACATGAATGGTCCAAAATTAAAAAATTTATAAAAATATAAAAAATTAAAAAATAAAACAAAAAATTCCAGCCACCCTTTCCCACCCCCTAACCTAGTCGGAACCCAAACCCCAGCCCCTAACCTCGCCGGCAACCGGCCAGAAAACCCCCCACAACCACCAAATTGGCTAGCCGACCTCTACCAGACATTTTCGACCCCCGAACGAAACATACCACCCAACCCACCCCGACCCCCAAAACCACCGAAAATGGCAGTGAAGCTCCCACCAAGAACGACGAATGCTCAACACTGCCATTGACTTCGATTTTGGCGTAGTTAAATTCACAAAATGCGCCATAAAATCCCCAACAACAACGATTAAGAACGAAAATTGCAGCAGTGGCGGGCGGAAGAGGAAGAGAGAGAAAATCGAGGTGAGAGAAAACGGAGGCTTTGGGGGTCTAGGTGGGTGGTTTCGGGGTCGGGAATGAGTGGTAGAGGACGGCCGAACTCTTTCGTGATTATAGAGGTTTGCCCGGCCGTTTTCCGTCAAGGTTAGGGGGCGGAATTAGGGTTCTGGCGAGGTTAGGGCAGGTGTGGTGGAGGAAGTGCAGCGTGATGGGCTGCTACTTGGCTTTGGTGGGAGCAGGGGATGGTGATGTTGGTTAGTTGGTGCGATGTAGGTTAAGAGTTAGAGTGGTGGAGGTTAAGGGGGGCAGCAGTCAAGTTTTTTTTTTTTTTTTTTTTTAATTTTAGACCAATTACGTGTTAACACGTGTCATGGTAACCTGTTATAACAGGTCGTTGACTTGGTGTTGATTGGTTGGGACTATTGGAGGCAAACATATAGCATAGTTGGGATTATTAGATAATAAACCTTAGTTGGGATTATTAGAAATAAATCGCCCATAATTGAGATTATTAAAATATATGTTTAATTATGTTATGTCATATTTGTTATATTAGGGTTAGGAAATTGCTTTGCAAGTAACCTAATACATCTTATAAATAGAAATTATGTTATGTCATATTTGTTACATACAACTCTAAATAATATTGTTAGCTAACACCCCTCACTTTAAAAGGATTACAAGCTTGAGGGAGTAATACACGCATCAAAGGTGTATTTTAATTAACTACTCGTATGATTCATATTAATTGGTGCATGACATCCCTATTACTACTTTACTAGTAGATGTTAAAGAAAGTGATTCTTGGAATTTTGTTAGTCATATCTTGATCCTTTCATGTGCCACCTTTGTAATTTTTTTTTTTTTTTAAATAACCACCTTTGTAACTTTGTTCACCCTAGTTGACTTAAACCTATTTTCGCGATATTTTTTAAAATATATTTTGTTTTGAGAAAGTTTTAAAATATCAATCAATAACTATATACTAAAAGACACACCAGGAATGATACTCCTTATTTTCTGGTATGTCCATAGGTTTTTTTTTATTTTTTTTTTTATTTTTAAGAAATAAAACTCCTCCTATAAAACTTTTATTTTAGAAAATTATTAAATAATAATAATTGTCATACTGAAGCGTATAAAATAAGTAATGATCTTTTTCATTCTAAAAATGGATATGCGACTATCTAAGGGATGTGTTTTGGCAACATATAATTACTTAAAGAAATGCAATCTTTGAAAATACTTTTTTTAAGAATATAATCTTCAGTTACTTGACAAGAATCACTTAATTAGGCAAATAAAACATTATTTGTATCATCTTCTTCTACTATTTAGTATTTTTTTGAGGAAACTTCTTCTACTATATATTTATCATATACAATACAACAAAAGGATTGTAATTCCTATAGAAATTAAGAATTAAAAGACACATGAGATAAATGTTAATGCTATTTTTTTTTTATCTTTTTTCTTTTAAAAAAAATATATGTTACTGTAGTGACTAACATTTTAAAATAATTTTCAATTCTTTTTAATTAAATATAAAGAAAAATTAATAATGAATATTATAATATATGGTGCGTGATACACTGATACGACACCTAACCTAGTATTTTATGATGTTAAAGTTGTGAATTTTTTTTATTATTATTTATTTACAAATTTTTATCTAAAAACTAATATAGTATTATTACCTTCTTGTCAAAGGTTTAAGATAGATATAATTTTGTGCAATCATTGTCTTATTATTATAGATTTTCAAGATTAGTGTTTTTTTTTTTTTTTTTTCATATTGTATGATTGTATTATATTTGTCAAAAAAAAAAAAAACAAAACAAAATTGTATCATATATACTCCCCGTTTTTAAATTCTTGCTTCATTTCTACTTTTTGCACTATTCATTTGTCCTACTTTTTGTTTGTGATTTATACATAAGAAAAAATATAGTCTTTTAGGTACTTGTTGAAATCATCTCAATGAATCGTTAGAACTTATACTTATTGATAATTAAAGATATTATTGATCAAAAATTAGCATCGACATACATGCCCAGGAGAAATGGAGCAAGTATTTAAAAACGGAGGGAGTACTTGATAAGTGGAAACAAATACAGTCAAACGACCCATCCAACCAAGGATTTTTTTTTTTTTTTAAAATCTATCATGGAATCACAACTTAGGTTTTTTCTAGGGGCATTTCACAATTTTTTCAAAGGAGGTTCCCCAGTGTAAATAAAGATTTAAAATTATATGATAATATCTTTGAGATCTTGTAGATTATTTGATAATTATCATGTTTTCTAATCTACGCCTCTCTCTATATAAAGAAGACTGTTTCTAGGGTTTTGTAGAGGTTTAGATGGAATAAGTCAAAGACTCTGTCCCCTCTTTGAGAGTTGTAACTCACAAGGTATCAATAAAACCATATTTTGCGTATATAATTTATAGTTTACACACAGATCTAATAAAAACACAGTTATAATTTTTGTCTACAAGGATTGTTCATGATTGTGATTTTATGTGAAACAATTATTTTTAAAATTCAGGTACGTACATGCAGTTTGACTTTTGAAAGTGTGATTTAAATCATATTATTATATATTAAGATCGGTTTATTTTTTATTTTTATTTAATTTTTTAATAATTATTTGAACTTTTTAAATATTATATGAACATCAAATTATTCTAGTTGATGTATACTAATATCTAAGAGAAAAGAGAAGGTTTGGTTTGTAAAGTGGTTTGAGCAGGTATATGGAATGATATCGAGATGGCATGGAGTTTAACTTGATTCTTTATACCATGTGCTTGGTTTTGATGAAGATTGTATTTGCCCGTTGAATTCTACAATCTACACCCATATTTTGTGGGTTTGAGGTATGAGTTTAGATACTTAAATTTACCTTTTTTTTCATTAAATGATTTATGAAAAACAATGTACGATGCACCCTGATGTATATAACAATCCTCGGTTAACATGCAGGGCGTTAGACAACTACTTAAATACATTATCTAAAATAGTACTACTTCCGTTTTTTAATACTTACAACACACTTTTTCACGGTATTAGATTGTTAGGGGTATAATTAGTGGGTCATGAGATTAAAATAAGGATAATAGTACAACTGTTAAATATATATATATATATATATATATATATATATATATATATATATATATATATATATATATATATATATATATATATACTTTTCAATTATAATGTGTTGCAAATACTGTGACATATAATTCTATTTTAGAGAAGTGTTACAAGTATTATAAAACGAAGAAACTATTAAGTTTGGAATGCATGCCAAAGTCACGCGTTAATTTGTGTAATTTATAATTTGATATTTTCACTTTTGATTCTCTTATCTAACACCCATTAGCTTTTTCCTACTTATAATTATCAGGTATCACAATAATTAGACATATTGGATAGTAAGGAAACATAAATGAAGAGAAAAAATTAATTGTATTTTGAAGTTTTGTAAAATAATAAGTGTGATGAATCAATACCTATATAATCCATGTTTGCTTTAATTAATTTTTAAAAATATATATATATATATATATATATATATATATATATATATATATATATATATATATATATAAAATGTTAAGAGGAATTTGAATTCTTAGCTTCACAATAAACTTTATTCAAGTCGATCAAATTTTAATGCTTTTTTTTTTTTTTTTTTTTTTTTTGTTTTTTTTGGGCGTGTGTTACTTTTTCCAAATTGCCCACCTAAGGAGTAAGGTTATTTAAGAGGCTTCGAGAATCAATTTCAATATCAATTAACTATTACTAAAACAGAACGTTGCTGAGGTTATCACGGTTCACATGTCACTCTTATATAAAAAAAAAAAATTCCGTCTAAATGCAAGGATGATTTCATTTTTTTTTTGGAGCTACCATATTTAACAATTTTAAAATTTGAATGTTAGAAGCTTCCACATTACAATTTCAGCCTATCAATTTACCAAAAAAAAAAAATATGAAACAATTATAAATAGCACACTAATGAATGGACTCCTACATTGAAATATATATTAGACGATGTTGAACAGTTATTATAATCATAATTGTGATGAAAATCTAAAATTTTAAAATTACAAATATTTTTGGCATAATTCTTAATTATTTTGATCCATTTTTTTTTAAATATACAAATTATAAAAATAGAATTTATGTATTCTAACATAGTCAATACTAATATTTATTAACAAGAACTCTTACACACAATTTGCCACGTGTCCCATTCCACTTTATTTATTTATTTAATTGAAGCGTTACCTTTTTTTTTTTTAAATTTTATCTTTTATTTCTTTTCCTTTGATTGTCCATCATTCTTTTTCATGTCATTCGTTTTTTTTGGGCCTTTGGTTTTCCTTCTTCCTCAAATTTTAAACAAAAAATCTTTGTGTTCTTGATTACTAATAATGGGGTTGATGGGAGAATCGAATATACAGTTTGTATGTATTATTCTATACTAATTTACCATTTTTGTGATTGATATTACGAAATCAAAGATATGTTTCTCTATAATTTGTTGGTAATAATTTTTGTGAATGTATATTCATATACCAATTTTGTTACGCTTTATTTTGTTATCACTTGTACACATGGACGGTGAATTGGAATGACAAGGCATGGAAAATATTAAGGAAAATTTCTTAACAAAAATATTCACCAAAACCTAATGTTCTCCAATTCCCCTGTTTTCTTACAACACATACGAAGTACATAAGTATTTGGCATTTGATAGGTTCATCCGTTCAATTCTGTTACTACTTAAGTATTTGGGATGTCCTATCTTTTTCTTTGGGATTGCAGACTCGCAGAAGTTGACTAATGTGTTTATTAATATCCAACAAGTATTATTTGATTATATTTTAACTTATGTATAAAGCACAAACATTGTATTGGTCAAAGTGATGCATATGAATAGTGACAAAATCGAATTGGGGCACTTAAATAAGAACGAGTAGAGTACATATTTTGGCTTAAATCCAATCCACAACTAACCTTAATATATGATACATCAACCATTAAATTAAAAAAAGTTAAAAATATATTTTTTCAAAAAATTTAACCCGTGCATTGCATGGGCTAAATACTAATTTTCTTAATTAATTGATGTCATTGATACCGGATTAAATTTATAGGATTTTGGAAGTATATCTTCATTACTCCGTGGAAGTATACTCAATCACAAGAATATAAGATATTGAAGCCGAGGTTATTTCTGTTTACAAGTTGATTTTGATCCGTATTTCCAAATAATCTATCTTTATGTCTGTGAATTTTCATTGGTGTAGAAATATATGAAAAAATTACACTTTGAAAATGATCAGAAAAGAAGACTATACAAAATTTCAATTTTCAATTCAATTTGATTGTTATAATTACTTCAAATTTTGACCAAGTTTTTCAATTTACCCATTATCAGTTAGTTTAATGATAAAAAGTCTTGAAATTAATAAGAGTAATTCCTACAAGTATTTATTTTGCCCGTTTTTCACATGTTAGAGACTACCACGCTTAATACTTGGATACTCTACACTTATTAGTATATCAATGGTTGATAACACACTTATTAGCATATTAATAGTTGATAATAACAATATACTTTGATAATCTGACAGTACAATAGTTGAAAAGAATAGACAAAAGAAGTGCTCCAAATTACACTATACTTAATCAAATGGCCTTAGTATGAAGAACGTCTTCTTTTTCTACCATTTTGCTTCTGTTTCGCTTGCATTGCCACCAATCTCTCATTAATCTCCTTCTCCTTGACTTCAATCTGCCTACAACGCTCTTCAAGCCGCTTCTCCTTCGATTTGAGTCGCTTGTTCACTTGCTTCTCTTTCGTTTCGAGTCGCCTATTCACTTGCTTCTCTTTCATCTCGAGTTCCTTCTCTTTCAATTCTACACGCTTGTTCACTTGATTCTCTTTCGATTCCATTCGTTGATCGATCTCCTTCTCTTTCAACTCCAACTCCTCGCTTTGCTCCTTCAATCGCTTCGATTCCAACTCCATCGACAAACATCGCTCCTTAATCTCCTTCAACTCCAACTCCTCGCTTTGCTCCTTCAATCTCTTCGATTCCAACTCCATCGACAAGCATTGTTCCTTAATCTCCTTCTCTTTTAACTCCAATACCTCACTTCGCTCCCTCAATCGCTTCGATTCCAACTCCATCGACAAGAATCGCTCCTTCATCTCCTTCTCCTTTAACTCCAATTCCTCGCTTTTCTCCTTCAATCGCTTTAACTCCGACTCCATCGACAAACATTGCTCCTTAACCTCCTTCTCTTTCAACTCCAATTCCTCGCTTTTCTCATTCAATTGCTTCGATTCCGACTCCATCGACAAGCATTGCTCCTTAAACTCCTTCTCTTTCTCCCTAAACATTTCCCAACCCGCCTCGATTTCCTTCCGTTTCGACCCCAAAACTCTCGTAGTCTCATTAATCTCCTTCTCCTTAACCAACAAAACACTATACAATTCATCCATATCCTCCATCTCTTCCTTCTCCCTCACACTACACGCCTCTTCGCGTACGGCCACCTCCCGCTCTCGCTCCTCCACCTTCTTTATCCTCTCCTCGACAACCTTAACCTTCTCGAACCCCTCCTTAAATCTCTTTTCCATAACCTCCACCGCCTTAATCCGATCTTGAATAACTCTCTTCTCCAACTCAATCGACTCATACCAATCCTTAATCTGCTTCTCCCCCAACTCAACCCCTTCGATTCTTCGACTCAACCAACTCTCATCGAACTCCAATTTCTTAGCCCTAATTTCAACTCCCTTCTTGTAATTCTGAAGCGATGTTCGAGTAAAATCATTTTCTCTCTCCTTTGACTCCACCTCCTTGACTCGCTCCTCGATCGATTTGTTCACCTTTGCGAAAGATGCCTGCAATGTTCGCCATTGTTCTGTAAGAGCAAGCATTGAAAAAGATTTCGCCTGGAAATCTTGAAACGTTTCGCCGAGTTTCAGCATTAACAACTTCGCGACTCGAAGATCGTTCATTGTTTGATTCGTAATAGAAATTATTGTTGTTCTTGAAAATTAAAAACCCTAAAATTTTCAAGAATTAAAAACGCGAATTTTCTGCAATTAAACGAGAATTTCTAATTTGATCTTATATTTTTGTTTGAAGTGAGAATTTCAGATGGAAGGAAGAGATATGGTAATATTTATAAGGAATGAATTGTTATGCGTGAAAATCAAGTTTCCATTTTTAAGATTATTTTTTGGGTTTTATTTATGGAAAGTGAAGAACAAGTTTCCAAATTTTACTTGATGATTTTAATGTAAAGATTTTCTTACAGATGTTTTGATTTGTTTCTTTAATTATAGGGTGGATATGGCAGTGAGCTAGGAGGGTTTAAAATTACAAATCTTACCATTAATTAACCCCTTTAAAAAAAGTTACTCGTAATAAAATTAAATAGTATAAAAAAGGAAATTTTAAGGTAAAAATATCTATTTAGGATAACTTTGATTAACATAAGATTTTAAATGAAATTATCTCTTGTTCAAAAAAAAATAAAATAAAATGAGATTATCTAATTTAAAAATTTTATCTAAACTTGTAGTTGTAATTTTTTTTAGGGAATTTTAATTGTAAATTAGATGAACCGTATTAATTTATTTATTTTTCTTACACTTATTTTAATTTATTTTTTCGAACTTGTTTGAATTTATTATGGAGAAATATTTAGTTAAAATTATTTTTTTATAAAAAGAAAAAAGGTGAAGTTAATATGACACCATCATTATTGATTAATGTCGAATAAGATCGGGTAGTTATTGATTAGAAATCCTCCTCAATTAATACATGGGAGAGTCTGCGGTACATGTCGTGTATTGTTTTGTAATGTAAAAGTTATGTATTGTTATGTATTGTAAAGTACATATATATTGAAAAAAATAGGAAAATTTAACAAGAATAATTCCAGCTATTGACTTTCTTCTCATTTTAATCCTAACTATAATTATTTAACCTAGAATAATCCTAACTATTGGGTGACCCTTCTCAAAATAGTTTTCTTTACCAATTACCTCTGATGATGGTTAAAAGCTTCTTTTTTTTTCATTCTTTTTCTTTTATTTTTCATCTTTATCTATCCCCCTTACCATCTCCTAAACAACTTTCCAGAATGACAATCAAAAGGAATCTCCATTGTTGTTAGAAGCTGATCGGAGCTTTTTTGCCTTTGTTTTACTTAAATGATTTTGGAAGTGTTGGTTTTGTTTTGCTATGAGGCCTCTTGACTTTAATCGCAGGCTGTAGCCTTACCTTCTTACTATTTTTAAGGAATTAGAATTTTAATTAATTAATTGCTGTAATTAATATGCTTTACCTTTGTCTACCCCCACCATATCTATAACACCTTTTCCTCAATTCGACCATTCACAATTTCACATACTCTTTATTTTTTTATTGCATTTCTTTTTTGAGGGGATTTTTTTATTGCATTTCTAAAAGAAAAAAAAAAAATTAAGAAGGCATCACTTTCATAGTTGATTACTTGATTGTTGCTGCTCCAAGTCTTTTATGTTTCGGTGGCTGGGCATGGAAAAATGGTGGATTTCGGTAGGTGGGCTTGGCTAGAACGGTGGGTTTCGGCAGATTTTTTTTTTTTTAATTTTTTTTTTACGTTATAATTAGTCTAATCAGACAATCAGGTCTAAAAAAAAAATCAAATCAAATATGCAAAAATGAAGTAAACTAAACACAACCTTATAAATACATACTCCATATTACGAAGTATAAAGTTTAGACCAACAAAAATTAACGGAGATTCTTGTTTGAGTACCGGTGAAATCAGCACATCAATGTAAGCTGTCTCGAAGCATTGGCTCGCCTTGATTTCTAGTCCTTACTTTGTCCGTTGCCATCGACGAGCTATAGTAAATAATAATAATGCATCACAACATCGAGATAATCATCATACAACTTATCAATTGTATCAATAAAAATCCCTCTAATACAACTTTTGAGGTCCAAGCGTAACCAAAAAACCACCCCTTTATATCCTTTAATTTCCTCAATCAACAATGATTTACTCTAACTTGTAGACTGTGGTGGATATACTCCCTCGTTAAATCGTATCAAACCCCTTAACTAAGCAATCTGATAGACTCCCCGGCTTCTTGGACAATCCTATTACTGAATTCAGCGGCATAATATGTAGCGTTAATAACCTATACTTTGATTCTTCTTTATTGTCATTAGCTTTCAGCACTCGCCTTTCCTTCTATCTCCTTCTCTAATTGCTTTATGCGCAATTCCAGAGGAGCTGGTGAAAAACTGGACTCAAGCTTGAAATTGGAAATGCAGTTGATTAAGACTCTGAGGGCAGATATTTCCATATTGACAGCGTCATTCTGCAGCAAGTTTAAATTACAGGATCAATCAAAGATAAGGTTGAACTTCAGCTTTGTATTCTGTAATAAATGGAAATCTAATACGTAGTAATTACTAATAAAAGCAGTCAAGGAAGGAGCCGAAAAATACTGAGTATGAAAATAGAATGATTTTAGCAACTATACCTGAGCTGTATCACTGCCATTTCTGAGCATTTCCTGCACTCTCTTCTGGATGCATTCCAAATGGGATTTCAGTAAGGGAACTGGTGGGAAAGCATCTTCCAACTTGAATGCACATATATACACAACTGCTCGAAGTTGCTCGTCCCTATTAATAAGAGATCGGATAAAACCTGTGCAAAGTAGAAAAACCTTGGCATGGACTCAGTGACTCAGATAATCACAGGCTTACAAAAAAAGGTATAATGAAGTACTAAACTTCTGAAAGTTCAGTCCAAGTGAACGGGAAGCAAGGAGGGTTAAGTGAAGTTTGCTATGATAATATTAATCAAATCTGTGAAAGAAAATTCAGACTTAAAACATATTTTACCTAGAAATGTCAGCTGCAGTTCAAAAGAATAATATCATCGAGGAAACACATGGTTATAAGGCAGATAAGAGACAAGCACTAAAAACTGCTTATCCAACCAATTGAGCAACTTGGCTTAAATTAATTCATTAAAGCAAATTCTATAATGATATGATGTTTTTGTATAGGCAGAGAAGCGTCGAGCTATGGACTTCTACATTTACACAACACGGTGCTTCTAGGCAACTGCATGGATATTCTGGATAAAATGACACATATTACAAGGTCAGGCTATTAACAGTTGCTATCTGAACTAGATGAAGACATCAACGATGATTGTAATATATTTGGAGAAAGCTTGAATAGTTCATTTATTATAATTGCTTTTAAATAGGCTTAAAATTGTTTAAAGATATACGCAAGTATTTAAGTATATACAAAGGATGAAATGATAACAAGGGTAGAAGCAAGCTAGTCATTAGTCATTTACATAAGATACGTACGCCTAGTCCAATATGCAAGGATGATTATTATCCTTATTCAATTAGATGAAGCTTCTTTTACTCTAGAGGAAAAGGCCATATCCAACTCATACAACTAACAAAGTAAGTTAAATTCTACGAGTGAAATAGCCATCTCGCCAATGCATCATACTTCCATTGGAAGTATACAAGCAATTAAAGAAGAGAGGAGGGGGGGGGGGGGTGGGAGGGAGAGAGAGAGAAATTATAGTAAATGCATATCAATCTTTCAAATGTAAATGAATTTGGGGTCAATATGAGTATTTGTTACCCCTCTTCCAATAGATGGGTTCTGAAACTTTTGACAGGAATAAAGCTGCAATTCTATTAATTTTCAGATTGAGGACAGAGGTAGAGATTCAACATACCTGGAATTTTCTTCTTCAATCCCAATATCCGGCACAAATACGAGTCTTTCTCGGGCCAACGAACCTCACTCTCAGTATAGAAGTTCCCGAGAAGTGAAAAAAGTTCATCTTCATCATAAGACTGTGCTAACTTGTATGAAGCTAAGAACTGCAGGAAGGCAAAAATCTCCATAAGCTGAGACTGGGTATAACTCTGCTTAGCGCTAAAATCTCTCCACATGATACTGAACTTCATCGCATCATCTTTAATATGTAGCGTGATACTAGTGTTTAGTTTCATCAACGCTCCTGACAAAGCTATGCAACTAGCAAGGTAAACTTGTCTAGTCATATTTTCTGACTTAACCAGCTCGTAAAAACTTTGAATCACATTAAGAACAAGCTTTGCAGGATCTGGTGCCAACTGAAGAGAATCAGAAATCTTGCTAAGCATCATATGTATGTCCTTGTAGTGCTTAATTAGGTAAGATATCATGCCATTTGTGTTCATATTTCTGCACAACAATTGAATCTCACTGCACGCCACTGGCTGAAGTTCTCTGGTTTTTGCTTGATAAGTTGTAAGCTCTATGCAAGTAATACAACAGAAAGCATTAAAAGTTATACAAAGGGCGTCATGCCAAGAAAGAAAGATACTTATGTGCAAGTGAGAAGCTGTATGCAGGGAGAACCAGCTAGCTCTGGGTTCGAGGGGCATTAGTAATGACAAACTAGCAGTAAGCTCTTCAAGTTCTATTAAAAGTGCCAAGGGACAAAGGTATAGAAACCATGTCTAAGGGTCATCAGACACTGAGGCTAAAAGAGCAAAGATAAATCAAAAGAACTCCAAAAGAGACCATGACAACTACCAAACTAAGAAATCAAATGTAAAGATAATGTGAATGTTAAAAAATGTATCTAGGATCCTGTATAAAATAACAAGAACATAACCCATCAAAATCTAGAACAAAGCAAAAGGTGTTTAAATTTTTGGCAGTCCAGCGAAGTCATACTAGTTCAGCAAGGGTATCGACAAATGATACACACAGACACACAATGCTGAATGTCATAGGTTGTGTTAGTAGTTTGTTACAATTTCATTTCTCTATGTGCTAAGTCATTAGGCCCATTAGTGAAATAATTAGGAGGCTAAATCACAAACTCCTGAAGACACAGCAAGAAAAGAAAATTTTAGAACAGGCTTGTTGAGCAGGACAGCTAAACTAGTATGATTTCTTCCTCTTATCTTTCATCGGGAGAAAAGGAAGGGGGGAGGTCGTATTAATTTCTTACCAAACAGGATTACAGTATTAAGATCAGTTTCGCATAGCTAGTTCAAACTGGCAAGTATCTCTAATCTTTGACATGTTAACTTTCATAAACATGTCACATATCTGCATCATATATGACCTTAGACCTTTGCCACAACCATTAACATTGGCAGTTTTGCCATAAATCCAACACAGAGGATCAAAGGAAACCCAATATAACTCGAACAGATATGAATGTATGATCATATGGCCAATCGATATAGATGCCAATCAGCAAAATATGGTAAGTCTAATCTGGATCAAATCCCATGAACATCATTGCCATGTGTAGCTCTACAATCTATCAAAGAAAAAAAAATAAAATCAATTTCATCAACAGCATCACAAAAGGTCAAAAACACCACCATCATCAACAAGTCAACAACCACCCATAGTCCATATTTGAATGTATCCATAAGTTATCTAAAACCCTATTTAGTAAAAATGTAAACAAATCTTCCTCCATTAACTGCATCAACAATTGAAAACCAGAACATACTAAAGATTAATAAATTAGCATAAAAAAGGTCACATTATGATAAAAAAATACCATTTTTTGTAAAAAAAAAACAATACCTTTGCTTTGCTTAGCCTTCAATTCCAGTAAACCCTCCCTCAATTCTCTCTCCTCCATCTCCAGAACTTTCCGTCGCTCATCAAATTCCTTGAATTTCATCACCAAATCTTGGCTTCGTTTATTCAATACTTTCTCTCTGCAATCCAACACTCGACATCGTTCATCCATCTCATTTTCTCTCTCCTCCACCACTTTTCGACGCTCTTCAATTTCTCCCTCCATCACCTTTTTCTCCTCCATTATCGTCGCTTTCATTTCCTCCATTTCGCAACGTTTCACATCCAATTCCTTACTAATTTCATCAATTTTCGTCACTTTAACTTCAAAAGCGTCGATTTTTTCACTCAATTGCTCTTCTCTAATCTGCACCTCTTTCAGCCTCTGGTTGATGGAATTCTCCAGCAATTCGACCTCTTTTAGGGAATTTTCGAGAGTTTTAGCAGCTTGAAGGATTTCTCTCTCCTTTGACTCGATTACTTTGACTCGGTCCGCCATTGATGTTTTAATCAAGGAGAAGGAGCTCTGCAAACTCCTCCATTGTTCTGAAAGAGGAGAAATGGAGGTCGCGTGAGGGTGTAAATTCTCCATTAATGATGAATTTATCGAATTTTCAGAGAAATGACATTGGAAAAGTGAAGAAGCTTGATGATGAATAAACAGACATAGAGAGTGGGTAGGAAAGAAGACGAAGAGACGCAGTAGAGCACCGAGGACGAGGAGTGAGGACTTCTGTCTGTCTCAGTTTGGTTCAACATATTTTTACGGAGAAAAAAAAAATTCTAATTAAATTAGAAAAAATAAAAAAAAAAATAAGTTATAATCATATCGTCATTTTATGTGTAATTTTTTTTATCATTAAATATCTTTAATTTCGTAATGGAAAAATTATGAAAATTACATATTAATAAAATACGTAATATTATGAATCTAACAAGACCCATTTGATATGGAATATATTTTTTTCCTTAAAAATTATCGTACACTTAAGGTCAAAGTTTGGTCAAATCTGACAATCAGATCAAATCAGACCAGATCAGATAAGTTCAGATAAGCAAAAATAAGGTGAACTAAACAAGTAACTGTTTTACGATTCCAAAGTATTTTCGACACTTTATTGGTTTCCAAAGAGCTGTCAAAAATTAATTGATCAT
This sequence comes from Chenopodium quinoa, assembly GCF_001683475.1. Lineage (NCBI taxonomy): Eukaryota > Viridiplantae > Streptophyta > Magnoliopsida > Caryophyllales > Amaranthaceae > Chenopodium > Chenopodium quinoa. The sequence goes on from NW_018743292.1 coordinate 10,867,792, forward strand.
ACTCCCTCTGTCTCTAAATATAGTTCTCATTTGACTTATTTGGGTCAAACTTTGGCCAAAAATTCCCGTTATTTTATAAGATATAATATGTTCATGTGGGATTTTGTTGGATTCATCACATTGTATATATTATTAATATCAAGTTTTTATAATTTTTCCACGTATGAAAATAGAGATATAAACGTTTTAAAACGCTTTTTGGAAACCGTAAAAAGTCAAATAGATACTATATTTAGAGACGGAGGGGTATTAAAATTGGACAAAAATCGAAGTGACATGAAATTTTTACCTGCACACAAGCACACAACTGTACAATTGTACAACACAATCCATATGAACAATGAACACAAGAGGCACATAAATGGTTACTTGCATATAAAGGTAGCGTAAGTTGTGTTTATGTTTGGTCTCGTCCTCATTTCTTATTCATAAAATGTATCAAAAAGTATGTAAAATGTAAGATAATTGTATAATTTGATCAATTTATCAAAATAGGTCGAGTTCGGATTGGTTTTGTGTCAGCTTCGTATTTTCTCTTAGTAATTTGATGTTCATAACGTGCTGGTTCCGGTCGTGTCATGTTAGAGATCGTAAGCTCTAATGCTTGACCCGAATCAATAAAAGATAAATAAACAAGGTGTGTTTCAGAGAAATTCTTAGCTTCAAATAGCTCGGGTCTTCAATTACCCTAATATTGTACGTTGTACTATTAAATTGTCTTTAAATAAATCACATTAGTACCAAATCTCTTGTTCATTACACATTAGTACCAACAAATAAATGTGGCCACACCATACAAAATATACAAGACTGTTTGTTTCTCAGGATAAGGAAGGAAGGATGGGAACAAAGGTGTGTTTGTTTACAAGGATAATACCTCCTTAATATGCACTTTTCGAATATGGAATTTTCATAATTTTTAAATTATGAAAAATTCAACGATAGAAATATCCAAAGACAAGATCTTATTAATTCTAAAATAAGCTACTCCGTATTATCAACTTATTAAAGTTGAATAGAACATAGCATATGAACAAGCTTTGTTGGATCTAGACATATATATGTCCTAAGATCATCTGGTGATAACTGAAGAGAACCAGATATCTTGGTACATATATATGTCCTTGTAGTGCTTGATTAAGTAAAATCTCATGCCTTTTGTGTCCATATATCTGCCCAACAATTGAAATTCACTGCAAGCCACTGGCTGAGGTTATCTGGTTTTCCATTGTGTCAAGTTGTTAGCTATATGCAGGTAACGATAGAAAGAGTACAACAACATAGCCTTAGTCCCAAAATAATTTAATGTCGGCTAACTTGATTAGAACAAGAGTGAGCATTAAAATTTATACTGTATTACAGTGTGCCAAGAAAGAAAGATTTATGCATCACGTAATGATAGAGTAGCAGTAAGTGCTTAAAGTTCTATTAAAAATGCCAAGGAGCAAAAATATAGAAACAAAGTCCAAGGCTTATCAGACCCTCAAGACAATAAGAGCAAATTGATATCAAAAGAACTTCAGAAAAGACCATGAGAAATTGAGAACAACCAGATCAAGAAACCTAATGTAAAGATAAACATAAACAAATTTTGTACCCCCTCCGTTTCTTATTTCTTGCAACAAAGGGGGAGAGCACGGTTCCCAAGTCAAAAATTTTCAGGATAATTATTTAAAAAGCAAGGGCATGTAAATGACGTAATTAAGGAGAGCGGGTGAATAATTAATTAAGCAACCAAAAGTCTAGCACGACCACCGATGAACGCGCACGACACCCAGAACCACCACCAACGAACAACTACCACCCAGAACCACCCAACGAGACCACCCAGAACCACCCGAAACCACCCAAAGAAACCACTTCTACCCGAAACCACCCAGATCTAGAACCCAGGCCACCCACAAACACCACCTAGACCCACACCAACAAACCCACGAAACCACCAAAACCCCTCCTCCAACCCTACGAAACCACCGACACTACCAGATCTAGACCCACCGACACCACAACACCACCAAAACCACCAGATCAAGACCCACGAAACCACCAAAACCACCCAGACCGACGCCACCAAACCCACGAAAACCCCTCCTCCACCCATGCGAAACCAAAAACCACCAAAACCACCGAAGCCACCAAAACCATCGAAACCACAAAAACCCACCAACGACCCACCAGAACCACCCACGACACCACTAAAATCACCGACAAACCACCAAACTCACCAACAACCACATCATAAACCCACTAAAAGTTGGTTTGGAATTTGACTATGAGAGATGATGAAATGAGAGATGAAGGAGAGAGAAAGGTAATGGGCCTAATTATTTGGGTGGGATTTCATAGATAATTAATTTAGATTAGTGTAATAATAGGTTGTAATTATGTGTAATATTATGTGTTTAAAATTTTTAAATAAGAGTATATTGGTCATTTTGACAGAAAAAAGTTTTCAAATAAGGAAAAAAAAGTTTGTTGCAAGTAATGTGAAGCAACCAAAAATGACAAATGTTGCAAGAAATAAGAAATGAAGGAAGTTAAATAAAACATGAACACAAGTACACGACTCATCAAAATCTAGAACAAAGCAAAAATGTATCTCATATCTGGCAGTCCAGTAAAGTCATATTACTGCAGCAAGAATATCGACGAAGGGCGCACACATGCTGTTTAAACATAGAAGGTTAACCAACTATTTTGCTGCTAGGTTGTGTTGGTAGTTTGCTACAATGATGTTGCTCAGCAGGACAAAAGAAAATCTAAGAACATGTTCGTTGAAAAGGACAACTAACCTAGTAGGCTAGTAGGATTTCTTCCTTCTATCTTTCATTGTGGGAAGGGGGAAAGTTGCATTACCAGGTGAACGAAGGGAGCTCCCGGAAGCTGCGTGTAAACAATTACTATTTAGGAATGGAGGGAACTTGCAACAAATTTTACCACTTACCAGTGAATGTTAATCAACTTTTGACAATCCTTCATACCTGGCCTGTTAAAAATAATTACAAAAATAATGTTCGTACCGAGCAAGAAAAAAAATAATGAAGGATTTACACCACATGTTGCCTTCTGTTCACGAGGAATATATACAGATACCAACTCATCAGACTTCAGAAATTTCAAGTACTGCCTACGTATGAACTTGATATACACACTTAGCATTCACATCAGGTTGTAACGTTACCTAAATTTGTACACATCTGGTCTCTTCAAAAGGTCAATAATCTGGCACGACTAGACATTCGAAATACTTTGTAGCTAGTTAGCTGACGGTTAGCAAGATCAGGTTTTTACGAACAAAATAATCATCTGCTCAACTTATCTCCCACAAAAATTTGCCTGCACTGCAATGGAATCACTGTCTCGTGCTGTTCTCTGAGTTTGACTCCTAGCTGTGAATACATAGTAAATCATAGAAATGGTAAGAGGTCTAGCACTGAAACAAAATTGCAGGTGAGAGCTGTAATATAGATGATTGCCTTACCGTTATAAACCAATGTAGGCATGCCAACAAAGTGGCTTCCAGAAACTAACCCACCTGTTCTTGTATCATATGGAACACTTCTTTATTGTAAACGAACGTGCATTGGTCTTTACTTTTATCCTTTCCTCTTCCAACTGTTTAATGCGCAATTCAAGGGAATCCGGGGAATAATGGGAATTGAGCTTGAAGAAGGAAATACAGTTAACTTCTTTGAGGGCAGTTAATTCTGTATCAGAAGCATCATCCTGCAAAAGAGTTCAAATCATGAAAAGAGAAGCACCAAGGGAATGGCAAACTGAATAAAAGAAACTGGAAATTTGATTTATCAATATTTTACACTCCTTCAGACATAAGTCTCCAGACATTTAGATAAGCAGGCCCTTCACTGAATCTCAAGGCCTCGGAAAATTAAGCAAAGTGAATAGCTGTACATTAAATAAATAGAGTAGTAGTCAAAGAGTAAGCCATTCGATCAGGGTAACATTAAATTATACGGCTGGATTTAAGCAACCCATTGCTGCACAAATGCAGTACAAAAGGAAATCTGTATCAGGAACAAAATGGCATAGTACAAGCTCTCTAAAAAGCACATAGTAAAAATCTACCCTGTTATACCAAACATGACTTGAGGAACACACACCTAAATTATGTCTAAATCAATGAGATCATGAAAAATATTATACCACAACCTGCTGGATTTCAATAAAGAAAACCTACTAGACACACAGCATGTATAGCATAAATCTATTAGTGAGTTGTTCCAAGTTTTGCATGAGTAAATAAAAGAACACCTAAAGTTTATTTATTAAATTATAAATATACCTGAGCTGTTCTGCTGCCACTGTTGAGTATCTTCTTAACTCTTGTGTTGATGTTCGCTATATGGGTTCTCAATAGTGGAGCTATTGGGAAATCATCTTCTATATTATGTGCACATACATACCTCAATGCTTCCAGCTGTTTATCTCTCAAAACAAGAGATTGGACAAGATCTGTATAATGAACAAAAGAATTTGATCTCCAGTCAAATAACCCAAGACAAAGTCAATATGAGATAACTTTATTCCAGATACGCAGGAAAAAAATTAATAAACCAGCTAGGGTCAAAGCACAAAAAAGGAAAGCAGCTCATATCAAAACAAAAACACACCTTTTTTTTTTTTTTTTACATAACATACGAAACACACTAATGATAAGGAAGACAAAGAATCATAGATCCTAGAGTTAGAAATTCCCCTGCATTAGCCCCTTCAGCTAAGTTCACTAGTCAGATACACTTGTCTTAACTACTAATTTAATTGGAGATTTGAAGGTACTTCCATGCTACAGAAGATAACATGATAATAAAGAGAGAAGGGTGATAAACCAGTATATTAATTTTTGGTAACACTCATCAATGTGCTTCTCTCTCAGTTCAAGAGCTTGAAGGCCGTCATTCAGTTGCTTCTCTCTCGATTCCAGAGCTTGAAGGCCCTCATTCAGTTGCTTCTCTTTCAGCTCAATTGCCCTGCAAACCTCATTGATCTGCTTCTCTTTCAACTCTAAACTTTGGTAGCGCTCATCTATGTGCTTCTCTTGCAACTCCAAACTTTGGCAACGCTCATCAATGAATTTCGCATTCAACTCCAAAGCCTGACACTGCTCATTAATTTGCTTCTCTTTGGAATCCTGAGTTTGGCAACGCTCATTGATTGACTGCTCCCTTAAATCCAATGCACTTCTACGGCAATGCATCTGCTTCTCTTTTGCATCCACCCCTTGTGAATACTCTTTCATTTTCTTCTTCTCCAGCTTCATCACTCTAAAGCATTCCTCTATTTCCTTCGCTTTCATTTCTAGAACTTCAAGATTTTCATACAACTGCTTCTCTCTGACTTCTGCTGCTTGGCGATGTTTCAGCTCAATCCCCTTGCAACAATCCTCTATTTGCTTTACTTTCTGTTCTAGAGCTTCAACACTATCATTCATTTGCTTCTCTCCCGATTTCACTACCTTCAAGTATTCATGAACTTCTTTCTCTTTTAATTCCAGACATACACGATGCTTCTTCAATTGCTGCTTACTCAACTCCAGAGCTAGTATACCTTCACTCATTTCCTTTTCCTTCAATTCTAAAGCTCGAGTCCGCTCATCGAGCTCCTGCTCTTCCAACTCCAGGCCTTTATGGCTCTCATCTGTCTGCGTCAATTTCATTTCCAGCACTCGAACACCTTCACTCAGTTCCTTTTCTTTCAATTCTACTGCTCGGAAACGTTCATCAACTTCCTTCTCTATCAACTCCAACCCTTTTCGACTCTCAGTAACTAGTTTTTCTTGCAGCTCCAGTTGTCGAAACCTGTCATTCATTTCCTTTTCTTTCAACTCCATTCCTTTACATCTCTCATCAATTTCCTTCTCCTTCGTCTCCAATGCTCGAGCACTCCCACTCATTTCCTTTTCTTTCAGCTTCAATGCTCGAGCATCCTCATTCACTTCCTTCTCTTTCCTGGTCACTGCCCAATAACACTCGTCAACATCCTTCTCTCTCGACTCTAGCTTTCCTCGACGCACCTCGAATTCGCTCTCCTTCACTTCCAATGCTCCACACCTTTCCTGAATTTCCCTCTTCATCACCTCCACCCTTTCACAACTCTCAATCAATTCCTTCTCCTTCAATTTAGGAATATTAAATGTATGAGTTGTGGTTTGAAGATTAATACCCTTGTGATTCTTTATTATTGGTTTTACACATTAACAATAATAAAGTTTAACCTAACTTAACAACTTTAAGGCGAAATTTTTCCAGAATCTGTCACTCCACAGATATTTGCTACTACTTCCATCCTCAGCCCAACTTGTACATGTTTTATCGAGGAGACTCACAAAGGCTTCGTCCCAAGCATCATCCCAAGCCATCTACACCAGGAATTATTCCAAACTTACTTTTAAAAGGTCACCGGTTGAAACACTCATTTATTAAAATATGGACTCATTTAGGAATTATTCCAAACTTACTTTAAAAGGTCACCGGTTGAAGCACTTCGTCTTGGTTTTCGTATTCGTCTTTGTGCTGGGCGTAGCTAGAAAGAGAGGAACAAAATCATTCAAACTGACCAAACCAAAAATCCCATACCAATCAACACTAACTGACCAAACCAAAAATCCCTGCCAATACCAAACCTCCAAATTCAACAACTGCAACTGCAGATTGTCAATTATCAATAACTGCAGATTATCATAGAACAATAGAACAATATTAACAACTACAATCACCACTGCCAATCAATAAGAACATAAAATTTCACTCCTTAAATTTCACCTTAACTTAACTTCTATGTTCATTGTTCCAAACTTGAGTAATTATTGTTCCAGACTTATATGCTTAATGTTCCAGTGTTCTATTCATTGTTCTTAATTGTGCCAGCTTTCATGGAAGTGTTCTATTCATTGTTCCTAATTGTGCCAGTTTGTGACATCCTCAGATTTTGATAAAACCTAAAGCCCTGTCAATAACAACCATTAACAATACGAAACAACAACTGCAGAATAGCTAATTGTCTCTTTCATCAAATTATAATCGAATCTCATATTTGTTTGTCTCTTTCATCAAATTTTAATACTTTTGGAACATTAAGTATGAATTTGGAACAAACAATAGGTTTATACTTTTGGAACATAGGTTTATACTTTTGGAACATTAAGTATGAGTTTGGAACAATAGGTTTATACTTTTGGAACATTAAGTTGTTAACTCTTACTGATCATTATCAAAAATGATCCTAACTTCAACACTAATTACGCCTAACTTAACTCTTACTGATCATTATCAAAAATGATCCTATATTCATTGTTCCAAACCTCATACTTACTGTTCCATACTTATATACGTAATGTTCCAAATCTTTGTACTTATTGTTCCAGTGTTCTATCATTGTTCCTAATTGTGCAAGCTTTCATGGCAGAGCTTGATGAAACCAGAAGCCCTACAGGATGAAGCTCTTACTGATCATTATCAAAAATGATCCTAACTTCAACACTAATTACGCCTAACTTAACTCTTACTGATCATTATCAAAAATGATCCTATATTCATTGTTCCAAACTTGAGCACTTACTGTTCCATACTTATTTACGTAATGTTCCAAATCTTTGTACTTATTGTTCCAGTGTTCAGCAACACAAACAGGCAAGACATAGTATAACAATTATCAGCAAACAACCAACATACCAAACCTCCAAATTATCACCAGCCAAAAAAACAAAAAAAAAAAAAAAAAAAAAAAAAAAAAAAAAAAAACAATACAATTATCAGCAACACAAACAGGCAAGACATAGTATAACAATTATCAGCAAACAACCAACATACCAAACCTCCAAATTATCACCAGCCAAAAAAACAAAAAAAAAAAAATCAACGACAACAATGAAATGCCATTACACAATTCATAAACAAAAATGCAGATTACAAAAATTCAACAACAACCAATCAATAACAAAAACTTTCAAAAATTACCATTAATGTGACCTCTTCGTCTTCGTGTTCTCTCCTCCTTTTCCCACTTAAAGTGCTTATAAATTTGCTGTCAGCAGGCATTTTGGTATGGTATCAAATCAAATCTTTTGGCCAAAAGTAAAAAATTTGCCTCAAAACAATGAAATTTTGCAGGTAGGCTTTGAAGAAAAATGACCGACAGAGGAGTTATTGAAGGTAGGCTTTGCAGACTGAAGCTATGACATGCATTGAATCATCAAATCAACTTAATCAACTTTATTTCCTGCCGGGTACGGTTGGGTATGGTTATTGGGTATTTTTTTTGTGAGTACGGTTATTGGGTTTATAAATAAAGTTGAAACCAACCCTAGATCCGAGTTAACCCGAGTGTTTGAGATCCAAACCCAAACATGAACCCGAATATAACTCGTAAAATATAACTCGTAAAATATTGACTTGAACCGAACCCGACCTGAACCGTTATTGACCCAAACCCGTTTTAACCCGTCAAAATCCCAATTTAACCCGACCTATTCCTAACCCGACCCGAATTTAACTTGACCTATTACTAACCCGACCCGAATTTAACCCGACCTATTACTAACCCTATTACATTTTTTTTCTCTAATTCTATGAGTTATTTTCCTATTTAAGCTTATTCAAATATTTTCAATAAAATTCTCTATTATCAAATGTATTACAATGTATGTGTCTCAAAAAAACTGTTAACAAACACTAATCATTATAGGGGTGGGACTTCGGTCTTGCAGTTCGGTTTGACCTCAGTTTGAAACGGTTTCGGTTTGAAACGGTTCGGGTTAAAACGGTTTCATTTAGACGGCGGGTCGGTTCAGTTCGGTTTTGATTAGTCACAGGTCGGTTCGGTTTCGGTTTATTTTTGTACGATTTAAATTTGGTTCGGGTCATAAACGGTTCGGTTTATAAACAGTTCGGGTCATAATCAGATCGGTTAGAAACGGGTCACTTCAGGGGCGGATTTACTCGGGTCAATGCCGGTTCGGTTTTTAAACGGTTCGGTTAATAATCGGGTCGGTTTGAAACAGGTCGGTTCAGGGGCGGGTTTACCCGGGTCAATGCCTGTTCGGTTTATAAACGGTTCGGGTCATGATCTGACCGGTTTGAAACGGATCGGTTCAGAGGCGGTTTTACCGGGTCAACGTCGGTCCGGGTTCATATCGGTTCTGGTCATGAACGGATTATTTTGAAATGGGTCGGTTCAGGGGCGGGTTTACACGGGTTGTATGCTAGTTTGATTCATATCGGTTCGGTTTATACTCGGTTTGGTGCTAAAATCGTTCGGGTTAGTTTGGTAATCGGTTAAATTGGATCGTGTTGAAATCGAGTTCTAAAAAGTGGTTTTGACCAGTTAGCGCGTTTTGTTTTATATCAAGTTGGGACTAGTATTTCCATTTCATTAGCGGGTCGGCATAGGTTAGTGAAAAAAAATAATGGATCGAGTAGAAATTGGGTTTTAAGAGATTTTTGACCGGTTAGCTATTTTCGTTTTATATAAAGTTGGGACTTCGTCACTTTATTTTCAGACATTAGATTATATACAATTACACAAATCTTCATTTATTCAATTATTCTATATCATGTTAATATGTTATGTTTCAAGTTTGGTTATACTCTTGTTGTTGTTTATTCGATATTATCATATTAGTCTATTACAAATTTATAATGTATTAATGTATTATTGTTTCATTATTAAATATATATTATTAGGTTATCAGCTTCTTGTTGGATTGTTTTAGATATCGTGTCATGACCATGTTTTGATGAGTTGCTACTTTGAATACGATAAATCGATTCAGATATCAGATTATATAGAATTACAGAAATTCTCATTCATTCTATATCATGTTAATGTGTTATGTTTCAAATTTGGTTATAGTCTTGTTGTTGTTTATTAAATATTAGTCTATTACAAATTTATAAGGTATTAATGTATTATTGTTTCATTATCAAATATTATCAGGCTATCAGCTTCTTGTTTTAATTGTTTTAAAGATCGCGTCATAACCATGATTTGATGAATTGGTACTTTGAATGCGATAAATCGATAATTGATATTGTAATAAACTAATAATTTAATGTTACGGAACTATATTTGGATGTTTAATTAAAATCACGATTATTCAATTTCCCATTAGTCTAATAAAGTAATAATTGACAATTGTTTGTAACTATTCCATAATTTTGGTGTTAAAGTTATATTGCTGAATTACTTTGTTGTCTTACCCTCTCTAATCACCTTTTAAGATTACGTGCCTACAAGGCTGCAACATATATATGTTGCAACTTGCAAGTTAAAGAAAACGGGTGGGGAAGTAGAAGTATTCAATTAGATCGATCATCAACTGTTTTAAGTTTTAATAATCAGATACATTTATCGATTATCTATACATACCAATGATACCAATCGTACCATACATTATTATTTATTACATATACTGATATACATATAACTAATATACATTAAATATGTCATATTGAATCAATTCCAATTTCCAAACATTTGTGTTTCTTACAATTTATAAGTTACATAAAGTTAAGAGTACAGTAGTGTTTTTATTAGTACGTAGCTATGAATAAAAAAAAAACATACTATCCAAATCCATTATCCCATGATCCGTGTCACCGTATTATATTAAATATCAGCCATTGATTTGCATGTCATCTAATGGCCTATCATCGCACACATTCCAATTCACGATCCGTGTGTTTTCTTTTCCACCAATCACATCACTCTTACCATCGTCTCTTTAGTACTCTTTTTGATTTCTCTCTCGTTTTCTTAATCCTCTTCTGTAATATTATCAATTTTTTGAAGCCATGGCTGCTAATATGCTCACTGCTCTCTCGTTTTCTCTCTCATCTCCTCTTCCTTCTTCCTTTCTTCTTCTTCCTTCTTCTCCCTTCTTCCGGCTATGTTCTCCTTTCTTCCATCTCGTTTCTCCGTCTCCATCCACCGGCACCACGCACGACGGTTTTTATGGTCAAATTCGACCACGAAACTCTAAATTTGGCCTTTTAAAACCAAATTCGAGGCCCATACATTTTTTTGCACTACTGTGTGCTGGGTATTGTTCCACTTTAATATACATTTTAAGAGGCCAAACAATCATACAAAAACCGTTGGGTATTGTTCAATAATAAAGATTAAACATATATATATTAAAGCATATTGGATCTAATAATAAAGATTAAATCCCAACAAAAATCATCACGGTGCAACAGCATTTGTACAATGATAGGATCATTGATGCTAATTTATAAAAACTAAATCGTTATTACAACCTACTTCAAGCCTTCTTGGTACCAAAACCTATACTTTGTGCATTTATTAGATCAATTAGACACTGTGATAACTGAAAGCTATATCACTATAAACAAGACTATGATAACTTGTACTCTCACTTGTACAAGTTAACCCAGCCTTCCCACCACCAAGCTATATACAGTCTGACAATTAAAATCTAACCTTATTGAAGAACCCTAAAAACCTGACATAAATTGAGTATAAATTGAGAATTTAGTTTTACATTACCTTGTATATAATCTATCTTGTAATCTCAATGGAGAATTTTTAGTTTTACATAATTTAGTTTTACATTACCTTGTATATAATCTATCTTGTATCTCAATGGAGGATTTAACTTGTATAATCTATCTTGTATTTCACTGGTAAACCTACCTAAAGAATCAAATTTAACTTTGTGCGTGATGGATACTCTAGTGGCGGGACTCTAACAGAATCTTCCCCAAGAAGCTTCACAAAAATAGATCAAAGTAGTGTGCAAGAGACGCTTCTTCTAGTACCGACGTACAACACTGTATTTCTAGAGCTTGAGATTGAGCAACAAGCATAAACAAGTATTAACAGCTTTGGCAGGCGACTCCTCAGTGGATACTTTACGGTATTTACGGTGAAGATGAAGCCCTTGATGTAGCATACAAGTTGTTAAAATTTGAGCAAGATCGGAACACGGATGAGCTTCGATTGGAAAGACCACATCAAAAGTCAAATAAAGAAGCTTCTCTAATAAGTATTAACAGCTTTGGCAGGCGACTCCTCAGTGGATACTTTCTTGGAGGCCGAAATTTTGGCATTCCATGAATTGTTGTTCAGGCTATATACTTTCGCTTCGTTAATGAAAATCCTGTCATTTTTATGCTTTTGAACCATCCAAAGTATCTTATAATCGTCATTTTCTCCGTCGTACCCAAACCCAAACCACACAAAACTAACAATGTAGTCCGCAGAAACTTCAGCTTACAACGAGACTTAGTAAGAGGATTTCGAAAAAAACGCCATAACAGGAGCCAAATAAGTCTCCACACCCTTTGAAACCCCATAAACTCAACTTGTTTGGCTCCTGTAATGGCGTTGTTTGCCTCTCCGATGTTTCGAAAAATGGTGTTGTCCTGTTCAATCCTCTTACTAAGTCTCATCGAAAGCTGAAGTTTCTGCGGACTACATTGTTAGTTTTGTGTGGTTTGGGTTCGGGTACGACGGAGAAAATGACGATTATAAGATACTTTGGATGGTTCAAAAGCATAAAAATGACAGGATTTTCATTAACGAAGCGAAAGTATATAGCCTGAATTAAGGGGGTGGGGTGGGGTAAGAAAATTCATGGAAATGTGTGCAAGGTATACCACAGCAATTCATGGAAATGTGTGCAAGGTATACCATATTATCTACTTCTATAAAGATCTCCATGGTGTGCTTGTTAATGGAGTTTTACATTTTATAGTTACTAAAGAGTTGGATTTTCAATTGATTGCTTGTTTTGATCTTCGAACTGAAATGTTTTCTAAAGCTCGGCCAAGGAAGAACAAATTGAAGTAAACAAATTTCTAAAGCTATATTACTAGCATTTCCCTTTTGCCTGATCTTTGTTATGAGTTTTACACACGATATTGATTGCTTGTTTTGATCTTCGAACTCATACACTTAATGTTAGATTATAAGGCTCAACAACTGCAACTGCAGATATCACCACTGCAAGGAGCTTACTGAACTTCACCTTAACTTTTAACTTAACTTAACTTCACCTTAAATTTCACCTTAACTTAACTTCTATATTCATTGTTCCAAACTTGAGTAAACATAAAATTTCACCTTAACTTAACAGATATATTCATTGTTCCAAACTTGAGTATGGACCAGAAGCCCTGGCAAAAGCCCTGGCATACTAACACAAACAGGCAAGACATAGTATAACAATTATCAGCAAACAACCAAAAAAAAAACAATCAACGACAACAATGAAATGCCATTACACAATTCATCAACAACTGCAGATTTAACAATGCTTAAATGATGAGCCAGGAATACTTAAATCATGAGCCAGGATGAAGAGGTAAGCTTGTTGTTCATTAAAAATGCCTCACCAGCCAACAAAAAAAAAAAAAAAAAAAAAAAAAAAAACGACAACAATGAAATGCCATTACACAATTCATCAACTAATGCAGGCAAAAACAAAAATTCAACAACCAATCAATAACAAAAAAATTCAAAAATTCACCTCGGATGTGACCTCTTCGTCTTCGTGTTCTCTCCTTTTCCCAAAAATTTCAAAAGTGTTTATAAATTTGCTGTCAGCAGGCATTTTGGTATGGTATGCCAAAGAAAAAAATTTGCCTCAAAACAATCAAAATTCGCAGGTAGGCTTTGAAGAAAAATGACCGACAGAGGAGTTATTGAAGGTAGAATCAAATCTTTTGGCCAAAGAAAAAAATTTGCCTCAAAACAATCAAAATTAGGCTTTTCAGAAAAATGACCGAGAAAGGAGTTATTGAAGGTAGGCTTTGAAGACTGAAGCTATGACATGCATTGAATCATCAAATCAACTTTATTTTCCTGCCGGGTACGGTCATTGGGTTTCATTTAAAATTAACGGTTATCCGATCTGATAATACTAGTTTTACTTATCGATCTGATTACTTATTATTATTGTCAAATTATTGTCAAATGATTTACTTATTGTTTTATTGTTATAACACATTTACTTTTTTATTGGAAGTGTAAAAAGTTTTATAGAGAAACAAAGAATAAATCCCAGTCAAAGATAGCTGTTTTTTGTCTATAACCCCAATTGTGCTTCTTTCCCAATTCATCAGATTCTACTCGGTAAGACAAGGTAATCGTCTTAATATTAACGTATGCTACTGTCCACCGCCTCCAGTATTTTCTTTGAATTAACGGTGCTTCTGTCCACCCCCGCCGTCACCCCAGACCCACCCTAACACTACCCCCCACCCACCACCGTTACCGTAACCCACCCCCACCCCACCACCGTTACCGTAACCCACCCCCACCCCACCGTCACCCCAGACCCACCCTAACACTACCCCCACCCACCACCGTTACTGTAACCCACCCCCACCCCACCACCGTTACCGTAACCCACCCCCACCCCACCAACGTCAACCCAGACCCACCCTAACACCACCCCCGCACCCACCATAATTACCGTAACCCACCCCACCCCACCCCACCACCCACCGTAACGTACCGTACCCCACCCCACCCCATGAATTGATAATATGGTATACCTACCACCATCACCGTAACGTACCCCACCCCACCCCCTTAACAAACCCTACCCCACCCCACCCACCACCGTCACTGTTTAAAAAAAAAAAAAAAAAAAAAAAAAAAAAAAAAAAAAAAAAAACCAGACCCAACCCCAACCACTCGAAAAAAAACCCAAACCCACCGTAACCCCACCCCACCTACCCCCACGAAACCCAACATCCTCGAAACCCCCCAACTCACTCTAATTGCTCACCCACCATAAAACTCCCTCCCTCCCTCGAAAAATCCTCCCTCCCCACCCACCCGAACCCAGTCTAACCGTCGCCGCACCCACCCTAACTCGGCCCCCTCCGTTGCCCACATATTTAAAAAATCATGAAGACTAAACGAAATAGAGACATGAAAAAAAGATGATAAAATTGGCAAAAAAGAGACATTTACTAAGACGTGATGTTTATTACATTGGCAAAAAAGATCGGAGGAATATTGACAAACAATGCAATGGTTGGATTGGAATGTTTGAACAGAGGCTAGTAAATTAGCATCAATGATCCTATTGTACAAATGTTGTTGCACCGTATAGGTTTTGGTAGTGATCAATGAACAGAGGCTAGTAAATTAGCATCAATGATCTAATGAATGCACAAAGTATAGGTTTTGGTACCAAGAAGGCTTGAAGTAGGTTGTAAAAACGATTTAGTTTTTATAAATTAGCATCAATGATCCTATCATTGTATAAGATGATGCTCGTGTTAACAAGACTGCACAAAGGGTTGAGATCATTGATAGTGATTAAGAATTGTGATGGTTTTGGTACCAAGAAGGCTTGAAGTAGGTTGTAAAAACGATTTATATACTCTGATTCTGCTAAATCGCTGACCTTAACATCCTTAAGACATTCCAAAGTGAACAAATTATTAACGTTGAATAACACATACACAATCAACCAATAATATATTTTACTTGCTATTACTCTTTAAAGTTGTGAACAAGTATAAAAAAAAATAGGCAGGAACAATAGGCATGATTTTCCAAGAGCTACTCTTCATGGAGCTGCCGACCCACTACTGGTACTCTTTTTTGCAAATGGAAAACGTGGGACAATTTCAGGATCCTGATCGGCGTCAGGATGCTACAACAACAACAGCATGCTCAGGCCGCCAAAGGATGACAAGATCAAAATTTAACACATGTTCCAAACATTTACACCAAATGTTCCAAACTTGTATACCAAATGTTCCAAATCTGAATTTGTTCAATATAAAAGTTCAATAAGTTTTATGTCAAATGTTACCCTATTCTTTCATATAACTTTAAGAAAATAAAGATTGTGAAGGTTAGAGTAGGGAAGGAAAATCCCAATGATGTTTCTTACATGATAAAGAGAGATTTTGCATTAGGAAGCAGAAGACCAACTCAATGAGTGGCAAAGGGCAAAGGGCAAAGAAAAGGTCCCTGCTGCTAAGGCCAGGAAGCAGAAGACCAACTCAATGAGTAGGAATAATTTTTGTGAATAATGAAGATGAGATGGCTTTGTGTGATAGAAGCATCCATAAATGGTATGATTCTATCTTTTTGTTGATAAATGCGACTTGTTAAATTTCCATTCAAATAGCTAATTGTCTCTTTCATCAAATTTTAATCTGATCTCATAACAAATTTTAATCGTCCACCTCTGTCGTCATTCTCTCTGTTAGAACGAGAAGTGTTAATCACATTTACATTGGTGTAAAAACTCTTTGGCTACCATTAAAAGTTTCAAATTTCACTTCAATATGGGTCAATTTAGGGTCAATTTGGGTCAAATTTGGGTCAATTATTTGGCTAATATTATAAGTTAATCACATTAATAAACTTCTGCCATATAACATTAACAATAATAAAGTTTAATCTAAACTTCTGCCAAAGTGATTTTTATACAATAAAACACAAGCAATCCCTAAAAGAAAGCGAGAGAAATAGGTTTTTATACAATAAAGCACAAGCAATCCCTAAAACCATACCCTAAAAGAATAAAATTTTGGAACAATATGGTATTAAGTTTGGAACAATAAAGTATTACGTTTGGAACAATACGGTATTAAGTTTAGAACAATACAGTATTACGTTTTAGACTGACAAATTTAATGGCATATTCGTAAATAATGTTGCGGTTTAAATAATGTTGCGGTTTAAATAATGTAGCATTTTCGTCCCTTTGAATTTATTTGAATTCTATTTCTTCAATAATCGCATTTTCGTCGCATTTTCAATTTTCCATGGATTCTTCCAGAATTGCTCCACCAACAAAAAAGTCTGTTGTTTCCAAATTTAAGTAAGTCACAATTTCATTAATCATTTTCAATTTTCCAATGGATTCTTCCAGAATTGTTTTGAATTAATCATTTTGTTGTATACAGGGAAAGGATTGAAAAGGAGGCAAGAGAACAAATTCACAACGAGTAAGTAATGTTTCAAGCTAATACGTTGTTCCTAACTTAAATGCTCCTAACTTAAATGCTCATTGGTCATAAAACATAATTGAACTATTGGAGTAAGTAATGTTTCAAGCTAATACACGTAATGTTCTAATTTTTATATCCTATTGTTCAATATAGGGTTTATAGGGTTCTTCGAAGTTGGATAATTGAACTATTGGAGTCTAGTTTGATAATTGAGTCAATAAGGTTAGATTTTGACAATCTAGTGTTATTATCGAATGGTGGTGGTGGTGGGAAGGGGCAAGTGCCGCTGGGCAATTCAACACATTAGGCTTAGAAATCCATTTATATGCCTATTGTTCCTGCCTAATATTCTTAATTTATACGCCTAATGTTACTAATTCATATTCCTATTTTAATGCCTATTGTTCCTTCTTAATGTTCACCGCAACATTATTTACGGATATGCCATTAATATAGTTCAAAATTGTCAGTCTGGAATTTTGACAATCTAGTGTGGTGGTGGGAAGGGGAAAGTGTGGTGGGAAGGGGAAAGTGGTGGTGGGAAGGCTGGGCAATTCAGCACATTAGGCTTAGAAATCCATTTATATTCCTAATTTATACGCCTAATGTTCCTAATTGTAATTCCTATTGTTGTTCTTAATTTATTGCATATAATTTTTGCAAAAAAAAAAAATAAAAAAAAAATAAAAAATTATTTCATATAATTAATGATCAGCCTAATATTCCTAATTTATATAACTAATATTCCTAATTTATATTCCTATTGTTCCTGCAGTGAAAAAAAGCAGAAGCAGAAGCAGATGAGAGAACACAAAGCATTGAGACAGAGACACACCGCCTAGAGGTTTATAAATAAGGTTTTAAAAGACCTTCCGCCTCAACATAAGGATGCTATCAATGATTTGGGGTTTGGTGGATTCCTTCACTTAAGTTTAGATGCTCACAATGGCAGTTTTTCTGAAGAATTGGTCAATAGCTTTGACCCCGATAGAACATCTTTGAAACTCTTCAATGGCATTGAGATACTAATAACTGAAGAGGATGTTCATGTAGTCTACGGCCTGCCCCAAGGTTCAGTCATAATTAAAGAGCTAAGAACAAATTTTAATTTTGATAAAAAGGACTCTGAGGTCTCTGATGAAGAGAGAAAAGAGAGAGAAGACAACTCACTGTTTTTAAGGCAATGGAGGAGTCAGTTTGGGCTTGACACTGGAAGTCCAACTTTCGGTGTCCTTGTAAATCACTTAGAAGAACAAAAAAAACAAGATGTGTCCACCGAGTTTTTACTAAATTTCATTGCAGCTGCGATTAATTGTTGTGTAATGTCAACAGATAACACATCTGTTAATTTCAAATTTTTATGTAGTTGTTAGGATATCAGCAAAGTGAGCAAACTTGATTGGTGTTTGTTCACAAAACAAAGCATGACTGAAGCAGTCAGAAAATGGAAAAAGGGATCATCATATTTCACTGGTCCACTACCTTTCATGATGGTAACTACTTCACTCCTCTACCTATTGTTTAATTGTTCTACTCATTGTTTATCTTTTCTACTCATTGTTCCTAATTTTGTTCCTAACTTAAATGCTCATTACATAACTTAAATGCTCACTCATTGTTTACCTTTTCTACTCATTGTTATCTTTTCTACTCATTGTTCCTAATTTACAACAATATTGTTCTTTCTTATATTGCTTAAAATCAGATTGTCTATTTTGATAGACTTAAAAGAGGAGATGCTAATCCTCCAAGGCAAATTCCCCTAACCTCTGTTTGGAATAAAGACATGATTCAATCAAGGATGAAGATTGAACTAGAACGAGGTTATGGTCGAGGAATTGTTCTTGACAGAATTCCGATACCGGAAAAGACAGAGATTGAGAATACACCAACTGCATCCTCAGAAACACGGGTAAATTACTGTTTCATTTCTTAATGTTCCAAAATCTATATACTGAATACTTAATGTTCTAAACATAAATGCTTAATGTTCCAAAGATAAATTCTTATTGTTCTTATTGTTTCTTCCTTATATTCCTAACACATACCTATTATTCAACACGGTTGTTCATATTTCTTCTTTATAATTGAACTTTTACACTCCTTTCTCCTGTTTATTGAAGGATTACTTTGCCAAGTTTTCAACAATGGCAGCAACGCTGGTAAAAGATGTGTCTGATGTGTATGCTTTCATTAACAAGTTTGAAGATGTAGAAATACAAAAAGAATTGGAGACCATAATTGTTTACAAGATTATCAAATACCAGGAACATCTTTTTTATGAGTCAGCGTTCATGGCAGAGCTTAATGAAGAATTATCAGAGATACAATCAAAGATACAAGCCAAGAACAATCAACTCCACAATGAAGTAACTCCACTTCAACTTCACAATGAAGTAACTCACAGCTTCAACTTTACAGCTTCAACACTCCATGCTTCACAACTTTATTTTCCTTCCCCTTCCTAGAATGAAGGTGGTGGGAAGAACCTGCATCCTTTCCAGAATGAAGAAAACCAAAACAAAAAAAAATCTCCTTCCCAAAACAAAAAAAAAACGAAAAAAAAGGAGGTGATAGAACCAAGAAAGAGAGAAAAAAGGATCCCTCAAAATCTCCCACGACACCTACGTTCACCATTCTTGACAAATAATGAACAGATTGTATTTGAGACAATAAAAAAAAATATGAAAGAATGGTTGTTGAGTATGCATTTGCTACTGGACCATCTGCTACTGGACCTGGATCATCATCTTCAGTGTAAGTTATATCAGTTGTTCCTAATTTATATCAATGCCTAACTTATATATTTCCTAACTTTAATTGTTGTTGTATGTGCTGCATAATAAAGTGAGGAGCTATACCGAGATCCATTAAACTACATCAACAGGCAGGACATGAAATCACTGCAAGATAACAATCTTGTTTTGAACAACATCATTAACTCCTATGCATATATACTCAACATGGCAAACAAGAGAAGAAGACCTGGTGCAAGAGATAGATTTTTTTGCACTACTGAGTGCTGGGTATTGTTCCAAACTCATACATTTAATAGTCCTAACTTATTAACTTAATGTTCCTAACTCATACACTTAATGTTACTAATGTCTTGTCATTTCAATACTTTCAATACCGAAGGAAATACTATGCGGCGAGTCTTACTTCAAGAAATAAAAAAACACTTATGATGAAAGATATATAGCATTCAAGGCCCGTTTCAGTGAAGAAATGGAAACCTTTCAGATTACTACCTTTCATAAAGTTGATTTGGTAAATACTTTCAGATTACTTCCTTTACTATTTCATTTTATATATTTTACAATACATTAACAACACTTTTTGTTTCCAATATAGGTGTTCTTCCCAGTAGCTGTGTTTGAGCATTTTATCCTGTTTTGCATCAACTTTACGGAGAAGAAACTAGAGGTGATTGACAACAGAGAGCTGGGGAGTGGAGTTTCATTTCAAAACAAGTATAACGACTTCCCAGAAACAATTGTAAGAACTCTGTAAAACACTAAATTATTATTGTTCTTAAAAATTGTCCTAATGTTCATGTAACTAACTTTACTTTTTGTATTGAAGTTGAAGGCATTTGCTCAGTTTCTAAATGAAACACAAGCAGGCAATGGAGATTCAGTAAAAGAATTCAAAATAGTAACCAAACTAATACCATGGAGGAACAATGATAATATCAACGACTGTGGAGTGTATGCCCTGAAATACATGGAATCATATGAAGGGCAAGATGACTCACTTTGGGAAATAGGAATAGGCAAAGATGATGTAAGTTCCTTACAATAAATTAACAAAACATTTTAATTGTTCCTGATTGTTTTACTTAACATATACTGAATGTTTGTTGCAGCCTTTGCAGCGTGCTAAAATTGCAGAACTGAGGGTAGAATTCTGTGGGAAGATCTTGATGAGCAATGAAAACACGATCAAGAAAGAGCTAATAGACAAAGCAAAACAGACGCGCATTTATGATAATTAGTGTTTTACATTTAGTTTTACATTACCTTGTTTCTATCTTAAACTCTTTAGTTTGCTAATTCATTTCTATGTTTTTTTATATGCATGCTTACTTTTGTGTAAGATAATTTTGTCTGATAATTTTGTGCAGCTTACTTGTATAAGATCTAATTAGCAATTGCTGGTAGCACTTTCGTAAATATAACCAGATAATTTTGTCTGAACTGGAACAATAAAAGTACAAAGGTTTGGAACTGATAAGGAGTCAACGATGTTGTCAGTTGTTGTAACTGATCTTCCAGATGCTGGAGGAGGTTGGGGCTCTGTTTGTATTGTTCTCTGTTTGTGTTGTTAATGCCCTTCCCATGACTTCATCAAGCTCTGCCATGAAAGCTCAGCTCATCCTGTGTAATACTGCCAGGCTCTGCCATGAAAGCCAACATTGGGCAGCTTACTTCTCCTTCTCCAGCAGTTCAGAAGACTCCTCAATCTCCAACAAACCAGCCAACTCCAGCAGTCCATAAGACTCCTCCAGCAGTCCAGAAGACTCCTCAATCTCCAGCAAACCAGCCAACTTCTCCACCAGTCCATAAGACTCCTCCAGCACCATAAGACTCCTCCAGCAGTCCATACTTCAACAGTCCTGACTTATATATCAGTGAAAAAATGGTTGTTGAGTATGCATTCGCTACTGGACCATCTGTAGTGTAAGTTTGTTGTTAATAACTTATATATCAGTTGTTCCTAATTTATATCAATGCCTAACTTATATATTTCCTAACTTTAATTGTTGTTTTTTGTGAGAACTTTAATTGTTGTTTTTTGTGAGTGGTGAAGTTGGTATCCGGTGAAAAAATGGTTGTTGAGTATGCATTCGCTACAGTCGATGAAAAAATGGTTGTTGAAAAAATTGATCTATTTTCATCTCGGACCGTGACAGTTGATGAAAGATATATAGCATTCAAGGCCCGTTTCAGTGAGATCACTACCTTTGATAAACTCTGAGATTACTTCCTTTATTATTTCCTTTATTATTTCATTTTATATATTGTAATAGGTATTCTTCCCAGTACCTGCATATAATCATTACTACCTGTTTTGCATCAACTTTATGGAGAAAAAACTAGAGGTGATTGACAACAGAAAGCTGCCAAAGGGGAGTTTCATTTAAAAGCAAGTATGAGGACTTCCCACAAACATTTGTAAGAACTCTGTAAAACTAAATTCTAATTGTTCTTAAAACTTGTTCAAACTCCTAATGTCCATGTAACTAACTTTACTTTTTGTATTGAAGTTGAAGGCATTTGCACAATTCCTAAATGAAACCCAAGTAGGCAATACTGTTGAAGGCATTTGCACAATTCCTAACAAGCAGGAAATTATGTAAGTTCCTTAATCCAGATCTTCATATGCCTAATGTTCCTAATTTATATGCCTAATGTTCCTAATTAATATGCCTAATGTTCCTAATTTATATCCTCTTCCATTTTTTTTCCCTCGACTAGAGAAGCTTCTTTATTTGAATTTTGATGTGCTCTTTCCTTAGTGCTCTAAATTAGACCAAAGCATAAATCAATGAATCATATACTCCAATTAAGTTAAAGGCATTTGACTTATTTGAGCATTTGACTTTTTTTTTTCTTTTTGTTTCCTGTTTTCCTCAAGACTTGGAAGTTAGAACGCAATTACCTCATTCCCCCAAATTGCAAAACCCTAACTTCTTCCTCATCCTCTTCCCGTCTTCCGGAGTTCCGGCTGTCCCTCTGTGCTCTTTGTCGGTCGTCTGTCCGCAGCGGCGATGACGACCTTGAAAGTAAGTGAATTTGGGGATTTTTTTTGCTAATGTAATTTACTTCTCAATTTGGGGATTTTTTAGTGGAGGTCGAGCATTACAGGATGCATTTAAATTTGGGGATTTTTTATGCTATTTCGTTTAATTGACTGTAAATCTTTAATTACGATAATCTTTATTTTTCATGCTATTTCGTTTAATTGACTGTAAATCTTCCTAACTATTATTGGAACAATACGGTATTACGTTTTGAACAATTGATATAAAATTTTGGAACAATACATATAAAAGTTTGGAACAATACGTATAAAGTTATGAACAATGAGCATTTTGTTAGAAGCATTACTTATATGTTAGGAACATGTTATGAACAATGAGCATATATTTGTTTTTTTTAACATGTTATGAACAATGAGCATACATTTGTTTTTTTTAACATGTTATGAACAATGAGCATATATTCGTTTAATCAAATTGTTTCCTTGTAAGCCTATAGTCTAATTGCGATTAAACTTCTTCTTTAAGAAAGTTCGATAAGGTGATCTATTTGTCTCAATCTTTCTATACATTGCTTGTAAGTTTGACATGCCAAAGTAAGAAAGACATAACAGATCTTTCTATACATTGCTTGTAAGTTTGACATGCCAAAGTATAGAAAGAAAGACATAACAGATATTAATTGCCTCTCGATTGAACCAACAATAATAACTATTTTCTACCAAAGAAGTACTGAAGGACATCATGATGAAGTAAGTTGTTGAAATTTGTTCATCATGAACAGAACATCCTCTGGCAGTATTGGATCTCTTTTCCTTTTGAGAGTACAACCGTGAACCGACAAATATTAAGTGCTAGCCACAAACTGAGGCCTATTGTCCGACATTGTAGAAGTTAGGAGGTTGATCATAATAACCCCAACTAAGGCCTATTGTCTTCCACCTGATGTCGAACTTTCCAATCGAGTTCTTAGGCATTACAAAGATGAAGGAATAAGAATGTTGAATGCCAATGTCCTTTCCTACCATGCCAATGTGAAGATGCTTACATCGAATAGCATTTTCTTCCAACCAGTTGAGGGATCGTTCTGCTTGGTTCTTTTTCGAAGACAAGAGGGACAAGAGGCTACCTCTGAATATTTTCACCGGTAGCCTCTTGTCCCTCTTGTCTTCGGCAAAGAACCAAGCAGAACGATTTGGAAGAAAATGCTAAGGTGTACATCCTCCCACGCAGGTAAAATCCAATCCTCTTGAAAATTAATGTCCTTTAAGGATATGTATTCGATGTAAGCATCTTCACAATAGGTGGAGCATAGTAGGAAAGGACACTGTCATTCAACATTCATGCAAGAAAGCGATAAGTTTTGTACTCTCAAAAGGAAAAGAGATCCAATACTCCCAAGAGGATGTTCTGTTCATACTGATGAAGATAAATTTTGATCAGGATCCTGAAATTGTCCCACGTTTTCCACTTGCAAAGAAGAAGACCAGTAGTGGGTCGAGTAGCTCCATGAAGAGACTGCTCTTACAATGCCTCTCGAGTGATAACACTAATGATGTGCAATAATGAAGATGAGATGAGATTATGAAGATGAGATGCAGATTCCCAGCCAATCAAGTCGAGCAAAGGGCAAAGGGCAAAGGGCAAAGAAAAGCTCCCTGCTGTTAGGCATTTGTTACAACAATTTCCGACATTAAAAGCCATCAAAAGCCACATCGGTATCAAGGTCACTATTTGTCGGTTCAGAAACCCAGGTACTTCAACAACTGTGTGCCTCGGTTGAAACTTATTCATACTTGGACTAAGATAAATTTTTGTTAGATAAATTTTTTGGCGGCCAGAAATGCTGAGCATGCTGTTGTTGTTGTAGCATCCTGAGGTCGATCAGGATCCTGAAATTGTCTCACGCTTTCCACTTTCAAAGAAGAGGACCTACTGTCGAGCAGCTCCATAATATTCTGATGGTTGGGCTTTAGGTAAGTCTTTGGGTGGGTCAAATGGGTGAATAGTGTTTATAAGTTAATCACATTTACATCGGTGTAAAAACTCTTTGGCTAATATTAAAAGTTTGATAATGTCTTAATGATTTTATGCACTTATTATTTGGGTCGATTATTTAGTATGTAGGATTAATAAGAGTACCACATCTCTTTACTAAGAGTTCTTTAAAAACTTAGATATTTCCTAAATCAGTGAGTCCTCCCATTGCTTGTACTTGGGTCTCCGCTTGGACTTGGGTCTGTAAGGAGATTGTGAGAAATGGACTTTAGGTGGTCTGTAAGGAGAAGAAATAATGAGAGAGCAACCATTGGTAGCCACTTTATACGTATTGTTTCAAAATTTTATACCAAATGTTCCAAACTCATACACCTGTTGTTCATAACTAATAGCTCAATGTTCCTAACTGTTCATAACTTTATTGTTCTAAACTTTTATACCAAATGTTCCAAACGTTGGTATAATGTTCCAAAATTTTATACCAAATGTTCTAAACTTTTACACCAAATGTATCGACAAGAGTTGCTTTCTCATTATTAGATCATTATAGACAAAGTCTGAATGAGAACACTCTTCAATTGGTGCTACTAAAAGTAATTCGTCTGCATGGAGCTACTCGACCCACGTGCAAGGGGAAAACCTCTGTGCTCTTTGTCGGTCGTCTGTCCACAGCGGCGACGACGACCTTGAAAGTAAGTGAATGTAATTTACTTCTCAATTTGGGGATTTTTTTGTAATTCGCTTATTACTTCTCAAGTTCTCAATTTGGGGATTTTTTATGCTATTTCGTTTAATTGACTGTAAATCTTCCTAACTATTATTGGAACAATACGGTATTACGTTTTGAACAATTGATATAAAATTTTGGAACAATACGTATAACAGTTTGGAACAATACGTACAAAGTTATGAACAATGAGCATTTTGTTAGAAGCATTACTTATTATATGTTATGAACATTGAGCATTTTGTTAGGAATATAAGGAAAAACTTCATTATACCAAATGTTTGAAGCATTACTTATTATAAAATTTGCCAAGTTTGGAACAATACCTATATTGGAAACAAAAAGTATGTTAATGTATTGTAAAATATATTGGGAAATAATAAAGGAAGTAATCTGAAAGTATTTACCAAATTAACTTTATCAAACGTAGTGATCTTAGAGTTTTTCATTTCGTCACTTAAACGGGTATATACAAGATAGATTATATACAAGGTAATGTAAAACTAAATTCTCAATTTATACTCAATTTATGTCAGGTTTTTAGGGTTCTTCAATAAGGTTATATTTTAATTTTCAGACTGTATATAGCTTGGTGGTGGGAAGGCTGGGTTAACTTGTAAGTGAGAGTACAAGTTATCACAGTCTTGTTTACAGTGATATAGCTTTCAGTTATCACAGTGTCTAATTGATCTAATAAATGCACAAAGTATAGGTTTTGGTACCAAGAAGGCTTGAAGTAGGTTGTAATAACGATTTAGTTTTTATAAATTAGCATCAATGATCCTATCATTGTACAAATGCTTTTGCACCGTGATGATGTTGTTGCACCTACGTTCACCATTCTTGACAAATAATGAACAGATTGTATTCAAGACCATTAAAAAAAATGAAACATAGCCTTCCCAGCCAACACAGTCACTGTCTCAAGGTCCACCTCTGTCTCAGGCATCAACACAAAGGTCCCAGCCAACACAAAGGTCCACCTCTGTCCCAGCCAACAGTTACTCCGACTGCATCGAGTAAAGGTCCCTGCTGCTAAGGCCAGGAAGCAGAAGACCAACTCAATGAGTGGCAAAGGGCAAAGGGCAAAGAAAAGGTCCATGCTGCTAAGGCCAGGAAGCAGAAGACCAACTCAATGAGTAGGAATACTGCAGATTCGCAATAATGAAGATGAGATGGCTTTGTGTGATAGAAGCATCCATAAATAAATGGTATGATTCTATCTTTTTGTTGATAAATGCGACTTGTTAAATTTCCATTCAAATAGCTAATTGTCTCTTTCATCAAATTTTAATCTGATCTCATATCAAATTTTAATTGTCCACCTCTGTCATCATTCTCTCTGTTAGAACGAGAAGTGTTTCAGGCCTCTAAAACCAACACCTACTGAAAACAAAGGGGTAGCACAAACATCTACTGCAGCAACCAACCCCTCACAACAGCCACAATTACAGTCACTGTCTCAAGGTCCACCTCTGTCTCAGGCATCAACACAGCCTTCCCAGCTAACACAGTCACTGTCTCAAGGTCCACCTCTGTCTTAGGCATCAACACAGCCTTCCCAGCCAACATTTACTCCGACTGCATCGAGGGAAAAGGGCAAAGTAAAGGTATCAAATTTTAATACTTTTTTCATATCTGTTTGTCTCTTTCATCATTATAATTGTATACCAAATGTTCCAAACTTTTATACCAAATGTTCCAAACCTGTATACCAAATGTTCCAAACTGTTATACCAAGTTCCCTAAAACTTTTATACCAAATGTCCAGTCAACCTGTATAACTTTTATACCAAATGTTCCAAACCTGTATACCAAATGTTCCAAACTGTTATACCAAAATTCTATTTCAAAAGCAGAATGAAACTGTTATACCAAATAATCTTGCTCAATCCAGTCATACTCTTTAAGATATTCTAGTGATTCAACTAATGTCTCAAGGTCCACCTCTGTCTCAGATACACAACCCACATCCCAGTTACTCCTCCGGGCATCAAGTCAAGCTAAGGGCAAAGAAAAGGTATGATTCCGGCTGCATCAAGTCAAGCTAAGGGCAAAGAAAAGGTATGTTAAATTGTATGATTATGAGATGGCTTTGTGTGATAGAAGCATCCAAGCTATGTTAAATGGTATGGTTATACGTTTCTATCTTTCAAACCAAATGACAATATTCCTAATTTATATGCTAATTTATATTCCTATTGTTCTTAATTTATATGCATATTCCTAAATATATTCTTGAGGATTTACGTAAGAAACAACAAGCACAATTTCAAAATTGTAACAAATACCTCTCTATTGGAAATTAGTGTTAATTTGGTAAATTAGGAACAATAGGCATAAAATTTAGGAAATTTGTTGTAAGTTCTTGATTGTTTCACTCATAATGATCTTTATACATATAATTTAGGAACACTAAATTTAGGAACACTAAATTTAGGAACAATAGGCATTAAATTTAGGAACACTACTTATAAATTAGTAACAATATGCATATTAATAACACTTAATGTTCCAGACTTTAACAACCATTATATATCAAATCAACAAGAGTATTTAAGAGTAGATTATATACAAGGTAATGTAAAACTATAAGGGGAAATCATTTTGTTTGTTCTATGCTGTTAGTTCCTTAAAATCTCAAAGGGGCTTCTGAGCTTTCTCAAAAGCCTTTTTCTTTAATCATTGAGTCAATTTTGACAATCTAGTGTTATATCGTGTATTCAAATTTACTAGCCTGTTGAGTAGCATCATGTCCTCGGTACAATAGAGGATTTCAAAATATATGTCGATACAATAGAGTCAATGATAAAAATCTGAGGATGTCACAAAAAGGCGTAAGGCCAAAGCAAAGAATGATATGGAGAACTATACTCATGAAAAGAGCCGAGGACATGATGCTGATAATAGTTGGATTGGAATGTTTTAACAGAGGCTAGTAAATATCCGTATAAACATCATTAGTGTTATAGCCTATTGTCTTCCACCTGATGTCGAACTTTCCAATCGAGTTCTTTTCTTAGGCATTACAAAGATGTATCTGATCGCTTTCTCGCATGAATGTTGAATGCCAGTGTCCTTTCCTACTATGCTCCACCTATTGTGAAGATGCTTACATCGAATACATATCCTTAAAGGACATCAATTTTCAAGAGGATTGGATTTTACCTGCGTGGGAGGATGTACACCTTAGCATTTTCTTACAGATTGTTCTGCTTGGTTCTTTGCCGAAGACAAGAGGGACAAGAGGCTGCCTCTGAATATTTTCACTGGTAGCCTCTTGTCCCTCTTGTCTTCGGCAAAGAACCAAGCAGAACGATTTGGAAGAAAATGCTAAGGTGTACATCCTCCCACGCAGGTAAAATCCAATCCTCTTGAAAATTGATGTCCTTTAAGGATATGTATTCGATGTAAGCATCTTCACAATAGGTGGAGCATAGTAGGAAAGGACACTGTCATTCAACATTCATGCAAGAAAGCGATAAGTTTTGTACTCTCAAAAGGAAAAGAGATCCAATACTCCCAAGAGGATGTTATGTTCATACTGATGAAGATAAATTTTGATCAGGATCCTGAAATTGTCCCACGTTTTCCACTTGCAAAGAAGAAGACCAGTAGTGGGTCGAGTAGCTCCATGAAGAGACTACTCTTACAATGCCTCTCGAGTGATAACACTAATGATGTGCAATAATGAAGATGAGATTATGAAGATGAGATGCAGATTCCCAGCCAATCAAGTCGAGCAAAGGGCAAAGGGAAAAGGGCAAAGAAAAGCTCCCTGCTGTTAGGCATTTGTTACAACAATTTCCGACATTAAAAGCCATCAAAAGCCACATCGGTATCAAGGTCACTATTTGTCGGTTCAGAAACCCAGGTACTTCAACAACTGTGTGCCTCGGTTGAAACTTATTCATACTTGGACTAAGATAAATTTTTGTTAGATAAATTTTTTGGCGGCCAGAAATGCTGAGCATGCTGTTGTTGTTGTAGCATCCTGAGGTCGATCAGGATCCTGAAATTGTCTCACGCTTTCCACTTTCAAAGAAGAGGACCTACTGTCGAGCAGCTCCATAATATTCTGATGGTTGGGCTTTAGGTAAGTCTTTGGGTGGGTCAAATGGGTGAATAGTGTTTATAAGTTAATCACATTTACATCGGTGTAAAAACTCTTTGGCTAATATTAAAAGTTTGATAATGTCTTAATGATTTTATGCACTTATTATTTGGGTCGATTATTTAGTATGTAGGATTAATAAGAGTATCACATCTCTTTACTAAGAGTTCTTTAAAAACTTAGATATTTCCTAAATCAGTGAGTCCTCCCATTGCTTGTACTTGGGTCTCCGCTTGGACTTGGGTCTGTAAGGAGATTGTGAGAAATGGACTTTAGGTGGTCTGTAAGGAGAAGAAATAATGAGAGAGCAACCATTGGTAGCCACTTTATACGTATTGTTTCAAAATTTTATACCAAATGTTCCAAACTCATACACCTGTTGTTCATAACTAATAGCTCAATGTTCCTAACTGTTCATAACTTTATTGTTCTAAACTTTTATACCAAATGTTCCAAACGTTGGTATAATGTTCCAAAATTTTATACCAAATGTTCTAAACTTTTACACCAAATGTATCGGCAAGAGTTGCTTTCTCATTATTAGATCATTATAGACAAAGTCTGAATGAGAACACTCTTCAATTGGTGCTACTAAAAGTAATTCGTCTGCATGGAGCTACTCGACCCACGTGCAAGGG
The DNA here is from genome assembly GCF_001683475.1 of Chenopodium quinoa. Classification (NCBI taxonomy): domain Eukaryota; kingdom Viridiplantae; phylum Streptophyta; class Magnoliopsida; order Caryophyllales; family Amaranthaceae; genus Chenopodium; species Chenopodium quinoa. The sequence goes on from NW_018743292.1 coordinate 10,897,997, forward strand.
GAAAACCTCTGTGCTCTTTGTCGGTCGTCTGTCCTCATGAGCCTCCATAATGCTCCTCATAGGCTTAAATCCTTACAGTTTATCATGGCTTAAATCCTTACAGTTTATCATATAATGTGTGAACTGTGAAGCAAATGAAGGATGGTGGATCTTGTATTGATATAGGTTTTCATCGTTTGGCAGAAATGAAAAAAATAGCCTTTTTAGTGATAACTTCATTGTACTTATTTTAGTGATAAGAACCGGACATTGAGAGATCATTGTCCCTGAACCGGACATAACATAGTTAAGTCTATGTTATGAAATATAGTTATTATTACAATTATAGACTCCATCTTGCCGGCACACACTTGCCCTCCTGCCTGCACATACCTCCCTGCACACTTGCCCCCCTCCTGCCTGTACATACCTCCTTGCTCTCCTGCCTAATAACAATATTCTCGTTTCATAATGACATTAAGCATGGTCAAACTAAGTTGTCATATAAGTTTGCAATTTAAGCGTTCACCTCTTTTGCGGCATCTACTACCTTTTCCCTGCACGTGTTTTCTTCGCTCAACACGATTTTCCCACAGAATTCCATCCTCAGTTTTGCAATTTCATCACGCTGCAAAGGCTGCAACAAACAATCATTGTGAAACAATCAGGATCCTAACTTATAGGAAGAGGATATAGAACATTAGGAATATAAATTAGGAACATTAGGAACATAAATTAGGAACATTAGGCATATAAATTAGGAACATTAGGCATATAAAGATCTGGATTAAGGAACTTACTTTCTTGTTTACTCCTATTTTCCAGTCATCTTGCCCTTCGTATGATTCCATGTGTTTCGGGGCATACACTCCACAGTCTGTGATATTATCATTGTTCCTCCATGGCATTTGTTTGGTTACTATTTTGAATTCTTTTACTGAATTTCCATTGCCTGCTTGTGTTTCATTGAGGAATTGTGCAAATGCCTTCAACTTCAATACAAAAATTAAAGTTAGTTACATGGACATTAGGAGTTGGAACAAGTTTTACTAACAATTAGAATTTAGTTTTACAGAGTTCTTACAAATGTTTGTGGGAAGTCCTCATACTTGCTTTTAAATGAAATGTGCCTTTGCAGCTTTCTGTTGTCGATCACCTCTAGTATTTTCTTCGTAAAGTTGATGCAAAACAGGTAGTAATGATAATATGCAGGTACTGGGAAGAATACCTATATTGGAAACAAAAAGTATGTTAATGTATTGTAAAATATATTGGGAAATAATAAAGGAAGTAATTTGAAAGTATTTACCAAATTAACTTTATCAAACGTAGTGATCTTAGAGTTTTTCATTTCGTCACTTAAACGGGCCTTGAATGCTATATATCTTTCATCGTAAGTGTTTTTTGATTTCTTGAAGTAACCTTCGCCGCATAGTATTTGCTTCAGTATTGAAATGAGTGTATGAGGTAGACATTACGTTATAAATTAGGAACATTAAATGTATGAGTTTGGAACAATACCCAAAACTCAGTAGTGCAAAAAAATCCATGTTGAGTATATATGCATAGGAGTCAATGATGTTGCTCACCACCTGATTGCCTTCTTGCAGTGTTGCCAGTGTTGCCATGTCCTCCCTGTTGATGTAGTTTAATGGATCTCGGTATAGCTCCTCACTTTATTATGCAGCACATACAACAACAATTAAAGTTAGGAAATATATAAGTTAGGCATTGATATAAAGTTAGGAAATATATAAGTTAGGAATTGATATAAATTAGGAACAACAGATATATTAGTTATGAACAACAAACTTACAGTGCAGATGGTCCAGTAGCGAATGCATACTCAACAACCATTTTTTCATTTCATTTTAGTGTCTTGGATACTAGTTCATTTTTTGTCATGAATGGTGAACGTAGGCATTGTGGGAGATTTTGTGTGATCCTTTTTTCTCTCTTTTTTTGTGGTATCACATTCTTTCTTTTTTTTCGTTTTTTTTTGTTTGGTTTTCTTCTGGGGAGTCTTCAGTGTGAGTCTGGGGAGGGTTTTCTTCTGGGGAGTCTTCAGTGTGAGTCTGGGGAGGGAGAGGAGGAGGAGGAGGAGTCTTCTGCGGAGGAGGAGTAGTTGGAGATTGAGTCTTCTGGACTGTTGTTGGAGTCAGGACTGTTGAAGTATGGACAGTCAGGGCTGATGCTTGGTTTTGAAGTTGTGAAGCTTGGTTTTCTCCAGTAAAAAAAGCATGGAGTGTTGAAGCTGTAGTGTCACTATGAGTTACTTCGTTTTGATTGTTCTTGGCTTGTATGTTTGATAATGCTTCATTAAGCTCAGCCATGAACGCTGACTCATCAAAAACATGTGCTGGATCAGTGTATTTGTACATCTTGTCAACAATTATGGTCTTCAATTCTTTTTGTATTTGTACATCTTCAAACATGCTAATGAAAGCATACATAACAGAAAATTTTTTTACCAGCGTTGCTGCCATTGTTGAAAACTGGGCAAAGTAATCCTTCAATAAACAGGAGAAAGGAGTGTAAAAGATTAGAACAATATGTAGAACATTAAGAACCACAAACATTAGTAAGAACAATAAGTTTCTAAGAACAATAAGTTTCATTAAGAAATGAAACAGTAATTTACCCGTGTTTCTAAGGATGCAGTTGGATTTTCTTCCAATCTCAGGCACTTCTCAATCTCAGGCACTGGAATTCTTGGATTTTCTTCCAATCTCAGGCACTTCTCAATCTCAGGCATTGGAATTCTTGGAAGAACATGTCCTCGACCATAACCTCGTTCTAGTTCAATCTTCATCCTTGAATGAATCATGTCTTTATTCCAAACAGAGGTTAGGGGAATTTGCCTTGGAGGATAAGCATCTCCTCTTTGAAGTCTATCAAAATAGACAATCTGATTTTAAGCAATATATAAGAAAGATTAGAACAATATGTACAACAATATATAGGCATATAAATTAGAAAAATTAGGAACAATAGGAATACAAATTAGAAACAATACGCATATAAATTAGGAACAATGAGTAGAAAAGATAAACAATAGGTAGAGGAGAGAAGTAGTTACCATCATGAAAGGAAGTGGACCAGTGAAATATGATGATCCCTTTTTCCATTTTCTGACTGCTTCAGTCATGCTTTGTTTTGTGAACAAACACCAATCAAGTTTGCTCACTTTGGTGATATCCTTACAGCTACATAAAAATTTGAAATTAACAGATGTGTTATCTGTTGACATTACACAGCAATTAATCGCAGCTGCAATGAAATTCAGTAAAAACTCAGTGGACACATCTTGTTTTTTTTGTTCTTCTATCACTTTTACAAGGACACCGAAAGTTGGACTTCCAGTGTCAAGCCCAAACGCCCAAACTGACTCCTCCATTGCCTTAGAAACAGTGAGTTGTCTTCTCTCTCTTTTCTCTCTTCATCAGAGACCTCAGAGTCCTTTTTATCAAAATTAAAATTTGTTCTTGGCTCTTTAATTTTGACTGGACCTTGGGGCAGGCCGTAGACTACATGAACATCCTCTTCAGTTATTAGTATCTCTTTGCCATTGAAGAGTTTCAAAGATGTTCTATCGGGGTCAAAGCTATTGACCAATTCTTCAGAAAAACTGCCATTGTGAGCATCTAAAGTTAAGTGAAGGAATCCACCAAACCCCAAATCATTGATAGCATCCTTATGTTGAGGCGGAAGGTCTTTTAAAACCTTATTTATAAACCTCTTGGCGGTGTGTCTCTGTCTCAATGCTTTGTGTTCTCTCATCTGCTTCTGCTTCTGCTTTTTTTGACTGCAGGACAATATGCATATAAATAAGAACAATAGGAATATAAATTAGAAACATTAGGCGTATAAATTAGGAATATTAGGCAGGAACAATGAAAAGGGCTGATCATTATAGGAACAATAGGCATATAAATAAGAACAATAGGAATATAAATTAGAAACATTAGGCGTAAAAATTAGGAATATTAGGAATATAAATTAGAAACATTAGGCGTATAAATTAGGAATATTAGGCAGGAACAATGAAAAGGGCAAAGGACTGATCATTATTCCAAACATTAGGCATATAAAAAATTAGGCATATAAAAAATATGCAATAAATTAAGAACAATAGGAATTACAATTAGGAACATTAGGCGTATAAATTAGGAATATTAGGCAGGAACAATATGCAATAAATTAAGAACAATAGGAATTACAATTAGGAACATTGGAATATTAGGCAGGAACAATATGCAATAAATTAAGAACAATAGGAATTACAATTAGGAACATTAAGCGTATAAATTAGGAATATTAGGCAGGAACAAATGGATTTCTAAGCCTAATGTGCTGAATTGCCCAGCCTTCCCACCAACTTGCCCCTTCCCACCACCATTTGACAATAACACTAGAGGAACAATATTAATGGCATATCCGTAAATAATGTTGCGGTGAACATTAAGCAGGAACAATAGGCATTAAAATAAGAACAATAGGCATATAAATGGATTTCTAAGCCTAATGTTGCGGTGCCCAGCCTTGCCACCACCACTTGCCCCTTCCCACCACCACCACCATTCGATAATAACACTAGATTGTCAAAATCTAACATTATTGACTCAATTATCAAACTAGACTCCAATAGTTCAATTATCCAACTTCGAAGAACCCTATAAACCCTATATTGAACAATAAGATATAAAAATTAGAACATTACGTGTATTAGCTTGAAACATTACTTACATAAATCTGGAAGAATCCATGGAAAATTGAAAATGCGACGAAGATGAAGAAGTGATAACCTTACGCTCCTCCACCATTCTCTTAGCTCTCATCTCCAACTCATCACACTGCTCATTCAACTTCCTCTGTTGCAACACCAACCCTCGACGACTCTCAATCAATTCCTTCTTCTTCACCTCTAACTCATTCCTACAAACCAAAAACCCCTCATTCACCTGCTTCTCTTCAACTCCAGCTCCTCCATTCGCTCTTGAATTCGCCTTTCCCTCGAACCCAGCCCCTCTTCACGCTCCATCACCTCCTTCTCCCTCAACTGAACCCCCTCATTCACCTCCTTCTCCTTCAACTCCAACTCCTCCATTCGCTCTCGAATTCGCCTTTCTCTCGAACCCAGCCCCTCCTCACGCACCTTCATCCCTTTCTCCTTCAACTGAAACCCATCATTCACCTCCTTCTCCTTCAACTCCAACTCCTCCATTCGTTCTCGAATTCGCCTTTCCCTCGAATCCAGCCCCTCTTCACGCACCTTCATCCCCTTCTCCCTCAACATCACCCCCTCATTCACCTCCTTCTCCTTCAACTCCAACTCCTTCATTCGCTCTCGAATTCGCCGTTCCCTCGAATCCAACCCTTGTTCCCGCACCATCATCTCCTTCTCCCTCATTTGAAACCCTTCATCTACATTACAACGTTCAGCCAACTGCTCCTCTCTCATCTCCAGCACTCTCCTACGCTCCTCAATCTCCTTCTCCTTCGTCGCCAACTCTTCATACTTCTTCTCCAACCCTTCCAACTTCTTCCGATTCTCAAGAATCTGCCTCTTCTTCAACTCAATCACTTCATAGCTCTGTTTTACCTCCTTCTCTCTCATCTCCACCTCTCCTGCCTTCTCTTTCACCGATTTCTCCCATAATTCTAGCTCGTTTCTCTTCACCTCAGCCTTCTCCTTCAACATCTCAACTTTGTCTAAAGCATCAAAAATTTCTCTCTCCTTTGACTCAAGTTCCTTCTCACGACTCGCCATTGAAGCTTCTACAATGGAGAAGGAACTCTGCAAAGCACTCCATTGTTCGGAAAGAGAAGGAATGGAAAACACATTTAAGTTCGAATTATCAAAAGTTTCGCCGATTTTTTTCATCGCTAACCTGGCATTGGAGACCTTCATAGTGGTTGAAATTGTGGATGTTTGATCCTCCATTGATGAAGAAATTCTGCAGAAATGGAAACCCTAGGAGAGAGAAAAATGACAACGTAACGTCGTCTATATCGTGTCAATATTTCTTTTGTATTTTCCGTACTTCGTTTTTCACTTGAGGTCAATGAGGTGTGGAGCTTGCAATAGGTTGGGTTAAATTGGGTCGGGTTTGATTTTGGATTTAAGATTAGTATGATTATTACTCCGTACTATAGACGAAGTTTGAGCAATCAATATGAACCCGACTTCATTTCTTAAACGTGTTACTTTCCCTAATTTTATTTACTCGCAATAGTTTGAGTTAAATTTTTTTTTTCTTTTTTTTAGAATTGACACTATTTATTTATATATTAAATTCAAACGTTACTGTGTACTTTATTGTTGGATTAGATTCATTGTATAGTTTCAATTTTTTTTTTCCATAATTTTATTAATACATAAATTGCATATTTTTATGTTCAAACTTGTACTATTCAAAAAAAAATGTTCAAACTTGTGCGTTGGCATGTATGCCAGTCAAATTGTGACACGCAGTTAGAAATAGAGAGTACAATACTCAATCTTACGAATGCCAATGAGTCGATACTCTCATAAACATCTTGCGAATAAGCTCGATCAAAGGTTGGTCAAAGTTTGTTCATTAAATAAGGTGTTGTTCGGTTGACGTAAAAAAGTATAGGCAGTTGAAATTCCTAAGAATTGGAAATTTTTTTATGGTGAGTAGTTGACAAATTCGTTGGTGTTAGAAATTCCTAAAAAATTTAGCTTCCCGCAAAATGGAGGAGCTTAATTACCTAGGATGACCTAAGTAAGTAGAAGTAGTAGAACTTCCCATAGCCTTTTCTAGAAAATACAATACAATTACATAAGAATATAAATTTCCAAGACTTTGCACTTCCTACAGTCAACCAAACAAGCACTAAATTAACGAGCTTGAACAAAAATGATATATTTCAATTTGTCATAAATAAGCTAAAAAGTAAAGTGGTAAAGATACACTAGTATGTGCAAACAAGCCTTTTCTGGAGTTTTCCCCCACCCTATTCCCTAAAAAGTAAAAACACCTATATTTTGCTAAACGAGGGAAGCGATGCATATCATTTGCTAAAAAAATTGTCAAGTATGGGATTGGGAGAAGGCACAACGCCTAAGAGTTGGGGGTGTAGGATGATGCAAGGCGGCGTGTAGCATGGGAACAAGGCATGTGCACACAAGGACAAGGCATACAAACACCTATTTTTGGCATTTGATTAACAACTTCCATTCTTACACCTAAAAAATACTTTCAGAGAAAAAATTAAAGCAAGCGCACAGATATCGTACAAAGGTTCTAAACAAAGTTTACATAATAAAAAAAATAAAAAATTTAAAAATAAAAAATAAAAAATTTAAAAATAAAAACAGAATGTTGTACTTTACATGATTGTAGTTAAAATTTAAACTTATGATTGAAACTTTGTTCTCTTCAAACTTGATGATTGTTGAAACACCTAAATTAACCAGCACAGAGGGGTAAAAGAAAACAGAGCATACAGACAAGATAATGATCATTACATCTATCACAATTGATATTACAAGCACCATTATCCAGTGTCAGCATATCATATTTTTTGAAAAAAATGGGTAAGGTAACATACTGTTCTACATTGTTTATCCAGTTTAGACAAAATGATGGACATTTTCAAAATCAAACTAAAGAACCAGTTTCTGTTGCATGCATATTTTCTGAGGAAAACTGAAACCGGTCAAGGTCTAAGGGGCTCCTCAGAGTGGAAGCAATAACTACCAGGGCATCCTCCGTGATTTCAAAGCTGCACACAATCAGAAGAAACCAAGACAAAGTAGCTCATTTGCATGACTGAGATTCTTGAAACATCACCACAAACCACTGGCTGTAAACTTCATTCTAAACCTTAATCCGAATCACAAATGAACCTGTTCAGGAAGCAACATAGGAGCGGCGCTTAGATTGTGAGATACAGAAATGAAAATGAAAACTTGGAACATAAAAGCATAACAAGTTCAAAACACCAAAAAAGGGTATCTGCTGAAAAACATGATGTATTGAATCTGCATCTCAAAGTGAAACGATTGATTGTATACAGATATCTACACCCTCTAGAAGTAAACAGTTAGACCAGCTGCAGCAGCAGCAGTCAAAGTGTCAGACCGGCAGGAGAAGAATCGATCCAGAGTCTAATTTCTGACTGTAGGGATTTCAAGATCTCCATATAAGAGAATGCTACCAAAGACAAGTGACCATAAAACACATTTTAAAATAGACCCAACACACAAAAAGTCTAAATCCAACTTAGGCATTATTTATGATAATGGGCAATTTATAGCAGCTTGACTGTCAAAAAGTCATATTGTACTAAAAATTGAAAATAGCCACAAAGTATCTCTTATCAGATGATAGAAGAAATTAAAATAAAAGCCACACAAACTTTTAAATGATCACTCACATGCAGGAAGGTTAGAAATATCTGCTGAAACAGCACAAGGTATTCCCAAGTTTGTAAGTGCCCCCCTTATGATCCCACATGGAAAGTAGAGATGCATACTTGCTGCCTGTGCAGCTTTGTTCTCCACCGAAGCCTCAGACGTATCTTGGGACGTAACAGAACTATCAGGTGACGGATCAACAGAAATGTGTGATAGCCAACGGAATCGATTATCTTGCAGCACAAAAGTACCCTAACCAAACATAACATAACTAATCTTGTGAGGCAATAAATCTTCAAATAATTAATATCAAACCATTTAGTAGTTGACAGGAACTCACTCTATGATTTGTCTTCAAATTGTCGATCTGTTTCTTGAAGATTTCAGACCAGAAATCCTTACAGATGAACTTGATTGCGTCAAGATGGTCACCAAATCGTGGTCTATCCATGGTATACCTAACAAAAACAACTTCATGTAACAAGCTGAAACTTCCAACAGCAGTAACTAAATGCAGAAACAAGCATTTGAATTCAAAATTCGAAAGAACAAAAAGCAAGCGACAGCAAATTAACATGAAAGATCAATCTTGAACCTTATTCTTTTGAGAATGTACCCATTTCACTAAGGGGGCTATTTGGCTCACAAACACGTTAAGAATGGGGTGGAATCAAATTAAGGAAACAAATAGAACGCATTCTCAACCCATTCTTTTTTCGCAGGAAAAAATTGGTTCTACTTGCTCCCTCACCTTCCGTCACTCCCAACTTTGACTTTAACTTTAAACTTCTCTTACATTTCAGTCTTGTATGAACATCATAGTCCATATGTTGAAACATTAAATTGAACCAGTAATTTAAACAGACTTCAGAGGGAAAGGTTCACAGTTTTTCCTGGTTTGGAATGGAATAAGCACCCCTACTCACATGAAGACTATCTAATAGATCTTACTGGAAGAAACTTTTATATTAAAAGGCTTATAAGAGGAGATCAAGAGATAGACTTGCCAAAGCTGGGCTACAGGGTATATACGCTCACATAATGTTTCCCAATCCCTACCCCATCACAAATCCTTAACAGTTAATCTCAATCCTTGTGATCTCTTAAGTCTTCATTTTACAGGTCAACAGCATGCAATGCACAAACATATTTGAAAACACCCCACTCCCTTAAACCTGCTGAACTCTCCCTTTTCATAGGTCATACCCCAGTACAATGGTTAAGCTTCTCATTATCTAACCTTTGATCACTTCCCTTTTATAATGAAGTATAGTCGGATCATTAATCATCACTAAAATACGACAAAAAGTTTCAACAACATTCTCAGTAGAAGATGATAAACCACGCTAAAAACTACATTTTATAAACAGTATAGGCTCCGCTCTTCTCATAAGTGGAATACAGGCAGAGAAGTTCTTGTAAATGATCATAACGCTCGTAATCAAATTCATATGAGTACATAAAAACAGCCATGAATACTACTATGATAAGCTACTCAATAATCACGAATTATCTAATCAAGCTTATAGTGTGGCGGATCTTACTCGTTTGGCAGCCGAGAAAATGGTGACCATAACACAATTTACACAACTTTTCAAGACAATGCAACTATAGTACAGTATCTGCCGCATTGTGAGAAATTTACCAATACTAATCTAAAATCTCTTACATTGTGAGAATTTTCCCACCAATTTCACAAAACCAATCCCCAACAAGCTAAATCCCCAATTTCCCACCATTTTCTAATCCAAATTCAATATTATCCAAAATTATCACTATTAAATGTCGCAAATTTGTCAGAAATTCATCAAAAACAATCAAAATTCCCTTAAAATTCTAAAAATCCTACCAGATCGCATCATCACAACAACTCACGATTCAAAAAGAAATGAAATTAGGGTTTGAGAGAGTAAGAAAAAAAGCGAATACCTCTCAGAAAGTTGGTGACCGACTTGGTAGCCAATGGATTCGATACGACGAGCGGCGAGCTCAGGTTTGGTGGCGTAGAAACGATCGGCGTAAGATGAAACCATTTCAATCAATAAACTATCTACACAACTCTCTGCTACTTCCCTCCCCATTTTCTCTCAGCTTCAAAGGTTTTTGTGAATTGTGATGATGTTGAGTTTACAACCCAGAAATGAAAGTAAAATTAAGTAATTAACCAGACCAAGAAAAGAGAGAAGGGAAAATTGGGAAGCAAATTGGAGTTTCCTGACCCAAATTATTAAACCAAAACTATGGAGTAAAAAAAAAAAAAAAAAAAAAAAAAGAGAATCACAAGGGTGGGGTGAGAATTGATCCCAGGAAAAAAAACGAATGTAAAGTCCGATCCAATTTTAAAATTCATGACATGAATTCATTTCGGTTGTATAAAAATATCTGATCCGTTTGATCCAATCCAAATTTTAAATATCTGCAAAGATTGGGAAGCAAATTGGAGTTTCCTGATCCGTTTTAATTATATAGTATTTAACAAACGGTAGTGCAAATTTACAACATATCAACTTAAGTAATTAGATGATTAATGGAGTATAAAAATAGTCAAATTTATTCATTGACATTTGTGAAATTCAAAACATTACATTTAAAAGAGAACAAGCGAAATATTTCCCTTAGAAATGGAAATTCCTACGCAACATCTAAAATATGTTGTGTTTGGTTAGAAATTTCCTAGGAAATGTAAATTTCCACATAGCATGGAAAATAACTCACCAAGCCCACCCTAGGTGAGTGAATTCCTACAATGCATAGGAACTAGGAAATACTAATTCCAGGATGTCAACCAAACACTTTTGCACAATTTTTATGTAATTAGCAAGGGGAAAACATTCCCATGTTATATGATTTCATGTGAGAATTTATTTTCCATGTTTAACCAAACAATCACTTAAGTTACTCCATACCATTTATTTGATATGGACTATTATTCTCTTCTTCCTTCAAAATATTGATTATCTCTATATTTTTACTTTATTAAGAGTAGTATTGAATTGATAGTTTAATATTACGAAGTATGTAGTATGTGGGGGAGTAAATGAAATGAAGTAAACTTATGGAACCATGCTAACTTAAATTCATATTGATTAATCTTTTAGAAATGATTCATAAAGAAAAATAAGACAATTTTTAAAAGATAGAAGGAGTACATAATGTACATTTAGTTATTTGAGCCTAGACATTGTCCCAAGATATTGTATTAATGTCATGATCATATCCTAATTGATACTTCCTCTATTTCTTTATAGTTGCAACAATTCTCTTTACACGCTTGCCGATGCATGATTTCAATCGTTAATACCTTTAACCAATACATAAATTGTGTAAAATTCAAATTGTTGCAACTATAAAAAACCGAGGAAGTATTTGTTTTTTAAAGATACTATATGTAATATGACATTAGTTTAGTGGGAGAATTGATTTTAGCACACCATTAATTGATTTTGGCACACCCCTATGTAAGAGAGCATGGAAAACTATGCTCTCACATAAAAGGTGTGCCAAAATCAATTGTGGTGTGCCAAAATCATTTCCCGTTTAATGGGAAACACTTTGGTATCTATACTTGAGGATGAGTTCAAATCTTGTCAAATTACTTTGTCTTTTTTGCCATTTTTCTTGAAGTTCTTAAACCTGCTTTTTATCTCTCCATTCCTCGTTCGGTTTTTCCTTTGTTGCTCTTTGTTTCATCATCAGTTACAGTTTCAATATGGCATATTGAGGCACCAATCAAGCAATCAGTATACATCCAATGTAGCAGAGTACACCCAATCCTCAAATGCTCATTTGCTTTTGCTGATCTGAAAAATGAATGGGCAAAAAGTACACAAACTTTGCCTCAAGTGCTATTTTACTCAATGTCAGAATTTGCGCAATGTATTGGCATAATGCAAGTTCAAACATAAACGCAATCCGCATTCATAAACCATAAATAGGATATTATAATAGATCAAAGCTGCAAAAGCCGTTAAATATATAGCTAGGCAGTTTATATTATCAACATAGTTCACAGCCAATGCAAAATCCAAACATATAACAGACTCCGGTGGATTACATAACTTGGCCAATTCAAGTCACGATAATTCTGATTTTTATTTAGGACCCATCTCTCTCTCTCTCTCTCTCTTTTTTCTTAGACTAATCTTTGAAGGGATAGCAAGGAAACCACAATCTGCACTTCTATTTTTCTTTAACCTTGAAGACCAATAATTCCTGCACCAATATTAGAAATATTGTTACTATGAATCCAAAAAAATCGGAGATGATTGGCAACCTGACTAGCACTAAAGTCAGGGCATAAGAATCCAGAAACCATTCAAGGATTTACAAGCTTACCACAAGCGATTCTTCCACCAGCATTGCCTGTGGTCTTGCTGAGTTCATGTCCACCTAAACATAATATCCCAAAGAAGTGATGAATCAGGATTCTCTTACTGTATTCTGGTATGGAATGAGATAAAATGTGGCTACAGTAGGTCTTGTAACACACAGAATTCAAAATAAAATCCAGCTTTAAAAAGGCATAAAAGGAACTGCTTCACCGTGCTCTTCTCAATGCATAAGAATATATTTAAGTCTTGTAACATATGATGTCCATGGCATGAGGGTATGTAATAAACACAACAGTAATTATGTGCAATCCTTGGAGATCTAAATGGCTAACTCCAAATTCAGCTTACATATCTCAACTTCCAAAACTTCAATTATATGGGCATTTTGATGATGGCAAGCTTTATTCATACATTCTCTGTAAATGCATAATTTTTTCAGTCCATCACTGGCACAGCCTAATTGGTTAGGCAGTTAAAAAGGTAAGGCCTTTTCTAGATACTTCTATACACAAACAGCTTCTTGAAATCCCGTTAAAAAGAACTCTTAAATTTTGTTGAGCAAACACAGATTTTTAATCTCTCTTTCCCGGTCCATTTTTTCTTCTCCCTTCTTTTTGCTCACATCTTCTACTATTTCAGGCTTTTAGAAACGGCAAAAAGCATAAATATATAGATAGCTTAATAGAAACCATCTTGTTTAATCATTAAGTATGTAATGCCCAAAAAAAAAAGGAGCCACTCATCGGGCGATCGCCTCGATGAAGTATTCCAAGCCTTTTCCACAATTAGATAGTAAGAACAAAGAAGCTACCCTAAATGTCACAAGTTCATTCAAAACCAATTTAACTCTCTATTGTTGCTACTACCCTAGATGAAACTAGCCCGAAAATTGCAAATTCAATATAGTTTCCTCCATATTGCATTAGCCGCAGTAAAAAGTTCAATTCAGCAAATTGACCACATAATAGAATGGAGTGATGCCTTGACTAGTAATTATAGGTCCGAATTTTGGACAAGCAATTAATAATATAAAAAAACTACCCCTTCCAAGATCATCGGGATCAGCATGGACAACAACAGCCCTCCCCACAATAGAATTGGGACCAGAAAGAGGTATCTGCAAAATCAACATCATGTTGGGTTAATACAAAATGATACACGATCAAAAATTGGAGAATTTCAGGGTTAACAAGATGGGGAAAACAAAATTTACCTGGTTATCAATGATGGTAAAGGTAGCGGTACCTGAGACACACATATGAACAAAGTGTAGTAAATAAGAAATACATAGCAAGATTTTGGAACATTGAACCTATAAAATTGGTACATAAACAAATGCAAAATTGCTGACAACCCCAAGCTATTGTCATGTCTTTACAAGAGACCAAATGCAATGAACTATGGAACACCTGAATATTCTTGCTTTCTAGGGAATATAGATACTCTGTACTAAATATGTTGAGTAGGGACCTGGGAGAACAAAACACATCCCCTAACCTTACACTTTAAAGCTGAAGGGTCTAATTGCAATGCCTGTCATTTAAATTTCAAAGCTCACAAACTGATCAAACCTCTCTTTTCATCACTCCCAACATTTCATCTTCCAGAATCACTATGTGCATTATCCTTTCCCCACAAACACACACTCACACCCACACCCACACCCACACCCACACCCACACCCACACCAACCCCAACTAGATAAAGTTAATTTTTGGGTTAATTTGCTGATTGAGATGCTGGTGTGGAGAAAACTAGAAGTGATAAACATTTGGAAGTAGCAGTTATTGCACTTCTCAGTATTTCGCGTCTAATATGGCTGGAACCTTTAAGCTTTAACTTTCACCTTAAACTTCTCTCATATTTCAGTCTCACATGAACTGCATAGTCCACATGTTGAAGCATAAACATGTAACAGACTTGATAGGGAAAGGTTCATGAATTTTTTTTTAATTTGGAATGGAATAAGCACCACCACTCACATGAAGACTATTTGATAAACCTTAAAAGGAAATTAATACTTAACAAGTCTTATAAGAAGAGATAGACTTGCTGAAGATGGTCTACAGGCTATATAACACTCGCATAATCTTTCCTACTCCCTACCCCATCACAAATTCCAAACACATAACATCCTTCAAAGTTTTTCTCAATCCTTGCAATCTCTTAAATCTACATTTTACATTTTTACAGGTCACCAGCATGCAATGTACAAACATATGTGTAAACACCCCATCCCCTCTAACCTGTTCAGCGTTCAAAAACTCTCCCTCTTCATACTCCATTAAAATGTTTTCGCTTCTTGTTATATAACCATTGATAACTTCCCTTCTATAATGGAGTAAACTATGACAAAAAGTGTACTTCAGCAAATTAAGAAAATTAACATGACCAGCAATGACAGCTCAAGATTGACACAATTATTGGACGCTAAATTCAGACGGTCCTTCTTAAAACTAATTAATGATTCTAGTTTACTTCAGCAAATTAAAGGACGGACAAGGGTAACAGAAAACTCTCTCTAAATCAGGGCCAGGGGACACAACCATCATCACCCAAGAGATTAAAATTCAGCAACGTACCATCATCCCCAACTGTGATGTTTCCAAGATCACCAGCGTGGCGAACTTCGTCTTCGGGAGCTCCATGCTCTTTTCCATTTGGGTTAAAGTGTGGTCCTGCAAACAAGTTCATCAGACACTGCCAAACATAATCTTCACTTCCACACCACATAATCATAAATCATAATTAATGATGTACTACGAAATTCGATTTATACCAGTTGACATGCAGCCATTTGTGGTGTCACCAAGAGCATGAACATGAAATCCATGGAGCCCAGGTTTAAGACCCGAGACATTCCCAGTTACAGTTGTTGGGCCTAAAGGAGAATGCAATCAAACAATTAGAATTCCCGTAACATTCATTCATTCGATGTTACAACCAACAAGAAAATAGATATCAAATTTTACCATCTCCTTCTTGGGTGAAGTAAACAGTACCAGCAACACCCTCACTGCTGCTTAGAACAACCACGGCTTTGCCCATGTTTATGTGTGTATTCTAAGAAACAAACACTGCTAATAAGTTCGTATATATTCTGAGTAACGAAACAATAATCACAATCAATACAAAAATAGGATCAACATTGATTGATCACACTTACACAAAAGAATTGCAAACACAAACAGATTTGAAATGATTTATAACAGCGTTCAGCTGACGCAAGGCGAATATCGATCTTATAGTACATAAAAACACAATCAGCCCAAAAAAATCCCCAAAAAGTTCATAATACAGAAGATAATCAGATTTCAATATTCCAGGCAAAGATTAATAGTCCTCAAATTAAAAAATGAATTCAAAAAAAAAAAAAAGGAAAAGAAAGAAAATTCAACAACATAAACGACAAATAAGCAATCAATAATACCAGAAAACAATGGTCTAGTCAATATATATAATCAAATTATAGTTCTGGAAAACTAAACAGATGTAAATCAGTAAATGCTACAGATTTGCGCGAATAATCATAAGAAATCGGTTAAATAGTTTATTTGAGTTGATTCCGATCGTCAAAAACAATTAGATAAACCCAAAATTAAAATCGAAAAAGAGAGGGAATGATGACGAGAGGAGAGAGAAAGAGTACCTCAGAACACCCCTGGAAAATTGAAGAGAGAAGAGTTGGAGATTCGAGCAAAGATTGAAATGAAATGAGGTGAGTTGGTGAGTGGTGAAGGTGGGTTTTAAGAGGAGTTGAATTTTCAAGTTTAAGGACAGGTAGCACAACTATAAATAAAAGTTCTAGTTGTTTCTATTACCTACCTACTCCCATACAATGGATGTACATCAACCCATTTTGGAATGAATGCCTCTTTTGGGTTGTTCATTCATCATAGATAGACATGTACTGATGTACTCTGTACGACACGAGTCACACGGCTCGTAATAGATTTGGTCGTGGTATGCTGGAATCGACGCTTGGCAAAAAGGGTGTCAATTCATACCGTATTATTTTCAAATGCTTCTTTTGAATTGAACGAAACATGCACTTACTTTACCTTTTCATCGGTTTGATTATCTTACGTCCATGTGTTTCCACTGCTGTATATACGCATACGTTTTTACCCAAGCTCAAACAAGCACGCAAATTTCATCCAAATATGATGTATTTTACCAAAACCCTTGCTCAAGTTACTGATTAAATTTTTATCATTAAGAGGTATTTGATCAAGTAATTGGCAGATTCATCACAAAAACTTTCCAAACATAATGCTTCCCCAATTAACTACTCCACAAATTGCACCTAAAAATGAAATTTAACGATTAATTCATCATAACTCGTTAACAAATTGCTCAAGTTAATGTAGTTGTTTAACAATTAATTCGTAGTTAATTCGGTGTATAACAAGAAACAAATTCATCAGAATTCATAAAAGGTGGTTGAGGGGATCAATTCTTTCAACAACAGAGATAATTGATTTATTTTGCCCTCTAAAACAAAAGTACTATGACAAAATCGATACATGTAAAAAACATAATCCTTAAAGATTATAGACATTTAACCACTTGTGGAGTACTCCGTACAAGACTACATAATACATATCCTCTTATACAACTTCGGCAACAGTGGTATAACCATATTACAGATTGCTTATAATCATAAGACAATTCCTCAACTAACTCATATACTTGACATTGTCCACAACATCAAACGAGGATATTTGAGATTTTCAACTTGAAATAATCACATGAAAAAGAATAGAATTTACAGTCTATATATGTTCATGTGATCCAAAAGAAAGTTTCAGAACTCAAAAGTCTGTTTGCCTTCTTGTCTGGGAGTCTTGCTCAGTCCATCTTCGGCTTTCTTCCCACAATTGGTTTTCCATCCCTAATTTCCGTAGCTCCATAAGCCCTCGCTCAACTACAGAAAAACAGGCAAAAGACATATTTAAGGGTATGAAGCTGACAGAATAACATATAGAGCTTGATCAATGTGCCTAAAATGACTGATACATAAAGAGGCCTTCACATATCTGGACAGCATGGCTATACACAGGATTATGACTTTGTAGCCATTGTTAGTGCAGAAACTTGCACCTGGAGCAAATTCTCAAAGGCCAAGAAAAAGGTACAGTAATAGAAAGGTTTTGCAGCAGAAAATATGCTTGGCATTTTAGGCATAAAAAAATATGAATAACAAACAGTTCGAACAAACAGTAAACTCCTGCAGCTATATATGATTACAAGATTTGTTCATTGGCATTAACAAAATACACCTCTTCTGAGGGCTACGTACTGTCAGTAACGGTGAATACAATCAGCAGCAATCAATTAGTTGAGCATGCAATAAAATGGTAAATGAAATGTAAATTATGAGTGAGACTCAACCAGTATGCATTTACTGGACATCATCAAAGAGGACAGTACAGAATTATAAGACGGACTAAAACTTCAAAGAGAAGAGAATACGAATTTATGGCGTTCTCTCATACACTCTCTTCCTTTTGAATCCTTAAGATTATAAATTTCCATTTCATTTTTCTAACATTTTCAGTTTTATCCTGCTTAAACCATGGAATGCTTCTCAAAGACTGTACCACCCTCCTCATATGATATGAAGTTGATATTTTTTTGAAGAGTAGTGGGTTTCTTTATAACTTCAAACAAATGTGAAGCTTTTTTTTTTTTTTCAAGTTACTGTGTGTTGGATAAGTAGAACCAGATTGTCTTTGGGTGTTCTCTATGTATTCACCCAATAGGCCAATACAGGTTAACCATCTTACAGAGTATCTAGTTTGTTTGAGTTTCTCACAAATTCAAAAGCTGTTTTCCATCGAACATATCATCATCCAATAAATTCAAAGTTGCAATCAATGATATTCACTTCAATAACAACAAAAAATCTTATATCAGGCCAATTGTTGATATAATTGTTGAGTTGAATGGCATAAACACAAACTTATGAATAAGAAAACTTGCAAAGATGACTTCCATCATAAACGAACAAGGTGATCCCATAAACATTTCGTTGTTTTACTCAAACAAGGTCACCAATGATTGGAAAAACTAAAAAGAAAATATTGGTGATTATAAAAATCAACTTTTCTTCCTCATGATTTATTCTATCTTCATTAAGAAAAGTGCACTATTATAGTGTGCAGTGTTGCCCATCCCTCCTCAATGTGATGATTTGCCAAAGCAATTCCTCCGTTTGTTCACATGTACATTAACTTGTATTAGTCCATAAAGTAGTTTAAATGAAAATGACAAGGTTTTTCTATCAAACTAAATTTTCATAATGTCCCTGAACTTGTTTAAATATTCTGCTCTCTTTAAGAGTTTATTTCATCATTAGATCAAACAATTGAATTTCTAGATGCAAACAATCTATACATATTTTTCATTGAGAAGCAAAGAGAGAAAAAAGATACCATCAACTGCATCGTGCGAGGAGCTTGCTCGTGCACTTTGGTTGATCCAAAAGTGCAGGCGCTCATCTGCTATGTCTGGTTCTAGACCATGGTTTCTAGCTCTTCTCCAGAAATACATCAACCAAGCCTGGTAGTACCAAAAAAAAAAATCCATCTATTGTTTAGAAAGGAGCAGTAAAAAAAAAAAAAAAAAAAAAAAAAAAAACGAAAATTATGGAATGAAACCCTAAAAAAGGTAACAAAAATGAAAAAGCAGTAGGAGCTTCCATGAAATCCAGCTTAATTGGGGCTCTCTCTGATATTTGTCTGGAAAAACGGAACTCGAGGAGAAAGTAAGAAGAGCAATCTTCTCTGTTATAACAAACACTAAATGCCCGACACTAGGATGAGTTCAGGGGGCCAGGGCCCTTCAATAAAAAATCTGAGAATCAAAACTATCCAAATAGAGAATCAAATTGAGACTTCAATGATACAAAATGAGAGAAAATCCCTTTCTTCATGAATTTCTAAAATACTATACACCATTTTCTTGAATTCACTAGCGAATCACGCAAAAATAAGGACTAAAGACAAAGACGATAGAAAGAAATCAGATAGACAAAACGTTCAATAATCTCAGTATGTTAGAATTTCAAATAATTTTGTGCATGCATTTTCTCCAATTTCTTGTTCCCAAACAACATTTGAGGAATAACAAGCACTATTTCTAACACACTAAGTAGCATCTTACATGAATTTCAAGCTTGTAATTGCGATTGTGGCTAAAGTGTATGGATTACTGACAAATTATTTATTTCTAAGCATGCTGAATGAAAAATTCTACTCCTGTCCCATTTGTATCATTTTATTTTAAGGAATATGTAATGTAAAGTTAAGTATTCAAGGCAATGTATACTTGCCCACAACTAAAGCACTACTATGCTATCACCAATTATATAAGCTTCTGAATATAATACAAAAGGGCAAACAAAATGGATCAGGTTGACAATACTTGTGTGAGGCTGAACACTACATCCTCTGTTTCAATAAAATCGCAACAATTGCTGATTTGGATTGTTACAAAAGAATTGCAAGTTTGCAACACTGCTCTTTTTGATAACTTTTACAACTTAACCCATATAATTTACCCATACAGTCATACTTGACCCATTTACTTTGAATATTCTTAATTTTTGTATAATCACATAGGTTAGTGACCCCAATTGCTACCTCTCCTCTACCCTAATATATTGTGCCAATTGTAAGTATTGCAATTCCAGTGAAACAAAGGAAGTATATATTAGGAAAGAAAAAAGGTAGCTGCAATTCCATTCAATACAAAGAACAAGTACTAACTATATATATAGACAGATATGGATTAAAGAAAATCTTGGCAACGTTACATCGTACCTGCTTAAATTGCACTTCTTCAGTCTCCTCTTGACTCAGATCTGAAATAAGCACAGACTTGGATAATTAATTACATATGTAAATTAAGAGTAAACTGACAATTTAAATCATGCCTCTTTTCTCCATTTGTTACTTGATTCCTATCTAGTGCTACATGCCCCTGCAAATCATTTTCTTCATATCATTAACTCCCTTTATCTAAGTCATTTTCGACCTCCCTTAAATCCTTTTGAAATACATTGTCCCAATTCCTTGCTAGTGCATCCTCAAGGATGTCTAACATGCCAAAACCAACGTAGCCAGTTCTCTCTTATCAATCCTTAATACATCAGCTTTCCCTCAAATATTTACATTCCTAATTTTATCCCTTAGGGAGTTCCCACACATCAATCTCAACATACGCATCACTACTATACTTATCTTCTTAATATGCTCCTTCCAAAATGTCCAACATTCCGACCCACACAGTAATGCCTATCTAACTGCCATCCTATTGAACTTTTCTTTCAGCTTAAAAGACACACAACGATTGCAAAATAACCAATTACTTCACTCCACTTAAGACACCCAAACTTAGTTAGTTTTACGAATTACACCCAAATTGATATCTCCGTTCCTTTGCAAATTTAATCTTAGATACATGACATTCTCTAATAGGTGACTCCTTAGTCCTTACCATCAATCTAAAATCTCGACATTCACACTTCACCCCCTCTTAATACTAAAATGGCTCTCCATGTACACAATGTTACTACAACTAAGGCTCCTTTTGAATTGACGTAAACAATTTCAACGAAATAAAAATCTTTTTTCAAGGAAAACCACAATTGCAAATTAGTTCTCCTTTGTTTCCTTACAAGAAAATTTATGGAGAAATTGAAAATAGGATAGGGAAGTTGAGGATGAATGAGAGGAAAGTGAATAAGAGATAAGGAAGACGGAGAAAATGTGGCTTCCCTTCTTATGTGAAGGGAAATGTTTTCAACCATAGAGAGTATAGATTTTCCACCCCTTCACAAACCAAAAAAGGAAAATGATAAAAATGGGAAAATCATTTTCCATAAAAGCATTTTAAGTCAAACCGAACACACCCTAAACCTAAACCCTCATGATTCTAACTATTGTCCCCATGCTCCAACTTAGCATTAAGTACAATTCTGTTCTCATCAACCAACATAAATCATCAGCAACTAATAAACACCCCAACACTCATACACAGACAACCACATGTCCACCCCTTTCCGATGGGTAGCCTGTAGCCACCGGTATTAATGTACAGAGTGACAGACAAAAATAAAAACAGATCGTAGAATAGTGGCCTTAATGAAGTTTTCCTTCTTCTTTCAAACCTTAGTTTGTACTTCCTCCGTTTTAATAAAGTTGCAACAATAGGACTTTTGCACTATTCATTGCTCTTGTTTGACTACATAATATGATTCTTACGTTAAGTAAAATATAGTCATGTGGGACCTTGTTAGCTTCGTCTCATAAAATACTTTCACAATATCAACTTTTTATAATTTGTACTCCTATACAATTATAGGTATTTAACTGTAAAATGTGCTTTGAGATGCGTAATTTCATCCTTGTTGCAATATTATTGGAACGGAGGAAGTATAACATTATAGCATCAATGCTGCAACAAAAATAATACTCGCCTTCATACTATTTGTCAAAAATTTGTTTACAATAGATTATAATTATTTTCTACTATAGAAGTCTGATATATAGGAAAAAATTACTTCATGGCTACATGGGTTAAGTTAAAAATATGAACGAAAAAACTTGGAATATGTTCATCTCTTCTTTAAGGATTAGAAATTCAATGGACAAAATATCTGAAAAGATGCAACTCACCAAACGCTTCTGCAAATTTCAGACTCGGAGATCTTGAGTCATCTGCAAAGAAATGTGGGGAAAGTATTTAGAAAAAAAGATCAAGAACAAGCATGAAATATTCTGCATGTATGGCAAACTATATTCAAAAAGCACCAGCTTTAACTTAGTATAATAAGACACAATCTAGTGACAGTTTCAAATGTGCTCTGTCATAAGTTAAGCTGGTCTAATAAGAAACAATCTAGTGACAGTTTCAAATGTGCTCTGTCATTAGCTAAGCTGGTCTAATAAGAAACAATCTAGTGACAGTTTCAATTGTGCTCATGGGCAATCTCTCAGGGTAGAAGTCACCATTATTTAACAAACACTCACCTTGTTAATAAATAAATACTCAGCCTACATCTTTAAGTAATAGTACTATGGTCATCAAAGTTCAACCTAAACAATTTCTATTTTAACATAAAAAACACAATCACCCACAAAAATAAACCCACTTTTGGCTTGTGTTTGTTTTGGGCTCTAATAAAGTATTTCCCTTTGATGGTTTGACCCTTCCAAAAAGATAGGAAGATAGGCTCCAGATGTTATGTTAATAGATAATGTTTTAGCCCTTTTAGGTTTTTTTGTAGATTGATGGTGTTTGGTGACGTATCATAAGCCCTTATGTTGGTAAGTAACAAAATTTTATTTGCCAAAAAAAAAAAAAAATCATACCACAAAAAATCTGATAAATCCTTCAAATTTGAGCTCTATAATGGACCAGTTACAAATGAGTTTACCATCTAATAACATATTTTATTTACATTCTTTGAGATACAACCATCAAAATAATAAGAGCCAACACAATATAACCAGCTGCTTTTGTATAATCCAACATGTACCAGTGTGTACATGCCCTTATATTTTAACTTGCATGTGAGAACTTTAGGCATGACATTAGTCTTTTTGTTAAGTGTCACTGAGGCATAATAACAACTAAGCAAACATCACAAATGTGCTTAATGCATGAAAAGAAGGAGAACAGCAATAGTTTGCGAACCTGTAAAAGCAGGTTTTTTCATATTTCTCCGTCTATGTTGAGCCATTGCAACCCTGATGGCATCTTCCACCTTCAAGGAAATCAAATAAAAATTTACGCTTACAATAACTGCTAATATCTTCTTCTGCGTCCCATAATAGAAAATAAACCCAGCTCAGATTCAGCAAATAACAGACCATTGTCTAGTTTTGCAGGCAGAGAGCATAAAATCAAGGGATGCCTCATCTCATAGGAAAAAAATGCATTCAAAGGATTAAAAGTCTATAAAATTTTTACTAAATATACATGCAGAAAATAAAGATGCATAAGTATAGTAGTTTCAGAAATAGTAGTGCTAATTAAAAAAATTGCATCAACCTTAAGTACAGATAGTTCCCTCAGACCTCTCTCTACCATAAGCATGCTCTCAGCGCTTCCCTCTCCTGAAAGTTCATTAGCTTCACAGATTGTCTTTTCCCTTTTCTCATCATTGTTAGCTGCACATAAGTAGACAGTGGATTGATTAGAACACAAGGATTTTCTTACATATGATGTCTTTTTCATTAAATCACTTGGTGCCAAAACATAGTCTACATTCATAATCAATATTGCTTTTCAGTTAATTTTTTCAGCGTGATTTGGTTTAAGGACAACAAATACCATAAACCCTCTTCTATGCATATACCACAGACCTGAAAGCCCCTCAGCTGGACCTTCCAGGAATGCAAGAGCCATCGCTGATCATCAGTGTTCCAACCTTAGCCCAAACCCATGGCTCTTTGACAAGTGACAGATATCAGTCATGCTCATCTACTCAAGAACTGGTTTGGACAAAAGCCCGGGGATCAGCAAGGAAGCAAGGGAAAGTGGAAAGGAGGAAGGATTTATCCATCTCTGAGAATCCCAAAATGCCTTTTAAAGATCATAGTACTAAACTACTAATACCTACAGATGTATGACACCTTAAAAGGAGATGGAAAAAAAAACCCTGTATTGAGTCTGACATTTTTAAAGAGTGAGTATTTACAGGAGGATAATATGTTAGAAAAAAATCCTTCAAAAATATTTATTTCAGTATTACTCAGAAGCAATATATAATGATCTATTTGAAGTAATAACAAACTAAAAGAACAATATTTCTGCACCTGAGTGATTGTCTTCCTTTGCTTTCTGTCCTGCAGCAATAACAATCTCAACAGGTAGTGGGGCAAAGGATGACCAATATTCAAGTTTGGCTTCCGCGATATCTGGATAGATACCTTAGAAATGTATAGAGCCATATATCAGCTTTCATTATTTGCATTTAAAAAAAAAAAAAATAAAAACAATAATTAGATGTCAACAGGCTCTTGCTAAATTATTCAATTACCATATCGTACACATAAACCCCAGTATCGAGCAAGCCAACACCTCTTAAGAACCACCTCTTCCGATTCCAACGTTATGAACCATGTAAATACAATTGGAAACAACTATAATAAGAAATGAAAGAGGAGTAGAGCTCAAACCATCTCTTCCTGCGTCAACATTAATCTATGAACCATAGACCGAAGGGATCTTAATTCAGACTCGGACTCCTGGAGTTGATCAAGTGCAGAAATTGCCTCATCCCTAGCAGTCTATTCAAAATAAAGTTTCATTTTGTCTATTAACAAGCATGAAAAGAAAATGTAGCCGCTGAAAGATAGGTAGCCAAAGAAGTAAAATTGGATACCTCTGCCTCTATCCTAAGTGCCACAACATCTCCTGTTTTGCCACCATATTTCTGTGAAGCAACTCTGAGTGCAGCCTGCACATGAAGAAAGAGTTGGACGATGGCTTTATTCAGAATAAGTAACCCAAGGCAATTGTTTCAAAAATTATGGCATAAAAGGAGATTTATAGGCATTGAAAAAAATTGCTTCAATTATGGCAAGAGGTGGAAGAAAATGCATTTATATTTCCCTCATAGGCAAACCAGCTAACTGTAGTAATAAGGATCACTTATATGTCTGACTGTAATCACCATATGGATCAAATGAACCATCGGTAAAAGGGTGAAAATGAGATTGCTCAAAAGCATGCTTAAACTTCAATTACAAAAAGATAATTGCACCCTTGTAAGGAATTAGATACATATATATATCAAGCCAAAAATAACATGCACATGACTAAAAAATTTCCATTATGATTATTACTATATATAAAGCAAATACAATAGCAAAGTTAGGATAACAGACCTCCCTTTGCTGTAAGGCTGCCTCTTTTCTGAAGAGTATAAAAGATATCAGCCATTTAACCATAATTAAACATTAGGACTAAGTATATAAAGGTGATTAAAATAATGCTTGCCTGTTTAAAAGCCGAGCTTCCATAGTCACACCCTCTCCGAGATTAGCAACCTAAAACCAAGGAAGCATGCATTTAAATGGGAAAATGGAAAACTATTAAAAGTTGTATGATTAGTCAAATTACTATTTTGAAATTTAAAAATCAATAATTACAATATCCAAAGAATTATAGTTGAAGGTTTCCAAAAGACTTACTGAAAACACCCATTAACAATCCAATATCTAGTACATACTCTACTCAGAAGGGGTTTTGTTTGATAATGTATTTTCCATACAAGAATCAATTTTCTACGGAGACTCGCCCACCCTTCTAGTCCAAAATGAAACACTACCACTCAAACAATTGCATTAAAGAAGACGGAAGGGATCCATTCAAGGCCTTCTACCACTTTGTCCAAAGAGCAAGAAGAAAAGAAAAAGGTAAAAAGGGCATTTTATCTTAATCCTCTAAAACAAAAATGGTAAGTGTCTCAACATTTCCCTTTTAATAGAGCCAGCATGTTACAGAATTATCCAATTGGTTAAATCAACTTGTAGCCGATGAACAATTATGTACCTCCAAGAACTGGATGAGAACAAACCTTTTACTTACATTTCTTTTTCCAATTTAGTCAATTCATACAATCTCTTTAAATCAATTAATTCTCAAAAATGTTCCTACTTTATTCATGCTACTCAAGAACTATGGTTTTTTAAGGTGAACCAGTGAGCTATGATTGACACCATTAACTACTTTAGCCTACACTTTGCTGAACAAAAATATTGATTTTAAAAAATCTGTAACTAAAGAAAATTTAATAAAGAAATCATCACGAGAAAATAATGCCTCCATGAAGAGGCCAAAATATTTAATAAGCAAATGTTTGAAGCAATATCTCAGCCAATATAACGAAGAAGCAGTGATAAAATCAGCTATCTGTTTGATTATTTGCTTCTAAGGTAATATAAGTAAGCATAGTTTATATCACTTAGTATGATAACTTATAATAAGATTAAATCCTCGTAACAGCAGTTAAAACTCCAGAGCTCAATAATGAAATTATCACAAAATGGCTCACAATATGAAAAATCAACGTATTTGAGTTTCTCTAAGAAGAAGAAGATACTTTTCTTCAAAAAAGAAGAAGAAGATATTAGTAAAACAGTCATGTTATGTTTTAGAATTCTGCTAGGTTCAAATTCAAGCTCACTAAAAGACATGTCAGGAGCTTGTAATAAATTAAAAAAAATATATATTAAAAAACATTTCCTTGAAGCAACAATCTCAAAATGGTGGCATTCTGGTAAAGGTATTTATCCATAAAGAAAGAACTTTCTCTTTATTCAAAAGCAATGCAAATCTACAATCCAATAGCCTTCCAAATTGAACTTTACCTGTTTCTCAAGTTGCTTAGCTCTTGCTTCAGAATCTTGAAACCGCTCCTCTGCAATTCGGAGCTGAATAAACATGCACCATAAGTGAAAGCAAAAAAAGAGAAAGTAAATACCATAACTAAGGATCCCTCTTAAACCAACCCAGATTCAATGCATTTTATGCGCTTATGCAAGAAAAATGTGGTGTTGTGAGTCTTGTGACACATAGGGATGGTCCCTTAGACTACAATCTAAAAACAAAGAAATTGTTTACACAACAGTCAAGATCTTCAAGATAAATTGCAAAATGAGAATACATCATATTGTCTCCTTCACAGAAATCTGCCAAGCAAAACAGTTGTTGAATGCCTATTGAAACAATTTTTATAAACAACCAAGAATAAATACTCAATATACCAACCATTGTCAACAATGCAGTAAAGCCCCAAAAATCATCAGACATAAGACCATAATTAAGAGTCAAGATTATATAGAGAAGGAAAACATAATCCAGCAATGTACTGCACCTTGTCGAGAAGACTGTCATTTTCCTCCTGCAGCATATCAAGCTGCACAAAATATTCATTTTAAATTAATTAGGTATGGAGATAAACTATAACAGAGAGGTGAAAACTGGTAAAGAAACCAACTGAGAGAAACACAAGAAATACAACTAAAAACATCATACAGAAATGAATGGAGTGAAATGAATATTATTATCATAAGATTATATATGCACAACTATGAAGTGTTTGGCCTACCACAATGAAAGGTTATCTCCGATAATAAAAGCAGGAATCTAAATGCATATTGTATTGGTTAGAAAACAGATAATTTACCTCATCTTGAAGGGCTGTTGAAGAAAGCTGATCATTAGGTTCTTTTGGCTCTCTTGATATCATGCTTCCAAAGTCCAATGACAACCTATTATATGCCAAAAATTAATAAGAATTAGTGTTAATAAGACTAACAGTTCTACAAATAAGCTTATCAACTAAATCAAACACATCTGCAATAAGCTCCAAGACTTTGATTAAAGATAAATCCATTCCAAAAAGCCAGCCTGTAATACTACTGGAGAGATGTATAGCCATTCTCTAAGCTACCGGTGTCTGAAAGAGAGGAAGAATATATGCACAAGTCAAAAATATATGCACGTTCAGTTCAAAATATTTGCACACTTATCCTTTTCATCTTTCTCATTGGATACGAACCATATAATAGCTTGAAAACAATATAATCCACAAGCACTAAAGATTCAATAAGCAATACTATAAACAACCTAGGGTTATATAGTTTACAACACACTACATATCTCCCCCCAAAATAGAGTTTCACCATCTGAGGGTTTG
This sequence comes from Chenopodium quinoa, assembly GCF_001683475.1. Taxonomy (NCBI): domain Eukaryota; kingdom Viridiplantae; phylum Streptophyta; class Magnoliopsida; order Caryophyllales; family Amaranthaceae; genus Chenopodium; species Chenopodium quinoa. The sequence goes on from NW_018743292.1 coordinate 10,926,411, forward strand.
TATTACCTCCTACTACTGACGCTACCAGCCATAGGACTCGATAAAGTTGGTTGCTTCATAGATGTTTTAACAGCAGGGGGCATCATAGTAACTGATTTAATCCCTGAAGGTCGACTTGTCAAGATAGAACGAGCAGATGGAGGCTGTTCAGAAGGATTGATGGCCATAGAAGATCGCTCAGGTAAATTGTGTTCCTCAGAGTTCACAGACACAAGGGAATGAGCAGAAGGTTCTCCATTAGTTCTAACAGATAGAGATACCCTTCCACTCAAGGCATTTTGTTCTTCCACCATATCTATTGAATCCATGGAAGACCTAGATGCTTTAACTGCGGTTACTAAAGGAGTTGATGACTGCTTTGGCTCCTGAGTGTTAATGGAGGTCTGAGATAGCCGACCTGCTGAAGATGGTCTTGGTAATGGATGTTCATTGTTCTTGGCGGAGAAAGATGGACGAGCACCCATTGGAGTTCGCAGTGACGTAGGTTGCTCAGTAGCAGCTGGACGAACTGACTACAAAAGCAACACAAGATTTCCATGTAAGTTGGGTTTTAAATAATGCAGCCACATCATTAACCCCATTCCCATTTATTTTTTTTTATTATTATCCCTAGTAGAAAACACAAGATTGATGACAATCATCACGTAAATTATTAGGCTGATGCATTCTTTTAGCACGGCTAAATTTAATACTCTTTGTGTCATAATTATCAGTATAATACTCGGAAACTAGCCCAAATTTTAGCATGCTCAACAGATCAGACACCCCCTCTCCCAATGCATATTCTAGTAATTCATCGTTCCATCAAAAGCAAGAGTCAATAAATCTTAGGAGGTAATAAAAAGTGAAAGTATAAGATAATATCACTCAATCAATTATGGCTACAACTAAAACTTCTTAAACAATGTGTGTGTGTGCAACTGCTCATCGATCTTACCAATCCTAACGCAAACCCTCTATTCTCCATAACCATCTTTAGAAACAAAAGCAGAACCATATGCTCAAAAAAGTACCTTGGGAGATCGAGGTCTACCAGGCCTTCCAGCAACACGCCCAAGGCCGCCCACAGGTTGATAATCAACAAGGAGATCATCCTCATCTTCATCATCATCATCGCCCGAATGAGCCATTACTTGTGCAAGTCTCTGAGCCGCCGCCATAGCAGCCACATTTTGAGGCTTCTTCATGGCAGATACCCCAGAAGACGAAGAACGAGCGTGACGGTGAACCGGTGACATAGTCACTGGAGATGCAGGGTCACTTGGGCTATCTATACTCTTTTGTCTATCATACCTTGACCGGAACCGATCCATAATTGCCAAAAATGATCATAACCTGCAATACCCAACAACAAAAAAACGATCATTCATTCATTATCCATGCCATTACGCTATAAAGAAGATCAAAGAATTCATTAAGGCATTTGATGACCTTTATCAAACAGTTGGTGTGCATTACATTAAGCCAAATGAATTTCAATGCAAGAATGTAACTTTCTTCTTGGGATTTTGGTTTACGTTGTTGGGTACGTGAGATCTAACCAGGAATGATGGGGTGTTGTGTTTGCATGAGTGGTTTTGATTATTTTTTTCTCTCTCCTCCATTGTTTTTGTGTATATCCTGGTACGTGTAACGGCAACAGAGAGCTGTTTGCGGGTTTCTTTGAGAGCAATAACCGTTTTTTAAAATGGTTCATTTCATTATGCAAAAACTTGAGTGACCTAGAGTCCTAGACATAAAATTCAACATTATTTTTTTCAGTTTTTGGATAAACAAAGATAGCGAGAGTGAATCCTCGATAAGGCTTTAAGTCATTCTTGCTGATCACAAGTACTAACAAATAAAGCGACTATATGAGTTTTATAATACTTTTTCCATATCATAATAATCGAAACATTTTGACTTTGCACAATTCGTGCGCTTATTTTGACTATTTCTTTTATTAATACACAATAATAAACACATGTTGTCTTGTAAAAAAAAAAAAAAAAACTTATGTTGTCACTTTATATATACTTTCATTATATTTACTTTTTATGCTTCTTAATACAAGTAATAGTATATAATTACAAATATTAATTGCATTGACATGTGCGTCAGTCAAATTGCTATTGTTTTTTTTTTTTTTAATGGAATAGAAAGGGGTCTAAATTCTCAATACAAGTATTGAACACTTCTAAACTAATGGCATCGCTTCTAAACTGCTCCTGAATAATTTTAGATGTCTTTGCATCGTTCTTGACGGAGCTTCATTGATGTATAGTCGCGAAAGTGATAAAACTTTATTGGTCATCAAGATCGACAAATTTGCAAGACGAATCTTCTAAATCTACACCCCTAAACCAACAGACTCGCAATTCCACAAATTTGCAAGACGAATCTTCTAAATTTGTATCCTTGCACACACGAAAAACAAACAAACAAACAAACAATACTAAAAATCCCACCATTAGGGAACTGACTAAACCCTACGTGGAGGGAATGACTATAATCATCATAGTGTTGGTTTGATCTTTATTGGCTAAAAACATTAAATTAGAGAAGAATTTGGGGCTTACCATCGATAAAATCGATGGCAGCCCCTAAGATTTACTATGGTGACTAGGTTTATTTGAAGAGAGAGAAGAAAGAGAATTGAGAGTTTTTGTTAGTTGAGACGAACACTAAAAGGGGGGGTGAATTGTATGTGAGTTCCTAGTGACTACTTTTGCGGAATTAAAACAGAATATAAAAGGAAATTAGCAAAGCACACAGGATTTTACGAGGAAACCTTTCAGAGCCTAACTGGAAGTAAAATCTCGACCCTCCAAGGGATTTCAAACCAAATCAATCCACTATAATAGGGCAAACTCTCCTAGTTACAACCTATTATAATAAGACCTTTACTCACAAGTTCCAGTCTAAACTTGCTACACGGTAGAACTCTATTCTACCCAACCTTAAGTCCCTAACTTAGATTCACTCAGCACTCCCTAAATGCTCTCACACTCAGCTTCAATCTTGAAGCCTACAATCTGTATGCAATACACTTAACACTTCACCCAATACCAAAACAATACAGACTTTTGACTTTAATATGTGATTGGAAAACTACACATGAAATCCGAAACTAATATGACAAAGTTTAGACTTGGCAAACTTACACTTTGAGCTCTCTTTAGATTCTTCACGCATAAACTCACAAAGTTGTGCAAATTATGTATTCTACAATATATACAAGTTGTACTCGTATGTAAAGTAGGGTTTTCAAAAGATAGAAATCATAAACTGTCGTTTTCATAATTACATGTTTAAGTAAATCTTTTTAGAAGAAAATCTTTTTAGAAAACTTATCAAAGATATAATTTATGAAAAGAATATCATTTTGTAAAACCGGATTTCATAAGATAAAATATTTTAAAAATCTTTTCATAAATTAAAAACTTATCTTTTATAAACTTTCCATTTATAAAGCTTGTCAAGCTTTGTCACGCTTCTAATCAATTCCATGCATAAACTTTCCCAACATATTTATAATAATCCTTAGATAAATAAACTTAACAAAAAGACTTATGTTCTCTAGCTGGATTATTTCATCATACGCTGAATTGTTAGGATACTTGGGCTTCACGCAGTCCAGGACTAAGTTCTTGTTGTCCTTCTTTCTCCAGCTCCTTGCTGGAACTTCGCAGGCCAAGTTCTTATAGAACTTGTTGTCTTCAACGCAGACCAAGCCAGTCTGAAAGGAATGGTGTCCTTCCAACAAGTGTATTCTTCCGATAGAGGGTGCAAAATTATTACAGAGCTAATTCTTCAGTAAGGTCAAGTGATCGGAATTCCTAGGTGGAGGCCGCTTCCGATCAGTAATATCGAGGTACAATTGATATTACAGCTTAATCTTAACTGAACCCTTCGGGTCGAACCCAATCGAATCACCGATCCGAGACGACGAATTAATCCGAAAGGATTTGATGAGTCGACAGAGTTTTACGAATACAGACGTCGGAAATTGAGCCTAGGGCGTCGAGACCGAGCGTCGCAAAATCACAAGCAACAAGTATGAGCGTAGCCGTAGCTAGGCTAGGCTAGCTCATCACAAGCCTAGCGCACCATGGTGTGCTAGGCACTATCGCAGCCTAGGCGTGCCCTGGCAGCCCATCGCAAGCTAGCAGCATGCTAGCATGGGTGCCTGGGTGCGCATGGCAACCATCGCAAGCCCCACAAGCACCAGGCAGCCCATCGCAGCTAGCAGCGTGCTAGCCTGGGTGCCTCGGTGCTCATGGGGACTATCACAGCCCTATCGCACCAAGCACAGCACCCAAGTACATGTGCATAAGTGCGAGCACCATTGCAGCCCCCTAACACCACGCACAGCACCATCGTTGTGCTAGGCACATGCGTGTGTGCGTGTGCGTGTGCACCATAGCACAGCAAGCTGGCAAGGTAGTGTTGGCCTTGCGTGAGTGCTAGGCACCATCGCAGGCCACGCACCAAGCACGGCTAGCTGGCAGGCAGCGATGGCCTTGCGTGTGTGCTAGGCACCATCGCAGGCCACGCACCAAGCACAGCGCTAGTGCGTGCTAGCCTGGATGCACGTAGCTGTGCGAGCATGGGCGAGTAGTGCTGGCGTGCTAGGTGCCATGCGGTATGCTAGTGCGTCTGTGCGTGCCTCACACCAAGCATAGCAGTACTAGGCACTGGTTGATGCGTGTGCGAGGGATGCATGATGCGCAGCGTGGATGGTGCGAAGGAAGGGGCCAGCATGCGTGGCTCGCTAGCAGCACGCATGCTGGCTGTGCTAGCGATAGGATGCGAGAGAAAGATGCGTGTGCGTGCGATAGGCAGTGCTGGGCAGCCAGCAGCACCAGCGCCTAGCGCTGGCCAGCACCAGCGCCTAGCACAGCCTAGCATCAGGCATGCGAGGCTGCTGGGCAGGCACATGCTAGCTGGCTGGGCTGGCCAGCACCATGCTAGCTGGCAGCAGCCCAACACCCTTCTTAGGTGAGGCGGTTTTGGTGAGGGGTGGGGACCAAGCTTGGGCAAAGCCTTGAGGAGCAAGGCAATGGTCCCCCCACCCATTCATGGTCCTCACCTAACCTCCTCTCTCCATTTGACACTTGTTGCATTGTGATTAGATTTGTTTATTAATTTATCTTAGAAATAAATTAATTAGCAAAATATACATTCTCCCACATTGGTTGGGGAATGAAATACAAGGGTTCATTTCCCTATAAATACTAAGCTTGGGTATTGGGAAATAAACAACCTTGAGTGGAATTAAAAAGGCAACTCTAAGAAAAGAGTAAACCCTTGATTCGTAAAACTCATAGTTATTTTGTCCGGGTCTTGACTAACCTTCAAGAATTAGGACGCTCGGGTCGGGTCGAGGGTACGATCCGTCGGAGATCTCGTCTTTTCGGGATTTTGAAGTAAGAGCTCTTTGGGAGCGAAGCACGCGTCAAAGGTATAATTCTTGTTCTTAATCTTATTTGATTAAGTTTATTATGCTTGTTTAATTGCTTTAATTAAGGGGCGGGTCTTGGTGGGTTTCCTTCCGCGTAGTGACGGGTCACTACGAAACCCTACACAGTCTTCTTAGCTTGCTGTCAAGCTCCTGTTAGGGAACCTTTCACAGTGTTCCTGTTAGGGAACTCAATTAGTTTAATTATGGAACTCTTCTTCTACTCTCTTTAACTTTCCTTAGGATCTCCTTGAGTCTTCATAGTCAAGTTACTCTTCCATTTCTCAAGTCAACTTCACCTGTTCTAGTTAAGCATTTAGAGAAATCGCATTAGTTGAAGTTTGCTTTTATTCATCATCATCATAACTCTTAAGCTTCAACAATTTCCCCCTTTTTGATGATGACAAACTTAGCAAATTTTGAGCAGGAAAGTTAAATACAATAGAAGGTCGTATTTTTGATTTTTTAACAAGAAAATAAAAACACACAGAAACGGAAACAAAAATAACTTAAGAAAAACTATACCAGAGAAAAAAACAAACAAAAACAAACTATTAAACTATTATTTACACAATATTAAAGAAATCTTTAACACTTTATCAACTGGATAATTGAAGCATTTGACATATTTATAGAGGCAGATCGAGCAGCAAAAATAAACTGTTAATCTTGGTTATTAAATTAGTGATACTTTGTAAGTATGAAAATCATACATGCAATAATTGTTCTTTATTTCAGATCATCTTTTTAGATGCATTCATTAGGACTTTCTACAAAAATCTACATACATAGCATCAAAACAAAATCTACATACACCCAAGGCACACCCAATAGTATTTTCCACTACTAGAAAACAAGCAATTTTCGGCGGAATTTTCCGTCAAAAACATCCTGAAATCCGTCAGAAAACGTGTTTCCGACGGAATTCAGTCTGAAAACGTAGACGTTTTGGTAGGAAAAACGACCTTTTCCGACGGAAATCTTGTCGGAAGCACTTTTTCGATGGAATTCAGGCATCAGAAGATATTTTACGGGCTGGAAAAGTTCGTTTGAAATTTCCGACAGACAAAATTCCGCCAGAAATTTTCGAACGGAAATTCCGTCGAAAAATGCTTTAAAAAAAAAAGGCCCACCACCGCCACTTGCCCCTTACATCAAACCACCACCACCAGCCAACCCCCTCTCCACCTCTCTCTCCCCAAATTAACCGACTACATTTCCCAAACTAAACCCACCCACCCTAACCCTTATCCCTAACGACCTGACCTAAACTCACCTAAGCCTTGCGCCAGGGCATCCTGACCTAAACCCACCTAAGACCACCGCCACCGACAAATATAACCAGAAGACCACCGTCACTGACAAACCCTAAGCCTATATCTACACCACAATTACCCGAACACAAACCACCCACCGCCACCACAATTCCCCGAACGCAAACCACCCACCACCATCGCAATTTAACCACACATCACCATAACATTTAAAAAAAAATCTCAAAAACCAAAAAAAAAGGAACATACCTTGAATTTTACCAACAAAACCCCGAAATTGGCTTGAATTTGGGTTTTAAAGGTCAAATTCGACCATGAAAACTCTAGATCTAGAGTTTTCATGGTCGGATTTGACATGAAAAACTTTACTTTGTTCAAAAAATTAAAACCCCAGTCGATTTTTCATGCGTTAGATGTTGCGAACTTTTAATGGTGCGATTTTGTGAGAAAGAAAGAAAGAAGAAAGGAGAAAAAATCGGGTGGGGGTTAACTTGCGGGTTTAGATCCGGGCTTACGGAGAAGAGGACGAGAGAAGAGAGGAAGGAGAAGAGGAAAGAGAAGAGGAGAAGGAGAAGAGGACGATAGGAGAAAAGAGAAGAGGAGAGAGAAGAGAATCAGATAAAAGGACTAGAGGAGAGAGAAAGAGAAGAAGAAGAAAGAGGCGAAAAAAGAGGAGGTAGGCTGAGTGGCAGGTTAGGTTAAAAGAGTTTAGGGCTTGTTTTTTTTTTAACAAAATATATTCCAACGAAAATTCCGTCAGAAAGTATATATTTTCCAATGGATTTATATTCCGTCGGAAATTTCCGACGGATTATAATTCCATCGAAAATTTCGGTTTTTCCGACGGAAAAACGTGTCCGTTGGAACGTATCCGTCGGAAAGCGACTATTTTCTAGTAGTGTTCTGCTTATTTAGTATTTTTTTTGTTTATTTTAAAAGGAAAATTTAACAAAAACAGACCAACCTTTTCTCCATTCTCCTAAAATGCACTAACCTTTAAATCTGCCCAAAATAAACCAAAGTTTCTAATTATTCTCCCAAAATAAACCCAACAGGTTACCTTACCTGTTATACTAGGTAAAATTACACATGTCATTAAATTATTGGTCAAGTTTTTTTTTTAAAAAAAATAATTAAATAAAAAAAAAACAAAAACAAAAAAAGAATCAACCCCGCTCCTTCCTCCCACGTGAACCAGTCCCCACTACCACTGAAACACCCTATAACTACCTCTTCCCCGCCGGAGCAAACCCCGCCAGAGCAAACCCCCTTCTCCGTTAGCCCTACTCCCCTTGCTTCCTCGCCGGCCCTTCCCTTTGCTTGAAACCACCGACAGTGAAAGCGATTTGGTTGAATGGTTCGGTTTAGGGGTTGGCTTGGTTCAGTTTTGGGGTGTGAATTCGCTGTCTAGGGTTGAAGATGTTGGAGAAGAGCAGTAAGGAGGGCAATCTTTTCAGTTCGAGACTCGATTTGTTGTTGTAAGCGGTGGTCGGAGATATGGGAGAAGGGTGAATGGTGGCCGTGGTATGTGGAGGCGATTGTAGGGGAGTTGCTGGTGCATGTGGCGAAGGGATGATGATGTGATTGGTGATGTCATGGTTGTTGTTTGGTGGCCACGGTCGGTGGTTGTTGTTTACCATGGTTGATTGTTGTGGGGGTGGCTGGCATTGGGGTGGTTGTTGTTTGGTGGCCACGGTTGATGGTTTTTGTTCACTGACGGTGGTTGTTGTTTGTTGTGGTTGATTGGTGATGTCGTGGTTGTTCTTTGTTGTGGGGGTGGTTGGCAGTGGGGTGGTTTGGGGTTTTTATTTTTTTATTTTGTTAATTTAAAAAACATAATTAAAGGTTTATTAAAAAATATTGAAGGAAAATAAAAAAGTAACCGGTTGTTCAGGTCACAGTTCACTTTGGTTTATTTTGGGAGAATAATTAGAAACTTTGGTTTATTTTGGGCAGATTTAAAGGCTGGTGCATTTTGGGAGAATGGAGAAAAGGCTAGTCTGTTTTTGTTAAATTTTCCATTTTAAAATTGGAAAAAAAACCTACTATTGAATGCACCTTACACCCGAAAGTATATATAAATACTTCTGTTCCTTATTGTATGCAACAAAAGAATATTTTATGTCTCACAAATAATACCCCTTTCTTTTAGTATAAGGCAAAAGCTAAAGAACTCCCGGATAAGATGATTAAAAATAGGAATATCAACTTAGAATAAACATTAATTACACCGATCAACGCAAAATTTTTCATTCCCAAATTAATACTCCCCCTATCCCTTATTTACATGCCTACTTTCCTTTTTGGGGGTTTCAAAATTACAAGCCTGTTTCAATTTAAAGAATGTACTTTTTAACAATATTCCCTCTTTTTAATGAGTTGTCATCATTTTTTTTTTTTTTGACATCATTTTTTAACACTTTTTCTTTCCATCTCTTCAATAATTACCAACTACCTTTTATTTCTCTCTAACCCCATATGCATATTTGTACTTCTCAATCATGGCTTTTAAAGAATCTCTAAATTCCTTAATTCCCGTATAAAATGGGAAGTAGACATATAGATAAGGAAAAGAGGGAGTATAAATATTTTAAAGGGTTATCCAATTCCCTGAGAACGTTCGGTCATTCGTTAGCAAGATCCATAATATAATATCCGTATATATAAAAGGTGTTGGGGACTTTCCATAATGAGATTAACGAATGTAATGACAAATTGACAAGATACAATTCCTGAGAATATCCAAGGTGTCATTGAAATTCCACTTTCTCTCTCCTAATCAACCACTAATCAACTTATTATCAAATCTCCGGCAGCAGAAAACAGAATACCAGTAGCAAGCAAACTTAGGGTTCGTAATTCCCCAAAATCCCCAAATTGATCCCTCTCAAATCCCAATGATCAGCTAAAAACCCTAAAATTTACCGAAGAAAATGTCATCTCTACCACTATCCCAATCTCTCGAAATCCCAATTTCATCGGAATCCAATTCTTCAGCCGAAACTATCAGTATCAAACCAGATGATCATCAAGTTTACAACTGGTTGTTGAATTGCCATGGATTTTGGCACAATATCTTGCTAATTTTACCTTCCGCTTTGTTCCTTTTGTACTTAGCATTTCAAGTGAAGAAGAGCTACAGGAAGCTTTGGGTTGGAAGGTCTCACATTATTAATTCGTATTATGGGATTGTTTGGCTTGTTAGTCTCCTTAATTTCACTTGGTGTTGTCTTCAGGTACTCTCTTTTTCTTTGATTTATGATCCTGTGTTGTTTTATCAAATTGGGTCTTACAGACCAAAAAGTCAATCTGGGTTATTTGGAATTTAGTGTTGTAGTTGAGTAATTGTGTTGATGTTGTTGAAATTTGTTGATGTTTGTCCTCTGATTTATGGATTTTTTTAACTTAAGGAGATTAGCAAAATGAAATGAATGGGGGTGTGATTATTGGTTAATAGTTGAGAAAGAAGTTAAATATTGAGCTTAGGTAGATTGGTATCGTGTCATTGGGAAGGAACACGGACCGAAGGTTTATAAGCACGTAAAGGTATATTTAGGGAGTGGGAATAAACCATTAGAGATGTGGACTAAGGCATGCTTGGATCCGGGTGTGGAAAGAGAACATAATTGGTTTGCTGGAATATGTTGCATATTAGATGGGATGATATGCTTGATTGTGTATATCGTGATTTAACCGGCATTTGTAGAGGGATCAGAACAGGGTGTGAAAAGATTTGGAACCAAGCATGTATTTGTTATTCATGTTTGTGCTTGTGTAGAAGCTGCAATGATTATTAGAGACTTGTTATGCTTATGTTTTTTCGGTTTAAATTTAAATACTCATTTGGTACTAAGTTAAGATTTTGCAAATCTAGAGTTTTGCTTGTGTGTCAAATCTTACTCCGCTACCTAGCACTTCTCATTGTAGGAAACGATTAATTTAGTGTCAAAACAATCATAACTAATAATCTTGTCTTAAACTGGGAACTCTTGCCAAATTTGCTCATTGAGGCAGCCTATGAAGTACTAAATTTGGACCTTTTAGGGTTAATCAGTTTGTGACAACTTTTAGTGTGACTATTAAACCTCTTATTTGACTCCTTCACCCTCCCCATTTTGCCTTCTACCGAGTATTTCCTATGATTTTGGCTGTAGTGGGATGGAGTGGGATAAGACTGGAGTTTGCAGTAGCTTATGGCAGGCTTTGATTTAGCTAGTTGGCTAGTAGAATTTATGCCAAGTTTTTCTTTTGAGGCGTGATAAAGATTTGCTTAAAAAGTTAATCCTCACTAATATGTTGAATGTATAATATCTTACATCATGTTTCCAGATTTCATCAATATCAAATTTCTTATCATTTCATATGTAGTACTATCTAGTAGCTACTCTTTCCAATATTCTAATCGCGTTTGGGAATACAATCTTTTCAAGAGACATGGAATCATTGTGTGAAATTGTATAACCTTTGTAAATTGTAACTATAACCTTTTGTCTATTATCTGTATGTCAAAAGTTGAATTCTTTAGCAAAGGTGAATTATGTGGGGATGTCAAATGAGAACAAGGACGGTACATTGCAAGGGGATACAATGTCACGACATATTTGTCTTTACTAAGGAACTAGGTGCTCTAGGGAAGAAAAGAAATCCGCAAGAGGGCATGTGCGTCTCTAGTGGCTTGATATTCAGGAATCAATCTCCCCTTCAGCTTTGAGATAATTTACATGGCCTGCTGCAAGCCTGCTATATCCTAGGGACTGCACCCTTATAATCCTCTCATACAGATTTGGCTTGTAGTGGCTCCCACCCTCTCCCTCCATTCTCGCATTTTACTTTCTTTTGTATGCATATATGCTCATAATTGCACTGTTACTTTGTGTTTCTCTGCTCTAGATTAGTACAAACAGAGCGGTCATGTTTATTAGTTTACCATCACAAATTCATTATTCATCATTTATACTTCTCTCGGTCTTTTAATATCTTAACATTATCTTTTACTTCCTCTTCCTTTTTTCGCCTTCTTTCATTTTGCTTTGTGAAATGACTGATGGTCAGAACGTACAATATTGATCGATTTAATTTCTAGAGATCACCTTCATCATTGTTTTCTTCCCTAGCCTTTTTTTCAGACTTTTGTTATGGTGGCAAGGAAACTAAGACATGACTTGGATTTTCAGGGAATCCCTTATGCTCTTGTTTGATATTGGAGTGACTGATTTTGTATCTTATCTGGGTGCACATTGGTCAGAATAATTTCTTTTGGTTGAAAAAGTTCGAGTAAGGTATGTTTTACTTGGGGCTATAGCAGAAATTTAGGAGAAGACTAGGAGCGGGGCCAGAGGAAGGTCAATGGCGATAAAAAATATTTGACTTAATATTATCTACACTTACTACATGCCTTCATCTGAGATGCTGTGAGCCAGTATATATTATCTTATTACTCATAAGAATAGAGTATGGTGTGGATGAATGGGAAGATGTGTGTATTGAAGTATTTGAGCTAAAGATGAATCCTGGAATTTTGTCCGTTTTCTGGGTTTGGAAAAGCACGTATCAATAACAAGAATCTTATGATATGCTGAGAATCTTGTATGATAATCATCCACACCTAAAACATATTTTTTTCGCTCTTTGGTAAATTACAGTCTAAACTTTTTTGAAATACCAGATACTCCATACTTATTAATTGATAAGAGTGTTATTTTCACTTTTTTTATTTTTTTTATTTTTTTTTTTTATGTTTGATGATTTCTGATCTGGTACAGCTGCACTACCATACTATTTTAAATATGAGAAAAATCTGGCTAAGGTGTTGTTTGGTCATACCATCATAATAGAACTGCGTATCACTTTGCTCATTATCTATGTTTCAGCTAACATGCGAAAGCTCTATTGTATAGTCTTTGAAACAGTTATGCTCTCTTTATCACTTCCTATCTTAAGCTGTAGTGACTTGATGTGGTTATCGTTAGATCTGTTATATTTTTGTTTCTTAGACCTGCTAAACATTCCGTTACTTTCTGAATGCTAATTACCAGCCCTATCTAATAGTTATTATCTGTTAATTCATTCTCCTAATTGACTTGAGGTCACTTGATAGTTTGTTTTACGTATCTCATTAGGTTTCAGCTTGACATATAGAAGAGTCAGTTTCAACACTTGCTATTAGTAATTATTTCTGGTCAATATTTTGGTGGAAAATTTATCAACGTAATTCTTACTTTACCTTCACATATATTTAAAAAAATTATACCTGGTGTTTTTTATCCTTCTTTTCAGAGATTGAGTAAAACATGTAGGAATTAGATCAAGTCAATTTTTTTTTTTTTGTGCATGGTGCAGGTGTCTGAATCTTAAAATTATTTTATCTCATAATTTTTTTGATTACAGACTTGGGAGTGTACTCCGGGAAAGACACTACCATGGAACCTTCTATCACTATTCACTACTTCAGGGTTACTTTTTCTGGAAGTGAGTTTGATTGCTTTTCTTCTACAAGGAAATTATGCAAGTGGGACAGAAGCTTTGACTCGTACTTTTGCTATCTCCGCCATCCTAGTTGGTTTGGATGTCTTTCTTAAGGTATTCCTTGATTATCTCTACAAGTTATCTTACTTCGTAGCTATTAGGATCGAAGCAGGGTTTTTTTTTCTTATTTCTTTTTGAGATTTGGCTTAATCAACTAAGTGGAGCTGATGAGTCATGAATAAAAAATGAGGACATTTTGAATGATGCCACATTGGCACTATTGACCTTTTTTTTAAGTTCATTTGTTGAAGTACCTTGTGCCCTTAAGACTATCAAAGCATCAAATAATTTGTCTCTTGCCAGGCCAGATAGCTGTAAAACTAATCTTTGGGGTTGGTGGCTTCATGATCACCCATAAATACATTCTCTTAATTACCCTGCTAAATACCTATGTCCCTTGATTTGATAGAGTTCGTGTTTTTATCTTTCACCTGTATGATAGTTTTGTAAATTTATGGCCATGTTTGATATAAATATGTATTTGCTGTATCTTAGAATGGAGCTGAATTATTATGAATTTCATTTAATTCTTATTGAGGCATTTATAAAATCCGTTGATGGCTTCCATTATTAGCTTCATATAACTTTGCCTCATTATGATTATAATCTATGGTGTTCATCTGTCTTTCATTTTTCATGGCATACTAAATTTCTAGTTTATCTGTGCTAAAAGATGTGTACACTTAACATATAAACATCAAATTTTTGGTCTGTAAGCTAAAATGCAGTTTCTTTCATGGACTAAATGATGATCCAGTTTATAACTTTTCCTCTTCAGGGAATTTATGTATTTGCATTTGGAGTCCCATTGTTCATTGAGAATAATGACGCACATCGAATGAAGTGGGGCTTGTGGATTGTGCACAAGCTAGTGCTTACTGCAGTCTATGGCTTCATACTTTTCATGTACCATTCCAGCTGGAGAGAAAGACTGCCTGGTGAGTTTGGCGTGTATGGTTTTTCATTACTAGTAAGAGTTATAAATACTGAAGATGCAATTATTTTTACTTTCTTTCACATGGTATTTATTGCTTTGCAGCAAGACCTGCATATCACAAGTACATCACTATCATGTTCGGTGTAAATGCGTTGGCTCTTTTTGCTTGTGTTCTCAGTGGAAGTGGTTTTGGGTTCTGGTAAGATTTTGGTTGTGTATGTTGTTGTTAGTTGCCGCTTCACTGGTAGTCCGGCTCCACCAGCTTTCAATAACCTTGTTCTTAACTCTGCAGGCTGTACGACACCCTAGATATATGCTACCATGCATTTTACCTTCCTCTCATATACGTCACCTTTTTAGCAGATTTCTTTCAGGTAATCTGTCTTTGCAGTTTTTTAACTTTCTATCCATGGTAAATGACCTGCTTTCTGATATCATAATTTGCTTGTCTTGGTATAATTTAAGGAGGAAGACTTGAATTTGGAGCATGTATACTACTCAGAGATGAAAGATGCCGGATTCTTTGATTCTGATTGGGACTAAAGACGCTGTAACCTTTTTGTTTGCTGCTTGTAACTTTTTAGTTTGTAAGTAAATAGAATTGCTCGTGTATGTTGGTATTAATAAGTACTGTATATTAATTGTTATGTAGAACATCCTTTGTTTTAATTTTTAATGCTCAACAAACTAGTGCACAATGTAAATGGAAGCCTCCGAGACATTTGCCATCTCTAATTCTTAACCGTGTAGCCATGAAAAGTACTCTGTAAGTCTGTATTACCCTAAAATATGGGAAATGATTTTAGCACACCATAAATTGATTTTGGCACACTTTATAAGAGAGCAAAGTTTTTTTTATACTCTTTTCATATGAGGGTGTGTCAATATCAATTAAGAGTGTGTCAATATCAATTTTCTGAAATATGTGCTGATTTTTAAAAATCATCTCAAAAGAGGAAATTCTCGATGTAACTATATTCTATTTTGGGAAGTGACTTCTTTTTATTGGAAATTGGAATAACAATATTGAATGTCTCACGTTGAGTCAACATGAATTAACGCCTTTCATGGAGTATGTTGAAAGGATTTTGTGAAGAAGCTGATTCATCATTCATGGGGGTATTTAATTCACAAAGCCTGGTTTTCTTAATTACGGTGGACTTTTATGAAATTATTCTAAAACTGGTTAAAATTATCCTAAAAGTATTTGAAGTTACCCTAATGTATTAAAAAAAGTTACTATTTTTCTAACATAAAATTTACCCATTAGCCTTCATTCTTTTATTAATTAAATCCTTATGTTACTGTAAAAAATAAAATAAAATAAAAAATATAAAAATAAAATTATATTACCCTTCATAGCATATATTTAGGATACTCCCCCCGTCCCTTAATTAGATGACTATTTTTCTTTATTATTGAGTAATAAATGCTAAAAATAGGCGTCTAATAAAGGGATGGAGAGAGTATAAGTTATTGTTTATTGTACTTTACAATACTTGTAAAGTTTTTATGTATATGTAGATGCCATATTTTTAAACCTATCATTGATACAAACAATGATATGTAAGGGGTGTGTATTCTTTTGATTTAAAATGTTTTGACGTAAAACACCATAGATTTTTGTCAAAGCGCAGTACATCATATAACTAATATGTAAAATTAAATTTTTAGTCAGGCCACGAAACAGCGATATTTGGCGTTTTAATTTTTTTGCCTTAGATTAATTTCTTAGGATGAAAAGTTAGTTTAGATTTTTTTTATTTTTTTTTTCAAATTAGGATAAAAAAAGGTGAATATGTTTAGATTAATACTAGATTAGTAACCGTGCATTACACGGTGATGATAAGTAATTTTTCCTAATTTATATTATATGAAATAAGTAATTTATAAACTTTTAATCATGATCATATATATGTTTTTCATTTAGCGGGATTACAAAAGTTTACGGCTCTTTTCATTCTCTTAATTTATTTATTCCATAATCAAATATAATCAACTGAGCATTTTGAAGAAATCAAAGAAAATAAAAAGTACTCATACTTTCTTATAACATGTTGAACATTTTTGTTTATATGGTTTTTACCGTAAAAGAGGTGAGCATATATAGTCATATGGTCTATGAAGTCATATTGTTGTGCAGACATTTTCATATATCCTGCAAGATGAGAAAAGTTACTAACGAATCATCATAATAATTGATATCAATATGAGTAAAGCCAAATTGCAAACTGAAGTATGGAAGACAAATATTTTCATACCTTCAACTACATAAGACACGGTGAACAAAGTTAACGTTGAAAAAAAAAAATGCAATGCATATACATATATTAAAACAAAACGTCAATCATTTTGAATAATTATTCCCTTTTTTTTTTAGTTTTACACTTAATATAATTATAACTTGAATACAATTCACTTTGGCCAAAAGTCAGTCAATTTTCATTTTGATAGTTTTCGTATTCATAGTTTATAGCTTATTTTTTGGATGGATATAGGTGATCTTTTTTTTTTTTTTTTGAATAAATATAGGTGATCTTATGCACTTTCAAATCTTTCTGTATTTATAGGCCAACAACAGTAGTAGAATGCATTATTATCTTATACATGTTAATATGTTATTATACAATATAAAGTATATTTTTTTAAAAAATAAAATATAAAAAAGTCATTGATGACATCATACATAAAAAAGGCGGGAATTTTTTTAATGAAGAAGCGACACATAGGATAGGGAGGGGGTGTATGATATCAGCAACGTTTTGTTTTAGTAATAGTTAATAGATTTAAAAAAAAAAAAAACAAACAAAACAAAAAAAGTTAGTTTAAATTTTTTTTTTCAATAAAATTGAATAGATTTTTAGGATAAAATTATTGGTTTAGAGTTTTATTCTTGATAAAATTTCAATATTTCATTTGTAAAAGTTAAATTATAAATTACAATAAATGTCTTATAAATTTGTTAACTTTTAAATATCTATATATATACTTTTTAAATACAACGCTTCTTTTGTGCAGCTCGGCTGGATACACCATGTGGTTGCTTGTAAAAGAACAAAGTAACCCCTATAAAACTAACTGAATAATCCCTATAACACTGATCGAGTAACCCCTAAAAAACCGACGAAATAAACCCTATAAAGTTAACCAAGTAACCCCGATGATGGTTGCTCGCGTGTAACCATTTTACGTATTAGAATCACACCCCATCATCAGCCACAATCTTTGTTTCATGTCATAATTAACCAAAAATGCTTGCAAAGAGGTTTAAACACTAACTCTCCTTAAATAAAGACAACACTTATTACCATTTTAAATGCAAATAAATCGTGTTATATGTATCTACATATAAATATATAAATCAAGTACATATAAGAATGTATCATAAAAGTTAAAGTAATCCAAAATAATACATTGTTGTCATGGTATTATTATAATTTACTAAAAAATAAACAAATCTTTCAGGCTCTTTAAGATTTGTTTTTTTAAAAAATATAAACACCTGGACCAATGCCCAGGTCATAGTGTCACACGCTAGTTAATGTTTAGACATTTAGCGAGAAGTTAACAAATTTATACGATAATTATTGAAATTTATAATTTAATTATATATATATATTGAAAATTTATCGAAAACGAAAACTCTGAATCAACAATTTTATCCTAAATATCTATTCAAATTCTATTGAAAATAAACTCTAAACTAAATTTTATCTTAAAAAAATATATTTGTATCCAACTTTTTTTATTTTATAACATAACTATTGAAATTTATAATTTAATTTATAAATGACTATTGTAATTTTATCGAAAATAAAACTCTAAACCAACCATTTTATTCAAAAAATTTATCTAAATTTTAATGAAAATAAAATACTAAACTAAATTTTTTTATCTTAAAATTTTATCTAAATGTATCCAACAATTTTATCCTACAAAAATATATCCAAATAAATCATACACACAATATCAATAATTAATTGTACCCTATGTGACGCAACACTTGGCACAACGCTGAAACGTCAAGTGTCGATGTCCTGTGGTCTGCATAATCGTACGATTTTGTATATTAGTTATATGATATAATATGATATATGATACGATGACAATGATTGAAATAATATTTGTAGTTGCATATTAAAACATATCATAAATTAATTTATTTTTAAATACTCATTAAAACGATATTTTTGATATAAAGATAATAAATTTATAAGATAATTATTTAAAGTTATAATTTAATTTTTGGATATGAAATATTGGAGTTTTATCGAATATAAAACTCTAAACCAACAATTTTATTCTAAAAATATATCTAAATTTTATTGAAAATAAAACTTTAAACTAATTTTTTAATCCTAAAAATATATCTAAATTTTATTGAAAATGAAACTCTAAAATAACTTTTTTTATCCTAAAAAATCCAACTTTTTTATCCAACAAATACATATCTAAATAAATCATATGTTTCATAATAATAATTAATTATTGTCTACATATGTGACATGACACTTGGAGAAAAATTAGAATGTTAAGTGTCGTTGTCTTGTGCTCTGGCTAATCGCAATGGCATTATATATTGGTTGTATGATATGCCTCAAACCCTTAAAGTATGAGAAAAAAGAAACCTTAAAAAAAAAAAAAAAAAAAAAGTGAGTTTGGCTAAGGGATTGTTTAGTTCACTTTATTTTTGCGTATATGATTTGATCAGAACTTATTTAGTTTGATATGATCTAATCTAATTGTCAAATTTGACCAAACTTTAACCTTATGTGTACGATAATCAACAACAAAAATATAGTGTATTTTATTTATATGAATTTTTTATAAGTTTTTAATTACGAAATCAAATATATTTAGCGATAAAAAACACACGTAAAATGATTAAGTATGTCAGAACTAATTTTTTAGATCAAAATAAGGTAAATTAAACATAGTCTAGCTGATACTACTCGTGGGTGTCAAATCAAAGATATTCTCCGCCCTCTTGTTCAGACACACAGTTATAAAAAGTCCAGCTTACACAAGGTGGCAAATAAGTTGTACAACAAATTAACTTGGAAAGCCAATTTACAGGATTCTCAAAATGTCAATTGGCTCTAAAGATTAGAGGGTTTGATAAGAGATGGAATTCAATCAAAAATTTTATTATTGATAAAGAAAATTTGAATTTATATCTTAAGGACAATATTTACTTGTCAGAACTGTAACACAAACAATAAACTCACAAGAGGTGGACAATTTCATATACTGGTCAAAACGTTCAAACAAGACGTGTATCAAATTCTAAGTAACATAGATGAAAAAACGGAAAGAAAATTTTCAAGTGCTCAATCCCACTGCACGAACCCAATATCTCCATCCATGGATGAAATCCCTACATTCTACTTGTTCTGAAGCTTCTCAATCACATCTGTTGCTTCTCAATTCTAAACTGAATTGCAGTTTCTTTCATGGACTAAATGATGATCCAGTTTGTACCTTTTCCCCCTTTAGGGTATCTATCTATGTATTTGCATTTGGAGTCCCATTGTTCATTGAGAATAATGACGCACATCGAATGAAGTGGGGCTTGTGGATTGTGCACAATCTAGTGCTGACTGCAGTCTATGGCCTCATACTTTTCATGTACCATTCCAGCTAGAAAGAAAGACTGCCCGGTGAGTTTGGCCTCTATGGAAATTTCATTTCCAGTTAAGAGTTATAAAAGCCGACGATGGTATTTATTGCTTTGTAGCAAGACCTGCATATCACAAGTACATTACTATCATGTTTGGTGTAAATGGGTTTGCTCTTTTAGCTTGTGTTCTCAGTTGTGTCAGTTACTATCATGTTCGGTGTAAATGGGTTGGCTCTTACATCTATGTTGTGTAAGTTGTTGTTAGTTGCCGCTTCACTGGTAGTCCAGCTCCACCAGCTCAATAACCTTGTTCTTAATTCTTCTGCAGGTCGTACAACACCCTAGATACATGCTACCATGCATTTTACTTTCCCCTCATATATGTCACCTTCTTAGCAGATTTCTTTCAAGTAATTTGTCTTTGTAGTTTTCTAACTTTCTATCCATGGTAAATGACCTGCTTAATGACCTGCTTTCGAATGTATAATATATCTTGTCTTGGTATGAATTCGGGAGGAACACTTGAATTTGGAGCATGTATACTACTCAGAGATGGAAAGACGCCGGATTCTTTGATTCTGAATGGGACTAAAGAGAGCTCTAACCTTTTTGTTTGCTGCTTGTAACTTTTTAGTTTGTAAATAGAATTGCTCGTGTATGTTAGTATAAAAACTACGGTTATTTCATGAAATGCCACTGAGCAATTACAAAATTCACCAAATGCCATGAATCTTTTCAAAATTCACCAAATGCCATGAACCTTTTCAAAATTCATCAAATGTCATGAACCTTTTCAAAATTCACCAAATGTCACCGAGTTTTAAAAAAAATCACTGAGTACCATTGATGACTCACAGCCGTTAGTTGACCGTTAGTTGACCCCACCACTTGCCACGTGTCACTTTCTGATTGGTCCGTTTTTTAAAATAAAAAAAAATAACAAAAAACTTTTAAAAAAAAAAGGAACTCAGAGGTGGCCAGCCACCACCTCCTCCTTGCCGTCGAGCCCCCTGCCCACCCCAAAACCCTAGCCACCACCACCCCCTGCCGCCGGGGCTAGCACCGGAAGGCGCGCCGGCCACCGGCGACTCCTCCCCTATCCCTTCGCGACTCCCTAACCTGCGAAACCCCACCCCCCTTCCTCCACCACCCCGAAACCCCACTCCCCTTCCTCTCCCTCTCCGTTAGTTCACAACCATCGCAGCAAACTTACCACACCAACTCCCACCAGCAACACAGCCGTGCTGCCATACTCCAACACAAGAGTATGTTGTCCCAAGATTGATTCCTATTGCCGGCCATTCTTTATTCTCTATTTCCACCCTTAGTTTTTTTTTTTTGTGACATTGCTGTTTATAAAGAGAGGAGAAAAAAAAAAAAGAAAGGATGGACATTTCGCGGGTTCGGGGGTCGCGACGGGATAGGGGAGGGGTCACCGGCAGCCGGCGCACCTTCTGGTGCTAGCCCCGGCGGCAGGGGGTGGCGGCGGCTAGGGTTTTGGGGTGGACAGGGGGCTCGACGGCAGGGAGGAGGTGGTGGCTGGCCACCTTTGAGTTCCTTTTGTTAAAAAAAAAATTTGTTGTTTTTTTAAAAAAAAAATTTCATATTTTAAAAAACGGACCAATCAAAAGGTGACACATGGCAAGTGGTGGGGTCAACTAACGGCTGTCAGTCATTAATGGCACTCGGTAAATTTGTTTAAAACTCGGTGACATTTGGTGAATTTTGAAAAGGTTCATGGCATTTGGTGAATTTTGCAATTGCTCAATGGCATTTCATGAAATAACCGTAAAAACTATATTAAATGTTTAGGTAGAACATCCTTTGTTTTAATGCTCAACAAGGAATTTTGTGAAGAAGCTGATTCGCGGGGTATTTGATCCACAAAGGTACGAGATACCAGTAAGTGGTTAGAAGGGTTTAAGCTAATACCAATGTTTTTGATCCACAAAGGTACGAGATACCAGGAAGTGGTTAGAAGGGTTTAAGCTCATACCAATGTTTGGTTGATGACTTTCAACAATTTAAAATTCATGTCTCAAACCCCTACGAGACCCAAAAAAAAAAAAAAAAAAAAAAAAAAAAAAAAAAAAAAAAAAAAAAAACAGTGAGTTTGGCTAATAGTAGAAGACAAAAAAAAACTTGTTTCAAAATTAAACCAATCAACATTGTAAGTTTTCGACCTTATCCAATATTTGGAATGCAACAAATTTGTAACTTTCAGTAGCATGATTTTGCAAATTCAGACAAGTTAAAATCCAGCTTAATTAAGGTGGCAGATGAGCTGTAAAAGAAATCAACTTGGAAAGCCAGGGTTGTCAAAAAATTGTCAATTGGCTCTAAAAATAAGAGGCTGAGATAAAATTCAATCAAAATTTTGCTATTGATGAAGAAAAATTTGAATTTATGACTAGGGTAATATCAACTTAAGCAGAACTGTAACACAAACAATGCTCACACGAGGTGAGTCAGGTGACCAATTTCATGTGCTGGTCAAAACGTTCAAACAAGACGTCTAGATCTAAATAGCATAAGAAACACGCAAAGAAAATTTTAAAGTGCTCAATCCTACAAAGCCAATATCTCCATTCATAGATGAAATCCTAGAGTCTACTTGTTCTGAAGTTTCTCGATCATATCGGCTGCTTCTTGAATAGTTGTAATAGTTTGTGCATTCTCTTCTTCAACTGTGACACCGAATTCCTCCTCAAGCTTCATCACAATCTCCACCTATAGAATAAAGTTTGTAATAACTATTAACAATTGAAAATTAGAAGTAGATGAAACCAATAGTATGTCCTTATTCTTAATAATAATATGTAAATCAAGAATATATTCTTAATCCGACGTTCAGCATCAAAATTAACAACACTTTATACTTGATCAAAAGGCTTGAAGGTGTAAACCTACCAAACTAATCACTTCTTAGACTGCACTTTATATACACAAGATACTGATGAAATAAAGAACATACATTATGAGTTTAAGACTCCTGTAAAAGTAGAAAACATAACTAAGGATACTTACTGTGTCAAGAGAATCAGCTCCGATTTCTGAAAATTTTGTTTCACCAGTAACTGTAGCATCCTTTGTCATAGCTAGCTGCTCCCTCACAATGCTGCTGACCTTCTCAAGTGTCTCGGGCTTGGCCTGCGGAAGAACACCAAAAGAAGAATATTACAATCACAAGCTTAAAAGTAGAAACTACTCGTACCAAAGCAGATTCCTGTTGCATGAAAATGTAATGATGTCCATATTGATTGTGACAAACCTAACTTTTGCAATCATACTTTGAAAATTTTCCATCATATCTAAATATTATTGATATGATTAATACACAAAGGGATAACATACTATCGCCATGTGTTACTATTCCCTCAATGTGATTTGGCGCCACATCACCGTTACGTGTCACCCTATGCATCATCACTCAAAATTCTTCATATGTGTAACCTTCGTATTTAATTAATTTCCATGTAGAATGTAATTTCTAAATAATTGCACATTAAACTACAATTTAATTTGTAAGAAATCAATAACATACTAATGGTTGTTTCCTTGGATGCTATTTTTTTTATATTCAATACCAATTAAGCAATTATATACATAGTAATATCTACAAGTATTTAAACTTAAGGTAATTTCAATATCCGCAGCATCGTCCAAGCCACAATCTAGTTACATAATGATTACCCAAAAAAACCCAAAAAAAAGGACTGGTCATTGCTGCTCACACTTCACAAAGCAGAAAAACGAAACGAAACACAAAAATAAAGTGGGAAAAGAGAGAACATACAGCACATGAGATGCTCAAGCCTCGTGGCTTCACTTGATTTGCCCTCCAGAATGACACTGATGACTTCAGGCCATGGTTCTTGGAGTTAAACTGTCAAGAAATAAAATTAGCAAAGCATAAGTTCACAACTAACTTACAATGCAATATAATCACCAATTCTGATTCCTAATAAACTGAAATCATTTACTTCAAGGTTCAAATGATGATAAATAATACAAATGTCAAAAAAAAAAAAAAAAAAAGGAAAATGAGCATTTGAGAAAAGAAATGCAAGGGTACTGATCATACACTCATCGAACACAATACAGGTGCATACAATTCATGCATGTCTTTTACATATGTGAAGTGAAACTCGAGAACTCGACAATAACTAGATGAGGCAATGAGGGGCATAGCACATCATAAGACGAGTGCGCTAATTGAAAGTTGCTTTACTAACAAACGTTTGTTGAAGTGAAACTCGAGAACTCGACAATAACAATATACATCATGAATAGACCCCCAAAAAAATAAAAATAAAACGACAGTAAGATCACAGCTTATGGCATAAAATCATAGTGACCTTATCAATTTAAATCTGTCGTACTAAATTATCCTACGGAACAAATAAACTACACGCAGATCTCCCCTGAATTAGGCTATTTAATATTCTAAACGATTGGTATCGCTAATACAAAAGACAGCACAATCAAATTTAACACAAAAAAACAATGCTTTAAACTAGGAATTTCCCAATTATCCTTATTCATAAATTTATATAGCTCCAAAATAAATCAAACTACATAAATAAAACTAATCTGAGAAATCAAAATTCAAATAATCCAATGCAAATACACTAAATTCTTCACACTAAAATTTCGAATGATCAAACCAATTATTTAATATATAACATAATAGTTTCCGCCTTATAATACAAGCCGAATTTGACTTATTGAGGTCAAAATAATAAAAAAAAAAATTAGCAACAAAATACTCTTGTATGAGAGATCTCGTTAGATTCGTCTCGATACATACATTCAAATTATAATATACGAGTAATTTTTATATCTACCCAATCGAAGAAATTAATTAATAATAGAAAGGTGCACATCATTAAACCAAACTACCAACAAATTAAACAGATGAACAAATATCACAACCTTAATGCAAAACAACAAGAACAAATCAGTTGAAACAAAAATCGATTATATCAACAACAGATCGAAAACCTAATTGATTCAGATCCAAAAAAAAAAATGGCGTAAAACAAAAGAGAAAAGGAGAGAAATATACCGAAGAAGGAAGAACGGCGCACTTGAAGGAGACGGAAGAACTAGTGAGGGAAGCCATTGAAGAAGCTTAGAGAGAGAGGAGAGTAGAGAGAGAAAGAGAGTGGAGAGCAGAGGAGAGAGAAAAAGAGAGAGAGATGGAGAGAAGAAGAGAAGGGGTTAAAATAGTAGGGAAGGACGGAGAATACGAAGAGCGTGAGAGTAGTGATGGGATATAAACGGATACACCAAACTCTCTCTTTGCTGACCTGATCTTCCCTTTGCCTACTACTACCTGCTGTCTATTGTATTTGTGTTGCCCCTCTTTTTTTACGGATTTTTTTTTTTTTTTTCTTGGGTTTTTTTTCCAATGTTTTTGTTTACTCTATGGTGAGATTGTGGGCTAACTAAAAACCAAAACTATTGTGAGGAGAACAAAATTTTAAGAGTTATTAATTCATGTCACTAGGTAGGGGACTTGGGGTTCAACTAAAGAAGTAAATTTGAGTAACTGGGTAAATTTGATTGAGTCAGGTAGGGACCTAACAAACGAGTCGTTCAGATCGGGTACGAATCGGACCAATTTTGGGTCGATCAATATTCGGGTCAGGTCATTCGGGTTTCAGGTCAGTTTTGGGTCGATGGTTATTCGAGTCGGGTCTGGTCAATTTGAGTTTTAGGTAAGTTTTGGGTTAATGGTTATTCGGGTCGGGTCGGGAATCGGGTCGACACTTCAAGTTAAGATCGGATCAATCAATTCGGGTTAAGATCGGGTCAGGTCACTTCGGGTTTTGGGTCACTTCAGGTCGGGTCGCTTCAGGTATTGGGTTAGCTTCAAGTCAGGTCAATTCGAGGTTGGGTCAACTCCACGTCGGGTATGGGTCGAGTCGGGTCAGTTTCGTGTTCGAATCAATTTCAGGTTGATGTTTCGGGTCACGGGTCGGGTCAGGATTGTGAGGTCTAGGTCGGGTGTGATTTAATTCAAGTTTGAGTCATACTAAATCATTGTGCTAATACAAGTCAAAATATGGATTGGTTACTTTCCGTCACGTCAGATTTTTTACACTTATAGGGCTCTTGATTTAGCCGGATTAAGTTGGATCAGGTCTAATCCGGATTTGAATCATGTTAAACCATTGTGCCCATACTGGTCGAATTTTGTATTTAATTCACTCTCGAAATAGATCGGGGTATAGTCATGTTTGGTCAATATTTAATGCCTCTAATATAGATGGGTTGATTTTAGGTTATGGTCAAAATGTTTAATTTCATAATCTTCGTAATTAGTAAATTAAATACAAAAAATGATAAATGAATAATTAATCGAGTTGATTTTGTTTTGTTTGAGCGTTTCTTTCATTTTTTTACTTTAGGTTTAGATTGAATTATCAAGTTGGGTCAAAGATTGTCTAGGTTAAAAATGTGATAATTTGTACTTTTTTACTCAAATTAATCACATCACTTGAATTTTCTTATGTTTGGTTTGACATCACTATTAATATAAGCAATTTTCAGATTTATAGTTCAAAATGTAATACAATTAGGTTGTATTATAAACATATACAAAGTAGTTGATAGTCATGCTGATTTTGAAAATGTACAATGAGCCCCCCCCCCAAAAAAAAAAAAAATATACAAATTCGCTTTTGTTATTTTTGTGGTTTATATGTTTTGGTTTTAGTTTACAACAAAAATTGAAAGTTGTTTTGTGGTCCATTTGTTATGGTTATATTTTATAACCTTTCATAGTAGATATCGGGTTATTGACATTGTATTGGGGATTTTGATGTGAAACAAGAAAGTGTGTCCAAATAAAGGATTCTAAAAAAATTCTATGTTGCATCTTGTACCATCATTCAAGATTGTGGATCAAATCTTATTATATAATCGATTACCTTTTAATTGTTTGCCTAATTTGCTCATATGCAAAAACTAACTATACTCGGTTATGTTCTATTGTATATACTTGTTTAATCCATCTCTACATTTATAAATATCCAAAGCTTGAAGTATGTTTAAATGATTTCTCAAAGGACGTACCAACTATACTCACAATTATGCATCTTCATATTCATCAATAACTCAATGTCACTTTTTTCATGGTTGTTGGTGATATAAGGCTTATTAGTTAGTCACTTTCCATGCTTATGGAGCTCAACGACCTAGCTTCTTATTTTCTCCATTTTTGTATTCATATCCTTCTAACATTAATTTCCTCATTTTAATTTACATTTTTTAGCTTATTTTATATTAGCTGATCAATCTATATTTTCATTTAGGCATCTCTGAAATTAGCAAACCTAAAGCATGTAGTTATGATATTTTCTAAAAATCAAGAGTGGTCATTTTTTTTCTTATCCATTTTTTTCTTTCAAGACAATTAAAAAAGAGAAGGTATTGGGTGCGGATTGTCGCACGAAAATTTGCGTGCGGTAAGCTTGCCTGATAAATTTCACTTGTTGGCTGATATGTTTCATGTGTTGACTGATATGTTTCATTTGTTGGCTGATATGGTTTTTGTGTTGGCTAATATATTCCTTTTGTTGGTTGATATGTTTTTTTTTTTTTATATGTTCCTTTTATTTGTTGGCTGCTATCTTAGTTAGCTGATATGTTTCTTTAGTTGGCTGATATCTTTATTTTGTTGGCTGATATGTATATTTTAATTGTTGTCTTATATGTTTTATTTTGTTGGCTTATATGTTTATTTTGTTAGCTTACCTGTTGTTTTTGTTCGTTGATTTCATCCTTTTGTTGGCTTATATGCTTCATTTATTGGCTGATATATTCATTATGTTGGCTGATAAGTACCTTTTATTGGTTGATATATTCCTCTTGTTGGCTGATATGTATCTTTTGTTGGTTGACATATTCCTTTTGTCGGCTAATATGATTTTATTAATGTCTGATATGTCCTCCATCAATTGGCTGATATGTTCATTTTAATGGCTTATATGCGTCATTTGTTGGCTAATATGATTAACAACATACAATATACTTTCATTTCCTTCTCTCTCTCCTCTTTCCCCGTCTTCCTCTCTTTCTTTCTCTTAATGGGGTTTCTCCTTCTCATTAACAACAAACATGAGCCAACCAACAACAGCACCACCGCTGCTCCCCAATTGCCCAACCAACAACAGCACCACCGCTGCTCCCCAATTGCCCAACCAACAACAGCACCACCGCTGCTCCCCAATTGCCCAACCAACAACAGCAGCGGTGCCGCCCAACCAGCCACCATCAACCACCAAACTCCACCAGCAGAGAACTGCCAAACCAACCACTATCAACCAGCGAACTCCATCAGTTGCAACTTGCACCAGCAAATCGCGGCCGAATTACACTCCACCTCGCCGCAATTATCTGCCCAAAACCACAAGTCAGCCGCATCTCCAACCACAACCCGAAATTGACCACCAATCGCCACCAACCACAAGCAGAGCAACCCCTGAATTTCCAACCACCAAAACTCGCATCCCCACAGAAACCACCTGCAACAAAGTTAGCATCAGTCTTCGCAATGGTTCTAAACTCTTATTTTCTTGCGATTTTTTTTTCGATTTTTTAGGTTTTTGTTGGCGTCTGAATTGATTGATTGTAAGTTGCTTAGGTTTGTTTGTTTGATGTTAGGGTTAAGGATGAGTATTTTGATGTTGAGGTTGAAGACTAGGAATTGAAGATGTTGAATGCCGCTGCCGCACAAACTATTGGGTGCGGACTGCCGCACCCAATAGTTTGTGATGAAAAAGACATGCTTTTCCAAAAAATTAAATTATCTATGTAATTTTCTGTTAGTTATGATTCAACAAGATATCATCGGTGGATATTTGAGAGGGGAAACATATGTTACTAGATGAAAGAGTTCATGGAATTATAAGATGACAATAACTCTGTTACTAACAATTGAAATTAAAGCGAAAATGAATAAAAAAGAAGTCGATCATTCGATATAAATGAACAACAATTATACATTGTAACTTGTAACCGGTTGTACATAGATTACGCCAATTAGTAAAGGTTAAATTGACTTGTGCAAGATTTAAATTCATGATAACAACTTTTCTTATCTTATAAAAAATTTGAAACAACTATACACTTTTAGGAGTAAATACAAGTTTCTCAACATGAGAAACATTCTTTGAATCTCAAAGGGGTAATTTCGTCCTTTTCAGTTAATAAGTGGGGTAAAACTGTAATTTTGTCAAATAAATAAGTGAATTCTAGCATTAATAGAGCAACTTTATTGGAGAATCGAAGAACAACTTTCATGGATAAATAAGAAGTTCAATGAAGAAATCCAACAGGAGCTCTAATGGAGGTGCATGATGCATCTACCCTTTAGTGTTGACCATGACCCTTATTTCTCCATTATTTATTAGGGTTTTCGTTTAATTTGGCGGCGAAGCCGCTGAAAACACGGTGGTGGAAATGGTGGTTCACAAGAAGAAAAATTAACAGCTTTAATGGAGTACTACTAAAACAAAAATGGTTGGAAGAGGATGAAGAAGAAGGATGAAGATAGAAGTAGGTCGCGGGTTGGGATCGAAGGAAGATGATGGAGTTGGGTTGGTTGTTAATGGAGATCTGAGGAAGGAGGATGGGAGGAAGATAGAGATTGGGAAAAAAAAAGTAAAAAAAAAATATAAAATATTAATAAAGTTTGCTTTAATTACTAATTTT
The DNA here is from genome assembly GCF_001683475.1 of Chenopodium quinoa. Taxonomy (NCBI): domain Eukaryota; kingdom Viridiplantae; phylum Streptophyta; class Magnoliopsida; order Caryophyllales; family Amaranthaceae; genus Chenopodium; species Chenopodium quinoa. The sequence goes on from NW_018743292.1 coordinate 10,955,930, forward strand.
CCATGTTTGGGGCAAGCCCCACTTTTAGTAGTGTGATGAGTAGGGATGTTAGTGGGGCGGGTCAAATAGGAGACCCGCCCCATTCCCGCCCCAACGAGGTGGGGATGGATCTTGGTTTGGCAGGTGATGGGGATAAAAACCATACCCGCCCCATCCCCACCTACCCCACTTTGTTCCCGCCCCATCCCCACCTACCCCACTTTGTACCCGCCCCATCCCCACATCCATATATTTTTAAAAACAAAATTATACTTTTATACTATTTTATAAAAAAAAATTATGTAAAATAAAATAGTAAATATAATACTTTGTAATACACTTATATTATAAACAAAAAAATGTGTAATATTAACAATAATTTTTTTCTTTTTGCAATCTTTATTCATTATTAAGGATTGTGTATTTGGAGGCGGGGATTAGGCGGGTCTTAGGTGGGGATTAGATGGGGGGTGGATATCCAAGTGGGGGTTGGGGCGGGGATGGTTTTGGAATTGTACTTGCCTGGGCGAGGATGGGGATGAATTTTAGACCTGCTATGGGGATGGGGATGGGGATGAAAATTTTAGATGGGGATAGGAATGAGAAGGCCAACATCCGCCCCGCCCCATTGAACTGATGAGACTAATATCTAGAATCTGAATTTACACTTTAATTTTGAGTTGGGCTATTAACACCTACGTGGGCCCTTTCCAATAATGAGCTGCAATGAGCTCCATACTTTCATTGGGCTTAGTGTTCACCGATTAGACGACATTGAAATCGTTAAGTGTTACGTTGGATTGGATTTCATTCATCTGTATTCCATAGTCTCCATTACTCCTACGCCCAAATTTAAGTTGTGAAGGCTTTGAAAAGTGTGCAATGTTAATTGTATTATCTTGCTTATAATTATTTTTCCATGATTGCAGGGGCGTGGCAAAGAAATTTGAGGCCCCGTGCAATTTTATAAAATTGGGCCTTTTTATGATTTATGGAAAAAAATAAAGAATATACTTATATACTCTTGTTCGATTAATTTGAAAGATAACCTAACAACAATAAAAGACTTAAAAAATAAGAAAATTATAACCATAGCCCTATTGGCTATTAGGAATTTAGGGCTACATATAAGAAGGCAAGAAGCTAAAAAACATACTCGTACTTGTATATTTTAGAAATAAATATACTTTAATTATATCGATCCACTTGACAAGAATTCTCATATTTATAGGAGTACCATTTTAGAAATCTATTTAATACTTATATTTAAGGTTACAAATAATCATTACATATAAAATTAATCTACTTTACTTACCAAGCAACAAGGAATTACTTCATTTAGTTTTCTTGAATTTGCAAAAATTTAGACTATGTAGTAGAAATTTAAGAATTAGGAATTTAGGATTACATTAAAAAAAAGAAAAAAGAAATTAGAAATTAAAGAGTCATATACAGATATACTGAGAAGAGGAGAAATAGGGGTGTACACCGGTCCAAAACCGGACCGGACCTGGACCGGACCTGTTTGGACCGGGGACCTGAATTGGGTAATTATGAGGACCGGGGACCGGACCTGAATTAACAGGTCCGGTTCCGGGCCAGACCTGAAAAATCAGGTCCGGTCCGGGTTTGGACCTGAATGGACCTGTTTTGTGTCTTTTTCGTTTTTTTTTTTTTTTTTTTTAATACAAAACCTGTTGGACCTGCATATGGACCTGCATATGGACCTGTTTTGTGATTTTTAGACCTGTTGCATAATTTAATAATTACATACAAACCAAAATTATCAATTACAAAACTACATAAAGTCTATAAAGTGCCGATTCTCAAACACCAAAAATACAAATGAGTCCACCGAAAATACAAATAAGTCCACGAAAACTCAGTTTCAATTTTTCAGAGTTTGGTTTTCTTCTTTTTTTTTTTTTTTTTTAATTACGATTTTCCCGGGTTTCGGGTCCGGACCTGAAAACCCCGGGTTTGGACCGGGTCCGAACCGGGACCGGGAACCTGGATTTTTAAGAACCGGGACCGGACCTGAATCAACAGGTCCGGATCAGGTCCGGTCCGGTTCAGGTCGGTTCAGGTCCGGTTTCAGGTTCGGGCCAATTTTTGTACACCCCTAAGGAGAAAGAAAGTAAGAGGAAAGTTGGAGATTTGAAAAGAGACGTTGGCTGTAAAAAAAAGAAAAGTGTATTGATTAGGTCTCGAACTCCGCTCCTGTTTAAAACCTGTTGCATTATAATATGCGACTTAATAACTATATATATAATTTTTGGGTCCCTGATTTTTGGGGGCCCTATGCAGTCGCGCAAGTTGCACTGCCTCAACGCCACCCCTGCATGATTGTGTTATAATTCCAATCTGAAATGAATTACAATTAGATTTTCAATTATATAATCAATTTTGATCTTAAGTAGACATGATTCAATCTTAAATTTTAGATATGTAATATTTTGGTGTATAAAATAGTGTAAATTTTAATGATTTAATCTTATACTATTACTAGTAATTCGATTCCATGTACCTCTACCGATCCAAAGCATAATGACAACATTGTTCCCACTACTTGAGGTTCTTGCTATAGAATGCCTTTCAATTCCCCATTTCAACTAGCTAGGTTTAGTTGAAAAATCAATTCAAATTACATTATTAATACGAGTAGCAAATGAAATAGTTGAGAAATCAATTCAAATTACATTATTAATACGAGTAATACATTAAGTATCCATGTTTTGCTAAAAATACAGCACCATAATATTTTAGATGTTGTATCCCTTGAAAAAGACAGCATAATCATTGTACGAAGTAGGTCCTCACTTTCAAAATTTTTGAATAATTGGCGTTTGACTTTTTTGCGCTATTCATATACTTGTAATATTTTGTCTATACTAATATATGGATTATAAATTAAATGTTACAGTATCATGTAATATATTGTCATATTAATATTGATAGAGTAATAATTTCTTAATATCAAAATTCTATAATTTATATTAATACTAGTATATATGGTCAAACTTGTACATTATCGAGTATGTCTTATCAAACTGTGTAAGAAGTATATATATCATTAGCTAGATTTAGTTTTCACTTAGAATTTGAGGTAACATTAGATATTTACTCGTATAATTTTTAGAATTAGCCTGAAAATCTTGAACAGTTTATAAATAAAAGGGGTAATTAATAGTCAACACTGATCCAAAAATTAAGGATGATCAAGATCGAGAAATCGATGCTACAAATCATTGAACATTGTGTTGCTCTCAACTTTTGTAGGTCGTATAATATGATAATGAGATAATAAAGTCATAAATGTGACTCGGCAACGAGTTGGAACGTGGTCCAAATCTTAATTGAGAAACTTGATAGAACCAACAAGGAAGTAACTTAATGTTGGCACACTAGTAGGGTTGGTATACTAAATTTCCCAACTAAACCCCATATTTTTATTTCTTTTTCACTAATTAAAGTAAGTCCTTTTTTTCCCTTTCCAAAAACATGGTCGGTTTGATTTCATTTTCATTAGTTAAACTAAACATGGTATATTTGAATGGTCCTTATAACAATTATTTATTTATTAATGTATTTTTGGTAATATTAGGCTAAATTATACGATAAATGGTTTGGTTTTTTCAGAGGAAAAAACATCAAAATTAAGATTTAAAACAAGGAGCAATATAAATAGCATTACAAATAGCGAGTTAGATCAACTAATACAACCCAATATTCTAATAATATAAACAACTCCTCCGTGTACTAGTTAACAGCTAACCGCTAATTTTCAAGTTGCGTCTTGAGATTCTAGTGATTTATTTTTATTTTTGACGGGAAGAAATAATTTCATTAATAAATAGGCATACGACATCTACAATAATAATAACGACTTGTAAACCAGAAATTTAGAGAAATTAACATAACTTTTATAATCAAAATCATAACTATTTGCATATTTGGCATAGCTCACACTCCACCGCTTCAAGCTTGACGCGAGCAGTGATTTTCGATGCTTTTACATCTTTTCAAGTAGAGACCTTCGCAATCCGCGCTGATGTTTTGATCGTAGAGTTGATGACAAGCCCTAAATCCATATGAATCCAAATCACCTTCCCAATTATTATCAAAACCCTAAAAATAAAATTCTCATCTATAATAAGAATCAAAATCCCAGAAAATTGGAAAAACCCAAAAAAATTGGGACAAACTCTCACAAATGGAGAGAACAAAGCAAAGCAAAACAAAACAAAAGGCAAACCAAGTAAAAAACTAAATTAAATTAAAGAGAAAGGGTCAGAAATAGTCTAATTTTTGAAGAAATTAGACTATTTCCAGTCTAAACGACTAAGAAAACTAAAACTCTAAAGGAGAGAGGAGAGAAAAAGAGTCGAAATAGATTTTCTAATAATACAGTGCATTATATTTCCTCAATCACATGAGAATCATGTACTAAATATCTTGTTGGTCAAACTAACTAATCATAATCTTTGGAGTAATTAAGAAATCGCGCATCACATCACTGTAAGAACCTTCAAGAAGATGCTGCAACATACTAGTATTTCTCATATACATTACATCAGGAGAGTGAGGCTACAATGCTACATAACATAAAATAAAAAGTGATATTGGCATATTGCTCAACAACAATTCAAGGAAATAAACATCATTTGTTAGGCAAATATATTGTACTTGTAATTCCCAATCATGTTAAATATCCATCTTTTTTAATTAAACGTTCACTACCAAAAACAAATTAAACAAACAAAAGGCTTCACCGCTTCAATCTCTTCTTGAAAACGTTGTAGGAGACGGTCCATTGTCATAGGTTCATGTTCACATGCTACTATGTTTCACCTTTAGTGTCACCACTTCTTTCCGCCCTACAATTCGTCTGTAGTTTTGCTGTGAAACTTGAGATATCCCGCCTTTTTCCTAATGACTTATTATTAGTTAGAAGTTTAGAACTTACATCGACATTGTATACGAGGCTATCTAAAGGGAGTATTGAGGGCAGCCTTAAGGGTGAACAAAAAAATAGTTCATAATGAGTGAACAAGTGAATGGGTGGCTTAATGGTGATCTCTATAATTGTTCATAGTGAATGGTTGTGGGATCAATTGCTGCTGCAAGCATTTGGACGAATTTATGGATTGTGGGCCCCACCCATTTTTATTTTTTTTCAGGAAAAAAAATAGAAAGCAGCGGCTGGGAGCGCGCCACTTGGCCCAGCCGCTGCTTGACACGTGTCACTGTTTTAAATAAATCCGTTGTAATTTTGCAACGGATATATTTTACAAAACACAAATCAAAAAAAAAAAAAAAATACCAACGACTCTATTTTTTCCCCTCTATAAATAGACACCCATATTGCTATACTTTCTTCAACTTTGAAAATCCATTTCTTTCTACTATATTTTTCTCTTCAAAAATCCCCTCTATAATTATTATTATTATTATTATTATTATTATTATTATTATTATTATTATTATTATTATTATTATTATTATTATTATCGTTATTATTATCGTTTTTATTATTATTATCGTTATTATTATTATTTCCTTTATTATTATTATCGTTATTATTATTATTTTTATTATTATTGTCGTTATTATTATTATTATTAAATTTTTATTTTTTCCAAATATAAATTATAATTATGGATGCTAATACCAACCCCAAAACAAATAGAAAGAAGAAAAAAAATTTGGGTCAAAATATGATCCTTCAAGCTCGTTTTGCCATTATTAAAAAGCCGTCTTTGGCGTGGGATACCGACATACTCCACAATATCATGCTCGCCTGCATCATAATACATAATATGATCGTTGAAGATGAACGAGAGACGTATCAAAATAACGTTAATACCAATGAGTTTATGAATGCTGGAGGCAACGCTAATGAGGACACTACCGAGTACCGTACTGATCGTATTGTGGATATCGGCTTATACTTGTCTCGTAGAACAGAGATTGAGGATCAACAGACTCATTTGCAGCTAAAAAACGACTTGGTCGAACATATATGGAATAAATTTGGTAACAACGAAAACTTAGGCAACTAGGTTTACAACAAATGGTTATCCCTAAGGACATCTTACAAAACGATGTGTAGTTGTTTTTTTTTTTAAATAAAATGTACTAGATTATAGTTGTAGAACTGTAATCACGATTTGTACCTCTTTTTTTTTTTTTGTTAATTAAAATTAGTTGCGTTGTTGTTTAAAAAATATTAATCACAAGAATTAGTTTTTTAAAAAGTTGATAAAAAATGCGATAATTTCTTAATTAGTAATCACGATTAAAATATTAAATACGTCAATTAATTACATTGACATCGGGTTAATAAATTATAATTATGAAACAAAAAAAATTATATTTACAAAAATAAAATAAGGTGGGGTAGGGAGTATTGATGATGAACCATTGTTTAGTGTTCATTGTTAAGAGTGAATATTGTAAATGGTTTGTTGGGTTGATGTGGATGAGAGAGAAATGGTGATAGTGACCCATGAACCATTTATTTGGGTTCACCAATAAAGATGCTCTGATATGCAATAGCAAATGCATAATGAGGGGCAAACTTGTAAATTCATATGCTTGAATGGAAATACAACTCACTTCCCGTTATGCTTTTTGTCAGCCCGTTGCAGAAGTATGTCGTATTTCTTCAGCGTATTTGCGGAAAATTGTACACCTTGTCTTTGTATTTGTATTTGGTCATATGCTCTTACAATTAAATTATTTTCTCTCTCTCTTCCATTTACTTCTCTCTCGGTCTTCCCTCTATGGTCATACGAACATACTCTGTCTTCCATTAAGAAAGTAGGCTCGCTACCTTCCTTCCATTTCCTCTATCTCCATCATCGTGTTTTGCGATCGCTGCGAGTTGAAGATTTGTTTCTGGGCTTACCGTGTCGAGAATTCACGCATTGTAGGCGAGTTATAGTGAGGTATTTATAAATTTATTAGTTTTCCCCAAATTTATAATTCTGTATGAAATAATCTTAGTACTTTGTCAAATTTAATTTCATTGTAGTCGTATAAGCTAAAAGTTAGGGTTTTTAAAAAAAATCCGGATGTTTTGGGTTTTATCCAAAATCAGTGTTAGGGTTTATTAGTTTTCCCCAAATTTATAGTTCTCTATGAAACAATTTTAGTACTTTGTCAATGTTAATTTCAATGTAGTCGTTTTACCTAAAAGTTAGGGTTTTTAAAATCCGGATGTTTTGGGTTTAATTCGAAATTAATATTAGGGTTTAAGAATTACATACATTTTGTTGATTTTAAGCCCCCAATTACAATTGTGAGAAGATTTGTTGTTGTTAGGGTTTGTATAAATGGTTTAGGGATGTATTATTGTGTGATAACTGTAAGAATTATGTCTAATTTGATGTTTGTAAGGCCAATTTATAAAGTTCCACAAATTGTGGGTTTTTAAAATGGCAAAGAATGACGGGGTTTGTGGTTTTAAAAGAAAGTCCCCTAATTTGTTCCTCTCATTTTGATTATTTTGATATAAATGAGCTTTTGAATATTTGACAAGAAGTAGTGCGTTCCCTTTTTTTGATTTGATTCCTTTTGAATGGGGATGAAGTAGTTTGTTCCCTTCTTCCCTCTTATTTTGATTTAATTGAGGTATTGAGTCTGTGACATGAACTAGTGTGTTCCCTTGTTTTGATTTAATAGAGCTTTTGAATCTTTGAGATGATGATGAGGCAGCTTGTTCCCTTGTTTTGATTTAATTGTGTTTTTGAGTCTGTGATAAGAACTATTGTGTTCTCTTGTTTTGGTGCAAAGCTGAGTTTTAGCTTTGTATTGGTTGTATTGGTTGAAGTAGAAGCTTTTATCCATGATGCTAAGTACATCTGTGATTTTCTCCCTGGATTGTCAGGTTTGTATTCCCCGCAAAAGGTTATAAATAGAAAATCATGAGATCGAAGACAATTGTGCGATCGAAGACAGTTGTGCGATCGAAGAGCTGGAAACACTTGTTGGTGAGCTAGTGTTGTGTGTTTGTATTTATATTGTAGTTGAATGTGGTAGGTGAATTCTGAAATTTTCTCTGCGATTTTTACAATAGGATCCATCGACTTCTAACCCCTTTGGTAAAGGGGGAGGGGGTTGAAGTGAAGGAGAAGAAAAACTCTAAAAAGAAGCCAAAGCAACCCAAGAACTTTGAGAATGTGGATGATGGAGAAGATGATGAATACAATGGTTCTAGTAATAACCATTCTGATGAAGATAGTGAAGAGGAATCGTGCACTCCCTCTGACTTCATGAAGATGATGATGGGATTCGTAAAGAGTAAGAGTCGGAAGAGGAAAAGGCCAAAGGTATAGTGAATATATAATTACCAAGAGACATATATCTATAACATGCTTTAGTATTCTAAGAACTGGACTTAGCCTTATGTTTAAGTCAAGCTATTGAAGATAATGGTTGATAGTGGCAAGGGAAGATTAGATAATACATACTAATCTTCACTAATAATGTGTAATTAAATCAAGCAAGTTAAGTGTAAATCATTTAGTGTACATATATTTATCACCTTACCTAGACATTAAATTACAAGTTCAATCAATTAAACTAAATTGAGATCATATAAATTAGTAGCACAGAATTCCAAAGTGTGAATAATAATACCTATTAGTATCCAAATTAAAGTACGGAATAACTTTGTGTTTGTGATTTGTATGTGTCTAGGGTGAAATAATTGAAGGGCAAAAGGTGGTGAGCGAAGGGGCAGTGTTGAAGACCCATCATGAGAACGTCAGAAAGGTATGATGTTGTAGCAGTTAATTTTATTTGGTGCATGTAACTGAGTAGGGTTTGCAGGTTAGCTACTTATGTATACTTCTTCCTTTTGTGTGTAGTAGTACCCCAACATTGTATGTAGGGTTGAATCCTTCTGCCAAGTAGTCAAAGGTTTTGATCCAAGAAGATGCGCGTTAGTGGCAGAAATGGGGTTTGAAGGTCTCCTGGATCTTAACATGAAAAATATACCGAGGCAATTTTGCTATTAGTTGTTGACAAGAGTGCTTCCTGATGGCACAATGGTGTTTGGTAACAGTGAGATCTTACCCTTAGGTCGTGCTCAAGTGAGGTTTGTACTTGGGTTACCTATGGGTGCTGAAAAAGTCCCTTTTGATGTTGGTGAGAATGATGAGGAGCAGGTGCAGAAGATGAGAAGGATTTTTAATCTGTATGGTGTTGGTGCGAACAAAGAAACCATTTTGTCGAAATCTGCTTCTGATGCTTTATGTCAATTGGATGAATCGGGTGAACCAATTCCCGTTGCAGATGAAGTTGAAGAGGAGGATTTTATGACAGCCTTTCTACTTGTAGCCCTTGGTAAAGTGGTTTGTACAACCACTAATAATTCAAACTTTCCAAAGTCACTCATTCCAGCATTGACATTGGCTACCGAGGCTATCAAGTATGACTGGTGTTCGATGACTTTCAAATGGTTATGCGACAGGCTAAAGTCGTATCATCTAATCAAAAGAATTACCTAAGTCCTCTAACTAAAGTAGATAGGGAAGTAGGGTCGAATTCACAGGGAAACAAGTCTTTCTATTCCTAAATAATTAATATAATCTAGATTATCAAGTAGCCAAATTATTTTTATAGGAATTTAACTAAGGAGAATAATTAAACTAAAACAAATTGAATAAGGGAGGAAATCAATAAATTAAAGCCTAGGGTATAGGCTCACCAATAAATAATATTCCAGGGTAAAACACGATAATCAATCATCAATACATCAATTAATCAGATTATAAAGGGCTTTCGCCATGTATTACAATCACAAAACTAATCTACCGGTATTAAGTCGCATCTCTCGAATCTTGACTTAACCATTTATAAATTAACCTGCCTATTGAAACTAAGCCTAAACATCAATTCTCGTATCTCGAATCTCGAATCAATATTGCATAACTCATACAATTAAACCTGGCCAAATCTAATTGCATAGCATTAAATCAATCAATAGGAAATCAATCAAATTGACAATCAACAATTATAAATTATCCTGTCATATTATTTATGGATTCCCACAATCCTAGAATTAAAACTACTCACATATTTAAATCTAAACTAAGCAAAGCAAATAAACAAGACATATTTAATCAATCAATTAATTATTGAAAATAAAAGGGGAAGAAATCATTACCAAAATAAACGGAACTGACGAATTGCATAAACTAAAAGTGTAGAGAGAGAAAACAAGAATATTAACCAAAAGCTTAAAACTAAAATCTGAAAAATTAACTAATGAAAAGAGGTCCCAAAACTTGCTTAACAAAGTCTATTTATACTTAGGCTCCTAAATCCTAAATTAAAACAAAGTAAAAGTCTCAAAAACGCTCCTCAAAAGCACGCGCCCGGGGTCGGACACCATCTCGCTAGGCCGGGCCCGACTTCAGGCGAAGATCTACTTCTTTCCATCTGCGCCTCAGGGCGAGGTCTTCCTCGGTCGAGCGAGCTCTCGGGCATCATGGACTTCTTCAATTGGGCAATTTCTTCTTCGGGTCTTTATGACTCAGTCCAATGCCTCGAACTCTTCTTCTTCACCGAGCCCTTAATCACCGATTTGATTGCTCCAACGCGGCCTTGGGCTTCGAAATGTGGTTATATGAATGCGATCCTACTCCAATGCTCGTAGTGGTTCAAATAAGTCCGGGAAAATGCTCCTAAGCCGCAATTTCCTATAAAACAATACCAAAACTACGAAAACACTAGAAAACGCATATTAGTAATAGAAGTGGCTCTAAAGAACCAAGAATACTCCCAAACATGACCAAGGGACGGGGGTAAAACACTATGTAAAATGAACATATCACTATGCAACACGACTAACAGATTTCAAAGGAAGTTCCAAAAAGATGGTTATAGGTATGGTTATGGGGGCAGTTTTCTGTTCGTTATGGTGAGCCTTACTTCCTTTAATGTTGACTACTAAAATATTGTTCTACACCGAAGACTATTTACTTTCTAATTTTACATGACTAAGTGTTTAAGTAGGAGAGTTGCATTACTTTATTTCCTGGTAAATAGATCAGAGAATGTTCATAATCTTTTTGGAGTCTCCTAATTTAGGTAAATTGGTCAAAGAATATTATGAGTAATAGTTGGAATAAGAAGCAAGCTGTGAAGAAATGGATTCAATGAGTTTTTATGTTTATTTATGTTTAGTGACTATTAGGTTTGTGGTTTCCACTTGTTGGAGATGTTTTATGTTTAGTGATTATAACAGTGGTTGCCAATATGGGATGCTAGCAATCTTGGTTAAGAAATGAGTCCATAACAATTTTCATGACATAAAATTCCTATTGCATCAAGTGTAAGATAGAAATATAATAATGTAACTGCTTGAATGACTGGAAACTTTATTACGGTCCTTTTTTCAGAAAGTTTGTTGTTTTTGCCTTGCTTGGCTTAGGTTCTTTTTCATGCTTTAAAAAAAATTATAAGCAGTGATTGTTATTGTTGAACTGGATTTGTAACGACATCTGCCACAGTTTTCTGATTTGTTTGTCTGTAAGAAGTTCAAATGATGAACCCTTCAATGCTACAAATGCCGAGGTCATTTGATATGTGTGTGTCTGTAAGAGTTCAATTGCTATCTTGCTATATCAAATCAATTACTATTGTCTGATGATGAGAAACTCATTCTTAATTTAATGATGTCAAAGTCACTTACTTTCTGGTTTTGTTTCTTGTAGATTTATTATCTGGATCACTTGGATCGTGTTCCCGTTAAGTAGGGTGTTTACCCGAGGGTGAAGGTGTGGAACAGTGGTGAGGTGAAGGCAACTCTTCTTAAAGATAAAGTGTCGACCAACGAGTTTGGTAAGCTTTTGGTAAGACATAAACAATAATTGTATTTGATTTGCGGGTCGATAATTGTGTATATAACAGTTTTTTCAATTGATAGGCCGTCGATGTTGCGTAGGGGGAGGAGCATCCCCTAGTACCAAGGGAGAGCGCTGGTGGTGTTAACAAGAAGGCGTAACTATCAGGGGATAGGGATCAGGCTTTGGTGGATGATGTCGTGGAGCGGGTGAGTGTGGGCAAACTTTAAGTTTGAAATATCAATTGAAATATCTGTGGTTTTGTTTTTGGGTTATGATTTTGGCAAAGTGTGATGCTTTGTGCAGGTATTAGCTCAGTTGAGCACAAGGTTGGTTAGTGTTGTTAAAAGTGATGTTGCTCGTGCCATGAGCAGAGGATATGATGCAAACATGACAAGGACCAACCGGGAGATGTATACACTGAGAAAGGGAGCCATCCGCAGACCGACACGACAATAGAAAGTAATGGTTCTCTAATAAATAATCTGTGGGTGAAGTAAGGAAGGATGGAAAAGACTGTTCATCATCTAAAGGGTCGACGGAGGGAGTTGATTTCTTGGATTTTGCAAAAAATAACGACAAGCATGATTCGACGGACAAGCAGCTGCTAACCTTTGTTCGAGGCAGGAAGAAATTGAAAGATGAAAACATGTAAGTAAAACTTCTGGTTCAAGGTTCACTACTAGAAATAGGCTTATTTTCGAGGGAATGCTTCCGACGGAATTTAATTCCCTCGGAAAATTCAAAATTTCCGAGGGAAATTGACTTTGTAGGAATAATCCGTCGGAAAGTTTCCTTACCGACGGAATATTCCCTCGGAACATTTCCGACGGATTTTTTTTCCCTCGGAATGTTTGGGTTACGACGGAATATTCCCTCGAAGTGGCTTCCGACGGAAATTATTCCCTCGGAAATCACAGGTTTCGACGAAAAAATCCGTCGAAACCTGTGATTTCCAAGGGAATAATTTCCGTCGGAAGCTGCGAAAAAAAAAAAAAAAAAAACGCAACCCTTTTGCATTCTGTACAGAACACAAAAGGAAAAAAAACGAGAGGAATAGAGAGAAGGCAACACAGGAAGAAGAAGAGAGAGAAAGGGAGAAGGAGAAAGAGGAAGAGGGAGAAAGGGGCACGAGAGAGGAAGCGGAAGAGAGAGAAAGGCAGGAGGAGAAAGAGGAAGAGAGAGAAGGGGGCACGCCACCCAGCCGCCGCCGCCGCCGCCACCACAGCCCCCTCTGCTGCCGCCCCGCCGCCGGTAAGGGTTTTTGTCAATTTTGTTTTTTATTTTATTTTTTTTCCTTAAAACCCTAACCACCACCTTTCACCTAGGGTGTACGGGAGTTTTCACCTAGGGAATAAGTCGCCGGCGAGTCTGCAACAACCACGCCCAGCCGCCGCCGCCACCAGCAGGTAGTTTGCATTTCTGTTTTAATTTTTTTTTTTTTGGTTTTTTTTTTTTAAGTTAAGTACACAAGCTTAAATCATAAATGTAGTTTATGCTTTTGTTTGGTGTTAATTTTTTGTGTTAAATTTGAATATTTGTAGGTTTTGTGTATTGAATTGTTTATTTGGCAATTACAAACTCAGATCTACAGGTTAGACATTATTTTAAAGCTAAATTTATAAATTTAGTATATATTTGGCATGTTAAATCCTAATGGTGTGTAGATATATGGTAGCTTATTATTGCTTTTAGTTATTGTATTTACAATTTGTTATATTTATATTTCAATTTGTTGAAATATTTGAATGTGTTTGTGTTATAATATGTTAGATTAGTTTAGTTAATTTAAGTATAGTTTTTAATTACTTTATTATAACACGTTACTTTAGTTTGGTATAGTTTAGGGTAATATGTTAGTTTAGTTTAGTTGTATTATAATAGGTTAGTTTAGTTTGGTTTAGTTTAATATAATAATGTATGTTGGTTTGGTTTAGTTTAGCTTAATATGATGTATGTTAGCTTACTTTATTTTAATATAATGTTGTTTAGTTTTGTTTAATTTATTATAATGTAGGTTGGTTTGGTTTAGTTTAATATGATGTATGTTACATTACTTTAGTTTAATATAATGTAGCTTAGTTTAGTTTAATTTATATAATGTATCTTATTTTGGTTTAATATAATGATATTTTAGTGTAGTTTGGTTTTGTTTGATTGGTTTATTTGAATATTATGATATGTTAGTTTTCTTTAGATAAATTATGATATATTTGTTAGTTTAATGTAATGCAAGTTAGATTATATATATATATATATATATATATATATATATATATATATATATAATAATAATAAATGAATCATTTGCATAATCATATGCCTAGATACCCGTTCAAGGCATACACATTAGGAGTATGTCTTGAATAGTCCCCGATTGGGACTGTCCTTGTACGCTTATTCTCACTTAGGTGGTGAATGTAAGCCTTGTTTTTGATTTTAGGGAAAATCCTGCCTTTTCATGCATTTCTCTACCGTGTTCTTTGGGTACATATATTGTAATACCCCGTATTTTTGAAAGGTATTTTAATCTCATATTTTAACGTATTTTTCCAAATTAATTATTTTCTAAAGAGTATTTTAGTTTTGGAGCCAAAATGATATTTAAATTTTGGCGCCTAAATCATTATTTTACAAAACTAATTAAATTGGATAATCCAATAAATGAAACTATTTTATACTTATGTTATAAATAGTATTTTTGATTTCTCAATATTTAAATAGCTAAACCGAAATTATATTAATTCGGTAGATTAATTAAATTTTCGGTTTTCATAGAATAAAAATCTAAATTGTTTTAATATTTTTCTAAATTAATTATTTTCATGAAATATATTAATTTTCAGATTTTATATAATAAAAATCCGATTTAATTAATTATTATATGTCAATATTTTCGGCCACTCATGAATTTTCTAAATGGTTTTAATTTAATTTATTAAAAATAAAAATCCTTTAAAATTCCTTATTTCTATTCTTAAATCTAAAATCTCTTGATCTTATTCTATACTTGCACTCCAAGCTCAAAACCTACTAAATAATATTTCATGACCAAATAAAATCTAATATCCTTCCATACATTTAAAACCCTAATTTCTATTCTTTAAAATTTTCATAAATTATACAACCCTAAATTTCTATAAACTCATCACCTAAACACCTATAAATACCCCCTCATAACTCTCATATTCTTCACACCAAAAACTCAATTCCCTTCTTTTCTTTTACTCTTCTTTTCCCTCAAACTTTTCCTATTTTTCTTTTCCTCTTTTCTAAAACAAAATCTGCCCGTATATCTTTGGAGCCAATTTTCGGGCACTTATGGTCATTTTTTGGATTTTTCTATTTCACAGAAAATTATTCCTCTCAAAAAATCCTTGAGGTTAGGCTCAAGAATCACCCAATTCGGAGTTATATCAAAGGAGTTATGACCTCTGCAAGTTCTGCCTATCCTTTCCAACGCAAATTCAATTTCCTTTAATCCTATTCCTTTATTTTCTTCATGGTTAGTTTTCTAAAATATAATTACCTATTTCAAAGTTATAATTTTATATTAAAGTATTATTTTTAAAAGAGTTTTATAGTCCATGCACATTAGATTTGGGTTTATGTCTAAAGATGTTGTGATAACCGTATGGTTATGTTAATTGCAAGGTGTATTCGTGATTGAACTTTGAAAGTGCGAAGTGTTGATTGATATTCGGAATTAAGGTACGTTATGTGGTTTGATACCTTCGAAGGTTGTTCATGAAATTGTATCTTATTATGTTCCTTATAAAATTATGCTTCATGATGGTTTGAATTAATGATTTTTGGTTAATCAAAATAAACTTTGAATTATGATTAAAATTATTAAAAAGGATTGGATTAAAATTGATTTACAGGTTTCTTAATATTCAAGAATGATAGATTTTTTTAAAAGGTGCCTTTAAGTAAATCAATCGATATGGTTATGAATCCCACTTAGGGAATGGATTAGAGAAGATTATGGACTTTGCATGACCTAGTCTTTCCTCAAGATTGGCCTTTGCTCATAAAGTAAACCACTTGGGGGGTGTGCACACTTAGTGAGGAAATGGTTTTGGAACGTAATCGATTGAGTTTTAAACTTGTCTTGAAAGCATTGAATTGGAAAAGCTCTTACATGAGTATGGCATTGGAATTCTTTGAATTAAACTTAAATGATTTAAATTATGTTTTATTTATCTTACACATAATCTACTTAGCATAATTTGCTAATACGTACTTTTGTTTTGGCTTTGCCCTGTTTACCATTTATGGTAAGCAGGTGAACTTTTCAGGTGGAAGTTAATTGGTGCATACGGGAGTCCACGGGAATTTCACCTAGCTTAGGAAAAGTTTGACTTTGTTTTGTGTCAAAAATTATGAACAAGTTTATTTAAAGTTTTATTAATGAGAATAAAGAATTTTCCGCTGCAAAAGTATTTTTAAAGTATAAGCCTTGCGTTATCACGCGGCGGTAATACGCCCAAGTCTATCTCTACGGTATTTATACGTATTTTCTACATATTCCGTAGAGGGAGATTTGGGGGTGTTACATATGTAGGTGTGTATAATCACCTACATCGTGTATTTGGAGAACTGTAGGGAAATGCTGGCGGATTTTCCATAGAATTGAAAATCTGGGTTACATTCACTAGTGAGAATAAACGTACAAGGATGGGTTAGGTTGGAGTGATAAGGACCCTTTGGAAGCATTTCAAATCTCATTTGCATTTCCACGACGCTGTGGTGGATAATGACTGCGAAATACCGTTCATGACTAATGTGATTGTACATATGCGTGAGCTGTGTAGAAGTTGAAATCATGAAACGAAGAGAACATAGCTGGATGTATAAAAGGACGATTGGGCAAAGTATTAATCCAGATTTTGTGAAAGGAGTTGATGAATTCATTCAGTACGTCAGAGATCATCCCGAGAGTAGTAATCCGGATGAGGTTTGGTGTCCATTTTTTAATGTAAGAACAAACGCCTTTGGAATGGGGATACGGTTAAAATTCATCTGTATGACAAGGGTTTTGTACCTAACTACTATGTGTGGATGTGTCAAGGGGAGGGGTATCCGGGAGTTCCCGAACGGCGGTCCAATGAATATAATGACATGGTTTTGGATGCTTTTGGTCATAGTCAAGATTAGGGGCATTCCGAGGAGGCTAGTGTTTCATCAGAGGAGGAGCCTAATGCAACTGCTAAGCATTTTCTGGATTTGTTGAAGGCTTCTGAAAGGTCATTATACGAAGGGAGTTCTTTGTCTGTATTAGAGATGGCCGCTAGAATCACTAGTCTCAAATGTCAGTATAATTTGCCTCACAGATGTGTTGATGGGTTTGCTTCTTTGCTAAGTGAGGCGATTTCGAACAACAATCATATGGCCGACACTTTCTACGAGGTGAAGAAGATTGTGAAGGGGTTGGAACTGTCCCATCAAAAGATTCATGCGTGCCCGAAAGGGTGTATGTTGTTTTGGCAGGAAGATGTTCAGTTGTCTGAATGCAGGGTGTGTGGCAGCGACCGATACAAGCAGACTTCCAAAGGTAGCCTAGTGCCTTTGAATGTTCTATTTTATTTCTCGATCACACCCAGGTTGCAAAGACTGTTTGCAACGAAGAACATTTCGGAGGAAATGACATGGCATTCGAAAAATCCCTGAGTTCATAGCACAATGGCACACCCTAGTGACAGCGCAGCTTGGAAGCATCTCGATTGTTGGTTTCCAGAGTTTGCTTCTAAGCCTCGTAATGTGAGCTTGGCTTGTGTACAGATGGTTTTGCTCCTCATGGTAAGTTTAGGGGTCAATATTCTTGTTGGCCTGTCATTTTGACCCCTTATAACTTGCCTCCCTCAATGTGCATGAAAAGACAATTCATGTTCCTTTCGTTTCTCGTTCCTGGTCCTAAAAACCCTAAGGGCAACTTGGATGTTTACATGCAACTGTTGATAGAGGAGTTGAAACTGTTGTGGGAATTTGGCGCGGCTACTTATGATATTTCGAAGAAACAGAATTTCAATCTTCGAGCAGCCATCCTATGGACCGTTAGTGACTTCCCGGCTTATGGCATGTTGTCTTGTTGGGCCACGGCTGGTAAGAAAGCTTGTCCACATTGCATGGAGAAGACCAAAGCATTGTGGCTTGAACATGGTGGTAAAGTTTCTTGGTTTGATTGCCACCGGCAATTCCTGCCGACAGATCACCCTTTTCGGAACTGTAAAACAGCATTCTGTAAAAACAAAGTAGAGAAAGGAGCCTCTCCACACATCGTGTCAGGAGAGGAGCTGTGGAAATGTGTTAAGGACCTTCTGAAGGCTACAGATGGACCCGATTCAATTAAAAGGCTGAAAAATGAAAAGAAGGGGTGGTTCAAGCAAAGCACCTTGTGGGAGCTCCCATATTGGAAGCATCTCCTCATTCGTCACAACTTAGATGTCATGCACATTGAGAAGAACTTCTTTGATCAGTTAATTCACACTGTAATGGATGTGAAAAAGCTTACGTGTGACACGCCTTCAGCTCGGAATGACATTGCTAAATATTGTAAACGTCCCCAGCTTCATCTTCAAGAGGATGATAGAGGAAAAGAGGTAATGCCAAAGGCTCTATTCGCTCTTGACAAGGCTCAGAGAAAAGTTTTGTGTGAGTGGGTTAAACAGCTGCGGTTCCCTGATGGTTACGCCTCCAATTTGAGCAGATGCATAGATTTGCAAGCGTGTAAGCTCTATGGAATGAAAAGCCATGACTGTCACGTGTTCATGGAGAGGATGTTGCCCACAACTTTGAGGGAATTGCTCCCTGGCCATATTTGGAATGCAATTACAGAGATCAGCCAATTCTTCCGCGACTTGTGTTGCTATAAACATCAGTTAGTGACATGGAGCGATTGGAGAAAAACATACCTGAGATCCTTTGCAAGCTTGAGAAGATCTTCCCTCCTGCATTCTTTAACTCCATGCAGCATTTGCCTACACATTTGCCGTACGAGGGGAATTTATGTGGTCCTGTACAATACAGGTGGATGTATCCCTTCGAAAGGTAAATCAAATACCCTTATTTCACATCCTTTATTTTACATCCTAATCAATTGTTCATACAGTTACATAACAACTGTAATTGCAGGTTCCTCAATCATTTGAAATGGAAAATTGGGAACAAGGCTCGAGTTGAAGGGTCCATATGCAATGCTTATCTCACTGAAGAGATAGCAAACTTCTGCTCCAATTACTTTCAGTCGACAGTTGACACTAAAACTCGAGATCTTGGTCGAAATGTGAATGCCGACGTTGAGTCCACATCGGACACCGCTGAAATACCAGAGTTGTTCAAAGAGGACAGTGGTCGTGTGTCAAATGAGGGTAGAACTCGATTCTTAGATGACAAAGAACTCGAGTGTGCACATTTGTTCGTGTTACGAAACACCGGCATTCTTGGCGAATACGAAAGGGATATTAGGCCCAGGTATTCAGTGTATTCGTATTTACGATCATTTACAATGATGACTTTGTAGATTTACAATGTGTGTTTGGCCTCGTAGGAAGTTTGAGGACTACATTCTTAGTACTCGACCTTTCCTGCGTAGAGAAGATGTCATGGAGAATTTCGAAACTGAATTCTCTGATTGGTTTCATCACAAGGTGATATACGCGGTGTAACCGTGAAATAATAATGAATTTTACATGTTACATTTCAATTCATTGAATTCAGGAACCTTGATGTTGATATCATTTAACCACTTTATAGGTGGTCGAAGAGAAGCCAAATTCGGATGTCCTGCGAGCGTTGTGCATACGTCCCTTCAGGCGAGTTCGTACTTGGGGCCAGATTTTTGTAGGTAGATTTAATTTCCATACACATGCCCATGGCAAGCACAAATCCACCATGAATTATGGTGTGTGTGTATCAAGTGAGGATGGCGGAGAGTACTTCGGCATCTTAGACAACATAATTGAACTTGTCTACACGGGACCCAAGAGACAGTACAATACCATTTTGTTTAAGTGCAATTGGATGGATTGTGGTAGGGGAATGAACATACACGAACAATACAAGCTAATCGAAGTAAATCATACTAAGAAATACCCCAAATATGATCCATTTGTTTTATCTTACCAAGTGGCTTAAGTGTACTACGCATCATACCCTAGCCTAAAACGGGACCGAGTTCAATGGTGGTCTGTGTTTAAAACACATGCAAGGTCAGTGGTTGATGCTCCGGTGGACTTAGAGTTTCTGCAATCACCATCCCCAACATTACATGCAACGCTTTGCCCGCCGAGTGACATTCCAGACTACGCCATGGATAATGATGATGAAGACGATGACGATGGCTTTGTAATCTCAAGCGATGAAGACGATGAATCTAGTATCGGCTCTAGTGATAGTGACGATGATGACGACATCGATGTAGTATTAGATGATAGTAGTGATGACTCTAGTAGTGAAAGTAGTGATGAGAGTACTGAATAGGAGAATATGTTAATCTCCTTTAAAAGTATGCTTCTTATTGTAAAATCAAAATATTAATGAGGCTTATGTAAAACTTTTTAGTGTTTGTATAAAAGCCATATTACGTTGCACTGTACTCCTTATTTATAATATCTTGTCATTTTACTAACATCTGATTCAGGTAGTCATGGCGGGTGGAAAAAGTGGGCAATCGTCGAAGAAAGTAAAGGGGAAAGAGAAACTGACCGCCCGTGCCTTGTTCACCGACGACCAGGATGAGGAGATGTTCGAAGCGGAGGCCACCGATTTGGGTGAGGATCAAACGGGCCCATCCACTCCTACAGAAGATGGGCCACGGGATGAGTCAGAGGACAAGCCACATGATGAGTCACAGCTCCCGTGTTTGGACCCTACTACGCTGTGGTAAGTACATATCATGATATAGATGATGAGATACAAGGCTTATATTATATTTTCGAACTTGTTTAACATTGTTGTTTCCCGTTTGTTATAGGTTTGATGATCCTAAGGTCGGAATGCGGTATCCGGTACGATTACAGGATACTACCGAGCCCCTTGGAGGAACTTTGGAGAAGTTCCTGCAGCTACGAAGGAACACTGGTGGAACTTGTTCAGCGTATGATATTTTTGGGTCTTGGTTAATACATGTTTTAGCTATTGTATTGATTTAGTTTTGTGTATAACTTTTGTATTTTATCATTTGCAGGCACAATTCAGATGGGCACCTCAGATGGACGAGCTAGTGAAGATCACATTTCGGAGGAGGGTAGCCACACGCCTGCGTGACATGTTCCACACCATCACGCACAAGATGAAAGGCGCCAGGCCAAGTTGGTTGAGTGCGGAGCTCCACAAGGAGATGATGGACATTGTTGCTAACGATCCAACTTACAAGGAGAGGTCGGCGCAGAACCAGAAGAACAGAAGGGGTGGTTCTATGGAAAATCCCGTCCGAGGGACCCACTTTCAGGGTTCGTTGGCAGCTACCCAACATGCAAAAAGGATGGTAAGTTTATTTAAAAATATCTTATATTACAAGACATATTTGTGTATATCAATATAACAAGGGTTTGACATGGTTAACGATTATTCCTATTTTTTTGTATCAAAGGCGGCGAAGAACAAGGGCCAGCTACCAACAGCTCCTGAGCTGTTTCTGAAGACACACTTCAAGGAGCTGCTTGGGAAAGGCACAGTGCCAGTAAACCCCACAGCTCAGGAAATTGTGGTAACAAATTCCCTAAACTTTGTTCCTTGGTTCATTATTCATGAATAGGTGTAGATAAAGAAATAGTTCATTTGGTCGAAAAAGTAGTAAATGGGCAAGGAATAGGTCATATAGGCCATAGTTGGTTCAATTTGGCTCCAAATGCGTCCCAAACCTTAGGAAGTTGTTGTTATTTGTGATTTCAAGGTATGTACCCCTTAGAATACCTATAATAGACATGTTATGAGAAAGAAATAGGTCATTTGGTCGAAAGCGTAGTAAATGGGTAAATAATAGGTCATAGTTGGTTCAATTTGGCTCCAAATGCGTCCCAAAACGTAGGGACTTGTAGTTTTTTGTGATTTCAAGTCATGAACCCCTTACAATACATAAAATATGCATGTTTAGATAAAGAAATAGTTCACTTGGTCAAAAACATAGAAAATGTGCAAATAATAGGTCATATAGGCCATTGTTGGCTCAATTTGGCTCCAAAATGCGTCCCAAACCTTAGGGAGTTGTATTTTTTTGGCATTTCAAGGCATGTACCCCTTAGAATACCTGTAATAGATATGTTTATAGAAAGAAATAGTTCATTTGGTCAAAAACATAGAAAATGTGCAAATAATAGGTCATACAGGCCTTAGTTGGTTCATTTTGGCTCCAAAATGCGTCCCAAACCTTAGGGAGTTGTATTTTTTTGGCATTTCAAGGAATGTACCCCTTAGACTAACTGTAATAGAGATGTTTAGAGAAAAAATAGTTCATTTGGTTAAAAACATAGAAAATGGGCAAAGAATAGGTCATACAGGCCTTAGTTGGTTTATTTTGGCTCCAAAATGCGTCCCAAACCTTAGGGAGTTGTATTTTTTTGGAATTTCAAGGCATTTAACCCTTAGAATACCTGTAATAGAGATTTTTAGAGAAAAAAATAGTTCATTTGGTCAAAAACATAGAAAATGGGCAAAGAATAGGTCATACAGGCCTTAGTTGGTTTATTTTGGCTCCAAAATGCGTCCCAAACCTTAGGGAGTTGTATTTTTTTGGCATTTCAAGGCATTTACCCCTTATAATACCTGTAATATGAATGTTTAGAGAAAAAAATAGTTCATTTGGTCAAAAACATAGAAAATGGGCAAAGAACAGGTCATACAGGCCTTAGTTGGCTCAATTTGGCTCCAAAATGCGTCCCAAACTTTAGGGAGTTATATTTTTTGGCATTTCAAGGCATGCACCCCTTAGAATACCTATAATAGAGATTTTTAGAGAAAAAAATAGTTCATTTGGTTGAAAACATAGAAAATGGGCAAAGAATAGGTCATACAGGCCATAATTGGTCCATTTTGGCTCAAAATGCGTCCCAAACCTTAGGGACTTGTAGTTTTTTGTGATTTCAAGGCCTGTACCCCTTAAAATACCTAAAATATGCATATTTAGAGAAAGAAATAGTTCATTTGGTCAAAAAATTAGAAAATGTGCAAATAATAGTTCATATAGGCCATAGTTGGCTCAATTTGGTTTAGCTTATTTGTATAACTTACTACCTCGTTTGTTCCCTTTTATATGTTTATCTTGTAGGAGGCCTACCAAAAGAGGGTTGAGGCGGCTAGCACTCAAAGGATTCAGAAGAGTCTGAATGAGCTGTACTGGGAGACAGTGGGTGGTCGGAACAAAAAAGGACGTGTGAAGGGAATAGGCGAAAGTGTTGACCAGTACTATGGCAGCCAGATGGGTCGCCGACTTTCCACCTCTTCCATGCAGTACACGCCCTCCTTTGTTTCTCAGATGCAGGATCAGATGGAATCTAGGGTCCAGGCTCTTCGGGAACAAATGGAAGTCGACATGGAAGCCCGAGTTCAAGCCCAAGTACGAGCCCAAATGGAAGAAATGGAGAAGAGGCTGGAAGAAAGGATGATGGGTCGTTACGTCAATGACCCATGTTCCAACGTGCGACCTCCATTTCGAGATCCCAGGGACGACGACCCGGGTTTTGGTGGAGCTAGCCAGGGCTCTCGCGCTGTTGTATAACATTGATGAACTTAGTGTTTGTTAGTTCTAATTTTAGATTAACTTAGTGTTTATTGTAAACATTGGAATTAGTATATATATATATATATATATATATATATATATATATATATGTTTGCACAAATTATTCAGTGAGTAATATAAGAAGCAGGAATTACAGGTTTGTCCCGGAGGAAAATATATAGCCAAAATAAAAAATTTCCGTCATTATTCCGTCGCAAGGTTCCGACGGAAAAAAAGTCCGTCGCAAAGAAGAAATGTTCCGAGGGTCATTTCCGTCGGTAGGTTGCGACGGAATTATAATCCCTCGGAACTTTCCGACGGACATAAATCCCTTGAAATATTCCACTCTACCGACGGAATATTCCCTCGGAAAGGGGGGATCTTCCGACGGAAAAATCCGTCGGACGAGGAGAACATTCCGACGGAAAATTCCGTCGGAAGGTTGGAATATTCCGAGGGATTTATGTCCGTTGGAACGTTGCGACGGACCTCCATTTCTGGTCAAACTAAGGTTCTGAGAAACTAAAATCCGTCGGAAATTCCATCGATAAGGACGTTTTCGACGGAAAATCCCTCGGTATTACCCAAATTTCTGACAATATGATCTCCGACAACGAGTTCCGACGGAATTCCGTCGGAAACTGGCCTTTCCGACGGATTTTTAAGGCATATCGACGGATTATTTCCCTCGTAAATCATCTGTTTTCTAGTAGTGGTTTTATTGATTATTGCATTGAATTGGGTATAGCATTTCTAAGTCTAATTTTGAGGAGTATATGTGTGCATTCAGTCCCGGGCCATCGTTAATTGAATATGGGGGCATGGATGCGACCCAGAGGGATTGCTATCGGGTTGTCACTCCAAGAGCCCAGGTTGGTGATCAATACGTGCGGATGGCAACTACGTTGTACAACAAAACCTGGGACCATCATGAGTTTTTTGGAAGAGAGAAGAGGATTATATTATACCCTACATATACGGTAATTGTTTAGGAATATTCTTCAGCAGGTCTTGCAGCTTCATACCGTAACTTGAATAATTGAGTAATATGTTTTGATTGATGCCTTTTCGTTATAGTTGATGCTTAATTTGGGGAAGAAAGACTACGAGGTTTTGGCGCGGAAGTACGGCAAAGCCTTCCTCAGTATCCTACTGACCTAATTAAGATGTGTAAGTCTCCCTTTCTCTGTCAGATAACACAAAATTTCTTTTGATGTACAAGGTTTAATAAGTGTACATGAGGATGAATATATATATATAATGTGCTTATTTGTTTAACAGGCGTTCTGCCTGGTGCTAGAGTTGGATGTTGAAAAGGCTGAACATTGGTGGTGTCTAGCCTTTGATTTAAAGGCTCACCAAATGTGTATGATCGACTCTTTGTACCCCGATCCTTACGAAGCACATGCTAGGATTGTTAGTGAGCTGGTACATATAGAATACAATTCATGTTGAAGCTGTTGCATTTATATTCCGTTAGGCTACTTAATTGATAAGTGATATGTGTGACAGGTTAAGGGATTTGAAGTGATGGTGCAGATGAATGATCCTTTGTGGAGATTAGGGCACATTGAATAATGGCCTAAGAAATTTTTTCCGGTTAAGCAGCCTGATAAGTAAGTTTAGGCCACTTTCAAATAATTGATATGCTTATTTCACTGACTGGGGCTACTTAATGTAGTTGATGTGATTGAATAACTATTTAGCTTGTGTTTATAATCTTGGTGTTTTTCATGATTGAGTTTGAGTTAGTGCATTGCAAAGGGTAAATTTTGTTTTTCTTGTGCCTGCATTGTTATTATCAACATATTGATGAATTTCACAATTGTTTAGCTTTTCCTACGGTGTGTATGTGCTTGCATGCATCAAAGTTTGTGCTCATGACTTTGACACACCAGTTGAACTGGTATGTTTCCATGCTATGTAGTTGTTGTATGCTAAATTTATGTAGCTTGGATAACTTATATGCCTCACTGTTTGCTCTCAGGAAAAATTTTCCAACATCCGGCACCTCTTGTTCTTGCACGACGCACATAGCAAGTTCAATGACATGAAAGGAGAATGGGACGAAATCCTACCAAAAGATCGTAGAGGGGCGAGGAGGATTAACTCCCAAATTACATGCTAGTAACTAAACATTTCTGAAATTTGGTGGTCGATGAACAAAACTGTTTCATGTTAGTATGTTTGAACACTTATTTTGAAGCCTTGTTGGCTTGGGCTTGTTATGGGCTGTGTAAGTAACCAAAAAACTGTGCTTTTTTTTGTGGCTTATTTTGGAACTTCGCGATGTTTTTGATCCCACATTAATGGTCCTACTTTAAGCTTTATTGTATTTGATTATTGTTTTGTGTGACAAGGTGAAGGGAGTACGGAACGATCCGATGAATTAATTAGGGAATGATCAAGTTGTTGTCTATTTGTTCTTACAAGATTGTTAGTAACATTGGTGCTTTCATGTTACCTCACGAACCATAAAACAATAAGTTTTGACTTAAATAAAACAATAACTTTTACAGAATTCATTCAATACCAGTAGTGGGACATTAAAATCCCAAGTTTAAAAAATAACTTCACAACTTTGACAGCCCTATGACTGACAACATATTAGTTCAACTGAAGAAGCAAATGATCTGTCTGACGGGGAAATATTAATGAGTAAAGGAGGGAAGTACTTTGTTGGGCTCAATGCAACTCTGACATAACTAAAGCAAAGGATTTTTACCTTACTCATTAAAGATATCACCAAGTTAGTTGAGAGTTCATTAAATTGTCATTTTATGCGGTGATAATATAAATTGGAGCAGAGCACTTCATATTCAACCAAATAAGGGGAAGGTCTAAAACTTCCACGTACAAAAAAATATAATCACCACACACTTTTTAATCTCTAAAACCAGAGCACTCTCTTAATTATTTTAAGGTTTTGCTCGATTGTCTGATTGTTATGGGGAGCAAAGGTATGTTTGCTTCTCAGAGTCTATATGTTTATTAGGAGATCATTATTAATAGAACAAAGGTTAGCAAATACACGATTTGTAAAATCAACGTTATGCAGTGGAATAAACAAAATCTTTAGTTATATAGTTTTGTTCTTCAGCTGAACTTAGTACACAACTCGTTTTCATAACATACTTTTCTAGGATCATTATTCCATCGATGTTATTTTTTGTACCATACTTGTTTTCTCAAATGTGTAGTACTACTAAAATACGCAGTGGTACATCTATAATCTCTAGAGGTACTATTTTTTTAGTTTTAATATTCATTGACATTTAATTCTGTACTAATGTGTAGTTATTTTTGAACCACTACAATATTCGGTTATGCATATTTTACCTGAATTGTTTCTTCACATTTAGTATGTAATGTTGGTCAATTTTTGGTTAATATGTTCAGCTAAAAGTCGTACTGAAAGAAGGCAAAAGAGGTTGATACAAAAAGTTGCAAAGTTAAAAACGTCGACTATCACGATCCTAATGGTGTCATAAGAGATTTGTACATGCCTATGTATAGCAAGAGGATGATGTTAAGTCATCAACTAGCCACTATTGCAAGAGGAGGATTAGAAGAACCTGTCAAAGGCATTGATTTCCACCCGGACTATCCATTCTTGACAATGTTCAAGATTGGAAGGGAAAGGTACTTTCGCAAGGAGGCATATTGTTTCATGTTTTACTTGCTCAATGTGGCCAATAGGCGTGTGCTTCAACTTGAGGACTTTAAGGAGATCTTTGGCCGAGTGTTATGCCTACCAACTTACCACATTTACCTCAAACGCTTCTTCGAGCTTTTGAGGATCTTGCGGAATGGTGGCTTACTGTTGATGATGCGTTGAATAAAGGCGAAGAATGGGGAGTTGTCCTACTTGGTAGGAGGTTCACTTCGCCAAAGGAGGGCGACATCCAAACCACTTGCGAATGGCTTCATTACTCACAGGATGATCCAAAGGAGACTATTAACAACGACAGTGATCAGCGTATGTACTTTTGAAGTAAAATGTTAGCAGAAAATGGGTACGACGACATGGAGTACTTGAGTCTTGTATAGTCGAACCGTTCGCGTACAATGACTACCCGCCTGAATATGTGAATCGACTTCATCATGCACTCCATTTGTATGAGACTAACACCGACACGGACTCGGCTCATTGCTATGGCTAGACATCAAAATCAAGTTTTGAGTTTTGAGGTTATGATGATAGATTCCAAGTAGTTTATTATTCATGTAATGTGACTGTAAGACATAGTTTATTGGTATCATGGCTAATGTATTGGTATCATGCTAGTTATAGTTTATTAATTTCCATATTCTGGTAGTGTATAATAATTTTCGAGATGAAATCTGGCTGAAAAAAAAAAATCTTGGCATTAACAAGCATATAAAAAACTTCCATACAATTAAAAATTACCATTAACATTACAAATAATAACATAATATTTAAATGTTACCATTAACAAGCATAATAATATCATATTAGTAGCACTTCCACACTAATCAACACTTTACCATACCATTCATTTTTTAAGGTACACCATAAACATAACAACCACTACAGTTATTGAGACCTTGATACATGAAACAATGATTTTTTCTAACTCTTCCATCCTTTTCCATATCATACGAAACCCAGCCACATTGGTAGTTCGAATGAGGTTTTCTTCCGTCGCCCACTGCCAAAAGTTGCAAGCTCTACACTTGTAGTAAGGCCTTCGAGGATTGGCTTTTGAAAGAGATATACGAAATTCCGCTATTGAGTGACCACCACAATTACATCTCTTCGCCGCCACCCATGTTATTCCGGTGTTGGAGTTATTTAAACGGGTTCCCGTCACTTGAGAAGACCTTCTAGTTGAACTAATAGACATTGTGTCCCCTCGCTTGAGAAGACCTACAATTTTTTGGATTTCTTAAATTTGAATGGTCAAAGGGGGTGCTTCACCTTTATAATAACAAGATTAGCGGTTAAAATTTGAACAAAAATTTCATTTTCCCGCTCTTTTCCACCTAAATAAACCACATACTACAACTTGGCCCATTATTTTATTTTGGACTATTTCTACTCGTCACTGATTCAATTAAGTCCACTGCAACATAGTTACATTTCATTGGAGCTGAACGGTATCCAGTTTATGTGAGTAAGAGGTTGGTTTAATATTGCCAGTGGTTGTTTAACTTTTGCCAGTTGTACCTCTTAGCCAAATATTTGATAGGTAGGCCAATTCAGACCACAATCCATTTATTATATACATTCAAAAAAGGTTCTAAAACATTTTTAAAACAATCTTTATTTTACATTTATATTTTTCAAAACAATGTGTGATTTATCCAATAGAAGATTATATACATTAATCCTAAAGAAGATTAAATGCATTTATATATTATATAACATCTGTATCCACTAAAGCATTTACATACTATAAAAAGTGTTGTGACTTATACAAATTATGAACACTAACCAACTAATACCTATGATACCTAATTACAACAATCATGAAAACATTGTTACATTTCAAGTCCATGTAATAAAATTGAATAATGCAAAAGGGGACCATTCAAGGGCATTGGTGAAAAGCATTAAAGTATCTAATGGTACCCTACGGAATATGAGTGGTACCCTCCATGAAGGTGTTACCATCTATAGTCTTCACTAGTGGTACAGTCCATGTAGTGTTACCCTTTATTTAGTAAATGGTACCTTCCTACTAATTCAGCTGAACCATACAATGTTTCAGTAGTGCCTTCCACGAACATTTTCTAAAGTGGTACCCTAGGTTGTTGTAGTGAAACCCTTCAATAGCTTGGTGGAACCCTCCATTTCAGTTTGTACAGTTGTACACCCCTATAATTATAGCATTTTTATGTTATGTACATTGGTATGGAATTTCTTACTGAGCCCAACAATATATTATTGTAATTGTAGCCAACAATTAATATAATGTAATAACATTAAATTGAAGTTAACATCGTATAAGGTTATCCATGCTTGTTTATCACATTGCCTCCAACATAAAAAGGAAATTATGTACTAAAATTAAGATATTTAGTATATGTGTGGAAATTCGTTATCTTCCATATGTTTCTTCCTATATCTCTTTTTTTCTTTTTTTTATGTGTTGTCCCATCCTAGAAGTCCTATTTCATAATAGGTTTTGCTTGCTCAGATAGACTAAACAGTATGTCAGTAGGTTCTTCTGGTCATAAGATGTTTTTGGATCTTTTGGGATTTTTTTTTTCTTCATTTCCCGTGTACTTGTTCTTTACAAAAATTTAGAGTACTTCTGGGTAGTTGGAAAGGTGATGCCATAAATAAGGTGCTTTTGTTCTTCTTGCATTCCGCTACTCTTCCTCCCCTACAATCTTCCCAAAACAAAACATAATTTACATAACCCCACAAAATGGCAGACCACCATGCCCCACCATCCCAACAGCCACCCCGCCTCCGTAGTGTTGGGCGATTACCCTTGCTCCCACACCCAACCGAACCTGTGTTTTAATTTATTCCATTCATTTCTACTTTACAACCTGAGCTTGATTTCAATAACACCCCATACTACCTTAACCCCATGGACTACATGCAAATGTGTGAGCCTATACCCATGAAAGAACTTTATGACCAATTAATTGAGTCAATTGATTACCGCACCACCACTTTCATACGCCAAAGTGTCATGGAGGTCGGTGACAACCATTATCGCTCGGCTTACTATCCCCTGCTCTCTAATTTGGAAGGGTACCAACGCAAAGGGACTGAGGCCTTAGCAAAGTGGCTTTGTGAAAATGATAGAAAAGAAGATGAAACTTTCATCCCAGCAGATTTTGTACCAATGTTCGACTGGAAGCCTTATTTCCGAGCTGAATTTATGCACATGTTTACCCTCCCCCTTGAAGAGAGACACCTCTTTTTTTCTCACAAAAGTGCTAATGTTCATATCATGGAGGTTCATCACCCGGTGAAAATGGTTAAGGTCAACGTATTCGCTTGCATAAGTAAGAAGAGTAAAATACGTTACCATCGTGTGTCAATCTATGGTGGCCAAACCAGTGACATGCCCAATACTCCTAATTTTCCCATCGGATCAACAATCATTGTTTGGGATTCCCGGAGTGTTCATTGACCATCTTTTTTAGAAACATTTACCAAACTATTCAATGCTTTCTGCCCTGATGTTGTCATTGTTATCGAGGCTCGAGTTGACAACTCCATGATTAGAAGGTTCATTGAAGATCTCAATGGAGTTTACCATGTCGATACGTTCAGTACCTACAACGGCTACAATGGTGTTCTTATTTGGGCCAAACAGGACGTGTACCCGTGGGTTATTCAAAGAGGGATGCATGGTTACGGCCACCAACTGGGTGTTGCTATTGTGGTATAAATGCTTATTCCCTCTGATTTCGTTAATTTTTTTTGTTGGAGATGAATTTAGTTTATTTAATAAATGCATAAAAGCTTAATTCCACCAACTAGTTGTTATTGAGGTATAATTGCTTATTCCCTCTAATTTCGTTAAGTATTTTATTTTGGAGATGAATTTGATTTTTTTAATAAATGGATAAAAGCTTAACCCACTAACTAGTTGTTTTTAGTGTTAAGGAAGCCTGCATTTCGAATAGAATAAGTTAGACTTGCATAATTGTATGGGTAAAAAATAATTAGACTTCCTAATCCTCGTATAGGTAAAATAGTTATTCGAATACAATATTTGTAATTAATTCCTAAATAAATGGTTATTTAGTAATGTTAAAAATGTATTTGCTAATATTTCAAGTGATTTTTTTCGCAAATTATGTGTTAATCTGAGAAAATGTAATACATGGTTCTTGTTGCCATATATGTGGTTATTAAATATTAATAAATTAAATTTATAATTATTTAATCACAACATGTTTGTTATTTGGTAAGTTTGCTACTGCTAATATAAACTCGAGGCTGGAGCAAAAAACCGTTCACCACCACAGGAGCTTTCTCCTAGCTCAACATGGTACTTTGACAAAGAACTTGACGAGGATGGCTCGAGTCATGACTAGAATGAGGACATCTCCGACGGTGCCTAAGGAGATTATGTGTAATTGGTCAGCTCCTATTTTACAAGTGTGTGGAGTTGCAATATCGACGGCGTAGTATTTTAATTTGTCAACTCTACTGTAGGTTTGGTAGTGCCTTATGTGTTGCTATGGTACTTGAAACGATTTGGTTTGTATTGTGATGTTATGAAGTTATGTGGTAACTCATGGTTATTGTTAATCTGTTGTTATTCGGTAATCCTAGACGATAAACCGCAACTCAAAACCTTGCTTGAAATATATGATTTATTGCATATTTTCTAATCAAAATATATAAGCAACATCCTAAACAATTTTTCTAAACATTCGTTGTTTTGTGTAAATTTATGATGATGTTCAACCAAACCACATTGAATTAATTTGAAACCCCACTCATAAAATAATAAACTGCAACCCTTCAGCGAAAAAGTAGTTCCCAACTCATTAAGAAATTTAGTGGTACTATAAATTTCATCAGTGCAACCCTTTACAATTATAGTGGTACCTAACATTGTGTCTAAAGATTAAAGTGGTATAAAACATTAACTAGGTCAAACTATTTGAGATTCTAATAAAATGAATATAAATTAGTATACAATTGGTACCTTAACCTGCTTCAGTGCAACAATTCACCCATAAGGTTGTACCCAACTCATATAGTATCGAAGTGGTGCCCTTATTTGTGTTAGTGCAACCCCTGTATGAATAAAGTGGTATCCAAAATTGAAGTGATAACCTATGAGATTGAAGTGGTATAATACAATGATAAGATGGAACAATATGAAAAGAAAGTGGAACCAAACTTAGTTAGAAACATTTAAGTGGTACCCTTTAACAATAAAGTTGTACCCTCCATTGTTTCAGTTGAATCCTAAAGTAGCCTACTTGACTTAAGTACCCTAGTTGACTAAAGTTGGGATGTGTATGAAACCTTTGGAATATTAAAGGCTAATTGGTTCATTGTGAATATCGTGCATTAGAAACAAATTTCCCATAGCAAACAAAAAAAATGATACACTTATAGAGTTAATGTAAACACGTATAATTTTCCAAAGAACAAGTGAAATGAATATATGATTTGTTCTTTTAATTAATGTACACACCTATAGTACATGATATTACTAATTGTAATATGAAGCTAATATATCATATCTTCGTTTTTCGTAAACTAAAATAACTTTCATATTCCAAATATATAAAAAAAAAAATTATTCGTTTCGTATTTTGTGGTTATATCAAATAGAATGAAAATTCATAGTGGTAACATTAATTCACTTAGATGTGTAAGTTGTACCCTACAATGTTTCATTGGAACCCTACATTAGTTTGATGGAAGTCTTTATTGCAAAAGTAGAATCCTGGGAACATATTGCATGAGTTGTACCCTTAACTTCTTGAATGGAACCATGTAACGTTTTAGTGGTACCCTATGAACGTCATTGTGATAGTGAAAGAGTTGTACCCTTCAGTGTTGCAGTGGAATCCTTAAAAGTATTGGTGGAACCCTTCAACTTTTAGTGTCATATGCTCCATATCAACCTAGAAAATGAAATAGTTGTACCCTTCAGTGTTGTAGTGGAATCTTTAAAAGTTTTATCGGAACCCTTCAACATACGGACTCGTACCCTCATCTCTTTGAGTTAAACCCTTGTTTATTTAAGTAGAACCCTTACATACAAAGTCTAAACCCTACAATGACAATCATGATGTATTTGTGAACTCATGAGAACATGGTTGGAAATATATTAAGGGGTAGTACAATTGAAACTAGAAAGAAACATAAATGATTAGAGGTTTTTAATTTTTTTGTTTGATTACCCTAACCTTAGTAATATATCACTACATCACTCTGGATACACAAGCATGCCATAAATAGTTATGATTGTCATTGTAATAGATGAGCACCTTAAGGTATAGTAATTAACACTAATATCTTGTTAATGGCTGTATTTCAAGGATTTACCTAAAAATTTACTAGTAAGGATATATGCAAGAAATATACGAGTAAAGATGTAAACAATTCAACATAAGTTTCGTTCAATTTAAATGAAAGAATATATTCTTTTAAGGAACCCTTTACTGAAATGGTGGTATTGTTTACAGTAAAAATGAAAGAATGGAGATATTCAGTGAAGTATACTCTAAGTTATACCATTGAGAGTGTAAATGGAGGTAAAACTGTTGGTAATAATAAGACTTAGCTAGGGTGTCACTCAACTTACCCTTGAACCCTGTTTATTTGTTAATGTTCAATTAGTAAATGTGACGGAATTCAATCCCTTTAAATTATGTAGTACATCCACATTAGTATATAATGGAAGCCTTCTGTATAAAAAAAAAATAAAAAAAAAATGGAAGCCTTATTGCTAAAGTTACCAATAGTATCCATCTAATACCTTTTCTTTACATATTAGAAAGTTGACAATATGAAAATAGATCCACCATGAAGGTCAAAAACATTTTGCTTTGATACAGCCACCTAAATTAGCTGACCTGAAGACATTGTCTATGATACCCAATTAGCTTTTTACAAAAAAATACTTTGTCCAAAATATGTGCCCACCCCTAATTTCAGTCAATTAATTGTACTCCCAGAATAAATTGAACTTCAAAATTAAAATAGCCTTCTCTATCATTTTTTTTCTTCTACTTGGTCCTCTGTGATGCATGAGGCGGTGGAGTCACAGGCGGCCATGGTCGAGGTAGTATAGGAATGTGGCCACCTTGTGTTGATGCAGCTAACAATTGCGAAATAGGGGTTTGTCAACCTCCTAACCCTCCTAACCCAACAGCTGACCTTGAGGAAATTGATGATACAGAACGTAGAAACCTTGACGAATTGAAGAGATATTTGGGAACCATAGTACTGCTGACCTCTACCTTTGATGGTCGTAAAGTACCCAATTGATCCATCCCCGTCCAACATTTGAATCCCACCAACACAATGAGGACTGTAGGGAACCATATGTTGCATATTTTGCACGACAGCAGCCTGATTGTTTAAAAGGAAAATAAAAATAACTACAAGCTTCATTTGTAACTGACATTATAAAACCAAATACATAAGACCCCTATTGCATTCACCTACATAATATCAAAACTACCTTCTATAAAACCATACACATAACCACAGTAATCAACATTACAAAAAATCATATCAAAACTAACTTTTATAAAACCATACACATAACCACAGTAGAAATGAAGTTTGGATATGCATTTCCTCATGAATATCCAACATAACGGGGGTTGGAGAGAACGGAGTGGGGCCCGTTTGGTAGTAAAAAGTTAGTACCTGTAAAAAAAAGGGAAAAGCTTGTATATGGGTATACGGTATAATACAGTAATATAATACTAAACTACTTATAACTTTTTCTTTCTTTTGACCCTTTAATTTTATTTTGACCCTGTTTTCAGCCATTTCCTTACTTTTAAACCCTTTTAAATTTTTTCACCATTTTCAACACATTTTAATTTTTCTCCATTTTCATCGTTTTGAGGTCAGAGGAGGGACGAGAATTCATTATTTAAAATGGCGAGGAAGATGTTAGTGATGGAGGATTCAATTTTAACAAACGGTTTGGAGGAATGTGATGAAATCGTGGGTGAATCAGGTGCTACTGTAACACCCCCAAATCTCCCTCTACGGAATATGTAGAAAATACGTATAAATACCGTAGAGATAGACTTGGGCGTATTACCGCCGCGTGAAAACGCAAGGCTTATACTTCAAAATACTTTTGCAGCGGAAATACTTTATTCTTTAATAATACTTCAAAATAAAATTGTTCATTATTCATGACACAAAAACAAAGTCAAACTTTTCCCTAAGCTAGGTGAAATTCCCGTGGACTCCCATATGCATCAACCAACTTCCACTTGAAAAGTTCACCTGCTTACCATAAATGGTAAACAGGGCAAAGCCAAAACAAAAGCACGTATTAGCAAATTATGCTAAGTAGATTATGTGTAAGATAAGTAAAACATCAATTAAATCATTTAAGTTTAATTTCAATGATTTCAACACAATCTTCCCAATATCATACTCACATAAGAACTTTTACAATTCAAATCTTTCAAGACAAGTTTAAAACTCAATCGATTACATTTCAAAACCAATTCCTCACTAAGTGTGCACACCCCTCAAGTGGTTTAATTTATGAACAAAGGTCAATCTTAAGGAAAGACTAGGTCATGCAAAGTCCATAGCCTTCTCTAATCCATTCCCTAAGTGGGATTCATAACCATATCGATTGATTTGCTTAAAGCACCTTTTAAAATCCGTTATACTTGAATATCAATAAACTTGTAAATCATTTTTTAATCTAATCCTTTTTAATGATTTTAATCACAATTCAAAGTCTCTTTTGATTAACCAAAATCATTAATTGAAGCCATCATAGAACATAATTTCATAAGGATCATAATAAAACATAATTTCATAAGAAACACAATAAAACATAATTTCATACGAAATATAATAAAACATAATAAGCATAAATTTCATAATAAATCATATTTTCATAAGAAACATAATAAATCATAATTTCATAAGAAATATATTAAAACATAATTTCATAGACAACTTTCGAAGGTATCAAACCACATAACGTACCTTGATCGTAACACGAGCGATTCACACAATTACTTCACTTAATCACGAACACCCTACACATTATTACAACCATAATTAATATAAGGCTATCAAATAAGCACAACAACTTAGCCAATTGATCCTATATGTGCATGAATTTATTATAATTTATTATTATAAAATAATTTTCTATTTTTATAACTTACATAATTTTTCTGTTTTTATTCTATAATTTATTCAAGAAATAATATATATATATATATATAATTCAATTACAAAATTTTAGAATTGTAAAACAAGTTTAGGAGAAAGGAGAAATTGAAGGATGAAGATGGAAACCAAGGCAAAGGAGGAAGCAAGGTGGCCGACAGTGAGAGGTGGTGGCTACCGGCGGTGGTGGCTGGTGGTCGTCGGTGAGGGGCCGCCGGTGATGGTGGTGGCCGAAAGTTTGAAGGAGGAGAAGAGGAGAGGAAACCGTGAGAGAGAGGAAGATTTCTTGAGGTCTTTAGTGTGTGTCTTGGGGTGTTTGGAAGGGGTATTTATAGGTGTTTAGGTGATGAGTTTATAGCAATTTAGGGTTGTATAATTTATGGTAATTTCAAAGAATGGGAATTAGGATTTTAAGGGTTTAGGAAATAATTAAATGTATGGAAGAATATTAGATTTTATTTTGGTCATGAAATTTTTGTTTAGCAAGTGTTGAGCTTGGAGTGCAAGTATAGAATAAGATCAAATAAATTTTAGATTTAGGAGTAGAAATAAGGAATATTAAAGGATTTTTATTTTTAATAAAATAAATTAAAATCATTTAGAAAAACTATGAGTGGCCGAAAATATTGAGCTCAATATAGCTCAATAATTTCGGTCCCTCTATGTTAATTCACAGATTTTGTAAAATAATTTTTATGCCTAAAATTAATAATCCAATAAAATTTATTTTGTGAAAATTAATAATTGGAAAGATAAAAATCAGATTTTTCTTTATTAATAGCCGAAAATATTATGAAGAATTTTAGTTTTATTAGTTTAGAAAATTAGTCTAATTTATTAAATAAATTTAGGGTGGCCGAAAATATTAAGCAAATAATTAACTTAATATTTTCGGATTTTCTATGCTAATTTCATAGATTAGGTAAAATATTTTATAAATATATATTTCATGAAAATAATTAATTTAGAGAGATATTAAAACAAATCAAATTTTCATTATGTAAAATCCGAAAATACCATTGAATTAGTTTTAGGAAATTAATTTAATTAATTTATTTTAACCGAATTAATATAATTTCGGTTTATCTATTTAATTTTGGAGAAATCAAAAATACTATTTATAACATTGGTATAAAATGGTTTTATTTATTGGATTATCCATTTTAATTGGTTTTGTAAAATAATAAGACAAATGATTTAGACACCAAAATTTAAATATCGTTTTGGCTCCAAACTAAAATACTCTTTAGAAATAATTAATTTAGAAAATATGTCAAAATACGAGACTAAAATACTCTTTAATGTAGAAAATACCTTTCAAAAATACAGGGTATTACAGCTACTGCCCGTAATTTTGGACGCGATGTTGACAACAACGCCACCATTGAAAACCCAGTGCAGCACGATAAAGGTGAGGAAGAAGTAGATGAAGTGGAGTGTGCTTTAGCCCTAGAAGCTTTGTTAAAGGAGGTAATTGTTACTTAACACTAATTTATAATTCGTATCTAGGGTTTTTCGAAAATTTTTGTTTGGAGACTAATTAGTTTTGGCTTGAAATAATGTGAATTCGTTGTTGGTTTGCGTTTATAGGGAGAAAGAGGTAGGATATGTTGTGTTTGGGTATTATTGTATAGAATTAGCATGTGGTGGGTGCTTTTGTGTGTACAAATTTTTTGCTTTTCACTGTATGCCAAGTCCTTCCGATGACAGTGTATGAAATGAAATTGAGTTGTGGTATGTGTGAACCATGGTTGTATCAATGTTACAGGAAAAGTGATTGATAAAATTGTGGTCTCGATTTGTTAATTGTCTTGATTCATAAAAGTGATTATTGCCTATTTATTTGAATGTATAGCAAGGGCAGAGTGTGAAGAGGGTGTGCTCATCGTAGGGGATCCTTCTCCTCTATGCCCATGGCCCTTTAAAAGCCTAGGACTTTACACTTTTGTAAGGTGTGTTAGGATTTGAATTCCTGACTGTTTAGGGGACCTTGAATTAGAATTAATTCTATCATTACGCTTTTTTTGTAGGAAACTAATAAGGAGTTGCTAATGAGTTTTAGGAAAAACTCATAAACCTCGTTCATGCCTTTCTCCCAAGTAGGGTTCAAGGGATATTAAAATTACAATTTAATGAACTCTCAACTAACTTGGTGATATCTTTAATGAGTAAGGTAAAAATCCTTTGCTTTAGTTATGTCAGAGTTGCATTGAGCCCAATGAAGTACTTCCCTCCTTTGGACATTTATATTTCCCCGTCAGACAGATCATTTGCTTCTTCAATTGAGCTAATATGTTGTCAGTCATAGGGCTATCAAAGTTGTGAAGTTATTTTTTAAACTTGGGATTTTAATGTCCAACTGCTGGTATTGAATGAATTCTGTAAAAGTTATTGTTTTATTTAAGTCGAAACTTGTTGTTTTATGGTTCTTGAGGTAAAATGAAAGCACCAATGTTACTAACAATCTTGTAAGAACAAATAGACAACAACGGATCATTCCCTAATTAATTCATCAGATCATTCTATACTCCCTTCACCTTGTCACACAAAACAATAATCAAATACAATTAAGCTTAAAGTAGGACCATTAATGTGGGATGAAAAACATCACCAAGTTCCAAAATAAGCCACAAAAAAAAAGCACAGTTTTGTGGTTACTTACACAGCCCATAACAAGCCTAAGCCAACAAGGCTTCAAAATAAGTGTTCAAACATACTAACATGAAACAGTTTTGTTCATCGACCACCAAATTTCAGAAATGTTTAGTTACTAGCATGTAATTTGGGAGTTAATCCTCCTTGCCCCTCTACGATCTTTTGGTAGGATTTCGTCCCATTGTCCTTTAATGTCATTGAACTTGCTATGTGCGTCGTGCAAGAAAAAGAGGTGCCCGATGTTGGACAATTTTTCCTGAGAGCAAATAGTGATGCATATAAGTTATCCAAGCTACATAAATTTAGCATACAACAGCTACAAAGCATGGAAACATACCAGTTCAACTGGTGTGTCAAAGTCATGAGCACAAACTTTGATGCATGCAAGTACGTACACACCGTAGGAGAAGCTAAACAACTGTGAAATTCATTAATATGTTGATAATAACAATGCAGGCACAAGAAAAACAAAATTTACCCTTTGCAATGCACTAACTCAAACTCAATCATGAAAAACACCAAGATTATAAACACAAGCTAAACAGTTATTCAATCACATCAACTACATTGAGTAGCCCTAGTTAGTCAAATAAGCATATCAATTATTTGAAAGTGGCCTAAACTTACTTATCGGGCTGCTTAACCGGAAAAACTTTCTTAGGCCATTTTTCAATGTGCCCTGATTCCCACAAAGGATCGTTCATCTGCACTATCACTTCAAATCCCTTAACCTGTCACACATATCACTTATCAATTATGTTGCCCAACGGAATATAAATGTAACAGCTTCAACATGAACTGTATTCTATATGTACCAGCTCACTAACAATCCTAGCATGTGCTTCGTAAGGATCGGGGTACAAAGAGTCGATCATACACATTTGGTGAGCCTTTAAATCAAAGGCTAGACACCACCGATGTTCAACTTTTTCAATATCCAAATCTAACACTGGGCAGAACGCCTGTTAAACAAATAAGTACATTATATATATATATATATATATATATATATATATATATATATATATATATATATATATATATATAGGGGATGGATCCGGTAAGAACCCCTCCTTATATAAGAACCCTAGTTATATAAGAACCAATCTCAGCCGTAGGATTAAGGTAATTTAGACGGTTAAGATTAAAACACGTATTTTTCCTTATACCCTCTACCAACCGATCAAAATTTTCTCTCTCCTCTAACTTTCTCTCTCTTCGTGTTCATCACATTCTCTCTCTGCAAACCCCAAAAATCTCCATAGAAATTGCAATTTGAAGGATTTTCGACTCAGGTTTGTTTTTTTTTCGATTTTGTTCAAATTTCCATGAACTTAGCATGATGTTCATAGATTTTGCGATTTTTTGATTTGATTTTTGCGATTTTATGTTTCCGATTTTTTGATTTGATTTTGCGATTTTGTGATTTGATATTTGCGTTTTTCTGTTTTGATTTTAATGAATTTCGCATGGAGTTTGATTTTTTTGAGTTCGATTTTTTCAAATTTCGCGTTCGAATTTAGGGTTCTTTTTTTGCGGATTTAGGATTCTAATTTAGGGTATTCGAATTTAGGATTTAGGATTCAACACACAACAAACCGCTTGTTTTCTCTCTTTTTTGTGCAATAGTGTGTATAGCACAATGATTATATTAGTGGCTTTGCAGCCATTTTTCCCTGCTTATATTCATTGCTGTAATGTTCTGTATCAATTTTGATTCATTGATTAAATATATCAGGTTTTGGGTAATTAAACTCGTGTTATTAAAATTGAAAAACATTTATTTTTTTCCTTTTTTTGTTGGTCATTAGTTCAGTTCATAGTAGTAGTCATCCAAATTATGGTGTAACAACTACTTGTGTATAATGCCTACCCCGATACACTCAAGAATAAGAATAAGTTCTGTTAAAAATTGTTTGTTAAGTAAACAATTCAGGCTAAACAAAACTTTTAAACTCGATTAATGAGCAAGCATAGCTTGAACAACTTGGCATTACTTGTTCTGCTTGCATCAATTCGTCATGTCTAAAAACAAATCTGGCTTATTCTCTATGTTCTATTTTTTCTTATTTTTGCGGATCTATAGTTCGAATTTAGGGTTCAATTTTTGCTGATTTTTTCGAATTTTGATTTCGAAATTGGTGATGTTGGTGCGATTGCCCCTGCTTGTAGGGGTTGTGGTGTGGTGGTTGATTTATGCAACAACAGCTAATTGGTTAGGGGTTGTTGGTTGTGAACTTGTGATTGCAGGGCTGAAAATAAACTTTAGAACATAGGTAGAAAAAATTTGGAACATAGAAAAAAATTAGAACATAGGTTGAAATAATTTAGAACATGGTGTTGATCTTTCCACGTTGTTCTTGTCGATATGTTTATAGAATGTCAATGTTATGATCTAAAATACACTTTTAAGATACGCAAGCAACTGACATAGCTTAGCATGTTCTAAACTCTTTTTAAGCATGTTCTAAACTCTTTTAGAACATGGTGTTGATCATTGTGGAAATATATGAAGTAACCAGCATTATTCGTTCAACACTTCTGGTTATTCTCCATTTTGTTTTATGGGAAGTTTTGAAGCTACATGTGGTGCTCTTCCATTCTGGTCTAGACTGGTCCTCTTCTCTTTTGTGAACTATAATGATTTGGTGTTGACTGTTGTTGCCTAGCTGGGTTTGCTCTTTTCTGTTTCTTGCTCCTATCTGTGTCCTGCTCCAGCTTTCCTGCTTTGTGCTGTTATGTGCAGCAGTTGCTTGGTGTGCAGGCTGGCTTTCTCTGTTTCAGGCTGCTGTTTGTGGTGCTGGTTCAGGCTGTGATGCCTGCCTTGCTGTGTGTTGCTAGCTGTTTCCTGGTGATGCTGGTGCTGTTCTTGGTGTTAGCAGCCTAGTCTCCTGCTAGCTGCTGTTTCTTTGTGCTGTGTTGCTGTCTGGTGCTGCAGCTGGCCTTCTGGGCTCGGGTTGTTGCTGTTGTCCGTTTGGTGGTGCAGCTGGTCTGCTGAGGTCTGTTTCTGGTTGCTGCTGCTGTTGTAGGTTGGTGCTGCTGGTTCCACTTGCTGCTGCTGTTTCTGCTTGCTGTTATTGCTGTTTCCTGTTTTTGTTCGGGTTTTTTTTGGCAGTTTCTAGGCGTTGGTGTTTTGGTTTCTATTTGTTATTTTATCTTTGGCCTTTTCTTTTGTTCCCCATTTCTGGCAATAATAAAGAGTATAGTTCATTCTATATTATGGGACTGCTTTAGCCTTCATTTTTGTGTTGTCGATATTCTTCGCATTCAACTGTCTTGTTTTGGTAGGACAATAAGCTG
This sequence comes from Chenopodium quinoa, assembly GCF_001683475.1. Lineage (NCBI taxonomy): Eukaryota > Viridiplantae > Streptophyta > Magnoliopsida > Caryophyllales > Amaranthaceae > Chenopodium > Chenopodium quinoa. The sequence goes on from NW_018743292.1 coordinate 10,998,288, forward strand.
GTGCATTCGAAAGTCTGAGCCTCTTATTGGAATTCCAATGGTTAAGGTGATGACTTCCCGTCTTGGGTCAGTAAACACAATGAACTGTCAATTAAACTTTCAGTTGTGTGTTGCAGGGATTATGCTCATTCAGGAGCGGCATGTTTAATTATGCTTAACTAAACCTAGATTATGTAACGGTAATGACACGATTGGAGCATTGTCTCATATTAGGGAAAGGTTAATTCACGGCTAACCTTTGATTCAAATACACCTAATTCCTACATTGAGTGCCGTTACTTACTCGTTACATTCTACTATCCCAAATTTTGCACAAATTATTGACATTGTTACTAATAAAACTTTAGAACATAGTTAGTAAAAATTTAGAACATAGAAAAGAAAAACAACTTTAGAACATAAGTAGACTAAATTTAGAATATAGGCAAAAGAATTTAGAACATAGGTAAAAGAATATTTAGAACATAGGAAAAAAAAAAAACTTTAGAACATAGGTAGAAAAAACTTTAGAACATAGGTGTAGAATATACGAACAACTTTAGAACATAGGAAAAATTTGGAACATAAGAAAATGATTTGCAACATAGTAAAAATTTAGAACATAGGAATATAGAACATTGGGAAAAAAAAAAAGATCATAGGAAAAAAAATTGGAAATTTAGAATATTGGGAGAAAAAAAAAGAGCATAGAAAATAAGTTTAGAACATATACTAAAAATTTAGAATATACGGTGAAAAAAATTAGAACATAAGGTAAAAATTTAGAACATATGATAAAGTTTAGAACATAGATAGAAAAAATTTAGAACGTACGGAAAAAAAAATAGAAAATAGGTAGAAAAAATTTTGAACATAGGATAAAATTTAGAGCATACAGAAAAAATTTAGAGCATATGAAAAAAATTTAGAACATACGAAATAAATTTAGAACATAAACAAAAAAATTTGAATATAAGATATATATTTAGAACATGGACAGAAAACTTTAGAACATAAACAATAAAATGTAGAACATAGGAAAATAGTTTAGAACATACATTTATTTAGAGCTTAGATTGAAAAATTTAGAGCTTAAGCAATAAATTTTAGAACATATGCAAATAATATTTAGAACATATGATAAAACCTATTAGCTCAATTGGAAGAGCATTATGCAAATGCATAGAGGATGTAGGTTCAATTCCTTCATAGGTTATCTTTATAAATAACTAAAAAAAACTTCAAATGTTTTTTTTTTAAAAAAAAATCCAATAAAACAAATTAAATTAGCACTAAGTTATATGAGCAGAAAATAAGTAGACTAAATTTTGAACATAGGAAAAAAAAAACTTTAGAACATAAGTAGACTAAATTTAGAACATAGGAAAAAACAAATTTAGAACATAGGTAAAAGAATATTTAGAACATAAGAAAAAAAAAAACTTTAGAACATAGATAGTAAAAATTTAGAACATAGGAAAAAACAAACTTTAGAACATAAGTAGACTGAATTTAGAACATAGGCAAAAGGTAAAAGAATATTTAGAACATAGGAAAAAAAACTTTAGAACATAGGTAGAAAAAATTTAGAACGTAGAAAACAAAACTTTAGAACATAAGTAGACTAAATTTATAACATAGGGAAAAAAAATTAGAACATAAATAGACTAAATTTAGAACATAGGAGTAGGCAAAAAAATTTAGAACATAAAAAAAGAATTACAGAAATGCCATTACTAAAGAAACTTTAGAACATAGGTAGTAAAAATTTAGAACTTAGGAAAAAAAAACTTTAGAACATAAGTAGACTGAATTTAGATCATAGGCAAAAGAATTTAGAACATAGGTAAAAGAATATTTAGAACATAAGAAGAAGAAAAAAAACTTTAGAACATAGGTTGGAAAAATTTAGAACATAGGAAGAAAAAAAAAAAAAAAAAAAAAACTTTAGTATATAAGTAGACTAAATTTGGAACATAGAAAAAAAAAATTAGAAAATAGGTAGACTAGATTTAGAACATAAGAGTAGGCAAAAAAATTTAGAACATAAAAAAAGAATTACAGAAATGCCATTACTAAAGGATGGTTTTAGATGGTTGGATCAAAACTAATAAATGGTTGAGATTGGTTCTTATATAAGATTGAGTTCTTATATAGAGGAGGGTTCTTACATGAGTCTTCCTCTATATATATATATATATATATATATATATATATATATATATATATATATATATATATATATATATATATATATATATATATATATATATATATATATATATATATATATATATATATATATATATTCATCCTCATGTACACTTATTGAACCTTGTCCATCAAAAGCAATTTTGTGTTATCTGACAGAGAAAGGGAGACTTACACATCTTATTTAGGTCAGTGGGATACTGAGGAAGGCTTTGTCGTACTTCCGCGCCAAATCCTCGTAGTCTTTCTTCCCCAAATTAAGCATCAACTACAACGAAAAGGCATTAATCAAAACATATTACTCAATTCAAGTTACCGTACGAAACTGCAAGACCTGCTGAAGAATATTCCTAAACAATTACCGCATATGTAGGGTCTAACATAATGTTCTTCTCTCTGCCAAAAAAACTCATGATGGTCCCAGGTTTTGTTGTACAACGTGGTTGTCATCCGCATGTATTGATCACAACCCGGGCTCTTAGACCGACAACCCGATAGCAATCCCTCTGAGTCGCATCCATGCCCCCACATTCAATTAACGATGCCCCGAAACTAAATGCACACATATACTCCTCAAAATTAGACTTAGAAATGCTAGACCCAATTCAATGCAATAATCAATAAAACCTTGAACTAGAAGTTTTACTTACATGTTTTCATCTTTCAATTCCTTCCAGCCTCGAATAAAGGTCATCAGCAGCTTATCCGTCGGATCATGCTTGTTGTTATTTTATGCAAAATCCAAGAAATCAACTCCCTCCGTTAACCCTTTAAATGATGAACAGTCTTTGCCATCCTTCCTTACTTCACCCACATATTTTTTTTATTGGAGGACCATTACTTTCTATTGTCGTGTCGGTCCACGGGTGGCTGCCTTTCTCAGCGTATACATCTCCCTCAATTTGGTTCAGGTTGGTCCTTGTCATGTTTGCATCATATCCTCTACTCATGGCACGAGCAACAACACTCTCAACAACACTGACCAGCCTTGTGCTCAACTGAGCTAATACCCGCACAAAGCATCTATCCACACTTAGCCAAAATCATAACCCAAAAATAAAACCATAGATCTTTCAATTGATATTTCAAACTTAAAGTTTGCCCACACTCACTTGCTCCACGACATCATCCACCGAAGCCTGATCCCTATCCCCTGATAGTTGTGCCTTCTTGTTAACACCACCAGCAACTCCCTTAGTACTAGGGGATGCTCCTCCCCATACGCAACATCGACGGCCTATCAATTGAAAAAACTGTTACATACGCAATTATCGCCCCGCAAATCAATACAATTACTGTTTATGTCTTACCAAAAGCTTGCCATACTCGTTGGTCGACACTTTATCTTCAAGAAGAGCTGCCTTCACCTCTCCACTGTTCCACACCTTCACCCTTGAGTAAACGCCCCACTTAACGGGAACACGATGCAAGTGATCCAGATAATAAATCTACAAGAAACAAAACAGAAAGTAAATGACTTTGACATCATCAAATTAAGAATGAGTTTCTCATCATCAGACAATAGTAATTGATTTGATATAACAAGATAGCAATTGAACTCTTACAGACAAGCACATATCAAATGACCTCGGCATTTGTAGCATTAAAGGGTTCATCATTTGAACTTCTTACAAACAAACAAATCAGAAAACTATGGCAAATTTTGTTACAAACCCAGTTCAAAAATAACAATCATTGCTTATAATTTTTTTTTTTCAAAGCATGAAAAATAACCTAAGCCAAGCAAGGCAAAAACAATAAACTTTCTGAAAAAAGGACCCTAATAAAGTTTCCAAGCATTCAAGCACTGACATTATTATCTTTCTATCTTACACTTGACGCAATAGGAATTTTATGTCATGGAAATTGTTATGGACTCATTTCTTCACCAAGATTGTTGTCATCTCATATTGGCAACCACTGTTATAGTCACTAAACATAAAACATCTCCAATAAGTGGCAACCACAAACCTAATAGTCACTAAACATAAAATAAACATAAAAACTCATTAGATCCATTTCTTCACAGCTTGCTTCTTATTCCAACTTTTACTCATAATATTCTCTGACCTATTTACCTAAATTAGGAGACTCCAAAAAGACTATGAACATTCTCTGACCTATTTACCAGGAAATAAATTAATGCAACACTCCTACTTAAACACTTAGTCATGTAAAACCAGAAAGTAAAAAGTCTTCGATGTTGAACAATATTTTAGTAGTCGACATTAAAGGAAGTAAGGCTCACCATAACGGACAGAAAACTACCCCCACAACCAGACCTATAACCATCTTTTTAGAAATTCCTTTGAAATCTGTTAGCCGTGTCGCATAGCCATTCGAAATTCATCGAACACCAGTCATACTTGATAGCCTCGGTAGCCACTGTCAATGTTAGAATGAGTGACTTTGGAAAGTTTGAATTATTAGTGGTTGTACAAACCACTTTACCAAGGGCTACAAGTAGAAAGGCTGTCATGAAATCCTCCTCTTCAACTTCGTCTGCAAGGGGAATTGGTTCACCCAATTCATCCAATGGACATAAAGCATCTGAAGCAGATTTCAACGAAATGGTTTCTTTGTTCGCACCAACACCATACACATTATAAGTCCTTCTCATCTTCTGCACCTGCTCCTCATCATTCTCACCAACATCAAAAGGGACTTTTTCAGCACCCATAGGTAACCAAAGTACAAACCTCACTTGAGCAGGACTTAAGGATAAGATCTCACTGTTGCCAAACACCATTGTGCCATCAGGAAGCACTCTTGTCATCAACTGTAGAAATCTAAAAGTGTCTCCCTAAAACCAAACCCAATGATGAACAACCTTTCACCGCCATTATTGGTCGGGTCGAGTATTTAATCTCTAGAGTATTTAAAATCCATATTTAGTCAAACGTATTTAGTCCACAAATCAGTCCAAGCATTTATTCAAACTCATTCCAACCTTCATTTCAGCCCAAACCCTTTTTAATTCATTTCGTTTTATTAATTAAGCCCGATTAATAAACATTAAACCCTAAATAGGTCTGGAACTCTGAAACGACGCCTACTTATCACATGCTTAAATGTTAAGTAAAAGGTTTAAATGAATTTGGACGCAATTTCGGATAACAGAGTTGTCGTGTCACGGCAGAAATGCTGCGCCACGACAATCTCTGTCGTGTCACGGCAAATTGCACCGTGTCACGGCAATTTCTGCCGTGATGCGGCAATTTTCTAGGGTTTCTCCCTGGCGCATTTCAATTCTAGGGTTTCGTGCATCACCCTACTCATTTCCTCTATAAATACAAGGTTGATTTCTCAGTTTTGGGGACCAAACAATTCTCTCTTCCTCTCTTATACACCAAATCATTCTCTCTCTCTCTTATACTCTAGTCTAAACACTAGCCTTCCCTATTCTTTCACCATACATCCCTTAAGCACTCCCCGAAGTCTGTACTTTATCCGAAGTTCCACATGCCAAGGCGTGAAAGGTAAAACCGATTGAGGGTTTGAACCAAATCAACCCTCTACTTTTATTTAAGTTAATTTCAATTTGATTTATATATTTATTGAAGTTACTAACAATTTATTCATGATGTAGCAATTTAAAAAAGCGTGGAACGTGAGTAATTAATTCACTTAATTACTCTTATTATTTTTCTTATTGCTAGTATCATGATTAGGCTTATTATTATGCTTTGATTTGACTAACGTTATTATGGCCGAATTGCTTCCAATGTTATTGTTATTCTATTGTTTATTATTGATCACCATATTGCATGTTAAAGGAAATATGTAATTGAATATAACGCCTAATAAGATAATTTGGATGACCGGTTTAGGTTCCTTTTTAATCTTGTTATTTAATCAAAGTGATCACTAATATTTTAGAATTATATGTTGCATTAACATTCACCAATTTAGCTTAATATAGTTTGGAGCAAATTGAATCTTTGTTTGTATGTCTTTGAGATTGCAGGAATACTTTTCGCTATAAGAATCGAGTAGAGGCCAATACGGGTGAATGTGACTCCATGAATCACTTCGTACCATCATCCCCGATCCTCCTTTCGTGGTTCCAAACCATATAGAGTTAGTAATCTCATGGATTATGAATGGGGTGTAACCTTCACGGGTCAATCGTTGTTGCCTATCGTTGTCCCTTATTCGTTGTTGCCTTATAATGATCCGTGAACGGTTTACAAATTCCTTAAAAACTTGTTGGCGGCTCCCTACTTTGCTTTGTCTCTAATCGTGTCCCTAATAATATGTCAATTCCCACTTTCTATGAGTGTCAAGCATGTTCACAACATGCTTAAGTAGACGCGCTTCGAATGACGCCTACATCAACCTATAGCAAAATTGCCTCGGTATATTTTTCATGTCAAGATCCAGGAGACTTCAGACCCCATTTCTGTCACTAATGCGCGTCTTCTTGGATCAAAACCTTTAACTACTTGGCAGAAGGATTCAACCCTACATACAATGTTGGGGTACTGCTACACACAAAAGGAGGAAGTATACATAAGTAGCCAACCCGCAAACTCTACTCAGTTACATGCACCAAATAAAATTAACTGTTGCAACATCATACCTTTCCGACGTTCTCATGATGGGTCTTCAACACTGCCCCTTCGCTCACCACCTTTTGACCTTCAGTTTTTTCACCCTAGACACATACAAATCATAAACACAAAGTTATTCCGTACTTCAATTTGGATACTAATAGGTATTATTATTCACACTTTGGACTTCTGTGCTACTAATTTATATGATCTCAATTTAGTTTAATTGATTGAACTTGTAATTTAATGTCTAGGTAAGGTGATAAATATACGTACACTAAATGATTTACACTTAACTTGCTTGATTTAATTACACATTATTAGTGAAGATTAGTATGTATTATCTAATCTTCCCCTGCCATTATCAACCATTATCTTCAATAGCTTGACTTAAACAAAAGGCTAAGTCCAATTCTTAGAATACTAAAGCATACTATAAATATATGTGTCTTGGTAAGTATATATTCACTATACCTTTGGCCTTTTCCTCTTTCGACTCTTACTCTTTATGAACCCGATCATCATCTTCATGAACTCAGAGGGAGTGCACGACTCCTCTTCACTATCTTCATTAGAATGGTTATTATTAGAACCATTGTATTCATCATCTTCTCCATCATCCACATTCTCAAAGTTCTTGGGTTGCTTTGGCTTCTTTTTAGGGTTTTTCTTCCCCTTCACTTCAACAACCCCCCCTTACCAAAGGGGTTAGAAGTCGATGGATCCTATTGTAAAAATCATAGAGAAAATTTCAGAATTCACCAACCACATTCAACTAGAATATAAATACAAACACACAACACTAGCTCACCAACACGTGTTTCCAACTCTTCGATCGCACAACTGTCTTCGATCTCATGATTTTCTATTTATAACCTTTTGCAGGGAATACAAACCTGACAATCCCGGGAGAAAATCACAGCTAGTTGTACTTAGCATCATGGATAAAAGCTTCTACCTCAACCAAAGCTACAACCAATACAAAGCTAAAACTCAGCTTTGCACCAAAACCAGAGAACACAATAGTTCTTATCACAAACTCAAAAACACAATTAAATCAAAACAAGGGAAAAAACTGCCTCATCATCATCTCAAAGATTCAAAAGCTCAATTACATCAAAACAAGGGAACATACTAGATCATGTCACAGACTCAATACCTCAATTAAATCAAAATAAGAGGAATCTCAAATAAGGGAACAAACTACTTCATCTCACATATTCATAAGGAATCAAATCAAAAAAAGGGAACGCACTACTTCTTGCCAGATATTCAAAAGCTCATTTATATCAAAATAATCAAAATGAGAGGAACAAATTAGGGGACTTTCTTTTAAAATCACAAACCCCGTCATTCTTTGCCATTTTAAAAACCCACAATTTGGGAAACTTTATAAATCGGCCTTACGAACATCAAATTAGACATAATTCTTACAGTTGTCGCATAATAATACACCCCCTAATAAACCATTTATACAAACCCTAACAACAACAAATCTTCTCACAATTGTAATTGGGGTGCTTAAAATCAACAAAATGTATGTAATTCTTAAACCCTAATACTGATTCGAATTAAACCCAAAACCTCCGAATTTTAAAAACCCTAACTTTTAGGTTAAACGACTACAATGAAATTAACTTTGACAAAGTACTATAATTATTTCATACAGAATTATAAATTTGGGGAAAACTAATAAATTTATAAATACTTCACTATAACTCACATATAATGCTTGAATTCTCGACACAGCAAGCCCAGAAACAAATCTTCAACTCGCAGCGATCGCAAAACACGATGATGGAGATAGAGGAAATGGAAGGAAGGTAGCGAGCCTACTTTCTTAATGGAAGACAGAGTATGTTCGAATGACCATAAAGGGAAGACAGAAAGAGAAGACAGAGAGAGAAGTAAATGGAAGAGAGAGAAAAAATAATCTAATTGTAAGACCATTCTCAGCAGTGAGGAAAAAATAAACCTCTCAATCTCTCTCTACCCACTTTCTCACTCCTCCCATACAATTTCTCTCATCAAATGTTTTTTTCACCACAGCAATGAGGAGAAAAAAAACCTCTCATCACTTTCTCCTCCACTATTTTTTAATTTATTTTTTAATTACGTTTAAAAATAATTTAATAAAAATTTATAATTACGTTTAAAAATATTAATAATACTAACTAGAAATTTTTTTTTATAAGAAATAATTATAATAATAATAATAACAAGAAGAAATTGGGAAAATATGTTAATTTCTCTAATTTATGGGTTTTTTTGAAAGTATATCAAAATACATGTCTATTTATAGAGAAAAAAATTTTATGGTCGTTGGTGAATTTTTTTTTTTTTTAAAAATAATTACAACGGTTATATTTCAAATACAAAATATAACCGTTGTAAAAAAGCAACAAAAGCAGTGGGGCCACATGTTACTGTTCATCACCAAAAGCCCTCAACTCTTGAGGGTTTTTATTTTCACTCATCAATGAGTGTTTTTTCACTCACTGATGTAGTGTTCGGATTTTTTTTTTTACACCCTTATTTTTACTCGTGAGGGCTTTTCTCCTCACTGCTGGGAGTGCTCTAAGGGCATGTGACCAAATACGAATACAAAGACAAGGTGTACAATTCCCCAAATACGCTAAAAAAATACGACGTACTTCTGCAACGAGCTGACAAAAAGCATAACAGGAAGTAAGTTGGATTTCCACTCAAGCATGTGAATTTACAAGCTTGCCCTTCAATATGCATTTGCTATTGCATATCAATACTCCCTTTAGACAACCTTTATATTTTATCATTTATCTCTCTTACTTTAAACCCCACTCAACTTAATTTATCATTTCTCTCTCTTTTATGGTCCCCACTAAAATAATAAAAATATCTATCCTCTCTCACATACTTTCTCTTTCATGGTCCCCACTCACAATATTATATTACTCTTCTAAAACTCCGTGCATTCCCAAGTGATGTAAATAAATAAATAAATAAAAAAACGGAGGGAGTAACACACAACAACTTTGGTGCTGACTCAGCCAAAACGGTCATTTGCCCTTACTATGATAGCAAACATTAGTACTCCCTCTGTTTTTGTGTGTGTGTGTGTATATATATATATATATATAGATTTGCTCATTTCCCGAGACACAACTTTGACCATCAATATTTTTTATTAGAGGTTAATAATTAAAAATTATGAAAAAATTAATTTATAAAAGTAGACATTATGAAAAACCTAACAACATATTACATGATCATATTAATATATTATATATTGGTAAAAAAAAATTGTCAATGATGACATATGAATAGTGGAAAATCCCAACTCTAGCTTAAAAAAAAAAAAAAAAAAAAAAAAAAAAAAAACGCGGAGGGAGTGAAAACCAAATTTGGCTATGTGAAACATAACAAGTCTCTCAAGTTTAGCTTCATTTTCTGAAGAATAAGATAGGTTAAAATTGCAGAGAATGGAAAATCAAACTGTAATGTTGCACATTGGAATTTTCTCTTCAATGCATCAGGTACACTTATATCTAGTTTCGACCCATAGAATGTAGCATGAATTAGCATCTCCCTCGTTTACCTTCCACGGTTTACCAAACTCATTCAGAGCTTCTGCTAGTGTAGCCTTCGCCTTCTCTCATATTCCGTTATCTAATTTGAGAATCTATTTGGTTTTGCTGATAGCTTTAGCTCGTAGCGAAACCTGAATATATATACCACACACACACTTCATTATCCACTTGACTATAATATATGAGCATCATCATGTTGGAATCTGCAGACTCGAGTGATGAGTCCTCTAAGCGCACCACTAGCCTAGCTCATTCCTATAATTCCTGTGTAGCACCCCGAAATCTGCAAACCAGAGAGAAAGTTATCTGTATGAACGCACTCTCCACTCAAACATCCTACAATGTGCAGGACAATTCATCAGCCTAAGCCCAATCTCCTGATCATCACTGTCGAACAGACGAACACGTACAAACATGTTATCCCCATAACTAGCACCATGTCCTGACTTTTCCCACCGTTGCCTGTTAAATATGTATGTTTAATTGGTGTTTAACCTCTTTATATCCTCTCTTTCTATATTCAAATTCCAATAAACTTTATCAACGCATTATATATGTAAGTCCCATTAGGAAGAAAATACCAGCTTAGGACAACTAAGGAGCAAGGACTTAGACGTCAAATCATTTGATATAAGCAAGGCAATAATATATATTGTCATGTGCACGATGTGGTGTACGTACGTACTATAAGCTTGTTACATAGCTCAACACATTACACATTACACATTCGTGGTGTGGTACGTAGTGTGGCTAGGGTCATTAGACATGGCATGACGAGAAGCAGATTGCTCGACTTGGATGGAGAGGAAGAGCATGATTCGCTTTGGAATTTTTCTAGTACAGTGGTATTTTAATTTTCTAGCATGACAGAAGAGTCCTTAACTCCATTGGTACTAAGTTATATTTAGATGATATCATTATGTATCAATAAAGAAATACGAAGTATATTAATCCGGGTTGTCTCAACTATTATGGAGCTGAGGTCCGGCCTGTGCAATTAAGATAAAAGTAGGCCCTCTTTTCAATATAATGTACAATTTTTCCTTGTTTTTGAATAAGTGTTCCGCTTTGACCTTCACGAAAGTTTAAGAGTAAGAATTATTCAATGTATTAAATTATTACAGAAGCGAAATATGTTGGCACAATTATAAAGATGGATTTCTTTTAAAAATGATAAAGAGGTATGGGATATTGGTGGGTAGGAAAATATTAAAAATTTGTTACAATAATTCCAAAATATGGGAATGAAACACTGATTTAAAAAAACGGTTGAAAATAAAAATAAAGCACATTTTTATAAAATGGTGGGAGTATCTAAACCTCTAAATAAGTAGTTCTTTAATTTACTGTTGAATAAGTATCTAAACCTTCAAATAAGTAGGACATGCTACATGTATGGCTCTCACTGTTTCGAACCATGCACCTACTTCACCATGAAGATGCACAGTTACAGCTGAACCACCACTATTATACCACATCATCTTTACAACAAAATATATATATAGGAATTTGAGGCTCCGACCAGTATTGGGCCCTGCACGGTTGCGCTGGCCGCACCGCCTAAAGGTCGGGCCTGATATTGATACCAACACGAGTACGACACGACACGACAATTTATAATTATGTCAAAGTTCAAAATCTTAGTTTAATATTATATTGATGACCTAATGTCAATCAAATTAATATTGGATTTCATAATTAATCGCACGCATCACGTGCACATAAAACTAGTAAGCCCTGAAATAAGTGAATAAGGTAAATAGAACAGGGCCTAAATAATTATACAAGATCAAAGCATAATATATGAATATTTTAAAAATTGAAACGTTGCAAAAAAAAATAAAAAAAAATAAAATAAAAAATAAAATTAAATTAAATTAAAAAAATAAAAAAATTCACGACATGTATTTTAAAACCCATATGGGTTAAGACTTATTTCATGTTAACTTCAAATTAATTCCCTTTTTACAAAACACAATACGATAATGTATATTATCCTCGTTTCACAATAGTTGCATCAATTTGACAATGCATGTTTGTCAAAACTTTACTATTTTGTAAATATACTAATCATTTATATTTGAGATCAAAATAATTATATAAACTAGTTGTTGGGCATAACAATTATTGTGCATAAAATTCATGATTCAATTCTACTTCTATTGATTTATTATTATGTGTCTTTTATTTAGCCTAAAGATCAAGGTATCAAAATCCTTATACATGTCATAAATTTAATGTATGATGAAATATGAAATGGAATAATAACCAACAAAGGAGATTGATGGGATGGTGCCACCTGACATATTCAAAATGTTTATAATATATAGCGTACATATTCAGAATGTTTATAATATATAGTGTAGATATAAATTGTTTCATTCATATTGGTAAACTAAAGATGGTCAAAGTGAATAGGATCACAGGGTCATCACAAAAGGATTAAAACCATGACCAATGTACTTTAGCTCATGGAAAAGCTCACCTATTTGTGCCGTAACAACATAAGGTGCACCTAATTGTATATTGTATATTGCCATTTAATTAGTTTTTATTTTTACTCTAATAGAATTTGGTGAGATGAATAATACTTATTCTATGTCAAAGAGATTTGACTAAAATCCTTTAGTCATCTTCGTTTAAAATTCTTTTAATATGATTGTTTTGGTATATTCTTAATGACACATTAATTTCTTTTGATTGTTTTTAGTATATATTGATTTGCATAATCACTTTTCTCATTTCATTTGTTTGTTAATTTGCATACAGCATACATGGTATAATACTAATTTTTCACATGATTGTTTTTTACTTTCCTTGATTTCAATATAATTCATTGAATCATTCACTACAAATAATTGCAGAGAAGGTAATAAATAAATGTTTTTATCGGGGTCAGAGTTAATTCATAAATAGTCTAAAAGTCAAACCTCACATCATTACAGACATCATATCCAGTAAATAGAAGAAATATATTTTGATATCAAACATATCAATCTACTCAATATCAATTCACTACTAATTACGAATCCACTTTACTCATTTCTAAGCCAAACCAATTCACAAATTCAGATAACTCTCAACCAAGACTCCAAAAATTCAAATTACAAATCACAAACACACGGTTCAATGTACGATCTAGACCGCACTGAAAACAACCCTATTGACATCGACGTAATGCCAACAACTAAAAAAAAAAGACCAGAAACGGAACAAAGAAGAAGAGAACGGCCGGTGGGTACAACGGCCTCCACTAAACAAAACCCAAAACCTCCCAATTCCCAAATTTATAACCAAACTCTTTTCATTCTTTCTTTCTTTCTTTCTTTCTTTCGTTTTCTTTCCTTTTTCTTTTTTTAATTTCTTCACACCAAACACCCCTTTATACATCAACATCTCACCATTACTCCGCCATTTTTACTTCCCTTTCACTTCTTTCTCTGTTCTTCATCACTCCCATTTTTCTCTCTCCTCTTAATAATCAACCCCCAATTTTCATCAAATTCAACACCATTAATTGATTGTACTTCTGGAAATTTTGACAAAAATTTAAATACTATTGCGTTTTGAGTAATCTTAACGCCATTTTTCACGCATTCCCAATTTTAGTTTTTGCCCATTTCTCCAATTATTGCGATCATTTTCTTGTACGATCTCTTTCTCTCTCTTATTATTTTTTGTAATTTCTTCGTACAATTTTGTTTGCGAATCTGATTCTGTATTTTGAGTTGATATTCCGAGTCAAATTCCGAGTTCGATCTATTTTTTTCTTTTAAATTTGTTCCCCTTTTTTTGTAATTTGAAATTTTTTTGTCGCTTTTCGAATATTCTGGTATTGTCTTTTGGGCGCTTTAATTTATCTCATGATCGTGCTTTTATTGCTCTTAATATTTTCTACTTTAATTTTCTTTAATCAATGCAATTATGCAATTACTGTAGAATAACTTTTAGGGTTTTAATTGGATTAATTATTGATTTCCTTTTTACCCTAAATGATTCGATGAATTTTTTTTTCGTATTCTTATAAAAAAATATGTTGAATTATATTTATAATTATATTATGCTAATTGAAATTGCAGGAATTTTTGGTGTATATGCTTAGAGAAACAATCATCATAAGAAGAAATTATGGGTTCTCAGTTGGAAATTCAACCTCGTGAGCTTAAATTTATCGGTTAGTCACTAATTTTGCAATTTTGATTGGATGTTATTATTTATTTATTTGGTTTGTTTTCGGATATTTGCAATGATTTAATTTACCTTTTAATTATCGCGATTTTTGCAGTAGTTTGACCACTTTTTTTTAATGGGATGATTTTATATGATTGCTATTATTGACGTTTAACTTCTTTTTTGGGGACTAGTAGTTGAATTGAACAAACAGATCAAGTGTACAGTTAGCCTCAGCAACAAAACTGACCAATATGTTGCTTTCAAGGTACAATATGAATGTCCTTTGGTTTGAATTTGATACGAAGTAATATGGATTACGATTATACTGTCGTCCTGTTGCTTGCTTGAACATTTCTGTATTCGTTGAGATTTTGGTGATTTGAAGGAAACGAGTTTTGTGACCTGAGCATGATTGTTGCAGGTTAAGACTACATCGCCGAAGAAATATTGTGTGCGGCCTAATGTTGGTGTCATTCAGCCAAAATCAGTCAATGAATTCATTGGTATGTCATTATATATATGTAATTGTTTAGCTCTATTTGCATCTCATAATCAATAGGTAAGATTTGACTTCAATTATCATAGTTTATTACTTTGATGACCATATATCAAAATTTGAAGCATTAAATTTGTAACTGTAAATTGCAGTACTTAAAACAAAAATATGTACCTTTGTAAGAGGATGACTTCTGTTATTTTAATTTCGATGATATGCAGATAGAAGTACTGGTTTAAGTTAATAAAATCTGGTTATGTAAGTCGAGTATATTTAACTTGCATGGTAAAAGTTTAGCATATGAAGAATTGAAGATAACAGGAGTTTTGAGGTAGAATTTAGTAACATTTAGAGCCACTTTGGAGGAAAGCCCTCAGCAATTACTCCTTTTGCCTTGTGGGGATTTGTCAATGTATACACAAATATGGCAGATTTAAGTGATTATAGAATACTTCTTTTTATATAGAGTTTTATTTTGTTGATAGAAAGTTCAAGATTTTATGGTGAATGTTGTGTGTTGGCAAACATGAACGTCAAAATGGTAATTATAAACAGAGGAAGCAGGTGAAAACCATATTCCCAAATGATGCATGAGGGCACTTTGATGTTTGTATTGCATGATGATATTTTACTTTGGTTAACTTAACATGGGAAACTCTTATGCGCAGCTAGTGTTTTGTGATTATTACTTTGAAGTAGAATTTCTAGACCATAAAGCATCCTCTGTATCATTATTCTTGAGCCTTGACATAACCCTTTAGAAATGAGGATGGTTTAATACTTTAATTTGAATGCTCTGCTGTATATATGGTCACTTTTCATCTGTTAGCTGATGTTCTAAAATTTATATTGATTGTTGAATTCTAAGATTTATAGGATGTGAGGTTTATCCAAAGTCTACTTTTTGGTACTTAGTAGACTTGTGGGTACTTAGTGTGTCTTAGCCTAGCTGTCTCATAAGCCTCTGTTAACCTTGTCATGGTGAAATTGCATCACTCATATCCTGTTACTTCCCTAAAATATCTCTGTAATATCTTTACTATTGATATCAAGTGTAGATTTTGTATTGAGGTCTTTAGGAATTTTGGAAAAGGTTTTATATGGGCTAGACATAAGTGAGTGATTTTATGATTTTATTATTTCTTGAAATGTGTTATTACTCCAAAAACATACCATCTGATCTTTAGTGATGATCGGCCCATGTAACTTGCTCATTTTCAATAATTTAAGAAGTCAGTTATTGTATATTTGGGGCTAGGGGAATTAACAGTCTCATTTTTGAGTCTTGAAGCATGCTATTGTTGCTAGAGACCAGTAACTGATTTTGGCTGGTTCAGCCTCCTGCAGTCCTGCTTTTCAAAGTTTAGCTTTTGAGATTTGAGAATAATGATGAAAAAGTAATAAGGATGAGTCAGATAGTGATGTCAGAGTCTACTAGTTTAGCCTCTTTTAACACTCCACCTACTTTATTCTTTGCCTTGTCTTTCTCCCTTTTCTTCCTGGTTTATACCACTGTTTGAATCTGATTAACAATCTTAATTGATGCAGTTAGAACTCAGTTCCCTTTTTCATACTTTTTTTGGTGCAGTCATTATGCAAGCTTTGAAAACAGCTCCAGCTGATATGACTTGCAAAGATAAGTTCTTGGTTCAGAGCACAATTGTTCCTGAAGGAACAATGGAGGAGGACATTACGTCTGAAATGGTATGAGTCAATTGTTGATACTGATTATTTTAAAGTTTGCATATATGCTTATTTTGGTGGACTTATGGTTACTGTTTATCTTGCAGTTTTCTAAGGATGGTGTGAAGTATATTGAAGAGATAAAAATGAGAGTGAACCTTGTTATCCCAACTCCACCATCTCCAGAGTTGTTACCCCTCAACGGAACAGTGAAACAGGTAACAATTTCTGACATTTGAAGTTGGTAGATGATTATAATTCTACAGGGAAAACACTCCCAATCACAGTTTTTATGAAGCAAAGTAGGCATATTATTAGGTCTTGAATTCTGTTTTGCAGCCCATTCTGTGCTTTAACTTTGAGTTGTTTTCTTGTTGGTTATATGTCTACTTCTCTATTTTTGTTTGATTGCAACACTTCCATATTTAAGGTCAAACTTCATTTACTTTAACCTTGCTTTTCTTTTTCAGCAAATGTTATCAAATGTGGTCTTCCTGGATATTTCTTAATATTTGTTTGAATGTGTCAATTTTTCATTGTATGTTACTAATTTGCAATTTAATATAAATATTGTCAGAGTTTTGCATTGTAGATTGTAAAAAGACGTGTGTTGCTATATAAAAGAAACTGGGGATGCATTAATATAGGAGTTTTCAAATCTTCTGCTTGCTTCATGCAATGTGTTTCTGGTTACATTGACTTATTTTTGATATGTTATGCCCCCTGAATAATGATAGCAAGTTTCATTTTATTGAATTCTTAAATTTCAAGATGTTTAGCAAGAATTTGGTGGTGTTTATTCCCCCTTTTTTTTATGCTGCAGGTTGATGATCATGTTGAGTCTAAAACAGTAAACCGGGAGGATTTGAAGCCAGTGAAGGATACAGTCCATACGGATGTTGCTCGATCTCAAGATGTGAAATCAGAACCAATTAAGCAGATGAATTTTGATCTAAACAAGGTTGTTGACTCTAGTGTGAAGAAAGATGTTGAGCCACAACTCACCAAGGATAGTAAGGAAATAAAACCAATAACAAGAAACAATGAGGAATCACAAGTTATTGAGTCGAGAATCCCAGTGATTGAGGAGGATCAAAGATTATTCAGGGATGTTGAAGAGATGAAATCAAAATTACATGAACTTGAGTCGAAATTAAGCAAGGTCAGTTTTTTTATTAGATTTTGCTTCATTAACTGTGACGTTATGCTTCTCCACCTGTCCTTGTTGGTTCTCCCCTGTCCTCATTGGTTCTCCCCTGTCCTCTCCCCTCCTGGGTGGTTCTTCTCTTTATATTTTTTTCTTAAGCCTGTTCTTTTACTTTTGACTTCCTTTCATAGTGCTAATTTTTGAGTATTGAAAAGATACTCTCACAATTTTGCTGAAACTCAGATATGAAATTGGTGGTGCTTTTTGCTAATTGATAGCCTGGTGTACAGTTTTCTATATGTTTTGTTTCCTCAATTTTTACTAGGATGACATTGGCTGGGATGTGCTTGAGGCTTGGAGTATTTTACATCATTACTACGTTACACATCTTCTCTCAACATTTCTCTTTTCTGATTGACATATTTTATTAAGCAAGCTTACAGGGAGTGCAATATGTGAAACAATGGGCAAAATATCATGTACAAGGAAATGGTTAATGTTAGGTAATTTCACATAAGAATAAGATAATTAAAGATCAGAACTTTGAATGGGTCGCATACATGGTGAAATCTCTCTTATAATTTTTTTTAGCATTTTTCTTCAATCTGACCATTGTTATTCAACATTCCAAATGCAAGACTTTTTTGAAGTCAAATTACCATGAATATTTCTGGCAAATCATTATAACAGGCACTCCCCTCTGTTGTAGATGCTTGGATAATTATTCCAAACTAGCCTGGATCTTCTCTGTTTTGCTCAACTTGCATATCGTCTGACATGACCTCATAATTCTTGACTGCTATCCTACGTTATCTGGTCTTTTGTTATATGCTTTGCAAATAACCAAAAATTTGTCTTGTGGATTTTGCAGGCTGAAGTGACCATTTCAAACCTGACAGAAGAGAGGAGGCTGGTCATTCAGGAAAGGGAGAACCTGAAACAAGAGATGGTACTTTTCTTTTTATACTAATTTAAAGAAGTTTAAATTTAAAAGTTTTTCAAGGAAAATAGCAATAGCCTCTTTTTGATTGTGAAGTTTAGGCTGAAGACCTCTTTGTAATTGCACAATCTGGCTGCACTCAATTATATCTCATATTTTGGCCTAGGCAAGTGTCTAGTTCAGGTTATATAGCCACTAGGAAGCTTATTATTGACTTGGAGAATTATTGCACATTTTCCCTCTGTTTGGCTGTTGCTAAAAATAGACCATGTTGATCTCATTTTTGGCGTTTGTTTATGGCTAATGCCTTGTCTTTTAAAATTTTCTGCAGTCTTTTCTAAAATCGAGAAAAGTAGAAAGAAGAGTGCAGGATGGGTTTCCACTTATGTTTGTCTGCATGGTAGCACTCATCAGTCTTATCGCCGGGTATGGCTTTCATCTCTGAGAACAACCAGTTTTTGAGGCCTGAGCATGAACCACATCCTTAAGCCTCTTCCACTCTTCAAATACAAAGAATAGTTGAGGCTCTCTGTCAGCCTAGTTTGCAGAGACAGGGTAATGTGAGAACGTAGTTGTGGCAGCCATGAGGTATTGTGTATATGTTAGAATCAGTCGATATTATTTGTACATGACCATACCCCCCCCCCCCTTCTCTCTCTCTCTCTCCCTTTTGCTCTCTTATATTACTCTTGAGATGATGAGAATAAGTCGATAGTGTATGAACACAAAGGGTTGCTCTGTATGTGTGGATATTTTATATAGATGTATGTTTTGCCCTCTAGTAAAAAATACAAGGGTTGAATATTCCCCCTGTTGCGATACTGAAGTGGACTGCAATGTAATTGATTTTCCTTTCATTCTGGCAATCTAGCTAAGTTAAGATGGTTTGAAACAGCTTTTTCCTCGAATGTTAAGTCCATTTTGATTGTATTTTGATTCACTATAAGATGGTTTGAAACAGCTTTTTGGATTTTTAATACCTTTCCGCTTTGTATTTTGATTCACTGGTACTCGGTAATTTTAGATTATTTGGCTGACTCCCATGCACCATGCGGCTCAAATTGTTGGAACGAGGAGAAAATTTTAAAAGCGGGGTGTAATAAGTTGGATGAATTGGGTTGTACTTTGCCAACTCCAAATCTCCAATTTCAGTTCAAAACTATTTGAACTCTGACTAATCACGAACTTTATTTAGTTCAAGCTTTATCTTTTATTGACATTTTATAAATTTTTACGGATTTTTTTTTTTTTTGAATTTTTTACATAGTTAAATTTGCTATATAGTCCAAAGAATAACATAAATGTAGATAACACTATATTCAAAAGATTAACGACTTTGGAATGGACTTCATGCTCTTCTGAGTTCTCAATTCACTTGCTATCTTGAATGCTTTACTCTGTAGCTTAGAACCAACCTCAAATGGCAAGCATGTCATGCGGCATATTGATCAAACTGGCTTTATAAACAAGCAAAAGTCTTGTGTAAGGCGGGAGTACGTTAATTTTATTGTAAAACCGTCAGTTTGGGGGTAACTTTAACTATTTTTATATTAACTTTAACCCCTGAAAGGATAACTTTTAATTTGTCATTGATTTGAATTTTATTTTAATGTGTAATTACTTATAGCTTCATGATTACATGCTATAAAGGCTAATATGATTAATCTAATACATTATAAGTTTTTGTAAGATAAAATTTGTTATTAGAAAAATAATAACTATTGTAGTATAAAGGGTAACTTTGAATACTTTTAAGATAACTTTAACCCTCTTACAATAAATTAACGTACACCCGTCTTTTTGGAGAGACACTAATGATGGGTATTTGGACAATTAAGTTCCATTAAGTAATTGATTATTCCCTCTATTTTAGTAATCACATATCTTCGAATTTTATATAATTTACGTAGTATATATTAACTTAACCATATACTATTACTAATACATAGATATAGTAGTTATGTGTCTCTTTGGAGACATCTGATAATTGTTGTTATGTAAAATGTTAATGGATTAATCACAATGCATTTTTTTATATTACCAACTTTTTATAATTTTTATAAATTAGATAATTAAGATATTGATGATTAAAATGATAAATTTTAAATAATTAATTTAACTATTTAAACTTTTTACATCATTATACACTTTGACTATAAATTTTTTTATAATATATAAACTTTTTTTAATATATAATTGTACAAAATTGATAATTAAGATATTCAAAAGTTATGTATTGATAAAAATGCCTAAAAACAAGCAATTTTTCAATGGAGGGGGTAACAATAAAAAAATTTATTTCACAAATAAACAGAGAAATGATATTTCTCTAATTATTTATATTTGAAGTCTAAAATGGACAGGTAATCAATGTATTCTCTCACACCATGTGTACGAGTCAATGTTGGAGTGCATTTAGTTGAAAAGTCCCAAATTACAAATTTTGTTTATCAAATGAAAAAACAATAAATAAATCAACAAGATTGTCTAATCAGTATGTCATTTTATGCAAATAATTCAACAAAGTGGAGTTTGTTTTTAATGAAAAATTATTGATTTATTTACAATTTTGCCAATTTTTTTTTACCAAGGAGATTAACTTATATTTTCTCCATTTAGTAGAACAAATGGCAAACTTACGGTTTCATAAGAATATAAGTGGACAATGAATAATACAAAAACAAACAAACCTCCAACATTGTTTCTGCTCTCTGTTATAAGGGAAGTTTATTCTACAATAAAGGAAAAAAACAAACCCAAACTTCTGCTTGCAAAAGCGGTTTCGGAGGAAAAAGAAAATCCTAACTGAATATAGGACTACAAAACATTGGAGTATTCTAGCTACAGCCAGATTAAAGAATACATCAACAAATCGCCATACTGTTTGAATATATTGATAATTTAAGCTGCAGATTGATTGTAACTTACTATCTATTAACAGAATTATTGTACAACTCTTCAAACAGGAACGCCCACGAGACCAGACACCAGACTTCGTTGGTATGGGGCATTTTTCGTCCTCCCAAACTGCCAGTAGGTTATAGCCTCAATTTACTTTCCTACGTTCTGTCTACCAAATTGTGGGTGCTTTGTTCAGTAGGTGAACCAGGGACAAAAGGTACAAAACCTCGGCCACCAAACACAGGCCGCATGAAAGAGTCATCGAACTTGCGCCAATAGTGATGGACGGTGTGAGTAGGTGCATTTAGAAGCATGCGGAGGCTACTAGGTCGAACTATAGTCGGCTCAGTGCCATCGTCATGGTTCCCCACATCAACTTCATAATCTTGATGGCCCTCAAGGAGCGGCGAGTATGCTTTTGGACTTCCTAGATCTGACACGGTGCTGCAACTAGTAAAGTGTTTTGGTTGAGGCAGCAAAAACATAATGAGAGGCTTTGTCAGCAACCCAAACACCTGCAGGATTGACAAAGATCAAGCAAGGATATCAAAACCAAACTTCTGTTTCATTCCCAAGCTTGTTTAGAATTGCATGAATTCTTTTACATCTCTTTGTTTATTGTAAGTCCAAATTTTATACTACAAATCTACAAGTACACTGTACAGCTTGTTCAATACAAAGACATTAATAGAGGAAATACCACAATGTCAAAGTACACTGAAATCTTTTTCGAGGGAATAGTAATCAATCTGTAGTCTGTACATCCTTTTTTATGATAGATACCACAATGTCAATGGTCGCATATCACCCCTTTCAACAATGTTCTCAACTCCATTGACTTGCATTCTTACTGACAACCACCTCCCAAAATGATAACAAGTGGTAAACTAGTATTGAATAGAAATAGTTACATTCTATAAGTGAATGTGCATTATCGTGTATATTAAGAAGACTAAGTAACACCATGTAAAATTCAAAGTTATTACTTTTACTCCATTTATTTAAAGACCATATGCTTGAAAGTTGGACCTTCAACCAGGCAACCAAAGTACCAAACAGATGTCCAGTACAATGCATAATGATTACAACTTAACCAAAAACCACTTTCGGTGTATCCTTCCCTCACATCTAAAACTGACTGGCGTAAAAGTATGTTGAGATAACTAATTATTCAGATCTCAAGATATTGAGTGATGAAAGTGAAAACAGCAAAAATCCAAGAAATGATGTCGATAATACGCTGTTAAGAAGAAAGCCAGGCTGCTGGCAGCATAAATACTTACCATTGTACTGAATAGGACAACAGTTATAGTGCTTGTGATCATGATTGCATTTCCCCTCAGCTGCGTGTGCCCTGACCTCGTAAACTGCAAAAACCATCCAATAAACCAAGGATTAACAAGCATTTAACTGGTAAACTGTAAAAGATGATGATCATGACATGCATAATTAATTTAGAAAGCTTGAGCACTATGAGATGGTTGTAAACCTATAAGATAAGTGATCATCAGAAATGAATCAGTGCCATACCTGATTATAAGCAAGTGCCATGGAAACAGCACCTCTCATAAGACCAGCCCACCATATGACCACCTATATTTAGAAATATTGACCAACATATAAGCTGATTAAGAAGCAGGAATTACCTTCGAATTTTTTTAAAGTAAACAAGAAATTTACTTACCTGCTGGTTGAGGGAGACCTTTTCACTTTGCGATTTCTTGGCAAAGTTCATTAACCATGATAAGGGGAAAACAAAAGCTGCTCGTCCAACCATGATCAGCCCAAGCAATATGGAACTCACAGCAACAGAAATGCCAGGACTGCAGCGCACATCAAGAGAAAAGAAATATAGTAGAGTGAAATTTTCGAAGTGGAAACTTAAACAGAACAGGCCCAGAAGATGGTATTTATGTTAAAAAAAATATCAACATATAGAAAGAGATAATAATACCTATCACTCACAAATCTCCACTTCTCAATGTCCAATGCATCCATACCAACGTATAAAAAGAGGAAAACCTCAGCGACAAAAGACAGTGTTGCAAAGGCATGCCTGTTGTAGAGAAGTAAGGAAATCACAGATTAGAGCAACCATGAAAACTTATAGAGTTTGGAGCAATTTAAAAGATAAGCAGTAGTACTTGGTGGTTACTCTCGAGCTCTCAGTCACATTGTGCCATGTATAATGGGACATGACAATTCCACAGAAGAACACTGTAAGAATTCCGCTTAAATAGAAAAGCTGCAAGAAATAAAAATTATTAGCTCCTGACAAAACTAATACATAATTAACAAAACAAGTACTGGTCTAGTCCCACGAAACAAGACCTGTATAAAAGAAGATCGTCTTCCCAGAGAAGTTAGCAAGAGATGAGGAAAATACAGAATGAAAAACTTCAAACAAAAGAATTATAGAAGCTTACTTCAGCAAGCATGTAAGATAGATAAGCCATAAGTATCATTAAAGCAACCTCACGATCAGTGGAGTGCCTGCAATATTGCAACAATTAGTAAGATATCATCTTTACAGATGAGCACATTCTTAACACTCTTTGAAGAGGTGCATCGGAATTCCAAATATAATACAGATGACAGATTAATGCAGTTGCACTAGAAAGAACACAAAGCAATAACATCGGAGAATAATAGCTGTTGTTAGCTAGTGCAAAAAGTAGAGAAAGCTTTCAATTTCCTTCTATAAACGATTACACATCACAAAAACACAGATTAATGCATTTGCACTACAAAGAACACAAAGCAATAACATAGGAGAATAATAGTTATTGTTAGCTAGTGCAAAAACTAGAGAAAGCTTTCAATTTCCTTCTATAAACGAATTACACATCACAAAAACCACCTAGGATATAGCATACAGACAATTACCCACAAAAAAAAAAAAAAAAAAAAAAAAAAAAAAAAAAAAAAAAGGAAAAAAGAGAAAAAGAAGCTCCAAAAAGTTCAAGATAACAAGTATATGCCAATTCAAGACTAGATATAGTAAACCCAATAAGTAGTACATGAAAAGTGGATCGAATTGGTTTAAATCCATCCCTATAGGAAATACTACAATGTAGTGGAAGCTATAAACTGAAACTTGATCTTAGGCTCCATTTTATTTAAAAATAAAAAATAAAATAAAAATAAAAACAAGGATGCTGTTAGTTTTGTTTGGAAGGATATTGTTCAAAATAAGAAGAAAAAATGTACATATCAAGTATATTAGGTAATCACAGGCAAACAGGACTGAGGACCACCCCATTAGTGTATCTCCATGTGAGCTTCTCTAGCCATGGATCATTTTTTGCTTCCATAAAGAATGTTTGCACCCTCAAAAATATGGAGCAACTGCCAACTATTTAAACGTAGCCATTATTTTGAGAAAGTAACAGATAGCTGATGATTGGCAAATGGCATACTATAAAAGCAAAAAGTGGAAGAAC
The DNA here is from genome assembly GCF_001683475.1 of Chenopodium quinoa. NCBI lineage: Eukaryota > Viridiplantae > Streptophyta > Magnoliopsida > Caryophyllales > Amaranthaceae > Chenopodium > Chenopodium quinoa. Next base: position 11,023,383 of record NW_018743292.1, read on the forward strand.
CACAAAGAAACTGAGTGGAACGCATGGCTCGGAGCTCCAGCACAATCATAAATGGCAGCTGTGAAGTAACTTATCTGTATAGAAATCCCTAATGCAAAGATGAAATGTAGAATGGGTTTTCTTGTTTTTTCTTATCTTGTTATAATTCTTCCCTTTTTAGAGTGAATTGAAGAATAATAAAAGACAAATTAAATAGATTACATACTCTTTTTTTAAATAAAAAAGATAGGTTCTGATGATCCACGCTAATGCACCTAATCATCGGACATTCTTACAACTTGCATATATTTCTAGCCAACAACCCTACCTAATTTATACAAGGATACACAATAGACACCACTCTGATCAGAAGCAACCGTTTAAAATGACTGAATGCTGAAAGCCAGGTACCTACAACTCTACAAGAATCAAACTATAGAGCAGATATCTCCTTAGCCATCTTTGACAGTACAACATTACACATGAGTTTTTGTTTGATGACTTCAGGTACATGTGTAATTCAACATGCATATCTGCATGAAATCATGTATATTAATGATAAATGTTCAGAAATCACAAATAAACTTCAAGAGCCAAGCATGTGCATTGCAAATTCAAGCATAGTTTTCATCAATGAAATTTCAATAAGGTCTGGCAGACAGTAACAATGACATGAGGTCCATTGTCCTCTGATTAAGATAGACTCTTGTATGCTGGATAAAGTTAATGTCCTTAGTTATCCAGGATTCAGACGAGTGATAAGAGTTTTAGCGTAGCATAAGTGAACTTAATAATCTCCATAGGAAGTAGCAGGCTTTATGGGAAATGAACATTTAATTTATTTGCATACATATCCTAAATTGTATGATTGTGGACATTAATTATAAACTGGAAAAAGTCCATAAATATTTTACTACACAAGGCGAAGAACCAATATAATAAAATGAGTGGAAGAAAATTGCAAACATCCAAGTTATAAAAAATAAAAACATACCTTCCAAAGTACAACTTTTTGATAATGTAAGCACTGAGCAAGCCAGTCTGCAAATAGAACAGAGAATTATTGTTCCATAACAAATCAAACCACACATACAAAATATTGAAGAAGCAGGACGGAAAAAAAAAAAAAAAAAAAAAAAAAAAAAAAAAAGGAGATGGGCATAGCCTTACAAATGCTCCAAGTATAGTGCTTGCGATAAATAAATATAAGAAGTTGCCCATAAATTGTAAAGCAATTCTGTGATCAATGCTTGTGAGGTCAAAGCTATGAATCGCATTAAAAAGCACCACTGATGTGGCATCATTAACAACACCCTCACCAAACACCAGACTGTAGAGCAGAGGGGTCTCATCCTGATTCAGCACCTGCTCCATAAAAGGCATCTTTTAAGTTCTGCACTAATAGAGTAAAAGGTCTTTGCTTTCAGATTTGTACAAGGGTTAGAAATGGACTTACCTGCAATGTGCAAACAGAATCTGTGGCAGCAAATATTGCACCAATTGCTGAAATAAAGGAGAACATTAAAACCCAAAGCAAAGAGAATAACATGTGCTGTGAAACAACATGATGCATAGAAAATAAATACCAAGATAGTCTGCCAAGTCCAGAGAACCGATATCCAATTTCTTAAAAATTGACAATGCTCCTGCATCAAAATTTAATATTTAAATAAATAAACAAAACAGCATTCCTTCAGAAACTTATAGTTTGCCAGTAAATGAGACTCGATAATTTTTTGCAGGAATTTGTGCTCCACTTACTATCACCCACCATAAGCACATTAGTCAAATCATAAATCCTAATGTTTTTAATCTGGTTTTCTTCTAGTCATCACTTCTTTGGTACACAAACTAAGAACGAAGATGACATTTGCTACCTAGTTTTCTTAGATAAATCTAGAAGTGTACCATGTACCAAGTTCCAATTCACCTGATCCTGGTCAAGGCTTGAGGGGGATAAGCAAATTAGGTAACACTTGAATAGAAGTATTAAATAAGTCTTGAAGCAATGTCCCATCAAGTCAAAAAGATTCCGAAGATCCAACAAGAATAACAGAAAAATATGTGGAACCTCAAATTAGTAATGTGCCATCATTACTCACATATGTTATTGGAAGTGACAGATAAAGCGCAAAGATACCATATTCCAAGTAACTCTATTTTCTAATTAGAGATTACGAGCAGAGAAGATGGTTTGAATTGTTTATGAATGCAAGAAGGGTCAAGGCACTGATAGCAGCACAAGATAACCAACAGGTGTACTTAAAGCTATCAAAAGAAATTTCGTTCAACAAGTGTCCTTTTTCCCTCTGTCTTGCCCTGTGGGAAGGGCTTGGTTGTTTTAAAAGGAAGTTTCATTTCCACTAATTAATATTACAGAGATCAGAGGAAGGAACCTAAAAGGCCAGTAATATAAAAAGGAAACAAAAATAAAGATATGCAAATATCAAGGGGCACAAATACAGCCTTCTAAGAAGGACCCCTATGGGCCCCTCATCATGTGCTGATATTACACACAACAATAATGCAGCCTACACCAAAGACCAAATCCAAGAAAGCACCAAGGTGACAAAACCTGGGGAAAACAGTTCAACAGCAAAAGTAGTAACATATACCAATTACTGGTCCATCCCCTCTCTAATATTTCATCAAATTCTATCTCGCCAAATGAAGATCTATAGAACAGTACAATCACCATCATTCAGTATGAATTCCATTAAAATACAACCTAAGTATGTCCAAATATATGCTGCCTCCCCCCTAAGCTATCAAAGAGGATGTTTCCAAAATAACCACACACACACAAAAAAAGAAAAAAGAAAAAAAAAAGTAAAAACACTAGTAGTGGAAACAATGGGAGAATATATCTAGCAGACTTAGTCAAATCTCAAAAGTAGATTGTGAGAGCATTATAAAGGTTTATCATGCATGAAATGTCATGGGGTGACAAAAGAAGAGGATTAAGGTACGCTGATTTTGTGGGGTAATTGATTAGCATGATAATCTACATATTCTTACAAAAGGGAGGGAGGGCACAATTATCTTTCATGGGACCAGATTTAGGATGGATATATTTATTTAGCTTCTTGGTGAGCTAGAGCAACTTCAATTTCAAAGAATCTGGGGAGTTGGGTTTTTTTTTTTGTTTGTTTGTTTTCAACTAAGGACATCTTGTCCTCTTGCTTTGTACACTCATTTGAATTCTACTTCTTTCTTATAGAAAAATGAGTTAGGGCAATAATAGCCTTGAGGATTGGGGTCACACTTATAGCAGTAGGAAGTTAACAACACCCAAATATAAACAGCTATAACAATAAGAGTTAATCTACCAAGAAATGACTTCGTGAATTTTAGCACACTACTGATTCCCATTAAAGACCACATCTACTGTTTTCAAAAGAAGCAAACAAGAGCGTAGCATAAGAGAAAACATAGTTTTTTATATTACCAAAAGATATGATGGTGAATGATACTAATGTACCAACAGCTCCAAACAATATGATAGTAATGAAGTTGCGGAAGAACTGCTTCTTCTTCACCTGAAAGCTGGATAAGACAATTGAAGCTAAAAAAATCAGTATCCAGACTTGAATCCTAAATCTTTGTCAAGGAAAAAACAGAAACAAGTGAGAGCAAACAGGTTATTGAAAGAAATCTAACGGACCCTGCATTAAATATAATTGGTGGAAGAAGGTATATGAAGAAAAGATCTTCACTGAAAACCAAAAGATGCGAACTCTTTCCTCCACTAATCAGCAGAATCACAACCCCAGTAGACAAACCCTGCCAGTAAGAATCAAACCACGTTGTAGAAATTAGATCATCAACCAAAACTCCATGATAATTTGAAGCATAATTGAACCAATCTAATAAATGTATTGAAGACTTACTATAAGTAGAGCAGTGATGGACTCGTTCATCCAGCGATTCTCCTCTAGAAGATGACCAATTATGATACAACCACAAAGCAATGCTACAAACAGATTCATCGAGACCACAGAAGCGTGATCAGAAGTGGCAAGAGCATCCATTTTGCCAGACAACAGAGAGCCTAACTGTGACCACATTGTTTAGCTACTTTGTTCACCCACGCCCAAACAACCACAATAATTTATACTTTATACAAGTATATGAATATACGTAAGTTTTATGTACGATGAATCTTCAGTAGCTTTTGAAATACAGCTTTATGAAGCTTAATGATCTTTGCAAATACTAAGTCTCCTCGCTGTCCATATAATGACCCTCAAAGCTCATACACCATCAAAGTTCTGCATATCACATATTCAACAGTAAACATGAGCAAAAAAAATTAATTAGTCCTACGAACCAATCAACAGCAATTTACAGCTTCATTCCATAAGCTTAATTCTCAGAAATCTAAAGCTCAAAATTTAATTATTGGTGTGCATAGCGCCACAAAGGGCAGTGATGTAGACGGGGTTCGATCCCAGTTCTATGCCACCCCTAAGAGTACAACCTAAACTAGTCAGCATCTTTAAACCTTTGCCAACATAACTACAGGCTTACAGCTGCATATATTGAGTACAGTTAGCCCAATTTTGATGATATTATAATGAAGTACTCCCTTTTTTATATGCTTTAATTACGGATACCCAGATGCATGACTAGCATGAATTACCATAAAATCACATTTAATAATTCACAAAACTTAACGACAAAAAACCCAGTTTTACGAACTTCAAGAACAATAATTTAGCCATTATCATCTAAATAAGCTTAAACCTTAAAAACCCAGATGCTTATATCAGCAACCGATAATTCCAATCACAAAAATTGAGTACAAAAACAAAACCCAAAAAATTAATCGATTAAGATTAAACATGCACTGTGACACCACTTAATTATGAACTATTATTACAAATAACATCTTAATTATTACATTAAAGTTATAAGAGTATTACGGCGATCTCCGAAAAAATTTCAAATGCTAATCAAATCATAAACATTAAATAACAATTATAATGGCATTAAATAAAAGAAAATTCCTCATCATAATTTACAAGATTAACAAAAAAAACGTACCAATGCATTTCCAAGTGTATGGGAAGTTAAAAAGGCAGCAATAATTCAGGAACAAAACAGAAAAATCTGCTCTTTTTTTAATCAAACTGATTTCCAAGAAAATCCCAATAATTCCCAGAAATTGTGGATTTTCAGGACAAATGAAAACAAAGAAACAGAAAAACAAAACGAAAATTCAGGTGGGTAAGAAAGAGATAAAAGGGGGTAAGAAAAGAGAAAAGTCTGGAAGAAATGAGAGAAAATTTAGGGGAAAAATGAAATAAAATTGGAAGATAAATTTTTGTTTTTATTTTGTTAATTTATTGAAAAGAAATGAAGCTTTTACTGAAAGTATATCAAGAAATGATGCCAAATACGAAGTGACAAGTGCCAAGAGAATAAGGAAGAGAGAGAGGCGTGTTACACGGGGTTATATGAAATTGATGATATCCACGGAGCATCTACATAAAAATCCTAAGCTAAGTTAAAGTTTATAAAAGCCAAATTTTATGGTTTTTTTGTGCGTATATCACTCGTGATTCTCTCTTCTTATATTATCATTTTATTTAACAATTAATCTCAATCAATGGATCTTGATCTAGTTTTGCTAGATTGATACTTGTGTTAGAGTGTACTTGTGTTAGAGTGTAAGGTGTCTTCCATCTGTTGACTTCTTTATAGTCATGTAAGATCAATCTTGTTAGATTTGTCTCTAACATCTATTTTTTAAATATCAAATTTTTATTTATTTTTTTTCTAATATGTACTCAAGGATATATGCATTAGAAAGTATGCATTGATAAAGGTGTCTAATTAAATGTGTCATCTAATATGAAACGAAAGAAATAATTAGATTAGAGAAGATAAATGTCAAAGTCGTGTCTCGACATATGTGCCTATATTTTTTAAATTTTGTGTCTGGTGCAAATACACGAGTTGCATGCACCGACTAAGAGTCGGGCCTATATTTATTTTGTTTCCAATTTTTATAATATTATCATATACTACTCCGTAATTTAATTCAATATAATGGTCTACAACTAAAGTACATAGATATTTTTAGATTTGCTTGTTTTTCCTTTAGATTATTGATGATAAAAGAATTGCTAAATAGTGATTTCATAGCAGAAAAATACAAGATCTAAAGTGCATCTGAAAACGCGACGGCTCAATAAATCTCATCAGCACACTGGAATTTGGCATTTTGGGTTGAGCAAACTGATTATCTCTCACCTTTCATTCCAGCTTGTCATGCATTATTACTTATTTATGCAATTATGCACAAGATAAGTAACCTGTCTTATACTCACTACTTTGGTGTTTTTACCCGCTAAATTCCAAGCCGCCCATTTTTTATTTGATATTGTCGACACATCTCATGATCACACATGTTACACGTATGAATAATATCCGAGCTTATAAATCAGAGTTTTTATTTACTACTTTCTTCGTTTTTTTTTAACTTGATTTGCTTTGACTTTTACACTATTTACTGTCTTTCCTTTAACCATATTTATGAATTATATATAAATTACAACATATTCATGTGAGATCTTGTTAGATTCGTCTCAATAAGTACTATCATAATAAGTAATTTTTATAATTTTTACTTATGGAGAAATAAAGTTATCGGTCATTAAAGTTTTATATTGGCAAGCGTGGTAAAAGAAACAAATCAAGTAAAAAAGAATAGGGAAAATAATACTTATTTGTCATAAAATAAGGAGAAAATATGAGAGATTGAGAGAGAATAGATCAGTTTATTATTCCATAGAATGTGGATATATATACATACAATATAACTAGGGTTTGCTTAGATAACAATAAACCCTAGATCTAGAATATTCCGGAATGATACAGGGAGGATAATGGATATCCACAAATATTTCATAACACTCCCCCTTGGATGTCCATTATCGAAGAGTGTGCCTCATTAAAACCTTATTAGGAAAAACCCTGTGGGATAAAAAAAAACCTAATGAAGGAAAAAGAGTACAATATTCTTCGTAATACGCTCGAGATGCTGCCTCATTAAAAACCTTACCAGGAAAACCCAATGTGGGACAAAACCATGGTCAAGGGAAAAAGAGTGCAGCGCGTATTTTCTCCCCCTGATGAATACATAACCTGAGATCTTCTAGTGCCGCAACAATGAATCCAATATAGATGGATATCTTCTAATATGTAGTAAAATATCATTCATTGGTCTTCGATCCTCCTAAACTGAAATTGCATCTTCAAGTCTTCAAGTGAACATGTGAAGTGTATTCATTTCACCATACATGTATTTATCTCTACATCATTCCAAACCTCTATTTGAATAAAGTTATTTTAAAAGTTAAACTTATGCGGTTAGGCCTTCTTCTGGAGGTCGTGAATAATAGAAATCGATGATCATTATTTGATCAAACATTCATTAATAATAATTTGATGACAAAACTTGATATTATTAATGTCGTTCTTCAATCTCATCTGAATTATAATATAACACATGTAATTAGATACGCTAATCATGGTTCTTCTGGACCATAAGAAAACATTCTCACGCATAAGTATTCCATTGATATTCCTTAGACGTTTCATAATTGACACGATAGCTCTCTTGTACATACAAAAGCAAATCTCACTGACTTTCATATGCTCAAACTTCAGGTTGAGAAGTCAATGATGTAGTCATATAGACTTTTCAAGAGTTTGATAATAATTGCAATATTCAAGATATAAAATTTGTAGGGCTATAAATATGTTGCATATACGTTCTTCGAGAACTTCTCTTACATGATTCATAAATAATATTAGATCAACGTCATATTTAATTTCATCATAATTATAAGCCCGTTGGAATATAAATATGTCTTTCTAATTTTCCATCAAAGTTGTAAATATGCCTTACTATACTTTGAATGAACATGCACATACACCACAAATATTGTATAGAAACTAATGCATGCAATATGAGATATATAAAACATGATAACATATTAAGCAAAATATACAATAAGTAATGCATCTAACAACTACTAACATATGCAATGAACAATCCGTTAACCTATGAATTATACATGCATATAAACATGCATAGGACTCAAAATAATGCAAGACACTGTACAGTGTGGATTTAAAAATCCATATTACATTGGACTTCTAGTCCATGATAAACTTTTGATCATTATCATTATGTCGACATCAAAATGGACATATATATTTCAGATCCCTTATTCACTAGTCCATTCTATCATACATATGCATATTATTTATCGGTTCCCTTGTATACCGGTATCATAATATTCCTTTAACGTACATTCCGCATGCTATTTTACTATGATATCTGAATACTTTTCTTATTGGTACCATCATAACTTCCTTACATCATAGGCCATCTATTGTAATAATTCAGATATCTATACCACTTTTAGGGTATTTCATACACTATGGTATTTATATACTATTACGCTATTAGTGTTAACTGCACTATCTTGACATATATCATATCCATTAAAGATATTTTATTTTGGAACCGATCATACAACCTACACTTCAGGTGTAGTGATTCAAGTATAATTGGCAAGATTTTATCTCAATGTATACACATAATATGACCAAAAAGTATCTTCAACGCTATGCAACATGAGTCATAACTAAATACAAATCAAATCATAAATGTCCAACATATCTTGATAATATATAGACAAAAGTTGGCGTATAACTTTACAAACTACCTTATCGGGATCATCAATTATATTTTCCGATTTTTCCAACTTTTGCTAATTCTTCTCCCCCTAAGTTGGTAAAATATCTCATTTATAGGGGCGTCTAATTCTATACCAACTTAGTATACAAATTAAAATTCTTTTCATCGGGAGGATCACAATCAAAATAATTATCTCAGAAGATTTGTATTAAACAAGTTTTATCTCTTCTAGAGAACAATTTCAATGAAGAATCATTTCTTCATTAACTTTACACTGCATGTGTATTTATTGTTACACTTTCTATAATATGTTCTCTTCTGGAGATCAATGTCAATGGGGAGACATGTGTCGTGCAGTTGTACGTTTTTCTTTCTTTTCCAACTTCTTATGTGCTGACATATAATAGCCCCAATCAAAAGAATTATTATACAAATATAAACTTGATTGTAATTCTACTAGGTGATGATCTTCTAGATCACTAGAAACCATGATAGTATGATACTAATTAAATATTCATAATTTTCTCATATAACTTGTATTTGGTGAGCTTCTGGTCACCAACATGTGATAACATATAAGTTATTCTGGTGAACTTCTAGTCACCTATTATTCGTATGAAAATTTATTCAAAACGAATATATTATCTCTTGAAATTTTCTTCAACACAAATCATTGAAAATCACAATCCAAATATAGTTCAATCTCAATGTTATGTCTTGCCATTCAATTCACTTCATATATTTAACATCGAGAGAGTGTCAGCACATTATCAAATGAAACTTCAGGTTTCTATAACGGGTATTTATTGAACCCGGATGGCCTAATTTAATTATCACATCCAATCATTTATCTAAATTTATATTACGGTTAGTTTTCCAGGTGATCACTTTATGAGACATAATATGATGTGATATTAGAACACCAAAATGTGTTTCTTTATATAATTGGCAAGACAATCAACTAATACTTGATCCAAAATTTAATATTCTGCTAGAGCTTTGACTATAATCTTGATACATTCTAAGCTTGTTGGATAATTCTATACTCTTCTAGAGTACTCTATATAATCATGGTACATATCCATTTTACTAAATATAATCTCTTATAAAGGTCTATCAAAACGTATTACTTCCTCAAATTTACTATTGTCAATAATTGCTCTTTTCCTGTTTGAATATTCTTATCTTTGGAATCTATTGGGCTTGGCTACGGATACCACGCTTCAGGCGTGCTTTAGGTTCATTAGCAACTTATAAAGGTATATAACTAATGACATCTATTCATATCCATCTTCAGGATGGTATCATTTTGAAATATATTAATTAACATGTGACCACTTTTATTAAATAAAACATTAATATTTAAGTTAATGTATGTACCAAACTGACCATCAATATATTTTATTATTTATGTGAAAGGATTACATAAAATAATGATATAAATACTATCTCCCCCTAATCCTTGCATGTGGGGGCATTAAATTAATCCAACTACCTTTAAATCTCTTGCACCTTTTAAGTCACAAATTCTTTTATCAATGTATGTATAGCAAAGTAAAATAATTCTTATAAGACTCATATTCGTTCCTCTTGCCCAATTATATGAACCTTTATACTAAAAATTCTCAAATTAATATTCTAATAGAATTAAAGGAACTAAAATAAGATTCACTAAACCAAATAACTTAAATTAATAAATGACTGATAATAATAATAATGAAATATCCGAAAACATAAAAATATCCAAAAACAAATGTCCCATAAAGCATAAAATCACAGTACTACGATAAAATTCTAAAATAAATGCAAGCTAATTAATAGTGTTTATTCGCCAATGGATTATAATTTATTCAATTATTTTCTTCAGAATTAGGAAAGAAATCAGCTGCTTCCAGGTGAGTTTTATCACCGTAATCAAAATCACCTTCGCCATCCTCGTACACGTTATCAGCACCATTGCTCTTGGATCTGAAACAATATTATTGATTCATATGATCAGGAGCATTACTGCTTCTCAAGGCTACCCAAACTCTAAAACAACTCTCCTCTCCTTCGACACCCTAACTCACTTTTACTCATAGACTAACAGTCCCGCAGTCCGTGACGGCGTGACGCGTAATCAGGTTGTAGCCTCCGTGCTCCGTTCTCTGTGCTCAACCGATTAGTTTTTGGGTTTATCTGAGGTCAGAGTTCGACAGTATTAAGTTTTGATTTTAAGCAATTTCTAGCATTACCCGTTCTCTGCTGTTTAATTTGTTTGTTTTAAATTTATGATGTTGCCCTTTTGATTTTAACACCCACTTAATATTGCTAGTTGCTCTTTAATTGTTGTTGTTTCATGTGTGAAATCGTTATTTTAATTGTTCAACTAGAGTAAAGTGTTGTTCTTGGCATATTGCGTTAGTTTTAGTCCGGAAATTCGAGCTAAGAAACGAGTGGTTGATTGATTATAGTTTATCTGAGGTGGAATATTTGTAAAGAATTGATAACGAAGTTTTAATCATTAATTTTTTATTTTTTTTTTGTTATAATATGGTACTCATCCAAGAATTTATTATATCCAACAAGTTTTAATCATTAATGCTCTGTATTTTGCTTCGTCTTCTGCTTTCGTCTTTCTTCGCTTATCCTATGTCGCTGGTTTTGCGTTAATCGTCTTGCATAATTTGTGATTGGGATCGGGATCCTGTTTAATCCATTCAATTGGTTTGATGATTTTGGGGTTTTTGATCGTTTTCTTTGTTGATTGTTACTGCTTCTTTTGGATTGATCGGTCTAATATTTGCGGGATATTAGTAATGAGAAAATATTGTATGTTTTATTGGGAGTTTTTATTCATTATCGAGAATAATACAGTTAACAGAATTTTTTTTATAGAAATTTTTGAGAAGTGGATGTATCTTTACAGTGTATTTATTAATAAGCAAGCTTGTCATTGAAATGCTTTGAATCAATCATTGCGTGCAAAGACCTTATTGATACATTACTTTTTATAATCCGATTACATACGTATTTCCACAACTTACTTGTCCCAAGATAACGTTTTTGTTTTTTTTTTGTTTAAGGTTTGTGTTTATTATGGTAAATTAAGGTTTATGTTTTGTTATGATAATTGATTAGTAGACTTAATTATGGTCTCATGAACAGTAACCTTCTCAAAGTTCAATACGCAAATCTTGTTATAATTACTTACTTGAAATTAGTTATCTTAATTGAAACTTGGAGTATATATATTTATTATACCATCTTAGTTCCTAATTTATAATATTGTTTTATATATCAGTGAATCATGTCAAACCTTGCAAAACTCGAATTTGTTGCTCTTGATATTACTGGAAACAACTATCTGTCTTGGGTGTTAGATGCTGAAATACACTTAGATGCAAAGGGACTTGGTGATACTATTAAAGAAAACAATACTGCAACAAGCCAAGATAAGGCTAAAGCTATGATATTCCTTCGCCATCACCTTCATGAAGGCCTTAAGACTGAATACTTGACTATTAAAGACCCACAAGTCCTTTAGAGTAATCTAAAGGACAGGTATGACCACCAGAAAACTGTGATATTACCAAAGGCTCGTTATGACTGGTTACATTTAAGATTACAAGACTTTAAGTCTGTGAGTGAATACAACTCAGCCATGTTTAGAATTACATCACAATTGAAATTATGTGGAGAGAAAATCACGGATGCAGAAATGTTAGAAAAAACATACTCTACTTTTCATGCAAACAATGTTGTCCTGCAGACACAATACCGTGAAAAGGGTTTTACAAAATATTCTGAATTGATATCTTGTCTCCTTGTGGCCGAGCAAAATAATGAACTATTAATGAAAAATCATGAATCACGCCCAACTGGCTCTACTCCATTCCCTAAAGCGAATGCGACATCCCATAGTGGGAAAGAGAAAAAGGCTAGAGATCACGCCAGCAGTCGTGGTCGAGGTCGTGGACGAGGCCACGGACGTGGACATGATCGTGGTCGAGGTGGTCATTTTAGAAACTCATACTCTCACCAGAAGTGGGACAATAAAGATGGAAATAAGAATGAGAAGGATAAATATGAAAACATATGCTATCGTTGTGGAGGAAAAGGCCATTGGTCTCGTGTGTGTCGCACACCAAAACATCTAGTAGACCTTTATCAACAATCAATCAAACAGAAAGGAAAGTAGAAACAAATTTGGTGCTGATAACGTGTTATAAAATAAGGAGAAAATATGAGAGATTGAGAGAGAATAAATCAGTTTATTATTCCATAGAATGTGGATATATATACATACAATATAAGTAGGGTTTGCTTAGATAACAATAAACCCTAAATCTAGAATATTACAAATGATACAGGGAGGATAATGGATATCCACAAATATTTCATAACATTATTTTATTTTTACATATTTTGTTTTTTTTCATATATGAAAAGAAAAATAATACACGGAATAACCTTTTACATATTCTTAATTACTACTTACTCGCACCCTTGACTTTAAATGAAACATATGACTATAAATTTACCCGGACTTGTTCTTTGTACAACTGGTATTCTTAATTAAAAGTTCAATTTTTCTTCTATATGCACGATTGTAGACTTCTAGTAGATAATTAAACTCTAGTGGGGCATTAGTGATTTAAGTTTAAGTTGAATATATAATTATATTGTGAAGCTAAGGTAATGAGAATACTTTTTCAATAAGTCTTGTGTAAGGCGGGTGTACGTTAAATTTATTATAAGACGGTCAGTTTGAGGGTAAGTTTAACTATTTTTATGATAACTTTAATTACTTAAAGGGTAACTTTTAATTTGTCATTAGTTTGAATATTTATTTTAATATGTAAATTCTTATAGATTCATGCCTACATAATATAAAGGCTAACATGATTAATCATTACATTACAAGTTTTTTTGTAAGATAAAATTTAGTATTAGAAAAATAATAACTTTTGTACTATAAAGTGTAACTTTAAATACTTTTAAGATAACTTTAACCCGTCTTACAATAAATTGACGTACACTCGCCTTTTTAGAGAATTTTTAATACTTTTTCTTTTAAAAATTAATAAGGAAATATATATCAGTTATGATATACTCCCTCCGTCCCTTTATTAGAAACCTATTTTTTATGTTTATTACTCACATAATAAAGAGAAATAGGTTTCTAATTTAGGGACGTTGGTACATAGTAAGAATAAATTTGGAAATTTTATTACAAGATAACACGTTGATTGGTGTTATTAATGGTACTTAATGATTCTTAATTTCTCCTATTTAATCTTCTTATCTATGTTATCCAAACAAAAATAAAGCTATATTGAATGAAATATTAATTTTCATTGTAGTGCATATAAAATTCAACAACATTAACAAAATGACAACACTATATTTGGGCCTCATTTTCTCACCATGCATACATCAAAAATTGATTGTTATGTATACTTTTGAATTTTCGGAAAGTAATTATTGCCTTTACTTGGGTTACCTTTAAGCCAATTAAAGAGAGTAGTTAGTTTCTTAAGAAAAACAAAGAGAGTACTCCGTAATAATTTGCATGTTTGCAACAAAAATATCTTTCAATCATATATATGCTCCTTGATTTCTAAAATAAGCAATGATATTGTTCTTTGATGTATGAATTTGACAATAATATATATTTCGATCTCTTCTTATTATCTTGATGACAATATGTATTTTACATATGAACTTGGTTTTAAGAAAGAACTTCATATTTAATTACTTATACCTAAATATAGTTAATTAAAATCTCAAACCACCCGCGTCACATGTTTCCTTTGATAATTCATACATATATTTTTAATTAACTATCATTATCGTTATTCTTTCGTAAAAATACAGGTATTATTCTTTAAAAAAAAATAAAGGTCCTATCCTTGTATCATAGCCATATCATATGTTGTTTCTTTCCTATTGACTCTGATTTAATTAATTTATGCCTTTAATGTCAAAAAGTCAAGCCTCAATAAAACATTAGGTGTCTTCTTAAAAATAAAAAAAAAATAAAAACACAAATATTGGGTGTGAGATCTCTATACACTGCTCATGTAATGTAAAGTAAGGAAATGAAACAATAATATACTAGTGCAATGTTGTTTATTTTATATTCACTTTGATTTTATATCATTAACGAGTATATTTCTTATGCCTTAATTTTATGAAATCAAGCCTCATTTAAACTTTGGGTATTAGCTGAGATTTCGTTACTAATCCCCACACTTAAGATTTATCGCAAGGAAATCAAGCTCTTAACAGTACACATGCATCATACACACACATCAACATTACTCAAAAAGTAACTGAACTTGATGATAAATGAAATGAATTCAGCTCATCTCATGCCTAAAGATATTAAAAAAGCGTTAAGAAGTTATACCTTGAAATATTACTCCCCTAGCTTGGACAATTTAAATGTAATTCTAAAAATTTGATGATATATTACAAGTATATGATATCAACAAACTTTTAATTTAGAATCTTTTGCCTCCTACAAGTTTAACATATTTATAGAGAAAGCAATCAGGCAACAGAGATTATGTTTCACATCCTTGTGAGAAGATGGACGCACTTAATTTCCCTTGTATCTTATCTTTAAATAGTGATAGAGTTGTCAATTCTTAGCCTTCAACTCCTTAAACGTAGTAGGGTATAGGAGCGAGAATTAATTCCACCACAGACGATGTTCTTGCAAACACAAGGATTAGATTAGGAGTATTTTTTTTATAGGTAAGATGAAAGACCCTATTAAACCGACATCTCTCACAAGTTAAGACAGCCTAGCTCCGCAATCAACACTTGAGAGTAGAGGGGGGAGGTAAGGGAATCCTCCTACTCCCAAGTAAATATAGTTAGTGGGGCTCAAACTTGCAACCTTAAAGTCACAAGGTGAGTTTCCCACCAACTCCAAACCTTCGTGATTAGATTAGTAGTATTGAGTTCATGCATGTGTCTAGGTTATATTGTTAGTCATACTCATATATATGTATATGATGTGATGTTTTCTTAGTTGTTTGGCAAAATTAAGTATAGTGGACCTAAACTCGTTGTTAATTGGGTTATACTCGTACAAATTATGGGAGTACATGAAAGAAAGCTTACATTCAATCATTTATGGATCTGTCAAATCTATCTGTATGAAGGGTCGTAATTTAAACCCAGGAAAGATGTGCTAATGTTCTCATATTTGTGTTCTTTAAAGTAAAATCTAAGATTTGCCAAGAAGCTAATGTTAGAGAAGAAAAAAAACACTATAATAAAACATTGGGGATAAAAAAGGCTTGATGAAGGCGTGATAGAAAACTTAGTATTTGTTACATGTAAATTAAAGGTTTTTATACCATCCATCTTTTTTTATATGCCCCATAATACTATGTTTACTATGCCCACTTTATCTCTCTTCTACTAGTATGCTGTATTGTTTATTAATTCGGTAATTCCCAACAAATCTCACTTAAACAATATTTTAAAAGGACTCGAAGTTTTGTGGTTGAAAGTTATCTTCCTATACTAGCCGGTCAAACCGGTGTGCAGTTATAAAAACAAAGGGAATATTAAAGACTCAAAGTTTCGTGGTTGAAAGTTAGCATAATGACCTTTTTAGTACTTCATATTATATATTACCTCCGTTTTTTTTAAGTTGACACGTTTTGACTTTACCACTATTCACTCACTCCCATTTGACCGTGTTTTGTGTTTTATACGTAATGAAAAATATAGTCATGTGGGATCTTGTTAGATTTATCACGATATATATATATATTCAAAATATCAACTTTTTATAATTTTTATTTATCGGTAATTAATGATATTAATTGTTGAAGTTATGCATTGGCAAACGTGACAAAAGGAACGTGTCAACTAAAAAAAACGGAGGGAGAAAAAAAATTTAGAGAAAAAAAAAGGAAAATAATGTAACATAATTTCCAATAAATTCTAAGTTCTAACATCCAACATCGTTTTCCTTCATATAGGTACATCACATACATGTTATATATATATATATATATATATATATATATATATATATATATATATATATATATATATATATATATATATATATATTATTATGTATGTGTTTGCATGGGTGCTTTTTTATTTTACTCCCTCTATTCCTATAAGTTATTTCCGTTTTGACTATACACCTTTGTCAATATATTACTTTGATCATAAATATCTTTAATTGCATATTAGTATTAATAATCTATTTATTAAAACAGATCAAATAAGACTCAAATCAACATGATTGTGTTATGTGGCAATTATTATCATAAAGCTGATTATCATATGTGTAATCATTATTTACTCATTTGCATAAAAGTTTGCTCATTTGCTCAAAATGAACAAAATAATTTTATGAAATGAGCAAATATTTTTTCAGCTCATTTACACAACATAAGCAATTTTTTTTGCTTATATTCTTGAAATAAATAATATTTCGTCATTTTTACAAAATATGTTATTAAATATTTTTTGAACATTTTAATAATAAGACACATTTTCTCCCTTCTCTTTTAATCTATAAGTTCTCTTCATCTTATTTTTGCTAAAAAGAAATTATTTTAACTAAATTAAAATTATTTTTGCTAAACTTAACTTATTTTTACTCAACTAAAATTAATTTTACTGATTAAAACTCATTTTTACTGATTGATCTCTATTATATATGTTCTTTAAAGTTTTTGATTTTTATTGAACTGAAATTATTTTTTAAAGGTAAAAAGTGCGGGGCCTAATAAATTCATCATAAGATTCATGTACCCTCTCTAATTCATAAGACTCTCCTATTTTACTATTCCCTCCATCATCCCTTATCTACGAGCCTATTTTGCATTTTCCCTGGGAATTAAGTAACTTAAAGATTCCTTAAAACCTGTAATACCCGTATTTTTTAGACATATTTTTCAATATTAGTATTTTCTAAAAAGGGTATTTTAGGAATTTATTATACTATTTGAATTTTGGCGCCAACAACATTTTCAATACTCAATGATTATTTTGGATTTTTGATAATATTTATTATCCATTTATTTTAATAAAAACCGAATTATATATATATTTTTCGGATATTTTAATTAACAAAAAATATATTTCTTATTTATAAATTAAAGGGCCGAAATTCCTAAATTAATTAATGAGATTTTTGGATTTTCTAAGTGTAGAAAATCTAAATTTTATTAGTTAATTAAGTTGGTTTTAAGTTAATATTTTCTAATTAATTATTTTCTACAAAATATATTATTTACACAATCAATTTTAATCCTTAAAATCTAGCAAATATTTTCCTAAAACTAGTAGTGGAGGTCCGAAAATATGAGCATGGATATGCTCAAAATTTTTGGCCACCCTATGTTAATTTTGGGTTAATTATGTTGTTAGTTTTGTATTTTAATTATCTTCCTTAAATTCCTTATTTCCTTAATTCCTATTCTCCATCTCACAAAGATTTGATCATACAATTTATTTGCCTTAAATCATTCTTGATTATTCCCCAAGCAAAGTCATTTACCATTTAATATTTCATGACTACATACTTACTTTATTTCTTCATTTCTTAATCACTATAAACTAGACTTTCCTAAATTCTTTAACTTTCTTTTTCAAGTAATTCCTTAAACTAAATTTACCATAATTCTTCGTACAAAATCTTACCTTAATTCTTTCATTCATGAGCCTATAAATACCCCCAATACCTCTCATATTCTGCACACCAAAAACTCAAATCTCTTCTTCTCCCTTACTCTTCTTTTGACTCAACTTTTTCCTACTTTTCTTCTTCTCTTTTATAAAAGAAAATCAGCCCGTATATCTTTGGAGCTAATTTTCGGGCACTTCTGGTCAGTTTTGGGGTTTTTCTATTTCATGAAAAATTGTTTCTCTCGAAAAATCCTTGAGGTTAGGCTCAAGAATCACCCAATTCAAATTTATATAGCCTCTGCAAGTTCTACCTATTCTTTTCAACGCAAATTCAATTCTCTTTAATCCTATTCATTTATTTTCTTCATGGTTAGTTTTCTAAAATATAAATACTTATTTCAAAGCTATAATTTTATATAAAAGTATTATTTTTAAAAGAGTTATATAATCCATGCACATTAGATTTGGGTTTATGTCTAAAGATATTGTGATAACCTTATGGTTATGTTAATTGCAAGGTATATTCGTGATTGAACTTTGAAAGTGCAAAGTGTTGATTGAGGTTCAGAATCAATGTACATTTAGGTGGCTAGATACCTTCGAAATTGTTGAATGAATAAGCATGTTTGTGTGATTTTAATTAAATCGTTTTGAATTATGGTTTATAAATTAACCTTGAGAATTCATGTTTTAATAAATATGTTTGAGAATGGATTTCTATCTTGTTTTAAATGGTTTGAAATTATTTATTATGTTTAATGGATTTTGGTTTTTATAAGCATGTTGGATTGATTTAAAGAGTTTTTAAAAAGGTTTGATTTTGAAAGCATGTTGAATTAAATAAAAAGGAGTTTTGAGTTGGTTATTATAAAGATTGAAATTATTGAATTAAAGAGGTTTTGTTGAATTATTATTATTTAAGATTTACAAGCATGATAGTAATCCCACTATGCGGATTTGGTTGATAAGATTTTGAACTTTGTATGATCGAGTCTTTCCTCAAGGATAGCTTTTCAATATAAAGACACTAACTTGGGGGTGTGCACACTTGGGTGAGGAATTTGTTTTAAAAAGAGGAATTGGTTTTATAAATCGTTTTATTGAATTATTGGAATTGGTTTTGAATCACGAGTTTTGGAATCATTGGAACTGGTTTTAAAAGCATGTTTGCTAATAAATTGAGTTTACTTATCTTGCACTTATTTAACTTAGCATATTTTGTCAATCCATATTTCCTATTTGCTTTGGTTCGCCCTGTTTACCTTATTTGTAAGCAGTGTTGACTATTTTCAGGTAGAGTCATGAATGAGCA
Organism: Chenopodium quinoa; assembly: GCF_001683475.1. Lineage (NCBI taxonomy): Eukaryota > Viridiplantae > Streptophyta > Magnoliopsida > Caryophyllales > Amaranthaceae > Chenopodium > Chenopodium quinoa. The sequence goes on from NW_018743292.1 coordinate 11,043,044, forward strand.
TATGGGAGCCCCAGGATTTGCTTCACCTAGTTTAGGAATGTTGGTTTTATCTTTATTTTGAGTACTCATAACAATGTTACTATTTTTATAAGCATTAATAAAAGAAAATTGAGTTTTCCGCTACAAGTTTTGTTATTGAGTTAAGTATTTTGAGTAGCCTTGCGTAATCACGCGGCGGTAACACGCCTAAGTCTATCTCTACGGTATAATTATTCGTATTATACTGAGATTTCCATAGAGGGAGATTTGGGGGTGTTACAAAAGCCATGATTGGGAAGTACAAATATGCATGTGGGGTAAAGAGAAATAGAGACAAATAAAAGGTAGTTGGTAATTATTGAAGAGATGGAGAGAGAAAGTGTTGGAAAATGATGTTAAAAGTAAAAATAAGTAAATAAAATGATAACAACTCATCAAAAAGAGATAATATTGTCAAAAAGTAAATTTTTTTAATAGAAATAGACATGTATTTTGGTTTCCCCGAAATGATTTACAGGTATGTAGATAAGGGACGGAGGGAGTATTATTATTATTATTATTTTTTTTTGGTGTTTAGAGAGCCACAAAGGCAGGTGATGAGAATCGATCCTTCGATCTCTTGAGACCAGGAGGGAAGCTATAACCACTTGAGTTATCCCTCACTCTCTCCTATTTTACTATCTAAACACATAAGACTAGTTTTCTCTTTTCTTTTTTACTTTCAAATTAAATTTCATTCACCATGTGTTGCATGATCTTTCAAAATTAATTCACCATTTGTTGCATGATGAGAATATTCCATATTAGGTTTGAAGTTTGATTTATTTTTATGGAAATCCTTCTCTTTTAAGTTTTTCTTCTTTTTCAATTCATTGTTAATAATCTTCAATAGCTAAATGAACAATTTGAGGTAAAAATTTCTGATTTATTTTTCCCTTGTCATTGATAATTATGTTTAATTTTTAAAATGAACCATTATTTTTTGCTAATTTATTGAAGTTGAGCACATTTAAAAATGAGCAAATTTATCTAATTAAACTCTTCACCTTGTTTACATTATACCACTCAACAATAATTATAATTCCAAAAATTCAACCAAAATAAAGTTTTCACAAACATTATTTTTATACTTAATTAGAAATGAGCACAATTATATTTTTTTTATGTTTCTAATCATTATAAATTTTGCTTATTTAAGCCAAATGAACAAATTTTACAAATGATTGTACCTTAGCTACTGTTATGTTTTACACTCGTAGTAAATTTAAATTAATTTAGAAGATGGCCTCATTTCATTTCATGAATATATAATATCTAAATTTCATATAGTATTGTGTAGAAAGAACATTTGAAAACGCGGGGAATATCTCGTACGAGTAGTATTCTATGGGGTATCGCAATTAATCAAACAAATTTAGAAATAAAAGGTGATTTTTTTTTATTTTTTTATTTTAGTATTCCACCCGATTCACCCTTTAGGCTTTATTCGAATTTAAGATCAATTTTGAATGATTAGATTACATTTCTCTCCCAATTATTGTTGCGAGGATCGAATTGGGTTGTCTTGTTGTTAGAAAGTTACATGACCGGAAATCCGTGAGGTGGGTTTCCCTCTCGCCTATGCCCCCTCTTTTCCACACAACCCACACCCCTTTCACTCTCTCTCCTTCATTTTCTCTCTCCTCCCTATCTCCTCACCTTTTACTCTCCTCCCACCCAACTCAACCAAACCCACCATGAAACGAGCTATGAACTCCGATTCCAATCCCAATCTCACCACAACCTCCAAAAAACCCAAATTCATCCCATTAAATCAACCTCAAAATCAACAAACCAATAATTCCGATTCAGATTCCGATTCTAATTCTCAATTCGCAAAACTCGACGAAAACCTCCTCTACGAAGTATTCAAACACGCAGATGGTAAAACCCTAGCCACAGCCTCATGCGTAAGCAAACAATGGAATCGGACTGCTCAAGATGAACGATTATGGGAGTTGATCTGTACTCGTCAATGGAGTAATAGTATTAATTATAGTACTCGTCAACTTAGATCTGTTGTTCTTGCTCTTGGTGGGTTTCGTCGCCTTCACGCGCTTAATCACGCAAAGACCGCCCCGGCTTCTTCGAGCTCTGCTCAGCCGATTCTGCCTCCGTCGTCTGCGATTCCGGCGCGTGCTGTCAAAAGTGGGAATAATAGGTTGGGGAAGGATGAAGTTCATTTGTCTTTATCTCTTCTTTCTATTAGATTTTATGAGAAGATGAATTCTTCTAATAAAAGACCATAATTTTATTTTTATTTGTAATTTGTCTTTCTATTTTTAGGTTTTTTTTTCTTCATGATTTGGGTTTTTTTTTGCCAAATTGTTGTGGTTTTTACTGTTTAGATTCTACTACGAGGAATAAATATTGAATGTAATGAATTTCCATTGTAATTTGAGTGTTGATTTAATGTATTTGTTGATTGGACTATCTTTTTAGAGGTAATCTCCAATACTCCTGATTATGTTTAGTTTGATATGGAGTATGCAACAATCGTCCGGATTTGGTTGTCGGATTGTTAATTCAAATTACACTATCAACGTGAAAATTAATTCCCAATAAAGGGAGAATAACTAATTGAATACTATGCTGAGCAGATGACAGGTTGTGGCAACTGGCAAAGTATTCTATTTCAAAAACCTGTCAACTTAATTACATTTTGGTTGGGAGTTTAATAGTCAACCAGTACCAAAGAAAACATCTACTCTAAAATGAACCAACATTAAATCCATTTTTTGAGACATGGAGAATTTAGTTGACTATGCCAGAATCATTACAGTTTTCCTGCATACATTCCATGATTCGAATACTCGTAGACGAAGGTTGAAGGTTATGATTTCAAAGGCGTATTTATGTTTAAATGAATATCAAATACTTCCTCCATGTTTTAATAAGTGTTACAATTTGACTTTTTTCACTATTCACATAATGGTTTTGACTTGATTAATTTACTAATATATAAAAAACAAATGTTATTGTATAATACATTGTTGGAATCGTTGTAATGTATACTTTCATATTATAAAATTTCCTATGATTTTACTAACATATAATTAGATAAATTAAGGGTCAAAGTCGTGTCTCGAAATGCGTGTTTGGTTAAACTGTAACACGTATTAAAACACGGAAGGAGTACAATTATATAATGCTCTCGATATATATATACACACCCAGATGGACAAAAGACGTACTTTAAAGGAATATCAAGTATGGTGTCTCGATATACATGTGTATTCGGTTGTATAATAGACATCTTGTAGAACTGAGACTGTCGAGAAAGGTGGGAAGTAGGATACTATAGCCATGCCACATGGAGATCAAGAGGGTGGAATATCTGGCAACAAAAGCAAAGATTATGTCATAATTTGATCTGTGAAATTCACATGTTAACAGCTTATCTGATCATGACTAAAGAGCAGCTAGTCTTCACTAATTTAAAGTTGTGAGAGATTAGCATACAGATGAACGCTTGGTAGGTTGGAGTTGGAGCACATTGACCTGAAATATCTTTGGTACTAATGATGTTGATACTAGATTTTCTGGGTAATTATACGATGATGCTTCTACCATGTGTCTCAATCGAGTCCTCAAAATTGTACAATTTTCTTACATATTTGTTTTATTGCGTAGAAAACATATTTAATGTCTATGCTCTTAATGGTCTTGAAATTTCAAAGTGAAAACTAAAAATTTAAAATCTTAAACATATGGTATTTTCGGGTGTATAATACTTAATCAAACATGTGCTACAGAATTGAATCTTGTAGTTATAATCCACTGTTTTGATCTTGATCCTTCATATATAATCTGAAACTACTCGTATGTGATGATGGATTAATCTCTTAATTTTGATCTTGATCCTTCATATGTAATCCAAAACTACTTGTAGGATTTTTTTTTTTTTTTTTTTTTTGACACCAACATAATATATTTATGAAATCAGAGTTTACAAAATACAAAACAAGAACTAAGACTTTAAACATGGCTTTTAACACTTAAATCTTTACAACTTTTGACATTAAAAACAACATTATTAAACTTGAGTTCGCCAGACAAGTTGCAGATTAGGGCCTCCTTACAATACAAGGAGCAAAAACATACTACACACTATAAATAGAGCAACGGAGAGAATCAAAACTGTTTGACCATGGCTAGCTTTTCCTCACCTGGCGGGATCAACTCATCACCAAGTAAGGTCTTCAAACAGGTCACTTGAACTAGTGACCTTTCGATCAGTAGCTTTCCTTGTTGGCAAGAAAGCTTTGACAACGTCGAGGCTCGAGAAACCCTAAAACAAAGTTTGGGCGCCTGCTTCGGATAGCAAATTTCAAGAGTAATGATCACAAGAATCATTACAAGCAAGGGAAAAGAAAGCAAACCAATACCATTCCAACAAAATACACACTTCACCTTAGCCAAGGCCAACTTCTTGTTCAACCCCCCAACAACCACACCTGTAAACTCTCTTAACATTATAACAACACCAAAATCCTTAACAAAGGATCCTATCTCCCTCTGCACACAACCATCCAAAAGACTATAGCCAAAACAACTCAAAAGCTTGGAAAATAACCAAAGGAGGCTAAAATACACCATAAAACAAACTAAGACAAGTAAACTTTGATAATTACCAAGAAAAAACATACTTAGGAAAGAGAACAAACCAGAGAAGAGCACCGTCCAAACTGAGAAACCCGAAACCACAAACACAAAGAACCTCAAAACCCTAGCCCTAACTTCACCGTTTCTGTCACGAACTTCTCTTGACGGCGGCGTTAGGCCTAGCCCTCCAGCGCAAGGACCCACGAAACCCTAACCCTAACTTTACTGTTTCCGTCACGGTCAAAATTACCGATGACCTTTGACGGCGGCGTTAGGCCTAGTCCTTAGGCCTTGTTTCAAGGCCTTGTTTCACCGGCGGTGAAACCCTTTGAACGAACAATAACCTTCCACGCTAAGGTGGGAAAAGGCGTCTGAGTTTGACGATCTGAAAACTCCCCTCGAAACGTTCGTGAACTAGGATAGGCTCACACAATCACCTCAATTTAGGATTAAAAGATCCTGAAGAAAGAAGGTGATGGCGTCGTCGACTTTTAGAGTGTGAGGAAGACGCCCAAAACAGGAAGGGGAAATTAAAAAGAAAGGAGAAGACAAGCAAAAGAAAAGAGAAGAATAAGAAAGAAGAGGAAGAGACTTGCCGGAGTATGGATGCGGCGCCGGAACTCCAGCGAGTTCTTAGGGTTTTTAGGAGAAGGTGGTGTTTTAGAATTGAGGAGAGAGAACAGAGCAAAAGCTAGAAAGAGAAAACGAAAAGAGTGAATTTGCCAAATTACAACTACTCGTATGTGGTGATGGATTAATCTCTTAATTTTGATCTTGATCCTTCATATATAATTCAATATTACTCGTATGTGGTGGGGACAAGTTCAATATGACCTTACATATACTGCCTATAAGGCTATAAGTAAAAATATGTCATAAACCTATCAAATTGTTTAATCTCGAAATAGATATTGCTTGGTGTAGGGAATATTTCAAACATCAACTTTGAGCCCCACTGTGATCATGCCTTTAAGCATAGTGGCGTCCAAAGGGAAGGAAGCTAGAGATAAAAGAGTCGACAACAAGTTTTAGGAATTTGTAAACCGTTCACGGGTGCGAAGGTTACACCCCATTCACGATCACAGAGATTGCTAACTTCATAATGGTCCGGAACCATGATTGGATATTCGGGGATGATGGTACGAATCCAACCTAAAAGAGATTGAACCCGCCCTAAATCGGCCTCTACTTAATTCTTATGATATTCATGTGCGCTTTCCGATCAACATACATACATCAAATTAGCTCTAAACCTGTTAAATCTATGTTGGTTGATTATTAAAGCACAATAAAATCTTATTATTGGTGATCACTTGAACTAAAATCATATTAGGCCTAGAACAAATTATTAATTATCTTATTAGGCGTGATTTCAAGTACAAATTCCCTTTAAACCTGCAAGAAAGGGCGTAATCAAGCAACAACAATAAACCATCAAGCAAAATACGATTAATTGACACAACCATCATCATCATAACAATAATCATCAAAACATAATTATTAGCAAGATCCTAGGCATGATACTAAACAGATTAATAACAAACCCTAGCATGTCACTAACAATAAAGATCAAAGCGTAAGCCTAAACATGATACTAAAAAATCACAAAAGCATCCTAACATGATACTAGAAATCGCAAAAGCATCCTAACATGATACTAGAAAATTAAAATAATATTCTAAATATGATTTCTATATCAAAGGAATAAATAAGTAATCGAATTACTTACTTTGATGCCTTATATTTCTTTCTATCAAAACAATACACACGTTAGTAAACTTCAAGAAAGATTAAATCAAATAAGAATTGAAATATAGATTTGGGACCAAACTCTCAGAACTACCAACCTTTCACGTCGAGGTCGAAGGCAACTTCGAGATTAGCTTGAAATATTCAAGGCTCGCGAAGAAAGTATGGTGTATGATATCAAGAAGGTGTTGGGATGTGTTTAGGCTAGGTTAAGAAAGAAAGAGAGAGAGAGAGAGAGAGAGAGAGAGAGAGAGAGAGAGAGAAAATAAGCTTATAGCTTAGAGAGAGGATTAGAAGATGATTGTTGGTGACCAAGCTTGTTGATGATTGAAAACGGAGGAAAACGACCTCTATTTATAGGGGAAAACGAGGGGTCGAAGGATCAGAAAAGAGTCAAAATTTGACTCGGAGTCAAAAGGCGCTATCGCGACGCGATATTTCTATCGCAACGCAATAGGCTTATCGTGACGTGATATTTCTATTGCTCAGCGATATTTTTAGAAGATAGAATCCGTACGGATTTAGACTTCCAATCAAATTGGGTTAATCGAATATTCGTACGTATTCTAATGTATCTGAATTAAAATCATTGAAAAACAAGTGTTTTATCCAATGTAAAATTGTTAAATCTTTATCTTTTTCAAAAACAAGATAAACTAGAATCTTCTAGAAGATTCTAGAAGCTAATAATTAATCCTAAGGGATTTAGGAATGAAAACAACCTTCTAGAGGATTCTAGAAACTCATAATAAATCCTAAGTGGTTTAGGAATGATGTTAAGGTTAATGGACCCTTCACATGGTCATTGGGTCGTAAGTAAGGCTCGGTTTAGGCCCAGTTTAGTATTTTGATCATTAATACTTCGTTATAACTCGGATTTGGCTTATAATATATCGTTGGAAAGCTCTTTTCAAACCCCATCCAACTACACAATTATTGGACCCAGACTATGGGCCAAAATAAATTGGTTTGGACGTTTTATAAAGAGGACACGAAATGAATGATTTTGGGTTTAAGGGCACGAAATAAATAATTTTGGTCTAAAACATTTAAGGAAAGGTTAGGGGTGAGGTCAAGGCTTAAGGAAAATTCACGAGACTCTTCAACTCTTTACCTAACTCGATAATCAAAGATATGAAAGATAATCATCACTGGGCTTGGTTTTTAGGGAGACACAACCAGGTGTCTCCACTTAGTAGCCAATTAGCTATATAATTATTTTTGTATCAATCAAATTCACAAAACTTTGAGTAATTTAACATTTTGAATTTTTAATTGAGCCATAGAGGTGACCATAAATCAGTCCATTTCATACTTTGGGCCAAAAAAAAAAAATTACCGAAATTGAAATAGCAGAAAATGCAGGGCAATGTATGGATAGAGAAAAGGTGTATCTAAGCCACTTCACATCCAAAAACATGGCCCAACCAATGTAGGTTGATAAAAGCTCTCCTTTCACCTGGGCCTAATATCTTCTCCGCGTCAAATTAATTGAATACTTCATACTCCTTATATTTTGCTTAAGTGTCTCACTTTGACTGATATATTTATTAGTGTAAAATTTTGACTAATAATATCTTTAATTCTTAATACGCAGTAGATATAAATTTTTAAAAGATAGCATTTGAAAACTTTATATTGAGACAATTCGAACAAGTTTTCACATATGATTAATCTTATGTATAAAGCACAAATACTAGTTAAAGTGATTCGTGTGAATAGTTTTAAAGTTAAACTTGGAGCACTTAAACAAAAAAGGAGTGAGTAATTTTTATTTTCATTTGTTAATCGTAACCCTTTAGTAAAATGATGAGAATTTGATAAATGAAATATGCAAATCAAAGGGCAAGTTTGTAAAATTTTGGATACAATTACTTACATCATTAGCACCAATAATGGTTCTTAGATCGCTACTAGTATAAATGGTTTAACATAAGCATAGTGCTACATTATGCGATAAAATTATAAATTTGCCACTTTAAATTTAAATTTTCTTTTATCGATTATGAATTGATCAAACATTCAAGTTACCACCTCTATTTTATATTATTTACAACGATTAAACACAAAGTGTAAGTGATAAGTGTCTAATTATTGCAAATAATATGAAGCGGAGATATTATATTAGTATGAAAAGTAGTAAGACTCATAGCCCAAGGGCTTTTTAGCTTACTAGACCCTACCCATCTACGATTAATCAATTAACCCAAAAGCCCAAATATTCAAAAGTCAATAAAACAACCCTACACCACCATATAATAAAGCCATCATAACCGTTGGATAAAGAAACCAATCCAACGGTTGAGAGAAAAACCCTAACAATATCAAAACCACTCGCAGTTGCCTCTACTCTCTTTCTTCTTCTTCCTCATTTCCATTCCTCACTTCATCCCGAAACCCTTCGTTCTCCAGGTAATCCTATTTTGTTTTAAAAATTAAATTATTCTTTTCCATTTTATTTTAATATCACTCGTAAATCATCTTGTTTATTTCAAATTCTATTTGATGTTTGTTTAAAATTGATTAATTGTATGAATGCACTACATTTTTATGAATTATTATTTGGTTGTACTAGTTTAATATTACATCACATCTTAATATTTTGCTTGTTTTTTTTTTTTTTTTTGTAAATTGTTTCGTTGTTTAATTTCGAACCGTTCATAACTTTGATGCTGTATTATTTTAGCTTAATTAATTAGCGGTAGAACTAACGATGCAACTATGTAATTAGTGCTTTATTGGGTGATTTTAATAATTGATATGATAGGGGGTTTATTGGTAAAATCGTAGAAGTGAAAAAGTGTGCTTGTTTAGCTGTGGAGGAGAAGGGAATGTGGAAAATCTGAATGTTTTATTATGAATGTGGAAATTTTCAATGGCATATTGTTGGAGTGATGAATGTGGAGAACTTTTAATAGGTCGATAATTGTGCTTCTATGTCATTAGGGTGATGTTTCGGGTGGAGGGATTGATCTACATAAATACTTGTTTCCCGCTTCTATTCAATCGATTATCTTGCTATGCTCTATTCAATCGATTTATGCAGACCCCAAATCATTTTGGGACTAAGTCGTTGTTGCTGCTGCTGTTGTTTTAAAATTATTAAACTGATCTCTCTAATATCGTATTTGGCATTCCCGACTGATACATTGATCCATTGAGCATGTTTTTTGCCTGTGTTCTTAAGTATCATATGATGTGTGATGGTTAAGGGTTGGCTGGAGGACTAGCACTCATTGCTCTACAATTTTGTATGGTTTTAGCTTGATGAATTGTTTTTTTTTTTTTTGATCCAGCAGAATTTGTATGCTTCTTAATTCAACTGTTGATTTGGTAGTCTTGATTCTTGTCAAGTTTCGCTTATGTTCTGATTGTATGTTTTGCGCGGTTTCTTTTCAGGTAATGGCTCCGAAACCACCAAACACCGGTCTTATTGTTGGCCTTAACAAGGGTCACATCGTCACCAAGAAGGAATTGGCTCCAAGGCCATCAGACAGAACAGGGGTATGCTATTCACCTTAATATTCCATTATGAATAAAATGTTTCAATGTTCTATACCTTTGTTATGTTTATCATGTCTGTGACTCATATAAGTGTCATGTTTTTGCTTTGCAGAAAACTAGCAAGAGGGTACTCTTTGTAAGGAGTATCATCCGAGAGGTTGCTGGATTCGCTCCATATGAGAAGAGAATCACTGAGCTGTTGAAGGTTGGTAAGGACAAGCGGGCACTGAAGTTGGCCAAGAGAAAGCTCGGAACTCACAAGAGGGCAAAGAGGAAGAGAGAGGAGATGTCAAATGTTCTCAGGAAGATGAGGTATTTTACACTGTTTAATCAATATTCTCATTTAGTTGATAGCTTACCATTGACTAGGAGAGTATCATATTATCACTGCCTTTTGATTAACCATATTTAATTTGATGTTTTGGCAGGTCTGCTGGTGGTACCGAGAAGAAGAAGTGATCTACGAGGAGTTCAATTTTTATTCTAAAATTTTAGTTGTAGTAGTGTGCTCATTTAGCTCTAAAAAACATGGGAATTGAATTAAAATTTTTACTGTGTTGGTTTTTGAACGATTGCCAATTTACCATTAATGAGTGAGGAGTCGTTAAATGTCTGCTGAGTATGAAATTCTTATTCCTTAGCATATGAAGCGTGCATTATGAACTTAACTAGCTTTCACTTCTTCAACATTACACATTCTGCTATATTGTGTGGTTTGCTCTGCACCTCTCTGCTGGCGATCCAAAAGTTTTTGTTATTTGATTTTCAATGCCAAGTGATTGTTTTGAAGACAGAATAGAGGCCTAGAGGGAGATTACAATTAACCCTTACTCAGCTGCTCTAATCTTTGTCCTCTTGAAAATGTTGCTTAGGGTTAATAACTTCATATTACCTTGAAAGTAGTTTCCCTGTGGGTGAAGGTTTTTACATTTTCGAAGGAAAAGGAAAAGATCTTACCTTTCATTTTCCCTTGTGAGGAAATTCTCAATAACAATGTTAAGCAACTTGTATTCATTGCGTTAATTTCAAATTATTGCATGTAACTAATTTACTACGGAGTATGCCCTATCAAAGAAAGGGGAGATGGCTAATAAGATAGTGTATACACGTTAATAAAATGTGGTAAACATCAAATATAACAAGTGAACTTCGTATATAGTTTTCCCATACCTTTTTCCTTTTTTTTTTTTTTTTAAAAAAAAAATCCATGATAGAAATTGCGTTAACTTATTCTCCATTCCTGAACCAGTATCCTAATTTAAATTAAGGTAATCAATTCTCATATTTCATCACCCAAAAAAAAAAAAATTTTAAATTTCAAAACGCTCATTATAATAGATTGAAAACCAAAAACAAGCTGAATTTAGGTTTGATTGGAGGATGACGATGGAGTCGTTTGACTCTTAACATTGCCCTCATTGGTGTGTGTAGGGCTGGCAATCAAGTTTGGTTGGGTTTGTGTTTGAGTCAACTTTAATTGGGTTTACTATCCCCCTATCCAATCCGATCCGTTTTTGAATTTAATTTTTCAACCATAACCTAATCGGTTTAATTTCGGGTCGGATTCGGGTTGACTCGTTTAACCCATATTTTAATTATAAACGGGTCAACTTGAACCCATTTGGCTTATCCTTTTTTCGATTGACTTGAATCCATAGAGTAGTGTGGATTAAAAAAAAAAATACACACACATTAACTAAATTACAGCCTTTGCATAAATAGAGAGGAAGAAAGAATGAAAAATGAGTAGTTGGAATGTGACTAATTTTGAGGATAGTTGGAATGAGATAATTTATATATAAAGGTAGTTCGATGGGTGTATATGGGTCAAAATGGTATTAATTAAGTTGTCTTTAGTTCGAGTTATTAAATAGGGTTTGATTTAACTTGACTTTATATAATATTTCGAGTTATATAGGTCATTTTCGAGTCGAAATTCTCAACCTTAACCTAACCTATTTAATTTGAAAGGTTTCGTTCGTGTCAACCCATTTCATAAATCGGGTAGGAAATTCAACCCAAATTCACTATATTTTTTTGGTCGACTTTAGGTCGTGTCAATTTTTGCCAAACTTAGGGCTTGTTCTGTTCATCTTAATTTTAGTCCAGTTCAGCTCAACTCCAATCAGTTCAATTCCTAATTTCCTTCTCTCATAAACAGTTTCGTTCAGTTCAGCGGGGGAAGATTAAATTAAGTGACATTGGGCAATTTTTAAAAAAAAAATTAAAAAAAAAAAGTAAAAAAAAAGAAAAAAAATGGTGAACTCTGAAAGCCAGAAAGCCAGAAAGAAGGAAGAAAAGAAAACTGAACTCTGAAACCTAACTTTCCTCTTTCCTCTCTCTTCGAAGTTCGAAAATCCTCTGCCAGTCCGCCGCTCTCGCTCGTCGGCTCCACTCCCGGCACTCCGTCCCTCCGTCCGTCGAGTCTCCGCCGTCGCTGCTTCTTGATTCACTGCTTCGTCCGTTCGTCGGCTCGTCGCTGGACTCGCTGCTCTCCATTCGACTTCGCTCACTTCGCTAAATCGCTAGACCCAATTTACAGTATGTAAATCTGAATTTAATCTCTGAATTATTAGTTTATTACTTGTTTAATTGTTTTATAGTTTATACTTTTGTTCAATTATTCTGGGTATTGAAGATTCGAAGTATTGAACTATTGAAATTTTGAAATGTGTTGGTTTATTGTCTTATTGAAATCTGTTGGTTAATTGGTTTATTACTTGTTTTTTCTTCTGTTTTTGTGAATTTATTGAAATAATGAAATGTATAGTTAATTTTGTGAACTTTTGATTGCATTTTTTTCTCCTGTTTTTGTGAATTTATTGAAATGTATAGTTGAATTAGAAATTTAGAATTTTAGGTTTTATTATTATGTAATGATGTGGAATTGTGGATTGTGGAAATTGATAAATATTTTTCAATTTAATTAGGAAATGTAAAAAGATTCACCTAATTCAAACAAATCCAAGGCAACTAGTAAACAACTCAGTCTTCGACAATTCTTGTTTAAAAGACCGAAACTCAATGAAAATGAGTCAAATTTTAATATTAGGTATTAACCAATTTGTGTGTTTGAGTTTTTTTTTTTTGTTTTTTTTTTTGTTTTTGTTAAGCTTTTTGTCAAGTTAAAGCTTTTTGTCCCCCCAAGTTGAAAATCCTAGCTCCGCCACTGAGTTCAGCCCTAATCAGTTTAGTTCAGTTTAGCCCCAATCAATTCAGTTCGATTGTTTTCAGTAAATCGGAACAGATCCTTAGTGTGTGGAAATAATATTTTAAGAAACTGAAATAGTAGAAGGAAAATTAATACATTGCAAATTCGCAATAGATACTTTTTTTTCATTTCCAAACTCTTAGGGGTTGTTTGGTTGAACTTGTTGGAATGAGATTTAGAATCCATTCCATGGTTTTATTTGTTTGATTTGGCTATTTAAGTATGGAATCTCATACCTTGGGGATTCTAACTCCATCCCATTCTATTGGAATCTCATACCCACCTTCCCTCTAAGGATTCATAATCTATACTATTACTCGAGTATAAGAATCCATTCCATGATTAAACCAAACAACTTTAGATTGGTATGAGATATAGAATCCATACCACCCAAGTATGGGAATCCATACCAATCCATTACAGCTTAGTGAACTAAACGACCACTTATGGGGTTCGCCATGCCCCATTTATTTATCGTTTATAATTGGACGACTCTATAAAGATCCGTTTATATATTAACTGGACGGATCTGACCCATTTATACCTGGGGCGGGTCAGGGCTTTTAATGGGGCTCCAAAGCCTCCAACCCATTGAATCCTCTTCCTCCTCTTTTTCTCAGTTCGTTCTCTATTGAAGCGCATGCTAGGGATGGAAATAAGCCTCCTATCATAGCTACATACGTGAGATGCAAGAAGGGAATTATTTGATGCTTGAGTTGGTTGTTGAGTTTGTTAAAAGCTTTCTGTTATTAGCATTCTGATAATTGTAATAATGAGTTTGTTGGGGGGCTTAATAGTCATTACTGTATAACAGAATATTATTCTGTTAATGGGTTTGCTGAGGTGTCTAGAGTTTGTTATGCTAATAAGGCTATATAAAGGCCTAATGGTGATCATTAGAAGGGCATGCAGAAAATTGAACTGAGTAATTAGGAGAGTGATTTCCTCTCGAATGAAAGCTTGCTTGTATTAGAGGTTACTCTGACCGAATTAATACAACCCTGATTACAGCTCTAATTCTTCTTCTCTCTCTTATAATTCTGTTTTTCCCTGCTTCCTTCTTCTTCTTTTCGGTATTATAGATCTGGTATCTTGCATTTTTGGTATCAGAGCCACCGAATCTGACCATGGCTTCCCGCACAAACGCACAGCGCATTGAATCCTTGGAAACCGAAGTCGGGTCTGTTGACTCGAAAATCGCTCAGGCCATAACCTCTGCTGTCGAGACAATCCGTAAGGAACTAGCTCAGCAAAACCAGGCCGCTGCTGGTGCGATGGAGAAAACGGTGCAGCAGTTGCACACGGAGGTGCTCTCAATGGCCCGTAAAGTTGGGGGAACTTCTTTCGACCAAGCTGACCACCGTGCACAGTGGAATGGGGGAGACTAATGGCCCGTTCGACGGAATAGGGTCTCCTCGAATTCCTCCTCCGAATGGCGATCTAGAGACTGAGGGAGTGCTGGGCACCGGAGTTGGGTGGCGGTCAAAGAAGCTAGACTTACCGTCGTTTGATGGTACCAATCCCGACGGTTGCATCCTCCGTGCCGAGAGATACTTCCATTTTTACCGATTAAGTGAAGGTGACAGTCTTGAAGCGGCGGTGGTAGCTCTTGACAGAGACGCTCTTTTGTGGTTTCAGTATGAATACCGGCGTCGCCGAATTCGCCGGTGGGATGAACTGAAAACCCTTATCCTTCGAAAATTCCGACCACATGAGGAGGGAGGGCTGTACGAACAATGGATGGCGTTGCGACGATGTCGGTGGCTGAATATAACCGCTGGTTTATTGAGCTGATGGCTCCGCTAGAATTGGTGGCCGAAATTGTTGCTCTCAGTAACTACATGACGGGTCTCAATGGTGATGTGAGGTCTGAGGTGAGAATGTTGAAACCCAGGGATCTTGATGATGCAATGGAGTTAGCCATTTCTGCTGAGGAGAAAATGAGATTTGGGCCTAGGTCCAACTCAGATTTTAAAACCCAAAAAAATAATAACTACAAAATCACCCTCCCCTACCAGCCCAAACAATACTTAACCCATTCCCTCTCAAACACTTCTTCAAATAGCCCACGACCCACAAACACAACCCACCCAGCTCTTCTACAAACAAAATCGATTACTTACCCTAACAATGGAGAAATAAGGAGGTTGAGTGAAGCTGTACTCAAACTGAAAAGAGAGCAAGGGCTCTGTTTCAGGTGCGATGAAAAATGGAACAGAAATCACCGTTGTAAACGGCGAGAGTTGAGCGTGCTGTTGACAGTAGATGAGGAGATGGATGAAGAGGAGGTAGGAGGTACAGTGGAGGCTGACATGCAGCAGGTGGAGGTAATTCCAGAGCTACCACTAGAAACACCTGCCGTCTCTCTCAATTCGGTCATGGGATTGACAAATTCCAGAACAATGAGGCTCCGGGGGTCGGTTAATGGCAAGGAAATTGTGGTTATGGTGGATTCCGGCACCACCCATAATTTCTTGTCTACCAAGGCTGCCGATTATCTAGGATTCTCGATTTCTAGAGATGGCGAGTTCGGCGTGACGCTGGGAAATGGAGAGGCGATTCAAGGTACTGGTGAATGTAAAGGTGTAGTGCTCCACTTGCAGGGATTGACGTGAGGACTTCCTTGTCTTACCATTGGGTAACTCTGATTTAATTTTGGGAATCCAGTGGTTGGAAAAATTGGGAACTATTTCCACCAATTGGAAGACGCAAGTAATGAAGTTCCAGCTCGGAAACGAGGGTGTGGTTTTACGGGGGGATCCTTCTTTGGGACGAACGGGGATATCCCTCAAAGCAATGTTTCGGTCAATACAGAAGGAGGGAAGTGGATTTCTGTTGGAATTAAACCTCCTTTTGGAAGGTTAGCCCATAGAGGTGGGGAAGTCGACTGTTCCTGCCAGCATAGTTGAGATTTTACAAAAATTTCAGCACACTTTTGAAATGCCACACGACTTGCCTCCACGCAGGGTTATTGAGCATGCAATAGTGCTTAGGGAAGGGACTGACCCCATCAGTGTCCGGTCATATCGGTACCCCCAGAAATCGAGAACCTGGTGGCTGATATGTTAAAGGCTGGGATTATACAACCGTCAACCAGTCCGTATTCCAGCCAGTCCTCTTGGTCAAAAAGAAGGATGGTTCATGGCGGTTCTGTGTCGACTACCGAGCACTGAATAAGAGTACAATTCCTGATAAGTTCACAATCCCAACCATTGATGAGCTTTTGGATGAACTCCATGGGGCCAAGGTGTTTTCAAAATTGGACTTAAAATCTGGGTATCACCAGATTAGAGTGAAGGAGTGTGATGTTCCGAAAACAGCCTTCCGAACACATGATGGCCACTACGAATTTCTAGTGATGCTGTTTGGTCTCACCAATGCTCACAAATTTCTAGAGCTTGATGAATACGGTATTCAGACCTTATTTGAGGAAGTTTTTTTTACTTTGGTGTTTTTTGACGATGTGTTAATTTACAGCAAGACTGTTGATGAACATTGCCACCATCTATCAAAAGTGTTTGAGGTGTTACAGGAGCATCAGCTATACACTAACAGAAAGAAATGTGAGTTTGGCCAGGAAAAGGTGGCCTACCTAGGGCACGTTATCTCTGGGCAAGGGGTCGAAGTTGATTAGGAGAAGATAAAAGCGATGATGGAGTGGCCACAACCACGGAATTTGAAGGAGCTAAGAGGATTTTTGGGGTTAACTGGATACTACCGAAAGTTCATCCAACATTACGCTCAAATTACTCACCCCCTTACAGACCAGTTGAAGAAGGATAGCTTTGGCTGGAATGCCGAGGCTACTTCTGCTTTCCAGGTCCTCAAAAAAGCTATGACACAGGCCCCAGTTCTAGCCATGCCCAATTTTTCAGAAGACTTTATTCTGGAAACAGATGCTTGTGGCCATGGGGTTGGGGCTGTTCTCTTGCAGTTGGGCCATCCAATAGCCTACTTCAGCAAATTGTTGGGAAGCAGAGCACAGGAGAAGCATATTTATGAAAAGGAGTTAATGGCAATTGTGCTGGCAGTAGAAAAATGGCGCCATTACCTCCTGGGAAGAACGTTTGTGGTCCGCACCGATCAGAAAAGTTTGAAATATTTGCTGGAGCAGCGTGAGGTGAATGGGTGGGCAAATTGCTGGGCTATTCATTTGAGATCCACTATAAATCGGGCAGCAGTAATATAGTGGCTGATGCTCTGTCCCGGGAACATGGACCTGCAATTTCTTGCTCCACCATGGTTACTACTTGCGGGTTTCAATGGCCACAAGTCTAGGCTCTTATACAGAACGATCCTTTCATATCCAAGCTGATGCTCAACTAAAAGCAAGGCAGTAATACTTTGAAATGGTTCGCTTTGGAGGGTGGGATCCTCAAGTATAAAGGTCGGATCGTTATACCCAAACATTCTGAGTTTACTTCGGCTCTCCTACGAGAATACCATGACTCACCAGTTGGCGGAAATTCTGGAGAATACAAAACATACCAACGTTTGGCTGCCGAATGGTTTTGGGTTGGCATGCGCAAGGATGTGATGGAATATGTGAAGGCCTGCATGGTCTGTCAAAGAAACAAGGCCTCCACTGTTAGCCCCCTAGGCCCGCTTCAGCCCCTACAAGGTTTGGGAGGACGTTTCGATGGATTTTATTGAGGGACTTCCGAAGTCCAATGGCTGGGATACCATACTGGTTGTGGTCGATAAGCTGTCGAATTATGCACATTTTATTCTCCTAAAACATCCAGTCACAGCTCCGACAGTTGCTCAGTCTTTTGTTAAAGAGGTGGTACGGCTCCACAGTATACCAAGTTCCATTGTGTCTGACAGAGATAAAATTTTTGTTAGTACGTTTTGGGCAGAGCTGTATAGGTTGCAAGGCACTCAGCTTGCCAGGAGCACCGCTTACCACCCTCAGTCCGATGGACAGACCGAGGTGATCAATAAGGGGGTTGAGTCATATTTACGGTGTTTTGTCAATGGGAAACCTAAGTCCTGGTCGTCGTGGATTCCCTGGGCAGAATATTGGTATAACACCTCATTCCACACTTCTACTCTTCAAACTCCATTCAAAGTTTTATATGGTAGGGATCCACCACGTTTGGTGAGGTTCATCCCGGGAAGTACCTCTGTTTCTTCTGTGGAAGAACAGTTATTGGATCGTGATGCCATCTTGGATGATCTCAAGTTCCACTTACTTAAGGCCCAGGATTATATGAGGACTTGTGAGAATAAGAAACGCAGAGATGGACGGTTTGACATTGGTGAGTGGGTGTTTTTGAAGCTACAGCCATACAGACAGAATTCAGTGGCAAAAAGAGGATATCAGAAACTTTCCCCTCGCTTCTTTGGTCCTTATAAGGTGGTCCAACAGGTAGGATTGTGGCTTACAAACTGGACCTCCCGGCTGGGGCTAAGATCCATCCGGTCTTTCATATTTCACAGCTCAAAAAAGCCCATGGCCAGCACTTCACCCCCACTCCCTTGCCTCCTCAACTCACAGCGGAGTTAGTTCTAGAAGTTGAGCCCGAGGCCGTTTTGGGGGTGAGGAATAGACAACAGGGATCTCATACCTTGCTGGAAGTTCTCATTAAGTGGAAGAGCTTGGATGAATATGAGGCCACTTGGGAGTCCTACACTGAGATTCAGGATCGCTTTCGCTCCTTCCACCTTGAGGACAAGGTGAATCTTGTCGCAGGGGGTATTGCTAGGAATGGAAATAAGCCTCCTATCATAGCTACATACGTGAGACGCAAGAAGGGAATTATTTGATGCTTGAGTTGGTTGTTGAGTTTGTTAAAAGCTTTCTGTTATTAGCATTCTGATAATTGTAATAATGAGTTTGTTGGGGGGCTTAATAGTCATTATTGTATAACAGAATATTATTCTGTTAAGGGGTTTGCTGAGGTGTCTAGAGTTTGTTATGCTAATAAGGCTATATAAAGGCCTAATGGTGATCATTAGAAGGGCATGCAGAAAATTGAGCTGAGTAATTAGGAGAGTGCTTTCCTCTCGAATGAAAGCTTGCTTGTATTAGAGGTTACTCTGACCGGATTAATACAGCCCTGATTACAGCTCTAATTCTTCTTCTCTCTCTTATAATTCTGTTTTTCCCTGCTTCCTTCTTCTTTTCGGTATTATAGATCTGGTATCTTGCAGCGCACTTGACGTTCTTCATTGAGGCGCCTTCTAATACCTGTATCCCCCATTGAAGCAGCTTCTGAGGTAATTTGTTGTTTCTTTTTGTAATCATCATATCAATTTCACAATCTAGGGTTTACTTTAATTTAATTGTCAGTGTAGTAAGTTTAGGGTTCGAAAATCTGAACTATTGGTTCTTATTACTAAGATTATGAAAGATTATAACCGCGATTATGTTGTTAGAAAACAAAATTGCAAGCCTAATTGATAATTGAATCAAATATCCCTAATTATTTGATAATTGAATCAAATTTGGTTGCTAATGTATTGCAGAACCCTTTAATGTTAGTATTAAACTATGAAATTAGACCTCTTCTCCCTCATTTACAAATTACTAAGTAAGAATGTAGGATTTTCGCGGTTGCGGTATCATGTTCTGTGTATCATGAGCTGATTCTGCGCCTTTCAGATATTCAATGGCATTTTTGAGGTGTTCATTCTTTTGAATCATTGCTATAAATGAATTCATTGCTAGCCACTCGTAGGCGAGGTGGTGCAAACCTTTTCTAGCTTAAACCCCGTGATTAGGTTTTTGAGGTGATTTTCTGGCGCTTTTGGCACTTTTGCCAAACAGTATGCTTTATTTCGACCGTCTAAACTTAAGTCATAGGTTCTAGTTCCAGAGCTCTATTAGTTGCTCTCTAGTGATCATTCAGCTAGGCTAAATTTCTGCACTTCATTTTTCATTACTTATTAGTAATGACTTAATTCTTAACTCGTCGCTGATGGCTGTCTTGTTCTGGTCCTAAGGCTCCTGATGCAGCTTAGGCCTTAGGGTACACTCAGTTAATCAGGCGAATTAGCCCCGCTTCTTTCCAATAGATGTAAATGTTTAGCATGCTTTATCTTCGCCATGTGATTGTTTAAAGCTGCTCATGTCTGCTGCTGTTGTTGCTTGTTGGTTTGTTGTGCTGTTGGTACTACTGTTGTATGCTTGTGATTTTTGTCGTTGCTGCAGCTTTTTGCTGTTGAAACAGGCTGCTTTTTTAGCTGCTGTAATTTCGTTGGTGTTGCTGCAATAATTGTTTATTCGTTGTGATGATAAAATAGTGACAAGCTTCTTGTTCTGCAAACAGAGCAAAATCATCTCTGTTGCCCAAGAGAAACAAAAATGAACAAGAAGAAGATATTCAAACTAGCAAAGGGGTTTAGAGGCAGAGCAAAGAATTGCATAAGGATAGCTAGAGAGAGAGTGGAGAAGGCGCTTCAGTACTCTTACAGGGATCGCCGCAACAAGAAGCGTGATATGCGCTCTCTTTGGATTGAACGCATCAATGCTGGTGCCCGACAACATGGCGTAAGTATTACTTATGTCTCCAATATTTATTTGATTATAAAGTTTGATTATATGATTTATATCTATGCTTGTATTAATGATTTAAAATTGTAGCCTGTGTGAACTTGAGAGTATTATTTTGAAATCACTACCTAAGCTCCAAAAATTATACCTTGGGGCTGAGAAAATCTGAAATGTTCAAGGTTTGTTCTTTGTCAGTTATATTGGTTAATGAGCTTAAAAACCAATAACCTAAGATGAAAGTGATTTTTTTTTTATGGAACTGTTGTTCCATCTTTGAAAGTTGATCATTTTTGAGTTCTAACTTTAGGAAGTCATGGTCTGAGTTGAGTTAAATCATTTTGGGTTTTGATCTTCTCTGAAGAATCACATCGTATATTGGGGAGTAAAATCAATAGCAACTGTTTTTAATACTAATCTTCTGAAATTTTGATAAACTTTTACTTCAGAAATCCTATAACCTGTGGAGGAGCATGAATTATTTGGTTTTGACTAAATTTGTATTGCCTGCTGCTTGATTTTGCTACTGAATGGTGTGGTCCAACAGTTAACTAGGGTAGATAGTGCTGTGTACATGTTAGTTGCGTTCATCCAACATATTGGGAGGGAAGCTTTTATTTTGGTTTTGTACTGATGAACAGTATTACCTATAAGTGAAGCATTCTACTGCACAACAATCTTTGTTGTTTCCTCCTAAACAATATTGTAGATGAAATTTTTGCAGATAAGTTTACTAGGGTTGAAGACTTGAAGGACACTTTCCCTCACTAATAGATTATTTTCTTGAATGAATCTGGATCTTTTATCTTTTTTCTGGGAGAAAATGTGAAATTGTTCCTAATGAATGTCTTTAAGTTAATGGTGATAGATTGAGGACGCTCCACTGGTTGTGTAAGCTAACGCAGAGAGATAAATTACAGTGTTGTAATAAGAGATATGGCGCCACAACCTCTATTAAAGATTTTAAGGTAATCAAGGGAAATCAAATCTTCGTATCAGACAACCCCAGGCACTAGGCGGTGTTCATTCTACAGAAAGAGCCTTACGTTGGATGTGATTGTCATTATTTCTTCATCAAATTTGTGTGGAGCTCCCGTCCTAACGTCCTATATCTAGAATAAAATGTGAGGGGTGATGTTCATCTTGGTGAGAATGAGTTTTTGTTGAGGCTAACTTTGCTGTGCTTTTGGAGACTGGTTTTGGTAAAATTTTGCTATATAATGCTAGTCGGCTATCCTTTTGCTGTGTCACATTTACAGGCATCAATTATTCCAGTTGGTTTCGCTTGCACAAAGTTGTTTTTGGAAATCAAAATAATGGCTGGAAATTGTAGTAACAGAGATCTGGAGTTAGTACTTTTTTGGAAAAAAAAAAGGAGGGGGGGGGTTGAATCTACAATACCACGAGTAACTATTGGGTAGATCTGTATATTATCTTAAAAAAAAAGTGTTTTTTGGGGTTAATGGAATGAAGTCAAAGAAACACTGTTCTCCAACATTTGGATTATAAATTTATAATGAACTAAAATAGAAAGGCTCAACAAATAGTCTTGGTCTCTCTTTCATTAAAGTGTGAAGCTATCATTGCGCCTGGGTCTCTAGCAATCAATGCGTACTGGTTTAAGGTATGTTCGACCCCTTTGGCCATGCCAAAATTAGGATCATCTGTAGAGGCATTGTAGTACATGTATTTTTGTTTTGGAGTGCTGTCAATGTGCAGGAACACTTTTGAGTGATACTCTTTCAGTGTATGATGTATTTATTGTTAGACTTGTCATCTGAGGTGTCTTAAAGTATTCTACATTAGTAAATATTCCTATTCTTTTGGCTGCAGGTAAACTATGGTAACTTCATGTGTGGGCTGATGAAGGAAAACATACAGCTAAACAGGAAGGTCTTGTCAGAACTGGCCATGCACGAGCCCTACAGCTTCAAGGCTCTGGTGGATGTATCACGCAATGCTAATCCAAAAATTAAAATAGTAGAACCTAAAAAGGTTGGCCTTGCTTCTGTTCTGTGATGGATGGTTTTTGAAGTCTCCTTGATTGTTTGTTTCACCTTCTGGAATCTGGAGCAACATTTCGTAGAAATGTTAGGTCGGCTGGAGCATCATCATTACTGCAACAAAATTTCGTCTAATTTTTATCGCCGTTCTGTCTATCCTGGAATTAAGACCAAATATAAGTTGCAAACTCTTTTTATTTACTCGTCTTTTAAAGATGTATTGTGGCCTGTGGGCAGAGAATTTAGAATCCTAGTGCTTAGGTTGGCTTGATTATCCCAGGTCTATTTTTCTAGGTAGTTTATCTTAGGTATTATTCAGTGTTTAAGAAAACGAACTATCTTAGTTATAATAATTGGTCTTTCACTCTTTTGTGGTAAATTGGCAATGGTTATCATACCAAGAGTTCAACGCTTGAGAATAGAGTGGGAAGTTTAAGTAAATTCCTACTCCGAAGTATGGTCACTGCACTTGCTTAACCTTTCAAAACTATACTAGAAAAATCCACCAGATGTACACAAACCATCTACCCAAGAATTTGCATCGTGATTATATAGCAGACCTCTCACTTTTTTCTGCATGCAGATGGATTCAAACTTGAGAGCCTAAGATCTTAAGTTCTTTTCATGGCACTATTTCTAGCTTGCTCAACTATTGCTAGCAGAGCAACTCTCCGCCTTTGTGATTTTGCCTTCAACAAGGACTCTACAATGATGGCAGCGGCGACAATAACAATATAGTAATGGTAGAGAAGGATGGTTCTATCACTGGTTTTTTCTTACCCAAGCAAAATGACCAATTCCAATTAAACATTGATTACACTAAATACCAATTTAAGAAAGATATTACAGTAAATGTTTATTTGTAATCCTAAATGCTACATATATCGTTACCCTTAAAATAATTATGAGCTGTTATTTTAAAAAATGGGAGACACATCAAATTCAAGTTTTTTTTTTTAGATAGATGTTTCATGTTTTTATTAGGATGTACTCTGTATTTCTATTCTTTCCTTCTCTAAATCTTACCAATTTGAATTTTTTTTTGCATTGTAAAAATTAAGGTTTAATAATAATTAATTACATACTAATATTCAAGAGGGCATAAATTACAATGCATCATATGCCTCTTATTATTTAGCTATATAAAAAAATCCTTCCTATAATCAATCTTAATCTTCTATATTTTGCAATGCCATTAATGTATAAATTAACATGCAAATCACCTTTTACAATCATCTTCCCACAAACTTGATCAATAATAGTTATAATAAAGCAAAACTCTCTCTTTTAATTCAAGCATAATATCTTCAAACATGGGAAACAAAGCTGTTCTCTTGGTATTATTTCTAGTTTGCTCTATCATTGCTAGTGAAGCAACTAGTCACCATCAAGATAACGGCATCAACGCGAACCACAACGACGTACACAATGGCGCTAACAAGCATAGAATCATGGCTAATTTGAGCCCCGCGGGAAAAGGAAAGAAACCAACTCATTCATCTGGACCTTCAGGAGGTAGAGACACTCGTGGAAATCATGTTCCTGGCGCTAGATCCAACTAATTAATAATAATAATAATAAAAATCTCTTCTATTTGTAGTATACAAATATATCAAGTTAAGTTGTCTAAAATAATGATTGGTCCATACAAATGTAGCACCAACTTTTGATGTAATTAGTTGAGATGTTCTCTATGAGAATTTTTCGTATAATTTTGTAACATACCCTTTGAAAATTGGGAAACTCATTAAATTTAAGAGTATAATCAATTTTGCATGTTTTTTTCCGTGTGGTAGTGTTTTTACTAGGAAGTAATAATTTTATTTATTTTATTTAATTATTTCCAATGCACCAATATTAGTTGAACAAGAAATATAAGATCGAATAATTGTTAAAAAAATTAAATCTTTTTAAGAATTAATCAAATTATACACTAAACGATAATAAACAAACATTCAAGCCCTTAAATTTTAGTTTTTTTTTTTTTTTTTTTTTCGTATTAAGTTGACCAACATACAAACGAGTGAACGACTCACCCTAGTCGCCCAAAATGCCATAATCGACCCCACCAACCCAACCCGACCCATTTGGGGTGTGTTCTCTTCACCTTATCTGAACATATCTTATCAGAACTTAACTGACTTTATATGAACTTATTAGTACTTATCGAACTTATTAGACCTTATTGAACTTATTAGAACTTATTGAACCTTATTGACTTTGTTATTATATTTGATTAGAACTTATTGGAGTTTATTAGACCTTGTTGCACTTATTGGAACTTATTAGACATTATTTAACTTATTGGAATATATTAGATCTTATTAAACTTATAAAATTTATTGGACCTTATTGTAACTTATCTGAACTGATCTGAACTTATTAAACCTGAAACTTATTTTAATAAGGTGAAGAGAACAAGCCCTACATATACTAAATTATTTTTTTAATGTGTAGTTATGAGTTTATGACACAACAAAATAAATCATTAAATTACCTTATAAGTTATTGCTGATTTTTATTGTTAATGTAAAGTTATTAATGTTGTTACTTTATGTAAAAATATTGCTTGATGAAGAGTCACATTTTTTATGAGGCTTTATATTTACGAAAATCCACTATCGAATTTGAATTTTACTAGATAAAATAAAAGGCTTCCTTATTAGTTCTTGTAATATTTTTTTTATTACAAGTATTCTATAATTATTAACATTTGAATTGATTCATTTATAAGTCAAAATTTTTATTTACTATTACGCTTATAATACATTTATTTAAACAGAAACAACACTCATAAAGTCAAAGTCATAATTGTCCTAAAGTGTAAATTCATTAGCAAATTATGACAAAATTAAAACTGAACCAAACAAAACAAGGGGTTGAAAATAGATTGAAACTGAAAAAATCCTGGAGAGCAAAATGAGGAGGAAGAAAGAAAGAGAGCTAGATTTAATTTTTACATTATATTTGTTTCGCTTAGAGAAATTTCTAGATACTTAAAATACAGTGTCTCAAAGTATTTCCCTAGTCAGTTAAACGTTACATGCAACATTGTTTGACCATTGTAAATCTAAAATAGTGAAATACAGCGTCTCAAAGTATTTTCCTAATCAATGCAACAAACTAGTCAAAAGTCCATGACTAAGTGTTAACTATAGGCTTGGACTGCATCCATTAACAAGAGAGAGCTCATTTCATAAGTCCAAGGAATTTCATCCCAAAATCATATGACAATATATAAGAGGAGTACTCTCTTATGTTTATAAAGTGTTTAACTCTCTAGATTTACATGCAATAACTGGGTAAAACAACAATGTATTATATATACTTTTATTTTGGTATAATATGTGTTTGTTTTTGATAAAAATAATTAAGTGCTTTTATAATGATGCCGAATGTTGTTTATGCTATTCATTTTTTTATTATTGTTTATGTGCTTTTCAACTCATTACCAATGTGATATGTTATTATTTATTACCAAAGTGCTTCTAAAATATATTTGTGCTTTTATTATAAATTTATAATGTTATATATGTATGTGCTTCTATTTTTATTAAAAAAAAAAAAAAAAAAAAACAAATGCTTCTATTTATTACCAAACCGTTCGATACATTACATGTGCATTCTTACAAGATAATACTAAAACCACTCCAATTGCATGTAGAACTACATGTAACCGTGTATATGTTCTAATTAATATGCGCTATTAGACCAAATTAAAATCTTGCACAGATCAACCTATTTTAGGTGGCACTGCACCATCCTCCGATCCTATCAAACACTAAATAACACTCCCTCTGTTTTATAATGATATTTCTGTTTACGTAAATCGATACAAGTTTTTACCCTTCTGAAACCGCAAATATCTTTAATCTCATATTAGCAAAAATTATAAAAGTTAGATATTAATAATATACTCACCAAGACTATCAAACTAGATCCCACATGACTATATTTATTCTTACAGATTGAGAGCTTTTTTTTTAGCCAAATATTAACTTCTATATATATTTGACATCAAATTTCTTCCATATATGTTCTACCAATATATATTTTCATATCTTCTTACCATTTTTATTAGGTATTAAAGTAGTAATTTTCTATAAAACTTTAAATTATTCTTTTTAGTCTAAATATATGCATATGTTGTTTTTTGTATTTTATTTTCAAGAATAAACCCATCAACAATGATGAAAAGTAAAATAAATGAAGTTGTAAGAATCTATACTTTTATTAACATTGCACCTCATTTTGTAAATATGATACAAATATGCAATCCTAAATAATAAATCAAATTTTTTATTTTTTTATTTTGAAAGATAATATATTGTAATAATGAAGTTAGTTTTATTATGTTCAGCAGTAATGTAATTCATTTTAAGAATTTATTATTATATTAATAACTAAACATTGTAATTCGTAATAAAATATTGTAAAAACCGTACAATGTACGGGACTTATACTAAGTATACTATAAATATTTTTTTAACGCGTAGTTAAGAGTTAGTTTTTGTCATCAGGTGAATAACCGTTAAGTTACCTAATCAGTAGTTACATATTTTATCGTTTTGTAAAGTTATTAATGTTCGTTATTACTTTATGTTAAAAAAAAATGCTTGATGAGGCGTTACATTTTGCATATGTTGAGTATACTTTAAAAAGTGATTATAATGGCAGTTTACCGTTAAATTAGGTTAGCTCGTCGTTGCATAATTAAAACTGTTTGTTTAAATTCATCAATTAAATGAAATATGACAAGATATAGAATACTTAAACTACCTTATTAGCTGATGCATGTATTATTTATTGCTTATTAATCAAAAGTTATTAATGTTGTTGTTGTTGTTATTATTATTATTATTATTATTATTATTATTATTATTATTATTATTATTATTATTATTATTATTATTATTATTATTATTATTATTATTATTATTATTATTATTATTATTATTATTATTATTATTATTATTATTATTATTATTATTATTATTATTATTATTATTATTATTATTATTATTATTATCTCAAAAACAGACAAAGTCATACAACCTACAATAAATTAGTGGGAAACCGAGATACTATTTGGGCCCCCACTCCTCTAGCTAAAGTATAGCCTACCCTAGTGAAGATATGAGCTGCAGCACGAGCCCCAATGTCTTGCGTCGTCGAGAACCTCTGAACCCGCTTCAGCAACGCAACTGCCTCCTTCTCTAATTCCCCAAGTGAAGAAAAGGAGAAGGGAATGAAATCGTATCCAATCAGCCGACAACTAGCCTCATACTTCACCCGCTTCCGATTAGCCGCATCAGCTACAACCCGCCCAGGAACAAAGTCAGATAGCCCTGTCTGTGTCAAAGGAGAAGACCCTGTTAAGTCCACACAAACATCGCGACCACGATCCCAGGAATAAAGTAACACACCAGCAGGTCTGAGGGCCCCGTCATTCCCTCCAGACAACCCTATGTTAACCTCCTTTCTTGCTGAAATCCCAAATCTGTAGCAGATATCAATAAGGGTATCCCGGACAACATTATGTCGATGTTTAATACCCACAATACCAGCACACGATACCGCGTGATCACCAAAAATATCCCCAGTAAAAACCCGAGAACAAGCAGAGCACAACATCGAGATAGAGAACAATGGAACACCCATCCTATAGCACAACACACATCGGTAGGTCTTTGGGTTCATTGTCTGACCCAACCCAGAAATAGGGACTGCCCGAAGCCAAGCAGAGGTGTGATCTCCCTGCTGCGATTTCCATAATACTGATTGCCAAGGAGACAAAGAATAGGCGGATTCTGCAGAAGCGGTAACCTTTGTGAAATATATATCTGCCAATTTCTTCATGAGTTTAGGGGCAGCAACCTCACTAGGATTACTCATAATGCCAGACTCCACTATTCCATTAAACAGACTCAACGCATCTGTAAAGGCTCATCCAAGACCAACAATGCCAGCATGTCGTAAAAGCTGTGTCTGCAACCCAGCAGACTGTAACCGAGAAGCAAGAAAAGCATAATGACGAACATCACCTGCGGAATATACCCCAAGCCCTCCAAATGCAAATGGTAAGGTGGCAAGTCGCCATTGCCAATCGCCAAACCCAGGCCCCGACGCAGTAACAATACGCTCCAAGGAAGATCGAAGAGCCATGTCGAATGTGTGCTGAGCCGTCTCAAAAGTACTAGGAGGACAAGTACGCAATGCAAAGTAGAGTTTAGAAACTTCGGTACATGCCCTAAGTAACAATAGCTCACATTGAGGATCATCAAGCATAGCAACCTTATCTATAAGCGCAATGGTCTTGATCACCCTCTGCATCACAAGCTCTCCACCAAAACCGGAGTCGGAACCAGCAGGATCACCAAGCAACTTGACACCAGCAACATTGGGCGGACAAAAAACACCCACAAGCTTGCTTCGAGGGTCTTCTGTAGGCCAGAAAACTTCAGTTTTTTCCACATTAAGATGTAACCCAAAACGAGGTTCTTCCTCCATAATCAAATGTAGAACCGTCCCCACCACCAAAGTGTCACCAATAACAGTGTCGTCATCCAAATACCATGCATGAAGATATAAGTCAAAAACATCTCTGATTTTACAAACCAGGGGATGTAAAACCAAAGCAAAAAGTAGAGGACCAAGGGGATCACCCTGCTGCACTCCTTGACATGACCAAAAGGATTGGTCCCCATAATACAATCTGGCTGGATTAGAATAGTAGAATTCAACCCATTGCGAAATGCCCGGACATCAGGGTCGCGAAAGGTTTTTAGGGTGCAAAGAGGTAACACTAACAAAGAGACCCAACTAGAAATGTCATCAGGCCTAGAGATCACCTTATCAAGGGCACCTTTTAGAACCCGAGAAAACCCTAAACGACACTTGGGAGGTATAGACTTCACAGTACGAAACCCCTTGGAGAACAAACAATCAAGAAGAGCCACATCAAAACCAAAATGTTGATCGTGCACCAAACCACCTATGCGCCCAAGTTGAGCCAAAGAAGAGGGAGCTTGCGGCTTGGAGAAACCATGAAGCACAAAACGAACAACACCATCTCCTTCATCCTGGGGTGACACAACCTCACTCCAACTATGGCGACACTTAGCCCGATGCGTATGCGTTTTGTAGCAAACCCCACATAACCAAATCCCCATACGTGAAAAAGTTACTTCAGCCTCAGTATAAACAACCAAATTAGAAGTAAGAGAATGTCGTGTGATATCCCGCGCATCAAAACAAAAATGACGATCACAAAGATGTTTGATAAGAGAACTTCTACTAAGGCCATTGCCACGTCCATCTTGACAACCACTAAGACCCACAAAGGGGCAATGAAACTTCACCGACATGGCTACACACAACCACCACCATTAACCACCAAATGCACAAGGAACTGCACCTGAACTAACCAGGGAAATGCAGCCAAAAAAGAACACAAAACAGCACCCAAACAAACCAGAAAATTGCACCACAAAAGCTAGCAAACGAGCCCCCAAACTGACCATAAAGATGCACCTAAAAGGCACTCAAAACATGTCCCAAACGGACCAGAAAAGCACACCACAAAAACGTACCAGAAACTTCAGCAAACAGACGATGTATTAGCCAGAAAATTCGCCTGTAAAACGCCACCAAATGGCACTAACCACAGCCCACCTCGCCGGAGCAAATACTCGCCGGAAACTCACCCAGAAACCCGTCAAATAAACGCTTAGAAAACCGCCCCAAAGTCCGCCCTTAAACTACCAAAACTCGCACAAAACAGGCCTGAAAGCTGCACCAATAATGGCTGAAAACAACCCTTGAAACTCGACGGATTTTCGCCCAGAACTTACTGCCTGACTACGGAGAAACCTGCCCTGAGACTTTGCCGAAGAAGTTGCCGGAACCTGACGAGAAAAACGATGCTACTCCGCCGGAGAAGATGCCGGAAAACTGCCCCCGAAATCGTATCAATACAGCACCACTAATAATCACGCAAACAGCCTGAAAAAACGCCTGAAAAGCCGCCTGGAAATTCGCCTGAAACCGCCAGAGACCAGAGACGCCGATGAGGGTTCTTTGCCGGACATAATTGCGCCGGAAAAGCCGGTGGGTTGACGTGGAACCTGCACCGTTGAAGCTGCACCCTAGTCGCTCGAGAGAAAACGTTGATCTAAATCTTTAATATTATTATTATTATTATTATTATTATTATTATTATTATTATTATTGTATGTTTTTCTTTTTGACGAAGTTATTAATGTTGTTGTTGTTTTTTTGTTTTTTTTTTTTCACAGAAGTTATTAATGTTGCTAAATTTGCTTACATTGTGTTTTTTTAAAATGCTTTCATGATCTACTATGTGTTACTTTTTTTTTTTTTTTGTTTGTTTGACAAGAACTATTTGTTACCTTAATTACTTATTAGTTGTAAAACTATTGTTGTATATAGTTTAAATTTGACTTGATAAAACAAAAGGTTTCCTTACGTCCTTATTAGCTAGCTCTTGTAATTGTTACAATTGTTGACTTATGTGTTCAAAAAAATTGATTACACTCATCATAGATTTACTCTGTATTCAAACAGAAACAAATAATGACAAGAATTGAATCAAGCATAAAAAAGGGCTTAAAATAGCTCAAACCTGAAAATTTAAAAGGCAAAATGAGGAAGAAAGAATGAGAGGAGCGTGTAGGTTTACTTTTTACATGCAACATTGTTTCACAATTCACATTGACAACTTTAATTTGAATTGTAACCAACCAATTAAAAGTCTAACACTTAAACTAGCAATCCACACCATTTTTTTTTTTTAGAAAGCGCCAAATAACTGAATCAGAACCTTACACATGTCAACTTGATCTAGGTAGCCCACTCCCTCGTTTAGCTTCTCAAATATATACAAGAGTAATCTACCAAACACAACAGTCCACTCAAAAATTGCACAACAATATAATTAAGCAAACCTCTCTTTTCTTCTTTCTATATCTTACTACATGCATGCAATGGCTTCAAACTTGAGAAACAAAGTTTTTTTCTTGGTACTAATTCTAGCTTTCTCTATCATTACTAGTGAATCAACTCGCCACCTTTGTGATTCCGCAATCAACAAGGACAAAAACGATGATAGCAGCGGCGGTGACAAAGTTAACAGCAACATCAACTACAACAACAATAACAACAACAACAGAAACATGATGGAAGATAGGCATATGTATAGTTTGGTCCTTATTTTTCATATAAGGGAAAACGACTAATTCCGTATTCTGGACCTTCAACACGTAAAAATTTCAATGAAAATGATGTTATTAATTAGTGATTGTACTTAATAAAATCTTCTATGTATCCAAAAATTTTATTAAGTGATCTGATGAATTCATAAATGATTTAAAAAAAATATTAGGTCCACTTTACAATAGGGAAATCAATTTGTTAAACGTGTTTGTTTATTCTGCCCCCTTTCCCCAAACAAATTAAACGTACAAATTAAATGAAGAATTCTTTATTTATTTTTTTTTTTTTTAAAGATACTTGTTTGCCATTTACTTAGGAGTTGTTCTTCTCACTGCCACTAAAGATTAAACAATTCACTCTATTTTGACTTATTTCACACAAATAAGTACACATAAAGATCAGTTTATACTTTGTATAAGAGTATCTTAACTTATATAAACCTATACTTTTGCGAAATTCTTAAGGTACTTTCATATCTAGCTGTGTACATATGAGTACCCTTAACTTTCAAATAGTTCACAATGCAAGCAAATAGTAAGATTGTAAGGTGGTGTTAGTTTTGATAATCAATTTGAGTGAAAAACCACCTTGCTTATTTTGTTGCAAATATTAGTTGTTAATGTGGAGTTACGTTTGGATTTTTTTATGTCAAAAATTACCTAATATAATTCAGATTTTGTGATATCCTACCTTATAAAAAAATTGTTATAAGGAACTACCTATCAAATAAAAATGTTATAAAAGACTACCTCTGTTAGATTTCCACCATACACTTTTTTCTCCGGCGTTGAACTGTCTACGTGCCCCTCACGTGACTATTACAAAACCCTTATGGAAAGAGCAAAATATCAATTTGCAATGATCCAAACTTCTAACCATCTTAATAGATTAATTCCACCCGCAAATTTAATTATAAAAATCC
Organism: Chenopodium quinoa; assembly: GCF_001683475.1. Classification (NCBI taxonomy): domain Eukaryota; kingdom Viridiplantae; phylum Streptophyta; class Magnoliopsida; order Caryophyllales; family Amaranthaceae; genus Chenopodium; species Chenopodium quinoa. The sequence continues at coordinate 11,075,785 of NW_018743292.1, forward strand.
CTAATTTAGGGGTTATATTGAAAGAACAACCCACACACTTCATGATATCATCATGACATCCTCCCACACGCACATCTTCCATAGTCCTAATTCTTAAATCATGAGAAAAGTATTAGTAAAATAGTAACCACCATAAATTCGCTATTTACAGCTCATGAAAAATCTTGTTTCAACTTCAATTAATTATTTTCAAATTCAATTTATTAAACATAATTTTTTTTTTAAAAATAAAAAAATAAATCTTCTTTTAGGGGAGAATAGTTGACATATGTAGTGGAATATTCCCTCAGATTGGTTAGATCTTGAGAGTATTCAAAGTACAAGTAAAATGTTAATTTGATGCCTCATTAAATGATTAAAACACCCTTTAGTTGTGAAATGAGATGTTTGTTACGACCATTAATTTCAGCAAATTTTACCAATATACAATACTTTCAACGTGAAGTTCTGCGTTTTTTATGTGCTTCTCCACTGCTACCAGTTGTTACATGCACTACAACTCTACAAGTAGTACAAATGTACAAAATTTATTTCTCTTTGGCATTGACTCATTGTACGTAATAGTGAATTTGCAATGGTTAGCTTAACGCCTTTAACCAGCTGTTAGGCTGCGTGTTGTAGGTCTTAATTAAGTAGTTTTTTTTTTTTTTTTTTTTTTTTTGACGAAAAAGTAGTTAGCTAAATATATATATACTTCCTCCGTTAACGGTTATTTGCAACATTTACTAAAATTAGGCGCTTCTTATCATTTGCAACAAACTTTTTTATTTCCTTTTTTAGTAACTTTTTGCCAACAAAATGCCCATATTACCCTTACTTAAACAACTTAGACATCTAATTAGATCACTAACCTAGTTTAACTTTTTACCTAATAAATCTGATTATTGTAATCATTTTCACCAAAAATCATTCATCTTCCACTTTCTCTCTCTGGTTTTCCCCAATTTTCTTCCTCCTTCAATTTTCTCTCTCCTCTACATTTTCTTCTTCTTCTTCACCACATCTTTCAATGGCAATGGAAAATCGATTGAACATGTCCCTCGACGATCTCATCAAGATAAACAAATTTTCTGGTTCGTGGGGGTGTTAGGGGTTTCAGATCTAGTTTTAGGGGTGGCGTGAGTTTCGTGGGGGTGGCGTGGCTAGTTTCGTGGTGGTGGTTGGGTTCGTCTGGTTCGTGGGTTTGGTTTCGTGGGGTGGCGTGGGTCTGGTTCGTGGTGGTGGTTGGGTGGGTCTGGTTTCGTGGGGGTGGCGTCTGGTTCGTGGTTTGGTTTCGTGGGGGTGGGTCTGGTTCGTGGGTTTGGTTTCGTGGGGGTGGGTCTGGTTCGTGGGTTTGGTTTCGTGGGGGTGGGTCTGGTTCGTGGGTTTGGTTTCGTGGGGTGGCGTGGGTCTGGTTCGTGGTGGTGGCTGCGTGGCTGGGTTCGTGGTGGTGGCTGCGTGGCTGGGTTCGTGGTGGAGTTTGCGTGGCTGGGTTCGTGGTGGGGTGGTTGTAGGAGTTCAGATCTGATTCGTGGTGGTTTATGGTGGGTTCGGTGGTGGCGGTTTACGGTGGGTTTGGTGGTGGTGGTTTATGATGGGTTCGGTGGTGGTGGTGGTTTACGGTGGGCTCGGTGGTGGTGGTGGTGGTTTACAGTGGGCCCGGTGGTGGTGGTAATTCTGGGTTTTAGTGGTTCTGATAAATTTTTGTTTTTTTTTAATTGAATTAGTGTGGATTAGTGTTTAAGTACATGCCCTTATTTTTTAATAATCATGCTTAAAAACTTTTGCCTTGGCCTCTGTGAACGGTACGAATGTTGCAAATAACCGTTAACGGAGGAAGTATATGACCAAGTTATAATGAGAACCAATCCTATAATAGGAACTAGGAACTCATGAGGACCGTCAGATCTAACAAGAGACACGCCTTAATGAACGGCCAAGATAAATACTGAAGCGCGATCGTGAATTTTCTCTCTCCTTCACCACTTTCTCCCTCCTCAAGCTTTCTCTCTCCTCAAATGCTCTCTCGATCTCCTCTGCAAACTGGATCATTCATCGCCATTAATCTCTCTCCTCAAGCACTATTTCTCTGCTTCACGAACTGGAAAACCTCCATTAATTGCAGAATCGATGTTTAAACAGGTATGTCGTTTGAATTTTTCTTGATTTATTTATTTATTTATTTTTTAATGAATTTAGTGTCCGAATTTTGCGAACTCCACTGATTTTGTAGAACGATTTTAGGTAAAATTAAGAAGTTATTCAACAACTCGATGGGAATTAAATTTTGGGAGTATTTATTTTAATTAACTTGATTTTTATTATATATTGGATCTCAAATTTGTGCTAATTGGTGAGAACAAATTGTTGAGCGAATTTTTGCACGATTTTTTGGCTTCAAATATATGTGTGTTTCTTTTAATTATAATTTTAGTTTTATTTTTATTTTTTATTTTATTTATTTTTATTTTTACAGAATTTTAAAGTATATGATAATGTGCGATAATAATTTTCTATAGTATAGGTTTTGTGTGTGTTGATGATTATTCAAAATTGCTTGCTTTAATTTATTGTAATGTTTATAAAAGTATATAGAAAACTAGTAAAAGTAAATCAATTTGGCTTAGAGAATTAAATTTTCATACAATATGAACATGCTGAAATTGTTAAATTCTTGGCAATGTCTTATATACTGAATCTGGAATATTGACTTATTGTTAGTATTACGATGAATGAAAGCAAGTAAATCCCACAGAGCTAGGTTGGAGGAAGTCCCAAGGTTATAATTTAATTTATATCAATTACTATTAGTTTAAGTCTTATAATATAGCAGAATTTGCAAACGTAGATACAAAATACTTAAAAGTAAATCGAAATATTCCAAAAGTAATTTGCCTGGGCTGATCTTACCGCAACTCTATTGTTCATCAGGCAGAAGACTTCAAACTCTATGCATCTGTTGTCTCATGGGGAGCTAGGTCTGTTCAGGTGAGTATAGGGGAGAGATTGGTTTTATCTCGTGAGAAATGGGTGCACCCGGCTGATGGGCGGGTAAGAGTGAACACAGATGCTGCAGCTATGGAGGGGAATGGCGTGGGGCTGGGGGTCTGCATTCGGGATTTGGAGGGGAAACTGCTTGCTCTGGCAGATCTGCTGTTAAATCTATGAAGCTCGCTGAGGCTCTGGCAGCAAGGATGGGAGTGAGGCTTGCTAAGAGGCTTGGATTTAGACACATTGAGTTAAAATGTGATGCTCTTAAAATTGTCAAGCTATATGGTTGGAGACCCCTCGCAGAACCCTAACAGAAATAGTGATTGAGGATATTAAATATATGTGATTTGAAGAACCCTGGCAGATGCTGCAAATTCCCTTGTGAGTCTCTTCCTTCTTGCTTTATCATTTTCATTATTCTTATTAATATCGATCATTATTCTCAAGTTTACATGTTGTAGTGTTTCCAAAATGAAGAACTTGGTTTGTCCAATATTTGACAAACTTTTCCCTCTAAGGTATCCACTGCTGCATCACATAGTTTACCATTGCCGGGCACCATTGGTACGCATCCTTGAAGTTATCCAAGGCTTGATCGTACTCTGCCTCTGTGGTAGCTTGCGGGATCTTCCGCCACTTACCATTTACCAATCTCTCTGCTGAATCTAAATTTTTGTCGAAAAAGTTGTAGGCTTTGACTTTCACACAGTTGTTGATGTGCCATGTGCACAGTAAATGCTTCGACTTTGGAAACAGCTCCGCTATAGGGGCAAAGAGACCTCCCTCACAATCACTGATGATGGCTGAACATTAGGGTCGATGTAGTTTTCTCAACTTCTCCAACACCCAATAATAACTCGCAGCCGTCTCATCCTTGATGACTGCATAACCAATCAGAAAGTTCTGGTTCGTTGGAGCCATCTCAACTAGTGGGAACTTGTACTTGTTTGTCTTGTATGTTAAATCGATCAAAATCACAGATGGCCAAGACTTGATCATATCAGCACAATCAGGAAGCACAAGGAATTAATGAGTCACCTCCGATGTCTCTTCATCAGAATTAAACCAGAATAGGTAACCACGTGCTTGTGCTTGGTATAGAAGCTGCTGAATAGGGTTCCTTCCCTCTGACTGTTCAAACCTCAGTTTCTGTCTGATGTTGTAGATGTGTCTTCGATTCGGCTGGTCTTCAGGAAATTTCTGTAACACAGTTGCTAATATTTTAGCGGCTTCACTTGAGCATCACTCATTTCTTTGACAACTAGTTTTGCAGCAGGACTTAGGCCGCTTAACTGTCGATGACCCACTTCATATACTATCATTTCATGGTTGTGATACCCCCATTTAGAGTAACCCTTCACTTCCCAACCGTTACGACTTTGGTGTTGCCAAACCTTTACTCTGAACTCACACCCACAACCTTTCCGCTTTGTATCAAACCGAATCGCTGTACTGAAATTTCGTTCCTCCCTTTGGCGATAACGATCGCATCTCAAAATGCGATCCATTCTACCATCGCGCTGAGATTTATGAGATGCTACTACTAAACAAAAACCAGATTTAATTGCAACCTGTTTTGCCCAATCAATCGCTTGTTGAGCATCTTCGAAGGGACCATCATGTACAATAATCTCACTATAATCAACATCGTCTCCACCAAAATCCTACAACAATGACATAAATATAATTATATAAAGATTAAATTAATACATTTGACACAAAATTAACACGTAATTAATTTCTAAATTTTTCATTTGTAAATTTCATTTCTATATTTAACGCATAATATATTTAATTTCTAAATTAACACATAATTAACACAAAATTAACACGTACTTATATATAAAAGTATTCATACACATATAAAATTTAAACATAATTTTGTTTTTTTTTTTAAGTTATTAACACATATTAATTTCAAATTAAAACATAATTTTGTTATTTTTTTGAAATTATTAACCATATTTAAAACATAATTTCAAATTAAAACATAATTTTCTTTTTTTTGAAATTATTAACACATATTTAAAACATAATTTTGATTTTTTTTTGAAATTATTAACACATATATAATTTCAAATTTATCAATGTTAAAAAACACAAAAAAAAAAACAAAAAAAAAACCTTTTAATAAAATTAAAAAAACAAAAAAAAAAGACAAAATGGTGACCGGCGCATGGCCGGGACGCCGCCACCATGGCGGTGGCGCTTGGCCAGGACGCCTCCACCATGGCTGTCGCGTTCCAGCCAGACGCCTCTACCACGGTGGCGGCGTCTCGGCCAGACCCGCGGCGGTCAGGCCATGCGCCAGCCACCATTTCGTCTTTTTTTACCGCAAAGTACCTCATTTTCCGGCGACGATGACGACTATCCGGTGTATCTCGGCGATCTAGTGTTGCTCCACATTTTTGGTGAGAGAGAATTTTGTTTTGGGTAAAATTAAAAAAAGGGCAAAAGTGTCAAAATAAAAAAAATTGTGGGCTTTATGTAGAGAATTGTGGGCGATTTTTAACAACTTCTTTCTCTTTCATCTTTCTTCCTCTCTCATCTCACATTCTCACACCTCTCTCCTTCTCTTTCTTCTCTCTCCCCCTACCTTTCTCTTTCTCTTTCTCCTCCCTCTCTGTTATGCTCTTTTCTCTTTCTCATCTCACGCCCGCTTCTCTCTCCTCCCTCTGTGTTTTGCTCTTTCTCATGGTGTTCGTGGGTTTTTTCGATGGTGTTCGTGGGCTATTCGTGGAAAATCCTGCAACATTGCGGTCTTATTGGTCAAATTCGACCATAAAAACTACAGATTTGGTGTTTTACGGTCGAATTTGACCATTGAAACCTTAAGTAGATGAGAATCAGCCATAAAAATCGAAGGTAGGTTCATATTGTGGTTGATTTCGTGTTGATTTGATTTTGGTTATTTATCTTGATTTTCGTTTTTGGGTTGATTTCATGTTTTTTTAGTTGAATTTCGTGCTGTTTTTCGGGTTGATTTGTGTTTTTTGTTTAATTTATGAGATGTTTGTAGTTATTTTTATATTTTGTGTAACTTTAAGATCATTGTAGTTAATTGTTTGATTTTCGTTAGTTAATTTTTGTTGATTTTCGTTGGTTAATTTTTGTTGATTTCCGTGGGTTAATTTTTTTTTGTGGGTTTATTATGGTGGTGATGGGTGGTGTGGTGTCGGTGGATGTTTTGGCTAGTTAGGTGGTTTGCGGTGGTGGTATTAGGTGTGAGGATGTATAGGGTAGGGGGGCAGGGACTGGGTATGGGGCTAGGGGTTTTAGTTTAATTTTTATTTTAATATGTACCGATGGCTAAAAACCATAAGTTATATGAAAATACCGATGGCTTTTCGCCATCGGTAAAAAAAACTGATGTTGGTTTAAGCTATCATTTTTTAAAAAATTACCGATGGAGTTTGGGTATTGGTTAAACCATTGGTATCATTTTAACCGATGGCTTTTTCATTGGCAATTTCTGATATTTTGACTATCAATATTTGGCTTTATTCTAGTAGTGTAATTTTAAATATAGTTGATAATATTGTCTTGAAATACAATTTTATACCTTAGTTACAGTACAATTTCACTCCCAAGTCCCAACCAGGACTCCAAGTCTCCAATTATATAAAAATTATCAAGATTATGTTCTCAAAATCCAATTAAAAAACAATAATGGAATATTTTATCCTCTTGGATCGTGAATCATTTTTCCTTGCTTAGGTCATGAAATTCTTATTCTATTCGGAATCATTTAACCTTGACATTAAATTTTTTATTTATTTATTTATTTTTTTTTTTTATATTTGACAATCTACTTCACTCTTGCATGTAGGAGATTGTCAAATATTTTTATTTTATCAATAGATTTTCTCTTTTCCTCTTTCTAATTTAATAATCCGACTTTTTGTACACTAAATTTTGGTGGAGAGAATAATGCGACTTCAAAGAAGATGATGTGGGTATAAATTAGAGGTGAGGTTTAGGGGTTTAACAATAGAGAAATGGGAAAAAAGAAACATGATTTCTCTTATACGACACCCATTCAAGTTTAAAATAAAATTGATCGGAAAATTAAGAGCTAAGAAAACTTTTTTATAATATAAATAAAAATTAGGAATTTAAATAGATTACAATCAAAGTTTGAAATATACCAACATTTTATTACATGATTAATACAGTATTAAAGAAGTAACTATCAAACTAACATGCAAACTATATTCTAACATTTAAGTAAAATTTTTGTATTTTAAAGTAGGAGTAAAATTTATGCTTTTCAGTTTTTTAAATACCTTAATAAATATGAGCCATAATAAGATAATCAAAGATTAAAGGTTTATTTATTTTGTATGGTTATTCAGTTATTGTATGAATATTTTTTAGTTTTAGTTTTTATTATTAATTCTCCATCATATTATTTAAAAAAAAAAAAAAAAAAAAAACAATGCAAGAATCGAGGTGATAAGCTTTTGAAAATGAGAAAAATAACAATGTTAATTTAATGGCAAAGCTATAATGCTCTTGTATCATAACGGTCGTTAAAAAATGGAGATACTGATATATAAAATAAAAATTATCTTTATACTTCTTTTATTTGAATAATAATGTCAATAATCTTTCCAAATACTATCACTTTTTATGATTTGATTAGCCCTCTAAAAAAATTAAATATAGTAATAAAAATAGAATCTTAATTTAAACATGGCATGACTTAGTTTAGATAGAAAGAAACTAATTCTTCCATTTATATTATAAAATGAGACTTAGGCCTTGTTTGGTAATTGCTTAATTGGCTATTGGTTGTTGATTATTTAACTTGGTTGGTTTGATTGGCCATTTGTATTGATCAGTGGCTTGGTTGTATATGAGTTGTTACGTTGTTGATTGCTTGTTATTATGCAAAATGACCTTGATGGACATTATTATGTGTACTTATTCATCTATCATGAGCACAAGTAATCTATAATATTATTATTACTCTTAGGCATAACATACTAACGCCATTTGTCACCCTCCATTCAATATGATTTGGTGCCACGTTGCCCACATGTGCGCTATATGTCACCATATGTGTCATAATTGTGGTAATATTTAGTCTCTTCGAAAAACTATTTATTAGCGTGACTTTAATTTTCTATAATAATGTTTAATTTACTTGAAAACTCTTCATATGTATAACCTCCCTGCCTATTAAAAAATTTATACATATTATATATATAAATGAAAGATAATATAGATAATTATATTTTTCATTCACTTATTAATATTATTCAATATTAACTCTACTTAATTAATTCTGAACAAACTTAAGTATTCATGATGAACCGGGGCCAATAACTAGTTAAATATAAAATAATAATTGGCAATGCATTATTTTCTATTTATTATCTATATATTAGGTTTATTCTAGAATCAAATTAAACTTATAAATAACTATTTGTCAACCATTCACTGTTGTAATTTTATAATGATTAATTGGGAGTATTAAGCAATTACTGTATAATTATTAATAAATAATTATCATTTATTAATGAATATTAATTACTTACTTAATAAGAAATTAATTAGTATATATTACTACTAATTTTTACCTCTTTCATTCCATCTACTCGTAAGAAACAAAAAAGGATTGAAGGCAAAGAAATAAAAGGAACGATTTGCTAAGTTAATGTTAAAAAATAAAGAAAATACTAAAATAGTGTTCACTTGAAAATATTTCTTAAAGTAGTGTCCATGTAGGTTTGTAAATTACGAAGTTATGAGTTAAAATATAATGGCTAGAAACATCATTGAAAATATATTTTTTCTAATAAAGTCCTAATAAATGTGTATACTGTTTAGGGGGTTTTTCCCGCCACGTGGATCAATCAGCATTTGCCACGTGTCAGCCATGTGGGCCAATCAGGGACTGCCACGTGTCATACTCCAGGAGGTCCAGCTTGGACCAATCGCGCCACGCCATGTGGCTCACTATCTGCCAACCTGGAAAACGGCCAACATGGCCCGAATCCCGAGGCAAGCCCAATCAGTCCTAGGTTTACCATTTAACCTAGTATTGGGCACGTACTTCGAGGCTATAAATTCAGTAATTAGCCTTCATTAAACATGATTCAGAATTAATTAATCATCTCACGAAGAGAAGCCTCAAACCTTGTGCATACTACTTGCTAGACCAGACTTAGCATTAATTGCACACCTTGATCACTCCTCCCATTAGAGGAACCAGATCACTTTTACTTTCCGCACCTTTTGCTACTTAAACACGTTCTAACTTGATCGTCGGAGGCGGAGCTCTCACCACCCGGAGTCTCCGTTGTTTTGCAGGTATAGGCGCAAGGATCCCAGTCCCGCAATTGTAACTCTCCCGCAGGACATCAAAAAACCCCGAAACATTTTGGCGCCGTTTGTGGGGAGAGTATTTTCGAGATGGAATCACAGTCTATACCGATTCTAAGTGAGAAGCGTCCCATGGACGACCCCCTGGTTCAGACGGACCAGGATACTGACAATGAAATTGAAGTCGAGACTCATACGGTCTCTGACGGGACCTTAAGAGCTCGACGCACCCGTCCCACCGAAAGGGGGAACGGGAGGACTGTCTGGCTAGATCTAGTAAACCAGCCGGCCAGTCGTTTGATCATCAACAGGCGGCCGAGGGATCAGCCCCCATCACTAGAAACGAACTCATGACCTTCATGAATAGTTTCAAGGGGGAGATCCAGGAGCTTATCAACAAAAGGGCGACCGTTCCACCAAAGGAACAGTCGACCAGAAGACCCTTCCAATCTGGGAGGAAGAAGGTTGTAAAGGATCGGGAGGCGACTCCTTACCCTAAGCCTAGGGAGAGGGAAGCGCCAATGATCGACCTAACTAGGTACCGCTTTCCCTTACCAGGGAAGAGAAAGCCCATCCGTCATATTCAGCCGGATGGGTCAAAGAGAACATACTCTGATGCTCGAATGTTGCTCGAGCAGAAGAAGAATGACCAACTGTCAGAGTCGGCCTCTTCGTCTGATTTTCAAGACAGTCTACATAATACCTCCCTAAGGTATTCGAAATCAAATTATGAGAGCCAGACGCCCGGAGCCTCCTCTCGTTCTGGTTCCCAGAAACATCATGCGGCCCGTATGTGCCTCCTCAACCATACATTCCGCAGTCCCAATATTTCATGCAGCCTACTCTTTTTGGAGGGCAGGCGGCAAGGAATGTCCAGCCTTTGGACTGGCAACTTAGGTTGCTTAAACTTGGAGAACAGCCCTCCGCCTTCTCTAAGGAGATAATAGAGGCCGCCCAACCGACCAAAGTAAAAAATGTGTTAGTAGGGGCATATGATGGCACTACCAACCTTGAAGATCATTTGATGGCGTAGACCAACCTTATGTACCTCCAAGGGTTGGATGATGCCACATGGTGCAAGTGTTTCCCGGCCACATCGAAAGGCGTCGCCAACAATGGTTCGGCAACTTGCCTACAAAATGAAATATTAAATCAAGTCTACCTCAGAAAGAAGAGCCAGGATTGACTCCAGGTCAAGGGTGCCGACTCCCTTGACAGATTCCCTCTCCTTGAGGGGAATGGCCTTGAGCATGGACTTGGCCATTTGAACCAAGTTCAGCTCCTGGGGGGCGCCTGCAATAACAGAGACAATCAAAATGGCGTATGAATGAGGGGCAACAGGCTGCCTAATTTGAGAAGACTTGAAGTTGAAAGTAAACAAGTTCAATACCTCTTGGAGGCCGAGTATCCCTAGGGACAGTTGTTTGTTTTGACCCACCTTGAGGAGTCTGAGCCTGCTTTTCAGCCGGCTGCTTCCTAGAAGAGCCAGGCGTACTTCCTGCCGTTTGCTTATGGGTTTTCGGGTCCGACTTCTCGGAGGGAGAAGGTCTGGGCGACTCACCCTGCAACAAACAACCAAGTAAAAAAAAAACATCTATGGATATCAGAAGCTCACCTTGGACACCTCCTTTGAAGGCGAGTCAGAGACAGGCCGCTTCTGGCCAAGAATGGCGACGCGCAGAAGGGCGGCTGCTTTCTTGAAGGCGGTAATCTTCTCCATGGCTTTATCTACAAGCAGAGCATCACAGAGTTAGAAAAATATTCAGGCAAATCAAGGAATGCACAAACACGAACAGTAGTGGGCCGACTACCTCTAGCCGTTCGTTCACTAAGGCCACATGCGGCCAAAAAGTATTCATCATACATCCATTTGAACTTTGGTAGACAGTTGTGAGGAATAAGCTCTCGGACCCCTGTAGTAGGGTTGGCCTGGATGTCCACCTTGAAGAGTCCTCGGTCTAGGATCTCCTTTTTCGCTTCACGAGGAACAGGCGGCAGGTCAGAGTCGCCTGCTAAGTAAGGTGGATCCCGGTTCCACCTATTGTATTTTTTGTTCAAAGCCTTGTCAGGGCCGGAGACAATGAAGAAGGTGTTCCTTCAATCCTTCCATTTGTTCTCTTCACCCCTGGTCATTAAATAGCCCTTGTAGCTAAAAATCTGGTACCATCCGGTATCGCTTGTTTTAGGGGTCCGGCTAAGGTAATTCATGTGGGCGAACGCTTCAAAACTTGGTTCCACCCCATACATTTCGCAGCTGGCCACATACCCCAAAATGTTAAACCAGGAGTTTAGGGCAAGCTGCCAGAGCCCAATCTAGTATCCGTCCAAGATCCGTTCCACGGCCGGATGCAGGGGAAATCTAAGTCCAACCTTAATGGCCGCTTCGTAGCAGCCGAAACACTCGTCCCGGTAGCTAGACTTTTCAGGCCAGACTACCGTGTCCTCAGGTCCGGGACAGAGAGCATGTAGCCATAACCCATTACATGGTCGGCCTTGAATGTTCCAAGTCTCTCTGCCATGGTTTTTCGCCTGCCCTTTGGGACGTGGCAATAGTAGGGGGTGTTCAACTCCCTATGAGAAGCAGACGGCTCTGCCCAGCCGTCCCCCTTTTCGATAGCATGAGATGCTCTCGCATCGTGAAGACGAGAATGCCTCTCTTCTGAGTCTGGAGAATGCCGGCTGGATGAACTAGACTCAGAGCCGCTTGAACTCCTAGAAGAGGACGACTCCTCTTTCTCGGAAAGGTCCAGCTCTTGTCCTGACATGTCAACAAGAACAGGAGTGGCCGCCTGAACCTCCTCTGATTCTCCCAAAATTGAATCACTTGGAGTGTTAGGGGTACCAGGAGGCTGGTCCGAAAGCTCGCTCATCTGAACATAGTACGAGGAGCCGTCTGAATTTGAGTATCTGGCCGTCCTCTTTGTTCTGGCCATAGTGTCCTGCACAGACACGGAGACAGTCGGACTTGGAGCACAGGGCAAAGTTTTGTCCAGAAAGGGGCAGGCGGCACTCTTAGTCCTAGATTCAGCCGTCCCCGGTGACCGACTGATCACTAACCTATCCTAGGTCGTGCCGGGTGCTTTTGGGATACCATATTTTCAAAAGAAAAATGCAAAGAAATGAAAAGTGCAAGAGCAAAACAGACGGTTACCTGAAGTGTGTTTACTAAGAAAAGGAGATGGAAGTCTTAAACAGTCGGTCACCACGAACAGTCGGCAAGCGTAAACAGTCGGTTGATTATCAGTCGTCCAGAAATCTCAGAGCACAAGTTCAGGGTTCCGAGTTCTCTTGCAAAAGTTCACAAATGTGAACAAGGACTTTGGTCAAATGCCCTTATATAGGGTAATATGAGAATGCGAAGGGTCATATCCAAAATTCAAAAAAGAAGAAGAAGGAAATAGGCGGGAAAAACAGACGGCTTACCGCAGGCCGACACCCGTCACAAGCCGTCGTCCAGCTATGGGCCGACACCTGTCACAGGCATCACGTGACGAGTCACGTGAACCTTGTGAGGGGCAAATGTTTAGGAGGTTTTCCCGCCACGTGGATCAATCAGCATTTGCCACGTGTCAGCCAGGTGGGTCAATCAGGGACTGCCACGTGTCATACTCCAGGAGGTCCAGCATGGACCAATCGCGCCACGCCACGTGGCTCACTATCTGCCAACCTGGAAAACGGCCAACAGGGCCCGAATCACGAGGCAAGCCCAATCAGTCCTAGGTTTACCATTTAACCTAGTATTGGGCACGTACTTCGAGGCTATAAATACAGTAATTAGCCTTCATTAAACATGATTTAGAATTAATTAATCATCTCACCAAGAGAAGCCCCAAACCTCGTGCATACTACTTGCTAGACCAGACTTAGCATTAATTGCACACCTTGATCACTCCTCTCATTAGAGGAACCAGATCACTTTTACTTTCCGCACCTTTTACTACTTAAACACGTTCTAACTTGATCGTCAGAGGCGGAGCTCCCACCACCCGGAGTCTCCGTTGTTTTGCAGGTACAAGCGCAAGGATCCCAGTCCCGGAATTGTAACTCTCCCGCAGGACATAAAAAAACCCCGAAACATATACCATCAAATTCTTTATCTTTATTGCTAACGATATCTTGCATTGATCTATGTAGTTGAGTCTTAATCATTAATGCTTTTGTATTTTAACAATAAAAATGGATACAATAAACACTAACCAGAGTATGGATTATGAATATTTCTAGCATTTTTGGCATGGATATAATTTGTCAAAAGACTTATATGTAACATGATATATAATGTATTATTTAGTCGAACTTAAATCATCAAAGGGAACTTATCAATCACCATATAGTGTTCTACGGTGTAATATCAATCGGGATATGGTATTACATATACTAAGTCAAAAACTCAATCTCTAAACACGACTAATTTTGTAGCACCATTTTTAATGGAGATGATGAACAATCTTCATGTATGGATGAATTTTTTAAGTTAGACTTTTAAAATGATGTGATAATAATTATATGTTTAGGTTTTCTAGATCTATATGGACACTACTTTGAGAAATATTTTCAAGTGAACACTATCTTAGTAATTACTTTATATTTGAGCATCAATTTGGCAAATTGTTCAAATAAAAGAACAATAACAATAAAAAGATATAAAAATAAAAAATAAAAACGAAATCGAAATGATAAAAACCATAAACAGAAAGCTAGAACACTTTTTTATTGTCAGTTTTCTTTGTAATAATGATTTCAATACGTAAGACTAATTTTTTATCCCTCCGTTTCATAATGATGTTCCTGTTTGAAATCTTTGACTTTTAAAAAATAAGAGAGAATCTTCTAAATTTCTCTCAATTTATAAGAACAAATATAGTCATGTACTGTGGGGTCTAGTTTGATTCGTATTGGTGAGTATATTATTAATATCTAACTTTTATAATTTTTTTATAAGCTAGTGTGAGATTAGAAATATTTGCGGTCAAAGATGGGTAAAAACTTATATCGATATACGTAAATATGCATCATTTTGAAAAGAAAGGAGTATTTATTATAGAGCATATATCATAATTTATATGACTTTCAAAAACAAAAAACCAAAACGCTAAAAACTACGGTAATATCGAACGAGCCCGGAGTACTTGATATATCAAGCTAAGATGTTACGATGATTAACTTGATTAGCAGCAGCATCATTCTTTGTAATAGCACACCGTTGTGTCTTCCTGATTGTCCCGACGGTGGAGGGTACCTATGATGATTATAATGATTTTTGGGTTTTGGAATTACATTTGAATGTTTTATAGGGTATTTGAATCTCTATTTACCAATATATATATATACAGTGGCGGACCCAGGAATTTCCGACTGGTGAGTCACAATCGATAATCAAATATGTAAAATAAAATTTCACAATGACATGTAAGGAGACATTTACTTCCTAAACTTGAAAATAAACAACACGATTGGAGACCAAATTAACTACAACGGATGTAGCCTAAATACATATCAGTCCGCAACATGTTTTACAGGATGATCAATAATTTTGAAGCAATGCCTCAAGGCGTAAAAGCAATCCTTTTTTGGCACTTCAATATGATTCAAGCATATGATCAGGAATAAACACGAATAACAATTGATTCACAATACAAGTATACAATATTCCCAGCATGAAATAGACTCAAGAATTACAGAAATTGCCCAAATTAAAACCAAAATTACAGAGACTCACCCATATCCAGGCAAATTAACAATATACCAACTCTTGTTGATTAGAAAATGATTGATAAGCTGAGTCTTCCCTGTATATAAATTCAACAACCTAATCAAACACAAAGTTAACAAAACAAATGAAATCACAAGTATGAATCATATGCAAATAACCCCAACAGCGAATTATCCCTATTCATAATTGGTTGGACGGTTCATATTCAACTAAATCAAGCAATATTCCCCAGAAAAATTATTTACAAAGATCATCCAAATCAGTTATTGCGACACATACATGATAAATGCAGAATGAATGATAATAAATTCAATAATTAATATCAATTAAACAGAAAATCAGAAATAATAATCAATATCAATTAAACAAAAATTATAGGGCTCAACTACTCAACTCAAATAGTCAAATATCCGGTCACAACTTCAGTTTCTAGAGGAAAAATTCCCAAATCGGCTAATTAAAACCATTCTTCAGTTTCTAATCGGCTAATCATATTAAAATAAATCGTTTGGGACTTAAAAATTATAATGAAGACAATTAGACAAAACTATAACTAAACACAGTCAAAAGACTCAAAACCAATCTTCAATTTCTACTTTTTTAGACGAAATTGTTTAGTTTAAGCAAACAAAATGATTATACAGATAGCAAGTACTTTATTTGAGCACAAATTCCACATAAATTAAGCTAATTAAACTTCAAAACAATCCTTATTCACACAAAAATCAGCTAATCCTGACTACCCATTAGTAGATAACAAAACCCCTTCAACTTTCCGAGCAAAAACTGGCACAAAACACAAATTTAAACAAAAATGACATAATTAAATCAAATACAGAAAACCTACATCAAAAATCCCCAAATCGTAAATTAAATTAGGCAATTAGCAAATGAAAAACACACATGAAGCCAAACACATTCAAAATTCTAGCTACTTTGCATATCTATAAGCACAAATCGAACCTCACCAGTCACCATCGCTGCTCTCCACCACCACCAACAGTTACAAATCGAAACCCTAGAAATCGAAAAAAAATCAAAGATTTGAACTAGTAATTATGCAAAGAAACCTTAAATTTGAAATTTAAAGGGGAAAGTTTAAAGAAGCTCATACCATGAACACCAAAAAAAATCCTAGAAATCAAACCACACAGTCGTTATCTCTCACGACCACCATGAGTCATTAGTGAATGAGGAGGGAGAATGAAAGGGGAATGCGAAATGTGGTTGCAGCTGCGGCGAGGAGAAGGTGAAAGGGGAACAGGCTGAAGTTAGAATTTTAGTGAATGAGGAGGGAGAATGAAAGGGGAACGCGAAATGTGGTTGCAAACTTGCAGCTGCGGCGAGGAGAAGGTGAAAGGGGAATAGGCTGAAGTTAGAATTTTTATTTTTTATTTTTATTTTTTTTTTTAAAAAAAAAAAGAAAACTTAGAATTTTTTTTGGGCCCTGGTGAGTCACTTGACCCACCAGGCACAAGCCCAGGTCCGCCACTATATATATATATATCTTGCTCCACTCCCAAAGCTAGGTAAAGAAAAAATAATTAGCATGAATAGAAGTATCACAACCTTGTTATTTGAATAGTTAATCATGGTTTTACACTATTTCAAAAAAAATAAAGATTAAAACTGAAAATTATGTTAATTTGAACATCTAAGTTAATGTCATTATTCACTCTCATCTTCGTATAGTTCTCATTTGGACTATGCAAGTTGCCAGTGCAACAGTTTGACAATAAATATTGTTAGTTATTAGTAAAAAATATACAATTGAATATTAATAATTTATTTATCGAAACGAATAAAATAAGACCCAACACTATTACGTTATGTTTTATATAATAAGAGTAATTTAGAAGATTCTCTCACATTATGAATAATGTCAAAATTTAAATGAAAACTATAAAAAGGGACGAAGGGAGTACATATTTAATTCAACAAAAGCTAGAACTTACATATGAGCAATTGTAAACTACAAGCAAAAGTTAAAATATGTACACAAGCACATATATTGTCATTAGTTCCTGAGTAAAAACGATTTAAATTTCTACCATAAACCAATTATCTTCGCCGAAAATATTTTTTCAAAGGTTGTTATATACACCCGGATGTACGGTGCATCCAATTTATTTATTTTTTGCTCATTTTGATGATTAAAATATGCTTATTGCCCATTTAATCATCAAATGAGAAACAAAATAACTTTGGATTGAATCTTGCACATGGGCGTATTTAAATATTTTCAGTGTTTTTCACCCAACTTAAGTCGCTACATTTAGTTTCCGCTCCTTACTTGCTCATTTCCAAATTCCAATTGTTCCCACCTTTACTCCATCTAAGCAACAAAAAAGGATAGAAGGTAAGAAAATAAAAGAACAATAACTATAAATTTAAAAGAAAAATAATAATAAAAATAAAAATAAAATAAAAAACTGTAATCTTGATTCCAATACGTAGACTAAATTTTTATTCATTGTATGTCATATATGATATATAATATGACTTTTAAAAACAAAAAACTGAAACTACAATATTACTGAACGAGTCTGGAGTAATTGACTTATTATCAAGCTAAGATGTTACGATGATTAACTTGATTAGCATCATCATTCTTCGTAAAAACACCATCGTTGTGTCTTCTTGATGGTCCTGAAGGTGGAGGCAATCTGCGATGAATATAATAATTTTTGGGTTTTGGAATTTCATTTGAATGTTCTATAGGGCATTTGAATCTTGCTCCACTCCCAAAGCTAGTTAAAGAAAAAATAATTAGCATGAATAGAAGTATCACAACCTTGTTATTTGGATAGTAAATCATGGTTGTACACTATTTCAAAAAAATAAAGATTAAAACTGAAAATTATATTAATTTGGACATCTAAATAAATGCCATTCCTCCCATCTTCTTATATATATATATATAGAACCATGTTAGGTCAAATCCTCCCTTTGTGCCTTTATTACATGTCCTCATTTTTAACGGAATTAAGGAAAGTGGATAAAATTAATGTAAAATTATGTGGGAAGTACATTATTGAGATTAATAATTTAAAAGGTAACATTAATCATTTTGGACAGTAATGAAAATGCATTTAATGCACATTATTGGTTTGTGCAATTTAATGCATTTAGTTACACGTGTGCATCAACTTTGAAGGGTACTTAGGGAATTTTGGTTTGAGAAAATTGTAAAAAGTGGGGGTATGAAAGTAATTTTTCATGAAATATAGAAATAGGCCTAATATTTTAGGTCACTAAATAAGATTCAGGCTCGTAATAAATGGACGGGGGAGTATTGTACTTTTTTCGTTCCAAATTAGATGACACAGCTTGACTTTGTGCAATGTTCACATAACTTGCTTTGACTTTGTTTTGTGATTTTATGTTTAAGAAAATTATAGTCATGTGGGGTCTTATTAGAATCGTTTCAACATCTATTATTTTTTAATATAATTTTTGCTAATATATAATCAAAGATATTTTCATTAGAAATTATGCATTAACAAATGCACCTAAATAAAATGTGTCATCTAATATGAAACAGAGGAAATAATAAATTTAAAAGGTAATTAGCTAGCGGAATCTATATGTTTCACAACAAATTATTGACATAATGAAGGAATTGAAAACTCTTTCAATAACCAGTGGAGGGTGTATCGATAGGTCGGGTCGGCAATGGGCATGTGCAAAGAGACCCATAGCATAGGGCCATGAAATGAAGAGGGCCTCCAATTGAAAAAGCATATTAATCTATATATCTATATACTAAAGCAGAGGATATTATATGCAAAAGCTCCACATATCACTCCACTATAAAAAAAACTTCCCGCCCATTTCCCCAATTCTATATAAAGAATTGTCAAATATATACTCCCTCTATTTTTAAATACATACTCCACTTTTCATTTCCGTCCGTTTTTAAATACTTGCACTATTTCGTTATTTGGAAAACTTTTACAATCACTACTAGAAATAGGCCGTTTTCCGACGGAATAGTTCCGACGGACTTAATTTCCGTCGGAAAATTTGAATTTTCCGACGGAATTTATGTCTGTCAGAAAAGCACGTCGGAAAAGATAAGTTGCGACGGAAAATCCCTCGAAAATATTCCGACGGATTTTTTTCCCTCGGAATTTACTACTTCCGATGGAATATTCCCTCGAAAAATTCCTTCCGACGGAATTTTCCGTCGGAGGCTGTAAATTCCGAAGGAAAATTAATCCGTCGGAATATATTAATTTCCTACGGATTTTAAATCCGTAGGAAAATTCCGACGGAGTTTATTTCCGTTAGAAATTTCCGACGAAATTTTGACTTACAAAAAAAAAAAAAAAACCTACAAAACCCGGAAACCCTACTTCATTTTTGTTTTCTCTCTCCTCTCTTCCGCCTCTTTTTTCTTTTTTCTCCTCTCCTCTTCTCTTCCTCCTTCATCTCTCTGCCTCTTTTCTTTTCTTTCTCTCTCTTGTCCTCTTCTCTATCTCGCCTCTCTTCTTCTGTTTCTCGTTCAAAGCACCGTCAAAGCACAACGAAAAAGCACCGTCTAAGCACAACCACAAAGCACCGTCGTCCACCGTCATTGTCGTTCTCGTTCACCGTCAAGCACCTCGTCTCGTTCTTCATTGTCGTTCATTAGGAAATTGTTAAGTAAGATTATAGATTTTAAATTTAAGTTTGTAGATCTGGATTATGCAATGTAATGTATAAACAATTCTGATTATAATTAATTTTTGATATAATTGTAATGTTATTTTTTTTTTTAATTTCAGAAGATAATTGTATATTTCTTTTTTTTTGTTTGATTTAAATTTTTTCGAGATTTGGTTGTTGTTTTGTTTGTTGTTTCGATTTTGGATGTTGTTGTTTCGGTGGTTGGTGGTTGTTTTGGTTTTTGGTTGTTGTTCGATCTGGGTTTTTTCAGTAGGTGGGTTAGGTGGTTGGTTAGGGTGGGTTGGTTAAGGTGGTTAGTCAGGGTGGGTTTTGGACTGGTCTGGGTTGGGTGGGGGGGGGGGGGGTTCGATTCGTGGGTGTGGTGGTGGGTGGTCTGGGTGGGTGTGTTGGGAAATTCCGTCGGAAAAGGTCGAATTTCCTACAAAGGGTTTTGCGACAGACTGATTTCGACAGAATTCCGTCGGAAGACCGTTTTCCGACGGAATTTCCGATGTTTCCGACGGATTTTTTTAGTCGGAATCAAGTTGTTTTCTTGTAGTGAATATTTAATTCATTTTCCTCAATTAGTGGACCCAACATAAATCATATTTTATTAATTTCATATTCTCTCTCTTCCAATTTTCTCAATTACTTTTACTTTTTACAATTTTTCATTCTTCCACCTACCCCACTACCTCCATATTTTATTACTTTCTCCAATTTCTACTAAAACTCCGCGCATGTAGAAATGCAACAAGTATTTAAAAACAGAGGGATTACTTTATATATTTGTTGAAATTTTTATTTTCTACAAAAAATCTTACGAATATTTTTTATCATATGTGACAAAAGTGAATTATATTTTTTATCTTAAATTATTGCTTGCAAAAACCTTATGAATATTTTTTATCCGATGTGAGAAAATTGCATAATATTTTTTATTTTAAATTATACAATAAATCTCAAAAATATTTTTGATCTTATTAACAAACTAGGTTATCCCCATGTGATGCATTAAACTTTCTTGTAATTTATGTTCAGTTGCATTATATTGTATATAATGATTAGAATTAGATATTAAAATAATTTACAGTTAGGAATACACTAGAACCACATTATTTAAAAATTCAATTAATAATTAAAATAGTCGAGAGAAAATGATTTAAGGATTGCATATAAACGAAATATGAAAAAACGGTGGCGTTAAACAATGATGGCATTAACCATGAGTTGAACGTATTCAACAAACAAATTATATTTGCATTATCCAAGTCCAAGGAATACGTATAAAGTGTAGATAAAAAAATAAAAAAATCATTGATGACATCACAAATTAAATTTAAAAATGACACGTAGGATAGTATAGGGGTAGATGATGTCAACAATATTTTGTTTTAGTATTAGATAATAGAATTGAATAATATTTTCATCTTAAATTATTGCCTAAATCATACGAATATTTTTGATCTTATGTGACACAATTGCATTTTTTATTTTATCTTAACTTATAGAATAATATATGACGAATTAATTTCTTATATATAAAATTATAGTTACTATAAATATATGTTAAAGGCGAATCAAGAATAACACGTGTCATATCCTAATTAAATATTTTGCCACTTTTTTTTCCACAAGTATTAATAAAATGATATTTGATTCACTATAATAAAGAGATATATACTTCCACAAGAAAACAACCATGTGTGTTGCTTCCCTTCTTGCCGCAAAACCAACATAGCCACGACGACGTTGGTGCTAGTGCTTGGAGGAGTCGAAATCAAATGGAGGTTGAGATAAATGGAGATTGAGAGCAGAGAGAAAGAGCCAAGTTGGGAAGATGTATAGAATGTTCAAGAACTAGGGTTTTCATTCATCAGATCTGATGAATTGATGAAGATCT
The DNA here is from genome assembly GCF_001683475.1 of Chenopodium quinoa. Taxonomy (NCBI): domain Eukaryota; kingdom Viridiplantae; phylum Streptophyta; class Magnoliopsida; order Caryophyllales; family Amaranthaceae; genus Chenopodium; species Chenopodium quinoa. Next base: position 11,097,351 of record NW_018743292.1, read on the forward strand.
ATGGATTTAATTGAGGGAAATAAATTTGGTAGGTGGGTAAATGGGTTAATTTTTTGTGTGAGTTGTTAGATTAGCATTCAGATTAAGTTGTTACTGTAATGTAATTAATTATCTAAGTGAATGTTTAATTTTCTTAAATAAGGGCAATATTGACATTTCAAGCAAAAAAAAACTTACCAAAAAGGAAAGATTTGGGAAGGTTGTAACTAGTACTAAGCATCCGAATATAGTAAAAGTTGCAACTAAAACTTAACGGAGGTAGTATAATATTCCTATAATATAATATTTTCATATTCAAGTCAATTAATTTGTCTAAAATATGCGTCGATCAAAGTGTAACACTTAAAATTAACAGAAAGAGTATTATATACTAAATTGTTGATATAAGATTTGAAATGTTGATACCAGATTTTAAAATTTTAATACTCCCTCCGTCCCATAGTACTTAGAACGTTAAGATGGATACGTAGTTTAAGAAAATTACAAGTTGGTCCACTTAAAACATTTGTTTGTTATATAAAAGATTCTCTATTGTATTTTTATATTGTAAGAAAAAAAAAGTGGGGGAGGTGGGGTAGTGAGGAGAGGGAAAATACTTTTTTATTAGTGGTACCATTTCATATTTAGTAACGTGTCAAGTATTTTGGGACGGACGAAAATGGTAATTGTGTCAAGTATTATTGGACGCAATGAGTACCACCTATCGAACTTTTGACATCAAATATTAAAAATTTGATATCAGATCTTAATATTTTGATACCAGATATTGAATTTTTGATATCACTAGGGTGGCTAACACGCGTTATGCGCGCATGTAACACCCTAGAAATTCTTTCGTTTTAAAATACCTGTTTTGTCCTTTTAAAAATACGAAATAGGAAATTCTAAAATATTACCTCAACCGTGATAACGGCTAAGGCAAATATCAAACACACACAGCGGAAGACTTATTTCAAAACCATTCAAAACAAACCAACTTTAAAAGTCAAATCAAACGAAAGTAAATTCAAACAAAGTCAAACGAAGTCAACCTACAACTTGGAACCATCGTAGGCCCTTTTCAAATTCCAAAACCAAATATTTAAAAATCATTGCGTTAGTCTCACAAGCAAATATATAATAATCAAAGCAATTAAAACATATCAAATTCTTATAGAAACCAAACAAGATTCACTCATCACTCATGCCCATCATGAATATGCTTCATCACCTAAAAAGCTTCTCTTTAATTTGTCCCCACTAGTCGCCATTAGAAATGGGTCGTCGAAGGGTCAAGATAAAGATAAGGCCAAACAAACATACAAACACACAATCAGCAATGCTGAGTACATAAGAGTAAATGAGTACAATCAGCAATGCTTAAAGCAGCCCTAAATTTTTCTATCTTTAGTCTCTTTTTTATCCCTCCTCTACCTATCTCTTCTTTCTCATCTCCTTTTTCTATCTCCTTCTCTCCTCTAACATTTTTGCTCTCATCTCTCCTCTAATGTTTCTTCTCTCTCCTTCTCTCTCCTCCACGATCTGTTTTCTCTCTCATCTCTTTTGATTTCTTTCTCTCCACCTCTTCTCCCGCATCAAAATGACCATGAAAATTTGAAGTTTACGATTTTTTTGGTCGAACTCGAGATCTGGATTGTTTTGACCATTTAAACCCAAAAAAGATGAAATTTTAAAAGGTATGTTGATTTTTGTATAAAATTGTGAGTTTATTTCGTTTTTGTGGGTTTATTCTTTATTTCGTTAATTGGCTCGATATTTGTTATTTGACCATTGATTTCATTGATTCTTGTGTGTTTTTTTATGATTTTTTTTTTGTATTTTGTTATTTAAAAAATACAATGGTTTTTTTTTTTCCCATCGATATCACTTTTACCGATGACTTTTTCATCGGTATTTCTTGTCTTTTCGACGAATGGTTCTTCGTTGGCCAAATACCGATGGTTTTTGGTATGTTTACTGATGAATTTTGGGCATCGGTAAACGACTCAATTCTTATAGTGAATGCTGAGTACATAAGCGTAAATGAAACACACTAACATGCTTACATCCTAGCATCACACAACTTACCTTGTTGCACCTGTTTACAAGCATACAACATACAACTCAATCAATTGATAATTAAATTGCTTATTTAATTTGATTATGCATCGAACAGGTTTCCCACCAAATCCCTAACCCTAATAAATTGCGGTAAACTACTCCGGGAGCTAACCAGGTAGGCATAAATGTCACTTATGAGTGACGGACGTCCTGCACATAAAATAAAACGGAAAATACAGTGTCTGGTACTTCCAATAAAAGTTATATATTCATACTCGAGGTATATATGTTCCAAGAGTTTTGGTGCGCAATCTCTTTCACTTTACGTTGTTTACATTTTATACTTGGTGATGACTCTCAATCCATAACACAACCAATCCATACAATTCATTCAAGCAATCACACATTCCAATTTAATTCTTGAATAGTTAGTGATCACAAATAATTAAATAATGTTGAATCCTTATTAAAACTACCTCGGTGTTAAATAAACAACTTAAGCGCATAATGCACCGCAAATCCTATCCATCAGTGTTTAGAACACCTTAATTGCACATAGGCACCGCATTTCATTTTATACCTGTGTACTAAGACACTTAATAGCTCCAATCCCATGCTTAAAGCATCAATACAAATTATATGAACCATAATAAAATTCCCTTTTTATATTCTAAACCAAATTAAATATTTAATTTAACTAAACATGCCTTTAATCAAACCAATAATAAAATTGTAGTCCATAACAATAATCCAACATCATAATTTTCCATCAATAATTCACCTCAAATAATTCATGCTTCACAAACCAATCATCAAAATCAATCCATCCAACATTCCAATCAATACCTATCATGATACTAACTTGAAATTTATTAAACAAGTCCTAGCATGCTTGTACACACTTAAATATTACTGAGTACACGAACGTACCTCGAATATGATTTCAAGATCGCCACAACTACGCGAAATCATTCACTTGGAAGTCTCTTACAACCCACAAATACCAAGAGACATTAATACTTATTCATATTAAATTTCCAGCAATATATACAATCTTTAAAGCACCTTCACTACTAGAAAAAATTTATTTGTTGCTAATAAATTGCTGCATTTTTTGCTAATCGCAGCAAATGAAAGTGAGTTTCTCATATACACAATATTTATTTGCTGCGGGATTTAGCCAAATAACCCCTGCTTTTAAATCAAAAGAATTAATAAGCAGGGGTGTTTGTTTTTAACCGCTGCTAACCAATAATCCCACCCTTACCCTAGACCTTCCTTTCCTTACCAGCCAAAGTTATTCATTTCGCTCTTCCTCCTTCATCTACTTTGAATTCTCGCCCTTCGATTCTCTCACCGGCAAGACTTTAAATTCCGACATCATACTCACCAATGCTGCCTCTAATCTCCGAAGTTATCTTCACTATTGCTACCAGGGCTCCGACATCAATTTCTCTTACTCACTGTCTTCACCATTACTGTAACAGGCATGTCGCGTACCTAGCAAAAATAACTTAAAAACCACTACTATGTAGATAGGCAAGTAAGGATCGAATCCCAAGAGACTATGGTTTAACTAATTTTACAGACTCAAATAAATACTGAGCAAGTAATCAAAACAATAGTGAGAATTAATATCTAAAGAACTAATTAAAGCGACTAAATCTAAGTAATATGATAAATCAAATTCTAAAAACATCCAAGATCAAGCATCACCACGAATACAACTTATGCAATAGTCGTTCTACCCCTAACATATAATTCAATTGATTAACGAGGAAAAGTAATCCCTAAGTAGTACCAATGGTCTCTCCCGAGTTATCAATGACTTCTGTAAATACACTCAAGCCTACTTCCGTGGAATCATGTAATTTAAAGATATTACGCACATTACTCTAACTTTCCAATCATCCATTCAACTACTCCCGTGATGAACTTCAAACCCTTGATTGATTTATTCAAACCCGTCAAACCCAACTCCCGTTGCAATTAAAACAATAGATCAATAACAATACTAATTATCCCTAATCTAGTATTGGCATGAACACAATTAATTAAGCATATCAATTGCAATTATCATTAGAGAATTTAAAGAATTAAATAATTCATTAACCATATTCGGATTCCACTAGATCTTGGAATTAGGAAACTACTCACACATAGTGATGAAAATAATAACAAGAATTAAGGAAAACATAATTAACCATAAAAGGAATTAAAGAGAATAAGAAAATACGAATTCTTGTATTACGAGAGATTAACGAAATCTTGAGTGCATAATCTTGAATTACAATGAAAATAAAGACTAGAGAGAAAACTAGGGTTCTAAGATGATGAATAATGAAATTATAATGCTAAAGAGTATTTATAATAAGGATAAAAGATAGGATCAATTAAGGAAAGAAATCGGACTAAACCGACCCAAAATCGACCAAGCATAGGGGTGCCACACAGGACATGCCCGTGCCCAAGTTAGAATCGATTTTTCTTCAACTTCCAGCAAGACATGGGCATGTCAAATTCTGACATGGGCTTGTCTCGCTGGGCCAACTTTACTCGACGAGGCATATATGGGCATGCCCGCATTCAACATGGCCATGCTTCCCTTAGCACGTAGCTGCTAGCTCAAAGCACTAGACTCAACATGGGCGTGCCTTAAATAGACATGGGCATGCCTCAAATAAAACTTCAAATTCAACTTTCTGCCTCTTCAAAACACAATGACACGCTCATGTCTCTTCAAATTCAATTTTGGGTTGTTATTGTGGTTCATGAGTTGCTTGAAGTGGTTATAAAGTTAAGAGCTTTCACCCCTTATGACCTTGTACTTGGATTCGTGAAGTATTGGTCAAATCATGTGTCTGGTCGCTTGATAAAGAATTGTGAAACGTGGTGCATATTTGATAAAGAATTGTGTATTACATATTATTTACCACTGATTTGTTGATTCACTCCTATCTCCTGCGAGCTGAAGAAATATCACAAGGATTCCTCTAGCTGGTGTGGGAGTGTCAATGTGAGAAGAAAGAAAGGCAGCAGCTGTCAATTGCTATAAGAGCTCTACCAATGGTGGGCTAAAAATATGCTCATGGGCATATTTGTGAGCAAGAAGGGAGAAATAAGGGTTACAATGGTGGGCTGAAATGACAAAGCCCGTGGGCAAGTGTTAAAATGCCAAAGTCTTGGGCAGAATTTATGATGAACAGTGCAAGCGTGGGCCCCATTTAATTCAGAATAAAAAAAAGGAATGAACTGACGCGCACAGAGCTTCAGCGAATGGGACAGCGACACGTGGCAGGCTGCAGCAAATTAACCAATCAGAAAATAGAGTCGTTACACAACGGTTATATGTATTAAATTTGATATTCTGAAAATTCTATTTATTAAAAAAAAAAATACCAACGGTCATAAAATTTAATTCTCTATAAATAGACATGCATTTTGGTATATTTTGGCATAATTTCATAAATAACAAAAATCCTACATATTCTTTATTTTTCTAAATATTCCGAAATTAGAAGAAGATTTTTACTGTATTTCACCGATTTTCATGTAAATATTAATTTTTTTTTTTGCAAAATTCAGTTATTTATTAATATTGGTATATATGTGATTTTTTTGCAAATTAAAAAATGTAGTTCATGTAACGTAATTGCAATTATATATATAATTGTATTTAGAAAGTTGTTGCTATTTTGTTCATACATTAATAAATTTGAAGTTAATTTAATTTGAATTTATTTGCTAATTTTTTGGAAATTGGGTTGTTGTTTTGTATATGTGAAGTAATTTGTTATGCTAATTTATATTTATATGTTATTTTTGTACAGCTAGTTAATTCCGTTACATTATATTATGTATTATATGTTTTGTTTATATATTGTTGAACATGAATGTTGTATATTTAATAAATTAAGTGGTATTAGATTATATTTTTTGATTTGTTGTCATTTTAATTTGTTGTTTAAATGTAGTTAAAATTGTTGCAAGTTGTATATTAGTAAATTAAGTGTTGTGAAAGTTAGGTTATGTACAGATGTTAAAAAAATGGTTAAAATAATATTGTGAATGTCATGTCTTATTACAATCTTTTTAAACATGTTTATTTTTTGTTTTGTGATGCAGAATCTTTTAATGTATGGATCCGAACAACCCAAATTTCCGTCAACAATTTTTTGGTTTTAGTGATGATTTCCTAACTAATCCCGAGTTTCAATTGTTCTTGCAAAGAATGGGAAAAATTAGCACGACTTAAATGAGGCCAACTACTATGGCCTACCTACTTTTCCGTACGCAGTCGTGTTTTTTTTAATTGTTTTGTTTATTTTATTCCCTAAGTTTAATTACGCATGACGTTTTGAATGTAATCGGTTTTTAGTACTGTACCGCTTTTTAAAATAAATAAAAACATTTACGAAATTTTTAGCGTTTTGTATAAATTATTTCATCTAACGTACATAATTTAACGACATATTTTACCGATAAAAACGACACAAATAAAAAATATAAGCTACACAAATTTAGACTAGTTTTTATTTATTTGGAGTAATATTGTTAAAATATAAATGAAATTAATAAATAAAGAAGTATTGTGTAGGAGAGAGAAAGTAATGGTGGGATATTGAAAAAGTAAGAGAGGGAGTGGTGGGCAAGCATTATTTTTGCTCACCATTGGAAGAGAAATTGTGAAAAAAAATTGTCTATAGGCAAAACTGATTTGTTGAAAGTGGGTAGAGAAATTGGACAAGCATTATTTTTGCTCATCATTGAAAATGGTCTAATGAAAAGTAATTTCAACTGCAATGCATCTACATTTGCCCTTTAAAGCAGATGTGCTTTCAGTATGAAATATAGGTCCTTAAAATATTTTCAATTATTTTCGGGTATAAAATTTACAGTTTTATCATGAAAAAAATTGTATTTATATAAGGCCAAGTACAAACTAAGCACATTATTACCCAAAATTCCAATTGCTTTGAACTTTTAGTTAAATGCAAGTATCCAACTCATTGCATGATATAATTCACGTGTTTTAGTTAGAGAGAGGAAATATTCACTTTGGTTGAGCATTCCTCTAAATATGTCATTAAATTAATATTCTTTTTCGTTATAATTTGTAGATGTTTTAGATGGGCTTCTATGTCACCCATTAGCTCTTTCTTACAAGTAATTAACTACACAGTACTTCACAAAATAAATTATGCGTAAGATTAGATTGTCTTCAGGGATAGAAGCTATAAATGAGATAGAACTTCCAGTTTGCAAAAATAAATTTAGCTCTTTCTTATTCTTCTTCTTTTTTTTTTCAAGAATTTTAATTAGTGTGTTCAACAAATAGGCGGTATTGGATGTGGCTTTTTGTAGGTCCTAATATCTTGTACAAAAGTTTTTAACCTCAATTAGATTAATTAAAAGTAGGAAAAGTATGAAATTATAGTTGGAACCAAAACGGGACCATTTTAAATTCATAATATCTTGTAAAATAAGTTTTTCATTCATATATAACCTTATTTAAACCAATTAAAATTATATAATTAAAGTTGGAATCAAAATGAGGTCATTTTACCACTTTCTAAAGTTGTCATACAAGGATATATTAAGTTCTAGTATGTATTCAACGCTCATTTAGATAAACTTGCACAATAGTTACAAGTTGGAATAAATAACTGCATTATTTATAGGTTTTTTCTAATTTTATACTATTATCTTACGATATTTTTTATATGCATCATGTTCATAGGTTTGCACGTCTCTAAAGGAAGATCCTTACATCGATGGTGATATTGATGAAGTATGAAACAAATGGCCCTCTTATCTGACCAACTATTGTGTGTGATCTTAGATCTTAAATTCATTAAAACAATGTTGTGGTTTGTTTTGGTTTGGTATGTACAATAATGAATATCTTGATTTGAAAATGAAACAAATGTAAAATTGTTATAATCTGGTTTGGTTAAATGGAAAGTATCGTGTTCATTTAATACATGATTACAGTCTTATACATATTATGCATAGTCAATTATTAGCATATATTTTTTTTAAAGTAAGAAATTAATTAGCAGCGGTTATTTATTATGAATTATGAATTTATTATGCAATTTCACGTCTCTAAACGAACAAATTATGAATTTATTATGCAATTTCGGTTGATATTTTCACTGTTTTTGATATATTATATTGTTCTACGAGGGTTTGAGTCTTTGAATTCAATATTGAGATTGGTTGAATTAAGTCTAGGTGGCTTGTTTATAAATTCTTGTCTTTATATTTTAGATATAAGAGCGATTTTAGCGTCATTATATTTTGTTTTCTTATGAGTCCTGATTCACGTAACTTATAGCACTTCTACTAGTATATCAGTATATGCACTATTGAGGTTGTCACTAGAATGATACATTCACATGTTTAGCTACAACCTGCATATCTGGTTGATTGCAAACATAAAAATTTTGTTTAACTAAAGAAAGTACATGTTGCAAGTTAATTTATAACATAGGTAGAAAATAATTAGAACATATGCAAGAAAAATTAACATAGGGGAAAATATGAAATATTAGGAAAAATTTAAAACATCTGAAAAAAAAAGAAAAAAAAATAGAACATAGGTATTTAAAGCATAGGCCAAAAAATTATATAACATAGGGAAAATTTTAGAACAAGAAAAAACTTAGAATATAAGTTTAGATTGTATAAAAAAAAATTAAATAAAAAAAATTTGTTCATATATTTAGAACATAGGAAAAAAGCATTAAAATTCAGGTAAAAAATTAGAACATAGGTTAAATTTAGAGCATGGGCGAAAAAAAAAATAGAACATAGGAAAAAAAATTAAAACATAGGCATAATAAAAAATAAAAAAACAATTAGAATATAGGCATAATAAAAAGATGTAGAATATAGGAAAAAAATTAGAACATAAGTTTAGATTATAGGGGAAAAAAATTGGTGCATAAGTTTAGAACATAGAAAAAAATTAGAACATAGGTAGAAAAAATTTAGAACATAAGCCAAAAAAATTTGGAACACAGGAAAAAAAAATTAGAACATAAGAAAAAAAAATTAGAACATGTGCAAAAAAAGTTTAGAACAGGGAAAAAAAATTAGAACATAGGACAAAAATTTAGAATATAGAACATCGGAAAAAAATTTAGAACATAGGAATTTTGAACTCAGGCGGAAAAATTTAGAACATAAGGAAAAAAAATTAGAACATAGGAAAAAAAAATTATAACATACATAGGGAAAAAAAGTTTAGAACATACACAAAAAATTTAGAACATAGGAAAAATCTTAAACATATATATAGAATATAAGGGAATTTTTTTTAAAAAATAGGAATATAAACATAGGAAAAATTATTTAAAACATAGGTAGAAAAAATATTTTGAACATTTTTTATAAAATTGAAAAAAAAGCTTAGAACATAGGGTTGAATTACAGTACATTATTTACTCGTGTGCATGCTAAAACCTATTAGCTCAAGTAGTAGAGCACTATGCAAATGCATAGAGATGTAGGTTCAATTCCTACATAGGTTATCTCTAAAAATAACAAAAAAAGATCATAAAAAAAATTAAATAGGACTAGGTTATACGAACAAAAAATGCCTATGGAAACTATGTTACAACAAAACTCTTAAACATACAATTGTCTCCACATTACACAAATCAACCTACGTGGGATTCGAACCCACATTTTTTGTGCATTTGCAAAATGCTCCACCCGTTAAGCTAGTAAGCTAATGTATATAAAATATTAAAATAAATATAAATCTTGAGCTTACCTAATATATTAAATTATCTTTCAAAAAAAAAATGTATCAAATTAAAAATAATATAAGCAATTGTTGGACAATAAGAGACTGGCCACGTTTGAGTTTACATCATGTGACTTCAATTTCTCCCAGTGAAAGACATTGACAAGGTTTAGATTGAAAATTTAGACAATCATGAGATTCATGACAGTAAAAACATGTCTAAATATTTAGCTTTTTATGTGTCATTAACTCATTATCACTTTATCATCAAGTCACCTTGCTAGCAATAGCATCAGCTTAGTCAATAGGGAAGGTCACATTCAGGAAGTTCCTAATTATCATTATAAAAATCATCATCTTCCTTCTTTGTAGTATTAATATTATTCTATTTTGTAACTCTTGGTGGGAAAATAAATAGAGACATGAACACAGAAACCATCACATACAAAATCCCATCACATCAACTAATATATAGTTACCACACTTACACAAGCACGAACTAGCAAGCATAAAACTAGGTTGCAGCTCTCAAATCTCACTAGGACAATGGATTCTAAGTTGTTCCGATCATAAGAGGATAACTTTAGAACCTTTATAACATAGAGAGTAAATTTTAGAACATAAACGAAAACTTTAGAATATAAAGGATAACTTTAGAACCTTTATAACATAGAGAGTAAACTTTTGAACACAAAGAAAAACTTTAGAACATAATGGATTTGATCCCATGATAATATTCAGAACCCAATCTTTTGATTTATGAACTAGTTGTCCTTGTCCTTGGTCTTAAAACCCGAGCCATCATTTGGCTTTCCCTCTTTTGATCTATCATGAGTGCTATATGTTTAACATTTGTAAGTATTTGAGTTGGAAGGGATGACAAGCTATCTAGACCATCATTATTATCTGGTAAGGGGTTAGTGCAAACTGCATAATTAGTTGATTTCACTCGATATAATTTATTTCAACTCACATTGTGAATTTGTGATTACATTTCCTCAGTTCCTTTGTATCCTTTGTAAAAAGTCACCAAATCCCTTGGATTTACTCTAGCATGTTGTAACACAATCGAACTTAAAGTCAAAAATCACCTACAAACTCAAACTCTCAGAAATTTCTCAAATAAAAAGAAACTCTAGTGCAAAAATCTATCCATTCTCAGGCAATGGGGCTGGTTGTTCATCTGTTTCGTCAGCTGCTCAGCTCTCAAGGCCAATATTGATAGCTTGTGATATAGATGATGGTAATGTATCAATTTAGAAAATTAAGGATACACTTTATAACATAGTAAATAAGGGGGATTGCCTATAACATTTGCTTTAGAACATAGTGAATTACTTTAGAACATAAACAATAAATTTTAGAATATAGTGAAAAACCTATAGAACATATAAAAAAAACCATAGGTAAACTTTAGAATATAGGTGGAAAAATTTAGAACATAAAATAAAAACTTTAAAACATGTAAGTAAACTTTAGAACATAGGAAGTAAACTGAAATTAAAGCATTAAAAACAACTAAAATTACCCGAATGAGTAACAGAGGAAGAAGGAGAATCATGTTCAACATTATCAAAATCCATCAAAATGCAAATACCTAATTTCAAAAACACAAATTGTACAAAAAAAAAAGGCAAAAGAAAAGAAAAACCACAAAATCAGGAAAAAAAAAATCAGAACATCACAAAAAACCATGTGAGGCTTTAGATTTTGTGCACTAAGAAACTGTTTTTGGTGTCACATGATAAAGATTTTGTGTAACCGACCCTACTTTCCCTTCCCTATCTACTCCAAATTAAAACCTGGTCCTATATTTTTCTTACCAACTAGTCATACAACTACCAATACAATAGTACTCATATACGCATCACTTACTCTTGGTCATATTGGAGGGAGGATCTATCAATCATCCATGACTACTACGATACATCGGTAACATAACCAAGCTGAGCTGAATATATATTCACGTCCAAGCTCATTTAGCTCTGAACTTTTCACAAGCATAAATAGACAAAATGCTCTTCAATAATCAACACATAAACAAACCAAGGAGTAGCATCATGAAGCTTGCTACACATCTCTAACTCATTTATCAAACAAGTACCACAATTCATTTAAAAGAGTATAAAACAACATGTTCATGTTACACATAGAGAAGGTGTTTGGAAGCAGCTACCATCTTACTGGTAAAGTACATAAACAACTGGTAAAGACACACCTCATTATTCAAATGAAAATCACAAAAATCAAACAAAAACAGTAAAAGTTGAACATATATCGCAGCAAAAAATTAAGAAATTAACGCATCAAAATCGCAGCATACACAAATCGCAAAAAGCTGGAAAAATTTGAGAACAAATCGCAGCAAATAAAACAGCATCAAAACCTAACAAAAAAATCAAAATAAGAACAAAAAATTCGAACAATCAAACAATCGAACTGATAAATAATCGAGCAAAATAAATATAAATCGAATAGAAAATCGCCAAAAACAAAAATCGAATAGAAAAATCGCAAAAATATTGACGAAAACATGAATTAATGAAGAATTCGCACAAAATTCGTGAGTTCCAAGCAAAATTTGAAGGAAGAATTTGATGAATCTTGCTTTGAAAGCTTTGAAAGAATCCAAAAATAGTTGCGAAATTTGGGAGAGAACTTTAGAGAGAGAAAAATGATGCACTACTTTTTAGAGAGAGAAAGAGCTGAAATTTTTTTCTAAAATTTCTTTTATACAATAAAAAGTTTAATTGATCCAATGGCTGAAAATGGTTAAAATATATAATGAGTTCTTATATAGAGGAGGGTTCTTATACGAGTCTTCCTATATATATATATATATATATATATATATATATATATATATATATATTATTGTTATTATTATTATTATTATTATTGAGTTGAAATTATTTTTATTGAACTTAAATTATTTTCAGTAAACTGAAAGTAGTTTTACCAAACTAAAATTATTTTTACTGATTAAAACTTAATTTTACTGATTCTCTAATTTTTTTTAAATAATTAAATAACAATGCATTTTGTATGCGACTAGCCACACCATCTGGCCGGACAAAGTAACCCCTATAAAACTGACCGAGTAACCCCTGTGATACTAACTGAGTAGCCTCTAACAATGATTAAGTAACCTCTATTTATAACACTGGTTGAGTAACCACTATAACACTGACCAAGTAACCCCTACAGCACTAACGAAGTAACTCCCTATAGCACTAACGAAGTAACTCTTGTAATAGTTGGTGACACGGTTTGGCTAGCTACGTATAAAAGCCTGTGATTAAATATATTATAAATGGATCTTATTTTAAAGAATTTTTTAAAACGAATTTGATGATGCAAATAGTTTTGAGTTATAGGATATTTATTAAAAGTTATGATTAATTTTGTATATATGAAATATTAGAATTCTATCGATAATAAAACTCTATACAACAATCTATCTTAAAAAATCTATCCAAAAATCGCTTAGTTATCATAGGTGTCATGATAATACATATTTATCTCATGCGTGACGCGACACTTGGCGAAAAACTGGAATGTCAAGTGTTGTTGTCTCGTGGCGGCCTAGCTACGAGACCGGCTTTATTTATTAGTGATATGATATAATATAAAAGATATGCAAAAATATTTCATTTGGGTATATGGAATATGTGTCAAACTGGAAAGAAAATATCATAAGGTATAAATAGTTTACTTAAAGATTTTGAAAAAAAAAAGAAGCGAAAAAGGCGGGAAAATTTTTCACAAGGTAATGACAAGTGTCATTGGTTATTCGCTTTTAGTATAAGTTAGTTAATTTATTAATAGATGGACATTATTTTAACTAGATTCGACAAAAGTTAACCCGACTTGAAAATAGCGCATTTGGATTGAGCTTTTAATAGGTCAACCGTTGACACGAATCCAACTTGAAGTTAAATAGCTTAGGTTATAATGTAGATTTTTCTCATGAATATGACCTATGTAATTAGAGGTGTCAAAACCACATCCGACTCGATTCAGATTTCTTCTTGCGTGGATACAACAATTTAGTATGACTAAACTTTAAAAATTGACCCGACCCGACTTCACCAAACCAGATTTGAGCACCCGCATTGACACCTTTATGTGTAATTTTATAAAAATAAAGAGAAGCTATTGCGTGCGGATGCCCGCACGCAAATTTTCGTGCGGCTAGTTTGGCTGATATGTTTTACTTGTTGGCTTATATGTTTCATGTGTTAGCTGATATGTTTCATTTGTTGGCTGATATGATTTTTGTGTTGGCCAATATATTCTTTTTGTTGGCTGATATTTTTGATAGGTTCCTTTTGTTGGCTGATATCAGACATCATTTGGCTTATATATTTCTTTAGTTGACTGATATATTTATTTTGTTGGCTGATATGTATATTTTAATTGTTGGCTTATATGTTTTATTTTGTTAGCTAATATGTTTATTTTGTTGGCTTACATGTTGCTTTTCTTTGCTGATTTCATCCTTTTGTTGGCTGATACGCTCCATTTGTTGGCTGATATATTCCTTTTGTTGGCTGATATGTATCTTTTGTTAGATGATATGTTGCTCTTGTTGGCTTATATGTATCTTTCATTGGCTGATATATTCCTTTTGTTGGCTGATATGTTTTTATTAGTATCTGATATGTCTCTAATGTTGACTGATATCAGACATCAATTGGCTGATATAAGTTATTTGTTGGCTAATATGATACTACTATATTTATTTCTTTCTCTCTCCTCTTTCTCCCTCTTCCTCTCTCCTCTTTCTCCCTCTTCCTCTCTCCTCTTTCTTCCTTTCTCTTTGTTTCTCACGCCACCTCCCACCCAAGAATCAACAAACCACGACCATAACCTCACTCACCCTAACCTCACGCCACACCCAACCAACCACCACCCTAACCTCACTCGACTAGCCACCACCCTAACCTGCTGCTGCCCTGCTACGAGCCACCGCAACCCCTCCCTTGCTGTTGCCCTGCTACGTGCACCCTGCACACCCACATCGCAGCTCCTGCTAGAGCCCACCCGCACCCATAGCCAGACGCGCAGCCAGGCGGAGTGCCCAACCACGCAAACCAGTAGGGAACTCCAGCGACCAGCCGCTGCTTCAAATCTAGGGTTTCATCGTCATTGTCGTCATCCACCATTGTCGTCATCGTCATCGTTGTCTTCATCGTCATCGTCATCGTCATCTACGGATGCACGAACTGTTGTTGGGCGCGGACGCCCGCACCCAATAGTTTGTGAAAAATAAATGGGTCATTAATTTGTCTTTCTGCCATTATTTTACCAATGTACAACTTTGATCATTATTATTTGAAATACATTATACATTAGTAAAAGTATAAAAAGTTGATATAATAAAAATATACATAACGATTATTCCAAAAACATTTTACATGAACATGACAACATGTGTTTTTTATATATTAGAAAGAAAAAAAAATAGTCAAAATAGGTACATAAATTGTTTGGAAGTCAAACTGTTCGATTAATTTGAAATTGATGCAGTATTAACTTTGATGGTATATTTAGGCCATATTTGGTAAAGAGCTTTTGGAAAACCTTTTAGCTGCTAGAGGTTTGAATTGACCATTTTAAAAAGCTAATTTAGGTGCTTGGTATGAAGCTTGTTGCAAGAGCTTTTTGGACTCAAAACGCTATTTGACAAAAAGCTCATTATTATAAGAGATTTTTGAAATTAGCTTATTGAATAATTAGTTTTTCATATATTAATGGTCAATCTTATACGTTGGCATGTATGTCTGGCATATTTTGTTAATTACTCCCACTATTCTAGAATAACTGACACAACCAACTTTACACACATATCAATGCACTAGTTT
Source organism: Chenopodium quinoa (assembly GCF_001683475.1). Taxonomy (NCBI): domain Eukaryota; kingdom Viridiplantae; phylum Streptophyta; class Magnoliopsida; order Caryophyllales; family Amaranthaceae; genus Chenopodium; species Chenopodium quinoa. Next base: position 11,113,014 of record NW_018743292.1, read on the forward strand.
GACTTTATTTTTATATAATTTAATATTAATAAAAATTATTTTAAAATTTTAATATAAAACTTTATATTAATACCTATCTAATAACATATTTTATGATAAAAATATGTTTTTATAATGTTAGTAAAAAATTATGGTCAAAGCTAATACATAATAGTGAAAAAAGTCCAATGTCCCAGATATTTTGAGACGGAGGGAGTACTTTGAAATAGATAGATGATGTTGTAAGACCGTCTCTCAAGAGTTTTTGTGGAATATGTTGGTAGCGCAAATTTTGATTAAGACTAAGCTTCACGGACTAAAGACAGCATACTGTGGAGATGGAAGAAGGTTAAATAAGATCATTATCATGCTAGTGTGCTATACTGCTAGGCACAAATATAATATCGTTGTATAATTATACTTGTATGAGTTGTATCGAACAAGAAAATTCTATAAACCATTTGCTCCAAATTTAGATTTGTGTGATTATTTTAACCTTCAAGTACATGGGACATAACACATAAAACAATGAGCAAATCAGAGCCTCATAGTAACATATACTCGTTGGAACAATATAGATCGGTGTTAAGTCCATTGCCTCACATAATAATGTTGCAAATTCAATCAAAGAACAAAGAAATGAACGCCACACATTAGCTAATACTCGTTGCAGATGACGCAACAACTAACGAGGTGGAGGTCCGAAGGGGGAAGGTCCATTAGGTCCTGGTGGTCCGCCAAAACAGTCTTGTATTAGCCAGCAGCAACACAAACAACTCAAGCTGACAAAAAAAAGGGGGGATGAGTTCATTTTCCAAAAAATCATATACTACGTAGAAAGGAAAATATACGAAGTACATATTTTTTTGGTGACTTGGTGAGCACGAAGGGCAAGCCCCAAAGAGAAGAAACTAGAACAAACTATAAAAATAAATAAAAAAAATATAAACCAACGGAAAGCAAGAGAAACAAAAAAATAACCAACACTACAACTACTTAACTACCAGCCTAGCTAGCTAGGTACCGATAGAGGGCACCATAACTAGTGCTCCGTAGTAGATCAGGCAAAGGTTGTCTTATTTAGGCTCGAAGCATCGAGCCCAACTACATTTGTGGGTCCAAACATTCCGCCAAGCCTTATGAATTCGAGCTAGGCCAAATCGAATTGAACTAAGAGAGACAAAGACAAGAAGTGGACTAAATATTACTCAATACTTAGATCGAATTGCACTTAAAAGACGACACATGTTGGGTTGAACCATGCCAGTTGATCATTTTCATCATTATCATGTTTTCCTATTGTTAAACTAAAAAGTTTGTTACTTTTTAATTTACGAGTAGGATAATAATTCAATTATAATATGTACGTACGTATATAAGATTTTTTTTTTTTTTTTTTTTATCCAGATATTTGACTTCTAGACTCAAGAATGTAAGAAAATTTAGATGATCAAAACGTTCTAGATAATTTGCAAAAGAGCTAAACAAAATTGCAGAAGAATTGAAAAAACCATTCCTTAGAAGAAAAAAAGTTATACTCCCTCAATCCAATTTTATTTTGTTTTATGATTACATCTAAAAAAAAAAAAAGTAGAAAGCATTTTACCAAGAGGCTAGCACGTTACAAAGGCCACCAACAAACGGTACTGGTACGGGTCCTAACAGAGGAGGGCCCCATGGTCCCGGTGCAGGGCCAGGTCCTAAGCCTGGACCTGGTCCTGGCGGCCCTCCAGGTCCCATGGTTGAGTTTGAACCCTTTTGTCTGGCTCACTGAAATGGAGGCACAACAAACTTGGAGATTTTTATGACTTGGTGAAAGTTGCAAATGGTATGTACAAAACTTATGGATTGGTAGATTGACCTATTTATACCAAGATAAGATGGCTTATGTTGTAAGAGCCTACTCACGTTTTTTTTTACCTAACATTCTCCTCATCTAACACTCAAATCTAATAACTATTCAAACATTAGTCCTTGTACATACATTTTGAGTATACCTAACTTCCCTTAGCTTCAAACATAATTGTATAATAGAAAGGCGTACGACGACTTAGATGGAAAATCTTTTGTCTAGTTTTTAAAAAATTGATGTAGAAATATACTCACTTCGCTTAGAAATAAGAAGTATGTATCCCGTATTATCTACACAAAGTACACTGGTGCAACCGCTAAGATGCTTATTACATGTAAAAACTTTTTTTTAAAGGTAAGAAAAATAAATATTTAGAAAACCCTAATCACTAGGGGAATTCCTAATGTATTAAAAGAAAAAATAGTAAACAAATAAACTAGAGCAATTACAAACATCCATATCTATACTACTTTATACTAAATGTGTTACTTTAGCTATTCAATCTGCTGCATGATTTATCACTCGGTATTGATACTTTAATTGTGACACTGAGGAGAGAACGAGTGTCTTCGATAATATACTCGATCTGCTAAGGTATTTCAAATGGGTCTTTGATACTAATTAAGCCATGTTCATATCGCACTCCGTGTGGTTAATTGAAGTTAACTATGGGTTAATTAGGCTATTATATATCTTCCACAGAGTACAATGGAGCGAAGTCACTTGTAATTTTCATTGAGTATAGTATTGAAATTGAAAGAGTCTGAATTCTTAATTTGCTTGATGCGTGAATATGCTGTATATACAAGATAATACCAAGATTCTAGCCACTAAACTAGGAACTAATATCCTAGAAGGCTAGAATCTTGGAAGGCTATAATTATGGGGATTTGACTATACATACTCCATAATTATCTAACATATTCAAAATTCAAAAATATTCTATTTTACAAAAATATTTACAAAATTCATAATTCTTGATTTGCTTGATGCGTGAATATGTTTTATAATGGTATAATTACAATATTAAAGTTAAATATTTGGTACGGAGTAGTGTTTTTAATTATTTAAATAGTGATTAAATATTTCAGGAGTTGACTTTTACAATAGAGATATACGTAGTAAACAGTGATTATAAAAAAAGCAAGTCATCAAAAACTACATACACGCACCATATACTAATGATTCAAAAAAAAAACCAATTAGTCTTATGTAAAGCTCCCTAATTCCCTAATGTTGTGAACCACTCACTGATCTGAGGAAATAAAACTAGCATACTTCTTTCTTTTTTTTTTTTCTTTTTTTTCTTTTCTTTTTTTTTTTTTTTTTTGAGGAGAAAAATTAGCAAACTTTCTTATTAGTGTTGAATGAAATAATAAGATTATTATTTATTCAAAAATAATAATAATAATAATAATAATAATAGTAATAAGATCATTATAAGAAGCTAAAATATAAGAAATCTGCTTACTTTTTTTTCATGCTTAAATACGAGTAATGAATAATTAAAAGTTCAACACTGCAGCTAAGTTGCAATTAATTAAAAACATAAAATCAAACTTCGTACCATTTTTCAAATGCTTTTCATTTAAGTAAAGTGAGGGTGTCTGAATTGGCCTGGTTGGAACTAATTAAAGTCAATGCCTATGGGTAAATAATTAAATTCTCAATTAGGTTATGATTTTCATTTAGGCTAATCTTGGCCTTTTCCTTATGTGGTAGTTTGTAAATGTTACGGAGTACAAAGTACTATAATATTATGAAGCCGATGCGACAATATCTTTGAAATTAAATCTCATTTTAAGATTATTTGTCATGTATGACTCTCTGTCCGCCAAAATAAGAAGGTTGGCGTAAATAAATACAACAAACAACAAGAATTATTTTATCATCGACCATAACAATAATATATATTGACTATTAATTTTGTTCTGTTCTTTGGGTAGGTATTGCTTGAGTGTGCGTCATGTCACATATTTCTTTTGTTTCCCTTTATTCTTCTCATTATTCTACCGTTTCTCTACTCGAGATTTCAACTAAGAATAGCAAAGTAACAAAGTAAGGCTCATTTTGTCATCTATTCAGTTTAAATTTATTTTTGTTTGAATGTAACTTAGCTAAATTGAGAAAATAAGCCTAACATAACGAGCCTTGACATGCACTGTAAATTAATGAAGTTTCACGCACCTCAGGGCCTCTGCATTTCCTTAAAACCTCTAGGTTTTGACCAGTAAGATAAACTGCCAAAGAATTTTTCTTCCTCTTAATGATTTTCTGTGCTATTAAACCATGGTTGAATTATGCAAACCCTGGTTTAACTATAAATATATTTATATTAAAAGCATATTCACGTGATATTGCATTAATGTATAATTACCACCTTAAATTATAGTCACCTTTAAGTAAAATGTATTATGTGTCATTGTTAATGTAGTCACTTTAATACATATTATGTGTCACTTTTATGCAATATCGTCACATTAATCATTCTATATTTACTATAATGTTAATATAAGTTTGGTTAATGTTAATATGAGTTAGATTGTGGTGATATTTGTGAGGTAACTTTTAGCCAACCCAGCAGATGTCAACGATTATAATATGACTCCAACAGTAACAAAATTAGTGTTTAGAGGTTCTATTTCTAGCTTCTAGCTAATTTTATTGAACCACCCTCCCCCTAAAAAATTTTCCTAGCTGTTCTAATGTGTGAAAAGCAATTTAATTTCACACTAAAAATCAAATTGAATCAAAGCAATTAATTAGAAATTTTCTAATGTATAAAGCAATGTTGATGAATCCAAATTAAAGTGGCTTTTTAGTAGAAACATATTATCTTATTAAATTAACATTTAATAAAGAAAAACTTTTGTATAGTCTTTTATATTTATTGGATCGTCTATATAATAGCCAACGTTAAAATTCTAATAAAACAATAAGTCGTCGTTAGGTCACATGCTTTACAATTTGACTTGTATATTGTATTATTATTTCCTTCAAAAGCTAATTGTAATTTTCCAAGTCGATCCAAAAGTCAAGACTCTTTGGAAGAGCTTGGTCAAACTTAGTACTACGGAGTAGTTATGACCTCCTCTCTAATGGAGGAACTATTGATATCAACTTCATTGTATAATTACAATGATTAATTAAAAAAGAAGAAAATCCTTTTAATTAATAAAGAATGCACATTTTTAAAACTTGTTAAATTTTAAGTCTAGCCATGCTTCTAGTTATGTAATATGCTAGTATGGTATAGCTTTATGATTACGAGTATAGTATAATGATTAAACTTGAGGTTATGAGTCTCAATCTTGTACAATCTATATATTTAAACACATAAAATGAAAGATTCATTAAATGAGGCATCACTCGACATGTGAACATGTTGTTGAACATGTTGTTTACCTGTTAAACATATACAAAGTATAAAGTAGTATAGACACGTGTAATTTTTTTTTTTTTTTTGTGTGTTTTTTTTAGTTGAAATGTTTTTTTTTTTTTTTGGTTTTTTAAATAATATTTATATATTGCTCAACTACTCGTAGTAGTAGAGAAAAAAAGGCAGAATGATGATTAGAAGAACGAGCGAAAGGGTTTATATCAAATCAAAAGAATCAAATTAAAGAACGATGAGTCAAAGTACAAGAATGACTCATTATTAGAATCAAATTAAAAGAACGAGTGAAAGGGTTTAAATAATGCCAAAATTTTGCTATTCATATTCTTAATCGAAAAGAATTTAATTAGTTAATTAAGTCAAATTTGGTTGCTAATTTGCATATTAATGATAATTGAGTCAAATTGATTTGCTTATTAATTTGCTAATTTGATTTGATATTAATGAAAACAAGAACTACCATTAATAAGCAAATTAACAACTAAATTGGACACAATTATCATATCAAATTCTTTTCGATTAAGAATATAAATAGAAAACTTTTGGCATCAATTATAGATATCATAGGTTTCAAATAATATATTATAGATATCATAAAAAATTAAAAATCAATTATCAACCGTGATCAAAATTTTTACATTAATTATATATTTTTTGCAAATGTTTGCAACGAACTAGCAGAAATTCTAACCATAGTACTGAAAAATCATGTCAAGTACTATAAAATGTTATGCATTATTAAATCAAGCGTAATTTGCAACAAAATCGAGTGTAATTTGTATAAAAATCAACATAAAAACATCGATTAAAATTGAAAAGTTCTCTACTTGTTAAAGTATTACCTGATTTTGCAATAAGTGCGGATCCAGAAATTTTTATAGACCGGGCCGAAGTTATAAAACATTTCAAATAATAAAGCCATAAAGAGATATGAGTTTAAAAAGTCCACAAGGAAAAAAAAATAATTAAAAAAGAAATGTGCACACAAGGGGAAATTGAACCCTTGACCTTCCAATTCTATGCAACAAGTAACTAACCAACTAAGCCTACTATAAAACTTTAATATTTGTACAAGATTTTTATTTATATGATATCAAAATCTGGGCATTGGGGGCCCAAGGCCCGGATAGGCCCCCCTTGGATCCGCCTATGTTCCAATTAATTTGTGATAAGTCACGAGTTAAACGTTTGCATCATAATTTGAAGAACGGGAGTGGAAAAAATGCATCTTTGAGATAAAATTTGGGCAATTAGATATTGAAAATACTCGAATTTGCTATTAATTTGTGAATTCAAGTGAGGAGTTGAATGTTTGCATAATAATTTGAAGAACAGGAATGGAAAAAATGCATCTTTGAGATAAAATTTGGGCAATTATATATTGAAAATAATTGAAGGATTAGTGAGAGAAAGCATGCATGCATGCGCTAAGAGAAGAAGTTCTATTTTTGGGGGGGTGGTAGAGAAAGAAAGAAATTGCATTTATTTTCAAGGTTTAATCACAATGCTTTTAGTTATGGATTTTTGGTTGATTTTATGTAACATATGGCTTAAGGCCACGCTCATCGATCACTTGAATAAACAAATTAAAAGGACACATCATAATCTAAGGGACTACTCGTCCGATCCTATATTCACATAACTTTAAGATAGATACTCACTTGATCTTATAAAGTGGATTTGCTATCTTGATATGATGATGAGAGTGCAGCTCATGCATGCCCGAGAGTCTAACTTGATTAAGTCCTAAGGAAAAAGTTAAAATTAATTTTTTTAAATTCTCTTTGGTAGCCATCAAGTTTTGCTAATTATCTTTGGTGACCAAAAACTTTTTAAATTATCTAAATTAGTCATATAATACTATAACTTAATTAATTATAACACTAATGACCATTATTAGCTACTTTGAAGACTAATAAGTAACTATGGTTAACCCATGGTTAATTTTCAAATTTAAAAAAAAAAAAAAAAAAGTTACCTTTCATCACTTCCATAGTTTCACGTATTAACTTCAACTAAAAACATCACTTCCATTTACTCATTTTCACATAAACCATCCATCTCCACCATAATTCGAAATTCAACACCATCTTCTACCTTTCAATTCTTCAACCTTAGAACTAGGATTCGTGATTTCTGAAATTTTCCACCAAATCAAAAAGAAATTGGGGTTTTTTTTTCAACCATTGGAATTTACAAATTTCTAGGCTCTGATTGAATTTGACGGACAACGTGTGGGTTGTGGTTGAAATTTTAACATAAAGATCCGATCTTATTGCGTAAATATTCAGTTATGTACTCTAAGTTTTCAATTAAGTTCATTGCTATCGTGCTCTTGAATTTAATGTCCACTGTTTTGTGATAGCATGTCGTGTTTTTCAATTGGAATGTAGGGTTTTTATACCGTGTTTAATGAGTTTTTTCGTGAATTAAATATAGAATTAGGGGGTCATAATTCTAAAATTTGATATATATATATATATATATATATATATATATATATATATATATATATATATATATATATATAAGCCTATTGTGTTGTATTTGTTGACCAAATAGTGCTAAGGTTTCAATACAGGGGTACGGATACTGATGTGGTAGTAGAGGATATTGATAAGGTCAACCTCATTGACTTAATTATTGAATATTGGGAGTCAGTTAGAAAGAATGGGAAACCAACACCTTTGAACCATCAAGTTTTGCTAGTTACAACAAAGATTAAGACAACCCGCATAATCTTACCGTTATATAAAGAAGGGGAAATGATTTTGGAGGGAAAAAGATGGTTATAGTTTGGAGGGAAAGTAATATATAAGGGTGTAATAGTAATTATATTACTTAATTACACTTAAATTAATCATAGTTACTTATTAATTTTAAAAGAGGTTAATAATAATCATTAGTGTTATAATTAATTAAGTTTCAGTATTTCCCTTAAAATTATTTAAGAATTAAGATGCTTGCCCATGGTCCGTTAAGTTTCTTTTGGGCATAAATATAGCTTAATTCATTAGAAAATTCTAATACTCCCTACTACATAGTGGCCCACTTTTTTTTGAATGGACATAGTGCCCCACTTTCATATCCTTAAAGTCCCAACTCCAAAGAAATATTAAATAACACCAAGTCGTGCGAATTCTACGTAAAAAATTCACAAAACTACTCTACGTTCGTCCGTTGACCCGACCCGGTCAATACTCGTATGTCTCAAATCTTCTATAAATCATGCATTATTCTTTCTCCTTCTTATACTTCACTTTCATCATTTCCTATTCAACACTCCATTCATTTCCTCCACATTCTCAGATTAATCTCTTTGTCCCTCTCTAGTAATCTAGTCTATCCCCCTTGTTTTTCCACTCGTACGTGTTACTGAAAAAATGCAAGAAATTCAAGTAAGTCTTCTTCAAATACATGATTACACAATGTGATGTATTGATGTAAAGCTATCAGTATAGACAATATGTTCAGAATTAATTATCACGTATAATAAGTTAGTTGATTGTTTAATTATTGTTAATGTTGTATGGCTTTTGTGTTCATTTTTATTTGTACTTCAGAAGGTGGTATTGGCATTAGATGTACACGACGATAAGAAATGCAAGAAAAAGGTCTTGAAGGTTGTCTCTTCAGTTCATGGTATTGATACTTTGACTTTTTATATTACTTTATAGATTTACGGAGTATGTAGCAAAGCTTGCTAATTACATCATATGAAGGAGTGCATCTTACAAAAAAAAAAAAAAAACAGTTCACATGCATAACATGTAATATTTAGCTTTTTAAATTGTGCCATATAATTTAGTATCTTTCTGATAATATAATGATTATATTAATCCATACTAACAATTGAGAAAATATTTTGTTTTTAAATGTAATCTAATTACGATCTATTTTGGGATATATAAATAATTGTGGTAACTAACTTTTCTATTGCTTGTAGGAATTGATTCAATCTCATTGGACATGGAAAAGAGGAAGCTAACCCTAATAGGAAAAATGGATCCATTGGAAGTGGTGGGAAAATTAAGGAAGACGTATTATACGACCATAGACACAGTTGGACCTGCAAAAGAAGAAAAAGAAAAGGATCCTGAAATTATCCCTATCGTTTACGATCCATGTTATTACCCTAGGTGTTACTGTATTTACTAGCTATCATACTTGTGTGTTATTACATGTACTAGCTAGGGTATAATGAACGAAGTTATAGTTTATTTTGTTACTATATTACGAGTACGATAATAGGGTGTTTTTTTTTTTTTGTTTGTTTGTTTATGTTTATGTTTGTGGCCTTCAAATTTAAGAAAATATAGAGATATTGTGATACTCATATTATAATACTATAATAATAATATAATCGTTTTTATGATGATCGTGTTATCATTATTAGAGGATTTAGAGTTTATTAGTATTGAAGATGGTTGAATTTTTCTTAAAAAAAAAATTTATGTTTTTGGTTCGATTTTTCTATATAGTAACCCTCTAACTTTCACTTTTCTACGTTGTGCCCCTCCATTTAGAGCTTTCCACACTGTAACCGCAAAATACATTTAGTTTCTATATAGTAACCTTGTCGTTATCCCGTCATTAACAAATAGTGGGACCCACTCTCCACTTATTAATATTTTTCATCGATTTGCGTGTTGAAAATTGTTCTGTTAAAGGTTTGGGGGCTATTTTGGGTCTTAAGGGTCCAAATTGAGCTCAGGTGACTAAAAAATAACGTAAATGCCTCGTTTTGCGTATTAAAACGTAAATGCGCAAATCTAGACATTTCTTAATACGCCAAAAGAGGCGTTTATGTGTTATTTTTTCCCAAATTTGAGCTCAATTTGGATTCTTAAAGACCAAAATAGCCCCCAAAACCTTTAACGGAACAATTTCAACATGCAAATTGATAAAAAAAATAATAATAAATGAAAAGTGGGCCCCACTAACGGAATTTGTGAACGGCAAGGTTACCATACAGAAACTAAATGTATTTTGGGGTTACAGTGTGCAAAGTTCTAAATGAAGGGGCACAAAGTGAAAAAGTGAAAGTTAGAGGGTTACTATGTAGAAAAATGATTCTTATGATCAAGGGGCAAGACGCATACGTAGGAATTACTGAGCTAGGTGATTAGGGGATTTTTATCCACCAAGCGCCGTTTGACAAGTGGACCAACCAGGTTCCGCCACGCGTCCTCCACGGACCACTTAAGACACGCCACGTGTCCACCCATGCCAAATGGGACAACCGGCCATCAAGGCCCATTTCAGTCTAGAAGCCCGATCGGCCCTAGGTTTACCTTAAACCTAGAGAGTTGCACGCTTCCCAAGGCTATAAATACTCGATTAATCCTCATTAATCAGGGGACCGAATACATTACGGAACACACTAATAACCGGCTGATCTCGCTAGCAAAGCAGATTACCTACATTAAATACTCTCACCTAGAGAGACCTTATTACTTTGATTTCTGTATTAATTACTCCTTAATCAGGTACTAACTTGACCGTTGGAGGCGGAGCTCTCAGGAGTCTCCGTTATTTTGCAGGTACAGGCGTCCGGTTCCAGTCTCGGAATTGTAACTCTCCCGCAGGACATCAGAAAACCCCGAAACATTTGGCGCCGTCTGTGGGGAGAGTACTTCAGAGATGGCATCCAAGTCTGTACCGACCCCAGAAGAGAGGCGTCCCCTAGACGACCCTCAAGTTCAGTCGGACCATGATACCGAAAGTGAATTTGAAGTTGAAACTCATACAGCTCCAGACGGGACCCTAAGGGCCCGCCGTACCCGTCATACTGAAATAAGGGAACGGGAGTATCTTCAAACAGGAAGCGAGCCAGCAGGCGCACCGCTTGCTCGGCAACAGCCGACTGATGGGTCTGCTCCCATCACAAGGAACGAACTCATGACCTTCATGAGGGGATTCAAGGGAGAGATCCAAGAGTTGATCAACAAAAAACCGCCTGCTTCAGTCAAAGAGCAGGCGGCCAAAAAACCTTCCACTTCACTGAAGAGGAAGCCAGTTCAAGGGCGAGAGGCGACTCCCCATCCTAAATCTAAGAAGCGGGAGCCGTCTGCTCTTGATTTCACAAAACTCCGTTATCCTACGGGAAATAGGAAACCGGTTCGTCATATTCAGGCGGACGGGTCAAGGCAAACGTTCACAGATGCTCGGCACCTGCTAGAGCAGAAGAAGAGTGACCGATTATCAGAGTCGGCTTCTACTTCAAATTTTCAGGACAGTTTGCGAAATGCCTCGATGAGGCCAACTCAGTCGTACCATGAGAGTCAGTCAGGCGGCACCTCCCGTCAGTCTGGCTTTCATAGTGCGCAGGCGGTACCAAATTTGCCATTTGTGCCGCAACAACAATATTTTATGCAGCCACCTCCATTTGGTGGACCTGCAGCAAAAAACGTCCAACCTATGGACTGGCAGCTACGGCTGCTTAGACTTGGTGAACAGCCGTCGGCCTTCTCCAAGGAAATTACTGAAGCCGCTCAGCCAGCCAAAGTAAAAAATGTTTTAGTAGGCGCCTATGATGGCACTACTAACCCGGAAGACCATCTGATGGCATTCACCAACCTGATGTACCTTCAAGGGTTGGATGATCCCACTTGGTGCAAGTGTTTCCCAGCAACTCTCAAGGGAATTGCACAGCAATGGTTCGGCAACCTGCCGACTGGTTGTGTAAACAGTTTCAGGACGCTTGCTTACTTATTTGCCTCCAACTTTGCAATGAACATTCCTGCGAAGAAAACGACCCTTGATTTGGGAACAATTCAGCAGGGTGAAAAGGAGGGGCTTCGTTCCTACATCAGGCGGTTCAACCTGATGAGAATACAGATTCAAGGGTTACCGGATGAGGTAGCTTATACTGACTTTTTTAGAGGTCTCAAAGACGGGTCTACCTTCAAATTTGATTTAGTTCGAAAAAGGGTGGCGACTCTTCAAGAGGCCTTGATTGAAGCAGAAGCCTATATACAGGCGACTGATCTGTGTACAATGAAACAGTCGGACGGGAAGAGGTTCGACAATAGAGAAGGACGACAGAAACAGTCGTCCAACAAAGATGAAAAAAGAAAAGGGGTCTGGGCGGCTGATTCCTCTAAACAGCCGGCCAAGAAGAAAAAGGAATTCAAACCATACTCCCCAAAGTATGTGTTTAACAAGGATAACCAGTTTATCCTAAAAGAAATAAAGGGACGGCTCTCAATTGAGAAACCGCTCCCCATGAAGGGTTCTGCGAGCAACCGGAACCAAGACAAAATCTGTGCTTATCATGATGACATTGGTCATCACACCAACGACTGCATTAGTCTCATGCGGTACCTAGACCGCTTGGCTGATCAAGGTGATCTTGACACTTATGTCGAGAAATCTACGGGGAATACTTCCTCAAAAAAGCAGTCGGCCAAAAAGAATCAACAGGCCGACAGTTCCGATACAGATGATGCAGTCGTCTACACCATTGCAGGCGGCTTCTCAGGAGGCGGCCCCACTATTAGGGGCAACAAAGATAATATAAGGCGGTTAGATGTAAATTCCGTTCACCAAGAACGACCGTCCAAATATACATTTCCTGAGATTGTCATCACTGAAGAGGATCTAGGAGGAATAAGGGGGCCGCATGACGACCCTCTCGTTATTGAATGTAAAGTGGCCAACCAGAGAGTTGGTCGAATCCTCATAGATACTGGGAGCTCTTCAGATCTCATCAGCAGCAAATGTCTGTCAAAACTGAAATATCAGACGGACTGCATACATCCGGCCTCCCACCCTTTAATAGGGTTTGGAGGAGGAGTCGTCCACCCACTGGGACGAGTTGATCTACCCGTCCGCCTGGGCGAAAAAGGGGAAGGACGACACATGGTAGTCCGATTCCTAGTTGTAGAGGAACTCTCTGCCTACAACATGATTCTGGGTCGCCCAACCCTGAATAGTGCCAAGGCTGTTATAATCCCGTCACTTATGCTGCTTAAGTTTGAAAGGGACAATGGAACAGTCGGCTCCCTAAGGGGAGATCAGAGGATGGCCCGAGAGTGCTATCTCTCGGATGTCAAACCCACTGCTAAGGCCACTGGGTCAAGTGGAGAAAAAACAGACCTTGACAATGTCAAGGAAAGTGCGCCTGTTCAAGAAACAGGCGACAGAAAAAGAAAGGCGTCCCAGACAGAGTCCGCCAGAAAGGCAAGGAAAATAGACGCCTGTTCTGATTCACAACTGATAGTCAGTACAATGGCGAATACGAAGCAACACATCCGGCCATGATCAAATATTTACAGGCGGTCCGACAAGCAGTCGGCTCCCTTGAGAATTTCCATCTGATCCAAGTACCGAGATCAGAAAACAACCAGGCAGATGCACTCTCGAAATTAGCATCATCCGCCTCCTCCGATACTCCTCGAACTGTGTTTTGGGAAGTAATGGAGAAGAGAAGCATCGAGGAAAATCCTATTGGAATTCTAGACAGAAGCTCAACCTGGATGGATTCAATCAGGGCATATCTGACAAACGGTACACTGCCGGATGATCCTCAACAGGCGGCATCACTGAAAAAACGAGCCTCCTGTTTTGAAATGATACAGGGGGAACTGCACAAGAGGGGGCACCTTCAACCCTTCTTAAAGTGTGTTACTCCTGAAAAGGGACGAGAGATACTAGATGATCTTCACTCTGGTTTCTGTGCTTCCCATATAGGTGGTAGGATGCTTGCTCAAAGGGCAAGGCGGCAGGGCTACTTTTGGCCTACTTTGGAAGCAGATGCAATGGAGATGGTGAAAAAATGTGACAAGTGCCAAAGGTTTGGCAAATTAATTCACCGTCCGGCTACTGACCTCACTACTATTCACAGCCCACTACCGTTTGCTAAGTGGGGCATGGACATTCTGGGTCCATATACGCCTGCTACAGGCGGCAGAAGGTATATACTTGTTGCCGTTGACTACTTCACTAAATGGGTAGAGGCGGAGGCTGTAAAGGGAATCAAGACGAAAGATGTAATTTCATTCATTTGGAAAAACGTCATCACTCGGTTCGGGGTTCCCATGTCTATGGTTTTTTGATAATGGTCCCCAATTTGAGACGCCTGTTCTCAAAAGCTGGTTGGGAGACCAAGGAATTGGACATTACTTTGCATCTGTCGGCCGTCCACAAGCAAACGGCCAGGTAGAAGCCTTTAATAAAATCATCTCAGACGGTCTCAAGAAAAAAGTTGAACGAGCAGGCGGCCTATGGGCAGATGAACTACCACATGTTCTTTGGGCCATTAGGACGACTGAAAAAGGGGCGACTGGAGAAACTCCATTCCTCCTAACTTATGGTGCAGAAGCTGTTCTTCCAATAGAACACTACGAGCCGACTCTTCGAGTAATGCTATATGACGAAGAGGCAAACTGGGAAGCTATGCGCCTGGCATTAGACTCACTTCCTGAAAAGAGGGGCAATGCTGTTTTGCGCCATGAAATCTACCGCCTGAGAATGACTAGATCATACAACAAAAAAGTGCACAGGCGTCCACTCAAAGTAGGGGACTTTGTACTTAGAAAAATGGAAGCAGTTGGTAGGGCTAACGAGTCTGGCAAACTAACTCCCAACTGGGAAGGACCCTACCGAATCTATGCGGAAGTCAGGGACGGTACCTACCGTCTGGAAACACCAGACGGACAACCGTTGCCTCGAACTTGGAATATAGATAACCTTAAGAAATATTTCTTTTGAATGATGTAAAGTAAAGAGCTACTTAATAAAGTTGGCACTTACTATTCAATTTTGTATTACGAGGGGCATGCCGTCTGTACCTTTACAGTCGGCTACTCTCCATTGAGTTTTTTCACTCTATCATCAGAGGGGCATGCCGTCTGTACCTTTACAGTCGGCTACTCTCCATTGAGTATTTTACTCACAATACTTAGCTAAAAAGATTAGGGCCTGGCCGACCCTGTGCCTAACAGGCGGCTACCCTTCTTTGACTTAGCACCTACGTTCACCAAGAACTTACCAAGGCCACCGGCCGAATGATCAGACCAGGCGCCTAGTCAACTGATCTAACTTTTAAAAACTAATCCGACCTGTCCCAACATTATAGCAGGCGTCCGGCGGCATCCATTCGGATGAAATTCGTCGCAGAGAGCAGCTCCCTTTTGGGTGGAACATTGTTCTATAAACTAATTACACGGCACCTATACGAATGTCCCAAAGGGCAACCACGTAGCCGTTTTTGAGACAAGGATAACTCTATCACTAACCAAACCAGTGGTAGCAGTTGACATCTGAGTCAGATGACCGCCTGTATTACTTGGGATAAATGCAGGGGGTACCTATTGAGTTAATAGCCAACAAACATTGGCGAATCAAGGGGTCTAGCCGGCCTACGCCGCCTGGTACCTCTACTTCTCAAACAAAAGTGACGGCGACTGAGTAACTCCAAAGTTAACTCATAGTCACTCCTTCAAATTTGGTATGGAACCTAAAAAGTTTGAGTCGTCCGCCTGTTTTATACAAACAAGGGCACTCGAACCCCTATTCCTACTGGATAACCTATTGAGTAAATAGCCAACAAACATTGGTGAATCAAGGGGTCTAGCCGGCCTACGCCGCCTGATACCTTTACTACTCAATCAAGATTGTGACGAAGACTAAGTAACTCCTATGTTAACTTAATAGTCACTCAAACTTAGTACTGAGCCTAAAAGGTACGAGTCGTCCACTTGTTTTTAATAAACAAAGGCTCTCAACCAATACTCTTGCTAGGTTAACAAATAACAAATTAGAGGCCAACATCGGCAATAAAGGGAAACAACCGGTACCCGCCGCTTGTTTTCCTACTTAAATTCCTTGGCTACTTGGTAATTCTATTTACTTGGTCAAATTGAATAAAGAGTTCGAATACCGATTGATTAAATGGCCGACTGATCATCTATCCTGGAAACAGACAACCAGTCGTCCAGGGGCATAGGCGGCATACTTACTATTTGTACCTGTCTTAACGTTCGGCCATACACAACAGTCTGTCTAGTGAGCAAATTTCAAATACTTAGACAAATTTGAACAAAAACAAAAAATTTGATTAAAATGAGCCGGCCATAAAAGACCAGCAGAATATTCAAAACCCTGGCCCCCTGGCCGGGTAATTACAAAGCAAACGGCACGCAGGCCGTGAAAAGAAAAAATATACTTAAAGCTTAAGAAGGGGGCAGTTCAGTATCAGCAGCAGCCGCCTGGTCAGCACTCTTCTTGCTGGACTCGGCCTTCGCTGCATCATCTTTTGATGCCTTTCCCCCAAGTGGCACAAGCGCCACAACAGGCTCTTCCTCCTCCAACGCAACGTCCATCGCCTCTTCTTCAGCAGCCGCCAGGATCTGTTGATTATATATTTCCGAACACTGGCGGTACGTTCTTTCCCATGAGGCAAAGTCGGCACTGGGGAACAGTCGTTCCCAGGTCATGCGTTGGATTTGGGCGGAGTCTTCCACCATCTCCCGGACGAGCTCTTGTTTTTCTTGCTCGGCCTTGTCCGAGAGCTCTTGGGTAAGACTCTTCTCCTGGTTCACCAGGCGTTCTTTTACGTTAGCCAAAGATTTCTCCATGGCTTCGTAAGAGTGCATTTTCTGGCGAAGGGGTTTCAGCTCGGCTTTAAATTTGGTGACGGTCCCCTCCAGCTCGTCAACCTTCTTTTGGGCCGCCTCTAGCTGAGCCCGAACAGCGGCGGTCGCCTGCGCCTGATAATAAAGAAGATCAATGGTCAGTACTTCATTTTGGGCAATTTGAAACATTGCTTTATCACAGCTGGAGGCGGCCATAGCCTTTGCGGCCTTTACCTCTTTGTTTTTCCGATCAATCGGCTTGCGAAGGCTGTTGACTCGGAGCAGGGCCTAAGTACAAAGAAAAACAGGCGTCAGTTTCCAATCATAAGGGTTAACAGGCGTCCTGGAACTTCAAAAGGGTATACCTCAGCTAGGATCCCCGAAATTCCATCGAGGTCAAGGGTGCCGGCACCCTTGACCGCCTCCCTGTCAGAGGGAGGAACTACTTTAACCATTGACTTGGCTACCTCAACCAAGTCAAGTCCCTGGGGGCCGGCTGCATTAAGCAGAAGGAAAAACAAGTTAGACCTAATCAAGAAGGAAGCAAGAGTGAGTTTTTACAAGCAAGTGTCCATACATCTAGGCGGCCCCGCCTGGGTTTTTGAAGAAGTGGCCGGCTGCTTCTCAGCCGCCACTGTTTTCCTGGAAGACCCAGGAGAGCTTGCAACAGTCGTTCTCCGGGCCTTGGGGTCCGGCTGTTGCGAGGAAAAAGCCCTTGGAGTGCCAGACTGAAAACAAAAAGAGTTAGTATATGCATAATACAACTTAAAGGGGAAGAGTTTTCAAAGCTTACCAAGGGTGCCTCCTTGCTGGGGGAGTCGGCGTACGACTGCTTCATTAGCGAAACCCGCAGCATGGCCGCCGCAGTCTTAGATGCTGTTATTTTACTCATGGCGTCGGCTGAAAGAAATAAACAGCAAAGTTAGTAAAAATCCCAAGTAAACAAGGCGTGAAAAAACAGAGTATTCGTCAGGTCGGCTACCTCTAGAGCACCGACTGCCGAGGCCACAGGCGGCCAAGAAGTACTCATCATAGAGCCACTTGAAGCTCGGGACGCAGTGTAGGGGTACTTGCTCTCGTACCCCTGAAGTAGAGTTCACCCTAGTCTCTACTTTGAAGAGTCCTTTGTCTAGGATCTCTCTTTTAGCCTTTGGGGGAACAGGCGGCATGCTGCGGCCGCCTGCAAGAAGAGGCGGATCCCTGTTCCACTTGTTAAAACGTTTGTTCAGCTCCGTGTCTGAACTCTCGATAATAAGGAAGGTGTTCCGCCAATCCTTCCATTTGTTTGCCTTACCTCTCGTCATGAGGTAACCCCTGTGGCTTGTTAGTTGATACCAGCCGGTACCTCCCGACTTAGGGGTCCGGCTGAGATAGTTCATGTGGGCGAAAGCCTCAAAACTTGGCTCCACCCCGTTCAGTTCGCACCCGGCCACATAGCCGAGTACGTTTACCCAAGAGTTGGGGGCTAACTGCCATAACCCCAGATCATACCCATCTAAAATCCGCTGAACAGCCGGATGTAATGGGAAGCGCAGACCAGCTTTGATGGCCGCCACATAGCAGCCAAAACAGCCGTCACCATAGCTGGTACCAGCCGGCCAGACGACAGTATCTTCTGGATCCGGCACAAACAGTAAATACTCCGGGCTCATTTTGTGGTTAGCAATAAAGCTCGCCACGTTGTCTCGCATGGTTGCGATCCGGCCCCGGGGCACCCTGCAGTAGTAGGGGGTGTTTTCCTCTCTGTAAGAGGCGGACGGCTCTGCCCAATTATCCCCCTTCTCCACTGCATGGGAACTTCTCGCCTCTTGTAGGCGGTTATGTTTTTCTTCTGAGTCAGAAGAACTATGGTCAGAGGAACTATGGTCAGAAGAGCTGGAATCGGACTCGTCCCCTGACGAGTCCGAAGAGGACGACTCCTCCCCTCTCCTAGAGGGGCCCGCCTCCTCTCCCTTAGAAGGAGCAGAAGGTAAATTAGACATGTCCACGGTTAGATGAGAAGGGAACACCTTGGTCCCTCTCTCAGAACTGTCAGCTTGACAGTCGCCTCGTTCCACATCTGGCGCCTGGTCAGATGTTTCGCTAAGGAGTACCCTTTGGGAGGAGCCGTCTGAGTTTGATATTCTAGCAGTCTTTTTTGTTCTGGCCATCACGTTCTGCATAGACACAGATTCAGTCGGACTTTGTATAAAGGGCAAAGATGGGTCCAGAAAAGGGCAGGCGGCACTCCTAGTCCTAGATTCAGCCGTCCCCGGTGACCGGCTGATCACTAACTTAGGGCGTGTCGTGTGCTTCCATGGTGCCATTTCAAAAAATAAAAAGAAAATTAAGAGTAAGAGAACTGAGTTACCTGAACGGATGACAGTTGATGAAGTCCTGAAAGTTCGGGTCAGTCGGCTTGTCAGAACAGGCGGTAGGCAGAAAAAGTCCGAAAATGTCAGATCAAGTTCAGGGGTCCGAATGTTCTCGCAAAAATTCTCAAATGTGAAAATGACCGAAGTCAACACTTCCTTTTATAGGCAAAATGAGAAGGCGAAGGGTCGCTTCCGAATTCAAATTTGGGCGGGAGAATCTCCCGGCCGTCTGCAAGGTGACACCTGTAACGGGCCGTCGCCTGTCACCGTGCGACACCTGTCACAGGCGACACGTGACCAGTCGCGTGCCACCTGTGAGGGGCAAATGATTAGGGGATTTTTATCCACCAAGCGCCGTTTGACAAGTGGACCAACCAGGTTCCGCCACGCGTCCTCCACGGACCACTTAAGACACGCCACGTGTCCACCCATGCCAAATGGGACAACCGGCCATCAAGGCCCATTTCAGTCTAGAAGCCCGATCGGCCCTAGGTTTACCTTAAACCTAGAGAGTTGCACGCTTCCCAAGGCTATAAATACTCGATTAATCCTCATTAATCAGGGGACCGAATACATTACGGAACACACTAATAACCGGCTGATCTCGCTAGCAAAGCAGATTACCTACATTAAATACTCTCACCTAGAGAGACCTTATTACTTTGATTTCTGTATTAATTACTCCTTAATCAGGTACTAACTTGACCGTTGGAGGCGGAGCTCTCAGGAGTCTCCGTTATTTTGCAGGTACAGGCGTCCGGTTCCAGTCTCGGAATTGTAACTCTCCCGCAGGACATCAGAAAACCCCGAAACACTAGGGTCACATGCCCCACATGCCCAAAGCCCCAAACTTACGGATCATAATGTTGATATGAGTCTGAAAGAGACTATTTCATTCCAAAATGGTAATAATCTTGTTGACTTGATTGACTTTGAATTACAAATTTGCATCAAAACTCATAATGCAAATGGGAAGAAGTTCGGGAATGAAGGGAGTACGTATCAAATTAGTTTGACTATGTATGCCACATGTTATTTCAAATATTTCAATTAAAAAATACGGAGTACTTTATACTTTCATAGCAAGATAGGTGTTACAAAAATTTAACAATGACAGTAAAAAATCTATAGCTACTAGTTAGATATATATCATCACTTTGTTTAACAAATGAGATTAAATTAATCAAATTAAGTTTTGAACTAAATGTCTGTTGAGTTTACCAATTCGGTTGTTATTGATTTTTCTTAATTTTTTGTTGGAACGTTATGAATAGGATTTTTTGAATTTTAGTACCTCAAAATTGGGGGTAATTGAATTTTAGTACCCATCTAAATTTTTTTTTTAAATTAGTACCTCCAAACTGACAAAAGTATAGGTTTCAGTACCTCCGTTACTATTCCGTCTGATTTGCCGTTTGTGGGCCCCATGTCAACGGCTAGTTTGTTACTTCCCTTTTTTTAAACCACCATTTTCTTCGTTTTTTGCCCATTTTTGCTGCTGTTTATAGTGAAGAATCAAAATTTGTGGGATAGAAATTCAATTAGACTTAGGGTTCTTGTTAATTGCTTAATTGCGAAGCTGTTGGGAGGATTGTTCACGCATTTGCTGAAGATTTGGTTGGCTGAAAAAAAAAAGGTCAGTTTGTTCATAATTTTGTATACGAATTGTTATATTTGAAGTTGATTTGAGTAGAATTGTGTTGTATTTGTGGTTCATATGATATTGACATTGTAGTTTGTACTGCCAATTGTGTGTTTATTTGAATAATGTTGATGTAATTTGTATTTTGATGCTGTAGAAAAGTTAGGGTTCTTTAATTTGGTTAAATTGGGGATTTTTGGTGTTATTGAAATTAATGTTGCATGTGTGTCATATTTCTAAAATTGGGGTTTTTTGTTGCATATGTGTATTTTTATTTGCAGAATGGCTGAGGATAGAGTGGTTTTCAGATATAAGTTCTTGAGTGTAGTGATTGACATTGAAGTAGAAATAGGTAAAGACAACTTGATGGATAAATGCTTAGAGTGGGAAGACCGTTTGCGTGAAATGGACGATCCAGTAGAAGGATCTATAGATATTTTGTTTCCCAGATTCCAGTACATTTATAAAGGGAAATATAGGGATTTAGAGGATGATGGGGATGTGTTCAAAATGATTAGGAGGCTTGGTAATAAGGACATCTACACCATTCATGTGGGCACCACTGATGATCATGGGTTCTTGGCAGATTGTATGTGGGAGTTTAGGCAGAAACAGAATGGGAATTGGCCACCCCCTGGCTATCCCTATAATGGTGCTCAGCCACCAGTTTAACAAGGTTTGTGTGATGCATGGTGTGTCTAAGTGGTGTTGTTGTTGTTGTAGTGTGTTTTGTCTAATGCCCCTATTTTTATTTTGTTTGATGTTTGCAGGAGTCATAATGTCCTGCAATACTGAATCTCCCTCTAAACTGAAGAAGTGTAACTGTGGGTTGCCACTAGCAAGGCTGACATCTTGGACGAGGGAGAATCCAGGGCGCAAGTTCAAGGCTTGTAAATTTTGGGATCCAAACACTGAGACAAGGGGTTGCAAATGTTTTGAATGGGTTGACTTAGAGCAAACTGAGTGGCAAAGGGAGGTAATCAACAACCTCACTCTTGACAAGAAGTTAATGAAGTCTGAGATGAATTCTTTGCAAAGGGAGGTTGATGATCTTGTTGGGCAAAGGAGGTGTTTGCTAAATGAAGTTGACACATTGAAGACTAAATGCAAGGCCTTGTCTGGTGATAGGAAGAAGATGACAGGCAACAATGGTAGTGGTGACAGGCTTCAGTTGACTGTAGTTGTTGTATTTTGTGTACTTGTTATGGTTTTAGGAGTTTGTGTAGTCATAAAACTTGTTTAGGGGAGGGTGATGAATTCCAGGGTATTATGTCTAAGTATGGTGATACTAATTTTCCTACTAATTATGTATGGTTCTTAATTGTAGTTGTATTTGTGGTTTGTATTGAACTTAAGTTATATATTGCACTTTATGTATGTATGAATTTCAAAAAATATTGGCCTTCAAATATATGTGCTTCATTTATCTAATAAAATAGAGTCATATCATATATACATAAATATGTCTACTTACAAGGGACTAAGTCCAAAAAGTGACTACTAAATATATAAGTTCATCAAAGTGAATACATAATGGATACTGTCAGAGAAATAGGTTCAACAATTTTCAGAAATTGCACTTAATTTTTTTTCTTGCTTGGCCTTGTTGCTGTAGTATTTTTTGTTGTTGTTGTGGTTGATGCTTGGCTGCAGAGGTATGGCTCAGCTCCTGCACTCTGCCTTGACCTTGTATTAGGCCTTTGAGAAGGTGCTGCTTGTGAGGGTGCTGATGCTCCTTGAGATGCTTTTGCTGCAGCAGTTTTTGAGGATGCCTTTGGTCCTTGAGATGCAGCAGCTCCTGCTCCTTGAGATGCTGCTGCTGCAGCAGCTGTTGAGGAAGCTTTTGCTGCAGCAGTAGCAGCCTTCTTCTTAGCCTCTTCTTGTGGGAACTTCTTATTGGCAATGCTGTTAGGTCCTGCTGATGCTCCAGGAGTAGTCTGCAAAAATTAGGGGATGTATACTAAATTAAGACAAAGAAAAACAAACTAAATGACACATAAATGAGAAAAATTTCAGAAATAACCTTGTTTAAAGCTCTTACAGCTTTGATTCTCCTCTGTTCTACCACCCATGGTGTGTTTACAGCAGGTTTTCCCATAGAGAGTTAGGCTTGGAAGAAGGCTCTTTCACTTCTGCAGGCATATTGGACCAAGTTTTTGCATAGTGTCCAAATTGAGCACATTTTTGGCATCTCTTCTGCCTTTTTTGTGAAGTACCCTCAGCTGCATCTGCTACACCCTCTCCCTTTTCCTTCTTTCTCTTTTTGGATTTAGGTCTGCCAGGCATGACTCTCACAGGTGGTGGCAGTGGCTCCCTTAGTTGAATCTTTTCCCAGTGTTTGGGACCTGGCATAGGCTGTACTGGCAAGTCATATGCCTCTAAATATCTCTCCCTTGTATAATAGTGGTCCACATACTCTTCTGGATCACTTCTCTTGTCTAATATACAAGAAAATCCATGCACACAAGGGAGGCCAGTTAATTGCCAGTGGTAGCATGTGCATGTCCTATTTTGAAGGTCAACAGTTACTTGGTCTGAATTGAGGTTGACCTCATAAGTGTCATCCCTAGAGACCTGCACTATGCAGTGCCTAGCCACCCTCTCCATTCTCTCATACAGT
The DNA here is from genome assembly GCF_001683475.1 of Chenopodium quinoa. Classification (NCBI taxonomy): domain Eukaryota; kingdom Viridiplantae; phylum Streptophyta; class Magnoliopsida; order Caryophyllales; family Amaranthaceae; genus Chenopodium; species Chenopodium quinoa. Next base: position 11,136,437 of record NW_018743292.1, read on the forward strand.
TTAGTCACATAAGGCATGACTTTTCCTTGAATTTTTTTCACACCCTCCTACTTGTCATTGTGTCTTTTCATTGCATACCTCCTTAACCATTCCATTTGGGTTAGGATAGGTTTGTCCCTAGCTTCTCTAATGCAAGCATTGAAGGTTTCACACATATTATTCAATAGCATATTAGATTTGCAATTAGTTGAAAAGGCATGCCTAGACCAATGTTGGGCAGGGATGTTGTCAAGATATTCATAGGCATCCTCACTAAGGAACCTTATGGATTCCATTGCAATTTCAAAATCAGCCTACAATAAGTGCAAAGCAATTACATATAAGTATGCTTATAAACTAATCACATCTGGATTTTCCACAAAAAATGACAAACTCAGCATTCAAACTGAGCAAACACAGTGCCCAGTCATACTTTAATGACAAAATGAGCATTCATAATGACCTCACAAACTGAGCAAACAAATAACACATAAATTGAGCATACAAATAGAACAGGGCATATATTAGCTAACATACTGCAAGAACATAACAGACAAATCAGCATACCCAAATTAAGCTTGCAAACATAGTCAGCATACTCATATTAAGCCAGCAAACAAAGTCAGCATACCCATATTAAGCCAGCAAACTTGTTTACCAAAACTGACCACCTAGATGGTCACAAACTGTTCACAACTAAACTAACCACAAAGTTATGCTTATAAACTAATCACATCTGGATTTACCACAAAAAATGAGCTAATGCCATACTAATAAACAAACAAAGAACAGAGCATACCCATATTGTAGCTCTAGCAGCATTCCAAAACAACTCTTTGAATGTGGACCCTGTGAACTGTAATTTGAAGTTTGCCCATATGTGTCTCACACAAAACCTCTTCTCAGCAAAGGGCACCACCTCCTCAAATGCCTCAAGAAGGCCCTAAAAACACAAAAATGACAATTATATGTGAGTAAACAAATAAAACACAGTCAATTCAAAATAAATGCCACAAAAAGTCACTAAATTGATAGTTCACTAACCTTCTGCCTATCTGACATGTAAGTGAAGCCACCTCCCATTGCCAAGTCATCCAAACTTTGCTTCAAACACTCCAAGAACCAGCACCAAGTTTCTTTGTTCTCCACCTCTACAGTAGCCCATGCAAAGGGGTAGATGCTGTTGTTCCCATCCTTTCCCACTGCCACCAGAATCTGACCAGGGTAGGAGCCCTTCAAATGGCATCCATCCACCCCTATTAAAGGCCTACAGCCTTTTAAGAAACCCCTTACCAGTGGGGAAAGGCACACATACATCCTCAAGAATAGTGGTGGCTCTGGCCTATCCAATCCATCAACCACCACATTCACTACAGTCCCTGGGCTATATTTCTGCACTGCCTTCCCATAATCCCAAACTCTGGCATACTATTCAGAAGCAGAGCCATATATCATGAATTTAACCCTACCCCTGGCTAACCATGCCTTGTAGTACCCAATCTTAATGCCCAAGTCACTCAAAACCCTATCCCTAAAGTTGTTTATCTTCCAACTAGGGTTGTTTCTCCACTCTTCCACATATCTCTCAGCCAAGTACTCTGCTGTAACATTGGCATTCATGTTGCTCCTCATACAATTGTGTTCCAACTTCAGATCTTGGATTTGCCAAGCACTACTCTTGAACAAAGGCCTTGCAATGACCTTATACTTGCACCTCCTCACTTCCTCACTGCACTTACAAATAGGAAGCTTACTCCTCTTTGAATCCCATTCACAACCACATCTCTTCCTGCATAAAGTGGTTAACTTCTCTTTGTTGTTGTGTAGAAAATAGAACTCATATCTATTTTCAATTGCATGAGTTCTTAGTGCTTTCCTAAGCACCAAAATGTTAGTGAACTTCTGATTTTTCACCAACACAACAGGTTTCTTGAAATCTGTATCCTCCCTAAACCAAGGACTGTCATCTATGTCCTCATCAGAACCATGCTCACTTCTCATCTCATCATCATCAGTTTCTTCTTCATGAAGCTGTACTTCACCCTGCCCTAGATCTTTCACCAGTTGATCCAACTTCTGCTTACTCCCCTGCCCTGAACACCCAGGATGAACCAATGCCAAACTCTTTTCCACCTGACCTAGGATGTTAGCAGTGCTCTCACCCAATCCCTCATCTTCAGAATAACCCTCTTCCTCCTCACCTGGATTCCAATCTATGTCTATGTCACTTAAGTCCTCACTAGAAGAACCTGAATCACTCTCCTCATCATCAATGAACAGCTTCCTTTGTGCCTTACCCTTCCCTTTCCCCTCTGATTTGGCTATCCTCTTTCCCAACCCAGCAGCTTCACTCAGCTTCCCTTTCCCTTTATCATTTCCCACCCTCAATTCACTTCCTGAGGAAAACCTAGGACTCCTCCTCACTAATGGCTCACTAACTGCACTACAAGTTTCTGTTAATGGGTTGGACTGTTGCCACCTAGGGCTCCTCCTCAAAACTAATGAAGTACAAGCTTTTTTGAGAGTGTGTTGCTCCTCCTCAACAGTGTTATCAAGCTCATCCATTTGAGATTCTACAAATTAAGGAATAAACAATCTAATTAACCAATTTTCTATATCACAAACAACAATAACAGCAACTGTAACATGCATTACCCTACACCAATTACCATAAAGCAACAACACAAATACCCTAACACATGCATTTGTAACATTCAATTATAAATCAATTTCAATTAAATTGAAACTTTAATCCAAACACAGTAATCTAGGGTTTAATTAATTTTTTCCAAAAATACCCACAAATTTCATCAAAATTGCGCAACAAACCATTAATGGACAGTACAAAAAGTTGGGGAAATCATACATGTTCGTTGTCAGAAGAATCTCCCACTTCTTTCAATGGAGATGACGACTCCAATATTGACCTTTCCCAGAAGCTTGCTGATGTGTGCTTTGAGTCAAAAGAAGACACCTATGAGTCAATTGCAGAGGTACAATGAAAACAAAAAAAAAAAATTTACAGCCTAGCAATTGACAGTGGAGAGAGAAAGAAAACGTGGTTGAATTTGGGCAATGGAGTTATTGCATGTGGTTGAGCATTTGATTATGGAGGAACAGGGCAAAGAGAGACAAAGAGAGTAAAATGGAGGGAATTGAATGAGAATCGAAGAGAGAGAAAGAACAAAGGGAGGGAAGTTTGGTAGCTAACGGCAAATCAGACGGAATAGTAACGGGGGTACTGAAACCTATACTTTTGTCATTTTGGAGGTACTAATTTAAAAAAAAAATTAGATGGGTACTAAAATTCAATTACCCCCAATTTTGAGGTACTAAAATTCAAATTTTCCTTATGAATATTACATGATTCAATATTCACATTTTCTAGACTCTAGTAGACTAGTATGAGGTCTATGAGATCACTATGAACATTTTTGGTGATTTACTTAATTAATAAAAAAAAAAATACGTCATCCGTTTTTAAATACTTGCAACACTTCTCTTTTCACGCTTGTTAATGTACTATTTCAATCGTTAATATCTTTAATTACTGTTAACCTCGATCAAATCTGGGACGAATTAAGCTGAACAAGTCTTAGAGAGGGAAAGTTTGGTGAGGAAGAAGAGAGAGATTTTTCTATTATTGAATGAATAAGAATTATTACAGAGAGAAGAGTATTTATAACTCATTAATACAAGCAATAGAAAATAGAACTAGTGAGGCCCACAATAACTAACTTCTGCTAGTTGTGCTTGCTAACGTGGCAAGTCACTAATATCACCAATATTCTTCACACACCCCCGCAAGCTGGAAGCTGGTTGAAGCATTCCCATCTTGGACAACAACTCATTGAATTGAGCAGAAGGAAGAGCCTTTGTGAACAAATCAGCAGGTTGAACTTTTGTAGGCAAGTAACTTAATGAAATTAAGCCTTCCATATAACCTTATCTCTTGTAAAGTGACAATCGATTTCTATATGCTTTGTTCTGTCATGGAAGACATGATTTTTAGCAATAATATAGATTGCAGATTGATTGTCACAATGTAATGTGACTGGCTTAAGACCTTGAACACCCAGCTCTTCAAGAAGTCTGACCAACCAAGTGATTTCTGAAGCTGCATTTGACATTGCCCTGTATTCTGCCTCAGATGAGCTTCTAGAAATAATTGATTGTTTCTTGGACTTCCATTGGTGAATTCCCAAGTAAAATCAAGTAACCAGTTATGGACCTTCTTGAATCTGCACAAGCTCCCCAGTCTAAGTCTAAAAAGGCCTGTAATTTAAGCTCATCAGAAGCCCTCAACATTAAACCTTGTCCTTCTATACTAGCCAAATACCTTAGAGTGTGATGTAAAGCAGCCATGTGTGTTGTTCTAGGATCATGTAAGAACTGGCTAAGTGCTTGAACTGTGAAAGATAGATCAGGCCTGGTATTAGTTAGGAAGTTTAATTTCCCAACTAAACACCTATAGAAGGAAGGATCAGAAACAGGATCCCCATCTGTAGCTGTCAACTTGAGATTGATTGGCAGAGGTGTGACAACATACTTGGACAAATCCATACCAGATTGTTGCAGCAACTCCTTTGTAAACTTTTTTTGAGTCATAACAAAGCCATCTGTAGATCTTGAGACTTCAATCCCTAGGAAATAATTCACTTCTCCCAAATCCTTGATACTAAAAATGTTGTGGAGGTGACTTTTTAGAGCTTGTATACCACTTTCATCTGTTCCTGTCACCAGTATATCATCCACATATACTGCTACTAGAGTCAAACTGTCTGTTGTGCTTCTGATGAAAAGAGCGTAATCATTTTTTAATTGAACAAACCCTTGGAACTCCAACTCATGAACCAATTTTGCAAACCATTGTTTGGATGCCTTCTTTAGACCATATATAGGGACTTCTTAAGCCTACAGACATAATTTTTAGGCACATCTAAACCCTCAGGAGCTTTCATGTACACTTCCTCAAATAGATCACCATGTAGGAAAGCATTGTTTATATCTAGCTGAAATACTTTCTAATTCTTAGAAGCTGCCAGAGCAAGCAAGCACCTAACAGTTGCCATTTTGACAACTGGAGAAAAGGTCTCCCGAAAGTCAATGCCATATTTTTGTGTGAACCCTTTTGCAACAAACCTAGCCTTGAACCTTTCTATGTTGCCACCTACTTTTCTCTTTATTTTGAACACCCACTTGCACCCTATTGCTTTCTTACCAACAGGTAATTCAACAACATCCCAAGTATTGTTATTCTCCAAAGCTTTGAGCTCATGATTCATAGCTGTCACCCATTCTGAGGACTTTGAAGCTTCATCATAAGATACTTGTTCTGTAACCATATCAAAACTAGCTACCAAAGCCTTATGGATGTAAGAAACCTTTTCATAGGCCACCAGGTTACACCCATGCTCAGTTGGTTTAGTAGAAGCCAGAGTACAAACATATTTTTAATGCCAAGAGGGGGGCTTAGAAGTTCTTACGGATTTTCTGATTTCACGTACAGAATGAGAAATATTAGAAGGATGAGAAATATGAATAGACTAAGAAGTATGAGAAGATTGAGAGGATTGAGAATATTGAGAAGAATGAAAAGAATTATCAGAAGAATTTTGAAAAATGAAAATATCAGGAATGTTATATGTAATGACACTATCTGGTAGAGTTTCAGAAGGGAGAAAAATGGGAAAAGAAGAAGGTTTAGGAGAGGATGTTGGTGAAGGAGCTGAGTGATATGGAAGAGGACATGTTTTTCATAAAAAACTACATCTCTTGATACACTCACCACTCTGGTTGACTGATTCATGACTTTATAACCCTTTTTGTGGTTGAATACCCCAAGAAAATATGTGGTTCAGCTCTACTGTCAAACTTACTCCTCCCTTGTTTAAGAGTTGACACAAAACATAAGCACCCAAAAACTCTTAAGTATGAAATATTAGGTTTAATGTTATGTATCCTCTCATAAGGTGACACATTTCCCAAACATTGAAGAGGCATTCTATCAATGACATAGGCTGCATATAATACACATTCACCCCAAAATTGTGCAGGTACATTGGATTGAAAATATAAAGCTCTGGCTGTCTCAAGTAAATGATGCTTGTGTTTTCTCTCAACTATCCCATTTGGTTGAGGTGTATCTATAAAACTAGTCTGGTGTAAAATTCCCTTTTTTTTAAGAACAATCTTTTAGCATCTCCTTCACAAAGCTCAAGGGCATTATCTGTTCTCACACATTCAACAACAGTTTTATATTGATTCTCTATGAAAGCAAAGAAAGATTCAAGAACAGAAACTGAATCAGATTTATATTTCAATAGATGAATCTAAGTACATCTTGAGTAATCATCAACAATGGTCAAGAAAATTGAACAATTATTGTATGTTGGTACCCTATGAGGACCCCAAATATCTATACGTAAAAGCTGGAAAGACTTAACAATTTTCACTACTAGAAAACAGGTCATTTCCGACAGCAAAATTTCGTCGGAAACACCCTGAAATCCGTCGAAAAAGGCTGTTTCCGACGAAATTTCCGTCGGTACGGGTTGTCAGAAAACTTTTGTTGGAAAAAACGGCCTTTTCCGTCGGAAAACACTGTTCCGACGGAATTTTCGACGAAATTTCGGCTTCGGAAGAGGAATTCCGGTCACCGGAAAGTCCGTCGGAAATTTCCGACGAAATACAAATCCGCCGGAAACTTCCGACGGGAATTCCGTCGGAAATAGCATTAAAAAAAACAAAAAAAACACCTAGCACCACCCCTACCACCAGCCCACCCCCTGCCCCCCTACCCACCCATTACCCAGCCCCATCCACCACCCCCACCACCAGCCCTAGCCTAAACCCACCCACCCACCTTACCTGAACCCACCCCCTAGCCCACCACCCTTAAACCGACACCACCAGCCCACCCCCCACCCAGACCCACCACATTCCCACCCCAATACGAAACCAGACACCACCACAACAGCCAAACGACACCACCCCACCACAACAGCCCACCCTACACCACCATCACCGACACCACCACCACACACCACCACCATTCCAAAAATTCAGTAAAAATCGAAATTAACCCCAAAAAACCGAAAATTAACCCCAAAAATACGAAAATTAATACAACATAATAAAATTTTACCACAAAAAAAAAATAAAAACCAGGTCTACATATTAATCAGAATTTCAATAAAAAAAATTAACAAAAACGATAATTAACAAACAAAAATTTAAAGAAATAAATTAATATACAATTTTATCATAAATTTTATAAACTAATATTACAATTCCATACCTAAATTACAAGATCTAAAAAAAAAAAAAACCTTGAGACTGGTGCAGTGCCTCGCGACGGTGGTTACTTGGTGTTGCTATGGCCGGTGACAGGCTTGAGAGAGGAGAGGAGAGAGAAAATACGTGTTGCTATGCTCGCTGATAGGCCGGTGCTATGGCCGGTGAGGGATGCGGAGAGAGAAGAGAAAAGGAGGAGGAAAAGAAAAAGAATGAAAAGAGAGAAGAGAAAAGGAGTAGGAGGAAGGAGAAGAGAAATGAGGAGAGAGAGAGAGAGAAGAAGAGATGGAGGCGGGCAAATGAGGAGAGGAGAGAGAAATGGGAAATAAAAGGGGGGGGGGAGGAGAACCGGGTTTTTTAAGGGTTTTTAGGGTTAGTTTTTTTTTTATTTTTTATTATATTCCGACGGAATATTCCGTCGGAAATTTCCAACGGATTTATTTTCCGCAGGAAAATAATTGTTTCGACGGAATATTCCGTCGGAAATTTCCAACGGATTTATTTTCCGCAGGAAAATAATTGTTTCGACGGAATATTCCGTCGGAAATCTCCGACGGATTTTATTTCCGTCGAAACATTACGGTTCCGACGAAATAATCCGTCGGAAGGCCCATAAATTTCAACGGATTTTTATTCCATAGGAAATCCGTCGTAAATTTCTGACGGAATAAAAATCCGTCGTAAATTTCCGACGGAAAACATGTCCGTTGGAAATCGGCCTGTTTCTAGTAGTGTTTGATAGAACTATTAGGAAAGACATTCTATGTTGTTTGGCCATTGGACAAACTTGACAGAAAGAAGACTTTATATTATTCAAACTAGAATCAACTAGCTTAAGCTTTGAGGGTATATGACCCATCCTAAGATGAAGAAGCTTTGCTTGATCAACTGCAGCTGAAGATTTAGAGGAAACAGATGCTACAGATGCAATCCTCTCATTATTCAGTAAGAAAGCTTGACTGTTCTGAAGCTCTGGCAGGGGTGCAATAGAGGCCACTCTTCATATCACCAAGATGAATTCTCATTGAATGATCTTGAACAAAACACTCATGAGTTGTAAAAGTCACTTCACAATTCAAATCTCCACACAGTTTAGGAACTGACACCAGATTAAACTTAAATTCTGGTACAAACAGAACTCCAGTCAATTCTATCTCATTTAGAATAACTGTTCCTACACTACTAGAAAAAAGTCCATTTCCGACGGATGTGTTCCGGCGGACACAAAAATCTGTCGGAAAAAACGAAATTTCCGATGGATTTATATTCCCTCGGAAATTTCCGACGGATATGGGTTTCCATCAGAAATTCCATCGGAAAATATTTAGTTTCCGAGGGAAAATCTGTAGGAAAATAAATACTTTCCGACGGATTTTAAATCCGTAGGAGATTAATTCCGTCGGAAATCTTCCGACGGATTTTGAACCATTTCCGACGGAATTTTGATTTTTAAAAAAAAAAAAAAAACTAACCCTAAAACACGGAACTACCCCCCCCTCCCCCCTTTCATTTCTCATTTCACTCTCCTCTCTATCCGCCCCTCTTTCCCCTCTTTCTCTCGTTTCTCTCTCCTCTCCTCTTTCCTCTTCTCTTTCTCTCTCCTCTCCTCTTTCCTCTTCTCTTTCTCTCTTTCCCCTTCTGTGTTCTTCTTTCCCTTCTCCTCTTCGCCTCCAGCCAACATCATCAATAACACCAACATCATTAATAACACAACCACCAACATCATCAATTAAACCACCACCGCAACAACCACCGACAACACCAAGGCCGCGCAAGAACAACATCAACAAAACCGTACAACCGTCGCGTCACCTCCAGCGCCGCCGCGTCACATTCGGCCGCATCGTCAACATTTCATTCTAGATCTACATTTAATTTTGGTTAGTATTAGATCTAGTTTTATTTTGTTCAAATTTTCAATGTATAAATTTTTTTTTTATTGAAATAATTGTATATTTAAGTTAAAATATTTGAAATAATTGTATAATATAATTTGTTTTTGTTAAATTTCGAATTTTGTGTTGATTTTGAATAATTGCTTCTGTTTTTTAATTTATGTTTTGATTTATTTTTTTTTTTGTGCTAAGGTGTCACGGGTTATTTCCGGTTTGGTTTGGTGGGGTGGGCTGTTGTGGTGGTGTCGGTGGTTATGGGGTGGGGTTGTGGCGGTGTCGGTTTGGTTTGGTGTGGATGGGCTGTTGTGGTGGTGTCGGTGGTGTTAGGATGGGGTTGTGGTGGTGGGCTGTTGTGGTGTAGGTGGGCTGTTGTGGTGGTGTCGGTGGCTGTTGGGATGGGGTTTGGTTTGGTATTGGGTGGGAATGTGGTGGTGTCGGTGGTGTTAAGGGTCTGGGTTAAGGGTGGGTCTAGGGTATGGGTGGGTAGAGGGGTAGGGGGCAGGGGGTGGGCTGGTGGTGGGGGTGGTGGGTGGGGCTTTTTTTTTCTATTAAATTTTCCGACGGAATTTTCCGTCGGAAGATAGTATTTTCCGACAAAATTTTCCGTCGGAAGAGGTATATTCCGACGAAAAATTCCGTCGGAAGCTTGGCTTGTTGCGACGGAATTTTCTGTCGGAAACTTGCGACGGACTTTCCAATTAAGTCAAACTTGACTCCGACAGAATAAAATCCGTCGGAATGGACCTTTCCGACGGAATTTCCCTTGGAATATCGCGAAATTCCTACAAAGTGTAATGCGACGATGCGTTCTGACGGAATTTCGTCGAAAATAGGCATTTCCGACGGAATTTCAGGGTTTTCCGACGGATATTTTCCGTCATTAATTGGCTATTTTCTAGTAGTGCTATATAAGTAACTGTAACTTTACTCCCATCTGGTATTGTAATTTGATGATCACCGGGTGGTATAACTTCATAAGAAGAAAAATACTTTTATAGGAACAATTCCTATACTTTTAATTCTTCTGCAGCATGAATTTTGAAATTGTTTGTCCCCTAATTTTGAAGCACTTCTCAATGGTATGTCCCCTAATTTTACAATGATCACAAAAGAATTAAAACCTTCTCTGCTCATAAGGCAAATTTCCTCTTCCTTTACCCTTGTCATTGTAGTCTATTCTTAAGAAATTGTTTGAATTAGAATTCTGTCCTGAGAAATTGTTTGAATTAGAATTCTGTCCTCTATAACTTCTATTTGACTGATTGTCATAATACCTTTGTTCTCCATAGTTTCTTCTATTAGCTGCAAAAGCATGAGAATCAGAAGAAGTCTGCATTCCACTAACCAGTGACTTATGCCTTTCTTCTTGAACTAGAAGTCTATAAGCATGTGTTACAGCAACTAGAGGCTGCATCAACAAGATATTTCCTCTCACCATGGAAAAATGCTCATTAAGCTTCATCAAGAACTGTATCAATCTTTGATTATCTCTTTGTTTGACTAACTTCTGTGTAAGATTACAAACGCAACCATTACAGGTACAAACAGGCAAAGGATTCACTGCGTACAACTCATCCCATAACATCTTCATTTTTGTATAGAATTCTACAGCACTAGTTGTTCCTTGCTGCAAATCAACTAATTGTTGTTGTAAAGCAAACAATTGTGGTCCAGAGGATTGAGCATACCTCTCTTCCAAATTCTGCCATATTTCTCTTGATGTAGTAAAATACAGAATACTCCTTGCTAACACAGCACTCAAAATCCAACTAATAACCAGATCATTACACCTTTTCGGCATTATAAGCAACATCATCTGAATTTGGTAAAGCAATGGAACCATCAACAAAGCCTAGCTTATTCTTGGCTGATAAACCAATCATCATAGATCTTTTCCAATCACTAAAACCTGTTCCATCAAACTTGACTGGAACTGAAGCCATCTTGAGACTATCATTCGGATGAATGAAATAGGGAGAAGTAGGATCCTGAGTAGGATCTTGCAACTGACTTTGTTCATTATTCACCATATTTCTTCAATTGTTTAACAGCTTATAAACAAACAACTACTTAATCCAAAGAAAGATTAACTCCCAAGAAAACCTCAAAAAATATCCTCAGAAAATCAAATGAAGAACAAACAACTAAATTCAACCACAGAACAACCTCCAGAAAATCACAAAACCAGAGAAATCCAGAAAAATCACGAATGATCCAGAAAATCGCAAATCGGAACAACCAACCTTCAAACGAAGAATCTACGATTCAAGAAACAATGAATAGAACTAGAAATCTTACAATCAACTAGCTGAATTTGCCATTAACGAACTGTTTCGCAACTCTGATACCTTGTTAACCTCGATCAAATTGGGAAGAATTAAGCTGAACAAGTTTTAGAGAGGGAAAGTTTGGTGAGGAAGAAGAGAGAGATTTTTCTATTATTGAATAAATAAGAATTATTACGGAGAGAAGAGTATTTATAACTCATTAATACAATCAACAGAAAATACAACTAGTGAGGCCCACAATAACTAACTTCTGCCAGTTGTGCTTGCTGACGTGGCAAGTCACTAATATCACCAATATTCTTCACAATTACCAATATGTAAAAACTATAAAAATTTGATATTATGAAAGTATAAATCGAGACGAGTATAACAATATCACACATGACTATATTTTTCCTAACCTATAAATTACCAAAACTAGTCAAAGTGAGATATGTGAATAATGTAAAAGTCAAATTGTTGCAACTTGCAAGTAAAAAAAATGGAGGAAGTATATATATATATATTTATGTGGATAATGTTTGGTGTATCTTAATTGTGCATTAAAAAATCCTTTTTTAAAAATATTTTTTACCTATTGAAAATTAACTATTCGTGGTGGCAAATTAACTAAATTGGTAAGATATAAAACTTAATGCTTCTTTCCCAAATTGGTTAGAAAGTTGTTATATTTAACAAACAAGTATAAAACTTAGGTTCATGTGACAAGTAAGTATATAATTTAGTGAGGAAGTATAAATGGAGTGTTGTGAGACATGGTGAAATGTCTCACAACTAATAAAAAAAATAAAAAAAGGTACAATGAAGAGAGAGATAGGAAGAGTGAAAAAGGTGATGTGGGCCCATCAATACTTTTCAGATATATGTTCACGTGCAAAACGGATAAAAATTTATAGGGACCACTACCACTAAGTCTATATTTTGTTCCACTGAACCTTCAGTTGAATTTTTTGAGTACCACTAAGACTATACTTTATACCACTGAGAATATATTTTGTACCACTAAATCTCCAGTGGCACTATTTGACAGCTCAATGAGACATCTCTAAAATAACGCCTAAAATGCCTACATTGTCCTTATGAGACATAGCTTTATTGTCTCACAACCCTATGTTTGGAAGCCCTCATAATTTAGTTTCATTAGGTTAATGAGTACTCGTGTAAACCATTGATTCATGCAACATTTAGCTTATTATTACGAAGTATAGCTCAACAAAATAAAGCTAGCAAAGGTTGAAAGGATACGAAGCGAACACGAAAAATCTAGGTTAATGTAAAGGGTTTACAGCACATTTAATTAAATGGGTCAACACGATACGACACATTTAATTAAACAGATCAGGTTAGTGTTGAAAGTTCCAACACGAAACAGACCACTTAAGAAAAATAACCAATAATTTATGAAATTTATGACAGATAATTTGAATTCGCTTAGCATTTTTACTTACAATATGACAACACGACACAAATCGAATTCGAAAAAAACGAGTTAGTATCAAGGATTTCCAACATGATTAGTAAAATGGGTCAGCACGATACATTTAATATTAAAAGGGGTCAGATTAGTGTTGAGTTTCTCCAATCCATTTATCAGTAACTTTAAATACAAATGTAAGAATGACACGATACGTTTACCAGCTCTACGACTAAGCAAGGATTTGAAACATGATAATTTGTCAAAATGGAGCAACTTGCCAGTATCGGAGCCCCAAGGGGTATGGCCTAATGGCCCAATACTTAATCACTTACGAAGTATGTAACTATTATGATAGAGTGGCAAATTAACCCACTTTGCTGAATATAATAGCAAGACTCAATATAGACACATTGGGCTATATCTTCATTTTAATTACTAGTTTAGTCCCATGCGATGCACGGTTTTAATAATAAAAAATTTACTTGTAATATAAATATTTTAAGCAAAATATAGCAAATCGTGATCCCTCTCGTTAGATTAATTGAGTTATAATGAAGGACATGATGTTAAATATTCTTATTAACTTCATAGCTATAATAAAATTTTTAAAATGTTAGCGTTCATTTTTTATTCATTATAGAAAATTTGAAGAATTAATAAAGAGTTGAAATTCCAAACTCTACAAACACTAATAAAATGTAGGAGATTGCTTTTTTTTTTTAAAAAATAAAAAATAAATAACCTATGTAGGAGGAAAAAAAGAAAGTGAAAGAGACCAATCGTCAATTATTTTTACTCAATAGGAATATAAATTGTGTATTTAGTCAATTTAGTTATAAAAGCTTTTAAAAAATTGTATAATTAATCAATCATTTTCAAATATTAGCTTTACCTTGAAAAAGGTTATTTTAAAAAAGAATGTAGTCAAAAATAGTTTTAGAGGGAAAATTTATTATAAGAAGCTGACATGTGGATAGTGATGATGTCAGCGGTAATTACTAAAATATATTTAACTAGATTAGAACCCGTGCGATGCATGGTTCATATAAAATCTATTTTTTTTATAACTTGTACATTTTTAAGAAAATGAATAAATATAAATAAGAATTATGCATCTTGTACAAAATTATCTGTACTTTTAAAATTTTATTTTCATCAAAATTATAATATAATACCTGTTCAACGTCGTATAATACATATTTCAAGTCTATTTATTAGTGTGCTACTTAAAATTATTTCATTTTTTAAGGATAAATTGATAGGTTGTAGTTGTAATGTAGAAGTTTCTAATATTCAAATTTCAAAATTATTAAATATGATAGCTCCACACAAAAAATAAAAAAATAAAAAAATAAAATAAAAAGAAAGATGGCATCATCCTTGCATTTAGGCGGGAAAATTTTTATTATAAGAGTGACATGTGGACAATGATGACGTCAGCAACGTTTTGTTTTAGTAATAGTTAATAGATTTAAAGATAAGTCCAACAAAGCCAAGATTTAACTACTTCGTACGTAAAATCAATACATGACTAGCCTTGTGTTTTTTGCTTGGCATCGTCACGATATAAGTAAAACTAGACAAACTGACCCAACTCAAACTAATCATCATGACCCAAATGATTTGATCCAAACTCAATTACTACCAATAAACCAATAGCGGATGACCTGATTCTTACCCTAATTTGATTGGCTTGACAAAAAGCTAACTCAATCGGAAAATTAATTCAACATAAACTTTATGCCTGATATTCATATATTTGTCCATAACATACTCTAATATCTATTATGCAAGTATTCCTGATGATCGAAAGCTTATTAGACTCTACCTAATCTAAATTTGAGCCTAATCAAGTCACGATTGGGGGGAAAGTCTCCCAACCAGTGCTGCTGCAATCCTAATTCTTGATCTCAAGAACTTAGTTAAGTTAGAACAACTCCCTTATCAGCTGATCCGATATCTATAGATTCCATATTCTAATATCACCTGACCTAGTTTATCTACAATTCAAACCAAAAGACTCATCAACAACATACAATTCGAATGGAATCAATCCAAACAACACACAACCCATTTACCAAAATTTGACATAAAAGTCATTAATTGTAAGCATAAAAAATGATGGTGTAAAGGATTAATTTAAGGACAGAAGAAAGAGAGAGAAGATTGAATAATATTTAGAGGGGGCAAAACCCATAAGGTCTCCATACAAAGTTGCTGCTGGATCGGTAGCCTTGGAGGAACCAATTTGTCACGTGGACCGGCCCAAACTCACCATAACCACCCTACAATTTTGCATGCTTTCATCCCATAAAACACGGGCACTCTGATTTATGCTTTTTTATTTTACCACCCTATTTATTTATTTGGATTGTTAATGCAATCTGAAAATTTGGATGACAATAGTGTAATTTATATTCTAATCCATTTCAACTTATTTTGTTTTTTAAAGCTTAAAGAAAACATCAAAGGATAGTGATGCAGACGAAATCCATCCTATACTTTTCTCTCTAGGAAGTCTTCGAGGCGTCTCCGTCCCCGGCATGATTAGGAGAGAACACAGGGTTAAGCCAAGCCCCCTCCTATCTAATATGGTGATAAACGCTGTTTTCTCTCGCTTTTGGTTATCCTCAACAGAAAACCCGGGCCGAAGATTAGGGCTATACCCTCCATCTAGAAACCTTGATCGACTCCCCGAAATCGAGAGTTATGAAGTTACGAAAGTTTTCTTATCTTGGCCTTTTCTTTTTCTCTCACTGTTTTCTCTCGCTGTTTTCACATTGAAGTTGATTGACACCTAGTTCGTGAGAAAAAAAAGTATATGCAAGTATTTTAGATATCACCCTTTAGAGTTAACTAAGTTAGTTGACGTCCACATATTCGACTTAATCTCGAAGGCTTTAACAGGACTACAAGATTTAAATACATGCAATATAATGATATAGGTATAGTTCACATATTTCACAATTCAAATGATCATAGTATATATGTTAACGTTGATTGAGAATAATTATAAGTATTTTAGGTGAAAATCAAACTTCTTGTGAGTTGATTTATACTTCATAATAAAGATAAGAAATGATTACGTAGTACTATCTTTAATTGGGATATAAAAGAATGATTGTTAATTACTTTTTGAAGATAAATAAATGTATCATGAGGTGTGAGAATAATTAATAATACAAGGGCTTTTGTGTGCTTTCTTTATGCAAGTCACATCAAAAGGTGAGTGTTTTAAGCTAGTGAAACCATATGAATATAACACAACGAATTAAAGATAAAATTTTACGCAAGTTTTTGTTATTGTTTTTGTTGTTTACGCAAGTTGGTCGTGCACCCAAATAATTGTTTGCAAGATTAAAATACTACTACTCGTTTAGGTCAGCGGGAAGACAAGTAAATAGTCAGTTACCTTGTTAAACAAACCACGGCATAAAGATGTCATCCCACAACAAATTCGAGTATATATCATCACTAAGGACTTCTTTTGTCCTTACTCCCTTAGTCTTACTAAGAAGCTAAGAAGTCCAATTGTCTTAGTTTACTACATGCCAACCCTGACTAACATGCGGAATTATATCAGCTTCATGTTTTTATGAATGTTAACGAGTCTAGATGTTTCATGATCTAAAGTTTTTAGCCTAAGCATAATTATACTCAAATTGAATTGAAATATCTAAAAATTTAAACAAATTAAACTTAAAATATTGCACAATATGTAGGTAAATAGATATTAACTAATTGGTTATGATTTCATTAAATCATGCATTCAATTGAGCTTTTAGACTAAATCAAACCATGCATATTCAATTGAGCTTTAGGCTAAGTTAAACCTAAAAGATCAACTTGTATTTTCTCTCATTTTTGTATGCACTCCATATATGGTACTCCATAAGAAAAATAATTTCACTTTTGAAGAAAAACTACATGACAATTCTGGTTTATAGATACTATAAACTTGTAGATATCAAACAGTCAAAGTTTGTAAAAAGTTTGCCGCAAAAATCAAATAAAACAAAAGATGAAGAAGAATATATGATTATATGGACTTAGAAGAATCGTGTATGCATGAGTATGATCATGATGGTTTGGCATTAGACTTGCCATATATAATTAATGGAGCCTGACCCAAACTTTGAAATTAATTTGAGTATCTGTTCTATTCATTTTATTTTGACTTTTTTTTTATTTATTTTTGTTATTTTATATAAACAATATTAATTCATATAACTAGTTAAAGATAAAGTTAAAACAAGATATTACTTAGATAAGTTTAATTTTTTTAAAAAAATGAGTGTTTTTTTAGACAATCCCACATACAAATATGACAACTTGATTTTAGACAAAAAATTATTTACTTTCTAATTGAATTTTTGTTTAGATAAAATCTATTAATTTTGATCAAAGACTAGGTTCAAATTGTGAGTTTATAACATTTTTTTTTATTGTAAAAGACATTACACTAGACTTTAGTAAACCAAAGGTGAAATTTGATGCAAGAATGATTAAAGAAATCAACAAACAAAAACTCAAAAATTACATAGTTCATCGGCAATGAGTTAACCATGTTTACGGACAGAAAGTTTATTGGATGAGAGGTTATCGATTTTGAAAATAGTCCCCTTATTCGCCAATCTAAAGAGAATAAACAATCCAAGACATATTCTACCGTCATTTCATTTATGGCTTAATAATTCAATAATATCCGACCCAAACCCGGCCAAACGGAAGTTATCCAGTATGACAAGTCGAAGTGAATTAAGGAGACGTCAAAGAGTAATCAACCATGATCGAATAGTGACCAAGAAAAGGGAATCTAATGTAAGAAATAAACAATGATAGCACTGTCACAAGTCAACTACTCGAACATGGTAAAACAGTTCCCTTAAATCAAACGAGTTACCTAAATTAAAGTAGTGATGATTAGCTCAAAAATATTAAAATTTAATAAAACATAGCCATCATTGTTACGATAGCGTATTACTAAGCTTTTTGGCAATTTTTTTTTTTTTTTTTTTTTTTTTTTTTTTTTCTAAGTAATTTTAAAGGATTGAAATTACATCTTACAACTATGACACTAGTCAACTTACTTTGCGTAACAAAGAGTATCTGGTTCTTAATAATTTGGCGTTTTTTTTTTTTTTTTTTTTTTTTAAGAAATATTTATGATTTGTAACAACATAATAACAACATCAAAGGTATCTATGATACCTTAGATCATTGATAGAATCCCTTATTTTCCTTTTTCTTTTATTTGTATAAAATGGGTATTTCATGAACTTTATTTCCACTATTTTCTTGATTGTGAGTGATGCTCTTTTAAGAATTTCTATTTTTTTTGACACCAATTAAGTTATCTTTAAGAAAAAAGGTGGGATGGATTCTATTCTAAATAAAAGGTAATATGGTCAAGATTGATTCAATGAGGTGATAACACATAGGGCAATAAAGCATTGATAATTGAGTATTAAGGGAAATTGTCTTTATAGTTTGATTTTCTAGGGATGTTCACCGCTATTGACACTAATTCTAATATAATAAAATAATACGGAGCTGTTAGACTAACAAGTTAACTTGATTTTTTTAACATTGTAAAGAACAACACTATTAAACATTTAGAATGAAATTGTGGTCTCTCACAAGGATTTGATCATCTACATAGACTAGACGTAATCTAAAAAATGGGAAGGATCAATAATGAAAATTTCTACTATAGATCCAACCGCAACTGGTAAAAATTAAACTCATAACCTTAACGTCAGCTGCTAGAAGATCTACCAACTATATATTTGCACTAGTTTTTCTTTCTACATTTGACCCTTCTAATTTTTAGATTGATCTAAAACTTATGTTACTCTTTATTTTATTTTTTTGACAAGTATGTTATCCTTTAATTAATAGTTCTACCTTTTGCTTAATTACTTATGTTTTACTACGTATTAAATTATAAAATAATAAAAACTAATTTCTTTTTTTACTAATTAAACTGATTTTTACCAAATACGGACAAAAATTTATTCTATAGCTGTTTAAAAGTGAACACAACCATACATTACAAATTTACAATGAAGTGTGAACATGCTAACAAATTTAAAGCCAAATTTGTCAACTCAAAAAAAAAAAAGAATATTTTTCACGTGAGACAAGCAAGAAAGAATGGCGAAGCAAAGAAGCATAGATAAACAAGATAGGTCTCGCAATACGTACACGAGTGAAACGTCAAAGTGATTGAAACGACGGCACGTTTGATTATGAGCCGCATCCCTTTTTCTTCCTTTCTTTATTCACAATTGCAACAAAAGTCCCAATTTTTGCGGTTGCTTGTAAGACTCGTGCCCTTTCAATTCTAATTTTTTTGGGTCAAAAATTCGTACTCTATCACTTCATTCTTTTGTATTGATGGCAATTGCCAATTGACAATGCTTGTGTAGAATTATGATCTATTCATTTCCGAATAATTAACCTTTTTTTTTTTTTGTTCAAATAACTAAAGTCATATGACTTTATTTAAAGTAATTACTAAGGGTCGAATCACAACCTACTTTGAAACTCTACGGTTAATTTGAGCACGACTTTAGTTTAGGCAGTAAAAAGTTTTAGGTCTCATTTAAACTAGTCCAAGACCATTTACTAAGGTTAAAGGTTTAAAGCCCTTAAGTCCTTATGTCAAGACATTTATGACTACTATAAATACAAACTAAGGGAAGAATCCCAGAGTATGTTCAATTCACGCACTTATTTGCTCACAATTCTCGAGAAAGATTGTATCCTAATCCTCTCTCAAATTATTGACCTAAGCATCAAAGTATGGTATTCTTGGAAACCTCCCAGGCTCATGTCTTTGTGTTGCAAGTAAAGCACTATCTTACGTGACTCATAATCAAGAAGACCCATAGACGATCATACTATCAAGGTAAAACCTTTTTTTGAAAATATATAAAACGAACAAGTTTCTCTCAAGCCATTTAAGAATAATTGTCACAATTTCTAATTTATTTATGACCTACCACCAATCTATTATTACTAATTAAAAATATTTTATCACCCCACCCACCATGACTCACTTGCTCCTCCACCCTCACATGTCACAATATAAAATGAATCCATTGATATTAATTTACATTAAACAACTCAGTTTATGATTCTCACTCAACGCTTTCTTAAACTATATATGTGTCTAAGGAAGTGTGTCATCAATTTATTTATAACGGACTCAACCTATGCAGTTGCTCCCTTTTCACTTGCTGCATAGCATTAGTTTGTCCATAAAAATCACTTCTTCTATTTTTTGAACTTGATCCTCACCATCAAAGTGAAATCTGGACATGTTTGATAATTGAAAAGAACCAACTACTTTATTTCATTGACTCTCTCTAATTCAGTTTTAATATTTATACCATCATATCAAAATACATAAAAATCAACTTTATAAGAGGTATATACTTCGCAGATGAAACTATTAAACACCGTTAATTTTTCCCAAGTTGTATTAGTGTATATGCATTTTAATATCTATCCTTTTTTCCACCTCAAAAGCTAAAACAGCTATCCTCATTGAATTATTTTCCTTTACAAAAATAACCATAATAACTAGTCTTGCGATCTTGAATCATGTACATCCAAAATAATGGTGGATGATATCGTCTATAGTGCATGTGATTAGATGTTATAAAGATGGTCGTTCAGCAAAGGCTGTGTTGCTAAAATAAAGTGTTGTGTACTCAATATTTTTGGTCCAACAAATGAGTGGGAGTGATGTCCATTCTTATGAAATCAACCATTCGCTATTATTATTATTATTATTATTATTATTATTATTATTATTTAATTTGGCTTTTTTCTTTTTATTAACACTAGTGTCTACTGTACCACGTTTGGGCCAAAAATATTTGTGCATTATCTACTATTCTAAAGGGATTATATTTTAAAATTACTATGCATAAACGGAATACATGACTAGTTACATGATGGGATTAATATTGTTATATCTATCAAATATAAAAATGATCTTTGCATCAAAAAATATAAAAATGATCTCATTATGTTTGTTGATTGAGAAGATTTTGCCTGAGATCGTACTTACCGTGAGTTTAATATGTCTGACAATAATATTTTAATATATGACATTAATAATATAATATTTGACATTAATAATCTAATATGTAACATGAGAAACTAAATATCCGTAATAATAATTTAATATTTAACAATAATAATTTAATATCTGACATTAATTAACACGGCTCAAAAACATAACCCTCAATACGATCAACATTTTATAGCACACAAACTAAATTCACAATACATCTTTAATTGATCCAGTATATACAAATCAAATCAATCAAACATATCCTGTAAAATAAACAGAAATTAAAAATAAAATAAAAAATGAAAATCTTGGAAAAAAGACGAAGCTTGGGTTCAGAGGAGAGAGAAAGCAGCATTGGAAAGAGACGGAAGTTGACGGCGGCGGCCGAAGAGAGAGAGTGAAGAAGTGGTGGTGTGGGGATTCTGAAGCCGTCAATAATCTTGTGATTCCGTCGTCTGCGGCGGAGATGGCACTGAGTGTGGGGATTCGAAGCAGGTTTTGTTGACGAGATGAAGATGAGATTGAAAATCTGGGCTCTCAAGTCCGGACTCATCGTGAGTCCGTTTTACCCAAAAATATTCCTTCTTGATTATACAGTATCATCAATTTGAGTATATAGTTATAAAAAAATAAAAAAATAAATAAAAAAAATCAAATGAATCAATGTATAATAGCAAGTGTACAAAAAAAAAAAAAAAAAAAAAAAAACAGTAATAATAATGAACTGTTTATTATATTCTATACTTTTTTTTCACATATGCTTAATAGACGAAAAGTTAAGCAAACATATTACGGAGTAAGTTCGGTGAATTACCCAAAGAAGCCCTACTAGCTCTAATATTACAAACACAACAAATAAAACACTAGTACAACCTCTTTACAATAAACGGTTTGAAAATCAACTATGTCTTGGAACATGCTGCAGGAAAAACCAAACAATACTTTTATCGGCCTTGTATCCCTGTATTCCATTGAACTTAGGAAATGAGCAGAAGAGCATAGAGCACCCATACTTTGGCAAACAACAAATCAAGCTCAATAGAACACCAACACCAGTAGTCCTGAACGTTAGGCAATAGGGGAAGGAAAATAGGGTGATTCTGACTTGACAACACATTATTGAGTCGTCCTTAATTGTGGACACCTTTGGCTTTGGCCTCTTTTTTAAGAAATTGACCATTATCATATTAAAAAAAACCCCTAGGAGAGCAAGGTTAAGATAAAGGTTTTTCAAAGTAATTAATTGAAAATCCATTACTAAGTTAATATTGATGTACTACATAAAATAAAGAAAGTTATTTCTAAGCTATATCGTTATCATATAGGACTTTTTTTTTTTTTTTAATAAGTAAGATACATGGAGTAGATTAGGAACGTCTTCTCGCAAGACCGTGCCCTAATCTGTCCGAAAGTAAAAAATAAGAAAATTTGTTGTCATAAAAGGGTCAATATCTTGTTGCGTCGGAGTAGTAGAATATCCATGAGATCAAGGCAACATAACCTGCTGCCCGATTTCCTTCGCGGTAGATATGTTAGGACTTGAAGGCCGAGAAAGAATCCAAAATGTGCTTGATATCATCCATCAACAGGTGGAGCTTCCACGGTCATTTATATTGACCCTGCAAGATATTAATAACTGTTAGATTATCACCTTCAATATAAATATGGGAAATATCATGCTCTTTAGCTAGGAGGAGGCCATTATGAAGAGCAATGACTTCAGCAAGTAAAGTTGGGCAAGAGCTTAGGTTATAAGTGTTCCGGGGTTTTCTGATGTCCTGCGGGAGAGTTACAATTCCGAGACTGGAACCGGACGCCTGTACCTGCAAAACAAACGGATACTCCGAGTGATTGGAGTTCCGCCTCCAACGGTCAAGTTAGTACTTGTTTAAGGAGTAATTAATGCGGAATATTGAAATTGAGTCTCTCTAGGTGAGAGTATTTAATGTGCGTAATCCCCTTTAATGAGGATTAATGAGCATATTTATATGCTTTGGGATGCGTGCCAATACCTAGGTTTAGGTTAAACCTAGAGCTGACTGGGCCTCCCACAAGGATTGGGCCTTGTTACCGGTTTTTCCATTTGGCATGGGTGGACACGTGTCGCGTCTCCATTGGTCCATGGAGGACGTATCTCTGATTGACACGCAGCAGGCTCCGATTGGCCTACATGAAGGACATGTGGCGGAACCTAGTTGGTCCACGTGTCAGATGGTGATTTGTGGATAAAAATCCCCTAATCATTTGCCCCTCACAGGTGGCACGTGACTGGTCACGTGTTACCTGTGACAGGTGTCGCACCGTAACAGGCGTCGGCCTGCTACAGGTGTCACTTGATGAAAGGCCGAGAGGTTTCCCGCTCAAATTTTGAATTTTGGGAGTGACCCTTCGCCTTCTCATTTTGCCTATATAAGGGTGTGTTGATTTCAGTCATTTTCACACTTGAGAACTTTTGAAGAGAACATTCGGACCCCTGAACTTGCACTGTCATTCCGGACACTTTCTGCCTACCGCCTGCTCTGACAAGTCGGCTGTTTACTCAGAATTTTCAGAACTTCATCAACTTCTCACTCGTTCAGGTAACCGTCGGTTCTCTCACTCTTAATTTTTCTTTATTTTTTCCTTTTTGAAATGGCACCATGGAAGCACACGACACGACCTAGGTTAGTGATCAGCCGGTCACCGGGGACGGCTGAATCTAGGACTAGGAGTGCCGCATGCCCTTTTCCGAACCAATCTTTGCCCTTTATACAAAGTCCGACTGTCTCTGTGTCTATGCAGAACATAATGGCCAGAACAAAAAGAACTGCTAGGATCACAAACTCAGACGGCTTCTCCTACCAGGTGCCGATTAGTGAGACATCTGACCAGGCGCCTGATGCTGAAGTGAACCAAGGCGGCTTGACCGCCGACAGCTCTGAGGGAGGGGTCAAGGTGGTACCCTCCCATTTTACCGTAGACATGTCTACATTTTCTCCTGCTCCTATTGAAGGAGAGGAGGCGGGCCCCTCTGGGAGAGGAGAGGAGTCGTCCTCTTCGGACTCTTCAGAGGACGAGTCCGAATCTAGTTCTTCTGGTCACGCTTCTCTAGACACAGAAGAGAAAAACAACCGCCTACAAGAGGCGAGGCTTTCTCACGCAGTTGAGAAAGGAGATAATTGGGCGGAGCCATCCGCCTCCTATAGAGAACAAAATACCCCCTAATACTGCACAGTTCCGAAAGGCCGGATCAAGGCCATGCAAGAGAAAGTGGGGAGCTTTATTGCGAACCTCACAATGGGGCCTGACTTTTTAGTTTTTGTGCCAGACCCGGAGGACACAGTCGTCTGGCCGGCTGGTACCAGCTACGATAGCGCCTGTTTTGGCTGCTATGAGGCGGCCATCAGAGCTGGGCTGCGCTTCCCCCTACACCCGGCGGTTCAGCGGATCTTGGATGGGTATGAGTTGGGGTTATGGCAGTTAGCCCCAAATTCCTGGTTCAACGTTCTCGGCTATGTGGCCGGGTGCGAACTGCACGGGGTGGAGCTAAACTTCGAGACTTTCGCCCACATGCACTATCTCAGCCGGACCCCTAAGGCAGGCGGTACCGGCTGGTACCAATTGACGAGCCACCGTGGCTACCTCATGACAAGAGGTAAAGAAAACAAATGGAAGGATTGGAGAAGCACCTTCCTTATCATTGAGAGTTCAGACACGGAGCTGAACCAGCGCTTCAACAGGTGGAACAGAAACCCGCCTCTTCTTGCAGGCGGTCGGAGCATGCCGCCTGTTCCCCCCAAAGCTAAGAAAGAGATCCTGGACAAAGGACTCTTCAAAGTAGAGACGAGGGTCGACTCTACTACAGGGGTGCGAGAGCAAGTACCCCTGCACTGCGTCCCGAACTTCAAATGGCTCTATGACGAGTACTTTCTGGCCGCCTGTGGCCTCAGCAGTCGGTGTTCAAGAGGTAGCCGGCCTGACGAATACGCTCTTTTGCAGAAATTATTATTTATGATTTTTTGCTAACTTTGAGATTTATTTCTGCAGCGGACGCCATGAGCAAAATTACCGCCTCAAAAACTGCGGGTGCTATGTTGCGTGCTTCTATCATGCAACAATCTTCTGCCGAATCCCCTAACAAGGAGGCGCCCTTGGTAAGTTTCGAGCTTTTCACCCTTTCCCCTTTTTGTGTTTGAGGTTGGGTTCATATACTGACCGTGTGCTCTCTGTCTCTTTTTTTTTCTTTTTTTTATTATTTTTTTTTTTTATAGACGGGCACACCACGAACTTCCTCCTCCCAACAGCCGGACTCCAAGACCCGGAGGACGACTGTTGCGAGCTCTCCTGGCACTGCCAGGAAAAATGCGGCGGCTGAGAAATAGTCGGCCGCTCCTTCTCAAACTCCCAGCAAGCCGCCTAGAAGTATGGAACTGTCCTTATGAATTCGGATCTACTTCCTTTTTACTGTCTAACGTGCTTGTTTATGCTTGATGCAGCCGGCCCTCAGGAACCGGACCTGGTCGAGGTGGCCAAGTCCATGATCAAAGCCGTCCCTCCGGCTGAAAGAGAGGCGGTCAGGGGTGTCGGCACCCTTGACCTAGACGGAATTGCAGGGCTCCTTGCTGAGGTATATTTAGCATATTTTTGTTGTTTAATTTCTGGACGCCTGTTATTATTTTTTTTTTGTTTGAAAACCTGACGCCTGTTTCCTTTTACTCAGTCTCTGCTCCGAGTGAACGGCCTTCGCAAGCCGCTTGATAGGAAGAACAAAGAGGTAAAGGCTGCTAAAGCTATGGCCGCCTCTGACTGTGATAAGGCAATGTTTCAAATTGCCCAAAATGAGATTTTGACAACTGATATTCTTTATTATCAGGCGCAGGCTACTTCTGCTATCCGGGCTCAGTTGGAGGCGGCCCAGAAGAGAAATAATGAGCTGGAGGCGACCATCAACAACCTCAAGGCCGAGCTGAGACCTCTTCGCCAAAAAATGTCTTCATACGACACCTTGGAGAAATCCTTGGCGCACGTTAAGGAGCGCTTGGCGACTCAAGAGAAGAGTCTTACTGAGGAGCTCTCGGCAAAGGCCGAGCAGGAAAAGAAGGATCTGGTCCAAGAGATGATGGAAGACTCATCTCAAATCCAGCGCCTGACCTGGGGCCGCCTCTTCCCCAATGCCGACTTTGCCTCATGGGAAAAAACGTATCGCCAGTGCTCTGAAAGATATAATCAAGAGATCCTGGCGGCTGCTGAGGACGAGGCATTGGAGGAGGAGGATCCGATAGTGGCCATAATGCCGATTGGGGTAGATGCGTCGAAGAAAGATGCAGCTGAGGCCGAGTCAAGCAAGAAGAATGCTGACCAGGCGGCAGCTGTTATTGTTGAAGATCTGCCCCCATCTTAAGCTTTTGTCTTCTTTTTCTTCGGCCTGCGTGCCGTTTGTTTTTCTTTACCCGGCCAAGGGGCCGGAGTTTTGAATAGTTCGCCGGTCTTTATGGCCGGCTGTTAATATAACTTAGGCGACCATTATTTCAGGTCGCCTTATTTGTCAAAATGTTTTGAATTTGTGCTTTTGTTTTGCTAAGTATCGAAACTCATGATATTCAGTTGCATATTATACCGAGTGTTTTGCATGGCCGATAGTTGTAGACAGGTAAAATGTACACACTGCCAATGCCCCTGGACGACTGGTCGTCTGTTTCCAGGCTAGGCGATCAGTCGGCCATTTATCCAACCGGTAACTGACTCATTTTGAAGACTGGATCCCCTTTTAGGCAGGCGGTCCTGTCATTTGCAAAATTAACCAAGTAGGAAGGTGATTTCCTACCTGCCATGGTTTTAGGCAAGAGACACTAGGCGGTCTAGGCCGGCTTGTCCCTGCTGTGTTAACTTAGTAAGAACAGGCGATATATGAACACCTTTTTAGTTTCACACCAAGTTTTAAGGAGTGACTAAGTAAACATGATTGTTACTTAGTCGCCGAATGACTGAGTAGTAGAGGTTTCAAGCGGTGGGTACCGATTGTTCCCCTTTATTCGCCCATGTTTGTTGGCTATTAACTCATAAGGTACCGGCTGTTCTTATCCCAAGTAGTTCAGCCGGTTATTTGACTCGGATGGTTACTGCAAACACTTGTTGGTCCCGACTAGTCGGTTAAGTGAGAGGTATCCTTGTCTGAGAAACGGCTACGTGGTTGTCTTGGTTAGACAGTCGTATAGGTGCCGTGTAATTATCTTATAGAACAGTATTCCACCCAAAAGGGAGCTGCTCTCTGCGACGAATTTCATCCGAATGGATGCCGCCGGACGCCTGCTATGATGTTGGGACAGGTCGGATTAGTTTAATATTTGAATCAGTTGGCATGGCGCCTGGTCTGATCATTTCGGCCATGAGCCTTTGATAGTTCTTGGTGAACTATGTTATGGGAGAGTAGCCGGTTGTGTGGAACAAGCGGCATGCCCCTCTTAAGTAAGAATGAAAAATAAAACATGGAGAGTAGCCGACTGTTTGTCAGTAGGCATGCCCCTCTTAATACAAAATTGAATGAAACAGCAAACTTTTATTAAGTCGCTCTCGGCTATTTACATCATTCAAAAATAATATTTCTTAAGATTATCTACATTCCAGGTTCGAGGCAACGGTTGGCCGTCTGGTGTTTCCAGACGGTAGGTACCGTCCCTGACCTCTTCATAGATTCGGTAGGGTCCTTCCCAGTTGGGAGTTAATTTGCCAGACTCATTAGCCCTACCGACTGCTTCCATTTTTCTTAGTACAAAGTCCCCCACTTTTAGAGGACGCCTGTGTACTTTTTTGTTGTATGATCTGGTCATTCTCAGGCGGTAAATTTCATTGCGCAAGGCGGCATTGCCCCTCCTTTCTGGGAGTGAGTCCAAGGCCAGGCGTATGGATTCCCAATTCGCCTCTTCGTCGTATAACATTACTCGAAGAGTCGGCTCGTAGTGTTCAATTGGAAGAACAGCTTCCGCACCATAGGTTGGGAGGAATGGAGTCTCTCCAGTCGCCCCTTTTTCAGTCGTCCTAATGGCCCAGAGAACATGTGATAGTTCATCTGCCCATAGGCGCCTGCTCGTTCAATCTTTTTCTTGAGACCGTCTGAGATGATTTTATTAAAGGCTTCTACTTGGCCGTTTGCTTGTGGACGGCCGACTGATGCAAAATAATATGAAATACCTTGGCCACCCAACCAGTTTTTGAGAACAGGCGTCTCAAATTAGGGACCATTATCAAAAACCATAGACATGGGAACCCCGAACCAAGTGATGATATTTTTCCAGATGAATGAAATTACATCGTTCGTCTTGATTCCCTTAACAGCCTTCGCCTCCACCCATTTAGTGAATTAGTCGACTGCAACAAGTATGTACTTCCTACCGCCTGTAGCAGGCGTATAGGGACCCAGAATATCCATGCCCCACTTAGCAAACGGTAGTGGGCTATGAATGGTAGTGAGGTCGGTAGCCGGACGGTGAATTAGCTTGCCAAACTTTTGACACTTGTCACATTTCTTCACCATCTCCATTGCATCTGCTTCTAAAGTAGGCCAAAAGTAGCCCTGCCGCCTTGTCCGTTGGGTAAGCGACCTGCCGCCTACATGGGAAGCGCAGTAACCAGAGTGGAGATTTTCTAGGATCTCTCGTCCTTTTTCTGGGGTAACACACTTTAAGAAGGGTTGAAGATACCCTCTTTTGTGAAGTTCTCCCTTTATCATTTCAAAGTTGGCTGCTCGCTTTTTCAGTGCAGCCGCCTGGTGATGATCATCCGGCAAGGTGCCGTCTGTCAAATATGCCCGGATTGGATCCATCCAGGTTGAACTTCTGTCTAAGATTCCAATAGTGTCTTCCTCGATGCTTCTTTTCTCCATCACCTCCCAGAAAATAGTTCGTGGAGTATCACAAGAGGCCGAGGATGCTAACTTTGAAAGAGCATCCGCCTGATTGTTTTCAGACCTTGGTACTTGAATCAAATGAAAATCTTCCAGAGATCCGACTGCTTGTCGTACCGCCTGTAAATACTTGATCATTGCCGGATGGGTCGCTTCGTATTCACCATTGTACTGATTCACTATCAGTTGTGAATCAGAACAGGCGTCTATCTTTCTTGCCCCAGCCGCTTTGCACATGCGGATTCCGGCTAGTAAAGCTTCGTATACTCGTACCTGTCGCCCTCTGGCGACTGACATATGACGCCTGCTCCACAACCATTTGAAGTAGAGCTTCCGTCCACATATACCTTCCAGACTTGGTCTGGGACTTGAGAATCAGGGGGACGAGTCATCTCAACAATAAAATCAGCAAAGGCCTGCCCCTTCACTGCTTTCCTAGGCTCGAATGTAACTTCGAGGCTCTGAATTTCAATGGCCCATTTGATCATCCGGCCTGACGACTCCATGGTGGTCAGTGGCCGCTTGATAGGTTGATCTGTATACACAACGACTGCATGTGCCAAAAAGTAGGGCTTCAATTTTTTGACGGCCATGAAGAGTGCGAGACCAAACTTCTCCACTAAGGGATACCTCAACTCGGCATTTTTTAGTATATGACTGGCTAGCAATATGATTCCCTAAATGGTCTCTAATAACAACACCAGCAGATGCTGAATTGCTAAGAGAAGAACCATCAAAATTGAGCTTACAGTAGCCCACCGGGGGAGGGGACCAAGATATAATAGCAGTGGAGGGTTGAGCAGTAGTATGAATAGACTTATTGCTTGGAAGATGGACATCATCCAAGATAGAACGAGCTTGTCATTCCTGAAACAAAGAGAAGGCGCGAATATAAATACTATTAGTATTGGCTGTAGTATTTTTAAAAATGATAGCATTACGACATTTCCATATGCTCCAAAAAAGGATGGCAACCTTAGGGAGTGTTCTGGGAGAAGAAATCTTAAGAGACCGAATATCATATAGGACGCATATCAATACAATGAATGGTATTAATTGAAATTTCAAGTCAATGTTATATCTCAAAAACAGACAAAGTCATACAACCTGCAAAAAATTAGTGGGAAGCCGAGAAATAATCTGGGCCCCCACTCCTTTAGCTATAACAAAGCCTATCCTAGTAAAGATATGAGCAGCAGCACGTGCCCCAATGTCTTGTGTCGTCGAAAACTTCTGAACCTGCTTCAGCAATGCAATAGCCTCCTTCTCTAATTCCCCAAGTGAAGAAAAGGAGAAGGGAATAAAACCATATCCAATCGCCTGACAACGAGCTTCATACTTGACCCGCTTTTGATGAGCCGCATCAGGCACAACTCGTCCAAGAATAAAGTCAGATAGCCCAAAATGTGTCAAAGGAGAAGACCTTGTCAAATCAACACATACATCCCGTCCACGGTCCCAAAAATAAAGTAACACATCTACAGGTCTGAGGGCCTCGTCGTTCCCTCCAGACAACCCAATGTCAACCTCTTTCCTTGCTGAAATCCCCGAACAATAGCAATCATCAAAAAGGGTATCCCGAACAACATTATGCCGATGTTTAATACCCACGATACCAGCACACGACACCGCGTGATCACCGAAAATATCCCCAGGAAAAACCCTTGAACAAGCAGAGCACGGCGTCGAGACAAAGAACAATGGAACACCTAGCCGGTAGCACAACACACATCAGTATGTCTTAGAGTTCATCGTCTGACCCAATCCTGAAATAGGGACCGCTCGAAGCCAAGCAGAGGTGTGATCTCCCTGCTGTGATTTCCACAATGCTGATTGCCCAGGAGATAACGAATAAGCGAATTCTGCAGAAGTGGTAACCTTTGTGAAATATATATCTGCCAATTTCTTCATGAGTTTAGGGGCAGCAACCTCACTAGGATTACTCATCAGACTCCACCATTCCATTAAACAGACTCAACGCGTCTTCAAAGGCTCGTCCAAGATCAACAATGTTAGCATGACGTAAAAGCTTTGTCTGCAACCCAGCAGATAAAAGCATAATGACAAACATCACCTGCGGAATAAACACCAAGCCCTCCAAACGCAAATGGTAAGGTGGCAAGCCGCCACTGTCAATCGCCAAAACCAGGTCCCGAAGCAGTAACAATGTGCGCCGAGCCGCCTCAAAAGTACTAGGAGGACAAGTACGCAATGCAAAGTAAAAAAAACTCCAGTACATGCCCTAAGTAACGACAGCTCACACTGAGGATCATCAAGCATAACAATAAGGGCGGGTGGTGAAATTGATTCCAATATCATCTTAAATTAGAAGAGAAACTCTAATCACCTGAGCTATCCCTTATTCTCATCATGTTTAAGTTGTTGAAAGTACGAATTACAAAGTTGGCTTCTAAAGAGTATTTTGTATATATGACGTAAAATAGAATTACTCTCTTCTTCCGTTCTTTTTCATTCAATTCTTTTTATTATTTATATAACTGTGTTTTTATTAATTTTCTTACTTTTGTTTTATTTATTATTTTTATGAAAATATATTTATTTCTGTATTCACTAACTTTTGTTTTCACTAATTATCTATGTTCATTAATTTATTGTGTTACAATAGATAGAAAAAATAAAATTTAAAACAAAAAAATCAAAGATGTACCTAACGTGGGTAATAAATTTTAAAACATACATATGTTAACTCAACTGAAATTATCTAAATTTATTTTAGCTATAAATTGAAATTGAATAGTTTTTCTCAACCTAACTATTTAAGCTTATTCTAATTTAAATTGTTTTTTCATGAAATAAGTGAAAATAAGTTGAACATAATAAGACTTATAGATGCTAATGCTATGGGTGACAATATCACCCTAAACCCGATGGATAATCGTCCACCCAATCCAAATATATGGATGAAAACCCAAACTTAAGTGGATGCATGTTATACGAATGATGGATGGATTGAGTCGAATTTGGGTGAAGATTCATCCAACCCATCATTCGCCCCATCCATCCATTCGTTGAAATATTTTTTTAATCTAGAATTTAATTATGAATGTGAAAAATGTATTATATACTTTTACTTCACCTAATTCATCCATGAATGATGGATGGATTGGATGTGGATGAAGGCAAATTAGATCAATGATGGATGGATTGGGTGACGGATGGATCATTAGCGGACGAGCATCACCCGAACCGCCTCCGATCCATTGCCACCCCTAGTTAATGTCATACGTGGATTCTTTAATTATAAATAGAGACCATACATGGAGTCTTAATAAATAGAGCCAAAGAAGTTTATATTATAATGCTTCTAAAACAAACTTATAGCTATATTTATGAATTTTAAAAGCAACAATGTAAAATAAGAAGGAAAAATACACTTTAATAATCCCAACTATGGGTGATTTATTTCTAATAATCCCAACTAAGATTTATTATCTAATAATCCCAACTATGGGGTCACTTTGCTATTAATAGTCCCAACCGGTCAACAAGTGGTCAACAACCTTCTATTATAGGTTACCAAGACACGTGATTGGTCTAAAATTAAAAAATAAAAATAAAAAAAAAGAAAAAAAAATTAAATAAGAAAAAAAAACCCAAAAATCCTAACAGTTTCCTCCCTTCCGCCACCATGGCACCCAAAGCTCAAACCCTAGCTTATCGGAAAACGGCCAGCCGCCTGCGCTAACCCACGAAAACGGCCGGCCAACCCCTCCCAACCCCCAAAACCACCTTAGCCGGCCCACCCGCACCCCCCAAACCACCCTCATCCCTTTCCCGGCCCTCGAAAACAACTCCACTCGCTTCCCTTACCGTCAAAATCGCTCTCCCTCCCTTCCCCAACACCCAAAAACGGCCCCCTGGGCGGTTTTGTGGGTGGGGGAAGCGAGGGAGATCGACAATTAAGGTTTTTTTTTTTTTTCTATTTTCCGGCAGGGTCGGGATGGGAGGGGGTGGTTTTGGGGGTGGGGATGGACGGGCTAGGTTATTTTGGGAGTAGGAAGTGCCCGCCGATGAGTTCTAGGGGTTAGGGGAAGTCGCTAGCCAGTTCTCGGTGGCCTAGAGTTGGGCCCTAGGGTATTATGGTGTTTTGGGCCCTAGGGTATTACCGTGTTTTGGGGTTTTTTTTACAGTATTTTGGGGTATTACAGTGTTTAGGGTTGGGCCCTAGGGCCCACTTAGCCTGGGAAGGTGTTTTGGGGTTTTTTTTAAAAAAAAATTTAAAAAAAAAATTAATTTTTTTAATTTTGGAGCAATTACATGTTGACATGTGGAAAATTTTTTTATTTTTATTTTTTTTAAATTACCCTTTTAGCAGGCTACTGGTAATTGGGGCTACTAGAGGCAAAGTGACCCCATAGTTGGGATTATTAGATAATAAACCTTAGTTGGGATTATTAGAAGTAAATCTGCCATAGTTGGGATTATTAAAGTGTATTTTTCCAAATAAGAAACCTTGCATGTATAAATAGATGATGTTTTTCCCCTCGCCTTATTGTTTACTTATTTCAAGTCTAAATTTCCCTCTAAATGACATATGCCCCTTATATGCATCCCAAAAAAGGCATGGGACAGGCTAAGTGGGATAAATGGAGTAGCAAGGTAAATCTTAATCTATATATTTAGTACAAAAATGAAGTTTTAAAAAGAAAAGCATATGCACACTTGTGATTTATATGTTAAGAAAAAATAGTCGTGTGATATTATGATAAATCATTAAGTACTTAGAATTTTTATTAGTATATAAAAAATATTAGTAGTATAAAATATGCATTGGTTAGCATGAAACTTCAAACGTTGCAAATAAAAAAAGAATTGATGATGTACATAGTATAATTTTATAATTTTTTATTTTTTTTACTAGTTGTTGGACCCTGCGAAGCGCCTTCGTTGCCCAAGCTTGGCATAACTTAAATGCGATAAATCGTATTAATCCCCAACATTGTGAGTTCTATCCACATTTTCATCCGTTCTTTTTCTTTTCTATTTTTCTTTTTTGAATTTTACTCTTTCATATTATTCTTTTTTATAACAATACATACTGTACTATTTGTTTTGTGGTAAAAAAAAAAACTTTAATTTTATAATAACAAAAAGAAAAAACAATTCAGAACAAATTACATAGAATCAATAAAAAAAAATGAATAAATAAATCAAACACAACTTATTAACCAAATTTAAACATCTAACCCTGACAATCATTTTTCAATAATCCCTAATAATCTCTGTTGCAGAATTCTTCACAGTTTGATATCTTTCTTTCTCTCCAAATTAGATAAGCAATGGTGACACTCATCCTGAAAAAAGTTGACTTTTAGCATTAGAATGATACTAAGAAATTAGAATTCACAACTTTGAGTCATAGTTACTAGGAAATTGTTGAATTCCTATCCATTGCAGAATAGTTGATCAAATAGCAGAAAAGAATTCACATTGAAAGAACAAATGCTTGATGGTTTCAGCCTCTTTCTCACAAAGAATACACAATTAGTCACGTTGAACACCAATCTTAGGAATTAAGATTATCACAGGCTAAAAATAATAAACCACATTATAATACTTTACAAAATTAAAGTAATCGTAGTAAACTAGTTATTCATTGTAATATAAGAAATAAATCGTTAATATTTGAATTATGAATTAAGCTACCTTATATATTATATAAATGGAAGTTTTAAAGTCCTACATTTTTTAAAAAGGTGAAATATTATTATCATTCCCACAAAACAAACATAATTGTTTACTGTACCAAATCTAATCATTTTATGAAAGATAATATACAAATAATTCCCCCATTTATTTCTAGTTGCTACATTTTGGATTTGAATACTATTCACATAAATTACCTTGAGCTTCTTTTTTGATTTATGCTTAAGAAAATTCAAAATCATATGAGTTCATGTTACATTTGTTGAAATATGTTTTCAAAATATAAATTTTTTTCTTATTAATAATGAAAGAGATGGAGTATTGTGATTTTAAATAATAAATACTCAAGTACACTTAAATAAAGTGTCAACTAATAGAGATAACAAAGGAAATATAATCACATATTTTTTTTTCTTAAGAACTTATATTTATGCAATAAAATAATGAACATATCAAATGCATATACACCAACATATTAAAGTTAGTTATTGTCAAAAAAAAAAAAAAAAAAAAAAAAAAAAAACCTTTTATATTAAAGTTAGGTAGAGAACAAGATATGAGGAGTAAAATACTTCCACAAAGCTATCAACTAATTTGACTTTTAACATAAAACTTTACTACACAATATGCATATATACTCACAAATTGAAAACACTATATTTGGCAACAAAAAAGAAACTAACTAAATTATCAAAACTCTAATCATTATTTGACCCCTCTAAACCCCATAAAACCAAATCTCATTCCATAAGCAATAATAAAAATCAATACCATAAGATACCAAATCAAAGTGAAAAAAAAAAGGAAAAAGTTGATATTATAATCTAATTGTACTACAGCCCCTAAATAATTCATTACATTACATAATTTTTTTTTTTTTTTTTCCTTTTTTGTGAGTGGGTGAAGAAAAGAAAAAAAAATAAAAAATCCACCCAATAAATAGTGAAAAATATTGACCCACTCACTCCTCACCCAATCATCTTTTCCCCTTATCTTCTCTCTCTAAAATTTTCTCTCTCTAAAACTCAACCTCTTTCTCTTCATCTTCTTCCTCCTCTTCCTAATCTTTTGACTCAGATCCCATCTTTCTCTCTCCTCCATTTTCACTCTCTTCTTCTTCAGATCTTCAATCTTCTGCAACTTTTTCTCAGATCTAACAATGGAGCAAGAATCCCCAGCAAAAACCCACCTCAAATCCACCTTAAAAACCACCCCATTTTCCACCCTTTGCTCCTCTTCCTTCCCAGAAGAAGTTCTCGAACATGTTCTCTCCTTCATTGAGTCACACTCCGACCTAAACTCTGTCTCACTCGTTTGCAAAGCTTGGTATGAGATCGAACGATGGTGTCGTCGTCGGATCTTCATCGGAAATTGCTACGCTGTTAGCCCTTCGATTGTAATCCGACGGTTCAGAGACATCCGATCTGTTACTATTAAAGGAAAGCCTCATTTTGCTGACTTTAATCTTGTTCCTGAAGGTTGGGGTGGTCACGCTTTGCCGTGGATCGCTGCGTTTTCGGACGCTTTTCCGGCGTTGGAGGAGCTTCGGATGAAGAGGATGGTTGTTACTGATGAAGCTCTTGAGTTGATTGGGAAAAAATGGCGGAATTTTAAGGTTTTGGTTTTGTGCTCTTGTGAAGGGTTTTCTACTGATGGTTTAGCTTCTATTGCTGCTAATTGCAGGTGGGTTTTTGTTAGATCTTTCTGGGTTTTCCTAATTTTTGCTGATTTGTTTAAAGTTTTCTGCATTTTTAACGGTCATTTCTGGGTTTGACTGTTAATTTTACTTTAATTAATTGATTAGTTAGAATTAATTGTGTGATTTTAGTTTGTGGGTTTTGTTTAATTTTATCTGGGTGTTTTAATTTGGTGGATTTTTTTGATGATTTAGTTTTAATTTGCAGTACTTTAGTTCAGTTGAGTATACTTTTGGTATTTGTTTACTTTATATTTTTTTCATCATTTCAAGTAATTGACTATTGCTGTTGAATTGGGTTCTTTTGTGTATTGTATATGGATTTAAGATTTGACTTTGAGCTTTTTTTAATGTCAACTTTAGCTGCTAGATTTGTTGCTTCTGTTGAAATTCATGGTTGGTTTAGTGATTATCTTCAAATGAGATTATGCTATTTTGGTTATATTTGGACTTTATTGTAGTGGATTATTCAGAGAAGAAGACCATTTCCAAGATTGTAGCTGTTGATATAATTACATAGCTTCTGTTTCAGGCTTGGATTATCGAAATCGCTGTCTCCTTGATTATGCAGGAAATAAATCAGTTTTTTGTTCCTTAATTATCACTTAAGATCTGATTTTGTTGTTGATATCAATTATAGCTTCCTGGTCCAACCCCTGGCTTTGTTTTTCGGCGAAATTTGTGGAAATGAAGCATTTTTGGATCTTAAATGCTGATTAGGAGACTTGATATTTTGGCTATTGGTATAAATTAAGCTCCTTGGTTCTGTTTAATTAGTTGTTAAGTATATTTATACTTAATTATTCAGTATACATATAACTTGAATTTTACTGCTTTATCTGCTGAATTTTGTGCGGCTTTCAGAAGCTCTATAATTATCTTTATAAAAGATTTTGTGGTTCTGTACTAGTACCACTGATCTAAGGCTGAAAAAAGAAAAAGGTGAGTCATCATCCGTTGGTATCATTGTCTAATGTGGTACCTTCAATAATGGCGTGAAGAAAGATTTGGATGTTTATGGGGTTGGACCACACAGTATATCTCTTTCTCTATCTCTCTGGGCAAGCATAGTTGCTTTCTATTTTGGATGGGGGTGATTGCTATGTTTGATCAATGCGCGATTTCATGCGTGTTAATTACTATGTGTATTCTTTCTCTATGCTACAATGCCTACAATACTTGTGAAGAGGAAGTCTCATGCTCCTTTTCAGTTATCCGAAATTGCTATACCTTCTGTCCGATTTAACTGTCACATCAGTCGTTCATGTTATTACATTATTATCATGACTATTAAATTTGTTACATGGTGGGATTATTTTTCTTCTACATTTTTTGTGGGATCTTTCGGTATCTGATAAACTATTTTTTTTTATTTTGGTTGGTTTCTTATGTCTAAATGCAATAAGAATATAGAATATCTATGCATGGGTGATTCTTAAGATTTTGAATTTATATTTAAGCTTTGGGTTATCTGAGTTGGGTCTGCATGGAAAGTCACTATCTGATATTGCCTTTACTTTGGCTTCTTTTTCTTTGTTTTATGGTCCACTATATTATGTGGTTTGTTTTCAGTTTTGGATGGTTGTATTTTGGACACTGCAGGTCCCCTTTGAGATGCTGGGTTTATTTTTATTTATTTGTTTTTGCCTTTGGGTTCCTTTATCTTTTCTATGGATTCTAAAAAATAATATGTAATTGCTTGAACTTTGTGGAGTTGCTTTTCTTGCTGATGTATCACAACATCTGCCCATGAAGTCGATCGGATTCTGCTGCTGATTCCTAGGCTGTGTGAATATCTCCTATCTTCATTCTTGATGATGATATAATATCCAATAATTATGCTATGCTTCTTTTAACCGCTAGCTTAAGCTTGCAGATTGTTGTGTTTCCTCTTATTCTAACTTTATATAATAAGCTTGAATATTGAGATCTAATGATTGTTTTTGTGACTTGTCTAATATTTACAGGAATTTGAAAACTCTGGACTTATGCGAAAGTGAAGTTGATGATTCAAGTGGGAATTGGATAAGCCATTTTCCGGATACTTATACCTCATTAGAATCTCTGAATGTCGCCTGCCTCATCTCAGAGCTGCGATTCTCTTCTCTTGAGCGTTTGGTGAGCAGATGCCCAAACCTCAAATCGCTCAGGCTCAATCGTGCAGTGCCTCTGGACAAGCTCTCAGTTCTTTTGGAGAAGGCTCCTCAGTTGGTTGACTTTGGCTCTGGTTCATTTTTGACTGAGCTCAACACTGAAGGCCATGATAAAATTACTAGGGCTTTTGCAGGATGTAAAGGGCTGAAGGGGCTATCTGGGCTCTTTGATGTCGTCCCTACTTATCTTCCCGCCCTATATCCTGTCTGCTCGGGGCTCACTTCTTTGAATCTGAGTTACGCCACTATTCACTCCCCTGATCTGATCAAACTTCTCAGTCACTGTCAGAGTCTTCAACGTCTTTGGGTATATTTTAACTTGATAACATCTTTTTATGTATTTTGGAATCATTGTTGTGACTTATTGGCTGATTGCAACTCATGTTTTCAAAGCTGCTGAAATGGAATTGAATCCACCCTTCACTTTAGTTTTCTTAAAAATTAAGGAGGTAGAATATTGCAAGTGGCTAAAAATATGGGGTGGGTTTAGGCAAGATTTTAATAATCATAAAAAAAAAAGACATTATGCATCATGATACCTCTTTTTACTATCAGGAACATAAAGGACATTATTTGGATACTCTCTAATCTATGATCAATGCAGGTACTTGATTACATTGAAGATAGTGGCCTTGAAGTGCTTGCAGAATCATGTAAGGATCTGCGGGAGCTACGCGTCTTCCCTTCCGAGCCTTATGTTCAAGAACCAAATGTTTGCCTAACAGAGCAAGGCCTGGTATCAGTCGCCATGGGTTGTCCTCAACTGCAATCTGTTCTTTATTTTTGCCGTCAAATGTCCAACGAAGCATTATTCACCATTGCGAAAAATCGCCCCAACCTTACCCGCTTCCGTCTATGCATCATTGAGCCCCAGTGCCCAGACTACTTAACAAACCAACCACTAGACGAGGGTTTTGGGGCCATTGTCGAGCACTGCAAGGACCTCCGCCGCCTTTCATTGTCTGGTCTCCTCACTGATCGTGTTTTTGAGCTCATGGGGACCCATGCCAAGAAACTCGAGATGCTTTCCTTGGCATTTGCCGGAGACAGTGATGTGGGTTTACATCATGTTTTATCAGGGTGCAAGGACCTTAGGAAGCTCGAGATTAGGGATTGCCCATTTGGTGGAAGAGCGCTTGTGGCGAATGCAGCCAAGTTGGAGACAATGCGATCCCTTTGGATGTCTTCGTGCCAAGTGAGCTACGGGGATTGTAAACTGCTTGGCCAGAAGATGCCGAGGTTGAATGTGGAGGTTATGGATGAAAGGGGGCACCCTGAATCAAGGCCTGATGAATCCCCCGTTGAGAAGCTTTACATCTACCGGTCAGTTGTTGGACCCAGATTGGACTCTCCGGAATTTGTTTGGACTATGGGTGAAGAAGAAGACTCAGCATCAGCAATGAGGGTCTCGGCCCTTGTTGAATCAGGTTTAGAGTGGCTGCACGCCACTTCAGATGGCTAATCGGATGTTTTAGTGCCGATTGGGAAGATATATCTGGGAGGGTAGGGATGTATGTTTATTGATTGTTTGTGTACTAGTATGGTGTAGCTAGGATAGAGGACGCGGTTTCATCTTGTTGATCAGCGAAACCTTTAAAATTTGTATGTATACTAGGGCTCATGGTGATCACATTCATTTCATTTCATTATTCAATGTAACTGAATAATTCAATCTTCAATAACTTTTGCAAAGTATGCAAATTATTCCTTGGTTTTTTAAGCAAGACTTTTGCTAAATCTTGAACAGAAGATGCCTTTTCTTCATATAAGAACAGTATCCGCAAATCGAGCATTAATAATTTTGATCCTTGGATACATTTAGGAAGTCGTGTGGGAAACTACCTTATAAAAATTGGTTTTTTGTAAAAAACGTTGTAATAAACTATCTTTTAAAGCATAAAATGTTGTAAAGCTTTTTGCCCATTTGAACTAGGGTTGTAAGAAATTCAAATGGGCAAATAATTCCCCAACTCATCATACAGGGGAGGATGTTGAGATGGAGACTGATATTCAGGCAAATGATGGTAATCCTGGTCCATTGAAATCTATTTCATATGTACAAGCGGCGGGGGGTTTAGGGCAAAGGATGAATCCTTTGTTCGACTCTGGAAATGAAGAGGAAGATCTAGCCTCAGATGACGAAAGTTGCCCTACTATCCTGCTGACGAAGGAAGAGAAGAGACACCTCCGGCAGCCGTGGAAGGATGCAATCATAATCAAGTTGTTTGATAGGAGACTAAGCTATGACCTTCTGGTTAAGAAGCCTCGGATGAAATGGTGTTTGAAGGGTGATATTGCCCTAACTGATGTAGGCCATTTAATAATCTGGCTGATTATGAATTTGTCATGTCACAAGGGCCATGGATTATTGGTGATAGCTACTTAACAATCCGTAAAGGGATTTGTGGCGGATAATGAACCAATCAAAAGCCTTACTGCTTGGGTTAGAATACCACAACTCTCTGTGGAATACTGTGATAAACAGTTCTTGCATAAAATTGGATTGAAAATTGGCAAAGTGGTGAGAATCGATAAAAAAAACTGAGTCCAAGGACAGAGGTCAGTATGTAAGATTTGGTATCGAAGTTGATTTAACTAAGCCACTTTTGTCAAAATTTAGAATGAATGGAAGGGTTTGGAAAATTCAATAGGAAGGGTTGAGACAAATTTGCTTCAAATGTGGAAAGCTAGGGCATAAGGAAGGAGAGTGTGACACTTTCGCCAAGCCAGTGATTGCGAATGATCAAGGTGGAGAAGTAGATGCCATTAAGAAAGTTGCAGAAGGGAATTTAGTGAAAACTCAGCATGCTAGATCCTAAATGCTGGTTCAACGCCCAGCTAGACATACTGCTTAGAAAACAATAGGAGAAAATAACTGGCAACAAAATAAGGCTGGGAAGGCACAACAGAGTGCTAGTAAAAAAAGGCAGTGGCAATAGCCCAAGAGGTGATAAGAAAAATAATGATGGTTCCAGATTTGCGGTGCTAGAGTTGGAAACCCATGAGTAGATACCAAACTGTTGGGATGGCAGAGGAAAAAGCTGTTAACTTGGCAGAGGACACTCATAATCAGGGTAACAGGCCTAGTGTCTTGGAGAAAGATCATAGTGATAATACTCAAGAAAATATGGAAATTCAATCAACTGTTGATTTTGGGTGAATCTTTAAAAGATAAAGATGGAAAATCACAGTAAAAAGATTGGCAATGTTATTCAGGAAAATGAAAGTATTTCCTCTGGAAATATTAGGGAAAAAGATATGATAAGATCTCCCCTTACTTTGTATACCAGAGTAACAGGGAGTGGTGCTAAGAATTTTATGAAAAAAGATAATAAAAAATCTAATTTTTCCTTACCCCTTATGATTCGCATACTCAACATGTCACGATTTTGGTGAAGAAGATAGGAGAAGACCCATGGCTTTTTTCTGCTATCTATGCAAGTCCTAACAGCACTTTGAGAAAAGAGATTTGGGCTGAGTTAGAACTTATCAAAGGGAGGTATAAGGGGCTGGTGATTTTAATGAAACTTCGAAGGACTCGGAATGAAATAGGTGTGGAGGTTCGGAGATGCAAAGGAGATGTAACGAGTTCGCGAATTGGATCGAGAATAATAATTTTATTGATTTGGGGGTGTTCAGGCCCCGATCATACATGCTTTAGAGGGACCTCGATTGACACCTTCAAATCGGCTAGACTCGATAGGGGTTTAGTTAATGAAGACTGGAGGATGCGTTTTGAGGAGGGGGCGCTTTGTAACTTACCTAGAACTGCCTCTGATCAATGCCCAATTTTAACTAGTACTAATGGTTTTGCTCCAATTCCATCAAGTTCTAAACCTTTCCGATTTCAAGCTGCCTGGATCCATCATGAAAAATTTGAGGAATTTGTGGTGTCGAACTGGAAAAATAGTGAGCCTATTATTCCTTTTTCACGAACCTTTGCTGAAAAATTAAGTAGGTGGAATAAGGAAATTTTCCACAATATTTTTCGGAAGAAGGAGGAATTAATTGCAAGGATGGCAGGAATTCAGCGTGAGCTTTCTAAGGGGCGCAATTCATATTTAATAAAGCTGGAGGCGAACCTGTGAAGACAATTGAGCGATGTTTTGGACCAAGAGGAAACTTTATGGTTCCAAAATCCAGATTATAGGCATTGTGTGAAGGAGATAGGAATACGAGATATTTTCATGTCTCAACTATCATCAGTAGGCGAAGAAACAGGATTGAAACTTTGCAAGATAGCACTGGCGAGTGGGTTACTGATCAAGATCGAGTGAAAAGTATGGTGTTAAGCTACTGGAGACACCTTTTTCAAGAGAAAAGTACTTGCTTCACCGGTACTAAATTACTGGATGATTATTTCCCCAAAATCGATGAGTAGGGGTGGAGGGATATTACGAGAGCCTTTGCTGATTGTGAGATTAAAAAAGCACTCATGAGTATGAAAGCCTGCAAAGCTCCCGGGCCGGATGGTTTTC
Source organism: Chenopodium quinoa (assembly GCF_001683475.1). NCBI lineage: Eukaryota > Viridiplantae > Streptophyta > Magnoliopsida > Caryophyllales > Amaranthaceae > Chenopodium > Chenopodium quinoa. The sequence goes on from NW_018743292.1 coordinate 11,179,274, forward strand.
AGCCTTTGTTTTATCAAAGGTATTGGGATATTGTGCAACCGAGTGTGAATAATCTTGTGCGTGATATCCTAGAAGGTAAAGAGTTTCTAGCAGGGTTGAATGATGCATTTCTAGTCTTGATCCCGAAGGTGGAGACACCTCAAAGAGCTAATCAATTTCGTCCAATTGGGTTGTGCAATATTGTGTACAAGTTAGTTACCAAGGTGATTGTCAATCGACTAAAACCCCTTCTACCAAAATTGATTTCTCTGACTCAATGTAGCTTTGTGCCGAAACGTCAAATCACCGACAATGTTATTATTGTCCAAGAGATGATGCATACAATGAGAAGGAAGCAAAGTGGAAAGGGTTATATGGCGATAGATGAAGATAGATTTTGAGAAAGTCGTATGATAGATTGCGTTGGAGCTTTATTAGAGAATCCTTGATGGAGTTCAGATTGCCCCAATTGGTGGTTGAGATCATAATGAAATGTATCAATTCGGCAAGGTTGCAAATCTTATGGAATGGGGAGCCAATAGAGAGTTTTAATCCGAGTCGGGGGATCCGACAAAGTGACCCTGGCCTCTATCTCCATATTTATATGTTATTTGTATGGAGAGACTTGCTCACTTGATAGATTTTGAGATTAGAATGGGAGCTTGGAAACCAGTTCGAGCTAGTAGGAATGGCCCTCAAATTTCTAATATTGCATTTGCCGATGATCTTATTTTGTTCTGTGAAGCGACTGTAGATCAAGCAAGTGTAATGAAGAGTTGCTTGGACAAATTTGTGATGTTTCAGGCAGTAAGGTGAGTAATGATAAGTCTCGGGTGTATTTTTCGAGTAATACCAATGGAGAATTACGCAAGGCTATTTGCAGGGAGATGGGTATGGATGAGGCGGATGATTTTGGTAAATATTTGGGGGTGCCTACAATTAATGGGAGGACTTCGAAACAGAATTACCAATATATTCTTGATCGTATTAACTCAAAGCTTGCGGGCTGGAAGTCGAAGGCGCTCTCTATGGCTGGGCGAGCTACTTTGGTGCAAGCCTCACTTGCATCGGTTCCCTTCTGCACAATGCAATCTACGAAGCTTCCCAGGTCAGTTTGTGATGATGTTGATCGGAAAGCGGAAATTTTTTTGTGGGGTGAAAAGGATGATGAGAGAAAGGTGCACATAGTGGCATGGAAAAGGATTACTAAGCCGAAATCGGAAGGAGGATTGGGGCTAAAATCTATGAGGCAAGCCAATACTGCCTTCCTAGCTAAATTAGGATGGCGTATGTTGGCAGAACCGGAAGTGCTTTGGTTAAGGGTGCTGAGACACAAATATTGTGATGGCCGGTGCGATGTTGATGTGTTTCGAGAATGAAGAGGTGCCTCCAATGCTTGGCAAGGCATTATGAGTAGTATTGATGTACTCAAAAAGGGGATTAACATGGTGGTGGGTAATGGTTTATCTACCATGTTCTGGCTGCATCACTGGGATACGAAGGAGCCACTTATCTCTCTTGCGGATCCTCCCCCACCTATAGAGCTACAAGAAGCTAAGGTCAAGGATATGTGGGATGAGAACGTAGGCTGAAAATTTGAAGAATTTGCGGCTTATCTACCAGCGAGTGTGCTTGCTGAAATTTCTTCTTTTGATTTAGTTGAAGATGAGGAGGCAATTGATGATATTTATTGGAATGGTTCGACATCTGGTAGATTCACCTTAGGCTCGGCAATACAAATTGTGCGTAATAGCCCCAACCTCCCTATTGAACAAATAAGGGGTTGGAAGCTAATTTGGAAGGTGAAAGCGCCCCAAAGAATGCGAATGTTTCTTTGGCTTGCTATCCAAGATCGTATTATGACAAATTGCAATAGATTTGTGAGGAAAATTGCTGCTAATCCTAGCTGTCAGGTTTGTGGTGCAGGGGAAGAAGATACAGAACATATTATCCGCAAATGTCCTCTTGCTATTCTAGTGTGGCATAGCCTAGGATGGACAAGTAACTCAGACCTGTTGAGCAGCCCTTTTCATGAGTGGATTCTAGAGAATATTGATGATAGTAACAGGCATGTTAGTGAGGATTAGCCTACAATCTTTAGTGTGGCTTGCTGGTGGATTTGGAAGTGGAGGTGTGCTCGTGCATTTGATCAAGTAGCTAAGATACCTTTCGATCAGGGTAGCTTCATTCTAGCCAGGGTTGGTGACATTAATAGAGCCTAAGAATGTAATGTGTTGAGGCTAAGGAAGCAACCAAGACAAAGAGAAGAAGCTTATATCAAGTGGTCGTTTCCAAGAGAGGGATGGGTGAAATTAAACACCGCTGGTGCAGCAAAAGGTAATCCAGGTGCGGCTGGAGCAGGGGGAATTATTCGAGGACATCGAGGTGAGTTGTTTGAGTTTTTTGCGGTGAGTTGTGGTGTTTGTTCTAACACTAAGGCAGAGCTTTTGGGTGTGCTGAGAGGATTGGCTATTGCGTGGAATAAGGGACATAAAAAGGTTCAGCTAGCTGTTGATTCAGAGGTAGTGCTTCCACTTCTGGTAGATGGAGAGCCGGCTAAATCTCCATATTCTCACATCATTCGTAAGTGTAGAGTAAAAATTTTATCATACACCCACCCTGTCAAAATACAAGAGTTATAAAAACGCGGAAAGAAGATTGTGTACAACTACAAAGTACATGAGCCAAAAAAAAAAAAAAAAAAAATCAAAATGATTCTCTCCTTGATTTAAGGGATTGATTTGTTATTTTTATTCCTTGATTCATGGAATTGATTTATTATTTATTTTCTATATTACTATTGATAAACAATATTTCATTTTCGGTAAAGAGAGAGAAATTGAGTTTATATAAAGAGAAATCATGGTAAATTTTGAATTTTGAAGTGCTTTAATGTTATTACGAAGTTGATTATATCGTTTCGATGAATCTTTTAATTGAAAGATGTAATTGACGAATTCATTGTTGAGAGAAAAGGTATTTTTCAATTTTTTTAGCTACTTCTCTATTTTGGTGTTATTTTCAAAGGTTGAAGATGATGTTCTTTATATTTTGATAAATGTTCTTTAATCACTTTTTAATTGGAATGAAATATGTTTATGGAGTTTGATCAATATGTTCTTTGAGTCTAAACTATATATGTCTATAAATTGATCATGTTCTTTGGGTATCAATAATACAAATATGTTCTTTTACTTGAATGGTATGTTCCTAAATTTTGAATTTTGAATTTTTGAAATTTAATAATGAAAATTTTGAATTATATTTGTGTGAAAATAATTGTAAATAGAAGAATTATTGATATTTGAATATTTTGAAATTATTTAACATCAAATTTTTGGTAAAAATCATTAGTAATTATCTTTTATCTTTTTTAATAAAACTGTTCTCAGGAAATTACTATGTACTTTATATTTCGGTAATATGTTCCTTTTTAAATTCATGATGTTCTTTATAATTATATACTATGTTCTTTCCGCTTTAATTTGGGTGTACCATGCGTAAGGTACACCTGGGTGTAAGAACCAACAATTGAGTGTAGAGCACTGATAGCTAGAGAGGGGTGGTAGGTCTCTTTAAGTCACTGCTGCGAACAAGGCTGCGGATGGAGCTAAAGTTGGCAATTTTTGAGGCGATCTCTAAGGATCTTCTTGCGGTTTTATTGAAGGACCTTAGTGGTGTCTCGCGAGCACGTATGATCCCTCGGATGCTGATCTAGGAAGCCTGCCTAGAGGGGTAGTCTGTGGGTTTGTTTTGGGCTGGTTGGGTAGTTTACTTTCTGTTTTTTTTTCGTGTTTTTTTTTTCTGTTGTTTTTTTTTTCTTAAGGGCTTGCCCCTCTACTGCTTAAAAAAAAAAAAAAAAAAAAAAAAAGAAGAGAGAGAGAGAGAAAATTTGACTCAAATAATCTTGGAATTAAACATGATATAAATCCGATAGTCAACCCAAAATCTATATCACCCGAATATTTGGAATTTGAAATATACGGCCCTTGGAGTTTAGATATGAGCCCTTAATAGTTGCGGCCTTAGGGTAATCATGTGGAATGTTAAACATTCCACATTTGCAAAGATTTCCCCTTTTTATGAAAGAATTTGCCCATAAATACAACTCCATAGCATATTTTTTTGAAATAAGTATAGCTACTACTTACTATTATTAAATGACCATAGATATAGACGCTCAAAGTTAGATTAAATGTTGTTATTTTATGCGTTTTTTTTGTTTTTAGAATAATTTTAAGTATTTATTCCTGTCAAAAGATAAAAATAAAAAGTATGAGACAAATTAGCATTTTTAGTGTTTAACAATGACTTACGGGCTATTAAGTGATTATTAGGAGACTAACCTGGATTAATTTTGCTTCAAAGAAAACAAAAACTTGGATTGAATTTTTGTTGCATAATGTGCATGGGCAAGGGCAATTGGACAACCCTTAGGACTAGACCTGTCAATTGGGTCGGTCAAGTCGGGTTCTGGTCGGGTCACGTGTCATTTTGGGTCGGGTAACTTCGGATCACAGGTCGAGAAATGCTCAACCCTAACCCAAGGTTTCGGGTTCGGGTCAACCCAATGGGTTTGAAACAATTTTTTATTTAACTTATATTTAAATATTTATGATTTTTCAAGCTTACTTTTCTATTTTTTTCAAGTTTTTATCGAAAATTCTCACCAATATTATTTTTAGTCATCACATGACTACTACATAATTTAAATTGTCACCAAAGCACACTAATTTCTAATTAATAAAATTAAAAAAAAAAAAAAAAACAACTAGCTTTTAAACGTTACAAAATTAAAGAAAGAGGTCAGGCCAACGGTGATGTAAGCTATGCAGATGCAATTGGTGTGAGTCGATAGTTGATGTAGGAGGTTGTTAGTGTGGATCTGAGCAACAATTATATAAAATGGATAAATGAGACAGAGAAATGAATGTTGGATGCTAAATAAATGATCAAACTCAACCAATAAACTAAATACTTGTATTAATTTTCAAATGAATGTATTTTTAAAAAAAAAAAAAAAACCATAAAAACGGGTGGGTGGGATGGGTTTGGGTTAGGGTCAGGTTTGACTCACAAATTTACAAATTAAATGAGTTCGAGTTAGATCAGTTTACGTGTCAAAAAAATAGTATTCAAGACCCACAAAAAAGTGTCGTAATCTGATCGGGTTTGCGAGTCGGGTCGTAAATTGACAGGTCTACTTAGGACCCATTTGTCAAATACAAAGGTTCTTATTACGGGGAAACTGAAGTAGTTTTTAATTAGTGAAATAAAATCATTCACTCTCTCTTCTCTATCCTAAAAATAAAATAAAATCATTCCCTCCGAAAAAAATCAAATCAAATTAAATTCATTCTCTCTTTAATTTCCTCTCTCTTCAATGGCAGATTTTAAGTATTTTAGGATCGTAGATCCCAACGATCGTGATTTCTTGGCTACCTTGCCTAATCTTCCCAAGGAAACTCCCATTCTGCTATATTTCGAATACGATGCAACTAAGGATGAGATTGCTGCTGTAAAATTGCATTTCGAAAACTTGTCGGCGGTGAAGGTGTGTTTTGCCAGGGCTATGTCTAATGGAATTGAAAATGTGTTTTCTGTGGGTACAATTTCCTTAAGTTCGATGCTGCTTTGTTTCTCTTGTACAAATTGCGAATCAAGATGAAATCAACAAATTCTCTAGTGTAGCTAAAATAACCATTTCCTTACGTTGTTTAACCTTTACAGAGGGAGTACAAAGTGAAGTCAAAATTAAATAAATTACATTATAATTATTTATAAATTAACAAATTACATGAAACTAGGTATATATTAGATTACACAATATTCACACATAACTATTGATAGATTGGTCATAATTTTATATCACTTTTCTCATATTAAATAATTTTATGTTAAACAACTTATTATTTCTTCATGTTTCAAATACTTGTAATAACAATTTTTTTACAAAAATAAGTGGACCTTGAACGTAGATCCGCCCTTGTTTGCAAAACTCTCCATTTTATGAAAAAATTTACCAATTAATACAACTCGGTAGCATTTTTTCGGGGAAAATATGGGTGCACTTACTAGCATTAAATGACCATTGATAACAAGGTTTGATTAAATGTTGTTCTTTCAAACGTTTCTTTTTTATTTAGAGTGATTTTAAGTATTTATTCCTGTCAAAAGATAAAAATAAAAATTCGAGAAAGATTAACATTTTTAGTGTTTAGCAAAGATTTACGGTCTATTAAGTGATTATTAGGAGACTGACCTGAATTAATTTTGCTTCAAAGAAACAAAAACTTGGATTGAATTTTTGTTGCATAATGTGCATGGGCAAGGGTAATTGGACAACCCTTAGGACCCATTTGTCAAATAGTTTTAAAATGTGTAAATGATGAGAGGAACATACAAATGTGGCTATAATAAGTGTTTATTAATGAGTATCTACAATAATTATAGTATTGTAGTTCAATATGTCGCTTTTTTTTTTTCTTGTGTTGTGTAAAATTTGTTGATCGATGTACCTGCATAGTTGCACTATTAATTAATAATCTACTCATAACAATTATAGGGATGTACAATGATTTATTGTTGATGTAAATCGATTGGAAGTTGACACTTATGACTGTAGGTTGATTAAAATGTCAAGTAAAGCTCATAAACGCAAAGAAAATCAATTTATTACCCTATAATAAAGTATTTTTAGCCAATTTATGGAGTCATGGTACATGATAAAATAATACGAAGTAAATTATACCACATAGTAAATTCAGGGTAGTTTTATGGTGTTATAAAATAGCCATCATTGATAGGGTATAAAACATCTTATGGAAGTATTAGAGTGCATATGCTTAGGTTATCCTATCAAAGACCCAAAGTTATCTATAATAGAATGTGGAGCATCTACTTGGCACTTTTAACACATATAAATTATAAACGAATCGATTATAATCACAATTTATTAGGAAAACAAATGCCATCAAAATTAGTAGGTAATGTTAAAAGGAGAAGTCAAGTTACAAAAACTTTCATCATTATGTTATCAAAATCTGTGATGTAGAATTTCTAAGTAAATTAAACATATTAATATGTTTTCTTTTAATGATTGAATTAATAGAATGAGCACCAATATGTAATTACTAACTTTGATTTCTATGATTAGTTTTTTCAGAAAGTCTTAGTTTCATTATTGTTGATGTTAATCAATAGATAAAAGTCATATCTACATTTATAACGGAAAAAGTGAAAAGAAATTAAGAAATACTCTAAGTAAAGGCTATGATTGTTTTGAATATTGAATTAAAGACATCTTATTAATCACATACATGACATTTATACAAGGTATTTATCTAAATAGCACAAATTAATTTTCTATTATACACTCGAGTACATTTAAATATTATATATATTTAAATAATTTTTTTTTTTGGGTGCAATCCAAATAGAACTCTTTTGATTGTGCTATTGATTATTTTATACCATAAATTATTTTAAAAAGGTACTTTGCTTTCTTGCCAAAAAGAAAAGTAGAGCTAATTCAAGTAAAAAGATATAAGATATGGATGTAAACGTGTTCAATCTTACTCCTTACGAATAAATAATTTAGGAGGCCTACTAACACGTTAGGATAGACTTTGTTGGGTTTCAGCTCATTTAATTAAGGATATACTTTCTTATCAAAAAAAAAAAGAAAAAAGGATATACCCATTTTTTCATTGTAACTTTTGTAAGTGTAATGGTTAGCAAGATCTTTGTAGACACATCCAATCTTCATTCATACGTAGTATAAGAAACTAGTTTTTTAGCAAGAGTTTTTAAGTGATGTGACAATGAATATGTGTCATGGTCCGGGAGTTTAGGCCCCGAAACGTGCGACGCGCTCTAGCCTTTTGGCTACAAGAACGTTAGCCTTGTGCGAAAGAGGGGCTTGTGAGCACGAATCAACACAAGCGGGCAATTGAATCACAAGAGCACCTCACATCTATTTGGGCGACGGAGTGCGAGTGGTCGGGGCTTGTGACGGCCGATACTTCAAGGCGGGCACAAGCGGGTCTGAACCACGAGTTCTTAGTGCATCAAGTTAGTGTGGAGGAGAGTTATTATGCAAGTAAGACACAATATCTATAAAGGTCTAACAACAAACAAACATAAATTCAAGGCAACACTTGGTAGAAGGCTTTAAGATTTCATTCATCATTCGCCCTCTAAAGAGCGTTAATTTGATTACAAGGAGAATACCTAGTGAACACTGCACTGACAGTAACACAATAATGGGATCTCAGGCCTAGAAAATATAAAGTAAACTCTAGGAAAGCCTCTAAAAGGCATCTAATACATCAAAAGGAGTCGGATTCTAACAATATGACTTACCACCATATGAAGCGGTGACACAAAGAAATGCATGTTAGTATGTTAGAATTCAAATAATTTTTTGGAAGGACGGTTTTACAAGCCGAATTTTAAATTTTTTTTAGATGTTCCTTGGTTTTCGTGTATTCGTAATACTCTTTTGGTTCATATAGCTGACTCCATTTATGAGATTAAGACTTTGATTGATTGTTTATTATATTGTAATTATTATGATGTATGGTGGGAGGCAATGTGCCAAGTAATGAACAAATTCATAACAGTGATATTAGGTAAAGTCACTAGTATTGAAAGGGGTGTAATTGAAAGATAGGTTTATGAAGTCAAATTATTGTATGGATAACAATCTCAAGATTGTAACCTCAACCATTTACCATTTGTATATTACAATGTAATTATAGACTATAAAAATCATCACATAATCAATTGGGGGATCATGAGTACATAATTCCATTTTATGAGGGTGAGGCGTGGCAAATTAATGTTTAATGAAGAGAGATTCCTAGTACTTATTCTTCTTACCCTAAAAAAATTTAAGGCGACATATTATAAATATAGATTTCATATATTAGATTGCCTAAACCTCTAAAAGTTCAGAAATTCTAAATTTTTAGAATTTCTAACATTCTAAAAATACAATTTTCCGTCCTCAAATCAAATTGACAAGTAGTATTTCATTTACTATTATATCTAAGTATCTAACCCATCCCATTTCCATCCCTAAAAATCTTTGCACCAAACATGCTCTCTCTAATTACAAGCCTTCCCTCCACATATTTTCATCGACAATACCTATGACCGTAAAACAGACCACACCATGAAGGTTAAATACTCGAGATAATTCAAATTATCAACTTTACATATGATAAAATAAACAAAATAAGGCCCTGCAATTACACTACGCTAGGACAGTTCTAAGCTCAGATGCCAATTATCCAATCCCTTGTTCAAAAACCTAAATTAAGTTAGCCTACACTTATACTCTTTCTAAGGAATAAGCTCAAAAGACTTTATGTACTATGAAATTACAACATACATCAAAACTCTACTGTGAGGTAAAAAATGTGATAATAAGGTCCGTTTAAAACTGATCATCAAGATGAACAGTTATAGAAGATTGCACAAGCAGGGTTTAGATGTCGCAAGAATTCACATCAGAGCCTACAGTATGTGCCTTCTGATGTCAAAAAAGATGATATATGATGCCCCAACATGTGCTCAAAACTCGACTTCTCTATACTGTATTCTGTAAATTCTGACTTAAACGGATGAAGTTCTTCTGTACAGGGATAATAATTTATAACTAGCACTCACATGATTGCGGCCAGTCCTATAGCATCCCCATCTTCAGTACTGGTATCGAAAGTGCTACTGGCTGCCCGAGATCTCACTGAAAAATAGTTTTAAGCAGATAATCACTTCAACTGACAATATGGGTTTCTCAGAGAAAACAAGTTCATTGCAATACAAATTAAAATTTATAATAGCACTTATGCACAAAGATTTTCTGAAAACCACACAAGTGAGGAGTCTATTCTGAAAACCTGTCACTAAATTAATTAATCCGCCGTTCAATTTTACTTTGTATCCAGTCAACCAAAAATGCCCCTAAGTTTCGCATTACACCCCACCCCCCCCCCCCCCCCTCCTCCTCCTTAAGTTTTGATCTCCCCTTGGTTGTTAAATTCAAATAATTCCCTTAAGTGAAGATATAACTAATGATAATATTTCATGGTAGGAGGTGGATTTCAATCAATTTTCTTATGTATAAACCCCAAGTGCACCTAAACAATATCTCATGCAGGCTAAAACTACGAATTATACCCCACATTTGTAATAAAGTATCTGCTATGTTTGACCTTGTCATCTTGAATAGACAGCAAGCCCTTTACATACAGCCAATACGGGCACATCTGTGCAAAATCATAAGGTTACTCCGTGGATCCTTTCTTCCCCTTCTTTTCTATTTTTCTAACTTCAAAGAGATGGTCCAATTGAATATGAATAAAGGCGAGCACAAAGCAGGGGGGTGGGGGATAAGAGGAGAGGGAATGGGAAGCACCGAATTACCTGTCACGTTTGTGATAACATTGACACTCTTTTGAGCACCAAGTGCTTTTAACTTGTTTCCAGTTCCCAGTAAAAGCAAGTTTTTCATATGCTGTTTTTGCTCCTTGGGGCTTGCTGTCTTGGCCAAAGCTTCCTCAAAAGCAGCTAAATCTTGAGGGTTAATGCAAGGAAGCGTCGACAAAATCTGAAGAAAGCCAGAGAGAGAGAGAGAGATCAACAAAGTTTGTTGGTATTAAGGCAGGTGTTTTTAAATTAAATTACTTCACCAAAGCACCAGAGAATTATTTATGATCTCAACCCACCTGCCTAGGCGCGGGGTTTCTATCTGCTAGATAGAAATAAATCTCACGACATAGACTAACCAGATCCGAGCTTACGAAAGCATTTGATTCAAGGGCCAAACCTTGGATAGCTGCATAGAACAAGTCTTTGGAAACAAAATCTCGAAGTTCCCCATTATTTGTTGAAATACACAAAACAACAATAACACCACAGAATGAACAAAGTTTTGCCATAGCTTCACTATCTGTCCATTTAAAAGCATCCAGACATAAATGCAGGCCTGGGACGGCTAAGGTTTGGTGCTTCAATAGAAAACTGCATGTAACAAAAGATGAGAGGCATGTCAAAATAATAAGAAGTAAAGAGCCTTAAGTTGTGAACTCTGTGGAGCTGAGAACAATTATAACATTTTATTAGGTGCCCAATAACGCTTCCAATCATTGACTAGAAGCATTGAGACAAATACAAATATTGCATATATACTATAGTTCCATTTCATTGAGCAATATATTACTGATATTGTACAAAAATTAAAATATTGCATACCTAACAGCGGAAGAGGAGGCTAATACATCTAAATCCTTCAAAGAGGAAGTATCGAAACGAGTAATATGGCCTGAATGATCCAAAGAAGGAAGACCAACATTAAGTGCAGGAGAAGCCAACGCTGACAATAGCCCACATACTTCACGAGTTACATCACGAAGCAGCTTCTCCTCCATTACTTCTACTTTCAGATCTGATCCTCCAAGTACATTGCAAACATCTGGAACCTTTGCCCTACCTTCATTTAAAAGACTTGACCATGAGGAGCTCAGAGATGGCTGAGCATAATGAAGTATTGGGTGTAGAAGTTTTTCCAGCCATGTCCCCCATAACTCCGGAGGGCAAGACTTGATTAAAGGGATGATGACCAAATGAATGAGCTGCTTCAAATGCCTGTATTCCATTGACTGCAGATTCTCCATCAGAGCTTGAACCACGGAATCGACATCCAAACTTCTGAAAAAAGCATCTCCTACAGTAGTAGATAAGCCCACAACATCATACCTAAAGATGGCAAGGGTTATAGGTTAGGAATAACTTCAAAATCATGAAATGTATGCATGTGAAAGTTGATAACGTTGGAAGAATATTGATTGGGTATATCAAATAGACAAATATGTATGCAGTATATGCACATTGGACTCCAAGTAAAATCTACTACAATACATACCCAATAATAATAGTTTCCCTGGTTTTAAGTTTAAACAAAAGTTGACTTTCTCCATGATGTCAAATGACTATATAGCATGGTTAGTGATAACAACATCAAAGTCTCCTGAAAATGACGGCAGAGAGTATATAGACATCCTTTCCTTATTTAATACTCCCTCCGTCCCTTATAGTTTGCCCTAGTTTCCTTTTTAGTTTGTCCCTTTGAGTGTGCCACATACTATGAATAGCTGTGAGGGACCACAACTTCATTCTCACATTCATCCACTACATTAAGTCCCACCATTTTTATCTCTCATCAACTCCACGTCTCCACTCAGCCAAAAATAAAATAACTAACAAAATCCCAATGGGACAAACAAAAACGGACAGAGAGGGTACATATGAGTGGGCATTTTCTGTTTCGATGAAGTAAAAAACGCCTCTATCACTGATTAGTAAACAATGAGGACGATGCTTAGAAAATGCAGTAACAAAACAGGGTCACCTAGGAAAAACCCCAAAATTAAAGATTATGCATAAACTTCAGTGTGCAAACATACCCACTGTCTCTGATACCTCTTAACCAATTACGTATGTCTTTTTCATTTGGCTCTCCATAGGAATCCTTGCTCATATCTGTCAATGATCCATCAGCAAAGCCCAAAGGAGCTTTTTGTGCTTTTGTGTTCACTTCTCCAAGAAGACTAATACGTTCTATATCACTCATGGTAAGTGCAGCTTTCACTTCTCCTGGTAATGATTGGACAACGGCAGGAGACCAAAGTGAATGCATAGCACGGAGAAGCTGCAGCAAGACAAAATTTCCATGCATTAATTAGATCATGTAGATTATAAAAATAAAAATAAAAATTAAAAAAAAAAAAAAAAAAAAAAAAACAGATGCAATACATGAATAAATATAATTCTCAACCCCTGAATTAGATTCTTAAGAACTAGACACAACTTACAAAATACTGTTGCACAGTAACTGTCTGCAATTACTATTTCAAATATTTTTCAATCTTTTTCTAAAGCCCCCCAAATAGCAATGGATTATTATTTGTGAAAGGGAGCAGTTTTTATTTATTTATTTTTTTTTTTTTTTATTTTATGAGGCCACAATTTAATATTTACAGAAAAATGAATACATGAAGATCCACTTGAGTTCAAATCATGTGGGAGTACATACTTTTAGAAGAGGCGGCAACATCCATGTCAAATGAGGAGCCATTGGTTGCACAGGTGTTCCTGCTGAGATATTCTGCAAATTATTCTTCCGGATTCCAGATCTCTTAAGTGCCCTCTCAAAGAAAGTTACCGTATGGAAAATGGACCACATTAATGGTGTATCCGCACACAAACGAACAAAACCAGATGGATCAGACAAATAAGCATTTTGCCAATCTTGCTGGATCCACTGTTTACTCAAAGGTTCAAGTAACCAAGCTAAAACTTCTTGCTGCTGTTGAACACTGTAGCAAATATAATACTTTACACATCAATACAGAAAATTACACAACAACTTCATATATTAAGTTAAATGCAGATGAAGTAATTACCCAGCAGCAGAAGCCATAATAAGAAATGCTTCACCAAGAAGATTATGTTCTCCACGAAGCAGACGTCCCTCATTTTGCAACTGTCCCATCATGTCTGCTATCCCCTGTAAGAAAGCAATATCTATCTTGTTCAAATACAGCATATATTTTCTAAGACTTACAAAGATGTTTGCCTCCCGATTGACAAATGATTATAAACTATAATACACTTGAAAAAATCACTGGGAAAAGCATGCTTGAAGAGTAGCATGCTTGAAGAGTTATAGTTACTGCCAAAAAAAAATAGCATGCTTGAAGAATTATAGTTACTGCCAAAAAAAATAATGTAGGAAAAATGTAATTACAAAATCCATTAGGAAATACGAAGAATACACATGTATTTTAGCAGTAACCTAAACCAAATCCGAACAAAAAAGTGGGGTCTTACAAGGAATGCAGTGTCATCAAAACCCAACATGATCAAGGCTTTGTTCTCTCAGCCTGAAATAAGGAGTTTTGGTCTGAATTTTCTAAAGTCTGGTCTGGTCTGGTCTTATTTTTTCTGATTTGATCTGGTTTAATCTAACTAAACTTTGACCTTGATTGTACATCGATGTATAAGAAAAAACATTATCAAGTGAAATCTTGTTAGATTCATCTCAACGTGTATTTTTCCAAATATATAAATTTCATTATTTTTACAATTACAAAATCAAAACAGTATTAAGAAGATATAATCTGATCTTGTCTGAAATTTTCTGATGTGGTTTGATTTAGAATAAGTAATATGGAGTAAGTAATAAGATTAAGGTGAAGAGAATAAAGCCTAATTTTCTAGGGAGGTTCACTTCCAATCCAAATTTCCTCTGTCCCTAATTTGAAAAAGAAAGCAGGCCAAGAATCACCTTCATGTGAGGCAGCAAACTTTTGTCAGCAACTTTGGCAATTCGGATGAAAGATGTACAGATCTGCAGCCTAGCATGTCGGGAACTGTTTGTAGAAGGATCCTGCAAAATTTATAAAACACTTACCAGATTTAAAAAAAAAAAAAAAAAAATCCGAATATAAAATAATCCAGCACAATAGTTGGAGCCAAAAGATAAAGGAAAAACCTTAACAATAACAGGAAGGGAAGTCAAAAGCTCAAAAAGCTTATTAACTACAGGACCAGCTGCATTAGGGTATACTTTCAAAAATGGACCCAATGAGTGCATATAGTGGCCAAGGACTTCCACAAACGAAGGTTCAGTCCACTGTAAGGTAAGCAGCTGCTGCAGGAGACCTTTAATTTACAAAAATTAGATAATTTTAGAAAAAAAATTGCAGGATTAAAATTGCATTAACTGTAAATATTTGAAGAGTTGAAGTATAACCTTCAAATATCCTACACAATGCAAGTTGAATTTCCGAGCTACCACTAGCAAATTCATCTGACCCACCAAAAACCGCAACAACAACGTTTTCCAAAGCCAATTGCATGCTCTCCAGTATGACTAAATCCTGAAATAAGAAAAGTCAGCAAAATATTTTTAAATATACTTATTGTAAAGACACTATGACACATGTTCTACAATGCTCCTCCAAGTTTTCTTTCTATAGAAGATGCATTTGTCAGAAAGAGAAGAATACTATACAAGGATACTGTCCATGAGTAAAATCAACTAAGAAATGAAATTTTGGAGAATGTTATATATATAAACATATCAACCTACCTGAGTTGGCACTGAAGAGGATACTAAGCTCTGAATAATCATGATTGTTCTCTCAGACACCCTTGTAGCAGCAACTATAGGCTTGTGGTTTGAAACAAGCCGTATTAGCTCCATCTGACAAATGGTAAGGTGTCATTCAGAAGAAAGGAAATTGCAAAAAGATTGAATGGGCAATATGAACCACAGACAAGAAACATAGATTATAAGTGAACCGCTCCATCAACTTGCATGTTGCAACCTTAATAAACAGAAGGCCCATGTTAACTTTAATTCAGATTACAGTTTCCAGAAAGTAGTGGTTCTAGTGTATACATATTTTGGTCATGTGTGTGTCATGGCTCAAAATGCTACTAGGATGTACAGAGTAATTGAGTGAGTAAAATGCTTCTATTATTTTACATTAACTTAAATATGTAAAGATAAAGCTCCTAATAATACTGTAAAGGACACCTCTATGACTGTTGAGTTGAGGGACATCTCAACAAGATAGAGCTAAAAGATACCAATGTCATTCAGTCTCAGATTTTTTAATCCACCACTGTTTCCAGCTTTATTTCATTATCTCGTATACCACAATGTCGGTGTGAGTGCAGACAGCAAACAGTGAGACATACCCACCCATCAAACTTGACCACTTCTTTTATTAGGCTGAAAATTCCGCGCATACTTCAGATTTGTAAAGACAACAACCCATGGAGAATTAAAATTTCTTGATTATCAATAGTGATGAAGTGGCTCAGGTTACATGCAAGTATAAGGAGCTACATGGGCAATCTGCTCCTACCGGACGATTTCATAGATGCCACTAGCTACGAGGATTATGTTACAGTCAACAAAATTTGGGATTAAAAGAGAGAAACTCAAGAGACAATTTTTCATCTGCTTGCCTATATATTATAAAATAGCTTACATTAAGAAATCCCATTACGTGCTGATATAGATGTACAACAATGCTCATCAACAGCTCTTTGTTTTTTTTTTGCTCTTAGACCGTAAGTTATTCAGAGATTTTGGGAGTTTCTTCCCATAAAAATCTGTTAGCTATCCTAGGCCCTGTGGTGAGGTGTGATATTTTATTCATCAAAGATTTCTGTTTTTTCAGTCACTGCTCCTTGTCACAGCCTTATGGGTTAGATTTATCTATCCAGCATAATTTTCCAATAATAACTAAAATTTTATGGATTAGATTTCACAGTATTGTTTTTTAGAATGTGTATTTTGTAATATATTCACCAAGGCTAAATACGCATATAAGAGATGACACAACTTTGTTAATGATAGAGCATATGATTGGAACGAAATGCTTTCAAATTATTCACAGTATTGTCTCAAGAATTTGTGTTTCTGTTACAATTACTTTAATATCCCTAAGCTCATACCTTGATCCAGGGATATATGACATCAACTTTTGTGAAGATATAATTCAAAAGCAAAACTAAAGCAGTTCTGCCTTCCAGATAACTAGTGAACCCGTTTCCTCTACATGCTACGAGTAAAAAAAATAAAAAGGCAATCATTAATTTTCAACAAAAAAAGATATTAGACACTTATCATCAAGGAAAAAGATGAGGCTTCATATTACATACCAGCTTAGAACGGTACTGTCCAAATTCTCCTTTGCCCTCAAAATCATCACTCCACATTTCCAAAGGTCCAAAAGAATGTGCTGTCTCGGGATGAACCTTTTCTTTTCTAAGAAGACGTGGGAAGGATGTGTCTAGAATTGCACCACAGCAATCATCATTGATCAAATTTAAGATATTATTCTTCTCACTTTCAGCCTGTCCAGAGCCAGCAGAACTGTTTACTGCACCATCTCCAGTTGCATGAGCTTTTGGCTTTGACAGTAGATCTCTCATTAATGCCTACCAGATAGAAGGAAGCATGATTTTTGGTGAGTGAAGATCTAAAATGAAAATTACACGATGAGGTCGAGTTTTAAGCATACCAGCCAGAAAGGCAGTGACTGACAATGGAGGGCCAGCTTATAATGTTGGAAGTACCCCAGCATCTGCAGAGATAAAAATGTCTGATGTAAGCATCAACTATTAAACAGTAGAAGTATCAAGTATATAAAATACATGACTACAAAAGATCATGATGCTCTATGATGGATAAGCAACAATATATTATGTATAAATCAAATTTTGTTCGTTTCTTATGCAGTTTTTAAATTCCCCTTGTTTATCATCCTCTTTGGAGAACATCAACTTCTAAAACATGATTCTTTTTTTTTTTGACATACTTTACATATATTGCAACAAATTCAAAAATCATATAATAAAAATTATTAGATAAAATCGGAGTATTAGATTTTTTATAAAAAAAATCAAAGAGCTGGCTCAAGGTTTTTTGTGCCTATAGAGAGCAGGATGAAGTCTCAATATATACAGATAAAAAAGGCAATACATAATAATTATATTGGGGACACTTTCAATTCAAGTAACTGCTTTTACAAATTGAATAAGGCACCAGCAACATAGTACTATCATTTTCTTTTTCTTTCTAGTGTGGTTTCTTGCTGGGTATGATGGATTTTTACCCTTCATACCAATATCATACTTGTGATACTAATATATTTTACTAACACAGTCTAATTGTTTGACTAAAAAAAGTCTGGCTATATGAATGTAGCTGCTGAGCCCCTGATTACTTTTAAAGTCAAAGGAGATTTGACCATATTTGTCCATTACTTTTAAGCATTATAAATTTTGTTTCCCAAAAATAAATATGGAGCTTATAACTTAGGCAAGCAAGAGAGCAGCTCACCTGTTGAAGAAAAAAAAAAAGTATGTTAGTCTTTGTATCGCTAGAGATGCACATCAGATTTGTTGAACCCAGAGAAACCATGCACTCGCATATTAACTCTGCAAACTCAAATTCACTGTCATCAACGGCCCCACTACCCAAGCTTGATTTGTGAAGGAAATCTTTGGAAACATTCATCATAGTCTCAAAGATACTGCGCACTGCAGAATCAAAATCCGGAGGTGCATCAGCTGGTCTCTTCCTGCAATTCACAGACTTATTAACATTCAATTGATACCCTAGTGACATTATAGATTAGCCCTAAAAGCGATTAAGGAGCTCACTGCATACCTTGCAGAGACAAGTTTGAAGAACTCACAAGCATGAAGGCGAAAATCTGGAGAAGTAAGCAAGCAGCCACACCTGTAGTACACAATTTGTAAGAAGAAAAAGGTATCAATCTCAGCCAAAGCTAGTTAAGAAAAACTTCAGTTACTTTACCCGTAGATTATGGCATATTTGGCAAGATCGGGCAACGGAGCCCACTCAGCATAAGCATTTATTGCATTCAAAGTTGCTGTAACTGTAGCTGCATGCTGTTTTGCAATGTCTAGATGCTGCTGATTAGCCTCATTTACTGCAGCTCCAAAGTGCCTCTCTAGCAACTGCACAAGTATCATAAAAATGAGGAACTTGCAAAGTGATGCTTATGTACTTTGACCCTAGAAAAAAGTTGTATACTTCTTAATTCTTTTTATTAAACTTACTGTGTATAGCAAAGGTAAGATTTCTGGCAGAGATTCAGTCAATCCACGTAACAAAAGCCTACGCCGGTCACCTATTGATTTTTGGTCCAAAAACAAGTAAGAAAAAAAAAGTACAAGTTAAATTTACATTCTGCAAAAAAGCTCCAATATATGAGAAGAATTAAGCATGATTAATACCCAATACTTCAAATAAAGAAACAACTATACTATATGACATGATGATTTTGGTAGCTCACATACCAAAAGAAACAGAAGATATTGCTTAATCATTTAATTCACAAACAACTTCAATTTGCTTATTTGACAGAATTCATGAATCTAACTTCAGAGTAACCACACACCCCCCCCCCAACACAGCCCAACTTAACCCATCAGCAATATTAAAATTTGACAAAGAAGTAGTTCCCAGGTGAAGTGAATGAATGGAAAGAAATTGAGCTTCTCCGTCATTACCTTCTAAATCTTCATTATGAACAGTAATATCTTCAGGAAGCCACCTTAGCATCATTGACACCAATTCGGCCTATAAACACATTAAATAAATTAATAACTAGTGCATACCGCTAATTTTATTCACAAAGGAAAGAGTGAGGAACAAAAAACCAAATTTAAAACAAGAGCTAAAAAACGACAAAAGTTATCAGGAGAATCACTTGAGAAGGGCCACTGTTAGAGAGGGCTGCAACCGAGGGGAATAACTCCTGCAACATATTTGGGCCTTCTCTCCTTACTATCTGTAAATGGAAAATGGGATAAGTCAACTACACTCAAGTCAGACTGCACCAAATACAAATCAAAGAAAGTTCAGTTGAAACCTCTGCCACAAGAGCAGCTGTCTGACTTTTTAAAGCCCACTCCTCGCATGGATCCGCAACCTGAGACATCAGGTCAACAGCGATGCTTGCAAAGTTGCGACGTTCCATTGGATTCAATTCTTCCCAACGTAGCCTTACCAGATGCTACAGATCATCAAACAAAATCAGATCAAGTTCATATACGCGTTGGTATTTGGAAACTTGATTTAAAGAAGATTAGGCTGTCAAATCTTTCGGAAGGTCAAGAATCACATATAAGATGAACAAAAGTGAAAGCCCCTTAGCAACAGAAGTACAACAACAAATCAACTTCTATTTAAAACTTGCAACTGATAAGCCCTTGCACCAAATTTAGCGTCAACAACTTCTACCTTAAGCATGTTAAGTTGAATACAATCTTCATAATACAAATGATCAAATTTCCTACTGCTGAAAGCACACCAATACAGTATCCCCCCAATGCTATTAGCATGTAATAAATAAAAACAAAAAGGAAAATTTCCAATATCCATTTACTGAATCTGGCTTATCAAGAGAGCCAGTCTACAAAAACTTAAAAAAGCACAAAGGGGCATTCAAAAATAAGGGAACTCTGAGAGCTATTAGAGGATAGAGGAGTAAGCTGTAACCATTTAAATCCCGTGACTGCATCCTATTCACTGACATATTCTTTTGTATGGTGCCAGTAGGAACAAGCAAAAATATATAGGCTATTGAAATCTCAACTTATCTTAATACCATTCAATCAATCACATTACCAGATTCATGTTAGATCCTTTATATGACAGATCAGGAAGTTTAATTATAAGCTTCATATTTCAACCTATACAGCAACATAAAGTAGAATAGCCAGATTGGTTTCCCATTAGGTAAATACAGAAATGAATATTGGAAAACCTGTTAATTCGTTGTTATATCTTTAGGCCAAGTTTCAGGATCATTGGATGTTATCCTAGACATGACTTCTAATAGGATGTTACGGAGTAACTAGTTAACTACAAATAAGGTATAAAAATAAAAGTCTTACTTTATTTCTAGACTAAGTAATGAATTGCATATCATTAATGAAACTCAATCAGGTTCTACTCCAGCCTTTTTTTTTTAATCCCATATCTGACCAGCTAGATTTACAAACCCAATGAGCTGAAAACCTTTGACATCAGGACCAGCTATTCCTTATTTATGCTATATTATGAATAATATCTTTATCCAATGCTGTACATGATATTGCAAAGATGTCTTCTTTTCCCTGAACAGAGAAAGACCAAAAGGTTCAAAACTATGGCCACGTCGCTAATCTCTTTAACAGGGTGACTTAATTTGCTTTATATATTTATAGTTGTCCAATCCAAATAAAAGAAAAACTTCTTATTGAGTTAGCTACACAAAAAGTAATCACCAAAATTGTGAAGCCAGCAACAATATTCCAATATATGTATTATGACGACTTTTGTTCTCGAAGACAAGCTGATAATATATAGGTGTGGTGCTTTCCACAATCCTGCATGTATCTCTGATATTATGAGGAAGAAACTATCATCATGATGAATAGATGTAAGCATATCATTTGGACTTATTATTTTCCAAGATCAACATTTAAAATTCAATGCTCCCCCCTCTGCTGAAGATGCCAATACCAGCTTATAGATTACGCTTGAGTAGTATTACGAATTTTAGCATAAGGTTGAATAACCATTTGGTACATACAACAAGTTTTGAAAAAAATCAATTGACAAACTTTGGTTTTGTATTCATCTACAATTAATGTCACTACAGTATTGATCTTAAAGGAGGTAAGCATTGTACAATGACTTCCATCTACTGCAAAGTTGACGTAACTGAAGGAGATGATTAAAATTAAATAAACTAGACAAAAACAGGTGGAAAAGAATCTAACAACAACCTGAAGCATTTTGAACGCCTGCAGCCGTATTTCGGAAGACCACTCCTTCTTAACTAAAATGATGGACGTACTAGCCAAGATACGTACATCCCCTGCTTTAAACTGCAAAAATTGAAACAGTTCATGTCTATTACACAACCAAGGAAAAGAATTCCAAAAATAGCAAGCAGCACATATTAAAAAGAGGTCAATTGAGGACAGACATTTAATCTTATCCTTACAAGAGAGTAAGACGAATCCACAGTTCAAAGAAATTGTCATATAATTTTAGCATATGCAAAATTTTCCACGAAAAAAGGACAAGGAACATTACAGAGACTTCCAAATTTTCCACGAAATAGAAGTTCGATCCAAGCAATATAAATTATACATGATGCATCACATATATCATCAGTTTGAAGGTTTAAACCAAAATTTAAGCATCAAAGAAGGATTGTAACAAAAACTAGAAAATATACCACCCACAACTTTGTTTCAATATCTCTGAATCCATATTAAGTGAAATCATTAATTCATTTATATAGTGCATACTCCAAATTCTTTTTTTTTATTTTTTATTTTAAAGTATGCTTAAATTATCAATCAGCTACCATAACTTCAACCATCAAAGTCTCAAATTAGGGCTAGAATGATACCCATAAAATGCACAATAGGGGTTCCACAAATTTGATCAAATAACCAAACTTTATTCAATTTCATCAAGACACTCAAACACACCAAGAAAACTGAAATGGGTAATTACAATATACAACAATGGGTATCAAAACTAACAGTTCATACATTCAAAATTCAACAATTCGATCATAAACATAATTAAAAATTCAAAAAAAAAAAAAAAAACAAATTTGACAACTCAAAAAGCAAAGTTAAGAGATAATACAGATTCTAAGTAAGCAAATGCAGCCCTGCGAGTATCTGGGGTAGAACTCCAATCAAGAGCAGCTGTTATGGCTTGAGCTACATTGTTTGCTATGTTACCACTTTCTTCCATTATTATTTATTTTTTATTTTTGTATTTTTTTGGGTTATTTTTGAGAGAATCAAATAGGTTTTTGGGTACCCAAATTAATTTTATGTAGAAAATTAAAAAGGGTTTTTGTAGAAGAGTTTGCTTTGATATGGCGCAAAAGAAAGCACAAATACCCTTAAACACAGAAGAGAGAAAAGAGAGTGTCTGCAAATTTGGAGTAGAACAAGGGAGGAGAGAGAAAGTGAAAGAAAGTGGTTTATTTTGGTGTTTATAATTAACAATGTTTTTGAAGTGAATAAAGCATTCATAATTATCATTATTTTTTTTTATAGGATAATTATCATTATTTTCAGGAAACGGCACATTATTATTTTAATAATTATGGCCAAAATACAACTCAATATGTTTCCATAATGCACCATTAGATTAGTACTCCCTTTTGTTCAAAAAAAAAAAAAAAAAAATTAGTATTTCGTCTCATAATACAGTGTCTCTTTTCCTTTTTGAGTAAACTTAAATACGATGCCTCTTTCAATTTATTGGTATTACTTTTTGACATTATTACCATCATATTTTTTATGAGTTGTTTTCTTTTTTTCTTTTCTTTTTAGTATTTTTAACATCAATTTCCAACATTTTCTCTTTATCTTTTCAATTATTCCCAACTACTTTTTCTTCCACTCTATCTCTCTAACCCCACATGCACATATGTACTTCTAATCATTAGTTTTGAGTAATTTACAACTTTCTTAATTTCCATGTAAAAACACAAAGAGACATTGTATTATGAGACGAAGAGAGTATAATTATAATATACTCTCGTCAATACCGACGATTTATTGAGGTCTTGACCTAATGGTTAACATTGAGAGTTGTGTTCTTATACCTCATTCAATTTCATATAAGTATGTTTGTTCAGCATAAAAAACGTGAAATTACCAAAATTATTGGACGGATTTCTCTATGGTCATAAATATGATATCATCTCACTTCTCCATAATGGTATATAATTAAGCAATAATTGTGATATACTTTTGTGTAATTACAATAATTATGAGTTAACTGCATTAAATTTATATTGTTAGGAAATGTGAATAAGATCACTCCATAAGGAAAGAAATCAAGAAAAAAATTATAATAATTGAGTTCGCTTATCAGTTATCACCCATCAAAGATAAATTACATAAATTTCAAATATCATGGATTCGCCTCCAATCAAAAAAAAGGGGGAGGGGGAATTGGATATCAAATACGATACGATATTAGTATTTTCATATACCCAAAATATGAGAAATCCAATACGATTTGGATATCTAATTCGATGTGAAAATTATCTTAAATTCTATCGGATTTAGATATCCAGTGTCCATATCCGATATTTAAAACATTCATAAAATATTTTGACCATTGATATGATTCAAGGTTTATCTACGATATTCACATATCAAATATTGGATATCTAATTTGATGTTCGAATCCAATATTCTGAATACTAAAGCATAGACTAATTTTACCTTTATTTCAAGTTTTTTTTTCCACTTTTGTATTGACGTCCATATCATGGTGTAGATACTGTTAAATTAAAAAATGTAGTGTTAGATAATAAAAGTATTAGTCACAAATTTGTCCAAAAGACTATGTGTTACATATGAAGTAATAAATTAATAATTTTCACGTTCAAAATATTAAACATGTTGAATATTAAGCATCCTTTAATATCTAATCAGAAAATTTTCAATTATTGAGTTTTTGAAAATTTTCTAATTAGATATTAAATAAATAATTCTAGTTATAAACAAACAAAAAACTTAAATAATGCAATATTATTAATGGAATGGGTATAGTTAAGCTAAAACTTGAATACTTGGCCTAATTCCAAATAAACTTGTTAAGGCTTCACACAATTCATTAAGAATTTGAGATCGGTTTCCAAACCTAAAAATTAAATCCAATAAGATTTGGTAACGATATTAATCCTAGCTATTTTAAACAACTAACGATGTGAAAGATTAATTACTATTCTACTGCTATAAATCCATAAGTTGTTGCATTGGCGGATGTAACTAACATTAAGGCACAAATGGTGATTCTATCTTTCTAACATTATTATTTCATTATTACTAGGAATTTTTTTATTTGATTAATCACATGTTTAGTTGTATGAACTTCCTCTTTGATCCCTTACTTTTGTTCAAACCATGATCAAAGTATTTATGAATAATTCATTGTGTAGTGCTTAGCATAAATGAAAATCTAGGATCTACCAAGGTTACTATCTTGCATTAGAAAAAGACTTTGAAATTTTGTATATATGCTTCTATGAAAGAAGGAACTTCGATATCAATTCAATTTTTTTTAGTAGTATGGAGGCCCTTGTACTCAATATTATAGACTTATAGCTATATTGAATTCATAATCTTCTTTATATTGTTTGAAGTTGATCTTTGATAAAGATGCATCCTTCTTAGAAATTAGATTTTTTGCTTAAAGTAACTCATCTACCACGCTTATATCTTGTAGATGCATAAAGGAGGTATTGGAAGCAACCCCTCGCTAACAGTGGGACGAAGTTTGAAGATCCTTTCCGAAATTGTGTGCGGAAATCATATTAGGGTAATATGAAGTCTAGTTCTCAAATGGTCAATCTCTGGCGTAAGTGTCAATTCTTTAGGTTATTTGTTACAGGGGTAGATTGGTAGAAATATAGCTTGACTTGTGCTTGGGGTGCAAGGATTGAATAACTACTCCCCTTTTCATACAAACAAAAGTAAAATCACTTTCATCAGAGAGACTCCAACTAAACTTTTCAAAAGAAGATGGATGTAGGTGTC
Source organism: Chenopodium quinoa (assembly GCF_001683475.1). Lineage (NCBI taxonomy): Eukaryota > Viridiplantae > Streptophyta > Magnoliopsida > Caryophyllales > Amaranthaceae > Chenopodium > Chenopodium quinoa. The sequence goes on from NW_018743292.1 coordinate 11,204,447, forward strand.
ATCATCCTCATTTGTAAGTCATAGTTGTATTTGTCATTATTACAACAAAAAAAATTCTATCTGAAGCCAGTGACCCAACTTAGTTTTAGGGATTATATAACCTCAATCATGTTTAGCATTCTTCAAAAGGAGAAATAATGCTTAACACATCCTTGCATGAGGATGCACATTTGCCTCTAATATGAGATGCAAATGACTTTCTTTAATCATACCATATTTCCTATATAAATTACATAAAATTCCAAATATCATATGAGTATAAGATTTGAAAAAGGAAAAAAAATAAATTCAATTAATTTCAAATATTTGCAACAAATCATAAACAATTTTATCCAAGATAACCTCACTCCATCACCCGATAATCACGAGGGATCTCTAGTTTCTCAATTGAGAAACATGAGATGTTTCTCTAATGGCATAAATGTAAATAAAGTACATTTTTCAATATTTTATATAACCCACTTATTACCCTCGTATATACACTTGAGAGTATTTTTACTTAATTATAAGATAATTGTGAATTCATAGTGGCGAGTGGGTGGGTGGACATGAGCGAGTATAACTTCGAATCCACCGCTCACACACTACCCACCAATGTCATACCCATTTCAACTCCAACTAGGACGGGTGTGGTAGGAATTTGTTGATTATAGCCACCTATCAAAAGTTAAACACTAGTCGATCAAAATTAAAATTTATAGATAACCAGAAAATAAAGTAGGGTATTTATGAGAAATCAACTATTCTCTATGTAAGATAAAACTAGTGATCATGTCAACGATTAAGCATCTAATACTGAACAAAAATGACATACGATCATGTTTCGTGACAAATGTGATGATAGCAACTAACTTGATCTGCTCTATACTATTAGAAAGTTCAAGTGCCATGAAATTCCTAAGGAAATTCAAAAACACAGATTTAAAATGTACTCTTCTCAACGCTATTTCACAAGCACACAAAAATAATTTTATTGTTGCAACATCAACGTGCATGCATTACTCAAGTGCTCAACTAGAGTTTGGCAAATGTCAACCAACACGAGCAAACACATTTTATTTTGGTATGTTACAAATGTGAGTTATTCAGTTACTTATATGATTAAGCCACGTACAATGCAAACCCCTACAAATTCTCAATATACATGTCTGGAGATATAGTCGCTGTCGCCATAGAGATTAAAGAGTAGTCCATGTATAATTCAGTCATTTATACAATTTCGCCTTAGCTACAAGAGGAACAAGAAACCCGATAATAAGAAACTTGGAAAAATAACATGGCTGACAGAGGGTGGCAAAAATTGTACTGTAATATCCAAAACAATCAACGCACATCAGTTCTCAAAGAATAGAGATCTCTCTATAATAAAAGGAGGGTAAAATTACACATGAGGAGGGAACTTCCCCGCATTCCAGCACATAGTACACGGAAAATTTCTTTTAACATTGGGGAAGTTTTTTTTTTTTTCTTTTAACAAAAAAACTTCAAAAAAAGAAATAAAAATCAATTATACCTCTAAATACACTTCACCAGCCTTCTCATGATGAACATATATGTTTGCACCTTAAAAAAGCTTGGCCACTGAAAAACCTCAGAATAAAGGGTCCAGTTTCAAGCTTCAAGAACTAGGGCTGAATGTGTTCTCACTATCCTGGACTCATTTTCCTCGAGCTCGAGAACTACTGATATCTCTTCGGCCTGTTGACTTGGGTTCATTACCCTCAACAACATTCTTTTTCTTTCGCCTTGGGCCCCCAGCAGAAGCAGGGTCCACCAATGGACCGGACCAATGTTGCCCTGCCCCTTTAGAGTATGTAAATGATGTGGAACTGTAAGGAATATCAGCTGGGATGTTTGCAGGATCAATGTGCTGCGAAGCACCCAAGGGGTATCCGAGCCCTCCATCCTGGTGTGGTGGAGGGAACTTCTCACTCTTACTCTTTGCATTTGCATGCGTAATTATGCGCCGCCTCTGCTTCAAGACATAAATACATTTAAAAACAATAATAGTAGAAAGAACAATTTAAAACAGAAATTTTATCAGTTGAAAGAACCACAGCAGTTTCAAATCCTTTTTCTTTTACTTCTACGCAAACCATAAACATTACTACGTAATATCTTAACTTAAAACTTCACATTAGTTTCCTTTCAAAAAAATCTTGACATAACTTTGATACTAATTGGACAGAAGGGCATGATGCTTCCCCAGTGTTTTTTTTAACAACACTTCCCTTGTTAGAAGTTGCAGACCATAAGAAAGAGTTGCATATTAACTGCAACATTACTAAATTTGGCTATGGAGTCTCTCTCTCTCTCTCTCTCTCTCCTTATCACATGGGTCTCTCTTTATATATCTCTCTCTCTCCTCTAACATGAGTTCCTCATAAAATTTGTTCATCTCTTACATGTTGCAATGATTAAAAAAAAATTACTACATATTTAAAAAAGGAGATATTATGTAAAAGGTATCAGCGCCCATGTAACAAGTTTAAGATTGCAAATGCAAAGCCATTATACCTTTTTTTTAATTTAATAAAGTAAACTTATAAATTTCCACAGGGTGTCATCATCCATTTACAATTGAGCTAAAAGAGCAACTTTGCCTGTTTTCTTACTTAAATCCAGAATACAGAGCTATTAGCCTATTATCAACTAAACAAATTTCTCAGTCCAAAATTATAACAGCCGAAAATATTTTTTGAGCTGCATGTGGATGCCAGAAAGGTCATTATAACAAAGAGTTCTGAACTCTACTCAATTCTGTTTCCTTCCATCTGATTTTACTAGTCCTGCAATAATCTGCAAGCTAAATTTTTCACTGTATAGTCCAACCATTTCACGGAAACCACGAACATTTCCTTACATAAATTTGGCTATTTGTGTAGACCTAGGTCTGTTCCACACTAGAGTGGACACCCAATCCACCAATTTTAGAATTCATAAAAGAAGAGTGAGATGGTGTGGAGTCGAAATGGGATCTGGCAGGATGGCATTCCTTTGGCAGAATGTTCATATACACCTTCCATCCGATATGAATTTTTAAGCTAGCCATTTTGGGATGTCCCAAAACAAAACTTCACAATTCACACTTCCTTTTTAAGTTTAGTAAACAATTTAATTATTACTTTTCCCTATCTTTACTCCATCAATCTTCTTTTCTCGTTCCCAATACTTCTTTAACTGCCTTTACTGTGCTTTAAACATTTAGGCCTTGCTTAGATTGGAGGTAATATATTAAGGGGGTAATAAAAATCAAACTTGAAAAAACATAAGTAATTAGAGGTGTTGTAGGAGATAAGGTATTTACAAATGAAATAAGGTAGTAGTGCCATGAGAAAAAGATAGAGATGGAACCCTTAAATGAGAGTAATAGTTACCCACCCTCCCCCTAATGTAACTATTAACCCCAAAATGAGGGTAATAGTTCTTCTTTCTTCACCTCATCACTATCTCCTCCTTCCCTATATTCACTTTCATTTTGCTTAGTTTGACTTAATTACCCTAGTAATACATCTCCCCCAATCCAAGCATGCCCTTATATATATTCATGCCCAACCCAAATGTGAAAATCTTAGATAGAACACAGGGGTTATGATATAAGATGACAGAAAAAGCAACATAACATACATCAAGATTGGCCTGAAGCTCTGCATTAGCTTCAGGGGCTGGCATAGCCCGTTGACGATCACGTGTTCGACTTTTCTTTGTTGCATCTCCTTGCGCTTTACTGGCAGCTCTTAGCCTACACACAGAAAGGTAAAGCATCATTAAACTCAAATTATAAAAGAGAGATTCTAGGCTACAATTTAAAATGAAAAGCAGTATAAGGTGAATTGATGGCTAGCTGGAAGACACTGGAAAGGATATATAAAAAGATTTACAGGACACAAGCACAAAACACAATATATACTCCTACCTTGATTCTAGGCATAGCATTTGTTAAATTGCAATAATGGATGCATATTTGTGCAAGCAGAATTTTGCAAGCATTAGATGAATAAATTCTGCAAGGTCGCCATGATACATCCTCTCTCTATCATTCAAAGTAAGCCATGTATCCAAACTCCTCCCAATACCCTACCAAGAGACTCACGATCTTAGCTGCCCTACCTCATGATCCAATAATGCCTTAGCTAAGGTCAGAATTTATCAAATCACCAAGAAAATCTAGAGTAAATTTTTACTGTTCTATGTCAATATTCCCATTCACATGAACTCTTCCCTCAAATAATCAAATGTAAACAGCTAACCCCCATAGATCAAGGTTTACCATGAACCCTAAATTAACAAATTCATGCCTCTCTAAAATAAATAATCAATAGGGGGAAGGGAGTGAAAAGCAAGTGATTCCACTTCAAATAAATGTTCATTGTGGAGCTTGATGTCCAGTCACTCTAAAGAAAACATTATCCTTTCCTAAAACATATCAGTGGGAATTATGAGTCTTAGGGCAGTGAAATAATGATGTGGTATTGTGGTTACAAGAAAAAGATCTTGTGAAATGAGAAAAAATAGGATAGACGGTTTATACACAAGCATATGCACTAATGCCCAAGAAATTAAGGATTGAAGTTAACAATAAAGGTTGAGTTATAATATCTGAATGAATTCACAAAACACACTTGATGTAGTAGTATTCATGGACAGGAATCTATCTGATCATCTGATGACCCAACATTTCATAAGCTATACCCATTTGGTGCCAGAAATAACATGAGTAGAGCTAGAAGTAGTAAAACTAATGTAACTTTTTAAGTGGGGAAAGTAGTCTATGATAATTTTGCAAATGGCCAAGAAAAAATAAAATAAACCCCTTTTCCAGAAACTTTAAAGAAAAAAAAAAAAAAAAAAAAAAAAAAAAAAAAAAAAAAAAAAAAAACTTCTTAACAGAAGAATTTATGACCACTCTTTCCAATAAAAATGTGAAAAGAAAAGGTACAAAGATTGCCATGCAAAATTCTTCAGACATTCGGGCCAATCATAAAAATTATAAACCACACAAACTACTTACCTTCGCGCTTCGTCATCACGCCGTTTGGCATCCATCTCCTTGGTTGGTGGATATTTTGGAAGCGTTGATGGATCACAAGCAAGAGGTTCAGTACTGAAGAACTGCAGAGAACAAATAAGAAGAACCAACATCAATTCAAAGAAAACAAACCATGTGTTCAGTAGTTTAACACCATAAAAAAAAACCTTCCAACAATCAACAATGGTTGTACATATTTTTAAGAAAATGTGGAGCTTCAATGCTTTAGTTCCCAACACATAGAAATTTTCAATCGAGAAAGCTAGCATAAGATGTTTCATAAATGATAAACAAACTTTCACATGGATGATGTCAGCAATAAAAAATTAATGATGATGGACACAGGCAAATCAAACATCACCTTAACACAAGGAAATGAAAGGATCTTATGCTCAACTATAAACCAGCATGTGCAAATAATCGGACAACAAAAGCATGAAGTTAAATTTATAATATAAAAGGGCGAAAATAACATATTGAAAGAATACACAAGAAAAGTATAATCTTATGAGACTGAACCCAGCAGTCCAACTATCAAGAAATAAATAAGCATAAAAGCAATCAAAAGTTAAGAAAATTAGAAAAAGAAAACCTAAGGGCACAGGAAAAGGAGACGATCAACTCAAAGCTTAAATTAGCTCATGTAGATTGTAGAATAATAAATTTAAAAGATGCTCCCATTGGTTGACATACATCAAACTAATTTCACATATATAAGAAATCATGTTTCAAAAGAGATTATAATAAGCCATAAGAAAGGAAGATTAGACCAAGAGAAATTAAAATGAAGGAAATTAAGAAGAGTTTATGCCTTGAAGACTCTCATACTATGAAATTGCACTCTCTCTATTCCAAAAGAATAGGCCACTTTCTAAGACGGGTTTGTAATAATCTAGGCTTGCCCATAGTGCCCCATAGTCACAGGTAAGAATTTTATACATAGACTACATTGGTAGGGTTGAGATGTAAAAAATATAAAATTGAAGGATAGACACTGTATATTAGCTTAATTCCTTTAAAACGACCCCAAATAAAATCTAGACCACTATTTAGGGGCAGGGGAAGTAGTAAGAACTAAGAAGATTCACATACAAAAGGTTTCAAGGTAACATTTATATTCTTTCAGAGTAATAAAACAAAGGTTATCTGAGCACACAACATACCAGAAAAGGAAGAGTTTAACATGATTCAAATTTCAGATGCAACCACTGAAATGGTCACAGAACCAGCAGCTTTTGCAGCCTAAAGTATCGGTCGCAGTAAGTTCAAAAACCTTTGCAATTCGGTGAATGGTGATACAACCAAGATACAATACCAAGGTGTTCAAGATTCAGTCATACTTTGTGAAAAACTACTTATTTTCCAGTAAGTGCAGAACATAGAGATAATATGTGACACCAAAGACAACAGCCAATTGCAATATGAATAGTAAAATAAGACAGCTCACTTCACAATAAGGCATACACCAAAAGAAAACAACACTCAAAGTGAAAGAAGGGGGGAACTAGGAAATATGAGTCGTGTAATCATGCCTTTGTAATCTATTTTTTCCTAAGATGGGTATCCATCCATTCAAAACTTTGCAATTTAACATCCGCAAAGAATAAAAAACAATATAAATTTCCACTCCACCTAAGGCAGTGCTACAGAAATTGGAAGTAAACTTTGCTACGTAAGACAGTGACAAACTTACATCACTATTTAAAGCATCTGTGGCAGTTTTGCGTTCGGCTGGATCAATTGCAAGAAGCGTATCAATTAACGACAATGCTGAGGGCGGGAAATCTCTAAAGGTCTCTCTTATACATCTTTTGTACGGCTCTCGTGGCTTGAATATTGTTGCATTTGGCAACTTTGATTTTTTCCAGTATTCATCAGAAGGTGAACCACATAACTTGTATATCTTATGTAATTGCTCCACCTAAGAAAGCAAAGAAGATTAACAGATATGCGTAGCAGTAGATAACAGACCAGGCCCAACAACAGTTTGCCAAAAAAAAAAAAAAAAATGAACAATACAAACGTGGTTCACATCATAGCTGAAGTACCATGACAACACGATTCAATTATTAAAACGAAAAGAGCTCCATAATACATGAAAACAATAGTCAACAAGTTACTAAGTTACACTAAATACTGAAGTGAGTACAGGTGAACATAATTGTCAGCAACGCTGACCAGGATTAAAACAAGATAAAAAGGACTGACTTGTATGATCTTCTATAGACATATGTGCACGAGAAATATACGAAGTCGGTGTGTCAATTCAAAGTTCTTAGTATAGGTCAGTGAAGTTAACAGACTAGAAAATCAGATTAGTACCTCAGTGCGACCAGGCATGATAGGCCTCCCAGCCAATAACTCGGCCAAAATGCAGCCAGCACTCCACAAATCAATGCCAACACTATAATCAGTAGCCCCAAGAAGGAGTTCTGGGGCTCGGTACCATAGAGTGACAACACGACTGGTCATAGGATGCTTCTTGTTTGGATCAAAAAAGGTAGCCAATCCAAAATCAGCTATCTTAAGTATTCCTCCATTGTCAAGCAGAAGATTTGATCCCTTGATATCACGGTGAAGAACACCGCGATTATGACAGTGCTCTAGTCCAGAAATCAGCTGGTGCATATAACATTTTACCTGCAATTATGAATACTGCTAATTACTAAACAAAGAGCTGGAATGAAACAACAAGCTCAGCAGGTTTTACACCAGATGAATAGCATACTTATGTACAAAGATGGATCGTCACAAACCTGTGGCTCCGTAAACTTAATATCTGGACTGGCAGCAAGTCCAGCTAGATCATGCTCCATGTACTCAAACACCAAATACAAACTACAGGACATCCTTGAAGTAACCAACCCTTCAAGTTTCACAACATTGGGATGGTCTAATCTGCGTAAGATCAAAATCTCTCTAGCCATGAACTTAACACTCTCGGGCTCCAAATTATCAAACCGGACCTTCTTAAGTGCAACTATCTTCCCGGTTAACGAATCTCTGGCTTTATATACATTACTATATGTTCCTTGCCCAATCTATATCAACAAAGAAAACACAATAAGCAGCAATCACAAACAACTTCGACAAATTACAAAAGGTTCAAGCCAAACTCCAACCAGCAAACAAAAGTGAAGCGTAACAGATAACACCCTCACCTTATCAATCTTTTCGAAAGTATCAGCTCGCCTCGGAACCCACCCATCAATAGCTTCACCAGCAACGGCGGAAAGCCAAGAAGGCCATCCAGCAGCCACCTGCTCACCATGTACATTCTTAGGAGGATTACTCAACCTAGGATTCGGCTTTGATCGCCGCCTCTCGCCCCTCGGCTTCTGACTTCTACCTTTCCCTTCCCCATCCTCTTCCCCCTTCTTCTCTTCCTCCTTCCTTCCACCATCATTCAACTCAACACCCCCATTTTCCCCCTCTTTCCCTACTTCCCAACCAGACACAACATCTGCAACAGGCAAATCAACCTTCCTACCAGATTCAACCCCCAAATTCTCTTTCTCTCTCCTCCCACCTCTCTCCCTCCCCTCAGGTGCTGCTATCTCTTTCCCAAAAACACAACCCATCTTCTATTAACCCTAAAAACCCTCATATCTCACCATAATCCAACGATCTACTCCAAGTAACCCCTAATTAATCACTACCCAGAAACCCTAATCCCCTAAAATCTTCAAAAATCAACAACTGAAACAACCATACAATGCCAAATCATTAAACCCCACTAACATACAATCAAAACCAACATACAAAAACATGGATTTATCAAATAATCAAGAAAAAAATGACTTACTTTAGCAAAAATTGGGCAGTAAAGAGACAAATTAATTGACCATTTTTCTCGGAGATTTTGTTTGATTGATACAAAACAATGGGCCCCTCTGTACAACTAGCAAAAGGGGTTGTCAAAGACTGATAAGGAGCTGTTTTTCTTTATTCAAATTCTCCCTAACTTTTCTCCGAAAGCGGCGGAATTGAAGGGGTTTTCCGGCGCCGGAGAAGAAGATTTGCCGGAGAAAATTGATGGGATTGTTGGGGTTGTTGAAGGATGAAATGGGTTGTTGTTAGTTTTTCGAACAGCAGCTAAGTCAAAAACAAATTTCTTTTCTCTCGCCTTTTTTGATTTTCGCTTTTGCTTTGCTTTGCTTTGTTTCTCTCTCCTCCTGGGTTGAACACAGTGGTTGTAGTAGCCCACACTTGAATGATCTCACAGCTTGTGGGGTAGCCTTTTGGCTAATGGTTTGGTTGCTCCTTTTTACCAATCCCAAATCTTCTTCTCTTCAATTGTGGACAATTTTATGGGATGGTAAAATTATTACTTTCCTTCGTTCTTTTAATATCGCATCACTTATTTTTTAGGCAAGTTTCACAAATATTATATCACTTCTATTTTAGGACAAAAAATATCTATGTTCATACTACAAATACCCAATATTCTTTTACTTTTTCACACTTACTTTTTATTTTATCTTTACATTACATGGACAATTTTGTATTTATACGTTTCCCTCTATTACTTTTTTCCATTACCAAATTTTGCCTCCAAAACCCCTATAATGCAATAAAAAAAAGAACGAAGGAAGTATACTACATCGACTCTTGGTGGTAAAGGTTTGAGGCTGGTATCGTGACTATTGTCTAGTATATCTGTATATGCATTAAGATAGTCTTGTTTGTTAGAGAGAGTTTTGATGATATGTTAATCGATTGATAGGCTTGACTCTGTAAATCCATTATTTTGATTGCTTGATAAAGAGTTGATTTGATGAGTTTGTTGCATGTATTCATTCAAATTTCTAAGTTCTATAAAATTGGGAAAATGAGGTTTTATTTTTAATGTTAGCTAGTTGTATTGTAAAATGTATTACTTAAATGACAAATTTGTACTAAAGAAATTTTAGCCCAATTTATAACCTCAATATAGTATTTATTTTCATTTTACATGTTTCAGTAACAAAATAGATACAACTATACAGGTGATCAAATAATTTTTATCAGACATTTTTTAACACACTTAATAAAATTACCTAATCAAAGCATCTAATGCAATCAGCTAATTAAGTCAGTTAATGCAACCAACTCTTAGTAATCAGCTAACCTCTAATAACTAGACATCTGAATTCACGAAGAGACTAACATAAATTACTTTCATATCATACAAGTTTTTTAACATCTCAATCTTTAAAATTTAGATACAAATTTTTGGACATTTTCTATAAGTTTTTTTTATTCATATAAGTCATTTGTCATGTATATTAGTCTTTGGGTGAGTAAACTCACGGTAAATCAAATTCACTCGATTCAATTATTTGTAAACATTTAATCCTTCATTCTCATTAGTGTAAGAACATGCTCTTTTCAACTTATTTAAGAAACATGTTACTTTTTTTGTCAAAATCTAACCAAATCACATTATTCAACTCAAATCAAACAAAAACATGTAATTCTTATTTATAATATATTTAATTGTGTATTACGGAGTAATATAAACCTTGCAAGTTACATACCAATATTTGAAAAGTAGACATTAATTGAATCTAACAAGGCACCACAAGATAACGTTTTTCTGATACATTTGAGTAAAAATATGGCTAATAGTTTATAATAACACATTAGATAGATCACACTAAGAAATTCAGACCAAAAGTAATGAAAATCATACTAAAACACTTTATTTCAAGTGAATAAAAGAATGAAGTTCTAAGCTACTATTATAAAAAAACTGATTTGATAGTTTCTTGATGACTAACATTCTAGCCATTATGGGTTGTAGATATCATCTTGATCTTCCGAAAAAAAACAAAATTACAATCTTATTAAATAATTTTGATTGAATAAGTAAATTTGTCTAAACATATTTTAACTTATATTAACTTATTAAGTAACAACTCTAAGTAAAATGGGAAGAACACACCCTAAAATTGAAGTTGAAGCCTTGAATGGGATTTGACTCCTGTTTTGTCACTTTCAAATTCCAACTTCCCTTCACCCCCACTTTGTCTATTATAGAAATATGAAAAACTAGTTTATGAAGTTTTAGTCGTTTATATAGACCCATACCAAATTACCAATATACCATGTCATCCTCACAAAGTATTCTACAAATATTTGCTTTGGACTTTTGTTGTCAGGCAGGCAAGTCATGCAACTGATGCAAGATTGGTCAATTGGTCATCATCTTCAACGAATTAGGAGGTATGGAGTAACATTTTTCAACTTACATTAACCTATTTTTTCAACCTGAACTTATTTTATCTAAATATATATAGATGAAAATTTTAAAAGACATAGAGTCTATAAAAAAAACCCTAGCCTCCTCTCTCTCTCTTCTCTCTTCTAAACTCTAGCCTTTATTGTTAATTTCAAAGGGGCTTCCATCGGATTTCATTGGTGGAAAGCCCCAATCTTTGTTTCCTTTAATTTTTTTTTTCTTGTTTCTTAGGTTATAATAATGTCTCTCTTGAAAGAAAGGGTTTATCTTTTTCGAAAGACAAGGTTTTTTCGATCTTGTTTTTCGAACTCCTTCGAAAGACAAGATGTTATTTGCGTTTAATTTGGTCTCCAGTTGTGTGGGGCTACGATTGATTATTGCTCGGATTTAGGGTACAAAATCAGCACAAGAATTTATTTTTTCACAAAATTATGAAGCGGCGACGGATCCACTTAAAAAGTTGTATAAGACAAAAAATCGAGAATGTGCCGAATTGTTATATTTATGTATTTGGATTTTTAGCCCTTTCCTGATTAATCCTTGTTTAAATTTGTTAGATCTGTTTTTATTATCGTTAATTGTCAATTGTAGATGTCGTATATAGCGTCTTTTAGGACTTCTTTCAAAAAAAAATAAAATAAATAAAAAGACATATCCTAATTAAATGATAGATCTCTTTTGGATCAAGATTTGAATGCAGGTGTGCAAACATATTGAGATAGGAATGTATATGTTGATATGACACAACATACCATCACAATAATATTTTTATTCTCATATGAAATATCATATCAACGTACACATTCCTATCTCAATAAAAACAAGTTGAGTAATGTCTTGGTTAACTTAAACTTGATAAAAATAATATTTTCGAACTATCTCTATCTTTAATGATTTTTTTTAGATTATTGTTTGATTAGATAATAAAGTGTTTGACTTGTTCAAGTTTAGCTTGTGAATGAGCTAGTTTGCCTATTGAGTTTAAGGCTCTGTTTGGTTCATCTAATTTTGTCTGAAATTATTTTATATGACTTATTTTATTTTATATGTGCTTATTTTTTTTAGCCGAACTTATTTTAACTTATCTGAGTTTATTTTATTGATGATTTTACCGCGGTTTGACTACCATATTATTTTAATGATATATAATATGATCTGTTCATTTTTTCACGTTATAAAATGACCACAATTAGTCTTATAATATCTACAATGTAAATATAAATTTTGAAAATTTTAATCTAATAAAAATATTTTTTTTTTTTGAGAAACTTAAAATAAGAATAAAAATTACATAAATGAAACTAAAAATTTGATAAAACAAAAAAATGTTGATAATACTATGTAATACCATTAATAAAGTAATATAATTAATTATTGGAAAAAATATGTCAATTATGAATTATATAATCATTAAAATATTATGGTAGTCATATTTCAAATGACTACTGTAAAATTTTCATTATTTTATGTGAAATTATTTTTCCTAGATAACTTATTTATCTAAAAATATTTTTTTGAACTTGTTTAATATGAAATTATTTTCAGAACTTATTTTATTTGAAATTATGTAAAATTATTATTCAAATTAAGTTAAAATTAGAACAAACAAATCTTAGTTTGACTTATCTTTATAAAATGATACGGAGTACAAACTATTTTTTAAAAGATCTTATGCATGCATCCATTCAATCTGATACGGAGTAAAAGTTTTTTCGCCCGTATTAGATAGTCTAAGGTACTTAAGTGCTACATTTGCAAGAGATTTTGTTTTAAGTTTGAACCAGTTTTGAATGAGCTATACAGAACAATATACAAATCAAATGTATGTAAATGAGTTCACAAACATTCATAAGTGACAAGTCCATATGAAGTTGCTTGAGTTTGACACATATATTTAGCGAGCTTAATCATTTTTTTTTGTTCACGTTTGTTCATTATTTTAATAAACGAGTATTGACATGGTTTTAATAATGAGAATGGAAGAAATGTGTGATTTATTATTAAAACTCAAAAGCTCAACTCTTCTGTCTCAAAGTATTTATAAATGAAATAATGTACTTAACCCATAGTTTATTTACTTAATTAATTCTTCCCTTTGTCAACTTTCTTCACCATTATTTTTAAAATCTCAAATTCTTAATTTTTTTTTTTTTTTTGGGGGGGGGGGGAAATAGAAGTTATAATAATACCAAAGAGTTTAATTAAAGTACGTACAATATGGTCAACAGACAAGCGCAGCTTAAAACACTCAAGCTACACAAAACCAAAAAAAAAAGCAGCAGCCTCAAAAACAAACATTAAAGCACTAAACCCTTAATTTTCTTATGTTGTAATTCTTGTAAGGGTAATGCTATATGTAGCTCTTAGGGCTATATATAAGCATTAAATACACTCTTGAAAATTGTATAAAATTAGAAATTCATGACAAAAATACACGTAAATCAGTGTAATTAATATTTATATTTTTATGATTTTCTAAATTTATACGATTTTTTAGTGTATATTTAATACTTATGTATAATATAAGTCAAAGGTTCGAATCCCCTTTTTCTAGTAAGTAATTTTTTGTAACATATTTATGGACTGTTAAAAAAAATGATCATTTTTTTTTTTTTTTCGAAAGAAAAAAAAATGATCAAATTTATTGAAACACAATCATAACAATAAGGAATTTTGGATATTGAACCATTATTGCTATATAATTTAATTAAGGAATAAGTAATAGCGTTGATCAATGAAAAAATATTCCAAGGAATATTCTTTGTAAAATCTTTTTTTATTTTTTATTTTTTTATTTATTTTATTTTTTATGTATCATCTAAAATTCATTTATTTTATATATGATTAAAAAAGGATATAAGAATGATAGAAAACGCTTAGAGAACAGCTATAAAAATTTCAGATATGTTTAAGCTGGGTTAATTGCTATGATTTTACGATTGTATAAATCCTTCATTTTAATTTGTCATGTGTCATGAATGCATGGTAATGACTGGTGTGAATTGACTAATTGCTACCTCAAACTCAAAATTTGGCCGCTCACAATTGATTGTAGCACACTTCCATTCTCAAATGCATTGCATGTACACTCGGGTGTACAATGGTCAATGTCAATTGATGTGTTAAGCGAAATATTATTCAATTATAAATGGATGCTTTTTCTATTTTTTTTTAATGCCTTTAAGATGATAATTATAGGGCTTTGTTTTGTTTTGTTTTGTGTGTTTGTTAGGTTAGTAGGAGGGGGGGAGGGGGGGATTGAAGCTGCTCACATTAAATTTCTAGTATTTATATGGATTTTTTTTACTAAGTGAAATGTAAATTAAGCTTTAAACAAGACCTAAGAATAAAGCATTGATCATTTTCGACAATAATTTGCTACTAACAGTCTAACACACTCCTTATTACTATTGTTCAATTCAAATCATTATTTTATTTTCTTTGTTAAGCAAGGTGATGTACAAGCACAAACACAATATAGTATTTGCATAACAAAAGGAAAAAAATAAAAAACAAACAAACAGTATAGTAGTATAAAATTTACAACAGTATGGAAACCCATCCTTTATTACTTATACTTTGTATTAGAACTAGGTTAGAACCCGTGCGATGCACGGTTTATATAAAATCTATATAAGAATTATGCACCTTGTACGAAAAAAATGAGTAATTTTAAAATTTTAGATTTTCATCAAAATTATGATATAAAACCAATTCAACGTCACTTAAAACATATTTCAATGTAGAAGGCAATTTATTAGTATATAATTCAAAATTATTTCAATTTCCTAGGATAAAGTGATAGGTTTTAGTAGTAATGTATAAGCTTCTAATATTTAAATTTCAAAAATGTTAAATATGATAGCTCTCCAAAAAAAAAAAAGAAAAAAAAAAGATGACATCATCCTAGCACTTAAACGGGAATTTTTTTTATTAAGAGAGCAACATGTAAGCAGTGATGACGTCAGCATACTCTGTTTTATTAATAGTTAATAGATTGTATAACAACATAAGAGTAATAATATAGGGTTTGAATTTCGCTAAGTGAGAGTGTTTGGGGTGGAGATTTCTTCACCTTCATTTCCCCCGGCCCTACTCTCAAAGTCCCAAATACTTAACCCGTAAATATTAGATTAGAAAAATGTAATGGTAAAACAAACATATTTTGGTGTAAATTTGCTTTTGGTGAACTATGGTCATCATTATCACATTTTTGTCAAGGACTTATTGCTTCTTATTGAACAATTA
Organism: Chenopodium quinoa; assembly: GCF_001683475.1. Lineage (NCBI taxonomy): Eukaryota > Viridiplantae > Streptophyta > Magnoliopsida > Caryophyllales > Amaranthaceae > Chenopodium > Chenopodium quinoa. Next base: position 11,219,947 of record NW_018743292.1, read on the forward strand.
AACTTAAATGACCCCAATTTTATCGAGTAATATCTCTATTATACTTCGTATAAGCTAAACCGTAATCTTTAAATTTGTATTGGGTTTGGTTCATTCATATGCAATCAAACACTGAAACCAAACTTCATACAAGTACAAGTATTATTTAATGCATGTAACGAATTATTCATCTTGATATCGTATTGATGACTAAAGTTGGCCGTTTCTTGTATGATGTCAACGATTTCTTTCATGCTTGATCGTCAATTTAATGGCACTATCAATCATGATAATGATTAGGTTGAAGATCAGAGTGTCATATTTTAGATTTTTATTTAGATATTCAATGATGTCTGGAAACTGAGCATTATTTTGTTTTATATAGGTTGGTGACTTAGTAGATGATTGTAATAAATTGTACTTATTTCTATATTAGGGCGGCTAACGCGCGCATAGCTGGCTATACACGAGAAGTTCTTTCGATTTGGCGTTATGTTATAATTTTAGTTGTTAATAGCTTTATAAGGGAGAATATGTAAACACATACATTGGCGGATCTACGAAGTAACTAATTTGGCATAAAATTTCAAAACTGCTTAATTAGAACTAATCTCAATGCTTGCTGCAGTGGTAAATGGGCTTTTAGTTAAGTTTTGGGTATTGTGTGGCACATCGGGGTTTGACCCACTCAATTTCCATTTTCTTCATTGACTTTTTCCTTTCTAAGTCTTTTTTTTTTTCCGTTTTCACACTTTAATTATTTTAAGAGTATGAAATATTTTGTTAACTGTAATGGTAATTAGCTACATTTGAAAACTACTAGCATTAATTATAAAAAAAAAAAATACAAATTTAATATCCCGTTCACAGTTTTTTTTTGAATAAGTTCTCAGTCAATTAACATCACATTACATTACATCAGTAACTCAGTATGTTATTTTGTTAACCTTTTTTGGCGAAATTTTTATATATAACCACCTATGAAGTCTGATTTTTCAATTATTCAATATTATTTTGGGTTTAAAATTTTTTTAAACGACTACATGTTACCCCTAATTGAAAATCTTGGATCCACCACTTAACACATATTTTTAGGGGTATAAATGTCCACACACTATTTCTTAAGAGTTCCCAAAAAAAAAAACAATTGACATTAATGAGGGCAAATATGTAAATAAACATTTTAGGGACATAATCGTCTCAACACTATTCATAAAAGTGTGGTCATACTTTTAAAAGGGGTAAATACATAAATAAATTTTTTTAAGGATATAATCGTCTCAACACTATTTATAAGAGTTTACTCGTATTTTTAAAAAGGTAGGGATTTGGGTTAACATAAGCTTGATGATCACAAATTTACTATACAGAATTATCTACACTCTAGACTTATTTACTCCGTAATTATTATAGCTTGTCTTTTACGACAAATTTCATCACTAGTTATTGGAAGATGATGTATGCTTGTATGGATGATTTAGAGATATTCTTATGTTGGGCAGGGAGATTTTGGAAAGCACTTACAAGGTAAGTCAAACTTATCGAGGTAATTTTCTCATGTTAACTAAGTCACAGTTACTTTTTGTTATGTTCATTTTTTCGAAAAAATATTGTTGTAAATACAAGTAAATCTTCGAAGTGATACGAACGAACATGCAACAATTCGTCTTTTACTTCTTTTTCTCCGGCGTTCCCAGGAATTCAACGAAACGAAAGCAATGTAGCTGCAACCGAACTAAAGTCAATGGCTTCGACCATAATTTCTTAACAATGAAAAGTGCAAACCCAATCTAAAGAACTCTATTCACCCACGACTACTTTGCTAGCTAATGAGTTTCTAAAGGAATGACGTTTAAGACCTAAAAGAAAACTATATTTAATCTTATGCATTAGGTGCTGTAATACCCTGAAAATTTCCTTCTTTTAAAAATACTCATTCTAATCTAAATAAAACCCTTTTTAGGAAATAACCAAAATATTACCACCACCGTGATAACGGCTAAGGCTAAATTTTCAAAGTCACACAGCGGAAGTAAAAAAATAAAAACCAACTTCCAAAATAAAACTTGAGTTCACAACCTCAAAACAAAAGTAGAATAAAACATTCACAAGTTGGAACCAATTCAAACATGGTTCTTCTTAAAAACCAATTAAAAATAAACACAACATCGTTAGTCCATAACAAACCAATAATTCAAAAATATCAAAACTAAAAAACATAACAAGTAACTCTCTGCACTCTTTCCCTTCATGCTCTTCATACTTCAACTACCTGTTACTTTCTCTTTATTTCAACCTTCTACTCACCATATAAATGGGTCATAGTTGGGTCAATCCAAAGGAAAGCCAAACACAAACACAAAAGTACGAATCAGCAAAAGCTGAGTACATATGCACCACACTAACATGAATATCCTAGCATCAAAATAAAATAATTAAAACATACTCGCCATACAATTACAAGTCAACTTACCTTTGACTCATAACTAGCAATATTAATTATTAATAATAATTTTGGATTACGCATCGAACGGGTTTCCTTCCTTGAAAATAGCCCATTTAAATATTGAGCTTCCAATCAGAAAGCTACCCCAATTGGCACCTACAATGTCACACTTGTGACGGAATTCAAGCGCATTAATAATAAAAAAAAGTACAGCGCCTGTACCTTTGTAGAAGCTATGGTTAAATATAAAACCCCATAACTCCCCCCATATGTTCATACTCCAGGTATATACATTTCAAAAGTTTTGGTGCGTATCTTCTTACACTTTACGTGATTTACCAATTTAACTTGTGATGACTCCAACCAATCAATCAAGAATACAACATAACAATCATCAACACATACTCCAATTTATTCTTGAATTAATTAGTGAGCACATATTATTTATTTTAATTAGGGTTCCTCTTGCCTAGATTTGTGCACAAAATTGCACAATTACTACCTTGGTGCATAAGATGCACTACTAAGCTTCCTTGACTCAAACTCAACTTACATGAGTGAGTAAATAAATAAACTAACTTCTTGACTCAACACCAATAAGAAATGGGTGAGAAATAAATTCATGAATCATGCTCAATAATTCTAATTTTAGCTCCTTTAAATATACATAAGCTTTGCTTATTAAATTTATGCTTCCTTGATAATTGAAAATAAAACATACTTCCATAATTCATACATATTTAACTTGTATCATGCCTCAAATAACATATTCACATACCTGCACAACAATTCATGCTCATCACTTAAATCATACTTTACAATCCTAGCATGATACTACGCATACACAAATATTCTTGTGTACATACATACCTTGAATAATGCCTAAACTCGACCACACTCGCTAGAAATCACCTAGCTCGAAGCTTCCTACAAATAAGAATACATAACTGTAATTAATCTACTATTCTCACAAATTTTCAGCAACTATAATACATTTTAAACCTTGCTAATTAACCCAATTTAATGACATAAAAGCCATTAAACCCTTTCTTTAAATGGGTATTTCAAATCCTTTCAAAAAGACTTAGTTTTTATGACTTAAATAAAATTACAGCATACTTATTTAATATAAAACATTACTAATAGACTAAGAAATCATAATTAAATCATTAAAACCTTTTTCCCTTTTATGGGTAATCAAACCCTAACTCAATAATTAAAAAGTAGTGTGCATAAATAAATTTCAGCATTAATTTGAGGGCTTTAACCATTAATTAAACAATAACAACAACCTAGGATCAAACTCTAACCATAAACAATAAATTCCCAAATTCTAGGGTTTGTAAATTAGGGTTTTTGATTTAATTAAAATCTGAAAATTATATGAATAATTTAACAACACCAAATACCCAAAATTAATACCAAAACACAATCAAAATGACATAATCATGCTTTGAAAAATACAAAACAATAGAATTAAATTAGAAAGAGAAAAGAGTTTTTTTTTTTTTTTTTTTTTTTTTTTTTTGTGTACCAAACCGAAAAGAGGGGGAAGGAGGAGAGAGAACCGACTGCTACTGCTAGCCGTCAGTGGACGGTGGTTGCGCCGGTGGGAGAGAAAAGAGGAGAGAGAGAGGCATGGAAAGAGAGAGAAAAAGAAAGGAAAAAGAAAGAGAAAAAGGAGAGAGAAAATAAAGAAAAACTTTTGGGATTTTTGTAAAATATGACAATTATGATTTTTGAGTGAAAAACCTTGGGGTTTTGAAGTATTTATACTCCCCTTTTAAAACAAAAACTCATAATTACAAGATTGTCATTACTAAATCCTACTCCCTTTAACTTCTTCCTTTGGGGCCAACTTGTAGTGCTCTTAAGTGTCCTCAATTTCCCAACAAGTTGATCTAACTATTTAAATAAAGATGACTCAATTCAAAACACTTTTATTGCCTCAATTAATTACTCATATTATTTTATATACAATTACATAATATTTAAATAATTAATTTCTTTTTAAATGAAATAAATCATTTTGATGTATAAAAATAAATAAAATAAATAATTTTTATATATATAAATACGGAGTATTACAGGTGCCAACATTTGTCAGGCCAAAGCCAAACTAATGTATTCATATATAAATAATGCAAAAGTCAAATTAAAGCACTTAAAAAGAACTTATGAGATTAATATGTAAGTCTCATTTTCTTACACCGAGAAATAAAGTAAGTAAATTAGTAAATAGAGATGTAGGGAGTATGTGTTAATATATACAAGTACAAGATATAGGCCATATTTGGTAAATGACTTTTTGGTTAGCTTTTGGCTTTTTTATGTGGTCAAACAGCCAAAAAAAGTGTTTGGTAATTGCCTAATTGGCTTTTCATTCAGCGAAAAAGCTGGCTTTTAAGCCAAAATGAAAAGCTGCTTTGAGTAGCTTTTTTTGTTGGCTTTTGGCTTGTTGGCCCACAAATTAGCTAATAAATAGCCAACAATTAAATTTACCAAACACTTTTCTAAACAACCAGCTTAAACAACCAATTTCAAAAGCCATTATAAAAAGTCAAACATTCCATCTGATCAAACAAGCCAAGTAAACCAATCAACCGCCAATAGCCATTTGCCAAACAAAGCTATACTAATCAGTACATTATAAGCTTACAATCGACCAATACCAAACTACCAATATTAATAAATTATTAATATGCTTGGTCTTAAGCTGATTTACTAGCAAATCACAAATTCTAAGCAATTGAAAGCTAAGTTGGACTGCTTTATTAACTAATTGTTGACTGCTTACTGTGGATTATATTAGTGGGCCATTCAGCTGTTCTTCTATTTGGACAGACTTGAACAACTATATGACTATGAAGTCTATTATCATTAACTGGTTGGAAGAAAAGAGAAAATATGTACTACGTAATTTGTATCATTATAATATTGATTATTAATATTTTACTCCGTAATTGTTTATTAGTTAAAATTATAAAATATAAAGTAAAAAGCAAAATGACGCCCTCATTTTATCGGGTAACGCCCGCATTTAAATATGAATGGGCGAACATAACCTCGCATATATACCTCATTTTTCTTCCCTCTAACTCAATATTTTAACATTCTCTCATGCTAACAAACCACTTTGGATGAGAAAAACGTGGAATACAGGCGAGGGTATGTTCGTCCATTCATGTTTAAATGCGGGCATTACCGGATAAAATGAGGGCGTCGTTTAACAATCCCTTAAATAAATTGAAGGTTATTTTTAGAAAATAACACCACAAATTTATCAAAATTGGATTATAACGCCACAAAATCTTAAACTTTTATTATAATACCACAAAAAAACCGAAAAATTGAATTATACCACCACCTAACGGATTCTTGGATGGAATCAGTTAGTGGGGCCCACTCTAAACACGTGTCACTAATATATTGGTTAAAAAAATAGAAAAATTAAAAAAAAAAAAAAAAAAGAAAGGAAAACCCCTAAAATCCTAACCCAGCCACCACCCACACCGCCGGCAACACTAACCCACACCGGCGACAGTCCAACCCTCGCCGTCGGCACCCCCTGCCCCTTCGTAAACCGTCAAAATCAGCCTAGCCGTCATAGTCGACCACCAGCAACGCTCCCAACCTTGAAACACCTAAGCCCTAGCCCCGATTTGGTTTGGGTTTCGGTTTTTGGGTACGGATTTGGGTGGGTTAAGGGGTGAGGGTAAGAGTGAGAGGGGGAGGAGGGTTTTTGGGTCTATGTGCGGGGCTGGGGTTGGTTCGCCGGATGGATTCGTGGGTAGGAATAGGGTGGTTCATCGTCGCCGATGAGGTAGAGTTGTGTGGGTTGCGTCTGGGTGCTGGATTCGGTGGTTAGGCACGCTGGAGAGGGTGTTGGGGGTGGAGATGTGGGTTGGTGCCGGCGGTATGCTAGGGTTGTCGGCGGTAAGCTAGGGTTGCCGGCAAAAGCTAGGGTTTCCGGCGGTGGGGTCACGGCTCTGGTGATGGGCTAGTGGCTGGGTTAAGGTTTACGTTTTTTTTTAAATTTTTGTTTTTATTTTAATTTATATTTTTTAAACCAATCGCTTATTGACACGTGTCCAGAGTGGGTCCCACTAACGAATTCCATCCAAGAATCCGTTAAGTGGTGGTAAAATCCAAATTTTCAGTTTTTGTGGTGTTATAATAAAAGTTTGAGATTTTATGGTGTTATAATCCAATTTTTGAAAAATTTGTGGTGTTATTTTCTAAAATTTCTAAATTAAATTATAAAAATAGATATTGTAACTAATCTAATGATGTATTACATAATACTTGTAATATTATTCATTTTATAGTAGTCAAAAGATTAAGTAAAAAAAAATGTAAATAGTGTATAAATCAAAGTGTTTTAATAAATGGAGGGAGTACTTCTTCTATTAAACAAAATAACCATTGCAATTTATTCACTATTGTATATTAGCTAGTTCCTATTTTTCTAGTAAACACTTGGTCTAGAGAAAAAAAAACTTTTACAAATTCGGAATAAGTTGTCACATTGAGCACCGTAAAACTAATGTATTATGCGATTGGTTTAGCTTATACAAAAGAATCTCAATTAGATCGAGTAATATGAGTGAAAGTTTATATTATTTACTTATATAAATTTTTAATTTTCTCGGCTAATCTAATTTTGTTGACTTTCATTCCAACACATCCGAGGTAATTTTAAATATTTTAGCTAATTTCTTGTTGAAGATACAGTTTACTTGGAAAGACAAACTAGCAAGCATTTAAGAAGTTTTTGGTAGTTGAACAATATATTGAGTATATTGACCAAATAACATTATTTCAGCCATGAAATCTTCAACTATATTTGTCAGCACAGGTGAAAGACTAAAGAACAGATCAGTTGAAGCAACACATATCACCAAATTCACTGCAATACATCACAGCATTTAAAAGTGACGTTGATGGTCTCTTTCTACCATTTGAATTTAGTTATTAATTTGGGTGTTACTATGCTTGAACAATAATCAAATATCCATGAAACAAACGGGCCTTGTGTGTGGCCCAAGGCCCATATTGTGGAAGATGAAAAAAAAAAAAGAAAAAGAAAAAGAAACTCTTCTTTTGTTATTTTGAACCTATAGATTCAAATTAATTCTCCGAACTAAACTAGTTTCATCTTTAAAAAAAACCTGGACGAGTATCTACTTGTTGAATAGGTTTATCTATTACGAAATAGAAAAAATTCATTCTACGAAACCAATAAGGTTTGTAAGAACTTTATAATATGTATGTATAATCCAAACGAGACGATTTTGTTTTTTTTTTTTTTTTTTTAAATTAAATTGATAAAATACATCTCAAAAAAAGTTTTGAGTTGATATTGAAGAGGAGAGACAAGACCTTTGCGTTATAAAATTGTTTCATTCATTTGGACTACAATTCATCATCTTGCAATCTTGCATGGAGAAGGAATAAAGGAAATTAGTTTCAATTTCAAATTTACAATATTAGCAAAAGTGTACCTTGTGAGCTTGTGACCCTACAATCAATTATAATGCCATAATGGGACAACCTGAATATCCACTACAAATTGTATTATTCATTTCAAATCTTCAAATACTACGATTTATTTACAACATTTAAACATAACTTTTGGAGTAGTGTTTTACAAAAGCTAGTAAAGCAAGTTTTTAGCACAGAGTATATTTTTTTAAATCAATGTTTATGAATTAAGCCATTTATTTATACAAAAGTATTGTGCATAGCTTTGAAGGTTTTTGGGTAACTTTTAAAAGTTGGTTACACTTGATGTTGCAATCAAATAAACAAATTACTTGTATGTATTTAAATTTACAATTTACAATCAATTTGAGAGTAAGGCAGTTAGAGTTTATCGATTCTCATCACTCGCATGTTTGTGCAAAAACTTTCAGGGCTGATTTTCAGGCTAAGCTTTGAATTGTTTTAGTCTGTGACCCGCCTAAAAAGCCCAGCATTTAATACCTTAATTCAAATTGGGATTCCAGAAAGGCTGTAACCTGGCCCATAACATAATGGTCTGTTTCTATTTAATCTCAACATTTTTCACTTCAGTCCGTTTCTAAAAAATTATAAACGGACTCATTTAGTCGTTATATCCTACTCCTTGAGTCTCCGAATAATTGAAACATTTAAATTTTACAATAATCAAAACATATTCTCAACGTTCTTTGATTGCCTTGATGAGAATTCATGGGCAACTAAAGAATTATCTTACCAACTCTCTCTATTCCATTTTACTTGCCTCATTTACGTTTTGACCATTAGCTCAATTACGTTACATAACTAACATAATTTTTCCTCCAAAATTTCATCTACCATGAATAATTTAGTTGTCCATATTTAACTACCGTTCACAAAAAAAGTTAAACCCAACCAGATTCAACTAACTATGGTTAAGTCATAAAAGTTGTCCAATTGTTGATAACCGAGAGTGAAAGAGAAAGATAAAGAGACAGAGACACGGGTTACCCATAAACTGCTCAACCATTTATGTTCTTTCAACTTTTTTCAAGAATATCTAACAAAAATAAACTATAACAAGTAAATATGTCAGAACTATTATATTTCTTAGATCTAGCTACATGCTCAAGACTCAATACTGATAAATTTTTTCATCATTCCAAACTAAAAAAATTACAAAATTTATATCTTTATATTATTTCCAATTGTAATTCGGACACATGTTAAACTCTGACTAATCCGGATTCAATTCAAAATACCTGTCGTGTATAATTTTACATAGTAGTAGAATTAAGACGAATCTCATAATTACAAGAATTAGCTTACAATTAAAGCTAAAAGGAAAGAATATTTTTCATTCCTGAACTCATGGAATCATGGTACACAGCTTCATCCTGACAAAAAACAAAACTTCAAACATGATCTCATAAGATACAAGGTGTACAAAGGTAGATCTATTACATAATTTTGAATTGGCCTATCTTATGTAATAGATATATAAGAAAAACAAATGTTTAGATCTAAAACCCAAATTAGTCAAAGTCATAAATTTTAACACCAAATGTCTTTACTTAAGGATCATATAATAGTTGTAAAAAAAAAAGGGATCACATAATAAAAACTATAAAATGTAACAAATATTATGGAAAATAAACAAGTTTAGAAAAAGAAGGAGAAATTTTGAAGAATTAAAATCATGTATCAAAACCACCCAATATTTTGCTACAATAATTAAGAAAAAAAAAATCACAAAAAATGCCAAATAAATTACTAATAAAATGATTTTTTTTTAAATAAAAAAAAAAAAAAGATTAAGACAAGTTTAGAGAGAGAAAGAAAGTAGGGGGATGTAGAGCTCCCTTCAATCCAAAAAATGACCAAACCTGAAAAAGGGCAAATGACAGCTCCTGAGATATGCAAAACCAAAGGCCTATCATCAATTAAAAGAAATGGATAGGACTATGGATAACCATATATCAACAGCAGTATTATGCCCTAGTTAGGCCTTCTTTTGGACTTCAAGGAGCTCTACTTTTACCCAACTCCGCCTTAACTTCAACACGAACACGAACGCGAGATTATTATCATAATAAGATTTGCTTTGTATCATCTTACAATAAAAGTTTTTTGTTTATTTGTAGGAAGAAATGAAACCCTAAAATACCAAGAAAAAGATATTACAGAATGAGTGAGACTGAGAGTGAGGTTATGGTGATGTCTATATATATATATGTAGGGAATGAGTGAATGTATGTGTCTATATAATAACCCTAAAGTCATGTTATACTCTGCATATAACCCTAAAGTTATACTGTGTCAAGAGATAAAAGAGAGTGGGGGTTGATTAGTCTACCTTGGTTAATTGTGTATTTAATGGTATTAAAGTGGATCATAGATGAGTGGTTCTGGTTCATACCAATCTTTTGGTTTCCTATTATAATATCAAGTACCTAATACACTGTATTACTTTATCTGTTTCGTAATAATTACAACACTTTTTTTTTACATCACTTTCATACGGAATAATAATTACAACATGACTTCTTAATTTGGAACCAATACCTTTTACTCCATATTTCTCTCTCCCACTAACCTTCTTTATACTCGTACTTTTAATCAGATAGGAATGATTCTAATGAATCTTATACTCATAATCAAATTTATTGAGGAATAATATTATTTAGGAATTTTTTTTAAAAAAATATAGGAATTAAATATTTTGATCTCTTGTTCTTTGTAAGGAGTGTTAAAATTTGAATCAACACGTTCAAATTATTTAATGTTCTCTTTATCTGCCAATTAGATGTTGGTGTAGTGGATTATTGGTGATTGGAACTGCACTTGATAAGAAGGACCGTGCGTTCGATCCCCCGCAACAACAATTGAGAGGGGATTGGAATCTAACCACCTATATCTGATTTCCGAATTCGGATTAGCCCAAAGTGTGAGCCGGATGAAACACCAAAAAAAAAAAATGTTCTCCTTATCACTGTTTATTTGTTACGTTTGACTATTCACATTATTTGAGATACGGATATCTTAAAATATAAATAATTCCAATTCTATAGGTGCAAATAGAGGTGTTAATTCGAATTTTAAAGTCAAGTTTAAGTAAGGTCGAACTTAAATTGGGTCAAGTTGGGTAAATCTAGCATTCAGATCATGTAGTTTAGGTTTGAATTGAATCAAGTTCGGTCTAAGTTATATTAGGTCGTTTACCCTTTCGGCTAACTTTTAGGTTTAGGACTTTAGGTGGTATCAAGTTGTCTTTGAATCTGGTTACTTTTCAGTTCGGATTGTATCAAGTTGTGTTAATATGCTATTGCACGTATATAATTGCATACAACAGGTACCAGTTATATCATTTACTCGTACATGAAACTATGTGAGCTAAGTATATCAATATGACTATATACCAAACTAAGGTTGGTTTAGTAGAAAAGATTACACCTTCCAACCTTGAAGTTAGGGGTTCAACTATCACTAGAGACACTTAAAGGGTGGGGATCCTTTACCCTTTCCCGGTTTTCCCTCACACTTTAAGTGTCTAACCCGTAAATAATGGTTAAAAAAAACAATAAGGATTAAAGTACGGTCAGAGTCGTTCTCCTTATCGTTTTAAAAAGAATATATCAATATGACTATGAGTATATTTTTAACAAATATCTAAATCTTTATAATTTTAATTTTTTAGTGTTTAGAGAGCCATAAGGACAGGTAATGAAAATCGACACCAAAATCTCTTAAAATCGAAAAAAAAAAAAAAATGCTAACTATTTAAACTATCTCTTACTCTCATTAAACTCTATAATTCAAATAACTGAGAAAAATGTATGGAAGCTGGTTGGCACTCTATAGAAATAGATTCTGGGTTTACTTTATTTTACTGTGTCTGTAATTTACTTTTCCATCTGAAACGTCACATGTTATGCTGCTTTTTTGTCCCCTTCTTCTTTTTTTATTTTATTTTTTTTATTTAAATTAACTCGATATTATTGACCCGCTCCATTTGACGAGTGCGGCACAGTCTACTGTGCAGGGTCCCGACTTCCGAATCCCAATATTCTTGTTTCAGTAATTCAGTTACCAGATGCTAACACGTATACTCTTTTCTAAATGAGGGTCCAGATGTAATTTTACCATTTTTACCACATCCACTGTTGATATGGGTCTGCCTAAATTTCCGCATGATTACCGGCGAGGTATTTCATTTATTAGTAACTAGTATTGACCCCGTACGATATACGGAAGAATCTTTTTATCTAAACATGTATTTTGACTTTTTTTTTTTTAATTAAAAACTTCTTTTTTGAAAGAAAATAAAAAACATTTGTAAATATAAACTGCACTTTTTTTAGCAAACTAAAATGTAATACTACGTACATAAATGTAATGCAATATATTCTTAACATTTAAGAAATACATCATATTATATGTAACATTAAGTAATAAATTGCATCAAGCAAAAAAATAACTCTGCCAATAAATAAAATTTTGTTTTGCCATTTTATTTCAAATTTTAGCAAAAATAATAAGTATTTAAAAACACTAAAAATCAAAACGTTTGGGACATAAAGGAAAACCAAGAAGAGACACAAATGAAAATTGGTCATTTATTAGGAGATTGAAAAAGTTTGGGAGATTTTATTTTATTTAATTTTTTTAATTAGCTCGAATAATGTAGAATTATGAATAGAAAAGAAATTTGAAACATAAAATTAAAATTCAATAGTTAGCAAATTTGAACTCCAAAAACACAAAAAATCCAACAACCAATAAAATAAATACGAGTACAAGAAACTTCAAAACCCACAAATTTTAAAATTTCAAATTACAAAAGAAGGATGAATAGATTTGACCAACTTCTATATATGAAGTAGTATTTAGGAGTCTGGCTATATACGAATTAGTATATAGGAATTTTCCAAAAAAAAAACAATGCACATGATTGATTTTGCAAAAATAATATTCACTGATTTTAAAGACCCAATAAATATTCAGTTTTTATAAAACTATAACATCATTTGGTCATAAATTTTGAATATCCATACATATTGTTTAATTTATCACAATATTTATAATTGAGATCAAAATTGTAAAATTGCAAATTGAAAAAAAAGAGGGAGTTAAACTTAGAGAAAACAAACCTTTTTGTGACAAATTTGATGAAAGTATGAAACTGATCAATACTAAATTTGGCCAAATTATCTTACAAAATTATGAAATGGCCGGACTCAATTGCGGTGTAAGGTTGTATAAATCAAATTAGAGAAATACTTCGTATGACGGAATGAAATCAACTCAATTGCGGTGTAATAATTCAAAATAGAAAAATAGGAAGGAAAATAAATTTTAGACATGAAAATAAAATGGGGAAAAGGAAGAGAATTTCTAATTTATAATGAGTATGATTTAGAAATTGAAGTTTTTAGTAACTATTATTGGAGGCCATCAAGATTCATAATAAGCTTTGAAAGAGAATATTTATCTAAGGAAATCAAAAACTATATGATGAAAAGGCATGAATGAAAAGGTTTCATTTAAAGTAATAAAAAAATATAAAAAGATTTAACTACAAATTGATATTCGAGAAATGCCACGTGGCACTTTGTATGACATGCAAAAGTTCCTATTTTAAAATATTAATATAGATATAGATTTCATTTTAAGAGCATCTTTACTCAGGAAAAAAAAGGTTCATGTTACTATTCACAAAAAAAATAATTTAAGGACAATTATGAAACTCGAATATTTTAAACAAAAAACATTTTTTCTATTTTATTATGAAACTCGAATATTTTTGTTTTCAAAAAAAAAAAAAAAAAAAATGAAACTCAAATATTTTAAACGAAAACATTTTTTTATATGGCATTTTTCCAAGTACAATCTAAAAAACTCACATGATTAACGTTTTCCAAACTTATTAAGGATAATCTTAATCACTTTTAAAGATTTTAGGTGTACTTTTAAGGGAAAAAAAAAAAAAGCCACCCCGGTCTAATATTGGTATTTAAAGGATTTCAAATATTACCAAAAACTGAAAATATTAATTTCTCGACTCGGAGACCGGATTGGTTAATTCAATTTGATAAAGATCAGTTTTTGAACCCCCTATTTGAGCGATTAAATGTATTCCCAGAAATAAAAGATCTAGACCCATTTAGAACCCTAAACCTGATAGACACAATAACTTGGGTGTGGGTCTGAATTTCTAAGGCCTCGTTTGGTTGACAAATAAAAACATGGAAAGTTGAAATTACTAGGAATTGAAATTCTTTGGAATTGTTAGGTTGACAAAATCATGGGAAGTAGAAATTCCCATGAATTTTCACTTCCCACAAAATGGAGGTATTTAATTACCTAGGGAGACTTAGGTAAGTGGAATTTCCCTTGGAAATTTCCACTTCTCATGATTAACCAAACACAATTTAGCATTTCCTAGGAATTTTTTTTTTTTTTTTTTTGGTGTTTAGGAATTTCTAATTGGGAATATACATTTTCAAGAAATTTGCATTTTTCACATTCAACCAAACAAGACCTAAGACTCAACATATACGGGTTGAATCTAGGTCCACTTACAAAGTAGGACTGGGTAAGTGGGTATGTGTCTGTCAGGCTTGGGCCAGATCCAGCCTATTTCCATGTCAACTGAAAAGTAATTGGGCGAAAATTTGGAGCTCTACTCTCCTTAAGAATCTCCTACTAGATCTATCACCATGAAGATGATGGGACTTAGATTGACCCATAGAAATTCTATACAAGTTTTCCTTGAAGGCAAAATCTTGCATGAAACAATAGTACAATAACTTACTAGACTTGCTCAAGCGTATGTACAGGATACTACTAGTATCTATTAGCTTCAGTAAGTGAATTTTCAATCTGTAACCAGAACTCAATAAACATCAGAACCAATAAATAAATAACTTTTTTCAAGTCAGCCAGTACTCAGCCATGTAATTCATCACAATGGCTGAAATCAAAGATAAAATATCTTGAACAAGATTTGCAGCTATAATCCTTGAACAAACATTCAGTCACATACATGAGGCATAAGATTACTAGACTAACTCTAACAAGAAATACTCCTATAACAAAACCCCAGCAAAGAGCAAATTATACAGAAACGAAAAATATTATCCATTGTCAAAGATGGCCAAAATTGTTTGATTTGCCCGAATTACTACAAATACCTCAATCAATCCTCACTGCTCTTCTTCTTCTTCTTTTTCTTTTCTTTCTTCTCGCTCACAGGTTCAGCTTCCTCACTAGCATCAGCATGCTTTCTCTTCTTTTTCTTATCCTTCTCTCCTGCCTCAACAGCTTCCTCATCCTCCGCCTGCTTCTTCTTCTTCTTCTTTTCCTTTTTCGTCGTCTCTTCATCATCTGCTTCTTTGTCTCCATTCTCTACCTGCTGCTTCTTTTTCTTCTTCTCTTTCTTGGATTTTATTTCAACTTCAGGTTCCACATTTTCATCTTCACCATTAGCAACACTGTCTTCCAAAACGGCATCCTTCTTTTTCTTCTTTTCTTTCTTTGCCTTCTTTGTTTCCTCAACAACATGGACATCCTTTTCAATTACCATCAAATTATCATCCTTCTTACCAAGGATAGCATCAGCTGCAGGATTATATGTCTGCAAAAGATAGAAATATAGAATGCAGTGTCAAAACAAAGCCAAATAAAAAGACTAGCAAGGCAAGACTTGCAAGAGAAGCAGGGAGTGAAATGGTAAGCAAAATACCTTTGCAGGGGTAATTAGTGCTCCTGCTCCCTTCTTACGATCTTTGTCATAAACTTCTATTTGTGGTTTTCCCTTGGCGGATCCCGCAGATTTGCCCAATTCTTTACCTTCAAGATTTCTTAGACGGGCTTCAAGCTGTTTCAGAAATGAAGCAGGGTATATGAGAACATGTCCAGAGATTTTTCATACTTCGAATTAAAAATAAAATGGAGGAAAAAAGTGGGCAGAAATTTGATTATGAAGTTGTTACCTTGGCTCGATTTTCAAGACCCATAGTGTTGTCAGGGTTATCTCCAAGAGCATCATAACGAATAGCCAATGCAGTTTTTGCTGCAAGAGAACGAGATATTTTACCCTTGTGTTTAGGAGCAGCCTGCCCAATCAAGGAAGCATGATAGATAAGCCCATATTTAGGGGTTGCATGTTTTGTTTTCAAAGCTCTGAAAAGAGCCTTTTCTGCCCCAAGAATTTGTACTGTGCTCCCAGGCTGCTTTGCAAGATTTATCAAGCTTCCACCATGGGCAATAAGACGGGCACCAACGAGCTCACCAACAAGAGCAGTCAAATTTGGAGCGATTGTGTTCATTCTGCTTTTCAAATAATCATATAATTGAGCTCTGTATTCAGCTAGAGACAAAACTTGGTCACAGAGTTCACTGATATTTATCAAATCAAGGTCGCTGACTTCAGTTCCCATGGAAATCATGGCAGCCTCTTTGAGCGCTGTCTCAACCTCCTCATCCAAGATCTGTAACAAAAGAAAGGAAGGTTAAATTCCACATTGTTACCTACTCGATCATAGGAATGTCAAGATTTTATTTCATGACCATTTCCTAACGACTTCACCAACTCTCAAAAGTCCAAACCAAGAGATATACATGAAATGACATATGTTACCAATGTTGATAACACAGCTACATAACTACTTGATGCAAGTCAGAAAGCAGATAACCAGTCCTTAACCCTTAAATTCAGTCCATAAAGTCCCCAGAGGCATATGCACCATTCAAACACAAATGGGATGCAACACAACATACATAATGATGATTATAAAGTTCATTGGAGTGGTGTTTACCTCAGAGAAGTCCAGCTTCGCAGCGTTAACACGATTCATCATGAACTTCACAGTCTTGGCATATAGTATATTGTCTTGCACAATCTTTGCAAGCTCAGGAAAATGCCAGCCATACCATTCTCGTACCCTCATAGCATATGTATTAAGCTCTTTGTCAAGATCATCCAACAAACCGATGGCTTGAATGATCATAGTGTCTACCTGCATATACATCAGGTGCAGGTTAAGATAGGTGATATAATATATAGAAGGCAGATATTGAACATCTTTCACTCAAGCAAGTCCAATATCATTTACTATGTAGGCTAATTTCAAGAAGTTATTGACCAAAGTTAGCAGCCCCCAACAGTGATTTATGGATTTTAACTGACCTTATCAGGACTGAACTTTAACTTGTATCTAGATAAGCTGTGAGATAAACCCAAGCTCATTGGAGCCAAATCTTGAGCTCCAAGACCTGAGATGAGTTCAGTCAGCTGACTTCTTACCCCTCTCATTAGCTCCATCACTGAATTATTGTGAACGCACTCAATTTGCTGCAATACAAGGCCATACCCAACTTTATATTAGATAGGTGAAAACACAAGCATAACAGAGTGAAGGACATCAAATTGAAATCTACACTAACCAATTTCTCCTTGATTGCATTTCCAAGTTTAGAATCAGCAACACCTAATGTGCTACCTGTGCAGTGTGCTTTCAAAAATTTTCTCAATCCCTTGCTAGGTTTGCCGTCAATCAATAAAGTAGTAGCTGCTAAAGCTTCTGATGTATTTTCAAACTTGTCAAAAGCTTTCAGCTTCACTACCTGAAGAATAGTAAAAGGTCAAGCACACCAGTTAACAAATTAAAAACAGTAGCATTATTAGTTAACTACCAAACTCAATAATTGGTATAGAAAGTATTGAGAGCTATGGATGAATCATTCTACTGATGTTCAATCTATTGACTTATTGAGAGAAACAGATCAAGTATATTTCTGTAAGCCTTCTTCCTTGAAATAAACACAAGTTAACTTGAAACAGTCCTCACCCTAACTCTATCTCTATGATGGACTTGAAGCACATCTACAAAATAATCTCTCTCATGGACAAGTGTTTGTTCGTTCAATAATACCCTCCACATCATTAACTAGATATTTAAAAACATAATGTAATCCAATTATACATTTTTTTCCTACCGAAGGTAAGGTCAAAGCAGTTTTCCATGACAACCTGGAATTTAATACAGTCCATTTTCAAGCAGTGTTCAAACTGTCAATATAAGAATCAACAAATTCATCTCAATTTCATTGACTCAAACTAACAAACCAACTTGCTTGACCCTAGAACCAACTAATCCATCCACCCTCCTCACCGCACTGAGAGCTTAAAAATTCTTATTCATCTTAATAAATCTGCCTTAAACAACATTCAAGCCTTAAAATTTCTGATATACCTAACCCAAAAGAAACTTACAAGAATGTCTAACTTCATAATTAGGACATTCAATTTCTACATATCCACCATCACCAAATACCACCTTCAACAAAAATCAAATGCACTTTACTTATAGAAACTTCACAAAAATCCTAAAACCCAATTTCAAATCGCCTTGCCCGAACATATACCATTAAACCAATTGCCCCCATTTACAAACAAAATAATAACCCTAAAACCTCTATTTCAAACCTAAACCTCGAATTTTCGCCATCCACAATACAAACAAAACCTCGAGAAACCTAAACATAAACCAACACAACTTTCTAACGACAACATACGATTTTCAACGTTACCAACTTCAATAACACTTCTACATCCATCATACTTCTATGCAACAATACCACTCTTAACATAAGAGTATGCATCATACTTCTATAAACATCAACAAATTTCATAACCCATTTCCACACTTAAACAAAAACCCTTATAATTACTATTCCAAAGTATTAATCAATTATCAAAATCATACAATCAATAAACATTATAAATAAGAAATTAAAAGCAGAAGTATAAACCTTTCTAGCAGAATCAGCAGTTGTAAACTCTTTCCACAAATCCTGCAAAAACAAAAAGCACATTAATACTTACAAAATCAACAAACATAAAGAAACAAAATTACCCAGAAAAAAAAAAAAAAAGAAGGAAATATTTCATACCTCAACTTGAGAAAGCTTTCCTTCATCAATAACTTTGAATAGGGCAAAGCCCGCAGGAGTTTCGAACAACACCAACATTTTTCTGCCCTCAAATTTTCGCCCTTTTTTCACTATACCAAAAATCAACAATTACCCAGAAAAAAATTAGTAAATAGCAATTGATTAATGAAAGAAAGTAAGAAAATTGAAGAGGAGGAGAAGGAGGCTTGCCCTAGAGGAGAGGAGAGAGAAAATGGCGAGAAGCAGAATGAGGACGATGAAACTGAAATTAGGGTCTTGTGAGGGTTTTAGAGAGGCGACTCTCATTTTAAATAGCCTATTTCTTTTCTTTTTTGGGTCGGGTTTACCCGATTTTAGGTCAAATCTAGTGTCTTCATTTTTTATTTTCACAAAAAAAAAAAAAAAAAAAGAAAAAGAAAAAAAGACCCTAATTGTTTAAACAATTAGATAACCTTTAGAGAATATATATTTAAACAATTAATCTGTTTTTTGACTTTTTACAAGCAAGGAAGAGATTAATTGTTTTTGAGATTTAATTAACCCCTTAAAAAAAAAAAAAAAAAAAAGATAATTAGTCCGCAGTCAAATCTGGTCTAAATTTAGGAATAGAAAGAGAACCAATAACTCTTGTTGGAGCCTTCTTCTCCAAAGAGATTGAGGCTCCCCACTAGGAATGGCAACAGATCGGATTCGGGTCGGATGGAGCTCCACCCGCTTAGTCCATCCGCTCCACCTGCCACCCGCAAAACCCATCACCCGCATTCGATCCATCCGTCATCCGTGGGTGAAATGGGTGGACCGGATGCTTAACGGGTGATATTATAATTTTATTTTTTTGTAAATACATAAAAGTTATTGGTGGTTAATATTACGAGTGATGACTGTATTTTTAACGAATACATCAAAATTATCGATGTTACCCTTGTAAAAAAAAAAAATAATAACATCATATTTAATAATTTTTAGAAAAATATTTAAGTATTAGTAGAGTATATAAGGTTAAATTTTTTTTGAAAAAACTAATTTATATCGGATGGATGACGGATCGGGTGATATACGGATGACGGATCGGGTGATGGATGGAACGGAGCCCCACCCGAATCCGACCCGATCTGTCACCCGTTACATCTGTCACCCGCCCTTCATCCGTTTAATGCGGATTTTCGTCCATTTATTTATATCGGGTGGATCGGGTTTACAGATATCCATTTATAATTGCCATCCCTAATCCTCACAAGGGTTCTGGAGATCCGGAGAGAGGAAAGAAGATTTTATACTAGTCTAGAGAAAGAGTTCAGGCAAAATAAGTCTCTATCCTGCACATTGTACGGAGTGGAAGAACAAAGGTTCAATACATACGTCAGCGACGGTGCAGTCTTCAAAACAAAGCAAGTGTATCAAGGAAGCGGAAAAAAGAAGTCTTAATCATAGCCGGCTTTTTAAAACACATATAATACATTATAAAAGACATGAAAGAAGAAAGAGAGCACAAAACAGATTAAAACACATATAATACATTATAAAAGACATGACAGAAGAAAGAGGGCACAAAACACATACAGAGAAAGCGGATGTGGACCTTTGAATGCCACTTTTCTAAAATAAAAAATAGGCTTTGGACCCTCATATGGCCAGTCACCCACGAGGATGGCTTCTCGTTCGAAATTGACTAGTTCAAATGGTTCATCCAGGTACGTCAATTGGTCTTTGACCTTTCCCATGTTGTTGATTGGTATACCCTTCGTTTAGGAAATGACTTAGAGTCAAGCTATCTCGCTCAACATTACTCAACCTCTATAAAAAAAAGCCCTTGCTGAACTAGATTCCCTACTAGCGAGAGCGGCATAAAGGAGCACAAACAGGGTTTTTTTTTTTAAAAAAAATGAACAGATAAGCTAACGCACTACTGATTTTCTACCTACTAGCAATGCAACTACTCCCGATAAATACTCAAATTGAACTAGTTTCTCTCTTTTCCTTGCTTGTAAAAAGTCAAGAAACAGATTAATCGCTGACGCCTATACTTGAATTTAGAAAGGAGTCCCAATTCATGGTTACTTGGGGCGTTTTGTAAAAGTAAAGATCGAGGTTTAAGCCAATTCCTTTATGAGTCTTATTCCTTTTAGTCACAACTGTGAACCAAACTTCAAGCACAACTGTGAAGCAAACTTCATGATTCGCTTTTTTCTTTCATACTTTCTATTTAGAGCTCAATTACATCGAGCCTCGCGTCGGGTCTAATGTTAGCATAAATAACAGAAATTAACCAGGATCGGGAAGAGCAAATCCCCTTCATTTCCGCATGGATCTCCTTCTCCGTCTTTCGTATTCGTAGTAAGGGCATCGAATGTAGTTCATGCTTTCCCGGCTTTCCAGTCTCTTTGCTCTTTGCTAGCCTTCTAATTGCATCAGCCTTTACAACAGCCTAATTCTTCTCCCCTTAAACAAGTACTGTATTGATTTTCATTTCTTTCTCAGTCTTGGATGTCTTGCTTTCTGTGAGTCTTTCATTCCTTCCTCGGATGAAGTTTGTGTAATCTAAAAGCCCCAGGAGGGAACAATGCCTATGTCCAGAAGTGGTCCATCGTGCTTGCGGGTTCGGTTGTGCTTCTAGAAAGTTAGTCACTTCGTTGACATACGTAAAGCTTCGCAGCCCTCCCTGCGGTTTCCAGTTTAGTTTGTCTACTTCCCTTCCAAACGACGATGAGGCTAAGCGAACAAAATCTAACCTTAAGAGGGGGATTGATCCTACTTATATATATAACCATTTATGCATGTCGTTCTTTCTTCCCTTCCTTAGAAGGTCTCTTTTCATTTCATGAAACTGCAGCTATTAAATCTGCTTAAAAGTCAGTAGTACTTTGATTGGACCGGGAATGGGAATTCTTTTTCTAACCTAAGAGAATCCAGAGCCAATTCAGCCAATTGGGATTATACGCTAGATGATACGAATCCTAGGCTTGCAGCGCATTCTCGAAGAGCTAATTCTTGCAAAGAGAAAGTTAGGCAGAAGGGGTCGTCAGTCTTCATCGCCCACGAGCATTGGGCCAAAAGTCAGTCTAAATCTCGCTCGTGTCCAATTTCTT
Organism: Chenopodium quinoa; assembly: GCF_001683475.1. NCBI lineage: Eukaryota > Viridiplantae > Streptophyta > Magnoliopsida > Caryophyllales > Amaranthaceae > Chenopodium > Chenopodium quinoa. The sequence goes on from NW_018743292.1 coordinate 11,241,895, forward strand.
TATCCTTTATTTAGGGGCGTAGTAGGCACTATGTCTTTTTTGGCATGCGGGCTCTCTTGTGAGACTCACGAAATGGAAGCTAAATGAAAATCGGAACTTACCTTCTTATAGGATCCTTAAGGTACTGTGGACTCTTGCACCTTTCTCGATCTTTATCTAATGAAATTGTCTCCGTATCAGCTACCAGGAAGGGTTTCCTATTTTGACTTTTGGATTGCCCAAATGGGATATAGGTTGGATACTTTTTGTTTCGGTGTCTGATCTTTTTAATATATACTGACAGGATCAATTGATTTGGTGGAATCAAATGTTTCAAGGAATTCTAAATGCTTGGTTTTTTATAATCTTGGGGAAAATAGGAATTTCACTCTTTTTAGCTTCAGTGCAGACTCGAATAGTCATTTTATGAACTGAATCTCCTTCATATAAATAAATATACTTAGATATTGACCGCTCTAAATGAGCGTCGATCTCATTCTTAGGAAGAAGGTTCCCGTCTTCCAAAGTCAAGGGAATAGCATTACAATCGTAAATGTTATATCCACCCCATAGCTTCTCTTCATAGTAAATAAAACATTGAATTTAGAGTAGCCCGCTATGGCTGGGTAAGCATACTGGATCAATAGATCCATCGCTGTAAGACACAGGAGATCAGTGTGGTTGACAAGAGGATAAGGCTCACAGTAGCTATAACTTGCTAGGATTAACCCCCCGTGTGGGTTCCTCTCAAAAGTATTCTCAATACATCCTAAGTATTTGGACAATAAATGAGAAGCAACATTCTCTCCTCTTCTAGTTGAATAAAACCTACATGAGATTGCTTTACTAGAGAAATCGCTATCAAATCTCATATCATACCTAAATGAGTGAACACAATTTAGACCTTTGAGTTGGCCTTTTTACTTTCCCTACATTTTTAAATAGCCTTCCCATGTGTTACTCCCACCAGTAACACTCTTACTATATCCCTTATAACACTCAGTTAGTTTATCCCGCTTATTTTCCCATGCTTCACGCTTCTTCTTATCTTTTTTGATGTGATCCGGGATACTCTTATTTATAGCAATATTGATATTCTCTTCAGTGAAGACATCATTATAATTTACCTTCACTAAAATCCATCTTTTCTTTCCCTTGGATTCTTCTATATTTACTATCCTCAATAGGAAGAATAAGATTCTGGATCAAGAAATCATTAATTATTTTAAGGGGAGGCCCCATTTCCTTCATTACCTGTAAGTAACGGCAAATTAGTACAATTCGATACATTGGTAATAAAGTTATCGTGGAATCAATCCTCCTCTTCAGGTTAGACTTTGTTCACTTAGCCTCATCGTCGTTTGGAAGGGAAGTAGACAAACTAAACTGGAAACTGCAGGGAGGGCTACAAAGCTTTACGTATGTCAACCAAGTGCTTAACTTTCTAGAAGCACGACCGAACCGACAAGCACAATGGGCCACTTCCGGACATAGGCATTGTTTCCTCCTGGGGCTTTTAGATTACACCAACTACATCCAAGGAAGGAATGAAAGACTCATAGAAAGCAAGACATCCAAGACTGAGAAAGAAATGAAAATCAATACAGTACTTGTTTAAGGGGAGAAGAATTAGGCTGCTGTAAAGGCTGATGCGATTAGAAGGCTAGCAAAGAGTAAAGAGACTGGAAAGCCGGGAAAGCATGAACTACATCCGATGCCCTTACTACGAATACGAAAGACGAAGAAGGAGATCCATGCAGGAATGAAGGGGATTTGCTCTTCCCAATCCTGTTCTTTCAAATATATATATATATATATATATTTGAAAGAACAGGATTTTAGCGTCAGGATCCGGTGAGAACAGGTCCTTATGTGAGAACACTACTAATATATGAGAACAAATCTAAGACTTAGGATCAAACGTCATCAACGACTCACATCAAACGTGCCTCTATAATGGCAAAATAGTAATAAAACCAAACTTTTTCCCCTTTATAGAAAACTACTTACTTCTCATGAGAAGAACTTAGGCAGAAGAACTTATGAGCTCCAATCACAATTTCAATGAGATTCAAGGATTTTGAGCACAAATCCGTTCAATTTATGTCAGATTTCAGCAACAACAAGAATCAACAAGCTTCATTGAACAATAAACAAGTAAGTGATGTTCTTAATTTTGGCTAGTAATTTTCAGATTTCATGCTCTTTATTTTCAGATTTTCGTTAAAATTTTCAAATTGAGTGATCTTAATTTAATTTAGTAAATTTTTTAATTTGATGTTCTAACATTCGATTTCAGCGATATTAGGTAATTTCAGTGCTACTCTTAGATTATTGTTGTCTGATTTTTTTTTTTGTGTCACTTACCCTTTTTTTGTGCGGTGTTATTGAATAATTTTGTTGTGATTAATTTAGTTGGTGTGATTATTTTTGTTGTTGATAGTTGAATTGTATGATAAATAATGTATGCTGGAGTACGTTTTCTTGATTAGTGAGTGTTTCTTGAATAATTAATCGCACATACTGCTGGTTCTGGATGGATAATGTGGGTATTATTGATTGTTGCCTGTGAAAAGAAATTCTTGATTATCTGGATGGATAATGCATCCGACGGGCTTGTTCTCAAATAATTCTGATTTTCTTCTACTAAAGGATCTCGAAAATAGAAAGAACAGTTGGGACGATATCTTGCAAGAGGATCCTTTTCCACCTTTTATAGCGATAGAGTGTCGAGGCATATAGTTAAATTAACTGTGTGAAGTCTTATGCTGTTATGTAAGTTGCTATTTTGTTTCGATATGTTGGACTAGAATTATACAATAAAAATTATAGTTTAGAGACATTTCCCAAGTTGTCTTCAGTAGAATGAAATTCCAGATAAGCTAATGTGTATGATGTTGAACAGTTTGAGGGATGTTGGCTTCACGTTTCCTGATATCACTATTAGCCTTGTAGAGCTTCTTGTTAAAGGGAGAAAAGATTTATACATTTCTGTTTGATTTTTAGATAGGGGCTTGTATGGATACCTTCATTCATTATCTATACAAGTGAGGCCAATTGAAGTGGATGCTGTGCCCTCAAATTATTTGGAAAGATGATTGTAGAAAAATACTGCCTTTCTGAAGAAGTTATGAGAAGCTTGCATCCCTTATAGAATAGGGAATGGGTATTCTTGAAGGATGCTTATGTCTTTCGTTCCTTGCAATTTGTATCCTGTCATGGTAGCCAGCATCTCTATTTGAGATATTGACTTTTTGCTTTTGAGATTATTACCTTGATTCTTTTTAGTATGGTGAAGCAAGTTTATTCCGGCATATTGTTTTTGTCAGCTAAATAATATTACTGTTATTGTGGTGGTAGAAGAATTGTGATGTGTGACAAGGCCTCTTGTTTTTGTGCCTGCTAGCTCTTCCAAACTCATGCATGATGCTATCAATTTTTGATTTTTTTTTTGTCACCGAGTGTGGTATACATCTAGTATTCAATGTTTTAGTAGATCCAATTTTAACTCTGATATTGTCTTGACATAAACTTTAGCTTGGAAAATCTGATTCCTGATTAGATTTTGACAAAAGAATATTCTTTAATATTTAGAGCTAAGTTGGTAAGACCTTCCTTTCTTGGCCACATTCTGAATGACTTCACCTTATATGATGCAACGCATAAGGTAGACCTGACTAGACCAATAGTCGTATATTTTTTTTACAAATTAATAAGTGAGATCTCCGATGATTGATGTTGGTGGCAATTTGAAAAATTCTAAATGAATTGTACAGTGAGCTTAGAATTCAACCTATCTTGAAAGTGAACCAACGCTTATTTGTATGCACCATGATTTTTGAACCAAATAAATCCAGACCTTTAATAAACCTGTTTTGTCACCACCTTTTGTTTCATTTTTTTAAAATTTATTGGTAAGTTGTGGGAAGGTAGATTTAGTTGCATGCAGAGCTATGGATATTCCTAGGTTGTTAAGTGGATCTAGCCCTTCTTCTTGCTGTAGATACAACTTTTATTGTGGAGCAATGCTTGTTAGTCAATTCAGTGTAGAGTTAAATGTTAAGTTATTGTAGATAGTACAACTTTTGTTGGGTATGGAAATTTTGTTGTTTTGGTAAGAAATTAGAGTGTTGTATAACTTGTATTATGAGCGGGTTCAATGTCTTTTTATGTGGCTGTTTTGGTGATAATATCCCATTTTCTTCAATGTAACCATCTTTACCTTTAAAAATAGGGAGCTTGAATGAAAGTTCTTGTTTATAACCTCTTTGGATGGGCTAATATTAAAAATGTAGATAATGCGTGTTTGAGATTCACCATTATTTTCTTCTTAGACATTTATAATTTTATTTTGCCAAATTTACCACCTTTTTTGTCTCATGTTTGCTATTTTAGATAGTATCTTTTGTTGCATTGATCATATTGGATGCAATATGACCGATGAGGCTTTTTCTTGAAAATGCTAAAATACTATGAATTAAAGCGTTTTTAGCTTGAGTTAGCACTGTGTTTTTTGGTTTTATACAAGTCCAAAGTGAATGATAAAAACTTTTCTTTAATTCTTCTTTCTCCTGGTTTTCATCTGTTCTTGTTTTTCACGGGCAGGCTCTAGATTATTGTCACTCACAAGGCATTATGCACCGTGATGTGAAGCCCCATAATGTCATGATTGATCATGAACAACGAAAGCTACGACTCATAGATTGGGGTCTTTTAAAGGGTATATAATGTGGTATATAAAAGAACATATTATATAAAAATGCTTCTATTGGTAGAATTGTTCATTATGCTCTCCTCTTTTATCTGCCAGAATAGCAAACTCTATTAGTCTCCAATCAAAAGATTATTGTCAGGTAATAAGATAAAGAAAGAAAAAAGGAGCAATACTTCCTTTTTCTCATATATTTTCTGTTTGGAGATCGTTATTGTCAGAGGTGGAGCAAACAAATTTTTGCTCATTTATCAGACGAGCAAACAAATCTTTGCTCATTTATCAAATGAGCAACAATTATTTGTTCATTTTATCAAATGAGCAAACAATTCTTTGTTGATTTATCAAATGAGCTGATTAAAAATTTATAACATAGAAAATGATTTAAAACACATGATAAACCTATTAGTTCAAATGGTAGAGCATTATGCAAATGCATAGAGGATGTAGGTTTAATTCCTACATAGGTTATCTCTATAAACAAAATTAATTAAAAAAAAAAAATCAAATTCGTACTAAATTATATGAACAAAAAAATGGTTTGAAATGATTTATAACTATATAAACTTTGTTACAATTAAACTCTCATATAAACTTGTGTCTCCACATTACATAAATAAACCTACGTGGGATTTGAACCGACATCTTTTGTGCATTTGTACAATGCTCTACCCTTGAGCTAGTAGGCTAACGTATTTAAAACATTCAAACACACTCACAAATGAGCATTTATTTGACAAAATGAGCAAGAATCATTTGCTCATTTGACAAAGGAGCATTGAATTTTTTTGCTCATTTGATAAATGACACTACTAGAAATAGGCAGATTTTCGACGGAAACGTTCTGACGGACCTACTTTTCCGTCGGAAATTTTGAATTTTCCGAGGAAAATTAATTCCGTCTGAAATAATTAAATAAAAACAGGAATTAATTTATGTGGGAAATTAATTCTTCCGACGGAAAAATTAATTTTCGACATAAATTAATTATGTCGGAAACAATAAAACAACAAAACCCCAGTTCAACTTTCTGATTCTTTTTCGTGAAAAAAATTTAGAAACAAAAAGAGAAAGAGGAAGAGAGAGAAAAAGGAAGAGAGAAAAAAAGGAACAGCGAGAAAGGGAGAAACAGAAAGAGAAAGAGGAAGTGGCGACCACCGTCGATCCGCTGCAACTACGCCGCCGTGAAAAGCCGATTGGTAAGTGTAGTTAATTTTTTTTTTAATTTAAATTTTTTGGGAAACCCTAACTATCACCACCATGTCAACAACCACCACCAGTCTTTTACCACAACCACTGGTCGTTGACCACCGTCCCCTTGTGACTCCAAGGCCGCCGCTCGGTAAGTAGCTTTGCCCCCCTTTTTTTATTGGGTTAAAAACTGACCTCAAGCATGCGACCAGAACCACCACCAGCCGTTCTGCGACCGGAACCACCACCAGCCTCCCGCCGTTCTGCAGCCCCGGTAAGTCTTTTCCCTTTTTTTTTTTTTTTTTTTTTTTTTTAAATAAAAACTGACAGCATAAAACCTAATTAAGTTTTTAATCTTAATTATTTGTAGGATTTGCATATTTACTTGGTTTAATTGTGAATAACAAGTGCAGATCTACAGGTTAGCCCAATATAACCCCTAAAATTATTAGTTTAGTTTATACTTGACATATTAGTGACTAATTGTATTTAGATATATGTTAGTTTGTGATTGTTTTTAGTGTAGTGTATACAAGTTGTTGTATTTATGTTTAAATATGTTGAAATATTTGAAATGAATGTGTTGTATTATGATACGTTAGTTTAGTTTAGTTTTTAATTGTTGTATTATGATATGTTAGTTTAATTTGATTTAGTTTAATAAAATAATGTATGTTAGTTTACTTTAGTTTAATATAGTGTATGTTAGTTTATTTAGTTTAATATTTTTGTTTGATATAATGTTTAATATAATATCTACTAATTGTTTAATTTATTTATTTGTTTAGTTTAGTTTAATTATGATATATTTGTTTAGTATAATGCATGTCTCCTTTACTTTATATATTTTGTAAATGAATCATTTGCATAATCATATGCCTAGATACTCGTTCAAGGCATACATATTAAGAGTATGTCTTGAATAGTCCCCGGTTGGGACTGTTCTTGTACGCTTATTCTCACTTAGGTGGTGAATGTATGACTTGTTATTGATTCTAGGGAATATCCTGCCTTCTCATTTCTCTACAATGTTCTCTGAGTACATGTGTAGGTGTGTTTATTCGCCTACATCGTGTACTTGGAGAACTGTAGGAAATGCTGGCGGATTTTCCATAGAATTGAAAACCTGCTTACATTCACTTGTGAGATTAAACGTACAAAGATGGTTAGGTTGGAGTGATAAGGACCCTTTGGAAGCATTTCAAACCTCATTTTCATTTCCATAACACTGTGATGGATAATCAATAGGAAATACGCTTTGTGACTAATGTGATTATACATATGTGTGAGTTGTGTAGAAGTTGTGATCATGAAACGAACAGAACGTAGTTGGATGTATGAAAGGAAGGTTGGGCAAAGTATTCATCCAGAGTTCGTGAAAGGGGTTGATGAATTCATTGAGTACATCAAAGATCATCCCGAGAGTAGTAACCTGAATGAAATTAGGTGTCCATGTTTTAAATGTAAGAACAAACGGCTTTGGGATGCAAAAACGGTTAAAATTCACCTGTATCGCAAGGGTTTTTTTACCCAATTACTATGAGTGGATGTGTCATGGGGAAGGGTTTCCAGGAGTTCCTGAACGGCGCTCCAATGACTATCGTGAAATGGTTTTCAATGCTTTTGGTCATACTGAAGATCAAGGGCATTCCGAGCAGGCTAGTGTTTCATCAGAGGAGGAGCCTAATGCACAAGCTAAGCATTTTCTGGATTTGTTGAAGGCTTCTGAAAGACCATTATACGAAGGGAGTTCAATGTCTATGTTAGAGATGGCTGCTAGAATTACTAGTCTAAAGTGCGAGTATAATTTGCCCCACAAATGTGTTGATGGGTTTGCTTCTTTGCTCAGTGAAGCGATTCCTAACAACAACCATATGGCCGACACATTCTACGAGGTGAAGAAGATTATGAAGGGGTTGGAACTGCCTCATGAAAGGATTCATGCATGCCCGAAATGATGTGTGTTGTTTTGGAAGGATGATGCTCAACTGTCTACATGTAGGGTGTGTGGCACAAGCAGACTACTAAAGGTAGCCTAGTGCCTTTGAATGTTCTGTTTTATTTCCCGATCACACCCGGGTTGCAAAGGCTCTTTGCAACCAAGAACATTTCGGAGGAAATGACATGGCATTCGAAAAATCCTCGAGTTCAAGGCACAATAGCACACCCTAGTTGTTTGGGGGTTTTTTATGTGTCCTACGAGAGAGTTACAATTTCCTAGTATGCTCCTTCCTTCGCCTGTACCTGCACAAATAACGGAGACTCCGGCTGGGGGGTGGGAGTTCCGCCTCCGAAGATTAAGTTAGAACCTTTCTGAAGAGTAAATAAGAACAATAAATGCTTCTCGATTGGAGAGTGTTTTGCAATGGGTTTTGTGTTTGGTTGGTTGTTGGAGAATATTCTCGATCCCCATCAATGAGGTCTGCCCTTACTATTTATAGTAGGGGAGAGCTGTACCTCAATTAGGGTACAATGACACGTGTCGCAAAGGGATTGGGCCCTTGCTGACTGTTGCAAGCTTGACACGTGGCAAGCCTTTATAGGGCCACGTGTCTTAGGGGTATTTTTACCCTAAACATCTGCCCCTCACAGGTGTGACGTGGCATGTACACGTGTCGCCTGTGACAAGTGTCAGACGCATGGGAGGAGACGGTTCGTCTTCTTCCCTCCCTTTTTCAAATTTCAAGTTTTTAGGGCAGAAGGTACCGTTTTGCCTTCTGCTCCTCTCCTATAAATAAGAGGCACTCTCTCTCTCCTCCATACTTTACATATTTTTCAAAAAATTTCTGAGAGAGAACTCTAATACCGGCTGCTACTTTCAAGATTTTCTTGCATCCGGCTTTCCAGAAACTTGACATCCGGCTTCCGGTTGAGCGTACTTTCCTTAATTCCAGCAAGGTACCGGCTGTCCCTTTCTCTTTACTTTTAACTTCTGATTTTGGGGTTTTTGACTGATTTTTCCATCCGGGTTGCATGCCGCCTGGGGGGTCTTTAACCCATATCCCAGTACTGAATTCTCTCCCTCAGCCGGCATAGCTCCGTCTGAGGGGTCTTCAACCTTAAAACATCACGCATTCAAAACACCCCCATCCGGTGTAACACCGCCCGGGGGCCCTGTTCATTTGCTGTTTCTGAAAGCCGACTCAACCGGTAAATTCCGGTTGGGATACCTTTCAATCAAAATATATATATATCCAGTTTGAAGGCCGCCTGGGGGGTCTCTGACCCATTCCCAAATAGACTTCTTATCCTTTAAATAACCAGGCATTCAAAGCACCCCCATCCGGTGAAACACCGCCTGGGGTACTTCTGAGTTTGCCAATAAATGATTTCAAACCCCCAACCGGTTTAATACCGTTTGGGTCATCATCCTTGACTTTTCATGACCTTTTAGTTTCAAATTTATTTTCTAATTGTATTCAATGCACCCCCATCCGGTGATTCATCGTCTGGGTCCTGCTTGAATATGATTCTTTGAAACAGGTCCTAATATACCCTTATCCGGTATTTCACCGTTTGGGATATCGTTGAATGACCTTAATAGTCTTTGCTACACCTACAGCCGGCATCTATACCGGTTGTTGTGTTTGAACAGGCTCTTTTTTTTGTGTTTCTCATAGCCCCCATCCGGTCTAACACCGTCTAGGGTATTTCTGACCCAACTCCCTTGATACCGTCTGGGGTATCATGGAGTGAACCTTACAATTCATCTAGCTAGTTTTTACAAATGCTTGTCATAACCCCCCATTCGATCTTACACCGTCTGGGGTACTTCTGACCCAGCTCACTGAATACCGGCTAGGGTATCATGGAGTGAACCTTACAATTCATCTAGCTAGTTTTTACAAATGCTTGTCATAACCCCCCATCCGGTCTTACACCGTCTGGGGTACTTCTGACCCAGCTCACTGAATACCGTCTGGGGTATCATGGAGTGAACCTTACAATTCATCTAGCTAGTCTTCTAAACAACCACAGGCGGTAAAATGCCGTCTGTGGTGCTTTTGAATGAGCTTATGACAGACCGGCTAATTTGCACTTTTTGTCTTTTTCAGCTCAAACACATTTGTGGAGTTCTCCGCCTGAGGTGACTTCAAGCCAACTTCCATATATCAAGCTTCATACCTCAAAGGTACCGTCTGTACCCTATACTCTTCATTTCTCTTTATTTTCCGATTGTGCATATAGAGTTAGGATATGGACTCCACCAACATAAACACGGCACAGCCTACGACAGTGGTCAGCCGGTCACCAGGGACGGCTGAGTCTAGGACTGGGACTGCCGTCTGGGGGTGCTTGGGACAACCTTCACCTACTTCGAATCTGACCGCTTCTGTTCATGTGCAGGACAGAATGGCCCGGACTAGATGGACGGCAGTAGATCCTGATTACAAGTCCGATAATGCAGCCGTTGATCCGGCTGACCCTTTGAATGAAGAGCAGACAGAGGAACCGTCTGAGAGGGTTCCAAATGAGGATACTCCGCAAGACTCCCCGGGTGCACCTAGCACACCGGGTGATAGCATTTTGGATAGCTCTGGTTCTAATGATGAGGAATCCGGCGAAGGATCAGATGACGAAGAGTCCGGCTCTGATGAAGAGTCTCCTGAAGCGGCTGCCCCTATTGATGAGGAAGCCTATAAGTGGCCGACTAAGGGGGACCCAACCGACATGACTATGTCCGCCAGGGATGTGGTCACTTTAAACGCCACACTTCCTGCTTTCTTAAAAAAGAAGCCGGTTGGGGAGGAATGGGAAGTGGTTGTACCGCCTGTAGAGGCAAGCGTCGTTTGGACTGACGACGTGGACAACGCCGACTACTACTTCGGCTATTATGAGGCGACATTCACAGCCGGCCTCCGGTTCCCCCTTCATCACTGCGTTAAAGCCATACTAAGGGGGTATGACTTGGGCGTATGGCAGTTGACCCCTAACTCATGGGTCAACATTTTGGGATACATTGCCGCCTGCGAGTTGCAAGAAGTTAGGCCAAGCTGGGAAGCTTTTGCGCACATGCATTATCTCAGCAGAGCACCGGGTGGGTGGAATGCGTTGTATACCTTAACAACGCTCCCGGAATATATGATGACCTTGGACAAGCCGTCCAAGTGGAGTAATTGGAAGAGCAAGTTTTATGCCGTCTCTTCTCCATCCCCCCAACTTAACCACCGGCTGCGTAGATACAATAAGCATCCGGCTCTGTTGGGTAGGAAATGTGCTCTCCCGAAAGTGCCAGCTGAGGCCTGGGACCAGATAATGGAAAAAGGCCTCTTTCTTAAGACGACCGCCCGGATGGATGATGGGAGTGAAATTATAGTCCCCAAATTTTGGGTTCCCCATCCGGATTGGTTTAAGGATGAGTGCTTCTTGTCCCTTTGTAATCTTAGCACAATGTTTACGAAGGGTAGGTTGCTGAATGACCAAGTATTTACCGGATGCATATGTTTATCAGATTTCTAACCCCGTATTTTTCCTTTTTGCAGAAGTAGCCGAAGGAATGGTGCCTTCAGAAAAGACACCGGCTACCTCTGCTTTTCTTCTAAGGAAGAAGCAGATTGAAGAGAAGAAGGCGGCGCTAGCCGCCAAAAATGCCGGGGTAGTTTCTCTTTCCTTTGCCATATTTATTCTTTATTTGCCGGATGCAATGTACTTGGTAGATGATTTTTTAACCGGATGTAACATCTTTGACTGATTTCAGGCTGGGAGTCAAGTCATACCTCGCTCTTTAGCGAGTATGCACAAGAGACTGGCTGGGAATATTTCTCAGCCAGCTTCCAAGACGCCAAGGGTGGCTGCTCCTGCCCCGGCTGCTGCTGCTACCAGGAAAACGCCTGATAAAGACAGGCCTACTACTGCAGGAAAGAGCCTGCAAGTCACTCCCCACTCTGAAAAGGTGGCGGAGTCGATGAGGCTGGTTGCTCGTACTCAGACGGGCACCGGCTCACAAGCGGCTGGGGGGGCCTTGACCCCACAGTCCGAAAAAGGTAACAACTCTGCCTTTGATCCCCCCTGGCCGCTTGGGCATATGAGAGTAAAAACCCAAGCAAGCCAATTCGGGGATTCTTCTGGATACCGCCTAAGTATAGGCAAAGCGTATGCCCAACACCTTACAGATAATTCTATGATTGCAGATGCTTCCTCCAGCCGTCCAAATTATCAGCAATACGCTAAGAGGATGGTCCGGTCCCTTACCTGGACTGAGAGAGAGGCTGTGCCGGCTGTGCACACGGTCAATCTTGACCGAATCACTTCTCTCCTCGCTGAGGTATTTAAACCGGATGGCCTATGCTTGAGCAATGATCTTTATTTACCGGATGCAAGTGTTTTGTCCTGATTTTTCTAACATTCTTCCCGGCTGATATCACAGGTGCTGCTGAGAGTGGATGGGCTTAATGTCCCCTTGCGTAAAAAGCAGGAGGAGGTAAGAGACGCTCATAGACGCGCATCTGAGCTAATTGACGTCTGCCAATTCAATGCTCTTTCATTTAACTTGGAAACTAAACAAAAGGCGTTGGAACAGGAGGAAGCGCTGAGGCAAGCAGTTGCGGCTGGGGAGGCAGCATTGAAGAGAGTTGATGAGCTTGAGTTGAAGGTCAAAGACCTTCAAGCTGATCTTAAAGCTCTGGAAAATGTTGATAAAGAAAATGCTGATCTTCGTAAGGACGTCAGCCGGCTGAAGGATGAACTTGCTACCAATCAGGCGGCGCATAAGGAGGCGCTGGAAAAAGAACAACTCCGCCTGATTGAAGAGAATGAGGCTGACTACGAGGAGCGCATGAAGCTGGCCTGGAACCTCATTCATCCGGATTTTGAGTATGAGTACTTTAACCTTCGATACCTTTATGCCTCTGAAGTTTATGAGGCTAAGGTACTCGGCGCTGACCCTCCTCCCCCTTTCGATGAGTGGGCCGAGCGAGGTGCGGAGATTCAGCCGGATGAGGCTAATCAAGGGGCGCCGGTTGGAGACCAGCCGGAAGCCATGGTGGAGCAGTTGGCTGAAGTTCCAGTTGAGCCAACCCAGCAGCCTGAGCATCAGCAATCTCAACAGCAGCAACCGTAACAACAGCAACTACCTCAACAACAGCAGCAACCGTAACAACAACAACTACCTCAACAACAGCAACAACCATAAACAATTTTTTCTTCCTTCTTTTTTTTACCGGCCTGCGAGCCGTGTAGGTATCTTTACTTTTCCCGGACATGGGTCCGGTTAACTTTTATTAATTCTAATCTATTAACCGACTCAGTCGGTTTTGCTTTTTACATATACTTGCATGATTTAATTTTAGCACTATTTTTACAAGTATTACAAGTATTTGTCTGTTCTCATTCCGGCTGATACAACAGAACGCAAATAGAGTGGCTGTTTGTTTATTCCAACGGTAAACAAGCAGCCGTCCTATTTTCTGCCGGATAAGGTATCAAACTATACATCTATCTCATACCGGCTAATACAACAAAACTCAAATAGAACGGCTGTTTATTTATTCCAACGGTAAACGAGCAGCCGTTCTATTTTCAGCCGAATGGGGTAATAAACTTAGATGTCTTAATATACCGGCTGATATAATTAAATGCCCCTGAAATGGCTGAATGTTTTACACCAACGGTAAACAAGCAGCCGTTTCATAGGCAGCCGGATAGGTAATGATCATTAACCTACAATATGTCGGCTGGTACAATAAGATGCCTCTGAAATGGTTGTTTGTTTACTCCAACAGTAGATAAGCAACCGTTTCATGGGCAGCCGGATGGGTGGTATAACCGTCTGGGTATCCTTTGAATAAGGCCCGGTTGCCCTAACCCATATAAATATAACAGGAGTTTTTTACTTGGAGTAACATCATTCTTTTTTAAATGAATGTTTATCCGGAATACCTAACCGTGTGTAGTGTTTTGCTGCAAAAGCCGGTTGGTATTTTTACTAGGGTTTTATTTTTGCCGCATGGACCACTTTTGGGTCTATGCCGGCTGAATCCTAGATACAATGGATCATTTCGAACGGCTGTTTGTTACTGTCAATGATGTGTCAGTAATGCCGTTTGAGTTCTATGATCGCCAGAACAATGTACCACCCGGAAGGGAGCTGTTCTCTTCGACGATTCCACCCGGATGGGTGTCGCCGGACGACTGCTCTTTTTGGAGCAGTGATTTTTAATAAGAGTTCTTCCGTCTGTGTTTTTGCACAAGACAGGTGATTGTTAATAAGCGTTCTTCCATCTGTGTTTTCGCACTAGACAGGTGCTAATACAATTGAATGAATGGAAATTATATACTTTCACATTTCAATACTATTTACAAAAATTACAAATTCCTTAAAAGTAGTACTTTTTCAAGTTATCTACGTTCCAGGTACGAGGCAGCCGCATTCCATCTGGGGTTTCCAGGCGATACGTGCCGTTTCTTACTTTTTCAAAAATCCGGTAGGGGCCTTCCTAGTTTGGGGTTAATTTCCCTTGTTCATTCGCCCTACCGGTTGCCTCAAGCTTTCGTAACACAAAATCTCCTACTTTAAGGGGTCGTTTGCGCACCCTTTTGTTGTAGGCTCTCGTCATTCTCAGACGGTAGATTTCATGACGCAAGGCGGCATTGCCCCTTTTTTCAGGAAGAGAATCCAAAGCCAGACGCATGGCCTCCCAATTTGCGTCTTCATCATATAGCATGATTCAAAGCGTTGGTTCATACAATTCAATGGGAAGCACCACCTCTGTGCCGTATGCCATAAGAAATGGGGTTTCACCGGTTGACCCCTTCTTAGTCGTTCTGATAGACCAAAGAACATGGGTCAACTCCTCTGCCCAAAGACCGCCTGCTTTTTCAATCTTTTTCTTGATTACGCCTGAGATGAGTTTGTTAAAAGCTTCTACCTGACCGTTTGCCTGGGGACGGCCTACGGATGCAAAATAATGTGAAATTCCTTGGTCTTGCAACCAAGTTTTGAGAACAGGCGTTTCGAACTGTGGACCATTATCAAAAACCATTGACATAAGAACACCGAACCGGGTGATTACATTCTTCCAGATGAAGGAGATGACATCCTTAGTTTTGATGCCTTTTACCGCCTCTGCCTCAACCCACTTTGTGAAGTAATCAACGGCTACTAAAATGTATCTTCTGCCGCCTAGGGCAGGTGTGTATGGCCCCAAAATATCCATGCCCCATTTGGCAAACGGAATAGGGCTGTAGATGGCCGTTAGATCAGTAGCTGTAGGTAACCCTTTCGGAAGAGTTCACCCTTATGCATGACGAAACTTAATGCTCGTCTCTTGAGAGCAGCCGCTTCTGAAGAGACACCCGGCAAAGTGTCGTCTATCAAATAGTCCCGGATGGGATCCATCCAGGTAGAGCTTCGATCTAGAACTCCAATGGGATCATGTTCAATGCTTTTCTTTTCCATGACTTCCCAGAAGACTGATCTAGGCGTATCACAAGTGACGGATGACGCCAGTTTTGATAATGCATCCGCCTGATTATTCTCGAACCTGGGTACTTGACTCAGATTGAATTCGTCAAATGCCCCGGCTTCTTACTTAACCGCCTGAAGATACTTAATCATGACCGGATGGGTGGCTTCATAGTCACCATGGTACTGGCTAACGATGAGTTGAGAATCAGAACAGGCGTCAACCTTCCTTGCCCCGGCTGCCTTACACATGAGGATACCGGCTAGCAGGGCCTCGTACTCAGCTTCATTATTTGAAGCTTGAAACTTGAATCGTAGAGCATACTCGTATTTGTCCCCCTCCGGGGAATGACAAATTACGCCTGCCCCACAACCGTTCAAAGTAGAGCTCCCGTCTACATATACTTTCCATACTTGATCAGTATTATCCGGCTGTACCGGCCTTGTCATTTCAACAATGAAGTCGGCAAACGCCTGACCCTTCACTGCCCGCCTAGGTTCGAAAGTGATTTCCAGACTTTGAATTTCAACAGTCCATTTAATCATTCTTCCGGATGACTCTAAAGTGGTCATAGGCCGTTTGAGTGGTTGATCAGTATAGATGGTAACTGGATGAGCCAAGAAATAAGGTTTCAACCGCTTGACTACTTTGTACAAGGCCAGACCAAATTTTTCAATCATGGGATAGCGAAGTTTAGCATTCCGGAGGACATGGCTTATGAACTAGACCGGGAGCTGGTTGCCGTATCTCTCAGCAAGGAGAAAGGCACTTAGGGAATGATCTGAGACGGCTAAGTACATATAGAGAGCTTCCTGGGGTAGGGGACTCACTAGTCTTGGTAAAGAATGCAAGTGTTGCTTCAGCCTTTGAAATGCCGCCTCAACCTCTTCACCCCATTCAAACCTTGATCTCTTTTTGATTGCTTGAAAGAAATAAAGGCACTTGTCGCCTGACCGGCTGAGGAATCTCCCCAATGCCACCAGACAACAGGTAAGCTTTTGAGCCTCCCTGACGGTACGAGGCGACTGAATGTCAATCACCGCCTGTACTTTGTCCGGATTGGCCTCTATGCCCCTCTGGTCAATCAAAAATCCGAGAAACTTCCCAGACTCAACACCAAAGACGCACTTTTTTGGGTTAAGCATGACTTTATGCCGCCTGAGGGTGGTGAAGGTTTCTCGGAGGTCAGCTAGATGATCCGCCTGCAGCTTGGATTTGACTATCATGTCATCAATGTACGCCTCTACATTTCTCCCAATCTGGTCATAAAAGACCGAGTTTATCATTCGTTGTAAGGTAGCAGGCGCATTCTTCAACCCAAACGGCATCACCGTGTAACAGTATAACCCCTGATCTGTGACGAAAGCCGTCTTTTCTTAATCTTTCTTCCACAAGGGTATCTGATGGAAGCCGGAATAGGCATCCATAAAACTCATCAGAGCATGACCGGCTGTAGAGTCGACCAAATGGTCGATCTTTGGAAGCGGGTAACTATCTTTTGGACAAGCTCTGTTTAAGTCCGTGTAATCTACACACATCCGCCAGGTACCATTCGGCTTTTTCACAAGGACAACATTGGCTACCCAATCCGGGTAGAAGCATTGCCGAATGAACCCGGCATCTAAAAGTTTCTTAACCTCGGCTGCTGCCGCCTGAGACCTTTTCTCGCCATGGTTCCTTTTCTTTTGCCTGACCGGCTTCTTTTTAGGATCCACGGCGAGTTTATGAACAGCAAGATCCGGACACGCTCCCGGCATTTCTTCTACTTCAAAGGCAAACACATCTTTGAATTCTCTCAGCAATCGGAGAAGATCGATTCCCAAGTTGTCAAATGCAACCGTCCCAATTTTGACGGTTCTGTTTGGCCGGCTGTCTTCTAGGATAATGTCAATGATTTCCCCTGCCGGCTGGGGGCGGAGGTCGTCTGACCTCTCCTCTGACAGTGATTGCTATTGTTTTTCTTTGACGGGGGCCAGTAGTTGGTCCGCCTTTCTCTTTTTACCGGCTGCCTTAGTAGCCGGTAACTCATGATCACACTCGTCAAGTTCAACTACTTCCTTGTCTTGACCGTCTGTGACCAATGTGGGTTTGACGTCCGAGAGGTAACACCCTCTCGCCGTCTTTTGGTTCCCACTCAAGGAACCGACCGTACCATCATCCCTCTCAAATTTAATCAACATTAGAGACGGGATGATCACAGCCTTTGAAATGTTAAGGGTTGGGCGGCCAATGATCAGGTTGTAGGCCGTCAAATCCCCTACAATAAGAAACTTGACAACCATGTGCCGGGCCTTCCCCTTCACTCCTAACCGGATGGGTAGGTCAACCATGCCCACCAGATGTACCACTCCTCCCCCAAAACCAACAAGAGGGTATGGGGCCGGATGCATGCTACTTGGCTTATACTTGAGTTTTTCCAAGCACCGGTAGCTTATGAGGTCAGATGAGCTCCCGGTATCAATTAAGATCCGGCCAACTCGTTGATTGACGATTTTACATTCGATGACTATTGGGTCATCATGCGGCCGCCTGACCTCTCCTCTATCCTTTTCGGAGATATGGACCTCCGGAAATGAATTTTTAGACGACTGGCCCTCATCCACTAAGTTGACCAGCTTCCTAATGTTATCCTTAGTGCCCCGGATGGTAGGTCCGCCGCCCGCAAATCCACCGGCTATGGTTAGGATGGTATCCTCATCCGTATCAGATTGATTAGCCGGTGTCTTTGGAGGTGGTCCTTTGGCCTGGTTGGGAGCACCCTTTGATTTGGATAGATAGGATTTTAGAGCCCCCTCATCAGCAAGGCGGTCAAAGAGCCGCCTGAGGCTAAAACAGCCCTCAGTATCATGGCCTATTTCTTCATGGAAAAGGTAATATTTGCTTTTATCCCGACTGCTCACGGGGCTCTTCATTGGTGCCGGTTTTTCAAGACTCAACCGGTTTTTAACTTCCATAAGAATGGATGCGCAATCCTTGGTGAATTCGTACTTTGGAACATACGGATCCGACCTCTTTCTCTTTTGGAATTGTTGTCCGGGTGGCTCTGCCGCCCAGACCTCTTTTCGCTTCTTTTCTTCCCTTTTGGCCGGCTGGGTGGGCCGGCTCTCTCTTTTATCGGATCTTTTGTAATCCGTTGGAAGTTTAACAGCGCAAAGTTCCATTGCTTGGATGTAAGCCTCCGCCTTCATTAATGCCTCGTGAAGAGTAGAGACCCTCTTCCTTACCAGGTCAAACTTAAAAGTTGACCCGTCTTTTAGGCCTTTGAAGAAGTCAGTATAGGCAACATCATCAGACAACCCCTGGATTTGGATCCTCATCAGGTTAAACCGCCTGACATATGACCGGAGCCCCTCCTTATCTCCCTACTGTATTGCCCCCAGATCAAGGCTTATTTTCTTAGCAGGGATATTCATAGAGAAGTTGGACGTGAACCAGTTGGCCAACGTTCTAAAGTTATTGATGCATCCGGCAGGTAAGTTACCAAACCAACGTTGAGCAATCCCTTTCAATGTTGCCGGGAAGCACCGACACCATGAGGCATCATCCAAACCCTGCAAATACATCAGGTTGGTGTATGCCATGAGTTGATCTTCCGGGTTGGTGGTACCGTCATAGGCACCAACCAACACGTTTTTAATTTTTGACGGCTGGGCCATCTCGGTGATTTTCCTGGAAAACGCCGTTGGCTGTTCCCCAAAGTTGAACAGCAGGAGCTGCCAATCCATAGGCTGGACAGGCGGCTGCTGCTGACCCCCGAAAAGACCCGGCTGCGAGTAAGGAGATCCAAAAGGCGTGTATGGTGACCCATGTAATGCCGGTTGGATGATATGAGGGCCGGATCGAGCGGAAACCTCGCTCGACTGGCTGTCATGGTTTGTTCTCGAGTGCCTTCTTGATGTGACATGGAAGCTGTCTCGAAAGGTCGACGTTGATGCCGACTCAGAGCGCTGCTGAGTCTTTTTATCTTGGATGAGCGTCCGAGCATCAGAATAGACTTTCTTCGTTCCATCCGGCTGTATGTGCCGGAAGGGTTTTCTGGCTCCCTTCATGGGAGTGCGAATTTTTGAGCAATCAATGGGCCTAACCGGCACCTTTGACTTCGGGTGTGGGGTAGACGCTCTACCTTTCACTGTCTTGGCCGTCTTTTTTCCAAGACGCCTCTCTTCCGCCTCTTCCGCCTGACCCTTACGGGGGCCGGCTGAGTTATCCAGAAGGCCTTTGATTTCCCCTTTAAAACTCATCATCATACTTATGAGTTCATCCCTGGAGACTGGGGTGGCTCCTTTTGAAGCAGGAGTTAACCCAAGCGGTCCCCTGGTGGGATGGCTTTGGCCTGCCTGCTGCTCTGCCCGTTCCCTTTTGTCTTTGGAACGAGTATGCTTGGTTATAAAAGAACCGTCGGCAGCTGTGTAAGTTTCCACCTCATAATTGTCGGCTGTATCTTGGTTCGAATGGACCTCAGCCTCAACAGCAGGTTGAGTACCTTTCCTCGGTAGTACAGGTTCTGAAGTCATCTAAAAAGTACCCTCCCCACAGACGGCGCCAGATGTTTGGGGGTTTTTTATGTGTCCTACGGGAGAGTTACAATTTCCTAGTATGCTCCTTCCTTCGCCTGTACCTGCACAAATAACGGAGACTCCGGCTGGGGGGTGGGAGTTTCGCCTCCGAAAATTAAGTTAGAACCTTTCTAAAGAGGAAATAAGAACAATAAATGCTTCTCGATTGGAGAGCGTTTTGCAATGGGTTTTGTGTTTGGTTGGTTGTTGGAGAATATTCTCGATCCCCATCAATGAGGTCTGCCCTTACTATTTATAGTAGGGGAGAGCTGTACCTCAATTAGGGTACAATGACACGTGTCGCAAAGGGATTCGGCCCTTGCTGACCGTTGCAAGCTTGACACGTGGCAAGCCTTTATAGGGCCACGTGTCTTAGGGGTATTTTTACCCTAAACACTAGTGATAGTGCAGCTTGGAAACACCTCGATAGTTGCTTTCCAGAGTTTGCCTCCGAGCCTCGTAATGTTCGCCTAGGCTTGTGTATAGATGGTTTTGCTCCTCATGGTATGTTTGGGGGACAATATTCTTGTTGGCCTGTCATTTTGACCCCTTATAACCTGCCTCCCTCAATGTGTATGAAAAGACAATTCATGTTCCTTTCGTGGCTCGTTCCTGGTCCTAAAAACCCTAAGGGAAACTTGGATGTGTACATGCAACCGTTGATAGAGGAGTTGAAACAGTTATGGGAAGTTGGCGCTAATACCTACGATATTTCGATGAAACAAAATTTCAATCTTCGATCAACCATCATATGGACTGTTAGTGACTTCCCGGCTTATGGTATGTTGTTCGGTTGGGCCACATCTGGTAAGAAGGCTTGTCCATATTGCATGGAGAAAAGCAAAACATTTTGCCTCGAACATGGTGGAAAAGTTTCTTGGTTCGATTGCCACCGCCAATTCTTTTCGACGGATCACCTTTTTCGGAATAGTAGAACTCATTCTGCAAAAACAAAGTCGAAAAAGGTGCAACTCCACACATCATGTCAAGAGAGGAACTGTGGGAATGTGTGAAAGACCTTCCGAAGGCTACTGATGAGCCCGAGGCACTTAAACGCCTCAAAAAAGCAAAAAAGGGGTGGTTCAAGCAAAACACACTGTGGGAGCTTCCATATTGGAAGCATCTGCTCATTCGTCACAACTTAGATGTCATGCACATTGAAAAGAACTTCCTTGATAAATTAATTCACACTATAATGGATGTGAAAAGCATACGTGTGACACGCCATCAGCTCGAAATGACATTGCCAAATATTGTAAACGTCCGCAGCTTCATCTTCAGGAGGATGACAGAGGAAAAGAGTTCATGCCAAAGGCTCTATTCGCTCTTGACAAGGCTCAGAGAAAAGTTTTGTGTGAATGGGTTAAACAACTGAGGTTTCCTGATGGTTACGCCTCCAATTTGAGCAGATGCATAGATTTGCAAGCATGTAAGCTACTTGGAATGAAAAGCCATGACTGTCACGTGTTCATGGAGAGGTTATTGCCTACTGCTTTGAGGGAATTGCTCCCTTGTCATGTTTGGAATGTAGTTACAGAGATCAACTAATTCTTCCGCGATTTGTGTTGCTATACAACATCAGTTAGTGACATGGAACGATTGGAGAAAAACATAGCTGAGATCCTTTGCAAGCTTGAGAAGGTCTTCCCTCCTACATTCTTCAACTCCATGGAGCATTTACCTATTCATTTACCATACGAGGGGAAGTTATGTGGTCCTGTACAATATAGATGGATGTATCCTTTCGAAAGGTAAATCAAAGACCCTTGCACATCCTATTTTTTACATCTCGACCCACACTGTCGTGACTTGTTCATACATTTATATAAGTGTAATTGCAGGTTCCTTAATCATTTGAAACGAAAAATTGGGAACAAGGCTCGAGTTGAAGGATCCATATGCAATGCTTATCTCACTGAAGAGATTGCAAACTTCTGCTCTAATTACTTTCAGGCAAAAGTTGACACTAAAACACGAGATCTCGGTCGAAATGTGAATGCCGACGTGGACTCCACAGTGGACGACACTGAAATTCCAGAGTTGTTCACAGTGGATAGCGGTCGTGTGTCAAATGAGGGTAAAACTCGGTTTTTTAGATGAAAAAGAATTCGAGTGTGCTCATTTGTTTGTGTTACAAAACACCGACATCCTTGGTGAATACGAAAGGTATAATACGTTTAGGAATGAAGTGTATTCAAAGTTATGAACAACTAAAATGGTTACATTGTTGATTTACATTGTGTCTTTTGTCTAGTAGGAAGTTTGAGGACTACATTCTTAGTACTCGACCTTATCTGCGTAGAGCAGAAGTCATGGAGAAATGCGAAGCTGAATTCTCTGATTGGTTTAATCACAAGGTGATATAAACGGTCTAACCGTGACATAATTATGATTTTCTATTCCTTGCAATTCAATTTATTCAATTAGGGAAAAGTGACGTTTATATTCAAAACGTTGTTAGGTGGTAGAAGAGAAACCAAATTCGGATGTCCTGCGAGTGTTGTGCATGCGTCCTTTCAAGCGTGTTTGAACTTAGAGGCAGATTTTTGTCGGTGGATTTAATTTCCATACACATGCCCATGGCAAGCACAAATCTACGATGAATTATGGTGTGTGTGTATCAAGTGAGGATGGTGGAGAGTAATTTGGCATTTTAGACGACATTATTGAAATTGTCTACACTGGTCCCAAAAAAGAGTACCACTACTAGAAAACAGCTGATTTACGAGGGAAATATTACGTCGGTAAACCTTGAAAATCCGTCGGAAAGTCCAGTTTCCGACGGAAATCCGTCGGAACACGCTGTCGGAGACCCCTTTGTAGGAAATTTGGGTTATACCGAGGGATTTTCCGTTGGAAACTTACTTACAGACGGAATTTCCGACGGATTTTAGTTTCTCGGAACCGTATTTTGACCAGAATTGGAGGTCCGTCGCAACCTTCCGACGGAACAGAATCCCTCGGAATATTCCCCTGTTCCGACGAAAATTTCCGTCGGAAGGCCCCACCTTTCCGAGGGAATTTTCCGTCGGAAGAGGTGAAAGTTACAAGGGATTTATTCTGTCGGAAGGTTCCGAGGGATTACTATTCCGTCGGAAGATCCCCTTTTCCGAGGGATTATAATTCCGTCGGAAGGTCCCCTTTTCCGAGGGAATACAATTCCGTCGGAAGGTCTCCTTTTCCGAGGGATTACAATTCCGTCGGAAGGTCTCCTTTTCCGAGGGATTACAATTCCGTCGGAACTTTTCTTCTTTGCGACGGAATAAATCTCTATTTTGGCTATATATTTTCCTCCGGGACAAACCTGTAATTCTTGCCTCTTATATTATATTACTCACTGAATAATTTGTGCAAACATATATATATATATATATATATATATATATATATATATATATATATATAGATACTAATTCCAATGTTTACAATAATCACTAAGTTAATATAAAATTAGAACTAACAAACACTAAGTTCATCAATGCTATACAACAGCGCGAGAGGCCTGGCCAGCTCCACCAAAACCCGGGTCGTCGTCCCTGGGATCTCGAAATGGAGGTCGCACGTTGGAACATGAGTCATTGGCGTAACGACCCATCATCCTTTCTTCCAGCCTCTTCTCCATTTCTTCAATTTGGGCTTGTAGTTGGGCTTGAACTCGGGCTTCCATATCGTCTTCCATTTGTTCCCGAAGAGCTTGGACCCTGGATTCCATCTGATCCTGCATCTTAGAAACAAAGGAGGGCGTGTGTATGGAAAGTCGGCGACCTATCTGGCTGCCATAGTACATGTCAGCACTTTCGCCTAGTCCCTTCACACGTCCTTTTTTGTTCCGACCACCCACTATCTCCCAGTACAGCTCATTCGGACTCTTCTGAGTCCTTTGAGTGCTAGCCGCCTCAACCCTCTTCTGGTAGGCCTCCTACAAGATAAACATATAAAAGGGAACAAACGAGGTAGTAAGTTATACAAATAAGCTAAACCAAATTGAGCCAACTATGGCCAGTATGACCTATTCTTTGCCCATTTTTTATGTTTTTGACCAAATGAACAATTTATTTCTCTAAACATGCATATTTTAGGTATTGTAAGGGGTACAGGCCTTGAAATCACAAAAAACTACAAGTCCCTAAGGTTTGGGACGCATTTTGAGCCAAATGGAGCCAACTATGGCCTGTATGACCTATTCTTTGCCCATTTTCTATGTTTTTGACCAAATGAACTATTTTTTTCTCTAAACATCTCTATTACAGGTATTCTAAGGGGTACATGCCTTGAAATGCCAAAAAAATACAACTCCCTAAGGTTTGAGACGCATTTTGGAGCCAAATTGAGCCAACTATGGCCTATATGACCTATTATTTGCCCATTTTCTATGTTTTTGACCAAATGAACATTTTTTTCACTAAACATCTCTATTACAGGTAGTCTAAGGGGTAAATGCCTTGAAATTCCAAAAAAATACAACTCCCTAAGGTTTGAGACGCATTTTGGAGCCAAAATGAACCAACTAAGGCCTGTATGACCTATTCTTTGCCCATTTTCTATGTTTTTGACCAAATGAACAATTTTTTTCACTAAACATCTCTATTACAGGTAGTCTAAGGGGTACATGCCTTGAAATGCCAAAAAAATACAACTCCCTAAGGTTTGAGACGCATTTTGGAGCCAAAATGAACCAACTAAGGCTTGTATGACCTATTCTTTGCCCATTTTCTATGTTTTTGACCAAATGAACTATTTTTTTATCTAAACATCTATATTACAGGTAGTCTAAGGGGTAAATGCCTTGAAATGCCAAAAAAATACAACTCCCTAAGGTTTGGGACGCATTTTGGAGCCAAAATGAACCAACTAAGGCATGTATGACCTATTCTTTGCCCATTTTCTACGTTTTTGACCAAATGAACTATTTTTTTCTCTAAACATCTCTATTACAGGTAGTCTAAGGGGTACATGCCTTGAAATGCCAAAAAAATACAACTCCCTAAGGTTTGAGACGCATTTTGGAGCCAAAATGAACCAACTAAGGCCTGTATGACCTATTCTTTGCCCATTTTCTATGTTTTTGACCAAATGAACTATTTTTTTCTCTAAACATCTCTATTACAGGTATTCTAAGGGGTACATGCCTTTAAATGCCAAAAAAATACAACTCCCTAAGGTTTGGGACGCATTTTGGAGCCAAATTGAGCCAACTATGGCCTATATGACCTATTATTTGCCCATTTTCTACGTTTTCGACCAAATGACCTATTTCTTTCTCATAACATGTCTATTATAGGTATTCTAAGGGTTTCATGACTTGAAATCACAAAAAACTACAAGTCCCTACGTTTTGGGACGCATTTGGAGCGAAATTGAACCAACTATAACGTATATGACCTATTATTTACCCATTTACTACGTTTTCGACCAAATGACCTATTTCTTTCTCATAACATGTCTATCATAGGTATTCTAAGGGGTACATACCTTGAAATCACATATAACAACAACTCCCTAAGTTTTGGGACGTATTTGGAGCCAAATTGAACCAACTATGACCTATATGACCTATTATTTACCCATTTACTACGTTTTCGACCAAATGACCTATTTCTTTCTCATAACATGTCTATTATAGGTATTCTAAGGGGTTCATGACTTGAAATCACAAAAAACTACAAGTCCCTACGTTTTGGGACGCATTTGGAGCCAAATTGAACCAACTATGACGTATATGACCTATTATTTACCCATTTACTACGTTTTCGACCAAATGACCTATTTCTTTCTCATAACATGTCTATTATAGGTATTCTAAGGGGTTCATGACTTGAAATCACAAATAACAACAACTCCCTACGTTTAAGGACGCATTTGTAGCCAAATTGAACCAACTATGACGTATATGACCTATTATTTACCCATTTACTACGTTTTTGACCAAATGACCTATTTCTTTATCTACACCTATTCATGAATAATGAACCAAGGAAAAAAGTTTAGGGAATTTGTTACCGCAATTTGCTGAGCTGTGGGGTTTATTGGCACTGTGCCTTTCCCAGGCAGCTCCTTGAAGTGTGTCTTCAGAAATAGCTCAGGAGCTGTTGGTAGCTGGCCCTTGTTCTTCGCCGCCTTTGATACAAAAAAATAGGAATAATCGTTAACCATGTCAAACCCTTGTTACATTAAAATAGACAAATATGTCTTGTAATATAAGATATTTTTAAATAAACTTACCATCCTTTTTGCATGTTGGGTAGCTGCCAACGAACCCTGAAAGTGGGTCCCTCGGACGGGATTTTCCATAGATCCGCCCCTTCTGTTCTGCGCCGACCTCTCCTTGTAAGTTGGGTCGCTATCCACAATGTCCATCATCTCCTTGTGGATCTCCGCACTCAACCAACTTGGCCTGGCGCCTTTCATCTTGTGCGTGATGGTGTGGAACATGTCACGCAGGCGTGTGGCTACCCTCCTCCGAAATGTGATCTTCACTAGCTCGTCCATCTGAGGTGCCCATCTGTATTGTGCCTGCAAATGATAAAATACAAAAGTTATACACAAAACTAAATCAACACAATAGCTAAAACATGTATTAACCAAGACCCAAAAATATCATACGCTGAACAAGTTCCACCAGTGTTCCTTCGTAGCTGGAGGCACTTCGGAGAAGTTCCTCCAAGGGGCTCGGTAGTATCCAGTAATCGTACCGGATACCGCACTCCGAACCTTATGATCATCAAACCTATAACAAACGGGAAACAACAATGTTAAACAAATTCGAAATATGTAATATAAGCCTTGTATCTGATCATCCATATCATGATATTTACTTATCACAGCGTAGTAGGGTCCAAAAACGGGAGCTGTGACTCATCCTGTGGCTCGTCCTCTGACTCATCCCGTGGCCCATCTTCTACAGGAGTGGATGGGGACGTCTGATCCTCACCCAAATCGGCTGCCTCCGCATCGAACATCTCCTCATCCTGGTCGTCGATGAACAGGGCGCGGGCGGTCTCTTTCTCTTTCCCCTTTGCTTTCTTCGACGACTGCCCACTTTTTCCACCCGCCATGACTACCTGAATCAGATGTTAGTAAAATGACAAGATATTATAAATAAGGAGTGCAGTGCAACATAATATGGCTTTTATACAAACACTAAAAAGTTTTACATAAGCCTCATTAATATTTTGAATTTTACAATGAGAAGCATACGTTTAAAGGAGATAAACATTTTCTCCTATTCAGTACTCTCATCACTACTTTCACTACTAGAGTCATCACTACTATCATCTACACAGCTCACGCATATGTACAATCACATTAGTCATGAACGGTATTTCGCAGTCATTATCCACCACAGCGTTATGGAAATGCAAATGAGATTTGAAATGCTTCCAAAGGGTCCTTATCACTCCAACCTAACCCATCCTTGTACGTTTATTCTGACTAGTGAATGTAACCCAGGTTTTCAATTCTATGGAAAATCCGCCAGCATTTCCCTACAGTTCTCCAAGTACACGATGTAGGCGATTATACACACCTACATATGTACCCAGAGAACACGGTAGAGAAATGCATGAAAAGGCAGGATTTTCCCTAGAATAAAAAACAAGGCTTACATTCACCACCTAAGTGAGAATAAGCGTACAAGGACAGTCCCAACCGGGGACTATTCAAGACATACTCCTAATGTGTATGCCTTGAACGGGTATCTAGGCATATGATTATGCAAATGATTCATTTATTATAATATATATAAAGTGAAGAACACATGCATTAAACTAAACAGAGACATATCATAATTAAAGTAAACTAAGCAAATAAATAAGCAGGCTTATTAAAGATTGTATTAAACATTATATCAAACATAAAAATTAAACTACATACACTAACATACACTTTATTAACCAAAACTAAACCAAATTTAAATAAACTAAACTAAATATAAACAAACATACATATATTATTATATTCAACTAAACTAAAGAAAAACTAACATGTTATAATACAATAATTTAAAACTAAACTTAAATAAACAAAACTAAACTAAATTTAAAACTAAACTTAAATAAACTAACATACTTTATTATATTAAACTTAACTAAACTAAAATAACATGTTATAATACAACAATTATAAACTAAACTTAAATAAAATAGACTAAACTAACATTTCATAACACAAACACATTCCATTCAAACATTTAAACATATAAATACACTACACTAATAACAATAATAAACTACAATTTTTAATACAATAATAAACGCTTTTATATGCTCTCTAACCTGTAGATCTGCCCTTGTTAATGCCAAAGAACCGATTATATCTACAAATCCTACAAATAATTCAAATTAAAAACTTAGTAACTAAGTTTATGCTTGCAATTTAAAATGAATAAATGTCAAAAATTAAAAAAAAATGCCCAAAAAATGGGAATACTACCTGTTGTAGGCGGCAACAGGGCGTTGTTTGTGGTTGTTGACCGGCGGCCGGCTG
Source organism: Chenopodium quinoa (assembly GCF_001683475.1). Taxonomy (NCBI): domain Eukaryota; kingdom Viridiplantae; phylum Streptophyta; class Magnoliopsida; order Caryophyllales; family Amaranthaceae; genus Chenopodium; species Chenopodium quinoa. The sequence goes on from NW_018743292.1 coordinate 11,270,220, forward strand.
GTGTTCAAGGCTGGTGTTCACATCCGAGGTTAGTAAAACTCGTTAAAAAAAAAAAGAAAAAAAAAACTGAAAAAAACCCCAAAAACAGTGAATTTTTTAAAAAAAAAAACACAAAACAAACACCACTTACCACTATTCAACGCCGCCGACTTTGACTCTTGGTGGTTGTGACCCAAATCGGCGGTGGGTGTGGTTATTTCCGGTGAACCTAGGTGAAATGGTGGTGGTGGTTAGGGTTTTTAGGAAAAAAGACCAAAAGAAAAATTACAAAAAAACCTAAAATCAAAACTTACCGGCGGCGACCTAGCGGTGGGGTGGTGGTGGTGGTGACCGTGTTCTTTCTCCCTCTTCCTCTTTCTCCTTCTCCCTTTCTCTCTCTTCTTCTTTCTCTTCCTGTGTCGCCTTCTCTCTCTTCCTCTCGTGTTTTTTTTCTTTCTGTGTTCTGTACAGGGTTGCGTTTTTTTTTTTATTTTTTTCGCAGTTTCCGACAGAAATTATTCCCTCGGAAATCCGTCGGAACCTGTGATTTCCGAGGGAATAATTTCCGTCGGAAACCACTTCGAGGGAATATTCCGTCGTAACCCAAATATTCCGAGGGAATAAAATTCCGTCAGAAAATTTCCGAGGGAATATTCCGTCGGTAAGGACATTTTCCGACGGATTATTCCTACAAAGTCAATTTCCCTCGGAAATTTTGAATTTTCCGAGGGAATTAAATTCCGTCGGAAGCATTCCCTCGGAAATAAGCCTATTTCTAGTAGTGTACAAGAGTATTTTGTTTAAGTGCAGTTGGATGGATTGTGGAAGGGGAATGAACATACATGAACAATACAAGCTTGTCGAAGTCAATCATACTAAGAAATACCCCAAGTACGATCCCTTTGTATTATCTTACCAAGTGACTCAAGTGTACTACGCATCATACCCTAGCCTGAAACGGGATCGAGTTCAATGGTGGGCTGTTTTTAAAACACAAGCAAGGTCAGTGGTTGATGCTCCGATGGACTTAGAGTTTTTGCAGGCACCATCCCCACAAGTACATGCAACGCTTTGCCCACCGAATGACATTCCAGGCTACGTCCTAGATGATGATGATGAAGATGATGACGATGGCTTTGTTATCTCAAGCGAGGAAGATGATGGATCTAGCATCGACTCTAGTGATCATGACGAGGATGAGAACATCGATGTATTATTAGATGACAGTAGTGATGATTCCAGTAATGATAGTAGAGATGACAGTAATGAATAGGAGAATATGTTAATCTTCGTTGGTGAATTTGTTTGGTATTGTAAAATCAAAATATGACTTGGTCTTTTTAATAAATCATTACGTTTACGCTGAAAATTTATTACATTGCACTATACTTGTAATTTATAATATCATGTCATGTTACTAAGAACTATTTTAGGTGATCATGGCGGGCGCTAACGATGGGGAATCGTCGAAGAAATCGAGGGTGAAAGGTAAAGGTGCAATGGTGATCGACTCCTCCGACGAGGAAATGGCGGACGCGGATGCACATGAATTGGGTGACACTGTGGAGCCTGCTTTCAGCCAACCAGGAGATGAGACACAGCAGGATTCAAAGTTGCCGGTGTTAGACCCTACTATGCTCTGGTATGTACATACATTTAATGAATTGGAGTTATATTCTTAATTTCGAAAAATTTACCTATTTATTACTTCCAACAAGTTCTATATTACTTTTTGTTGATGATCATCTAACATTGTGGTTTCTCGTTTAATGTAGGTTTGACGATAACAAGGTGAGGAGTGCGGTCTACGGGACGCTAACTGGGTACTATCGAGCTCCTTGGAGGAATTATGGAGAGGTTGATCAAGGAACGAAACAACACTAGTGGAACTTATTCTCCGTATGCTATTTTTAACTTAGTTAATACATGTTTTATGAAGTGTATGAGATGGAGTTGAGTTTCTAACTAATAAAGTTTATCATTCGCAGAAACAATTCACATGGGCACCTCCATTGAACGAGCTTGTGAAGGTCAATTTTGAAAAGAAGCTTGCAACTCGCCTACGTGACATGTTCTACACAGTCACACACAAGATGAATGGCGCGAAACCAGGCTAGCTCATTGAGGAAGTCCACAAGAAGATGATGGGCATTGTTGCCTCGGATCCGACGTATAAGAAGAGGTCGGCCCAGAATAGGAAGAATAGAAGGGGTGGTTCGATGGAAAATGTGGTCGAACCAAACCACTATCAGGGTTCTATGTCAGCTGTCCAACATGCAAAAAGGATGGTAAGTTTGTTTAATAGGCAAGTAAAATAGAAAGCATTTGTTTATTTCAAGCTAATGGAGGTGTGACATTTATAAAGATACTTTCTGCATGTATAATCAAAGGCGGCGAAGAATAAAGGTCAGCTACCCACAGCTCCTGAGCTTTTTCTGAAGACGCACTTCAAGGATGTGCTTGGGAAAGGCACAGTGCCAGTCAACACCAAAGCTAAGCAAATTGCGGTAACATCTTCAATATAACATAGATGAATTTGGTTAAAAATGTTTCCTAGAACTTAGTTACTTGATTTTTTTTTGTGTTTTCAAGTCATGGATACCTAAAACCACCTATAATTGACATGTTTTGAGAAAGAAAGAGTTCATTTGCTAAGAAATGAAGAAAATGGGCAAAGTAGAAGTCATCTAGGCCTTATATGGATGAATTTGGTTGAAAATGGTTCCTAGAACTTAGTTACTTGGTTTTTTTTTTGTGGTTTCAAGTCATAGATACCTAAAACTACTTTGTAATTGACATGTTTTGAGAAAGAAAGAGTTCATTTGCTAAGAAATGAAGAAAATGGGCAAAGTAGAAGTCACCTAGGCCGTATATGGATAAATTTGGTTGAAAATGGTTCCTAGAACTTAGCTACTTGGTTTTTTTTGTGGTTTCAAGTCATAGATACCTAAAACTACTTGTAATTGACATGTTTTGAGAAAGAAAGAGTTGATTTGCTAAGAAATGAAGAAAATGGGCAAAGAAGAAGTCACCTAGGCCGTATATGGATGAATTTGGTTGAAAATGGTTCCTAGAACTTAGTTACTTGGTTTTTTTTTTTGTGGTTTCAAGTCATAGATACCTAAAACTACTTGTAATTGACATGTTTTGAGAAAGAAAGAGTTCATTTGCTAAGAAATGAAGAAAATGGGCAAAGTAGAAGTCATCTAGGCCGTATATGGATGAATTTGGTTGAAAATGGTTCCTAGAACTTAGTTACTTGGTTTTTTTTTTTTGTGGTTTCAAGTCATAGATACCTAAAACTACTTGTAATTGACATGTTTTGAGAAAGAAAGAGTTTCATTTGCTAAGAAATGAAGAAAATGGGCAAAGTAGAAGTCATCTAGGCCGTATATGGATGAATTTGGTTGAAAATGGTTCCTAGAACTTAGTTACTTGGTTTTTTTTTTGTGTTTTCAAGTCATAGAAACCTAAAAATACCTAAAATTGACATGTGTTGAGAAAAAAAGAGTTCATTTGCTAAGAAATGAAGAAAATGGGCAAAGTAGAAGTCATTTAGGTCGTGTATGATTGAATTTGGTTGAAAACGGTTCCTAAAACTTAGGGAGATTTTTTTTTTTTTTTTTTTTTTTTTTTTTTTTTTTTTTTTTGTGATTTCAAGCCATGGAGGCCTAAAACCACCTATAATTGACATGTTATGAGAAAGAATGAGTTCATTTGGTAAGATATGTAGAAAATGGGCAAAGTAGAAGTCATTTATGCCTTACTTCGTTCTATTTTGTTCATAAAGCTTAATTTAACTTAAATCTGTGTTCTTTTTCATATGCATATCATGTAGGAATCTACCAGATGAAAGTTGAAGAAGCAAGCTCTCGAGGGATTTGGAAGAGTCTGAATGAGTTAAACTGGGAAACTGTGGGTGGCCGCAACAAAAAGGGTCGTGTGATGGGACTTGGCCAAAGTGTAGAGTTGTACTATGGCAACAGGTTGGGTCGAGTTTCCTCGTCTTCACAGCAGTACACACCTTCCATTGTTTCCCAGATGCAGGATCAGGTGGAGCAGAGGGTGTAGGAAATCTGGAGTCATATGGAAGACGAGATGGAAGCTCGATTTGAAGCCCGAATGGCCGCAATAGAGAGGACAAACCAGGAGAGGTGGGATGAGATGATGCGTCGATTCCCCGGCAACGACACATGTTCTACCATTCAACCTCATCCTCGAGACCCCAGGGATGACGACCCGGGTAGTGACGGTGCAGGGCAGGGTACTCCGGCTGTAGCTTGGCATTTGTATATGTATTTAGGCACGTACTTTGATTAGGATTATGTTTTACGGTTGTACACAATGTATAAATATATATATATGTGTGTGTGTGTGTGTTAATATATATGTGTGTGTGTGTGTGTGTTACACACACACACACACACACGCACGCACACACACACACACACATATATATATGTAAATATTTCGGTAATTATTCATGAATTCAATTTTATCTTGAATTAGGTGCAGGAAGTATAAGTTTCGAATGGTGGTAAATCCAAATAAAATCGATAAATTAGGTAAATTAGCAGGGCAATTTCCAACGGAATTTGTGATGATAAGCTTCGTCAGAAAAGGTATGTAGCGGCGGAAAAAAATTCCGTCGGAAAATGCCGACGAAAAATTCCATCGAAAACTCCTCGTATTCCGACGGAATATTCCGTCGGAACCTTCTCCTATTCCGACGGAATTTTCCGTCGTAGGCTTTCCCTTTTCCGACGGAAAATTCCGTCGGTAGAGGAGAGGTTTCCGACGGAATTTTCCGTCGAATCCTACCGACGGAATTTTCCATCGGAAAAGGCATATTTCCGACATATATTTTTTCGTCGGAAATTTGCGACGGATTCCCAAATCAAGTCAAACACAGCTCCGACAGAATAAATTACGTCGGAACAACCTCTTCCGACGGAAAATCCCTCGGAAAATTGTGAATTTCCTACAAAAAGTTTGGTGACAGAACCTTCTGACGGAATTTCGTCGGAAAGTTGTTTTCCGACGGAATTTTCAATGATTCCGACGGATTTTTTCCGTCGAAATTAAGCTGTTTTCTTGTAGTGTGAGCAAAAATTAATTGCTCATTTGACAGATGAGCAAAAAATTAATTGCTCATTTTGACAAATTATTTGCTCATTTTTGACGAATTAGTAAAGAATAAATATTAATTTTTGACAAAGTGAGCCAAAATTATCTGCTCATTTGACAAATAAGCATTAAATAGTTTGCTCATTTGATAAATGAGCAAAGAATTGTTTTGCAATTTTATAACCTGTAATTTTTTGTAAATATCAATGAAGAAAGATCAACTTTTAGCAAATGAGCAAATAGTTAGTTGCTTATTTGTCAAATGAGCAAATACTTAGTTGCTAATTTAACAAATGAGCGAAAACTTAGTTGCTTATTTGTCAAATAAGCAATTAATTTCTTTGCTCATTTGTGAAATGAGCAACCATTTGTTTGCTCATTTGTCAAATAAGCAAATAATTTTTATTTTTTTTTGAAGGAAATAAGCAAATAATTAGTTACTCATTTGTAAAATAAGCAAACATTTCTTTGATCATTTAATTTGGGAAATGGGCAATCAATTTTTTGCTCATTTAGCAAATGAGCAAATAGTTAGTTGCTCATTTGTCAGATGAGCAAATACTTATTTGTTAATTTAACAATTGAGCAAAAACTTAGTTGCTCATTTGTCAAATGAGCAAATAGTTAGTTGCTCATTTGTCAAATAAGCAAACATTTCTTTAATCATTCATTAAATCAACAAGCATTTCTTTGCTCATTTGTGAAATGAGCAAACATTTCTTTGCTCATTTGTGAAATGAGCAAACATTAGTTTGCTCATTTGTCAAATGAGCAAACATTTCTTTGATCATTTGGGAAATGAACAATCAATTTTTTGCTCATTTAGCAAATGAGAAAATAGTTAGTTGCTCATTTGTAACAGATATATGTCCTTTCCAATGGTAACATATGTAATCTACAGACATCACAAGGAGACAAATTAATGAAGCACATAAGATACGATGAGAAAGTTTATAATTTTAATTAATAAAGTGTCCATTACCGATGTGATGCCAAGTAACTTTTTCTGTTCCAAAATATGTTTCTTCAAATCAGATTCAATCTCCTCAATCTTTTTACTGGCAGAATCATATTCGACATCAGCTCCTTCAAGAGGAATTATATGGCCTGTACTATTAGCATCCACCCAATCGAACACATCCCTAAATTGCTTTATAATAGAACTCATGTTGGGGAGACCTTTGCCTGCAAATTACATGCTATGAATATCAGCACGGCATATAAAATAATCAAAATACAGGAGCATCAACATGATAATTAAGACAGTACCAGGAACTAAAAGATTGGATATTCTTTAATCATTCATTAAATCAACAAGTATTTCTTTGCTCATTTCATCCACATGAGCAATCAACAAGCATATGATATTCTTGTAATAAGCAGAGTATCATCCACATTCATTCAAAAATCTCAATAATAACACAATGGAGTTATAGGAAGCCGACTCACAGATTCGCCACATAAGTTCATGTAGGTCTGAGGTTGTTTGTCCACTTACCTCCATTAGCACAGATTAGACCCTCCCATTTAGGCTAAATTTTATTCTTGAAACAGTGAAAATCTGCCCCTACGGCCAATTTGCTTGGATGGCGTACGTTGTTGAAATGGGGAAAAAAAAGAGTAAGCGAACTAGCATTTAGGATATATCTTAATCATATAATTAGAAAGAACAAAACTTTAAAAGTCTACAACATATTCAAATTGTTGCTAACTCTTGTACTAAATAAAAATTTCAAACTAAAGTTCAGATTTCTCAATATCATTCTAATATGCCACATGCCGAGAGTAAAGACATAAGATAATTCTGTATAACCTACGACATGAACTACTTCGCAATTTTACACAGGGAAGAAAAAGGCATTAATTAGATTACACTCATTCTATGGAAGTAGACAGGGCTGGCAGGCCATAAGCTCTTAAATCTCATGAATTGGCCCTTTCTATCCAGCATATTTTTTGGCTTTGAAATTGTAGTTGATAGTTGACAACATATTTGATGCTTAGATCTCACCTTACTTGTGTAATTAAAACTTTCAGGAAGCTTATGTAAAAGCATTAGGACGGGGCTTTTCAGCTACTCCATTTAAGACCTTCTTGATTCACTTCTAAGCTTCTTCAAAAAAGATGTCTAATATTCCAGAAACTGCTGCTCTTAAGGTATTCCTTTGGATTTTCTCTGTCCATTTGATGAAGTTGATGCCCTTTGAAGTAGATTTGTAACTTCATTGACATCTTATTATATGACTGGAAAATGAAAGTTTGTAGCTTACTAACATTTCAAGAACTGATGGGGTGTTTATCTGTTTAAAACCAAATTGGACTATAATGGTCCAGTAATTTTAGTCCAGACTCGGATTGTTGGATTGTCTGGTTCCTTTAATTTATCTATCTTCAGCCAAAATCCTATCGCTACAGTGCCTTCTGAATATACCTCCTATGTTCTCAAAGGATCATAACCTATTCATCATTCATTACTCTCACATTCAGCTATTAGTTCCACAAACTCATCCCATCTTTGCTCTTAACCTCTCCCTTAATCCCTTCTGTTTGCACTAAGATGCAAACTTCAACATCTCATTCAAGTTCTTTCTCAAATGAAGATTCTGAGCATGACCACTATGATTCAAGGTCATCTTTCTTCTCTTCGCTCCCAAGCCTCCCAAGAGTTCATGGCCTTACAGTACACCCCAATCAACTAAGCCATCTTTCCAACGCCTTAAGCCAGTGCATAACCACTCTTACAGGACATGCCTCCTACATATTCTCTCTTACTTTGGTCGGAAAATAACAAATGGTTCTTCCAATATTCGAAACGAATGCTCTAATCTGTATGAAAGAGCTAAATCCTTCTCTTCCCCTAAATATTATCGTCAATAATATACCAAATGACAGTTGAAAAATTGACTCTATTAGACTATTAAACCCATAAATATCACAAGAAACCCTCACTAATCCTACCAAATGCCTCGAAAAATCAAGTTGTTCACAGAAACCATTAACCCTGATTCACAAATTCAACACTCCCGTTTTCTTAATCCAAGCATAATGATCAACAATTAGCTACGCTAATCAAGAAACTAACACAAGAAATCAAACTAAACAAAATCACACAAGAAAACCTTAGTCACCCACATAACATTTCTCCAAGAAAACGAAATCAAAACCCTAATTCAAAACCCTAATTCAATCACCCACATCACAAAAAGATTCAAACAACCAAATTCAATAAATTCACAATCAAATTAATAAAATTGAAAAACAAAGATAAAAAGAGAAACCTCCAAAATTCTTCAACAGTAGAGAAAGTATAAATGGGTCGAATAGAGCTACCCCAAGCAGCTTGTTTCGATTTAGCAATAAGATTATCAAACCAAAAAGTCCAAGCATTCTCAAGAGGATGAGTTGTTGCGATTGATTTGCTGGGTTTTTCGGCGTTTGAGTTGTTGTCGATAATCTCGCCTTCCTCCAAATCATCATCGTCTTTTCTCTAGTCTTCAATCTCAGTTGCCGCCATTGATTTCTCAAGCTTTTCTACTGTCATAGTATTGTTTCTCTCTCTAAAATCTTTCAAATTTGTTGGGATTTTCGATTTTCTGAGGAAAGATAAACTTGAACGAGGAGAGAGAAAATTGTGCGTGAAAGAGGAAGGAGGAGAGAGAAAAAACGCATTTAACCGGGATTAATTGTGGCATATATATATATGTGTATATATATATATATGTATATATATATATATATATATATATATAAATTAATTTAGAATACTTTGTATTATATAGAGTATATAATCCAAATAGAAAAACTAAAAAAAATGGAGAGACTAAAAGATGTTTTAAACATTGAAACTAGTGTAAGGCCCGGGTGTTGCATCAGGTTGCTACTTTAATTAAACTTTGTGATTATATGTATTTAATATTTTTGGTGTCTTTTTTTTCCTTTTTTAATTAGGTCTTGTGATTTTCAATTATATACATTTACTTTTATATCTATAAAATGGTTGTTAATTGGCTTAGATGGTTAAATAACCATACTTCCTAGAAGAGGTTGGGTGTTCAAATCATAATGAGAGTTTGAATAGGTGACATGGCGTAAGTGAAAGGATCTACGTGGCACATAGACTTCGTTAGGAATGTCTTTTAATATATTAGTATAGATAAATAGATAAACACAAATAATTAATCAAATTTGGTGATTCAAAAGACAATTTTAATGTTTTTGAATTCAATGGGGGCAAATATGTAAAAGAACAGTTTTAGGGATCGATATAAATGTCAATGCACTATTATAAGAGTTTTCTTAAACTTTTTATATGGTAGGGATAGGGATAGGGAATAAAGAAAATATTGTGTTTAGAGCATCTTCAATGGTAAACTAATTGTTAAATTAGCTTGTCATGCCACATATGATTTCAAGCTAACCTTCTTTATAGTTATTTTGTGCCCTAATAGTTAGCTACTAGCTTGCTAATTAAATATGCTTGACATACTCACTTTACTTTATAAATTTAATTATTTTAATATACTAATCTCTAAAAAAATTGGAAACTTTTTTCTCAAGCAAATTAGCTTGGGAAAGCTAATATGTTTTCTTAAGCTAATTGTATTTCTTAACTCCAATGGTCAAGCTAGTAGCTTTTTAAAATTACAAACAAGTCCCAACCCACGACCATTGGAGTTGCTCTTAGTTGCAACCTTAAAAAAAAATTAATAATTTCTTTAAGAAAAAAACAAAAATGAAAATTGTGCTAGCAAATTAAGATTTTAAGTACTTAAGTAGTACTTCGTATATGTTAGACAAAGATACTTGATTAAGAACAAAATGTGAAAGTTAAGGAATATCAAATGACATACTATAGGTCATGTAAATTAAATAAGGGCGGAGAGTTGTTTCTATTTGAAGTGACAAAAACCTTGTAAAAAAACATTTTCTTTCTTTTTTCAGATGGTAAAAATTGTAATTACTACACACGATTATAAATTGTAACTCTTGAGAAAATACAAGTTTCTCAACATGAGAAACATGTATTGTATCTCAAAGGGGTAGGTTTGTCATTTTCAGTCAATAAGTTGGGTAATATTGTACTCCCTCCGCTTTTAAAATACTTGCTCTATTTCTCCATGTGTGGAGTTTTAGGAGAAATTGAAGAAAGTGATAAAATATGGAGGTAGTGGAGTAAGTGGAAGAATAAAAAAATTACCAAAAGCAAAAGTAGTTGAGAGAATTGAAAGAGAGAAAATATGGAATCAATATTGTGAAAGCTTTCCAAATAAGGAAATGAAGCAAGTATTTAAAAACGGCCGGAAATGAAAAGTAGAGCAACTATTTAAAAACGGAGAGAGTAATTTTGTATGATAAATTAATTAATTCAAGCTATAATAGAGGAGCTTCAATATAGATCGGAGAACAACTTTCATGGATAAACGAAGAAGTTCAATGAAGAGATCGAACAGGAGCTTTAATGGAAGAGGATGATGCATCTACCCTTTAGGGTTAATTATGACCTTTATCATTTCTCCATTGTTTCTTAGGGTTTTCATTATATTTGGCGGCAAAGCCGCCAAAAACACGGTGGTGGAAATGGTAGTTCACGAGAGGAAAAATCGACACCTTTAATGTAATACTACTTAAAACGAAAATGGTTGGAAGAGGACAAAGAAGGATACAGATAAAGGTGGGGGGTCGCGGGATGAGATCGAAGGAAGATGATGAACTTAATTGAATTGTGGATGGAGATCTAAGGAAGAAGGACTGGAGGAAGAAGGAGATGAGGGAGTAAAATAAATATATAAAATATATAAAATTTATTTTATTTACAAACTAGATGAAGCCCGTACGATACACGGTTTGTTTGTATTTCTTAAAACAATTTTTTTTTGTATTTAAATTTTGTTATTTTATTCGTTGTACGTAGTATATCATTTAATATTTTTATTTTATAATAAATTGTGAATTTCCTCTCATTCGTTATATATTTAGATAAAATTCATAATTTCAAAAGATATTATTTTATATATAATAAATTTAAACTTTAAAATGTCATTTGCTTATGTGGCATTTAAATTCTTTAATTCTAAAAGAATTTACAAATTTCTTATTCTTTTGGCTATAACTAAAATTTATAATCCTACATGGTGCGTTAAGAAAATTTAATCCTACGTGGCTCTCTAAAAACTCGGGAAAAAACTCCCCTTAAAGTATATATATATATTTGCCATGTTTGAGAAACATTCATGTACATGTTGAGAAACTGGGGTAAGCCCGTAACTCTTTCCCCCTTTCTAACTAAAAGTCTTGTTGCATATACGAATACATACTAGTGTGTGACCCGAGCTTTGCTCTGGGTGATACTTTGTATTATTTCAATTTTTATGTTAGCTGCTTTAAAAGTCTTGTTGATTTTTTTATTATAAGTATTAGAATACAATGACAATAATAACTTATTTTGGATTGTTTTGTTTGTTTTTATTGTATATTAGAATACTTGTATGTATCCCTACCTACAAAAATCCATATTCTTATCCCTACCTTATAAAAAGTATAAGAATACTCTTCTTTTTTTGGTAAATAAAAAGTATAAGAATACTCTTATGAATAGTTTGTTGCCAATTATACCCTTCAAAATGTGCATGTACATGTTTACCTTTATTAATATTTACAAGTGTTTATTTTGCCTACATTGCCTTTTCTTTTATTTGCCTTCGTTAATGTTAATTGCTCTTTTTTTTAAAAAAAAAAAAACTATTTAGAATAGTGTGCAGACATTTATACCCCTAAAAAATAGTTGTTTACATATTTTTCCCTCATTAATGTAACGAACAACTGAAAAAGCTCCCCGAACAAGGCTAGCTATGGCACGCGCATCGCGTATGCTAGCCGCCCTAGTTAGTTTAGCCAATAATTGAAAGAGCTCCCTGGAAATGACTAATGTGCGCATTTGCCACCCTAATATGATAAAAGATAAATTAAAAAAAGGTTTTTACCCTGCATTTAATGCTAATTCATTTTTTTAAAAGTTTGGTTTTCCTGAATATTTCTCTCTCTAATATTAATTTCTCTCAAAAATAATTCAAGATTTCATTTTCAAAATTCTAAATTTCAGTTCCCAACATATTTCATTTTGTTCATATTTTTTTATACTCCGTATTTAGTTATAATATTCATCTTGATAATGGTTACTCGTACTTCTTGTGATATTCTTTGTATAATTTAATTTAATAATGTTCTATATAAAAAAATAATGTACTTTATTTGTGTTTGTAATGTACAATTAATTATTAACACTATGTTCTTTTTATATGTTCATTATTACATCATATCTTTATTAGATCTGTTGATAAACATTTTTAAATGTCCATGTCATTTGGTTGTAATTGTAATATACTTCTATTGTCACATAATGTTCATTACTTATTTGGAAATATTCTATGAATCTTGTCTTTTGATTAGGGTAAATAATATTATTAGGATTTTTAGACTTTTACCACCAAAAAAAAATACAAAATCATTTTTTACCACCAAAACTTCTAAAACTTTTATTTTACCACAAAAAAAATGTAAAAATTGTTTTTTACCACCTATCATCAAGAAATCCATTAAATCTAACGGTTTACAAAAAAAATTCTTCGATTTTCGTGCGCAAAATATGTTCTTCATAGGTTTATGGGGGCATTTTGGTCCTATAGATCCAATTTGAGGTCAGAATTGACAAAAAATGATAAAAAATGCCTCGTTTAGCGTGTTTCACGCACATCGATGTATTTTTAGTAGGAAAAACGAGCCAATTACGATCATTTTTTGTCAATTTCGACTTCAAATTGGACCCATAGGACCAAAATGCCCCCCAAAACCACTAAAGACCACGTGTTTGGCACGAAAATCGAAGAATTTAAAAAATTTCGTTAGGTTTACCATTTTTTTGACGACAAGTGGTAAAAAACAATTTTTAATTTTTTTTGTGGTGGTAAAATAAAAGTTTTACTACGTAGAAATTTTGGAGGTAAAAAACAATTTCTTGTTTTTTTTTTTTTTTTTTGGTAAAAGTAAAAAAAACCCATATTATTATCATGTTTTTTATTATTAATATTACGAATGCTCTTTAGATTTGGAAATCAATCATTAATAGAGGAGGTCACAAAAGAATATCATTATCATCGATCTTCACGATTTTGATTTCAAAAAAATTAATATATTCAATTAGATATAATTAATATAAAAAAATATAAAATAAATAAATGATATTAAAAATTAAGAGTCAAATTCAAAGAATATAATAGATAAATTCAAAGAATGTATGTAGACCCTAAACATATACAACCTTAACAAAAAAAGAACAAAAACCTTGAAGAATGTACATAAGGGATAAAAAAAGAACACAATGTTAAAACAAGTATAATACTCAAATGAACGTAAAGGTTAATAGAAACAAATATGAACATAGAAGAACATATTATTCAAATAAAAAGAACAAAATTTGTATTATTGAAACTCAAAGAACAATTTTAATTTACATACCTTAACGGACATTGTTTGTAATGTAAAGAGCATATAGTTTAAACCTAAAAAACATAGGAAAAATTGACACCATCAATCTCAACTATGACCGGTCTTTTTTAAAAGGTCGCAATCATTGATTAACTAAGGGTGGTCCTAACTTTAAGGGGCCTCTTCTCAAAACGGTCCCCAATTAATTTTTAACCGATTAATAGTGCCACGTGTGTTGTTTTCGTAAGGTGTAATTAAAAAATTAATCTTCCTCCACTCTAAACACCCACCCCTCCCTTTACACCATCTTCATGTTACTTTAATTTTTAAAGAAGGAGCACTCAAAATTCAACAGATGACAATTTTAAATGGTTTACCACGTCATTATAAGCTAGGGATTGTTTTAAGAAGGGCACCCCCAAAGTTAGAACTGTTTAAAAAAGAATGTCCATATGTGAAACCGGTATTGACGTCAATTTTTCCAAAATCATATTCATCAAACTCAACATGTTCAATCCAATTAGAATATTTGTCATAATTTGGAGAAACATCATCTTCAACCTCCGAAAATAGCACAAATTCAGGAAAAAAAAATTGAAAAAACTAAAATAATAGAAAATTACATTGTCTTTAAAAAACAAATTCGTTAACAATGATCAATGAATAAATATAATAATCTAAAAAACATCATCAACAACAATACCAAAATATGAAATATAAATTTAAAATAAAATATCCTTCATTTGGTGATAAAATCCTCAAATCACCATCATTATCAAAAACATCATTCTTGTGATCATCAACTATGAATCGATGATCAAAATTGCGACGAAATTCACCCATCATTTTCTTTCTAAAAATTCTATTTCTCTCTAAAAAATTCTTTCGATCATTTTCTTTTTTTTTTTGAATAAATTCTCTCTGATTTTCAAAATATGATTTATGAACAATTATGGAATTGGAAAACTAAGGATTCATTTGGGATTGTTTTCGATTTTCAGTAAAACATATTATAGTTTTTGGGTTCCAATTTTTTCAAAACTGTTTTCATTTATTGGTTATAGAGATCCATGAATTGTACGTTTATATACAGAAACTACAAATTCATATATTATATGCTGTTAAGAGTTGATTGAGCGACATGTCATGAACTTTAACCACTCCAAACAATTATATGTCACATTCTATCTAATAATAATTATCACTACTCCATGCTTAACAAACTATTATACTTGATACAAATGGCATCAATTTCCACCAAATACTTGATACAAATGACATCAATTTCCACCAAATTAAGCACCATAATATCTATCCGACACCATGTGATTACCCTAATGCCCTGAAACCCCAGTTCCCTAATACAACCCCCCCCCCCTATCTTTTTTTATAATTTTATCCTTGTTGAACATATTATTATTTTGAAAAAAAACAATATAATTTACAAATAAAAAAAATAAATAAAATAAATAAAAAAAACCATTAAGTATAACCCAAGATCATCACATTTCAAGCAATTCAATTTACAACATGATTTAATTATTCAACATGCAATATAGTTTACACTAAAAGAATTAATAGTATAATAGTATAATTGATAATCTATTTATATCAGTTTAATACCCAGAATATAAAATTCCAAAATAAATTGAATCAAAATTAATGATAAAGAACCCTAACTATTGAAATTCAAGTAAATATAGATGAAAGATAAATAGGTTTGATGAAAAAAAATGAGTACAACCAAATTCACTAACCAAAACATGGATAGATTAACATATACTTTCTCCGTTCCAAATTAGATGACACAGTTTGACTATATGCACTATTCACATAACTTACTTTGACTTTGTTTTGTGATTTCGTGTAAAGAAAAGTATAGTCATGTGGGGTCTTGTTTGATTCGTCTCAACATCTAATTTTTAAATATCATTTTTTTTTTGTTAATGTATAATCAAGGATATTCGCATTAGAAAGTATGCATTGGCACATGCTTAAATGAAATGTGTCATCTAATATGAAACGTGCTTAAATGGGAGAAGGTTGATGACTTAACTTCAAAGGATCTTAAAAGAACAGAAAGGAGAATCCTCAATGCCTATAATTCTTTTTTATTTCTTCTAGTTTTGGGTTTGATTTGGTAGGTTGGATCTTGGAGGAAAAGAGTGATTGGATTTAAAGTATAAATTGCCGAGGAACATTGAAAAAATGGCGTGAATTGACGCTCAACACAGGCATTTGGCGTCTAAAAAAGTGTTTGGTAATGATAAGTTGACCGAGTATGATGCCCTTTTATTGTATCGTTTTCTTGACATCCTTTAGGATATACATGGGGAAGATATTCGTGAAATTATAGTTTTTTTTTTCTTTTTTTTTGGCTTTTGGTGAATTTTGTTGATTTTTTCCCTATATTTGTTTGATGTAGAATTATGGTATCATTTAGACTTGCACACCAACAAAGGTTCTTAGTAGCCACTGCAAATCAGTAACTTTTGATTTGCAATTGTTATTACATGATATACTCAACAACCGTGATTAGAACTTCTTGAGATTAATTAGGCCAAATTAGGATAGCGCCCTCTAACAATTAGTTTTTTAAAAACAAAACCTAGCTTTAATGAGTTGTAGGTTTACGGTTTTAATTTCTCCAAAATAGCTATAAAGTTGGTTTTTTAGGCTATTTTACCAAATATTGTTTTGTTTTATTATGAAGAGAAAATAAATAAATAAATAAATAAAAAATTCCATGATACCAAATGGCCATTAGAAATATGAAAAGGGAATAACAGCGTAAATTAGGAATATGACTTTTTCCTTTTGTGGTTAGTTAATTTTTATCCATGTGGGTCTGGCTTCGAAATTTCCTTCGCTGCTTACTATACTATATATAAAGGTTAGAGCTGTCAATTTCTGACCCGAATCGTTAAACTCAATTGTTTCAAAACGATCCGAAACGGAACTGAACTGTTAAAAACCCGTTTTTTGGAAACCGAAAATCGACCCGACCCAATTTTTCCAGCCCGAAATTGAACTGAACCGAGTTTGTGTGAACTGTTACTAACCCAGCCTGTTATCAAGCCAAACCCTTATAACCCAAAACTGAAAACAACCCGAGCCGATTACATCTGAACCTGATAGTAACCCGACTCATTTTAAATCAAAAACCGTTTAAACCCGGCAAAAATCTGATAAACCTAAACCGTTCCAACCCGTAACCCGTTATGACCGAACCATTTATAACCCGTAACCCATTGTGACCGAACCGTTTTCAACCCGTAACTCGTTGAGACCGAACTGTTTACGACCCGTAACCCATTATGACTGAGTCATTTACAACCCGTAACCCGTTATGACTAAGTCATTTACAACCCGTAACCCAATATTAACCTAATGTGATTTGAACTGAAACCTTCTTCAAATTGGGTAAACTCGTTTTCAAACCAACCAAGTTCAATCCAAACCGATTATAACCTGAACCGATAATGACCGGACTCGATTTCACCCAATCTGTTTGAACCGAAACCCATTTTCAAACCGATCCAGTTTAACCCAAACTGATTATGACCCGAACCGATTACAACCTGACCCGATTAAGACCCGAACTGTTTTGAAACGAAATCCACTTTAAACTGGCTAAACCCGTTTTCAAACCGACCCGGTTCAACCCAAATTGATTATGACCTGAACCGACTAAAATCCGATCTGATAAGGACCCGATCCGAATAGAAACTGCAATAAAAAAACCTAAACCGTACTAACCCGATAATTTTCAAAACCGATCCAAACTGACCCGCTAATTATTTCAACCCGTTATAAACCAACCCGTTATAACCCGAAACTGATAAACCCTACCCAATCCCGAACTGTTTACCCGAATTGACACCCCTAATAAAGGTATGCAATCCTTCACTATATATAATGGAGTGCTTACCAGCGCATATCACCTATGTGCTTAGAAAGCATATAGGAGGGTAGTATTGTAATTTAGCAGGGAAAAAAAATATTAAAAGGTAAAGGCTGACCTTTGGCATCCCGTTATATTTTGAATTGTAACAGTGAGTCCTTTTGTTGAATATGAAAAGGCTATTTTCAAATACTTAATTTAACACTTCTGTCATTTGGTCAAAATAGCATTCTCTCTCCTCGTTTTTTTTTATTTATTTCCTCTGTAGCTCCTCTCCTCTATTTCCTGTGTTCCATCGAAGAGACAACGACGGCCGTTCCTGCCGGAGCAACAGCAGAAGCTTGGTGCGGTGGAAACGTGAGCACAATTGAGAAAATTGTAGGTCGCTGCGAGGTTGTGCTTCGTTTGAGTAAAGGTATGGGAGCGAAACACTTGTAGCATTATGTTTAATACGAACTTCTTGTTAGTTAAGAAATTTATGTGTACTTGTTGTATTTGCAAATGTTGGATGTTTTTTTGATGTATTTGGTTATGTAATTTAAGGGTATCCGCAGAATTTAGCGAATTAGGGTTTCATTTCTAGTTTATGATATTTAATTATTGTTAGTTAAGAAACTTATGTGTACTTGTTGAATTTGTGAATAGGATGTTTTTTTTTATGTATTTGGTTATGTAATTTAGGGTTATCTGCTGAATTTAGCGAATTAGGGTTTCGTTTGTAGTTCATGATGTTTAATTGGAAAGAGTTTGATTGCTGTCTGTAAAACCCGTAAATTGGTAAAATGATGGCGAAGGATCGAGTTGTTGTATGTGAATTGTGAAAAATTTAAAATGTTTGGTTTGCGTTGGTCGAAGTTTTGTTGTTTCTTGTGATTTAAGCTCTAATTTAATGGTTATAGGGTTTTTAGGTTTGAATATTATTATTACAGTGTTTTAAGCTTTAATTTTAATGAAATTGTTGAATTTTGCTGCTATTTTTGTTGTTTCTTGCTGAATTGCTTCCAAAAATACGGGTTATAGGGGATGTATTGAAAAGGTAATAAGAGAAGTTTCAAGAGGGTGCTACTGTAGGGACATGGCAGTTGAGGGAGTCGATGAATGCATACCTCTGCTTCAAATCTTGTGACTGCTTATTTAGTTTCACTTGGAGTCTTGGACTGTAAATTAATATTTTTTTAAAACTTTTTCTTTCCTCCTGCAGGCTGCTAATACCTTTCCCTCACCCTGCCTGCTGCCCTGATGAACTTTCCCCCTTTACTGGCTGCTGTTGTCCTTTCCCCTTCCCTGCTTGCTACCTATGGTCTTCCACCTTGTCTAAAAATTAGAACTATAATAAGTATTGAAATACTCTAAAGTTTGTGTACTCAATTTATAAGGAGTTGTGAGTATACCAATAATTTTGCCTAAAAATTACCATATGAGACAGTAATTCACATGCTCATATAAGTTCTTCATTATTTATTTTTGTATTTTTTGGCCGATTTGTCCTTGCATGTTATGGACACTAGTTGAAAGTATCATATTTTTAACTGTTTACTCTTGCTTCTTTTTTTATGTTTTTATTTTTATAGTGTTCAAGTTTGGTAGCAAGTATATTTGTCAATGATTTTGTGCTTGGTCACGAGCTAAAAGTTGGCCTAACTTAGATTTCATCTGAAAGACTGGTATATTTGTGTTTTTTTTTTTTTTTTTGAATCTAAATCTGAAGCTTAGTTACATTGAACATGTACACCAGGATTATACTGCAGAATAGGTACAAAAGAAGGCAGATTTGTAGATCAAAATGACTGTCACTACTTATCTTTTGTTATTGCATTGTAGTATTGAATTTTGAATCTTCAAATCGCTTGATATCCTAGAGATTACTTTTAGATTTGAATGTTCCATGACATATTTCATTTGTCCCTCATGTTGGTATACTCATGTTGTTCCTGGGTAGCCATTAGCAGAGTGGAAAATTTTCTGAGGTTGGCTTGTGCTCATGTCTATGTTAGTTGTTAGAATAATTTGAAAACTACATCTATATTTATGTCTTAAAGCTAAATCCACTATTGTCTATGAAATTTTATATCATGTGAGTTTCTCTAAAGCATCATATTGCAGGTTATGACTCCTATCTCACGCACTGCTCAACTTGCTGGGCAATATGTTGTGGTTTATTCATTGCTACTTCAATCTTTGATGCTGCTGCAACTTCTGTGCTGCTGTTCCTATGTGGTGCCCTAAGTCGGTTTTGAACTGCCAGTGCCTATTTGCCTTTTTCTACTTGTGAGATGATCAAGCATGCTTGTGTTCGTATTCGATCAAACTGTGCAAAGTCCATATGTTGCTGTCCAAAGTTGATGTTATTGCTCTTTTCATTTGTTGAATAGGCTGCTAGCCTTATTTGTAAAGTTTTCTTAGTTGTTAAAAGTTTACATTGTATAAGTAAGATAAATTCTACGAGCTTCCTGTATGATTAGTAACAGGGGGTTAAATTTTTGATGGAGAGTTGTAAACTGATCGACAAAGGAGGGCCTTGTGCACCCTCGAGCAACATTTGGTAGTTACTCCTAAAGTACTTCACTAAGTTTATGTTAATTTCATTTGTGTCCCTTTCATTTTTTTTCAAAGTACAATAAGGGTTATTCTAGGTGGGGTAAAATGAGCTGAATAGAGGTTGAAGGTTGGGTTAGTTGGAACATGGAGTTTGTTTTCTCTGCAGCCATTATTTGGATTTGGGGGGATGTTTCTTTGAGGGAGTTGAAATCTAAGAAGGGGACTCTACAATCTTATTGAGGTAGATAGTCAAAGGAAAAAGAGGGAAAATGTAATTTTGAACAATTTTTGGAGTGTTTTACCGAGTTGCCACGGTCAATAACTGGATCCATTGCAGTTTAGGGTACCTACCCCCCAT
This sequence comes from Chenopodium quinoa, assembly GCF_001683475.1. NCBI lineage: Eukaryota > Viridiplantae > Streptophyta > Magnoliopsida > Caryophyllales > Amaranthaceae > Chenopodium > Chenopodium quinoa. The sequence continues at coordinate 11,290,607 of NW_018743292.1, forward strand.
AGGTGTGCAAAAGTAGGCCAAAGACTTGTCTTTTCAATAGAAGCAAAAAATCATCCCAATGGGATTAATTTGTACTATTTTACCTGCACAGTTGAGCAAAAAAACTCCCACTGGATTCTTACTTTACCCTTGAATTAAATGTGGTTACTTGAACTATAATCGTATGTTGTATCTAGTTTTTAGTACTATTGGTGTTTTAGTGGTACATTGTAGTCTTTGTTAAGTACCACTGGGTGTAGATAGTTTATATAATATACTAATCCATAATTATAAGATTTATAAGGACACGAACTTGGTCTTTTAATTGAACCGTAGCATAAATTACACTGGTTACAAAAATTGCTACAATTTCTAATAGTAATTCGCCCCCCATGAACTAATTAACAAGGCGGACCATGAACTAATTAACAAGGCGGACCATGAACTAATTCACATTTGAAATACAACAAGATGGCTAAAATTAAAATTGTGAGGCCAAATTTCACGATGTTCACGTTTTTATGCTCTAATGCCTCCACCCTATGAACTACTCCACCGATGTTGTTCGGTGGTTTATCCTTCACGAGGTCTGAGTCAACATCCCATTCTTAAAACCCGCATTGGCGGCATTTATAATACGACCTCTTCGGATTGAGCTCGAACATGGAGATAGTATTAATTAAGTATAGGTAGATAGTATTTGTGTGCATACAAAAACACTTTAAACATATCGGTACCTTATATTTGACAAATGAGTTAAATCAACTATGTATTAAATAAGGAAACATACACAATTTTATTAGCTAGGGAATTGCAATGGTACCCTAACCCAACACCATGAAACCCTTAGTACCACCTCTAGGTAATAGCGGGATTTTCATTACATAATATTGTACCACTATTATCGCAGATAGTACAAATTGACAAATACCACTCTATCTAGCTCCATCGTTTTCAGGTATACCCTTCATATGATCAAATATTCCATAACCTATTTAGTGGTACCCTTGTTATTATCATACCATCAACTCATCTATAGTTTTCAGTCATACCAATGACATGGTCACATATACCGTTAATATTACAGGGGTACATTACATATGACCAAAAATACTATTTTGTCACAAATGTTCCATTTTATGCACAAATTGATGTTTATGGAATAAAGTAGGATAAGAGTTAAAGTTACCACATAAGTAGTAGCTATTTATTGAATTCATAACCCAAAACACAAAAACACTAATAGGGGAACAACCTAAATCAACTAAAACATAGTATTACATAAGGATAAATAGATAGTAACACGTTTGCATGTCCAAAACACTTTAAGAAAATTAGTAGCTTCTATTTTGTACAACCACCAGTAACACAAAGTTCGTATTACATAACGATATGTAGATAGTAATATGAATTTGCAACAAAAACAATTTGAAGACATCGAATATCTTGTATTAGGTACATACACATAAGTGACTAACACTTGGTATTAAATAAGGACAGTAGGGTATTTCAATGGTACCCTAACCCAACACAATGGAACCCTTTCTATTAGCAATATAAACCACTATATATACCATTATGGTATAGTGGTACAATTTTTTCGAGTGTGTTAATGATACAGTGGTACAATTACAGTACCATTATTCATGTAGTGGTACTTTTGACCAGCTAATTTGTACCATGACTAACGCAAAGGTGTTTTCCTACCAATTATTTGTACCACAAATACTGCAAATAGTACAATTACACAAAGAGGTAGACATAGGGGAAGGTCTAGGGAAATTACATAATTTTGTGTTTCGTTTAGTTTTTGTTTATATATGTCACATTGAAGTCAAATGTGATATTAATGTTACAAAGTTAATGGTCCTATGAAATATTGGTATTACTTGTTCATAATCTATAAACCAAAGACTTATTCCTAACAAGGGTTATGAATCTCGCCTATTTTATACACAGACTTATATCATCTTTCTAATACAAAGCGCAGGGACTAAGTTATAATGAAATACACAACCCACCATCAATAAGTTAATAGTAACATATGGTTAAAAATCCAATTTGGTTATATTTTCAAAAAGTTAAACACAAGGTTACACATCATCCCATTTCTCATTGGTAATCTTTTCAAGTAGTGGTACCCTAAGCCTAACCAGTGGTACCCTTCTGGTTAGGTTTATGATACACTTTTGTACCACTGCTATTTTTTGATACACTTTTGTACCACTGCTGAATGCACAACATCCAATACAACTTGGACAATTCCTTATCCATGTAACGCCATCATTTTTTTTTTTGGAATGCACAATTAACAAAAGACATAATATTGAACGCTAATTAGTTTCAGTAATAATATGAGAAATAATGGTTATAATAAGATCATTAAAATCTGAATTTATGTGAATAATTTTGGGTTTAGAAAACAATAACTTTGAATTGAAATATAGTCATAATTTGTACCACTTCATTTCCTAATCGGCTATATTCGGGTTCTGAATTGTACTACTGAAAATCACAATCCCAGTGGTACATATTCTCCCAAACTTTGTTCCAGGTGGTACAAAATAAACATCAAATTTGACAAATGTTTTCTGCAATCACAACATAGAAGTCATGCAACTTAAATTAGTTGCCACATCAGAAGATGGTCCTGTACCTAGAGAAGTAAAATATGCTATGGAACCATCAAGATCCCTCAATTAAATTCCCCTGGCAGAACGAATATATTCATTGGTCGACAGTAACACAAAGGTGTTTTTCGCAGCAGCTGCCTTCTTTGCATGGTTTTTTACTCTTGTAGCTTTCTCTTTTCCATTTTTTTTTCGCAGACGGGTTGCGGTTTGTTAACGGTTCGGTGTGGACGGTTTTTATCCCGGTTCAAACGGTTTTGGGTTAGAAACGGTTCGATTTTTTTTGGTTCGGTTTTTTTCAATTCGTTTCGTTAACGGGTTCGGTTCTTATACGGTTTAACATTATTTGGATCGGTTCGGTTTCAGGTTTACTAAAATATGGTTCGAGTCAGATTTCGATTTCAAAAAATCGATTTTTAATCGGTTCGATTCTCATTTGGGTCGGTTGGTTTCAAGCTAGAATTTTTCGAGTTTCTTTTTCAATTGATGAATTAATTAATCATATTCTTTATTATAATTTTTGTATTGACTTTAATTTGTTTTTGAAAGATCAAATGATGCAATCATCTATTCTAAAAATTTTGAGAATTACAATAATAGGAGTACATCATAAGAATTTGATTAGGCCAGCTTTGGTCTAATATAATTCTGAGCACAATATATATGTAGCACTTTGATGATGTTGTTTAATGAGAAGACAAAGATTATTTTTGCTTAATCCATAATTACATAAAAAAAGTCAATGAAAACAATAATGTACTTCGAATCTGTAGTAAACATGTGTGCATAATTAGATTTCATATAAAATTCATTTTAACGTGATTTTAATCTTCCTTTATAGCAAGCGGTTTGTAAACGGTTTGATTCATAAACGATTCGGTTCATAAATGTTTCGGTTTGTACACGGTTCGATGCAAACGGGTTGCGGTTTGTTAACGGTTCGGTGTAAACAGTTTTTATCGCGGTTCAAACGGTTTCGGATTGGAATGGTTTCGGGTTAGAAATGGTTCGGTTCTTTTTCGGTTCGGTTTTCATTGAGTTCGGTTTAGAACTGTTTCGGTTCCTTAACGGGTTCGGTTCTTATAGGGTTAAACATTATTGGAATCGGTTCGGTTTCTGGTTTACTAAAATATGGTTCGGATCATTTTCGATTTTAAATAATCGGTTTTTAATCGGTTCGATTCTCATTCAGGTCGGTTGGTTTCGAGCAGTTAAACGATTTCAGTTTAAAATTTGACAGTGCTATATGACATACTTCCTGTTTTATTTTTAAGTGTCTCATTTTGATTTTTACGAAGTATTTTTTTAAATAGGCTTGATTGGGCTTAGCCCATTTGGTATGTCCAATTCCAATCGTAAGGATCACAAAATTTTTTATTTTTTTTACTTGTAATAAGGTATGATAAAGAGAAAACGTTAGGACACCGTCTCAGAAGACAATTCCTAGTGCAATATGGATCACGCAATTAGATAATGACCCTATTTAGTAATTAACGATTAGCTGATTGGTAAGAGTTGATTGCATTAGCTATTTTGACTAGCTGATTGGTAAGAGCTTATTATGTGTAGTTATTTGGTAAAATTTGATTCTTAGTTGTAGTTGTTTGTTAGTTGAACACATGAAATGACAATATAGGACATTAGCAATTCATTTTTACTTCACTAAGGTAAGAAGTGGGAGGGCAAAACTGTAAATTAGAGTATCTTTTTAGGATGAAATTGTCATTTGACATCCATTACTCAATAAGCTAATCTAAAAAGCTCTATTTTTTAGCTTTTCACAAATTAGTTGTGCCTCAATCAGCTCATTAAAAAATCTCTTTAACCAAACAACCAAATTAAATGATTTATGCAGCCAAACCTCTAATTTGGTCAAATAAGCTTATTTTTTTTGTCAAAACTCTAATTACCAAACCTAGCCAATAAGATTTGCCCAATCATTTGAGCAAATAAGGACTAATGATTTGATATGAAAAACATAATTCATGATCACCATTAGAAAGGTTAACAAGAGAATAAGAATGCAAAAAACCCAGTTACAATGACACTGCCTCTTGACCACTTCACCTTTTAGTTGTCCTTCGGTTCATCAATGTTGGTCCTGAATAAGAAATCTTCACCTTCCAATTCATCTTGATACAAGCAGATTGATGGAAGGTTTAGCCTTTCACAAGGTTGATAACTATTCAATGATCTTGTGTCCTGTGGTTTGCAGCATAGAAACTTAAAACTTAATTCACTTGCACTAAGAAATTTAGCATAATAACAGAGCTGAACATAATTATGCATGATCAAATTTTTAAGAATCATTTTTGAAAGGATGCAGTCTCATGGGATTCAAATTGCATATTGGAAAGAAAAGATAGCATCATTTGGCCTAATTATTGCAAGTTTAAGTGAAGCATAGTAGCATACATCCAATAATATGAATGACATGCACCGGTAAAGTGGTATACACTCTATACAGGTTTCTATGACACACAAATCAAGTCCTCTTGTCTACTATTCTCCTCATATTCTAGTTACAAGTGTTCTATAAGTTCAATATCACTTTGATTCTCCATTTCACCTCAAGTGCTCAAATCAGAAACTCAACATTAAACATGAGTAAGTTCATTTTGGACAAAAATATATGCAAAGTTTTCATGATGGTTGTGTTGTACACTTGGCACTATATCCATAAATCTGAGTAACATAACAGGTGATATATTCCAAGAGCTTATACAAGATAACCTTAGTCTATAAAAAATTGTTTCTTCAAGTGTTATAAATTAGAATAGACTCAAAATGCGGGTTATAGGAATATGTAACATTTTCCATTCAGTAAATGAATGTTGGTTATGTTCTCACACTTAAAACCCTACCTAGTTCATAAAACATAAGAAATTAACCTAACCTTCTTTAGAGTGTAGAAGAAATAATGGAATCCATCACCAAAAGTGCTCCACTTCATTGACCATGTAAAATCAGGAGCTTCAAATAATGGACACCTAAAGTGTGGCTGCAACAGAAAAGTTAAGAAATAAAGAGGAGAAAAATCCATGCTAGAGCTTATATGATTTAGTGAACCAAAGTTTGAATGTACTACCTACCCAAACGAAATTGATATGTAGATACCATTTGGCTTCAATACCCGGTGGATGCCTTGGAGCATTGCCATGACCTTGCTAATGGTTTCAGCTTTTGGGTTTCACGGATCACCACTGTCCACGAACAATACATCCTTAAATGACAAGTATATCCAAACTTGGCAAATTAAAAGCCAATGTGCACTTACAAAAGAAATATTTAAGGCTAAGCTACTAATATTGTTCTCACCATTGTTCCTTTCTCAATAACAACATAAAAGAACCATCTGCGAATGGCAAGTCTAGCATGTCCGCAACCATGGCCTTTATTTCTGACATTTAAGGCAGCACAAATCATCCAAAGTTAAGATAAAGGGGGCAAGAAAGTGCAACAATAAGTACTGCTAAACCAAAATGCATTCAAAATCAGTCAAGACAAACAGCTTGACAATCATACTTTCCACAAGTGATTAAACCTCGAATCTTCTCTAAATTCAAATTGAATTTTAATGAAAGGGCAACAATTAGCAACAACAACACATTGAATAAGCACAAAATGATGTACACCTTAAAAATATCCGAGCATGTCCGTGGAAGGCTATATATTTGTTCACACCAAAAATCAATAGCATCATACAAGATAATCAATGACAATAGGCTATAAATTCAATCCAATTCCAAAATTCGAATCTGGGACAAACTTAAAGAATTAAGCTTTCAACAACAATGTGTTAGCAAAATGACAACAATGGCATAGAATTCACAACAGCAAGCAAGATGATTGTAACATTGAAGGAAGAAAATCCCACAAAGAAATGCACGAACCTTTGAATTCCTTCAACAACAATCTTTTCTGCACTTTCTCAACAGTAATTGGGGATAAATCAGTGCAAGTGATATTCTTAATCCCATTTTTATACATTTCATCACTTAATTGGGAATTTCCATAACCCAATTCCAAAACCTAAAAATTGAACAAATGAAACTTATCAAATTCATATCAAGCCCAAAAAAACTTCAGTATTAACATTCTACCAAAAAAAAAAAAAAAAAAAATGAAACAGAGAAAATACAAAGGAATTAGGTTGAATATTCTCCAAAATTAGGTGATGAAAATGGGAATAATCTTTGAGCCATTCATAATATTCTTCCTTAGCAAATCTATCGTTCCTAAAAGAAAATTTTAGAAATTAAATTAGATGCAATAAATTTGAGCAAATTTTTTTAGAGTGAAATTAAAATTAGAAACAGGGGAGAGAGGACAAACCAGTAAAGTGGATCAAGATAAGTCAAAACGGAAGAGGATACTACTGTATCTTCGAGATTCTTCTTCTCATAATCCATTGATGATAGATTCTGGGTACCTTTGATTTCAGAAGGTTTTCTTAAACCCTAGATTGAGCAAGAGCGACGACAAGTAGGGGTGACAAAAACTGATCCGACCCTGAAAACCCGACCCGAAAATAGCGGGTTAAGGTTGAGAATTTCGACACGAAAACTTAAATGAGTTGACACGAACCCGAGCCGAAATTAAATAGGTTAGGTTAAGGTTGAAAATTTCAACTCGAAAATGATCCACGTAACCCGAAATTCTTTTCGGGTCAAAATCAGGTCGGGTCAACCCGAAAAAAGTCTTTTTTAAAAAAAAAAGTTATTAGGCCCAAGCCCAAATTGAAAGGTGAAAACCAAAAAACCCTAAAACTTAAACAGTTGTTTTTATTTACTCTTTTCACCTTTTCTCTCTCCCGACTTTCATTTAGATGACGGAATGGTATTTGTTGGCTTGCTGGGCCGTTATGGTATTAAAGGAACAGATCATAACTTTCAGGATAGTTGAAGTGCAAATTCTTGTCCATTTTATGGAAATTCAAATTGGATCTCTTAGTTGCTTTCAGGATTACATGAGATATAATAATTTTAAGGAATTATACACTTTAATAATCCCAACTTTGCTCAATTTACTTTAAATAATCCCAACTTTCACCTACGTTTTTTTTCTTTAATCCGGATTACTGGTTACCTGTAGAAAGGGTCAATTTTTTTTAAAAAACAAATTATATCACACGTTTTGCACTCTAATTGGTTCAAAAATATAAAAGAAAAAAATAATTTAAGGGGCCGTTTGGTTCACACGGGGGAATCGGAATGGAATGCAGAAAGGGAATGAAGGAGAAAGGAACGGATTAACCCTGATTTGCCCTAGTTGTTTGGTTGTATCTAGGAAACGGAATGAAATGTTGACTGATATCCTTTGTGACTGTTTGGTTCAAACTAGGGAATCAAACCATTCTACACAAATTCATTAGTGATATAGCAAAAAACTTCAACAATGGCAAATTCTATAGAAAATTCAATCACCATGAAGGCATTTATGAACAAATTAAAGAGTAATATCAGTTTAAAACAAGACAAATCCACAAATTTACATAAATTAAAAAAAAAATAACATGAAGGCGGCGATGAAGGCGGTGGTGGGAGGTTTGGATTAACTGGTAGGAATGAAGGTGGTGAAGAAGATGAAGAATTAGGATGTAGAAGAATGGTGGGAGGCGACTCCGAATCCTGCAAATTACTCCCACTGCCCCTCATTTCACCCTCCATAACACCACTTCCACCTTCATTCTTCAACTTAAACATTATATGAACTCCATCAACCTCAACCTTTTGAACCTGATTACCATTAATCTTACTCAAGAACTCACTATAAGGTACAGTTACAAATGTCGTCGGAGGCCTTGGTTCGGAACCCGTTAACGGAAACCCAGGCCTAAAAAGCCTCATAACAAATATCACAATCCCTAATTGCAAAAGCAAAACCCCAATTTCTTGAGCTTGAATCAATGGCTGACATCGCCATTTCCCCCCAAAACCTTTAAACCAACTCTTACCCTCTTTCTCTCTCCTCGACGAAGAAGAAGAAGACGACGACGGTGGAGAGGCTTGAGAGGAGAGAGAAAGGGGCGTGAGTAATGAAGGGGAATGGGAATGCAAAAGGTTAGGGGGGGTGGGGAATGGGTTTAGGTGAAACCCAAAATAAAATGGGTGAATGGGAATGACAAAATTGTAAAAACAAACACCAATAAAGGGAATCATTCTGATTCCCTTTTCCCTATTCCAGCGAACCAAAACTCTCTGATTTCTCTGATTCTCTGTTAAACCCTAAAACTTTTACTCCATTCTCAACCGACAAGGCTTAACAAGTCAAAGTCTTTAAGAGCATGAGCATTGGTGAGGTTACTCACACCTATGCAAATCACCTTATTTATCTCTTTTCCAAATCATCTTCCACCTCACTTTCCACTATCTTAAGCTACTAGTATAAGTCACCTTATTTATTTATCTACAATGGTGAGGTTACTCACCATTCTCTCTCCTAATTTTTTTTATACTACCCCATCATTTATTCTTTCTCACTCTTGTTTTATTTATTATTTTTTAAAACATGTATTACTCTCTATTATTTATTTGTAATTTTTGAACTTACATAATTAATTAAAAAAAGTTAAACATTGTTAATTTTTTTCTTTTTAATTAGAGCATTTTAAATAGAACAATATTAACAATCACTTATGTATGTAAGTTGTTTCAATTTTTTTTCTAATTTTTGAAATGAAAAGTACAAAAATAATATAAAATTTAAATAACATAGCTTATATAGCAAAGACATCTATTAAAAATTAAAATACAATGTTCATTAACAACGACTTTGGTCATCTCTTCATTCGTTGCCGAAACGTCCCCATATATGCTCAACCAAGTCATTTTTTAGTGCAATATGGGTCTCCCTATCACGAACATTATTTCTATTTTCCATATAACCATTTAGATTGAGCCTATCCAATCGTCCACTTCTCACGGTAAATGGTTGGTTGTTGTTACCAGTTGGTGATCCAGCTAAATTTTGCGGTTGATCATTGATAAATTCAGTTGCATCATAATGCAAATATCCATCTCGCTCATCTTCAACAATCATATTGTGCATGATAATACAAGCCATTACGATTTTCAATAAAATTTCGGTCGACCATGCTAGACTTGGTTGACGTATTATTGCAAATCGAGCTTGTAACACTCCAAAGGCACGTTCAACGTCCTTTCGATAACTCTCTTGCTTCTTGGTAAATAATTTGTGCTTACCAGTTTGTGGATGTTTGATTGCTGGGATAAATGTTGCCCATTTCGGATAGATACCGTCTGTAAGATAATAACCCATATTGTATGTATTTCCGTTGACATTGAAGGTAACCTCTGGAGCTTTTCCCTCACATATATCAGAGAACACCGGCGACCGTTGGAGGACATTTATATCATTACAAGAACCTGGGGTGCCAAAAAAAGCATGCCATATCCACAAGTCTTGCGAAGCAACAGCCTCCAAGATCACCGTTGCTGTTTTACTTCTACCTTGATACATTCCTTTCCATGCACGCGGACAATTTTTCCACTCCCAATGCATGCAATCAATGCTGCCCATCATACCAGGAAATCCACGAACATAACTTTCACGGAGGAGTTGTTCAGCATCCATAGTACTCGCTCTCCTCAAGTACTTTGGTCCAAATTGAGCTACGACCCCTTCAACAAAGTGAGCAAGACCTTCTCTTGCAGTACTTGACGCAATTTTAAGATACCCGTCAACTGCATCGGCAGATGTACCGTATGCTAACATTCGAATTGCTGCAGTGCATTTTTGGAGGGGGGATGCACCTAGTCTTCCGGTGGCATCCGGCCTTTGTTGAAAGTAAACATCACTTTCGCTTAGTTTATTAACAATGCGTGTGAACACATTCTTCCGCATGCGAAACCGTCGACGAAACATATTATCAGGGTACAATGGTTGGGGACTAAAGTAATCGTTATATAACTGAATATCAGCATATTCTCGATCTCTTGGTACATACCACCTTTGGTACGTAGGTTCAAGAGTGAAGGGGACCTGGTAAGGTGATGTTACAAAGGGAACAACAGCTATATTGATCGCTTCCTCGATCAAGTCATCTTCTTTTCGCCTTTGGGTAATTGATTCATGCCACTCTACATAGTCGTTCACCATGTAATCAAATAACCCTGAACTAGATGAACTAGAAGAATTTGAATCAGAGTTCATTTTGTAATATTTTTTGGTAGAGAGGAAGAGAGAGGTTTCTTTTTTTATGTAGAAATAATACTTATATTTATGTATTGAAATATGAAGTGTAGCCCCCTTATTTATAACTTCTAAAATTATTCAAAACAAATAACTAGTAATTATTATGATATATGGGCACACAAGTATAAGAGATATGATTTTCGAGGAGGTTTACAGATTTTTTACATTGGTAATTCATTGAATGGATAAACAACTCAAAAAGATTACATTTCTGATAAGGTTTGTAGATTTCTTTTGTATGACAATTCAATATATGGGTACACATAACAGTTTAAGATGAGATTCTCTGATATTGCTTACAGATTTTCTGTCAACATGTGATATTTCAATGTAGCATTGCATGTCGGTCATATTTTACAAAATTTCTCATTATGGAGCTAATTTTATATTATTATTATTTACAAGAAATAATTTATTGGGTAATAAACAAAGAGCATTTAAATTACGCATATTTCGTAGTGGAAATTCCGTCGCTATACAGCCTGTTTCTTGTAGTGGAAATTGTTAAAACAACATAAGTAACATTACATCAATTAAAACTAGAATAATACACATGTAGTTTGACTACCTTAATTGATATTTAAACTAGCCTAGAAGATGTGCAAATTCTTGCTTTAATTTTAGATATATTTCCTTTTCTTCTTCAGATAGAATTGGTTTTGCAAGAAGGACATTAAATAGCTTGAACCTTTTTTCTTCTTGTTTCTTCCGAGCTTTGATGGCATCTCGCTCCTTTTGATACTCTAGCATACGTTCTGCTACATCAATTCGCCTTTCATCAACATCTTTGTGTTGACCTTTCATCACATTCATCTCTAATAGGGCTTCGGTAAACGACTCTAAATTTTTAATTTCAGAACTACCCCCTATTTGAATTCCAGAATTGACAATAGATTTACCTTTTCTTTTTGATGCTTTCACCCCGTCAGGACGACGGCGACGAGTATGAGTTTTTGGATCTTCATCAGTTGGAGTATCTGGTTCTGATCTTTTCGAATTTCCACCATCACTAGAAGGTAAATCTAGGTCTATTGGCTTCCATTTGTCTAACTCTCTCAACATCTCCCAACAACCAATTAAACCAAAGCGTGAACCATTACACGTCCCTCTATATATTTCATGAGCTTCGGTCATTTTATCATGAGTGTTGGTACCACTCATATACCTTTTTTTTGCTTCACTATAGCAACCAACCCATGTACTCACATCTTTATTTATTCTTGCCCACCGACTTTTCATAGATCTTAAAGTTCTAGGGCGCATGGTAGATGGATTTTCTTCTCTGGCTTGATCATAAAGGGATTGTATGTTCCTCCACATTATGGCCAAACTTTGATCTGTTGCCGTCTCTGGATCTTCAACTGAACATTCTACCCAAGCCGAAACGAGCGCATCATCTTCTTTTGCACCCCATTTTTCTGCCCCGACAACAGATCAAAGTTTGGCCATAATGAGTGTTGCTCCCGTGGGGAGCTTCAATAACATCATCATCACCTACACCGTCAACATCATCATTACCTTGTTGTGGAACCCTTGGATCATCGAGTGGGGTTAAGTTACTGCTTCTTTCTCCCTCAGGAGTTGTTGGACTATTTTGAATTATTTGGTTCACACCATAATGTTGTGACATCGGGAACATAAAACCAGATGGATAATTCTGGGGAATTTGTTGCAAATTTTGGTTTGAAAATTGGTTTGAGAATTGTTGTGTGTAATTTTGGTTTGGAAATTGATTTGGAAATTGTTGTAGAAATTGTTGGTTTGGATGCATTGGTTGGTTAGAAATGTTATAAAATAACATTCTTTGAGCATTTGGATTAGTAGGGTTATTTGGATTAAAATGAAAATTACTTTGGAAATTTGGAGAATTGGAAGATTGGTTATTTGGATTATTTTGAGAGGAACCACTTCCGTAATTAGGATTATTAAGATCCATAATCACAAAATATTTTTATAATGAAAAATAGAAGGGTGAAATTTTAAGGGTGAAAAACTATATCAATATTAGGCTCTATTTATAGATAAAATTATAAGTATACCGTTGGTGAAATTAATTTTTCGAAATATGTTAAAATTACCGTTAGAGCAATAATTGCAATATTGAGTGTAAAAGATATAAAGAGTAGTTGCATTTTACAGCATCTCAAGCAAATAGCAATACAACTTGTCATATTCATGAAAAGTGATTCAACTACAATAGTTGGGTAGCCTAAAGTCATATTTTAAAATATTCATGACCAAGTGTCATGTGATAATTGGACTTAAAAAAAAAAATCAGACTCCCTTGTAAAAGAAGTTAGCAACTCACAGCAACTGTCAGTAACGCTTCAGAGAGTATGTAATGAGTCAACTCACAAGAGGAGAGAGAGAGTTATGAGGAGGGTTGCTCCTCACCGATGTGCATGCTCTGAAAAAACCACCTTGTTCTATATAATGCACTCTGCTTTTATTCTTTTCTATCTATCAAACCTCCCTATTTCTCCTGGTTAAGAAACTTTCATTTTCTCAATATTTATTTAAAACAAAAAAAACACTCAGTTTTCATTTTAATGGGAAATTTGATTAATAACCGCATTTGCAATTACAACCCCGAATCACTGCCTCCAGCAGATTTAGATGACAACCTCAAAGCACCAGCACCGGCACCGGAACCAGCACCTTCTTATGCCAATTATAACTCAAATATCGAGGTAAACCCGCCTTATTTAGAAGTTTGTAATTCGTGATTTGTTGTGGAGATTATACCCAGTATTGTAATGTTCTTCTTCTTTTTTTTAGTTATCATTTTCACTCAAAATACAGTCGGGTGAGCTCAATGAAAATCCCAGGGTATGTGTCTTTTCGTCCGACGGGTAGTTTGGTTCAGTCCCTTTTTTTTTTTTTTTTTTTTTTTTTTTTTTTTGTTTTTAACCTGTAAATCAATGAAGCAGCAGGGATGGAATTTATGCTCTAATCTATTATTTCTTTTCAATATGATCCAAGAATTAATATATTTATTTATTATATTATTTTTTTGAAATTGAATGAGCTTGAACTATATTCTATCTTCCTTTTGTTTGGATAGAAGAAATGGAAGGAAATAAAGAGAAGATGGAGTGAGGAGGACAAGTTCTCTTGTTTAAGTATAATCTCTCCAAAATTGGAGAGATTTGGAGTGTAAAATGTTTTTTTTTTTTTTTTTTTTTTCCTTTGGGAAATTCTACAAGGTGGCCTTCAAGAATCAGAAATTCTATGTGGAAGACCAATTTTTTTTTGAGTGACTTCAATTAATTTTGCCACTACATAGGAAAATTGGTCTTATAATTTTTTTTTTTTTTTTTTTTTTTCCAAATAATGAATTTCTGCTGAACTAGTTTTATTTTTTGGGAATTTTTGATCCAGTTGACAAGGTGGAGGGCGGTTGAAAATCAAAATAGATAAGAATGGATAATTTGTCATAAACCACACTTTAAAATTGCGTTTTTGTGTATAATCACCTTTTAAAAAAACTTTATTAAAAAAAAAAAACCTTCAAAACAAACTTGTAAGAAGAGAGATCTGATTCATTTTTTTTTTTTTTAATATATTGTTTTTAACGAACCACCTTTAGCCAGGTTCCAATATTTGAGTCACAATTTTTGGCGTTGATTTCTCTATAACCCCCAGTTTTACTGCCATGGCAGCTCCACCACCGATTAATTGTGGATTTTATTTTGTAATGGATGCAAGTTTTAGAAGGTGTTAAGGTGATTTAGGAAGTTTGGTGATGGGGAAGACATGAGAAAGAGAGAAAATGGTAAAATAATAAATAACATACTTATTTTTCTTCAAAAAAAATAAAAAAAATAACATACTTATTTTGATTTTTTTAAAAAAGGTAAAATATTAAACCCAAGGACCTAACTTTTTTTAACTACAGTAGTTAATTTTTGTCGGAAAAGTAAACATAGGTCAACGGTGAGCTCTAACGGTGAGAAAAAAAGGTGGAAGGTCCTTAATGGTGAAAAATGTGAAAAGTGAGGTCTTGATTGTATGCTTAACTCGTCTTTCCATATTGCTTTTTTCAAGCATTTGTAAGTTTGTCATTTCACAAAATTTCTGAGTAATGTTATTCTCCTACACACTACACAGAGCAATCTGCTGCTAGCAATATTCAAGGGGGAAAAGGACGAGGAGATTATTAAAGAAATTGGTCGTACAGAGGTCTTTGAGGGCAGTTCAGAGTTAGATCTTTTCCG
Organism: Chenopodium quinoa; assembly: GCF_001683475.1. Taxonomy (NCBI): domain Eukaryota; kingdom Viridiplantae; phylum Streptophyta; class Magnoliopsida; order Caryophyllales; family Amaranthaceae; genus Chenopodium; species Chenopodium quinoa. The sequence continues at coordinate 11,305,650 of NW_018743292.1, forward strand.
GTCTAATAAACTGCCAGTCAAATATTGTTTTGGGGACAATCAGCCATTAATGTAAGCTTTATCTTTGTGTCCTTTCAACTTTGGACAATTATGTCTGCTAAAGCTTTCACAATTCGGACTAAAGCATATTCCTTATGTTTGCTTCATATCAGCTTACGTCTCTATCACGTCTATCCAGAAAATCACAGCACACTTGTAGCGGTAATACCTCGACTTAAGAATTTTCTAACTTGTCTAATTTTCTGGTGAATTAGTTGGCTGTTTGCTGTCTTAATGACATATTTATTACTAAGCTATATAAAAGTATTTGAAAAGGTTATGTTTTTTAGACTACATATTATCTCTTGCAGGATCTCATGTTGCATGAGGAAGAACTTCTTGCAGAAAGCAGCGTTCTTCTGTCTCAGGTATATATACCCTTCTTCCCAAATGTCTCAAGTATGAGGCAACTTGCATTTAGTGCTAGATTGAGACTCATGATTGTATTTTTGAAGCTTGAATATTGTTCTTTTCTAATGTTTTTCTTTTGCACTTCATCAGATTGTTGTAGGTATGGAGAGTACTTGTTCTCTACGTCTAGAAAACAAACAAATGGGACAACATATAGGAACGCTGACTGTTCAAGCAGAGGAGACTGTGGCATCAAGAGGTCTATTGATCAAAATTTGTACCCATAATGGAATTTCTAAAAAGGTTGTTTCATTATCTTCTAATCTACCCTAGTGAATAATCTCATGTCAATAATTTTTTACAGATGGAATTTTCATTTCATTCTTCTGCTTATGTTTCTAGGGTCAATTCCTGAAAGTATTAAAAAAAATGCAAACGGGACAGCCAATGAAATCTGCACCACGGAACTGGTGAAGAACAATCCGAAACCTGAGTGGAGTGTCTATCTTAATATGCAGCAAATTGGTGGCAAGGCAAGTATACCTAGTTCTTGATATCTCTTCTTTTGATTGGCTAAGAAACTAGATGTATATAGTTCGTTTAGCAAAGAAAATCCTGTTATTTTTTGCAGGGTGACGAGTTAATCATTGAAGGCTATAACTTCAGCAGCAATCGCAATCATACTTTATTTGGGTAAAAATATTCTTTTTGGTTCCCTATGTTTTTTTTTTTTTTTTTTTTTTTTTTTTTTTTTTTTTAAAATAAATTCTTTTCAGTATATCTCTGCTTTTCAGCAACCTCTACAGTAGATAGTTGATTTAGATAGTATTTTTCATATAGCACATGGCAGGCACCAGTATCCGATCTAGCAAAACGTAACAGTGAGGAGTCTTCTCATGGTCTTAAAAAGGTGCTTCAGTATGCTTCCTTAAGGATGATACATTGACCTTTCCCCTCCCTTTATCTATTCTATGCATTGCAATGTTACATTATTTGTGAATGATGATTGATGTTGATTGTGACAGAATCGTAACAGTCAGCTATCTGTGGATATTCTTGAAAGTCATAGCTTCCTTGACTTTATTAACAATGGTTACGAGATTGGTCTCATGGTAGCTGTCGATTTTGCTGGTATGTTTTCGTTGTATGAGTTCTGATTATATTTGGTGCTGATGTTAGATCATATAGTAGTTGCTATATCTTTTGGAGTTTTGATTGTACAATATAAGAGGCTTGTAGCTCATCTACACTTAGCATTTTCAATATGCTCACCAATGGTGTTCCTCATCTCATCTAGTGACAGATGTAGACCCAGAAGGCTTGGATCCCTTTCACATCATCGATTCCTCTGGCAATTTGAATGCCTATCTGCAAGTAAGTCATCTTCACCAGAATTCTTTGATGTTTTTTTTAATATGATAACGATCACGTGTCAATTTTTTTTTTTTTACTTTAATTTTTATATGGAACCACCTATAATTGTGAAGAATCATAATACAATCTTTTTGTTACATATACGGATAATGGACACACATTAAAGGAAATGAAAGGTCAAGATATTTTTAGCTCTTATTTTATTTTTTTATTTTTGATTTTTAAATTTGAATTTTGGTGTGGTTGATTTCCAAGTCTCATTTAGAAAAGAAACAGTACCTCTGAGAGCACCTTCACAACATTCTATTTGCAGGTTTTGAAGGATATTGGTAGGGCTATTGAACATTACGATTCTGATCGACGTTTCCCTGCTTGGTGTTTTGGAGGAAAACTAACGGGAAAATGTTGTCCTGCATCAACTTGGAACCGGATTCAACCAATTGTGTGGTAGGAACAATTAAGTTTGAAATCACTTGAGATTACAGTGCTTTTTTCTTATTGCACTCTTTAAGATCTCTATAAAGCTAATTATTTTCAATAGGAATACCCAGAACTTAAATTAATACTGCTAACACTCAAAACTTATCAATGAAAAGGACTCTAGCTATTGTGCAACTATCCCCGGCTTATTTTTGTTGAAAAATATTTCTAGCCTCAGCTTTGCTTTGCCGAACTTGATTTTGCTGAACTAAACTTAACTTTGATTGAAATTTATTTATAATTAGCTGAGGAGAGCACAGAGCCTATGTGGTTAATGCTGATAGTAACTTTTTTGTCTTTACAGGTTAAAGGAGTTGAAGGTATTTTAGAAGCCTATCGCTCTGCTTTGGCAGAGGTCAAGTTTCACAGCCCCACCTCATTGAGTGAGGTGATTGAGAAAGCCTCTAGCTTTGTCTCCGAGCCTTGTGACCGTAATTGTCGGAAGTACTATGTATTACTTATTGTAACGGTAAGCATGCAATATATGACTGTAATTGTGTTTGGGTAATGCCTGCATATTATTTTTCTTAATAATTTGAAACACTACTATATGTGTAGAATGGAGACTTGCTTGGTATTCAAGATACCATTGATTCTTTGGTAAAAGCATCCAACTTACCATTGTCAATCCTTATTGTCGGGGTTGGTGATGACAAAAGATTTGAGAAGATGAAGGTAAGGGTCAACTTCTTTTGGTGATGACAGTTTACGTGAATATATTATTGATGGATTATATATATACACTACTAACATGCTTGATAACAGAAACTTTGTCCTGGGCATCTGCTGAAGGATTTTAAAGGTGTTTTGGCTCTGAGAGATATAGTACGCTTCATGCCAAAGTGTAATGTGTCTGGTGAGTCGAACACTGCTAAAGTGATACTTTTTCTGTATCCGTTTTTTGTACTAAATAATTAATATGTTCATTACTGCCTTGTATGTGTTATTTTCAAACACATTGGAAGGCATCAAAATATAGTTTCACTTAAAGTTGGAAGTATTTCCAATCTCTTCATAGTTCATTTTGTCTTTGATTTTGAGCTTATTGCCTTGTGATGATAGCAATCTGAGCATCACAGAGGTATCATGTTGGAATTTAGAGCAATTTTGGTTTTGAGAATAGCTAAGAGAAAATGATCAATTCATTTTGAATATATATATACCTCTGTTTCTATATGATGGTCACAATTACTATAACAACAAATACCAAGGAGGTTAGGAAAGTCTAGAGTGGTGTGTGTGATGGCAGAGAAGTGTAAACCAAAGTAGGGTGGGGTGATGTGATGGCAGTGAAGTGTAAACCAAAGTTAAAAACAGGATTATATAAGAAGCGGGTAAACTAAAGTAATTTTCTAAGACAAAACATAGCAGTAAAATTATGGAGGAAAATAAGAAGTGAATATTTGGTTTAACTTTTCTTTAAAATATTTGTCTTTTGGTTGAAATGTTTGGCTTTATAACCTGGAAAATTCTGAATTAACATGCAAAAGGGTATATATTTAGATGACGGAATGGTATTTGTTGGCTTGCTGGGCCGTTATGGTATTAAAGGAACAGAACATAACTTTCAGGATAGTTGAAGTGCAAATTCTTGTCCATTTTATGGAAATTCAAATTGGATCTCTTAGTTGCTTTCAGGATTATAGGAGATATAATAATTTTAAGGAATTATACACTTTAATAATCCCAACTTTGCTCAATTTACTTTAAATAATCCCAACTTTCACCTACGTTTTTTTCTTTAATCCGGATTACTGGTTACCCGTAGAAAGGGTCAATTTTTTTTTTTAAACAAATTATATCCATGTTTTGCACTCTAATTGGTTCAAAAATATAAAAGAAAAAAATAATTTAAATTAAAAAAACAAAAAAAAAGGAAAAAAAAAAGAAAAAAAACCAAAGACCACCAGCCACCCAACGCTGGTGGCCACACTTCCTCAATCGGCAAGACCCACACCCGTTACCCTCTATGATCCCCCAACCCCACTTTTTCGACCTACCGAAAACCCTCCTTGCACTGGAAACCCTCCCATCACTCCCGTTGATTGTGGTATCCGGCAATTAGAGGAAAGAGAAAGGGAGCGGGCTGCGTTTTTTAGGTGGTTTTAGGGGCGGGGGAGGTGAATTCGAGGGTTTACAGGTGGTTTTGGGGGTGGGGGGGAGGGTATGGGGACGGTTTCAAGGACGTGGGCTTTGGTTATGAGTGGTTTCGGGTTTTATGGGTGGCGGTTTCGGTGCAAGGGTTTGGCTATGGCTGGTTTAGGGGGTGGGGGGAGGTAGAGGGGGCTGGTTTCGCGGGTTTAGGGCGGCGTCCGGGGAGGTTTTGGGTGTTGGGGTTAGGGAGGCAGTGGTTCGGGGTTGGCTGTGGATGGAAGGGGCCAGTGGTTGTGGGTTGGTGGTGGCTGGTTTTGATATTTTTTTTTCTTTTTTTGTTAATTGATTTTTTCTTTTATTTCTTGGACCACTTACAGCTTGACATGTGTCAAGTGACCTAGAAAATTAGGTCATTGACTTTTGTTGACCGGTTTGGGTATGAAGAAAGATAGGCCACCTTAAAGTTGGGATTATTGAGGAATAATCCAAAGTTGAGATTATTGAGGAATAATCCAAAGTTGGGATTAATGAAAGTAAATTGGTAAAAGTTGGGATTAATAAACTCTATTATTCCTAATTTTAATCTTAGTTTTGCCTGATAATGGTTTTATTTTCAGGGAAGGGTTGTACTCCTTAATATTTTGTTTAATGATAGTATCCCAAATCAGAGAGATTACACAACATATATCTTTACAGAAAATGTGGAGTGTTTACATATTCTTTATCATAAACTTACAGGCTTTTGTAAAGGTGTTGTGTGCCTTTATTTCGTTTGCTCTTCTTGATTGCCTTTATGCACTGAGTATACAGACACTATGTTATTGTAAAAGCATTGGCATATGCCCATTGACTACATTTGGATAGCTGTTTGAATGTTTGCAAAATTGTGCATAGTTTCAAACTTATAAAAACAATGCCTAATTGCCTCTCATCCTTCTTGAACTAAATACGTAGTTAGAAGTATTTCCTTTTGGAAAACGATTTATTGTTATATCCATTGCAATCCGCATAAAATTTGGAGCCAAATTTATCATCTGGTGATTATTTCCTACTATTAATTGGCAGCTGATGAACGATTCATGTGCTGTTTGGAAGAAATACCCAAGCAGTTCCTGACCTATATGCGGAAGAAAGGCATCAAGCCCTACTCCATCTGACACCTCCCTGAATGTGCGCTGTAAAAGTAAAGTTGCTACTTCAACCTTGCCTTTTCATCATTACTTAATTAAGATTTCGTTGGTAGGTGGTTAGGGTAGGAGGAAGGTTTTTCTTGATCAAATATAAGTTAGAAATGGAGTGGACTTGTTTGGTAGGATACTTACACCGGAAGACAGCATGTTAGAAATCTATAGAGTCTATTGGATTGAGGGCTAATCTATGAATTCCTCTAATGGTGAAAAATTGTATCTAGATTTCCTTTTGGCTCTTATGTGGGTGCTTTGCCTGAAGTTAAGATGGGAGTGCTTTCTGTTGGGTGTATTTTCTTTGATTTTGTTATGTGATGAGTGGTGTATTAGGCTTTTATTCGTCTCTGTGAAGTGTTCCATGACATATTAATTTTAATGTAGTGTGAGATTGGAAATCTCATTGGGTGTTGGGGTGCATGGAATACACTTGACACACTTTTGTTGGCCTGATGTGGGTATGCATGCTGGTGGTTCTGGTTTGTGTTGGCTAGGGACAGTGAGGCCTTGTTAAATATTGGTGCCTGAGCATGGGCTTGGGTGGGGTATCAGCACCAGGCCTTAGTTTGTGGCGCAGTGCTATGGGCACATAGACAAGGTAGCGTAGCAGCAACGTAACAGATTCTTTAGAGTTGATCAATTGGGTGGAATTCATTCGTTTAAGACTTGAGAGAAAAAGCAGGCATGGTTAGTGGCTGAGAGGGGCAGAATTGCTGGGGATGGGGGTTCATGATGGGCAGGCAGGATTAATTTTTGAGGATGGATGAGGCAGGGTCAGTTGTTGGGAAGGGCATGGAAGTGACAAAGAAAATACTGAAGATTTGTGCCGATTTGAATTGCCTGATCAGTGTGGCACGTACTGCTGATTTGCTGAGATAACTCAAAGCATCTGCTGTCTGAACGTTGGTATAGATAGATAAATTTAACATAGGGTATGTATGAATGCTCAAGCAACGATGAAGGGCTGTTGACATGCAGGGGTAGCAAGTATCAGAAAGGAGTCCATGCCGCTGTTATCTATTTTGAGTGCATGAAAATTTATGATGTAAACGTGTATATGGAGTAGTAATACTTATTAGGAAAAGCAAAACTTAGGGTAGAGATTGTTGTTCAGTGTAAGTAGCTAATATTTATTTATTTATTTTTATAATTAATTTACTTTTGTACTTTTTTTTTTGAGAAGGTTTTTATTGTACTAAAGTCTAAAACTACATGAGTACTTGCCTCGTTTAGTTTACATTTTCATGTTCACTTGGTTAGAGGGGTCTGTCCTTAAAGGCTGCCTATCTTATTGTATCTGGTTTGAGAGGCTTTGTTCTTTAATTTTTTACTTACTACTATTACGTAGTATTTAAGATATTCTGATTTGGTTTTTGAAGGTTCTGGTGATCCAGTCCGATTTTTTCTGATTTGACTCAGTGACTCATTATCTTTATGTCTAATTGATCTGATTTTACTCAGGATTAGAGCTTTACCAATATAGAAATGGTGCTAGTACACCCCGTGGCCTTATAAAAAAGAAATTCAATGAAGATGTTTGATAAAGTTTAGAAATACTATGAATAGAAGACCTTCAGAGTACATTTTGGTACCTACGAATTTGAAATTCTTTGAACCTAAATACCTTCCAAGTCTCCTAACTTCACTGTGCTGTAGGGATGAACTTCTGAAGTAGTTTCAAAAGAATCTTCTTGTAGGCTATGAATGGGACTAAAGAGCACATAAAAATTACAACAATGGCTGCCCACAAGGTCTCATGAGACACTACTACGAAAACTCCAGTCATGAATGCTAGCAGAGTGCCAACCAGAGAGTGCTGGAGTATAGTAACACTGAGGTCGATTAATAGTAGTGATTTATCGGGATCCAAACCCATGGCCCAGATAAGGCAGAACAAGACCAGCAGAGAACAACACATTGCATATGTATCTGATATTAAGAACACTAGGAAAGCTCCTTTTCTTCCAAGAGCTGCATATTCCAAACTGTTTTTATACCCACCAGGAACTTGTATACCAGCTGCGAATGTGATTGTGGCTAGAAGTGCTGCCACTACAGACATTGTGCCTCGCATTTCCCCCAAGTTTGTCTTTGGTTGCACATAGCTTGTTCTTATTCTTGGATTCAAACCCAAACGCTTGCACATTGAATCCTACAAAACAGATATATAGTTTAATTGTTGGTATAATATTGACCCAACTGAAGTACCACCAATCAGGCTAGCAATATGGTTGCTGGCTCGCTGCAATAGACTCCTTGATTTTGCTTTACTGGTGAATAAAGTGGCTATTGTTCTACAAGTATGAGGACGAATCTGTTGCATACTAATGCTTTTGCAATCGTAGATGGTATAGCAATGTAGGAGTTTGGCTTCGTGAATATTCAGTGAATTCCTAATTAACATTAAAAACAGTTAATGGTAATAAAGTTTGTAGGACGTACCCATTCCTGTGATTCCTTGCATTCTCTTGCAAGCATATTCAAGGCTGTTTCACCATTGTTGTTTCTGACAGTCAAGTCAGCACCTTTACGTAGTAATACTTCAACAAATACTCGTCCTTTCGTTCTATGGCCCGATGCAATGGTGTTGCGCCATCCTTATCTTTCTTATCCTTCAGTGTTTCTACTTCGGGAATACTAAAGAATTCATCATACTCCTTTTCACATTTTAAGCAGATGTGATGCAGAGGTGTATCAGTTTGCTGCTCATAAAGCTCCAAGAAACCAGATCTCCCGTATTGAATTGATATAAACTCGAGGATAGCTTTTGTGTGGCCACCTTCGCAGGCTTTGATCCAAGCTTTAGGTGCATTCTCTGATCCAGAACACTCCATTAGTGACTTAATTAGTTCCATATTACCTGCTTTTGCTGCTTTGTCTAGGGGCGTATTTCCATTTATATCCTGGCTTTCTGCCCACTCAGGATAAGATCTGGTCAGGACATCTGCAATATCTGCCTTGTTTCGACGAACAGAACAACTATTAGGAAGCAAATATATATATCTAGATCATCAAGTTAATACTCTAATGTGTACAAACTCTATTATGAGCGAATAATGAATGATACCTGAGCAGTTTGAAGCAACATGAAGAGGATTTTGTTTGTTTGGACCAGTATGTAAAGCAACATCATGCACATTCCATCGTTTGTGTGATTTTATCATTTCTTTTGCTACTTTAACACACCGGTTTTGGACAGCAAGAAAAAGCGGGCTTTCCTTGCTTTTAGAAGCTATCTTACACTGTGAAGCCGGATCAACTTTTAATAAACACAAGGCCACGGCTTCCTGACGATGCTCGAGCGCCATAAGCAAAGGAGTGGCCCCGTATTTGTTCTGTTGTAACCAAGGTGGCTGATCTTCGCCTTCACCTTGGTCTTGGCCTTGTGAATATGCTCCTACAAGTAGCTCTGCGGCTTCAACATAGCCTACTCTAGCAGCAATGTGAAGAGGATTATTACCAAAGTTGTTCTTGTGACATATTACTCTTTTCAAGACATTGGACCAATCTGGTAAGGTAGGATCGTCTTGTGATAACCATTTCAAGGCGTCCGGCTTATGATTTTCAACCTCGTCTACCCATTCATGAAGGAAGATTTCTTGACGTTTATTGTTTTTCTTGGCAAGGGTTGGGTATTCCTTCAGCAGTTTTTTAAACACTTTTTCTGTCAAATCAGAAAAAGAAAGTCACATAAAATATACATCTTCCGTTTCTAATTGCACTATTTGTGATATCACATTTGTCAGATTGACAGATATATTTTAGAGCTGATTACAGCTGTCCCGGCCTGAATTTGGGCGGATTTTGGATAGCTTTTTTCCGCCCAACTCAACCCAATTTTTAAAATTTTTTGGACGGGCTTGGGAATGTATTTTTATGCTACTTGAGTTTATTTTTTTTTTGGTCCGGCCCAAAAAGCCCGCAAGACCCGGCCATTTTGGGCATGAAATTTTGGCCCGAAGCTAGGGCCGACCCGACCCAAGAAATGAGCATATTTTTTATGCCCCGGCTTGCCAATTGATAAGATCTAAAATATTTAATTATAATTTAGCAAAAAATATACTACCTAAAAAGTTGATATTTGAAAAGTAGATATTGAGATTTGAGATGAATCTAACTCGATTCAACATAAGTATGTTTTTCTTTTAGATAAATCACAAAAAATGGTCAAAAGAGATTGTGTAAAATGTATGTATGTATAGAACAAATGTGAAAACCGTAAACTGAATTGATCGAGCATATTAATCTTACCTGAGCAGTAGGGCGCTACGCTTAAGGGATTTCGATAGTTGGGCTGGTTGTATGGGATGTCTTTTACCTCCAACATTTTCAAGGCAGCCTCTTCCCACCCCTTCTCTATTGCAAGGTAGAGAGGACTGCCACCATCTTCGTCACAAGCATCACAAATTAACTCCAAAGGATCAAGCGATAGCAAATACATTGCTACTTCCTGGTGATCACCCTTGATTGCTATGTGGAGCGGGTTCACCCCCTTCAAATCTCTTTCGATCCATGGTGGCTGATCACTTCCAATCTCTACCCTAACTTCCTCTTCTTGCCCTGTATGGGGAACTTTAGCAGCACGATGAAAACTGTCGGCAAGGGCTTCCACAATCTGCTTATGCCCTCTCTCGGCAGCTAAGTGAAAAACGTTCCTCCCTTTGTTATTCTTTTTGCATAATAATATTTGTGGTACCATTTGTAAAGCTTTACCAATGAAAATTTCCCTATCATTTTTCACTGCAATGTGAATGATGTTGTTCGCACCCTCATCAACTGTACTACAGAGGAGATTAACAGCATTAGTAAGGTGAGAAATTTCATTGAGGATTGCTACATCTCCTGTAGCTGCTGCTTCTAATATTTTTTTTACCTCCATACTACACCGATATATATCAGTAGTTGTCTAATTTTTTAGCACATCAACTTTCAATGCTATTACCAATTTGGTATTGTAATGATGAACACGAAATCCTTTTTAGCCCTATATACTCGTATAGTCGTATGTCATTAGGAATTGTGCTTATTATTGATTATCAATTACTTTCCATGATCGTCTAATCAAACTAGACAATACTCGTAGTTTATATGCTAGTTGATATTTGATAAGGTTATCGAACAGTTTGTTAGATGTCATGCAGGTGACAAGCATTTTTATACGAGTATTAGGAAATTATAATTACATAAGAGTTTACTTGTAATTTAATATTATAAATGTCTTAGACTTTTAGCCAACTTGTAGTGCTTTATTTCCATTTTTGCGTTTCGAGTTGAATAGGCGTGTAATCATGTTGCTCATCGATCTTGGTTGTAAGCTAGTCATTCACATTGCCTATGCATAAAATTCATTGCACTAGTTGAGTTCTCCGTAGTTCCTTATCATTGTTTTCCCTACAATATTTTATGCATGTGGACATAGATAGTTGTTAGTTAGTTGGTAACAAACATAAGAGTTTACATCCAAGGAAAAAAAAAAAGAGAGTGAGGGACAACTCAAGTGGTTAGAGTTCCCCTCCCGATTTCAGGTGATCTTGGGATTGATTTTCATCACTCGCTCCTGTGGCTCTTTTAACGCCAATAGTTTAAATAGGAAAATATACATGTTAAAGACTGCCGATCAACTTGACTTGAGTTAGCAAGCAAGACTCTTTGGTAGTGAGGGGGAAAGGTCAAGAAAATCCTCACCCTAGAGTGTCCTTGGGTAGTGGGAATTGATCATTACCTTACATCCTATCCATAAGGCCAAACTTTGCTTAGTACGTAAGTGCACATGTTACATGACACTCGCCTTTGTCATACAATAGAAACGTATCTTGTCATTTACATAATTACAAAGTTTATTGGACAACAACAGAATACAATTATACAAAGAAATTACCAAGAATCAGAGAAGGCCCGCAATCAAACTAGTACGACAATGATTAGTAAAAAGGTTTGTTTTGAAAAAATTAGGGGGCAAAGGTTGACTCTTTACCAAAATACGTAAAGATTGACTCATTTTGATCAGGTCGAGGAAAAGTGGGATTATTCTTTTCAATTTTTTCTTTAATATTTTGTGGACCTGATTTATAATAATATTTTTGTGGATTTCAAGTTCACATGTGTCAGTCGATGTTATGTTCAATATAGACACATAGTGACTCTATTTAAATATAGTGACCTTTATTATTTATATTGACCAATGTAATAAAAATCTCATTACAAAATAAATTAATCTTTTATGATCTTTATTATAACACAATGACTTATATTTTAACATATAATAAGTAATAACCTTCATTTTTTTTTTGACGGGAATAACCTTCATTAACATAGTGACCTTTTATTAACTTACAATAACAATCTTTATCCTAAATAGCAATATTTTAACACAGTGACTCTAATATTATTGGTCCACAAACATAATAATATTATTGGTCCACAAACATAAGACTAAGGTTGAACGTAAAATAGTCAACTGAAGAGAAAATTAATTATCATCTTATCAAGAACACTAATAAGACCAAGGTTGAACGTAAGATGTATGAGGAAGGTGAGGTGTTGTGTATAGGACACATTACATTTTAATCTTTCCAATCTTCTTTGTTATCTATACATTCTTTTCAAGAAGGCAAAAGAAATTTGGGACTCATTGGAGATAAAGTACAATTCCCAATAACAAGGGTCATAAAAACTTCAATTAAATTACGAAGATCACGCCAGTATGCCACAAAGTATTGACTAATTAGTAATGTAAATCAATTTTATTATACACCATAATATGACATCTCATAACACCATTTACAACAACAACAATGAGGAAGATCATTGATACAACTACGTACTGATTCTCCTCAATATGACATATTTGGTGTCTATGCTTCAATAATATCTTCAATTAATTACATTAACATTTTCTTAATCTTTTAATCATAGTCAAAATGGGGATGTTCTTTGTTGCTAATATGTGTAGTAGCCGGGTTTTGCTTTGCTCCATTTGTGCAATGTATTGCCAAAGATATCAAAGAAGGCTATATCAACTCGAGTTCGAGTCACTTGCATTGACATGAAGCCTTGACCATCATAATACAACTTCAACTCCTCTGGGTTCCATTCCTTTTCATCACCCCTCCATGACTTCGAGCCAGCTCCACTAGTCAAAAACTGGATTTCACTGCATATTGCCCAATAATATCATAAGTACTTCATTAAATCTCTCTTGTAAGTTAAATTCTACGTATTTTCATAAGGTTTCCAATTTAAATTAATTAGTTTTCATTTGGCAAAATAGTATATGGACAATATGGTTGATGCAAAACAAAGCTTGAACTCAAACTCGACCTAACAAGTACATTAGGCCATTTTTGATCCAAAATATCCAAATCACAAAAACTGAGGGACCCGAGGGGCTTGTTCGTGATCCTTTTTTTTTTTTTTTTTTTTTTTTTTTTTTTTCTTTTTTTTTTCCAGTTTTCTATTGTTTTGAAAACAAAAAACTAAAAATAGGAAGCTTGAAAACGTTGTTTTCAGTTTTAAAATTATCATGCTTTATATGAGTTTGACCAATTTTTGATTTATTTTATGACATACTTCCTTCGTTTTTTTTTACTTGACTCATTTTGATTTTTACACTATTCAGCACCCCTCCCTTGATCGTATTTTGTGGATAATATGTAAGGAAAAACATATTCATGTGGGATATATTTTAATTTGTCTCAATAACTACTATCATAATATATAACATTTATAATTTTTACTTATGGAGAATTAAAGTTATTAATCGTTGAAGTTTTGCATTGACAAGCGTGATAAAAGAAACAGGTCAAATAAAAAAGAACAAAGAAAGTATATCATATGGTTTTGAAAAAAAAAAAATAGATACAGTAATACTGAGCGTGCCCAAAATTTTAAATCGGATTGACGAGTTATATTTTAACTCATTCTTATTTTTATTTTTTATTTTTTTGTTTTTTTGGTTATAATATTTTAACTCATTCATTGTCATCATTATTTTTGAGATAATTTTGTAGATGACATTGGCTAATTGGTGGAATGGTTCGTTGGTTATTGTCATCATTATTTAGGTTTAATGAACATCAAATTTGTGGGACAAAACGTTATGTTGGGGGCCCACTATCTTGATAACAGATCAATTAGCATTAGTTGTAAGAAAGAAGCCCAATAGTTGTCAAAATCATGGCCCTACATTTCATTATTATATGCCAACAAGAAAAATACGAAGTAAAACAAAAGCTCTAAGATAGATAAATTACCTGTCTGGGCTGCTAATGTGCTCCAAGCAGTGGTCATGTCCATTGATGTAAAGATCAATGTTGTTTTCCTGTGAATTCATTAATCATCAAATTTTAATTTGTGTGCAAAACACTTACACCCAAAAAAAGAAGGTACGATGAGATAGACCCGTAATAAGTTATTATAAACTAGCGTGATATTTAGTCATTTTCGGAGTATTCATGTCACGAGTATACTTATAGTTGCTCCGTACTTATAGGTTAAAATGTGCCGCTTACTCGTATTAATTCGCTTTGTTTGAAATTTATGGGATTTTTTTTTTTTTTTTTGACAATACCAAATTACAAGACGATACCACTAAATCACTAAATTAGAGAGATTAGTAGACATTATTACCTCAAGTATTGGGAGAAGCTGAGCCACAAGCTCTTCAGTGTTACCATGATGTCCAGCACTCAATACTGGATGATGACCAATCACAAACTTCCATTTGGCACTTGACTTCTTCAATGCCTCATCCACATCCTGTTACATAGTAACAATGCAACATTATACATAATTTTATTGGTTATAAATGTTATACTATAGCATTAAACTTCTTTAAGGATGAGCTTATTGAGCTAGACTCGAACCCTTAATGTAAAACTATTGCGAAGATCTCAAAGCCCTTACCTTTAAGATCTTTATGTAATGATTAAGAATAGTATCTCTGATTTGATTTAATTGTTACGTTACTAGTTTTTAGAATAAATACCTGCAAAAGATTAGAAAGATATCGTTTTCGTGGCAATACACCTCTCCAGTCATAAGTATGTTTGTCTTCTACAAAGTATTTGTCTTGAAATGGAGTTGTATCCACAAAAAAGAAATCCACAGTCTCTGCTCAAGCAAACGACAAATTTAAGATAATTAATTTCTTAATTTAAATTTCATAGTAAATTACATAAATAAAAAAATTATACAAGTAGAATTTATATATTCACCTGTTTTGACAACATAAGATCTTAAGGAAAACCATCTGCTGTCTCTTTTTCTAAGAATTGGGCTCAAATGTGCTATAACATCTCCTCTGTAGTCATGGTTTCCAAGCACTACAATACCACCAACAATAAATGTTTAGCATATTACATTTTATTAAACATATAAACCTATAAAAATTGTTAAGGCCAGGGTTGTTTAGCCTAAAGAAAATACAATTGTCGACTTTATTTTATTTTTTCGTACTTTAAACTTATAATTGGTGATAACTGATAAGATACATTAGAGTAAGCTCTCGTCCGAGCTAAGACTATAGCCTATAGATACAACTTATGACTATTCGTCTATTCACAACCCTTCTAATGAGAATCGAACCCTTTCATCCTACTTCAGAGAGGGAAGAGGGATAGGCCAACCAATGGTCCCGTTAGTCCTTTCCTAGATTTAATTCGTTAGTTTTTTTTGGTGTTTTACCCGGTTCAGCCTTTGGGCTAATCCGGATTCGAGGATTAGTTCTAGGTGGTTAGGTTCTAGTTCCCCCCCAATTATTGTTGTGGGGGATCGAACACGCGGTCCTCCCTATCAAGTGTAGCCCTAATCACCACTATACCAACAACCAATTGGTTGATTAATTCATTAGTAATTATACGGGTTTAATTAGAAAATAAATAAATAAAAAATTGTACCATTGTACCAACGCTTTTGTAAGCTAGGGGCAGTGTAGATGCTTGAAAACGATTCTTCAAAATTAGGATCATGAACACCAGTCAGTCCATCATCGTAGAAATTGTCTCCTGTTGATATGATGAAATCCACGTCCAATTTCTCCCCAACTATACCCATCTGTCAACAATTTTAATTAATTTAATTGATTTTTTCAACACTCCATAATAATATTATACGTCATTTAAATTGGAGCATTTAAAAGAACTATTAAAAATAATACGGAGCAGATCACATGGAATATTATACGTCATTTAAATTGGGTTACAAATTACAATATCATGTAAAAATGTTTGTTTAGGTTTACGTGTAGGTTTATTTGACTATATAATTAAAGTAAGTAATTTAAATAATTAGGGACCAAAAGAGTAATTTAAAGTATAATCGGACAATCTTCTAGGGACGGAAACATTCAATACAACTATCAAAACTCTATAATGGGAGTACGTGAGCATTAACGTGGAAACCAATTTGAAAATGTGAAAAACCAAGTCTGAAACCACGAGTGCTAGTAACCAAATAACACACGCATGAAACACGAAATAAGGCAAGTTCAAGGCTCAACAACTCCTCCAACTTACTTTTGTTTTTTCAGGTATTACTAGAAATACAACCTTGACAACTGTAATTGCATGATTAGCTAATAGCACTTGTTTTATCTCTCTTAAACAAGTCGTGTGTTGGACATAAGAGGATGATTCTAGCTTCTAATTTCAGCATATTAAATTGTTTAATTAATTAATTAATTGAATAAGTAGTGTTATTATTAATAAATTATGATAGGAATATGCTATATGCCTATATGATTTGGACAATAAGTTAAGTTATGATTTGAGCTGTCCCTTACGCTAAAGCAATCTATAGCATCAAGGAATCTCATCCAATTATCCTCAAATTATCCCATTTTTCATCACTAATGTTGTCCAACACATTTTTTTTTAAAAAAATACCAAATAAATAAATGTACAGAAAAGAAAAAGAAAAGGCCTTAAAAAAGTTAGAAATAAATTTGAAGGGAAGATTCCTTAAAAGGCTTATATTTAGAACACAAATTCACTCAAGTCACCTTTTACAAATACAATACAATGCTAATTGTGGCCAATTATTTCTAAGTTGTAAGTCAAGGTTGTCTCTATTCATTCTTTCTTACTTTATCACGATTATAATTTATATGGATTAAAAAATACAATGTATTTAATTAATAAATTTTTATAATTTATGAGTTTATATATACGTACCTAATTGGAATGTTAAATTACATTTAAGTAACATACATACGAGTAGTAAATTATTACAACATACGAAGTACTTGTTTTATATAATTAACTAAAGTAACACTTCAATTTATGAAGATTAAAATGGAAGCAAGATCAAGCTATAAATAAAACTTGATTTGTCTACATTATCGTTTTAATTTCTAGTTTATGCTACGAATCTAATCAAGCTAAGCTAACTACTATTATGTTCTCTTAATAGATGGATAAACTAATAAATCAACCCAATTATGAAAAATAAAAAAATGAATAGAAGTAATTAAAGTGTAAATTACCTGATTAGCAACAAGAGTTTGATTATAGGCACCTTTCCTTCCCCAATCACCAACAACCAACAAGCTAAGAGATCCATCTTGTTTGGTAGCATGTTTAAACTTGGGAAGCTTAGCATTAATTACTTGACCATTAAACACCATTAATATACTAAGTAAGATTAGTATTGTGTTCATGAATTTGTAAGTGGCCATGGCTAGAAATAATGAAGCTAGTTTCTCTCTCTAAAATAATAGGAGAGAGAAAAAAAGCAGAAAAGTTAGGATAAAGAAGGGACCTTGATTCCTTCAGCAGGTTGGTTTAGATAAAAGGGCCATGTCTTTCCTTTTATAGTGTGTTTTTTGCATGCTTCATGTGTTATAAAATGCCAATTTTATTTTAAAAATTTAGGAAAGTAAGCATTATTATTATTATTATTATTATTATTATTATTATTATTATTATTATTATTATTATTATTATTATTATCTCAAAAAAGACAAAGTCATAAAACCTACAAAAAATTAGTGGGAAGCCGAGATACAATCTGGGCCCCTACTCCTCTAGCTATAGCAAATCCTATTCTAGTGAAGATATGAGCAGCAGCACGTGTCCCAATGTCTCGAGTCTTCGAGAACTTCTGGATCCGCTTCAACAATAATGCAACCGCCTCCTTCTCTAATTCCCCAAGTGTAGAGAAAGAGAAAGGAAGGAAGCCATATCCAATTGTCCAACAACTAGATTCGTACTTGACCCGCTTCCGATGAGCTGCATCAGCCATAACCCGTCCAGGAACAAAGTTAGATAACCCAGACTGAGTCAAAGGAGAAGACCTTGTCAAGTCAACACACACATCACGACCACAATCCTAAGAATAAAGTAACACATCTGCAGGTCTGAAGGCCCCGTCGTTCCCTCCAGACAACCCATGCAATGTCAACCTCCTTTCTAGATGAAACCCCAGATCGATAACAAACATCAACAAGGGTATCCCGCACAACACTATGCCGATGTTTAATACCCACTATACTAGAAAACGACACCGCGTGATCACCGAAAAAATCCCAGAGTAAAAACCCTTGAACAAGCAGAGCAAGGCGTCGAGACAGAGAATAATGGAACACCCAAGCGATAGCACAACACACATCGGTAAGTTTTTGCGTTCGTCGTCTGACCCAACCCCGAGATAGGAACCGTCCGAAGCCAAGCAGAGGTGTAATCTCCCTGTTGCGATTTCCACAATGCAGATTGACGAGAAGATAAAGAGAAGGTGGATTCTACAGAATCGGTAACCTTTGTGAAATATATATCTGTCAATTTCTTCATGAGTTTAGGGGCAGCGACCTCACTAGGATTACTCCCAAACAACGACGACGAACTTCACGTAACATGACAGCACGATCAACTAGATTGAAGGCATTTTGAAAATCCACCAACAACATAGAAAGACCAGCATCGGAACCACGATCCTTAATCAACCGATTCACAGCAGGAAGAATCGCCTCACCTCCCGAAGAAACCCCAACACCAAATTGGAGACCCATCAAAGTAACTTCCTAAAAACTGGCCAATAGGGGTGGGACTTTTCAAACCGAACCGTGAAACCGCCCATTACCGAACCAAACCATCACGGATCGATCCGTTTATAAACCGATAAATTTAAACTGAAAACCGAACTGAACCGTTCAATATCAAACCGAAACCGAATCGAACCGCTCAATGTCAACCCGTTACGGACCGTAAACCAATAACAAACCAAACTGCTCAAATCCGAACCGAAACGAAACCGAACCGAGTGGTTTATAAACCCGTTAATGACCCGAACCATTTATAAACCGAAACCGTTTAAACCGTAAAAAAAAAACCGTTTAAACCGAACCATTTGTAACCCGCTAACCGTTTATACCGACCCGTTTATGAACCGAAACCGTTTAAATCGCAGGAAAAACTGTATAAACCGAACCGTTATAATCTGCTAACCGTCTAAACTGAACTGCTATAACCCGTTAAACCGTTAAAATCGAACTGTTTTTGAATCGCAACCTGTTTAAACTGATCCGATTACAAACTGCTTAATTCAAATTGAATTATTTACAACCTAAATGGCTAAATACAATTAATGTTAATAAATGTAGATCTAATCAAACGGCTTAAGTTTATACAAAGATTTATATCACCTAGACCTAGTCCAATGGCATTATTAATGTCGTTTTAGATTACTTATTTATTTTAATTAATATCAAATGTAACATACTAGTATTATTAATTTATTATATATTTATATATATACTTTAATTTAACAAAGGTAACAATAAATATAAATTTTAAAATATATACAATAAACATTACTAAATGTAGATCTAATTAAACGACTTAGGTTTATACAACGGTTTATATCACCTAATCCAACGACATTATTAATGTGAATATTGTCGTTTTAGATTACTTATAATTTTAATTAATATCAAATGTGAAATGTAACATACTAGTATTATAATATATATTATATATACTTTAATTTAACAAAGGTAACAATAAATATAAATTAAAATTAAATAACTTTAATTATTCCAAAAAAATACATTTCATCTACATTTTACATTAAAAATAAATAAGTTAAGGATTTACATTTTACATATGATCATAAATTATCCTAATAACAAATTTTAACCTAAAAAAACATTCCTAAAAACAAAAGGCAGCAGAATCTTGAAGCAGCAGCACAGCACAGAGGAAATAGCAGCAACAAGCAGGAACCAGCTCACGCAATAACAGATCAGCAACTTATCAAAAGCAAGGAACAATATAAGCAGAAGGGACTCAGCAGGAACTAATTTTTGTTTTTCAAAATTGCTCTCAGATTTACGTTTATCGTATCATCACTGAGCAAT
Organism: Chenopodium quinoa; assembly: GCF_001683475.1. Classification (NCBI taxonomy): domain Eukaryota; kingdom Viridiplantae; phylum Streptophyta; class Magnoliopsida; order Caryophyllales; family Amaranthaceae; genus Chenopodium; species Chenopodium quinoa. Next base: position 11,325,522 of record NW_018743292.1, read on the forward strand.
GGTTGTTTTAACTTAAAACTTGAAAAATGCTGCCAGCAAGTACGTATACATTGAAGTCTCAACATAAATGACAAGGGCAACGGTGATTCAAGAAAAATTAAAACAACAAGCATAAGAAACAGCAGCAACAAAACTTATCATAAATTCATAACACAAAAGGCAGCAACAATACTGAAGCATCAACACAGCACCTCAAGCTGGCAGGAGGCAGGAACCAGCTCAGGCAGGCAACAATATAGGCAAAAACAACTCAGTAGGGACAACAACCAAAAGGCAAAAGCACTACCAACAGCTCAAAACAAGTTCAAGCAACTTCAAAACTAATTTTTGTTTTTTAAAATTGCTCTCAGATTTACATCACTGAGCAATGGTTGTTTTAACACAAAACTTGAGAAATGCTGCCAGCAAGTACGAATGTACGATTGGTATCATACTATCATTGGCTCATTGCCTCATTGAATCATTGGTATGTAAGTAATTAAGTATGAAACTATGTAACTATGTACGTATAATCGATAAACATATATGTTAAAACTTAAAAGTTTAAAACATTTGTTGGTCGATCTAATTGAGTACTTGTACTTCCTTAATTATCAATTTATTGTATTCTAAGTATCAACTCATTAAATCATGGTCATGACGCGATCTTTAAAACAATCATGATTCATGACTTCATGACCCAAACCGCTTATAAACCGAACCGGCATGATCCGAACCATTTATAAACCGAACCGACATTGGACTGGGTAAACCCGCCCCTAAACCGACCCATTTCAAACCGAACCGATATGATCCGTACCGTTTATAAACCGAACCAACAGTGACCCGGGTAAACCCGCCCCTAAACCGACCCGTTTCAAACCAAACCGGCATGATCCAAACTGTTTGTAAACCAAACCGACATCAACCTGGGTAAACCCGCCCCCTAAACCGACCCGTTTCAAACTGAACCGGCATGATCCAAATTGTTTATAAACCGACCCGCTTATGACCCAAACCGAATTTAAACCGTAAAGAAATAAACCGAAACCGAACCGACCCGTCAGCTAAATCAAACCGTTTCAACCCGAACCGCTCCAAATCGAAACCGACTCACACCGAGGTCAAACCGAACCGCCAAACCGAAGTCCCACCCCTACTGGCCAACCATAATAGCACCGACCTTCGAAACCAGACGCCGCCAAATAGTACCCACATCTATAGGACGAATACCACGACAAGAGGTATGAGAGGAGCACTAGCAATATACTCTCCTAGTTCCATAGGACATCTTCCAGCTAGAAAGAGATTAACCACCCCGGAAATAAAGTCAACTAACTCAGCTCATCTGAGACAGCCACACTCAAACAATCCATAAGGTGCTGAGCACGTAAACCGTCCCTACCACAAGATGTGCCACGCGGAAAACTCTTAATCCGATCCAAAACTACAGCAGAAGCAGTAATGAGATAAAGGTGATCAACAGGTATATTAGGCAAGGATGGAGCTGGAGAAGAAGGGTGCTTTAATTTAACTGTAAATCCGCAAGAGTGACCTAATTATAAGGAGCAACGCCTGAAGAAGAAAGAATCCGGACTGCAGCGGTGTAATGACCATCGCATATCTTCCTACGACACTGCTTGATATTACGCTCTTCCAAATCAAGGTCTTCATCATCAACAACCAACAAAGTAGGAGAATCCTCTGCCAGAGTTTCCCTCACAAGCTGCAAACTACGACCGGATGCACTCCAAGAACAAATAGCACGGGAAGTACTCTCTTCCTGATGCCATGTGTGACTAACTGACTATGTGTGTTTTATTATTATTATTATTATTATTATTATTATTATTATTATTATTATTATTATTATTATTATTATTATTATTATTATTATTATCTTTGTGTGACTGATTGACTATGTGTGTTTTTTTTAACCATGCAAACCATTGATTATTCTGATCGAGCAATGTCTTGGGTTCTTACTTTTCATAATTATATAAAAACTGAGGAAAATTTGATGTCATAATATTATACTTGTATATAATAATTGCTTGATATTTACAATAAAAACCCTTAATTAAAAGCATGTAAATGAAAAATGACTTATATTAATATAATATTTACAATGAACTGAAATAAGAAAAAACATCTATAAAACTCGTTATTATTACTATGAATGAGTTTGTTGGAGGTCCAACTAGATGTTTTAAAGTTTTATATTTGTAAGAATTTATTAATCCGTATAATTTATTTTGAAACTTTAAACAATAATGTTTTGTTGTAAAAGTGGTTAAGTTCTTACTTTTAATTTCAAAGGTTAAATGTTTGATGCCAAGCAATGTATTACTATTTTATCAATAGTTAATATTTCTTCAAAAAAAATAATAAAAATTCTATCAATTAATATGTGGTGTATGTTAAGTATGTGCCTAGGCCTCACCCGTTGTCAAAGGAGTGTAAAAGATGTTATATTCCAAAATCATATGGCAATAGGAGGAGTGCTAACTTAGTATTATAAGTTTAACTTGTTTTTTTTATTAGTGTGAGATACATGTGTTGTTTGAGAAAATGCATGACTTCAATAGTATTTTACAAGCCAATATTGTTAGAATCTTAATGATCATGTTAAGAATTGTGAAAAAAAAAAATCAAGTTTGTTTTTTTTTTTTTTTTTTTTTTAATATATGATAAATCAGATGAAGTACATGAAAAAAAAAAATGTCTCCAAAATTAGAAGTCTTGAAACAACAATTAACTAGTTGGATGTAACTATGTAAGAGTTGCTTCATAAGGTGATTAGACAGATTACGTATGAATAATGTAGTGTGGATCTCATCAGATAATAAGACTAGAAATAATTTTGCATTTTTTTTTTGGGTTTGCATTTATTTGGCATATTTCACACGTGAAGCAAAAGCTAACTTGTTTTCTAGTTCTAATTTATTTTTATTTTTTTTATTTTTGACACAAAACTTGTTTTCTAGTTACTTTTTTTTTAAAAAAATAAAATTTGTATTACCAAAAACAAGCCAAAAATATGGCAAGTACAGTATAAAACACACGCCCAAAGGGCACAAACACCAGCCTAAGGTCCAAGACCCAAAAGCCTTGAAAACAGCAACAGGAAACTCAGCACAACACACTGGAGCAGCAACAACACCCAGCAATACTACAAAAACGGCATCAAGCCGCAACTAGCGTAGAGGTACTAATCAGCCTTACATAGACAATATTAGGTGTTGTCTATCGATATCTAAGCATCTACAGGCTACTTTGAACACAATGTCTTTGAAAGCCGACTCAACATCAAGACAACTCCCTTCAAACATCGTCTTGTTTCTCTGATTCCACACACAATACACTGTTTCAGTAAGCAACATAAGGTGCAACCTGCTAGCTTAGTAGGTGAAGTTTTCCTAAGATGTTTAGTCGCCCAATCAATTTCTTGATTGAAGCCCTGAACCAATTTTTACATCCAAGCAAATCAAGGGCCTTTTGCCAAAGTCTCCTAGAATACTGACACTGAAAGAAAAGGTGTTGCACATTTTCGTGCTCTTGCAGACAAAGGAGACATAACGGATCACAATTCACATGCCAAGTAAGGAGTCTATCTTTTGTTAGTAGCCTGTTCCAACAAGCCAGCCAAAGAATGAAAATGCTTTTAGGTGAAGCCTTGTTATTGCAAATGACCTTCTTCCAAGGGACTTTAGGAGCCTGAACTCTTAAGTGATCATAAACCTTCCTTATCTGCATTTTGCTTCCTTTTTGCACAGGACCCCATCCTCCAATATCATCGATAATTACCCTGATTTTCAAGATCTTCTTTAAAACCCACGTGAATCTCTGAGGAATAGCAGCCGACCACACATCCTTGTTTCTGAAATAATAGACATGGATCCACTTCACCCACAAGGAATCAGGTTTGTGGTTAATATCCCACAAGATTTTGCAAATTGCTGCTAAATTCCACTCAACTAAAGAAGTCACATTATTCCACCCTCCACACACCTTAGGGAGACATATATTAGCCCATGACACCAAGGCTTTCTTAGTGGGATTAGAGGAACCGGTCCAAAGGAAAGCTTTGAATCTGCCTTTGATTTCTTTCAAAATCTTTTTGGATAACACGAAAATCTGAGACCAGTATGTTTGAATGTCAAATAGCACACTTTTAATAAGATGAAGCCTACCAGTATAAGACAGATGCTTGACAGCCTAGCTATCAATTCTACTAGTCACTTTCTGAACCAGAGGCTTGCATTGGTGGATAGTAAATTTTCTAGTTACTTGAATTGTATGTCTCTCTTTCTCTCTATGGTTTCCTCTCTTCTCTTCTAAATAAAGCTACTTATTTTAGCTCTCTTAGGTTGTAATTAGTGTATTTTTTCTTTTTTTTTTCTTTTTTTTTTTTTTTTAAAAAAAGGACCTTTGACACAACCTTACTCTAATGAACCTATTCAAAAAAAAAAAGGAAAAACCCTAACTCTAATACAAGTATATTATTGTATACCGTATCAAATTACATTTTATTTTATTTTATTATATATATATATATATATATAAAGTATGGATCATGTGAAAACAAATGTTAGGGTGAAAACTGAAAACGATTCATCCTAGCCGTAGATTATCATCTAGTGGATGACATCTAACGTGTTTATACTAATTTTCTCTCTCCTCCTAGGAAAACAATTTCTCTCTCCTCCGTTATTTTCTTCCTCTTCTTCCTCCTCTCTCCTACTTTCTCTCTACTAATTTCTCGACATTTTTTTCCCTAATTTTCACGCTACTGTTTTCAAATTCAGCTTTAATTACTTTGATTTTTAGCAATTTTTCAGCTCTACGATCTATTATCAGGTGAGTTCTTTGTGTTAATTTCGCTATTTTTTGCATGATTTGAGGTTTTAAGGTATCTGAAATTTTCATCAATTTTGTTCGAATTTTGTTTGATTTTGCGATTTTCAGTTCGATTTTGTTCAATTTAGTTCGATTTCCTGTTTTACTAATCGATTAACTTTAGTTTCTTCCTTAATTTCATTGATTTGTTCGGTTCAGTCGAGTTTTTCCACCATTGTTAACTAATTTGAAGTTCAACTTGTTGATTTGATTGATTTTTGCAGTGGAAGAAGAAGCGTATGAGGAGATTGAAGAGGAAGCGCCGAAAGATGAGACGGAGATCTAAGTAGAAGAAGATCTACAGCTTTCACGATTTTTCACTCGCATTGAGAATTACCTTTCTGATATTTGTGACGGTATTTTGAAGCTTCTGGACACTAAGCTTATTCCTCCTGCTAGTAGTGGTGATTCTAAGGTCTTTTATTTGAAGATGATGGGAGATTATCATAGGTATTTGCGGCTGAGTTTAAGACTGGTGCTGAGAGGAAAGAAGCCGCTGAGAGTATTCTCACAGCCTACAAGGCTGCTCAGGTTAATTAATTTTTTCCTTTTTTTTGTTTGGTAGATCTGTTAATTAGGGTTTGGATTTGGTTTTTGTTTGTGATTTTTGCGTTGATTTGCTATGATATTTTCATTTTTCTGGAATCATTGAGGAATATTCAAGAATTTGATAAGCTCTTTATGAGTTTCCGCTTCAAGAACAACTCATCTTCTGTGAGTGGCTCTTGTTTTACCATCTTTATAGGCTCCTGGTGCTTCTGTTGTTGATTACAGGAGTTATTATCGCATTCCTCTTGGACATCTGCAGTGTAAAATGTGAAGGATTAGTATCTATTTCTTTTTCGTTAAAACATATAAATTAGTTTTGAAAATCTGTTTTTCTTGATCAGATATTAGGAAGATAATATTTGATGAACTATAGGATGTTTGATAAGCTTGTTTGTTTCTTTCTTTAACCAAGAGCATTGATGGTTGTTCTTGCAATTGTGGTTTAAATGGTTTTGAACATGGGAATATATATGTGTAAAAATCAAATGGAAAAAAGAATATGGACAGGAAATGAATAGATTTGTTTGGGTCAGAAACTCGTAGAGGATACATATCCTCTAGTCTCTGATGGTATATTATTTTATTGGGGAATTGGAGTCTTTTTTTAAGAATTGCTCTTGAAAATTTTAGGCATGTAATTGCTTACCTTTTTCTGTTATCTGATGCATGATTTGTACTTCACCAGGTATCAATTTTTCCCTTTGATCTTCAATAACCGTTGATACTTTATTCACATCCTGAAATATGCAGGGTAAAGGACATGTTAGTTAAATGGTAGAAGTGTGTCTTTAGAAATTTATTTCTAGAACTCGAGTATGCTAGTTTGCGTTATTGCGAGCTCTATCATTCCTGATCTTACCTTGTCAGCTGGAGTTAGTGTAGTAACCTTCTTCAGCCTTTGTGAAGATTTATCTCTGATTGTATGATTTTTGGTGCCTGCCTGCTCAATATCTACATTTTGTCGGGATTCCTCATATACAGGTGGCTTGCTCGTATCATGATTTCCTGGTATGCTTTCATTTGCCTCTGCTTCTGTCCTTATAACGTTGATCTTGTCAGGCTTGTTTTGCTTCAGTCTGTATGATGTTGGTCTGTGAGGCCTTAAAGCCCTGGTTGTTGACCTTGAAATTGTGACTGTCTTTCTGATATCTTCTTTTGTCTTCACCAGAGGCCTAATTTTGGGTGGTTTTATGTCACCTACCACCTTTTTGTGTTAATCATGGGTACACTTTTCGCTATATTTGGTCTAGCACAAGCTTCTGTCATGTGTGATTCAGATAGCTCATCTTTTGAAGAGCCATTTTCATCTGATCTCAAACTCGCTGAGCTATTTCTATTATCTTCTGAGCTCATGAAGTTGCCATCTCTGACTGGATTTTCTTTTTGCCTGCTGCTCAATAATGCTTTTTTTGAATCTGCCAAACCAATATCTTCTGCGTTTTTCTTGTCAGCATTTGGTTGCTTGACAAGGAGGAGCAGAAGAAGTTATCTGATGACATGGAGGAGCAGGAGAAGTTATCTGATGACAAGGAGGAGAAGGAGAAGTTATCTTATTTTTGTATATAGTGACCTTATTTTTGTATATAGTGACCTTTATGTAAATGTGGTCAAAATTGATATAGTTACCTTATTTTTGTAAATAGTAACCTCTAAGTAAATATTGTAAAAATTGATATAGTTACCTTATTTTTGTATATAGTGACCTTTGTGTAAATGTTGTCAAATTGATATAATTACCATAATTTTATACATAGTGACCTTAATGTAAATGTTGTAAAATTTGATATAGTTACCCTTTTTTTGCATATAGTGACCTCTGTTTCCTGTTTTCACCATAAGCCCTGTTTTCACCATAAGCTCTGTTTTCAGCGGAACCTCCCCGTATATATATATATATACTCCCTCCGATTTTTTTTTTAAATGCAACTTTGGGGCCTTATGCGGTTCACGATGCAAAAGTTAAGGGGTGTGTGAAAGTGGGGTTAATTGAAGTTGATTAAAGTGTGTAGAGAGAGAAAGTTTGGCCCACCACTTGGTAAAGTAGTGGGTAAAGTAGTAATTTTAAGGGTTTTTGTTTACCCAAAATAGAAATAAAATAGAAAGTTGCATTTAATTAAAATCGGACTAAAATAGCAAAAGTTGCAATTAAAAAAAAATCAGAGGGAGTATATAAAACATTGAATTTTATCTTACTTTCATTAGATTGTCTAAACTTATTTTTAAATTACATTAATCATAGGTCTAGGATTACGAGAGAGGAAGAGCATCCACGCATAATGCATGTATGACTTTGTTATCGAGTTTAGCTAAATATGGAAAGATTTTTATTTAATTTGCTAAAACAATTATATTAATAAATAATCTTTTATTATTGTGTATCCATAAGCACACGTTAAAGAAATATCCCTTCAAAAATAGCAAGAGAACAGGAAGATGAAGCATCCCATGATCCCAATATAAATGCTAAAATAGAAAGATATACTAATATTATTATTGTAAAACACATAATCCGTAGTAGATTGGCGATGCGTTGTCGACATATAATTGTATCATAGGAGCACATGGAGTTAGAAAGATACAAGTATGTTTGTATGATTGGCTAGTTGCCCATGTGAAATCATATTGTTTGTTCCATTAATCATATGAACTCTTTTGGATGTTCTATGTATAAATTCTTGTGAATCTACTAATAATGGTAACTCATTCATGATCTATTTGATTTGGATAAGATGGGTACACAAAGAAAATGCAATAATACTATATAATATTGTTATTGAGGATTTTTGGATACTTGTTAGAAGACAATCATCATTCAACTGGTTTATCCAGAAATCCAGAAATCTTCTCATTTGTCAAGTAACGTGTAATATGATTTGCTCATTTGTGTGATTGAGCAAAAGCCACGAATGAGCAAAATCGATTTTTATTTGTGCAAATGAGCAAATTTGAATGAATATCGACCTGTCTTATTTCGAGTAGGTTTTTGAGTAACCGAGTACAGAGAAGTTTTGCGAGGTCTCATAGCAAAGATAGCTCAAGGAACAGTGAATAAAAATAGCTATTGAAACGGGAGAACACAGTGAAACAAAAACAGTGAGCAATAATTTGTTTTATTTATCTGAACCATTGCAGTCTCATCGTGAATCATCGACATACCTACAATTTTGAAACTGCAAAATTTATAGCAATTCTAACATGAATCTATACTACCTAAGTTATATGACACTATTCTATATTTCAAGGTTTCCCATTTTTGATTTAATAACAGAAACATCACCTGTACTATTATTATTCCTCGTGTCATCACTTGATTCTTCCTTCTGAGTGGAGCTTGTCGTTCTTCTAGGCGGGGCTGCAGAACACACCGGCACAACTGATCTGATCTGTACAGCAGGTGCAGTAAAATGTGATCGAAAACCCCCAGTTTGCATTCTTCCAAATCTAGGTCTCACAGATAAACCCACACCACTTTGCATTCGTGGAGCAGTAATCGGAGTTCTAACATTCCTATGGGTAGGTCCCACTGGGACACCTTGTGAGGCTGTTGGCAAAGCCTTGCCAGTAAATCCAGGGTACTTCGAGGTTGCAGCATGGCTAAATCTAATGTTAGGCAGCCTAGATGATTCAAACTTAGGTGGTCCGTTTTCTGGGACATCCACTGAAGCTGATCTGATATTATTAGCTTGCGGTAAACCGTCCTGTTTGGCTTCCTTTTGAAGGTTTTCATTCAACACATCAGCAGTATTACTGTTGGGAACAGGAGCTTTTGAGGGCTCTGGTGGACAATGCTTAGAAGAATTTTCTGGTTTTTCCTCTTGTATCTCTTGAATAGCCACCATTGACCTAGCGTTCATAGGATCCAGCACTACATGGTTTGAGAAGTAGAAGGGTGACCTGACTGTACACATTGAAATTCCAGGGGAGAGAGGAACGGGTTGTTGTTCCCCAGTCAAGCAATACGGATGATGACTTGGCTGCAACATAGAATGCATCCATGGGACAACTTGGCTGGGTGGAGGAACTGGTTGGATAGGAACCGGAAGTGCCATAAGACGGCGCTGTTGCTCTGCTGCCTGTTCTTGCAGCCACATATGATGACTTGCCATTTCAGGAGGGAGATTTGATGATGTCCAGTTCTGATAACGAATGCCAAAAGAAGTTGTAGCTGATGGAAACGGATTTCTGAAGGTTGTATATGCAGGTGACCTATGATGCCCTCTTTGCTGAATATTTTGAGAGGAATTACTCGGCTCTGCTGGGTTAAGGCTAGCAAGAAATTGAGCAACAACTACTTGTTCCTGCTCCTCATAACCTCCAGAAATAGTGGTAGATGAAGTTGAGCCGCATTGAGACACTGCATAAACAAATACGAATATATTCAAGATAAAGGCCGGGTAGACTATAGATAATGGATCCACAATATGTTCTGTAAAATAAATGCCTATCCAATTATTAAAAAAATCATACACTTTCATAGATCTATAAAAGAATAAAACATAAAAATGGTGTAAGGATTGCCACCTTTTCCAAACAATAGAACGCCCATCTAATTTTCCTCTAAAGTTCAAACTATGACAAAATTATAAGGTAGAAGGGAATCATTCTCACTCCCAATCTCTCTCAATTCCCAAAAAAAATTAATGAAACACCAATGAATTCATGGTTGTGGTTATGCAGCAAATGAGTATTACTGCAGGTTTGATTGTGGAAGATAAGTTGTTGATTAGCTATACTTCAAGTCAGAATATAACCCACTTTTGGACTGTAACACTTCTGTATATATTTCTTAACTTGTTCTTCATACCACACTTTTAGCTGTTGAGGCTTCTCTTTACCTCACCAATGAGTAATTATCACAGTAAAAAAAATAAACTAGTGATGAATGCCTTCTCTTTACCTTACCAATGAATGACTATCACAATAAAAGAAAACTAGTAATGAAATTCTCATAGTTTCAACTATAAGAAATAGGATATATCATTAAGCAAACTATAGGGAAGAAGAATATACTAAAGGTTGCTTGTGGACAAATTTAACTTGCAGATCAAAGCATTTCTAGTCTAACAAATTGCATTCCAGTCCCACGTTAAAGTTTGAGATCGTTTTTCTCAGGTTGCCTAGCCTCAAATTTCTAGCTATAGACAGGGACAGTGAGAATCTCATCAATCAGGAAGTGTGAATCACATTAATGCATACACAAAATTACGGATGCACATGCCTCAACAACTCCCAATTCTGGTTACCTTAACATAGTCACGAACTTACAATTACTCTCCGTTCTTTAGCTGTGCTTGGTCGAAATTCATTACATTGAAATACAAAGCACAGTTACTAGAATCTGAGCTACTCGCCTAAGTATGAAGCTTTTTAAATCCGAGCTATTCGCCTAGCATGAAGCTGTTTACCCTGTCTAATACACCTTGTGCTTGTTGGATACTTCCCGTATGTGGACACTTGGGCATGACTTAATTTAAAGTTTAATTTTTTCACTAGTGTGAAAATGGAGTTGCTTTACACAATTTTTATGGGATACTGAAAATTCAGTATAAGCTTTCATTAGCATGGGAGTCAGCAATATTTTGATCTTTTAATTGAGCTCATGAGTTTATTCAGCATACATCTCTTTTAATAGTAGCCTAGATAATTCAGAAAATTCAATATACATGATACATCTCTTTTAATAGTTACCTAGAAGTTTTCAAAATCAATTTCTGCTGTGAAAATCTCTTCCAAACAACCCTCTCAACTATGCCTTCTCTCAATTATGCATTTAGGCAACTTCAAAAGTCACATTTCTTGCACTAAGAGACAAGTGTGCCACATGTTTCGATCCTTACCAATGACAACATGGCAGAACAAGCTCAATAACAATGCTCTCAAAACAGAACAGATCCCTATAACAAACAAAATGATTTTCTTGTTCTCTTTTATATGGTGACAAGCTATGTTAGCTTGGGTACAAAGATCAGAAATGTGTATGGATCAAAGGTCATAAGCCATTATTCTTGCAGCATTTTGTCTATTAATTTGAACTTTGATGCTTCCAACCTCTTTTACCTATCTCAGGGCACTAGTGGAGGAGATATGTGCATTGATTAAAGTGCGGATGGTAACGTAATTGCTAGTGATTCACATCTCAGCAAAAGTTATTATAAAAGAAAAGCACATTTAGACAACCTAAACCATTAGAATTTTATGTAATGAGTGATTCAGTAATGACCAAATGCAAGGAATACAGAACAGGAAGGAATTCATACACACTTTGTTTCAAGGCAGACCAAGCAGCAATAGCTGCGTTTTTCTGAGCTTGTTTCTTGGTTTTAGCTGGCTCTCCTATGAAAGTCATTCCTGCCAACTCTACTGTGCATGAGAAAACAGGAACATGTCCTGGCCCCGAACGAATAGTGGTGTAGGCAGGGAGGTTTAGGCCAGCTCTATGAGCTGTCTCTTGAAGCAAGTTCTTATAAACTCCAGTTTCATCCTGCATTACATAATAACAAGATGTGTCTTCAAGTCTACAACATATTTGCACAAATCACTGAGTGCAACTCAAAATAACTGTAAGCAGGAGCCATGAAAATGTACAGACAAGCAAGACCTTTAGAAAAATTTGCAACTGATATCTGACATGGTGCCCAAGGAATATGAAATGCCATTGACTCTACCTTTAGATTTTACATTAAATTATATTAAAGCCTGTTCTTCAATATGTAAAATCAGATGAAGGGCTGTTACAAAAGTTATAATAAAAGAAAATTATCCAGCGGTGAACTACAAGGGAGATAATTTCTTAGAGCATCGGTTTGTGTCATGTTGCTCCAAGCTAACCAGCATTATTAGAGAAAATTAATCAGCAGCAAACTACAAGGGAGATATCTAATAAAAGAAAATGCATATCTTACACGAGAGACACTATTTCACAAGAATATTGAAGTCAAGAATATATCTCTTATGCAATATTTGGAGAAGAAGAAATGAACTGATGAAAGGAGTCAAAGTCTCAAAGATCAAAGGGATCAGTTATTTTTATTAAATGTTGAAGTCAATCAAGGTAACAATCCATTAAACACGGGTACTTACCAAAACTTTAGCGGCAAGTGTTTTTGATGGACCTCTATCTGCCAGTGTGTTTAAAGCTACTTCTGCAGCTGCATGCTCAGCCTGCCTCAGAGTAGAGAAGAAGGCTGGGCTATCAAATATCTCCCCGTTGAAGTTAACAGAAGCCTTGAAACGTGGAGCGTGATCTGGTCCTTCACGGATACAGGCATAAGATGGCAAGTTGAAACAGCTGCGCTGAGCTAACTCTTGCAATTGGTTCTTATACATAACTAGATCTGGAGCTGTGGAAATACAAATGATCTCTATTCAATGAGCATAATGTCACACATTAAAGGCATAAAATCTTATATGGGCTATACTGATAGCTGAATGAAAGATGAACCAAAATGGGGAAGGACTCAAAGAAGGTAATCGAACCCCCATGGCAGTTGCTCCAGACAAACAACTAAGAAGACCAAAACAGTAAAAGATGCCCAAAAGTTAAACCTAATGCCATTTCCCCAACAATAATGGTCAACAAAACTGGGGGCTATGAAAATCAATACAAAGTTTCATTTGAGAGACAAAATTCTTTATGATTTCCTGTGCATAATGTAATGGCATTTTCCCCATCAGAGATTGATTGATCAACCCTTAGGATTGGAAACTCTCATCTGAGAAATAGAGGAGAAAGAGCCTTACATGATATAGATTTGATGGTCTTTTTTCCCTCAATTTGTTTTTTCCTTAATGAAAGTTTCTCTGTATCCCTCTCATGAGGTTGACAATTATAAGGATTAACCAAACATCATTCCCTCATATTACTCACACACATACCTAATGCAAAGCCATCAACAAACACCCCTGGGATAGATTTCATGTAAACATCTGGGAGTTTTTGCAACCATATAGCATTTACTCCTAATATTCTAATGAAACAACAGCAGCTTATACTTCTCCAATAGGATACTCCATAGACCCTACAAGTATCTGTCTTCTTTGTTCACTTTCTTTGACCAGCCATAGGAGGGTTACATTCAGTATCCAACCACGCGTATTCCATGTACAACTGAACTCAGGACGAGCCACTAATACGACATCAAAAATAACCAGCTTTCATTGCATTTTATTTGCACATTTCAATTCAGATATCCCAATAACACAAATAACAATCACCACCACCCAAATAATGGCAATGAAACAGCTCCAGACTCCAGCAAACAGCATAAGCAGTACATTCCATATGCAGCTCTCCATTTCTGCCCCTTATTTGAGTTAGTTTAATCTCATCATAAGTATAGCTAAGAAATCACATATACTTTCTTCATTTTAATACCCACAAAATTAAATTAAACAGGTAAAATCAGCAACATTTTCAAACCAAATTTAAGACAATCAACTTACAAAATCTAAACACAGTACTTGAATGCTTCATAATCATAGACTAAAACCCATAAAAAATAACCATCATTTAAACTCTTAATCAAACCAAACACATTAATAATCACCCATATTGTTCCTATTAAGAAAAGAAAAGAAAAAACCCAATCTTTAAACCCAACATTAATCAGATCAATCAATACAGAAATCAACAAAGAATTCTAAAACAAACCCAGAAACCAAATTAGCAAAAGACAAGAAGGGTTACCTTCAAATTATTGAAATTCCTGAGTAAGACTGAATTGGATTATAAAAAAGCCGGCAATATTAAGCTAAATAGAATAAAAATAAGATGAACCCAGAAAACAAAATAAAATTTCAGCTGGAGGTTGTTGAAAGTGTACGTCATTCTATTTGTAAGCCCATCACTCGTTCACTCTCACATTTTTCACTTTCGTATCAAATTTCACAAAGCAGCATACACTCACTCTTACTTTTGGAACTTTTGATTATCTGATAGCAACATCTATATTGCTTCGGGGCTTTTCTTTTATTTGCCCTTCTATTTTTTGGGGGTCTTTCTCTTTTTTTTCTTTAATTTCTACTTAAGATTGATTGATAAATAAAAAATCATACGACATTTACAAAGAAATTTAAATTTGATAAATACATAACAATTGAATCAAATAAAAGCATCCTTTCAGCAGAGCTACGATTGTTGTTGCAAATCGTACATTCTTCATACCCTCTTTTATATTGCTGTGATTTGCAGCCTTCTTCAACGAGGGGGTCTATCGATCTGTTGTAGTCGTGAAGAATATTTTCGTCTAATTCATCTGATTGTAATCGAAGGATTAACCTCTTTCTCAATCCCGCACAAATCTTTATCCATGAAACAATTTGTACCATACTAAACTCAAAAAACAAAAACAAAACTAGAACAAAGCCCACCATAGGGCACTTACTACACTCAAACCCACTATAAGAGTACTTACTACCTTTCAAAGAGTGTAAATTTATTGAATTTAATAACAAAAACTTAAAGAAACTAAAGGGAAAGGGTCGGAAATTTGACTATTTCCGGCCTATGAAACACTTTTTTTGAAGAACCCTAGAGAGAAAAAAATAGAGAGGAGACGGCTAGGCTCTTTAATTTCTACTCTTATTGTGCAAATTAGATTATACACTATGGTGCATGGAATGACGGAATATATTATGCACATTGCCTCAAAAAAAAAAAAAAAAAAAAAACAAAAAAAATAGTAGTTATTATTTTATTTTTTTATTTAAATTTCAGGAAGAAAGAAAATGTAATTTTAAAGTAGGTAAATATAATACAGTAGAAGATAAATCTTTTATAAATTAATTAATACGAAGTAGCAAATTATGAATTCCAAAACAATTGTGGAGGCGATTAGGTCGTTCTAATGGATCTAATAACATAGTCTACAAAGAGATGAAATTGACAACACAGAAAGGTATTTTTCCATCTATTAATCTATCTATCTATATACTATACTAAAAGAGAAGCGCCTCAATATGAGCCTGACAAATTTCGCTATATGATTCGCTGTCTTATACATTTTTTTTTTAATGTTTATATTTCCATATAAAAACAAGAATATTCTAAATGATTACGTAAAATATTATGCAAAAAAAAAAAAAAATGTAATTTCATATTTAATTAGTAAAGTCTAGCATAGTGATAATGGTAAATGGTGAGAGCATAATTTTGTTAATAATATTATGGTAACATAGCACCCGTGCATAAATGTACTTCCTTAATTAGTAAACTACTATGCCACTTATTATGGTAAACTATTTCCTTAATTCTGTTAAAAGTTCACTTCCTTAGTTCTGTTAGTAATATTATGGTAACATAGGACCCGTGCTGCCTTGCATATATATACTTCCTTAATTACTAATACCTTAATTAGTAAAATGCAATTTCATATCTTATTTGTAAAGTCTAGAAATATTATGGTAACATGATACGAGCATCTATATACATAATGATTTACATAAATTAGTCAAATATAATATTTTGTCACATATTTTGTACAAAAATACGGCAGAAATAAAATATAGTAAACATATTAAAATCAAATCATAATATTCAAATGATAAAATAAGATACAAATTTTATTTATTTATTAATTTTTATTTTTTTTATTTTTTTAATATTATCATCTATATACTACGTTAGGTTAATATAAATAATAGTCATAGTCATACTAGAATTTGTCATATACACCTGGGTGTACCGTACACCCGGGGTCATTTACTCATTTAATCAACAAATGAGCAAATAATATGTTTACTCATTTGTTGATTGAATGAGCAAATGACCCCGGGTGTACGGTACACCCGGGTGTACATAATAGGCTCTCTAGTCATACAAGTCTTTACAATTTTCATTTCAAGGTCATATCATCCATACATGTTAATATATTGTTATTGATTAGACCTCACCCCTTTAAAAGAATCATGGAGAATAAAAGTACGAATTGTGAGGCTATGGTACCAACCTAAATATTCCGATCCAAAAAAATTAGCTCACTTGAGTTAATTTTAGTTGATGGGAAGGTACACCATAATAGTTTCAAAATAATTTTCGTCTTTTAGATGTGTTTTCTTTAAAAGTTATAATGCAAAATTGATTTTGATATGATAATTTTTAAACGCAGGGATCTAAAATACAAGCAACTATCAAAAATCACTCATTCAACGATTTGAAGGTCTGGTGAAAGCGGACACTTCCCGTATTATCTCTAGCTTCGGAGTGATTAATAATACTGGCAAACATTTGACTACTAACCATGCCTATAAAGTGAACTTTAGGATTATTGTTAGGGATTATGAATATGCACAACTTCCTCAACATAGATTTGATTTTAGTAGGTACGATACATCATATCGATTATCAACCTTTTTATATAAATTTTGTATTTTTCTAAAATCATCAACTAATATTTTTTGAGCTAGAATACTTGTAGTAAGGAATTCGAATCAGCCTATAATACTTGATATTATTAATTGTTGATGTATATCATATACAATATGTGTTTTAATATGGACTCACAATGTTAGATTAGAAAGAACCTTTTTAATTAAAATTATGTATGTCAAAATAGGTGTGCAGTGTAATCGATCTATTCGACTCAGACTATATTATACTCTAATAAGAGCTGACTACGTAATTTATATTTTCTAATATTTTTTTGTAATCAAAGTGAGAAAATTATAGGATCGATATTAGTAACTGATTACTAATAAGGTGTCTTTCCCTCGTGCTTTCGTTGATTAATGATATACATACTATTGCAATTATTATTTTCTTGATGAAGATGGTCGAAATCAAATCGAGTAAGCTAAGAATTTTTTATTAGGCTTACAAGATAGTGGGGGGCGGTATTATTCTATTTCGTTTCTACGAAAACATTATCATCCATATTTAAGTCCTAATGGAATATTCTAGCTATTAAGTGATTACTCAATACAAACTCCAACTACTTATAACAAAATTTGGATAATATAATCGGATGGTATCTAGAATAAAAGAATGACATGATTTATATTTACTTGATATATGAAAATTTAAATGATTAATTTAAATTGTTGGTTGTTTACTTTAATTTTTTTTTTTATTTTTTTTTATTTTTTTTTTGTTTTGACAAATGATACAAACAGATTACATATTAATACTAAAGCAAATAAAATTCAGCAAATAAATTAGTTATACATTTTATTATGCTTATATATATATATATATATATATATATATATATATATATATATATTTAGTTTTTATTTACTAATCAACTGAGTTTAATGATTTCAATCAGTGGTCTACACAATAGAGTTTCAAAAGAATATATATTTATGAATGTGTTATTTTTGTTTATTTAATTCAAGAATACATGTATATCTTTTTCACACTTTACATAAATCACTATCTACATATCTAATTTAATTTTAGATTAATATAGAGTTTTCAAATTTGAATACACAAAACTAAAGTAAAATTAAATTAACTTAGATTAAAAAATATATAACTAATGTAACTTTTTCCTAAAAAAAGTTAAACAATATTTTCATAGAAAAACTTATGCCGAAAAATTATGCATATATAAAATAGTTTTTAACATAGATAATATCTAATGAAATTTATATGAAAAATATTCTCATTTCTATAACCATTAAATTTTCATATTTTCTTACTCATGTAATGCTCATATTCAAAATTTATATAATACGTAATGTTATGAGTTTTATAACATTCATAGTTACAGTATAAGAATACATGTCCGTAAAAAAAATGCATTACATACATTATGTTTGTGTTTATATTTTAATAAATAATTTTTAATCATATAAAATTTATCAATTACCATACCTATATATTTGTGTTGTTATTTTATCATCAGTTGTTGATTAGTTGTATGGATATTATGTAATTGTTTTTGACACAATGCTTAGCTTAGATAATTGTACAATATAGTGGTGAATAAGATATAAGGTTATTATTATGTTTGTAGATTTAGTGAATGCGACGGGTAAAACAAGTATTAGATTGTATAAATACTGAAGCAGATGGTATGACAAGTAAATTTTAGTTTTTCTTCTACTTTTCTTCTATAGTTATGTGCGGATGGTATGACAAGTAAATTTAGTTTTTCCTCTACTTCTCTTATATAGTTATGTGGGGAAAAATAATTAATTTATTTTTCAATTATAATAAATAACATTATAAAAAATAATAGGGAATTAAAGAAAAGAATTGCAAATGACATAAAATACTATTCAAATCACATCATTCTTTAATTTGTTTATGTATCGGCCATTATTGCAACTGAACAAAATTTTAATAATTAATTTGTTTACGTATCGGCAATTATTACTAATTGAATTATCTTTGGATTTTTTTTCCTACAGGATTAATAATGCTTTTGTCAAAAAAAATTAATAATTTGCCGTACAACGCACGGGCACTATGCTAGTTTATTTCTAATTTTGTATAATACATATATTTTTCTTCTAATTTCGTGTTATAATTAGGTTAAGATGTTCATTTGATTATGATGAATGTTTTATACTTTTATTTATCATAATCTGATTCTTTTTTCTTTTTTGTTTTGAAATGAAATTGCACATATTCTTTTGAGTTTAAGCTATATGTTCTTTGAGTTTAAATATACTTTGTGTACCTTAGGCTCTGTATAGCTTGACGTAAAATATTGTCTAAGTAAATTTTATCTGTTTGTTTTCTAAAAAGTTAGAGAGAAATTGAAAAAAGGTATAGAAATGTGAGAATGGATGAGATGAACATAAAAAGGAGGTAAAGAGGAGAGAGGAAATTTTGGGTTTCCTTGTTTTGTAAAGGGAAATGTTAACGTTATTGAGAGTGTAATTTCAACCATTAGAAAATTTATTTTCCATCTTTTCACAAATGATTTTCCATCCTTTCACAAACGAAATAATGGAAAATGAGAAAACAATTTACGTAGTACATCAAACCACAACCTTAATGTTTGTCCCAATTTCCTTTTTAATTTGTCCCTTAAAGTTTGTCTCATACTACTTTTGGTTGTAGGGGATTACAGCTTTACGCTCACAAGAGTCACAACTATTACGTTTAACTTCACCACTTTTTCCCCTCGTCAATCCCTTTCAAGTTTCAACTAAATATTAAAAAAAAGAAATATACCCTTGTCAGGCCTTATAGAGCAAACAAAGGGCAAATACGGATCTATGTTCAAGGTAATTGGGTCAATTGACCCCACTTATTTTGTAAAAAATTGTTATTACAAATATTTGAAAGATAAAGATATAATAAAGTTGTTTAACTTTATTAAAAAAAATAATTATAAAATTTGTTTAACATAAAATTATTTAATATGAGAAAAGTAATATAAAATAATTATGACCAATCTATCAATACCAATAATTATATGTGTGAATAATGTGTATGTATTGCTGGTAAGACCTTTCACTGCTTGTTTGACAAACCCACCTTCACCCCTTAAATTACCAGATACAACCATATATATTATAATAAATCAAAACCAGCAAGAAAATAGATGTCGGAATTAACACCTAAATCACGTTTAACAAGGGTATTCTCCTAAATTTGCGACAAGTATAAACAACCAAAGCAAAATCCATTCTCATTTATGGAAATAAGAGCATAAACATTAGTTACCATTGAGAATGATAGTCAGTGAGTGAGGGAGGCGGTGAGGTTGATTGAGTCAACCGTTAGACTCGAGCGCCGGCAAGGATGACGAAGAAGCTGTGTCAGTGAGAGTGGGTGAAGCGTCCGTGAGGCTGATTGAGAGATTTGGACCGCCGTTGAAGGGAGAGAGGGAGAGCAGCGACGATCTAGTCTCTTCGATGAGAGTGAGGAAAAACGGGTATACGTTGTTTTATGTAATTTGTTAATTTATAATTAATTAAAATGTAATTTATTTAATTTTGACTTCACTTTGTACTCGGAATTGGCAAAAAAACAACGTAAGAAAATGGTTAATCTTAGCTACATAACAGAATTTGTTGATCTTCATCTCAGTTCCCAACTTGTACAGGAGAAACAGAGTAGCACCAAACTTAAGGAAGTTGTACCCTACAGAAAACGCCTTTTCAATTCCATTAGACTTAGCCCTGGCAAAGCAAACCTTCACCGCCGAGAAGTTACCAAAATGCGATTTTACAGCAACAATCTCATCCTTAGTTGCCGTATTCGAAACAGAGCAGAATAGGAGTTTCCTTGGGAAGATTAGGCAAAGTAGCCCAGAAATCACAATCGTTGGGATCTACGATCTTAAAAACTTATAATCTGCCATTGAAGAGAGAGGAAATTAGAGAGAGCGAATTTAATTTAATTTGAATTTTAGGAGAGAGTGAATTTGATTTGATTTGATTTTATTTTTAGGAGAGAGAAGAGAGAATGATTTTATTTCACTAATTAAACTACTTCAGTTTCCCTGTAAATAAGAACCTTTGTATTTGACAAATGGTTCCTACGTAGACCTTTCAATTTACGACCCGACCCGCAAACTCGATCTAAACTTGACACTCTTTAGTGGGTCTTAAACACTATTTTTTTTTACCCGTAACCTGATCTAACTGGAACCCGTTTAACCCGTAAAATTTGTGAGTCAAACCTAACCCCAACCCAAACCCGTCCCGCCGATCTGTTTTTATGGTTCTTTATTTAGAAAAAATACATTCATTTGAAAATTAATACAAGTATCTAGTTTATTGGTTGAGTTTGATTATTTATTTAGCATCCAACATTTATTTCTCTATCTCATTTATCCATTTCATATAATTGTTGCTCAAATCCACACTAACAACTTCCTATATCAACTATCGACCCACACCAATTGCATTCACATAACTTACATCACTATTGGCTTGACCTCTTTCTTTAATTTTGTAATGTTTTAAAGCTAGAGGTTTTTTTTTAAAAAAAAAAATTATTATCATTTATTATTAATTTGAAATTAGTGTGCTTTGGTGACAATTTAAATTATGTAATACACATGTAATGACTTAAAATAATATTGGTGAGAATTTTCGATAAACATTGAAAAAAATAATAGAAAAGCAAATTTGAAAAATCATAAATATTTTAAAAATTAGCTAAAAATAAGTTGAATAAAAATTTGTTCTAAACCTGTTGGGTTGACCCGAAACTTTGGGACATTAGGATTGAGCATTTCTCAACCCGTGACCCGAAGTGACTCGACCCAAACCCGACTCGATTGACCCGTCAAAGGGATGCACAAATATGATATTTTTCTTAGATTGATTAGGTTTGATCTCGTGCGGTACACAAATATTATATGTAATAAATATAAGGTCAAATGAGATGTTTTAAAATATGAATGATGATTAGAATATGATTTGTCTGATTTTTAATATGAATATGCTTGTTTTATGAATATGATGTACGAATTTCTTTGAAGTTGTTAACTTAACATTATAGTTTAAATTAATTACATCGAGCCACTTTCTTACTGTAAACAAAAAAACAATAAAGTAATTTTGAATAGACAACAAGCTATGTACTTCGTATTAACTTATTGTTATTGTTTCATTAATCTTTAGTGTGCACATAGCTTAAATTCAAACCCAAATACATCACCTTAAAATCAACTTAATATTAATGTAGTTTCATTAGTTTCATAATGTAAACAAGCAAAATGACAAGTACTTATTTGAATACACATTACTATTACTATAGTTTTATTAATACACCATGCAAAAACTAAATCATTGTTTAAAGTAATTCTTTTCAAAGTCTAGCGTAGTTGGACAACTTTGATCACCATAGTTCCTTGCAACTTCTCCACTATCAATATATGTTGTACTTAGTCTCACGTATGGGCTCCTTCGAGGCAGGATATGAATATCCATAGTTTCCGGACTATGAGTTTGTGAGAAAATCAGGTGACCTGCCTGTTGCAATCTTGAGGTGTGGCGAAGGTTCTATGTTATTAGTTACCTTGCTTGGTGGAGTGGTTGTTTGACGAGGAGGACTAGAATGATAGCCACTTGGTTTCATCCCAACTTTGCTTCCATACTCTTTTGGTTGATGATCGTAAGTATAATCATCAGGCTTAGTCTTAGTAATCTGAAAATCGTCGTTATTACCAATTTGCTTATCATTAACTCTAGGTGATTGAGGATTCACTGAAGAGTTTGCCAATCTACTAAGAACTCCATTGGTGTTTCGAGTTGGTGGTGAGCTTGATGACCTATTCCATTGGTTGAAACCACCCTTAGGAGATTGGGGCAGCTTTATAGGAGGATCACCAACGTTCCCACTTAGTGGTGAGTGGTCATGAGCCAAGCTTGGTTGCTTATCCAGCTGGTTAAAAGCTCCATAATCTGTAGGGGGTTGAGACTTCACAGGAGAATTTGGCCACTGGTTATCATGATTAAGGCTCATTGACTTTGGATTTTCGTGATTCTTAAAAGGTTGAGGCTTGACAGAACCATGTTTCCCAGTTGCCGATGGATGATCATAACTAGGGCTTGATGATCTATCCCATTGTTTGTTGGGTACTCCATGATCTTTGGGAGATTGAGGCTTCATCGAGTTACCCCATTCCTTGCTTGGATTACCGAGAGCTCCTCCATTGTTCTTATTTGATGGTGGGTGATCCAGGACAGGGTTTGATGTTTTACCCCATTGGTTTTTGGGAACATCATAATCCTTGAGAGGCTGAGGCTTCATTACAGAGTTACCCCATTGGTTGTTTGGAGCACTAGAAACTTTTGGCTGATCATGGATGGGGCTTGATGATCTATTCCACTGTTTGTTGGGAACTCCATGATCCTTAGGAGACTGAGGATTCGTCAAATCACCCCACCGGTTCCTAGGAACACTATAGTCTCCCTCGGTGCTCTTAGTTGTTGGTGATGGGTGATCATGGTCAGGGCTCAATGTTTTACCCCATTGGTGGTTTGAAACTCCATTATCCCTGGGAGATTGAGGCTTTATTAACGAGTTATCCCATCGGTTGCTCTGAACACCGGGTTCTCCTTTAGTATTCTTAGTCGGTGGTCGGTGATCATGGCTAGGGCTTAATGATCTATCCCACTGGTTATTGGGAACTCTATGAACCTCAGGATATTGAGGCTTCATCAAAGAGTTTCCCCATTGACTGCTTGGAACATCTGAAGCTCCCCCTGTTTTTTTAGTTGAAGGTGGTAGATCACGGTTAGGGCTTAACGATCTATTCAATTGGTTGTTCGGATTTCCGTGACCCTTGGGAGATAAAGGCTTTGTCAACGAGTTACCCCATCGGCTGCTTGGAACACTTGGAAGTCCCCCAGTGTTCTTAGTTGGTGGTGGGTGATCATGAACCGGGCTTAATGATCTATCCCAATGGTTGTCAGAAAATCCTTGACTCGTGGGAGATTGAGGCTTCATTGACGAGATACCCCATCGATTGCTAGGAACACCAAGAACTCCCCCATTTTTCTTAGATGATGGTGGAGAGTGATCATCGATAGGGCTTGATGATCTATACCATTGGTTACTAGGAACTCCATAACCCTTAGGAGATTGAGGCTTCATCAAAGAGCTTCCCCATCTGCTATTCGGAACTCCACCCGTGTTGGTCTCATTTGGTAACGAGTAATCACGGATAGGGCTCGACGATCTACGTTGTTGATTGTCGTGGATTCCATAACTGTGAACAGACTGAGGCACTTTAGAGGTCTTTGGAGCTCCACTAGGATTCCCATCTAGTGGTGGTTGATAAGAGTTTCCAGGAATTTCATAGCTATCAGAGGACTGAGGCTTCCCACCAGAAATGCCCCATCGATCATTGCCAAATTTGTAATCTCTCCACATCTTTGAAGGTTGATTATTAGGAGATCGATCACCATAACTTGGGCTAGATTTGTCCCATTGTTTATTAGGCACTTCATGATCTTCCGGAGTATTAGGCTTAATTGGAGAATAGCCCCAATTAGTTTTAGGAGCTGCATAATCCTCGAAGATCTCTAACTTAGTTGGAGACTTATAATGACCCCAAGGATCTTCAGCAGGATGCGGTGACCTCTCCCACTGCTTAGGAGCTTCATAATCTCTGGGAGCCTTGGCTTTCGTGCGAGACTGATCCAAATATCCCTTATTAGGAATACCCGAGCCTCTATGAGAAAGGTGATCATAAACAAGGCCCGGTGATCTATCCTCATGGTCATAAGGATCACCATGGTCCCATGAAACCTTTGATTTCACAGGTGGACTACTAGGATAATAGTCAGATCCGTAGTCTCTAGTAGGGTACACCCTCACTGGAGAGCTATGCCGGCCCCAATTTGGCCCTGAATTTGGGATGGTGGCCAAACCAGGTGGTCCATTGACTTCATTAAGAATTTGTGTGATGAAATTCTCAACCTCTGGAGGACGACCATGGTTGACCATCGAGGAATCTACCTTCGCATGAGAAGTGGGGTACTTGTATGTAGTGGCAGCACGTGACTCGATTCTTGTGACATATGAACGAGTCCCGTGAGAAACATCATAGCTGATGATTGGCCTACCTCGGACATGATCAGGGTGCCTATAATCATATCCAGACATTTTGTTTAGATTTTTCTTATTCAGAGAGGATTCTGTGTGTTTTCTCTGACATACTGAACTGAGTGTCTGCAACCCTGCATTATATAGAAAAAGGTTAGGAATATATTCACCAGAAGAAATAACAGATGATTCTGACTGCGAAGCTAAGAGATTTACCAGCATTTTTCAAGATTCTTTCTAATCGTTTGTAATCTGCAATCTAAGAATCAAATTCTGCATACCACTTGTCAGCAGATAGTTAGGATTTTGTAGGATTTCACCACTGATTCTTGTATTCGGAGATAAGATGAAAGTAGATCTGTAACTTGAATGCAACTGTATCCCCAACACGAGCTCTGATACTTTGTCACCCATTAACAGCAAAAGTATTTGGTTCCTGTTAAGACACCTCGCTCTATACTCCGAAAAGAACACAGAATAAAGCTCAGGCAGCATAAGTCAAATTAAAGTCACTTCTTTTGAGATATTTTCTCGAATCTTACACGTGTTAACGAATTCCAAAACCCCTACAAGTCTCTACTGTAAGGCCAAACAAGACCATCATCAAAGAAAAAAAAAGATCAGATAATTCATGCTATAAGTTCAGTTCATGAAGTACTTTATTTACTCTGAGTCATTTGACTGGATTAAATTTTTCACAATGCTTTCTATGGAAAAATAAACATACAAATACAAGCTCAAACGTTTAAATGATAACCACACAGATAACAATATTCAGAAAAAACTGCTATATATATCATCAAAAAATAATGAATATAGAGATCTCTTTATATCATACAGTTAAAATCATGTGTAACTTATAGTCCCCTCTTTGTTATGGGGTAAACGATGGCACATCTTTTGCAGGAGTAGATGCCAACCGATAAATGGTTCTATCAATAATATTTCTGTAAGGATCATCTTCTCTCTTCTTAAGTAAATAATCTATATTTGAGGAAACTTCAGATTTAATCTGTGAATACAACTCTTCTGCACTCTTTTTATCACTCAGTAGCTCTTCCCTCCCTTGAGTTTCAATCGGCTTACCGAAGAGATAGTAAAAACGACCCGGAATTTTTGGAAGAAGTCCAGGAAAGAAGAGGTTTTCATTCGCAACCTCCCCTTCATCACCATTCCTGTGATCACAAAATATTGTTGCAACGTTAACCATGAATGACATCTTCATTGTACTGTGAAAAGTAAAAGAATCACAATTGTTTCTGATGACTGAAAATTTGTCCAACTCTGTTTGCAAAATTATATTATATGCATATACATTTACTGATATACACAGTTACACACACTGAAGGACAATATTAGTTTTTTGTAAAACATAATGCATACTTTTCAACAAAGGTACCTCAAGTAGAATTGCAAGGAGCTAAAAGAGTTAAAAATAGGTTATAACAAAATGAGACACTCACTGAAGGACAGGTAGGTCCTAAGGGCAATTAATAAAATTTGAGTAAAAATGTTGAATAAGTTTAAGTAAATTTAGAGTATAGTTCTCCAAAGAAAAGAAATATCAATCTATTATATAAAATTAAAAAAATGGAGATACATACCTCACCCTTCCAGACTCATCAGCACTTTGTCGTACACGTTCATTTAACACAGGGATTTTCATTAAGTCATTATAGTCAAGGACCAACTGCCAATAGATATATCAATGATTAGTGCAACTGTTTGGAAGAAAGGAAGTAAATGTAAAATGGAAGGAAAGAATATTATTCCGTAATAGGTTTCCCATATTTAGCTGTATACTTTTTAGTTATTATGGAATTGGTTTCGATCCAAGGGTTCTGTAAACTCAGGCTGGGCTAGATCAGGCTTTTCAGGCCAAAACAAGTCCTGGCTTAAAAATACAATTTTGCAGTGTCTTTAGCCCGGTTTTTATCCCAAAATTTCTTTTCAAACCCACATAATATACAGGCTGGATCAATGATGATCTACCCCAGTCCCAAGTAACTTGCATGTTTCTATACAACTCAACTTAAATGTGGATGTTCTTACTGAGTTCTTCACATTTCTAAGTTTCTCTGTTATTTTTAATGTTGTATGAAAGAACTCATTGAGGTGACAACTGAAAATGAGGTGACAACTGACTAAAAATAAATCTCACCAAATTTTTCCACCAAGTTTGTACTTATTGAGGTGACAACTGACTAAAAATAAACCTCACCAAATAACCTTGACTTATTTAGTCTTATCGAAATTAGGTTAGTCAAATGTCTTATAATCCAAGGATTAGATTTAAACATTTCCCTACGGTCAAATTAGCATAGATAATCCCCTACGGTCTACCTTTCCCTAAGTGGGATTCTCATTAGATTTAAACATTGGGCAATTACAGTAAATTCAGATTAGTCCCAATTTGGCTCTCACTGGATGATATTCCTTCCACCTTCAGCAAAGTTGGAATAGTCTCTGAAGAGGCATATTTCATTGCGGATTTTAATGGATTAGATCAAACATTTCTTACATTTCCACATTGTCTACTTATTTGTTGTGAAGATGTAGGTCAAACAATATCCTTTCAAAACAAGGATTTATGGGATACATCCACATACCAATAAGAAAAAGGCTAAAAGCCTTTACACAGACAGTCGTACATATTTCATACACCTCTACTGTACCTCAGCCAGGAGCCTTGCTAGCGACATGGACATTGAGATAATAGTACAGTATGATGCTCATTGCGTCAATACATAGATGGTTACAATTAATAATATTTACAGTATACATGAAATTTTATGATGAATTATCTAGTTATGATGTCCTATTTAAACCTTTTTCTGGTGTGACGTAGGCCAACCAATATTTCAAGTCAAAGGTTCAATGGAAATCTTGAACAATTCAACTGAGAATTTCTACAATTAGTGAATAAATAAATCAGTTAGAAACACAGAAAATGAGAGGTTACCTCTGCTATATCATCTTCTCCGACAACTCCAAAAGGTAAAATTTTGGCCTTAAATTTTGCAGCCATTCGTACAAATTCTGGTCGGTCAGGCCAAAATAACTTATATGCTTCACCCTGATAACATAAATTTGTTAAAATTTCGATGCTAGAAATTTCCAATAGAATGTTAGTACTGACATCAGCTACTGATATGCGATGGCCTCATATCATTCAATCTTGTCTTTCTTTTATAAGTTAAGTATTCAGGAAATTATAAGGTCAGGACATTACCATTAGGAATATTCACTAGTCTCAGGACAAATTACAGAGCATCTAAGAGACATATACATGTGGTTTAAGCACCTAGTAGATTGCATTATAGCTATTTTAAACCTATTTGAGTTTCACTTACCGGGAAGGAGCCCAGCCAAAATTAGAAAAAGTACAAACTACAAAGTAGTAAAATTCATAATTGTGAAAACATAAAGTGCCACGAAAATTCAGTTGAATAGACTCTACTTACCCTGTAATGTAGAGCCTCACGAGCTCCACCAGGATAAAGAAGTATGTGCGACTTTGTTGAAAGCAATTTAAAGAAGTTGCTAGCAGTCACTGGTACCGCACCAAATACTTTTATGTAATCAAAATATGATAATTCATTGTTTGAGGAGTTTGAACCAAACAATGCAGGATGAGCTAAACCTCGGACCAAGATTTTCTTCTCCCTCAGAAATCCTTCAGCAAGACCTGAGATCTCCAAACCCATCAACATGTGATAACCAACGTATATGACAGGACCCTCACTGGGCACCCCACTGAGACCTTGCACAATCTTTCCATCCTCTAAGGTTGAGAAAAGCACAGGACTGGTATAATAATTAAGCCATCTGAAGTTCATATGATGTGTAGGCAGTCAGTAAGTATTAAGAGCATCATCAAGAAAGAAACTTATTGAAAAGGAAAACACTAATACACATATGACAATGCCCACAAAAGAGCATAAAAAGTAGAAATATAATTTAAAGACCAACTCAATAACACCCCCAATCTCCTCTTTTATAATAAAGGATTAAAGAAAAAAAAAAAAAAAAAAAAAAAGAGTTCCAAGATTAAATAAAAGTTTTTTATTTATTTATTTTGGTATATACTACCTTAAAATTTTTAACTCGTTAAATTTTACTACCGTAACTTGTTTTTCGGCCATGTCCTCAGTAGTACTGCCGGAACTATGAATTTTCCAACAAAATAAAAAATATAGCTAAGGGCCAATGGTTTATAAGTAATTTCGATTCGAAAGGTGCTCGCTTAAAGGCTTAAATCAAATCAAACTAATAGAAATGGATTAATTATGATTTATAGTTATGTAGTTAGGGTTCATGTAAAAATTGGGGAATTTCATCAATTCAATTAATTTCAAATTGAACACAGAGAGCAACAAATTAACTTCATATTGAATCTACACATTATCACAATTCATATTTATTTTAAGTCCAAATGACATATTTTTATCCTATTCAAAAATCAAAACCTAAACTTAGGATTCTTATGCAAATTGGGAATTTCTTCATATTGAGCTACTTCATGGTAATTTTGAGTTTTGGGATAAATATTTAATCATATGGGGATTTTTGGATCCACTTAAAACTGAACTTCTCTTAAAAATCTCTCTCTCTCTCTCTCTTAAATCTCTCTCTCTCTCTCTTAAAATACTTAAAGGTCCACATGTACGTAAGTATGCAACCTTACTTATAAGTACTAATAGCTACCAAAAGACCCGCATAATAAAGAATGAGCAACGGTGATCTGTATACGTATAGAGCAAAGGAAAATTATCATAGAGTAAATGTGTAGACTTTTTTCATACCCACTATATTGATCAAATCCAGTTTTGAATTCCGAAAAACTAGGAGGCACAAAGTCAGTGATATAATCCATCCTTCTTGAACGCCGATACTTTCCAGTTGCTTTGATGACAGTGAGTAGATTGATGCCATCTTCCTGTTTCATCAATGCAGCACAACGTCAGTACCATCCAATATCATAGGTGTGTTGAGTGTTTTTGTCAATATATGACAGTGAACTGTGAACAGATAAATTGCAGTCTTATTTGAAGTTAGATATTTATACAACTGTTTATTAACCCTTAACCAGCTACATTAACCTTTTTAGAGCATAATCAGAGATGACTAGTACTAATTGCAGTATAGCTTGCAGCATGACATTGTGCTATGAGACAACCATTCAGTCAAGGGTTTCATCTTTACATGACCAAGCAAAATGGATCAAGCTATATGTTATTTGTAATGCATCAGGCTAACGAGGACGGGCATTATAGGTAAAATATGGATAGTATCTTGAAGATGAAGATAAGTGAGTTATTAGAGGATGAAGACAATCATTATAACATTCATAGCAGTAATTTATATAACAAGTTAAAACCTACTCTCTCCGTCTCTATTTGTTAGTTAAATTGTTGGCCCCATTGTATTTTTTGGGGTCAAATAGTAAAATCTTAAACCATAAATCCTCACTAATCTATAAGAAAAAACATAATCATGTAAGATCTTGTTATATTCATACAATTTCTATGTTAAGAAATAAGAATACCAAATTTTTATAAATTTTGGGTTTATAGAATTGGAGATACTTATGTTAAAAATGTATCTTGAAGACCGTGAATAGTCAAATTGGGCAAACATATAGGAACAGAGGAGTAATAATATTTAAAAAATGACATTAATAATATCACTTTAATAAATAGTACTACCTCCATTTATATTTGTTCAACTATAGATACATTTTTTTTTTTTTTTGAGAAATATGCGTAGGTATAAGAAAAGAGAGAGTGTAAAAAGGTATGTGGTGTAAGGTAAAGTATGAAAAGGTTGGGGGGAGGGGGCATTAGATAAAGTTAGAAGAATCAACAATGTGAAAAGTTGTAAATATAGTGAGGTAAGACGAGATGATGGTAAAGATTGTATGCCACATACGGAGTAAAGTAAAGTGAGTAGAACAAAAAAAATAATAACCATAAGCGGAAAGTGAGTAGAAAAAAAAAATGAGGTAGTAATAATGACAAATGACAAACATAATTAGCAAATCAGATATCATCAGATGAAATTCACATCAAACCACAAAAAAACTACGTCGGATCATATTAGAGAAATTTT
Source organism: Chenopodium quinoa (assembly GCF_001683475.1). Lineage (NCBI taxonomy): Eukaryota > Viridiplantae > Streptophyta > Magnoliopsida > Caryophyllales > Amaranthaceae > Chenopodium > Chenopodium quinoa. Next base: position 11,356,522 of record NW_018743292.1, read on the forward strand.
GATGGGTGAATTGAATATAACCTTAGCTATGGACCAAGTCCTTAACCCAAACCTACCAGCAAAAGTGTGTGCCCATTCTCTTTGAAGGTTCGAACTTTACAATTCTTCAGCAACCCAGAAAGCCTTTTTGCTTCATCTTCACTAGGAAGCATATTATCCTTTAAACTGAAAAGGAAAAATAAATAATTAAACATCTTTAAGTTCTTACAATCAGGATTCTTTGGGGTTATAAGCTTAGCCTAAGATCTAAAAAAGCAGCAAATTCTAACAAAACCATGTAGAAATTTTATACAATACAGAATGATTCTTGTAAAAGTTGAATGCATAATCCTTTACAGAGATATAAAGATTTCTCTTTCAATAATTATTAGTACCCAAGTAACCCAAAAACCTAACAGATACGTGCAAAACAATTTTCATTAATCAAAATGGCTGACTAATTAACAGTTTTCCAACCAACCTAGCAAGCACAAGTACTTCAGCTTTCACGGCATGCAGACGAGAATTTGCGTAGGCAGCAGCTGATTTTAGCAGCTTAAGTTTCCAAAGAAGAGCATCCTTGGGAATGAGATCAGATATAACCTGAGAATGAAATGACAGTAAAAAAAATAAAAAATAAATAAAAAATAAAAAAAAATAAAAAAAAAGCTCAAATCTAATCCATATTCTAACATCTTAACTGAATCCAATATAATCTTTACAAAGTACAAAATTCCATCCAAAAGAAGAAACCATAATAGCATTTTAGGAAGATAAAATAATTAATGCGTTAATCTATTAAAACATATATTCTTTTAGGTGTACAGAAATCACTTATGATACTCCCTGTAATAGACTAACCTAAGGAGGGGTAGTATGGATATTTTAGTAATATTACTTTACTTGGTTAATAGTCCTTAATATAAATAGAAAGGGAGGGGAAAGAAAATGGTAGGCAGAATTTTGGAGTAAATCCTAGAGAGTTGTGACCTCAAGTCACTGTAGAGCTTGATAGGCTAAACCTATCGATTGTGTAAACCGTTGTTTTTGTTAATTAAAGCCTCAACCTTTCTTCTCTATTTTACTATTTTATTGCATTTATCTGTTATTTGGTTGTGCTAGGCCTGAATCTATCACACTCCCTCATTTTCATAAAAAAGGCTTTAGGCATCCACACATTTTGATATTGTACTTTGAATATTTGTTCCGCTCCATAAATATTACTCCTACCATTTTAAAAAGTTTTACATATATTGCAATATTTCCTTTACACTGTAAATATCCAATATCTCCTTATTATCAACTCCCATATTCATTACCTACTAGGGTTTTGTGGGTAACTCATATGGGCTTTGTGGTCCCTTCTAACCTTTTACCCAATTTCTTAGAACTTGTGCACTCCTCCATTGTTGCAATACTTTTGGAATGGAAGAAGTATTAATTCCTCTCAGGACATATTGACAAAGATAAAATTATATTTGAGCGAAGTTAGTGGTAAAGTGTGCTTTATATGATGAAAATAAAGGGATTATTTCTTAGTAAAAAAATATTATTATTTGAAAATTCCATGAAAAGACATAAATACAATGTCTCTCTATTGAAAGCGACTATCAAGTCTGAAAAATAATTTTGGACAAAAGATTTTTCTAATACACTAATGAAAAGTGCAATGGGAGGATCTCATAAATTAAAAGGTTGAACTTTACTACACCCTAGAAATCCTAGAAATGATTCTCCTCAAAATACCAAATCCAGCCGCACACCCTACTGTGGCCAATGGAAGTTTATTACTGAACTACGTCTCAAGAAGACACGAATAACATTTTAGAGTGAATTTAACTATTTCAAATCATATCCATTATTCCGTGATAGTTGGATAAAGAGATTCTATTTAAACTTGATGAGCAGAAAGCCAGAAACTCCCATGAAGGTCACTGTTTCTGCCTCAGTAAATTGACAGTTAAGGGAAACTCAGTGGAATTCTGCTTATGATCAGCACAAAAATTCCCCCTCATGAATCTTTAGAGTCACTACTTTAGTTTTTCAAGCATAATTATAGATTTTGTGCTTTTATGTTTTATATTTGAATAAAATGGTGTTTGTGTTTTCCTGCTTCAGCACTTGCAATTCCTGTAACAGTTTCCGTGATCAAAGCAAATGCCATACAGAATATAGGAGATGAAAAACAGGAATGTGAGTACAGAAATAGACAGGAAAAACTCAGGGCAAAAGAATCTTACAGAAAGACGTGGCAGCAAGTCAGTGAGATTCTTAGACAATTGTCGAAGCATTGGACTAGGAGGAAGCTTCTTGTCCACATTGACCATCGCCATCTTCACTGGCTCACCTGGGCTCAATGTATGTGCACCTTATTGTTAATCAGTACACACTATATAACCATATGGGCTCAATGTATGTGCACATTATTGCTAATTAGTACACACTATATAACAAATAAGAGAAGCACACAGTCTCTCACCTTATTTTAATTAAGGAAGATGGTTATCCTCTTCAACCTAGAATTCAAATCATAATTGCAAACAGAGAAAAAAAAAAGGACCTAATTTGAAGTCTAGGTTGAAGAGGATAACCATATGCCCTAATGATGCAAGGTAACATTATACTTAGCTTCTTTACGCAAGGGGCAGGAATTTTTAAAAGAGTTAAATTAACTAACATGCTGCAAGATTAACTACTTGTTTGGTATTAAACTGTTATCCTTTGGGAGTTTGGACAACAAATAGTACCCCCTTATCCCTTGTGAGCTTGCATGCATTTAAAGAGATACCAAGTTACTGAGGATCCCATGATGCATGTGAGGCATGAATTCATGATTAATATAGCTAGCTAACAATGTAGTTTCAGTCAACAAATGAAATACATGATATGGATCCAATGATAATGGTACATACCCATAACAAAACTCAGAAGATATGGAACTGTATTGTGAAGCTCATCAGGCAATGCCTCCAATATAGGAAAAAATGGTTTAAGCTGGCCCCTTTCCAACGATGTTGCTATCAAGTAAAACAGATGCAAAGCCATCAAAGTGTCAATAAAAGTTGTTTAAACAGAAGCAAGCAAAGATAGGACTAGTAAAAATTCATACATCTCTGCAGACTGACCAGGATTAGCAAGTATCAAAACCAAGTCAACCATTGGATTACGAGCAGCAACAGCAAGAGCTAGAGAACCTCCAAAGGAATCTCCAACCAGATAAATAGGCTTATTTGGAGATGAAGCATGCTTTTCCCGAACTACTCGTTCAACAAAGTCCACCAGCCCTTCACAACATAGAGGAGGAGACATTAAGAATTATAATGCTCCTGCTCACAAGAAATATCCACATATTTATCATAAATGAGTTTCACAAGATTGCAGTAACCAAAGACCAACATTTACATAAAATACTTTTTCTATATTCATGAGATGCATATGAGTAATGCAAAAGCACACATATGGCCACTTGCCTCTATGCATCATACTGAGAAGAACTCTACAGACTACAATGCCAAGTCACCCCATTCCTCTTCCCAAAACTTGAAACTAAGATCTGCTCAACATACTACAACTCCACTTCAATAAATGAGTCTTGCAAACTGATGAGAAGAAACACATTACCCTCGTCAAAGCTCCCTTTACGATAATGTGTTCCCACAAAAACTAACTGCTTCACACTATATGCACATAAACTAGTATGTTGTGTTCCATAGGCCGTTAAGAAAGTGAGATGGAGTTCAGAGTGTTAACACAGCCATATAAACTATATGTGTTGAAATTAGGTCATACTTAATCAACAGAGAAAGCAGAGGTTATCAAATTAAACAAAAAAAAAAAAAAAAAAAACAAACAAACAAAACAGAGAAAGCAGGATGACCTTGACAGACTACTAGGCTGACAGCACCAAGAAACAGGAAAACAGGTAAAAGTTGCCTAATGACCATGCACTAAGATCTAAGAAGACAATAAAGCTGATACAAAATAACTAGAAGCAATAGTACTAGAGCAGAAAAAAGTATTAATCCTTCCACTTCTTCATTTTTTTTCTCACTTGCTTCTTTCGGTTGTTGATGGTAATTTCAAGAATATAATATGTTCCCTTTTTATTAGATCTGGCTTCTTTTTTTCTGTAAAATTTGATTTTTCAATTCATTTTTTTTTTTATTCTCAGGCTTTATGTGCTCTTCACATTCCACAGCCGGTTCTAGAGAGAAATACTATACTGATTGAGACTGGAGCTAAATGAGAAATTCACAATATTCACAAGAGAGGAAGAAGTCGAGAATGCTATGAGAAATTTGAAAAATGGACATAAGGGGCTATGGAGGTACTAATACTGAATACTTTTAAGTGTAGTAATGGTGATATTGAATAATTCTGAGTCAAAGGGTGAAATATGTAAATTGATCACAAGCAAATCTATGAGGGAAAAAAATTTGAGTAAAACTGTATAATGTAGACAATTTAGTACAAAGTATAACAACCTTATAAGGAAGGCTTGTAAAATGCAAATGTACCTTCAAATGGCGTCCTATCGTTAACAGGAATATGCAAACACTGGACCTCAAACACCCTACAAACAAAGTTATAATCAGATATGTGGTAGAAGATAGCCGAATAGAAGCACCATATATGCAGAGCAACAAAGCATGGTTTCTCTACCATTATTTCCATACCATACTTAACATTATGACTTACATAGCTAATTCAATTGTTGTTAACATTGTTTATATGCTTGACGATCTATTTCTGAGGCTAGAACATAAATAGCAAATGAAATATGCACAGGAAATTAAAAAAAGGTATGCAGCCACATAGCAAAAATTAAATTAAAACAGGAGAATTTGAGCTACACATATTTAATACAAAGATGTAAATATAATTGAGTATTAACAAGTTTACAGATCAAACCAAAAAAGGAATCAAAACTAGTCCATCTTAATAATATCTACAAGTACTAGAGGATGGTAAATTATCACCCAACAAGTTATCAGATGCCTTTGCAAACTTAGTTACCTTTCAACTGATTTTTATCTTGTACTGAGAATTCAAAGCATTAATATAATCGCAGAAAACTAATTAGACTTACTTCCCCAGGGCCTTATGGTGCATTATGAGACCCAATCCAACACCATCCATACCTGTGCACACCATAATTTGTAAAATTCAGCTCAAATTGAATTAAACCAACCATATAACAGTTATGAACAGAATTTATGCATGATATATCAACACGAGCTTGCTGTCAAATTAACTTCTATTATCTAGTATTCTAGTTAGCATCAGAAGTAATACAAACACACACAGAGCCAGGGTCAGGCTGAAATTACCAGGCAAAAACAGAAGCAAAGGAGAACCCTTCAAAGGGCGCCCGCATTCAACAGGGCTAAACCACCGAGGCGGTCCACCATCCGGCTTGATCATCTCTTTAGCAATATCAAGATAATCTTTCATACTAGCAGACCCATACCCATCATCCCATAACACTTCTAACTCTTCAGAATCAACTTCCTTACCCCTCTTTTTCCCTCCACCAATGCTTCCTACATGCCCATTTCCTCCAGCAATTGAAGACCCAATTTTCTCAGTTTCCTTTATAACAGACTCACCCTTAACACTAACACTATCTGAGTGCAAGACTGTTGAGTTCTCACCACCTAAATTACATACAACCCTCCCTCCAAACCCAGGTCTATGCCCTAATTTTTTGCGGAAACTAGGAAACACCCTGAAAGCAAGTATTGATGCCATGCTTCATTCAATTACCCAACTGCTATAACAATATAGAATTACTGCAAAAACTGCTTATCTAAAGCCAGTAATAGCAGCAAAGTTCTCTGAACCACCCCAACTGAAAAGGGACTACCCTTCAAACTAGAAACTCTTAAAATATTTTAGAATAACACTATGAATGTAGCATTTACTCAGGATTCAAAGGAAACCCATTAACAGAAAATGACATATACTTCAACAGATAGTGTGGTGGGCTCCACAAAACAAAAAATATAAAAGGAAAAATTGATAATTTGAGCAGAAAGGGTTGATTTTTTTTGAATAATAAGACAAAAGAAGGAAATTGATTACCTAAAATTGGGTTGTGGTAATGAAGATAGAGACATGGCTGTAGGATGGCCTGAAAGAGTGATACTTCTCTTCCACTGAAATTGCAAAGTCATTGTGGCTTTTGCATCTTCTGTTGTAACGTCATTGCTCGCCCACATGTACCTTCCCTGTTTTTTCAACTATGGTCTACAAACAATATACGTTTGCGTCTTTGCCCAATCAAATGTAGTCATTCATTTCTTCCTGTCTAAACAAGGGTCAATTACGGAATTTTTTTCTCTCGGACCCACATAGATGTAGACCTGACAATCTCGACCTAGACCCGATGACTCTACCCATGACCCGAAATTGACCCAAATATAATGACCCGAAATTGACCCGACCCGACCCATACCTGACCCGAAAATAGAGTTGACCCGATCCTAACCCGACACCCGAAGTTGACCCTACCCGAAATTAACCCGAACAAACCCGATACCTGAAATTGACCCGAACAGACCCAATACTCGAAATGTTCCGAACTGAAATTACCTTATAATTGAAATATAAATGTTTGGTGCCAAATATAATTTAAATTGTTCATCTTCAACTGTAGTCACGCTCATAAACCGAATTGATAGTTCTTATTATAATAATAAATAAAATATAAAATTATTGATTTGAGCTAGATCCACAAATTAAATGGAACAACCCGAACATGACCCGACTTATTTTGACCCGACCTGAATATGACCCGAACATACTTGACCCAAAAATAACCCGACCCGAAATTGACTTGACCCGAACTTGACCCGTTACCTGACCCGATCCATACCTAAAACCCGAATGACCCGACCCGAACGTTAACAGACCCGAAATAACCCGATCCGAACGACCCATTTGCCAGGTCTACATAGACGGTATATGAAGATATTTATCATGGATGTTTACAAGGTGATAAGTATAATTTGATCACCACTAGTTATTATGGTATATATTGTGCCACATAGGATAGCCTGGGGTGATCATTGATTACTTGATCACCTTAGAATTTTCATATTTATCTTGGAAAAATTAACGTCCTTACGATATTTCCCTGTAGTCCATCAAACTTTCTCATAAATAACAAAAATTGATTTTTAATTTTACATTGGACAGGTCTCAAAGAAGAAGAAGAAGAAAAAAAAACAAATAAATAAATAAATTTATATATTAGACCAAAGCCGGCCAAATTACAAATTAGGGGTCGACCAGCCAACAATACTAGGTGGTAAATGAGTTGTTTAGTCCGGATTAATTTGCTCCAAGTCATATATGGGTAAGATCGTAAGGAGGCTTTTGAATAGAGCCATCTTGGATACGAGCCAAATATAGTAAGCTGGGTTCAAGTTCGAATCAAATACTTCGTAATTTCGTATCAGTCAACCTCAAATTGTTCATGAGTTTTGGCTCATTCCCATCGGTAATTGGGGTTCAAGCATATGGTGGTTGATACATACTAATGAATTGAAGTTTGGACCATATGTTCGAAATGTTATAATTTAGATATTGCCACTCAATCATCCGATTTCAAACATGTTAAGAAGTTTGTGGTTCACTCAATTAAATTGAACTTTTATACTCACACTGAAACCCGAATCATATGCACCAAGCAAAAAGCTTAATTACAGAGATTATAATCCAATGAAAATTGTTGGCACCACGCAAATGTGGACCGAAACATAAAAAAAATGTACATGGAAGATGAACAAAAAGCTCAAGTTAATAAAATATAACAATTAACTGTGCAGACAAATGGACACTGATTTATTTCCAGGACATTTCCTTCCGTAAAACAGATAGCTTTTCTTCACATCTATCTCCTATGACTGAAACTTCATAAGTTACAAATCTACAAGGCTTTTGACATCAAATTCCTGATTCGATTCCTCTAGAAATTCACAGCTCTAGTGCGTTGGCTCTCTACATGAACAGAACTTCTTCAATTTCGCACGAACTCTCCACAAATAAGAGTTGTAGGATTCACAAAATCTCATATGTCAAACATATGAGCTTCAGATACTGCAACATTTCTGACAAATGGAAAATGTTGATCAGGAACTTTTCAAGAAACTTCCAAGAATGCTTCTAATATCAGCAATCAATTTCCTTCGCCGATATACAATGAAGCAATCGATATATCCCAACAATATAAGGAACCCATGAAATATCAACCATGACCTATCAGCTAGCTCCATTGCAATCCACTAAATCTGAAAGTCAACCTGCATGTAACATAACAAATGACAGGAAAGTCAAGCAGACAGTAGCCAATCGCAAGCATATGACTACTTGTGAAGGGAAAGTCTCAGTTAATCTTTTCTACTCCCATTCAGGGCATTCACAATGTTTGCCCAAGTTGAATTTTAATCAAGATTAGGAAAGTGATAAAGAACCAATAGAATAGACTTCAGTGAAGCACATTAAACACATCGAGGGAAAAATAGAAAGTTAAAGCAATCAAATTGTAGAATTTGTGGACATTTTTTTTTCTCAATGTAGGACAAAAAATTTGAGAATAACAAAAGCAAAAGACAGTTCGTCAGATGATTTGTTCAGGCCTAATCAGGAAGCACAGCCACCTACGATCATTCATTCTCTCCATTCTACACTAAGGTAATTAACACACAAAACATGTTTTAAAATGACCTCATCATAAATGACAAGAAAATTGGAATCAGCTACAACTACAAGCGCTACTGCGTTAAACTTGAAGCAGCAACAGCATACAGGCGAGAATCACACAACACCAACTATGACACCTAACAATTTATTTGTAGCTGAATTAAGGGAGGCAAATCTTCTGAAAATACACACCTAGGCTGGCTTTGGGTAAAGTCACCTGCCCTGCATTACACGATAATTAAGTACCAGATCATCAGATTTTTTCCAGACATAAGCTCGTACAGTCGCCAAACTCATTTCAGGAGATAACACCTGAAAATTACACACAGGATAAAAAAAGTGATTAGATTAAATAGCATATCAGGTTTTGCCAAACGCTTATAGATCTGAGATATAGTGGTTGGGAAAATCTCTCTCTTTCTCTCTCTCTCTTGCAGATCAAAGGTCTTTGTTACAAACCCTAGATCTGAAAGATCTCCAATACAATTCCGATACCCAACTCGACACTTACTTCCAGGTGTGTCGAGTCAACACACAACACCTGCCACAGTAGATGGCGAAGTAACACAGCACAAGAGTATACCCCTACAGATTCTTTTCCTTACATCAAAATAAGAGTTCAATTGATCAAAGAAACAGGTTAAATTTAGGACAGTCACGTAAAGCTGTAATTTACTTCAGTTGTAACATACCTGATCATTGCACAAGATTTCAATTGCAGGCTTTATTCGCTGCCAAGGTCTCAACCCTGAGCGGAGAGACCCATCTACTACATTTGTTGAATGCTGCAAGGGCCCTCCAGCCGGAGCAAATGTAGCATCCCCAGTCACACCTCCCTCCATTGACTTGTCAAGGACCATCTTTTCAACAACATAATTGATAACCTACAAAATAAAATTGATAAAAACAGATCCAAATCATCAGACATATTGCTTAACCTTCCAGAAAACTATTCAGCAAACCATATCCTGGTACATGTTAAATATGGAAAGATAAAAATAAACGAGGCTGGTGGATCAGCTGTTTCCTTGGACAAATAGGGAATCTTCTAAGATATACACAGCAAAAGGGAAAACACTGTCTACAATAAGACTACCGACTATCTAACCCTGCTGTAGGCAAGGGTATGGTATGGTCAAAAAGTTCATTGCCTATCACTCCAGCACGTGAAGTCCATAACCACCACAGGCCACAGCTGGCCTTGATTTAAAGGTGAAAATCTAAAGAGTTAAAGAGAGTTAAAGAGATTGCACAAGCGCATGATAAACTATGGAAATGTTACTTCTCTCTGTTTTGTTCATTAACGGAAATTTTTTTATAAACCTATGAGAGAAAATAAGGTAAATTATAGAGTTGTAGAATAGATAATATAATGGTTTTAGAGACCCAGAAACGGCATATGAAAAGGGTAGGGGATGGAAAAACAAAAAGTGGTTTCTCGAGACCTAAATACAAGTTAAGGCATTCATACCATGGTAGATGAGGAAGAAGTCTCAAAAAGAAAGCGTAGGAGGGAAAAAACGCTTGTTCTCCTCTTTGAGAGGAAGAGGGAAGAAACACTTAAACAATCCAGAAGAGGAAAAATATTTCTTCTATCATAATAAAATATAAGTAGCAAAACTAAAATTGAGCACTTCAATTAAGAATACATGATTCACATTCTATTTTACAATTCAAAGTATTCCCTTCCAAAACAAGGCAAAAAGAAGCTTGCTCCACCGATAATATTTTATTTAGTGATAAATTTAAGGAGCTCAAATAAATTTCTTAAATCTCAGAATTCATCTAATAATCTATTGTTAGTATCAACACTGCACAAGTGAATACATTCCTTTACACAGAATTTGTAGCGGAAAAGTTGCAATTGTTAGCGGAATATAAAAGTCAGCAGAAACTAATCTTACTCATAGGTCTACCACTAAATATAACACATACATAAAATCATAACATGCACTGCATGCTACAATTGACAATAAAGGTATTGACTAAAAAAGCTGTAATACTGACCTTATGTATTCTTAAAATTCGAGGAGCACTCAACTTCCCTTGGGTCAAAATTTGGATAGTAGAGCCTTCATATGGATGCAAGTAAAAGCTACATCTGTAGATATATAGCCAAATGTATCACCATCTCTCCATAAGTAAGCTCAAATGGAACCATTTAGCAACTAAATACTCCAAAGTGCACTTTGACTAATTCAGACAAGTAAGCAAACAGCAAATGCCAAAGAGAACCAAGAAAAAAGTAGTCTTCCAGCTATAGTAAATATGGTTTCGTAAATAGACATCTCTTTGTGATGCTATATAGGAAATCAAATCTCATTTCAATGAACAAATCCAAGGGATAGCAATAAAGTGTACTGCTAACAGAAGGCATATATCAAATAACCTCTCCACCATAAAATAAGCGCTTAATCTGCTGTTTTGTGAGATATAATAAATTAATGATTAACCACTTCCATCTTTAAAAAAAAAATAAAAAAAAAGAAAGAAAGAAAACAAAATTTCTTGAATTATCCCTCTAAACAGATTTCCAAAATTATACACCATGTCACTATCTAGGAAGGCCAATTGTAATCCATATTTTCTCACTATCCTATTTCTAAGTATCTTCATTATAATACAAATTACTAGGGTTGGAAACACCTATCAAAGCAGATGAGCTTATAATAAGAATGGATCATATAATGTCATATTCTGTGATTATGTGATTACAATTCATTCAATAGATTGATCAAGCCAAAGTCAAACTGATATAAGAGAAAGCCAAAGTAACCAGAGTTCTGATGCATATAAATTGTAATAGGTGAATCACCAAGTAGCTTAAGCCTTTAAGTAATAATTCAGCTGTCACTATATGCATTAATAAGCAAAAAGGTAGCAGGAATTTACTTGGTATTCTCTCTGGGAGGTAGTCGATTGTTCAAAACACAATCCATAACCCACCAGGGAAGATCCTTTTCATCTTCAGTGCCATCCAAATCAGTTATCTTTTTCCTCCATACGCCCCCTTGAGATCCCTCAGTAATAATGGATGGAGGATAAACAGCAGAAAACTCAAATGGAGGATATATCATTGAATCATTTTCTGCACTACCATCAACCTCAATCCGTGAATGGGTCATACTTCTGGCAGAGATATCTTTCACTGATTGAACTTCACCATTTGCTGACGATTGTGATCCTAATCTTTGTTTTCTTTTTGCCAACCAATGAGCTAACAGGCCCTTAAGTGTTTCTCGAGCAAGGTTGACCTGCAAAATGCCAAAATCCAATTCTCAGTAGTCGGCACCAATGACATACGATGAACATATTTAAATAAGTGAGTAACCATATATTTTTTTCATGAAACAGCTGGTTATTCATCCCTCAAACAAGCAGTGTTTATATCAGTAAATAATGCTTTCCAACGCACAACATCAATCCCTCAATGCTTCTAAAAAATCTGTCTCTAAGAAAAATAAAAGGTTTTGAACCTACACAATCTAACCCCTGTGAGAACAGAAAGGATCTACTTTCTACCCTGTTGCCATTATTAGAACAGAAAGGATCTATTTTCTACCCTGTTGCCATTGTTAGAACAGCAACTAAGTGCTCAGGGTAGCTATAGTTGACTAAAGCATCACAAAATATGTGACACGTAATTGGCTGTAATAGCCATAGGCCCATAACAGCCACTACATACAGTGTTTTCAAACTATTCCTCATAAGCCACACCATAGCATTGATTGAATCACTGCACCATCTATTACAGGATGTAAATTAGCAGAGCAACTCTTACAAGCCATTACTATTGTCATCATGCTACAATTGGGAACCTTGACTTGTTTCTTTCAGAATATTAATCACATTTCATTCCTAGACAATGTACCCCCAAAAAATAGTAACGAAAGACAAAAATCATACAATAATAAACCAAAAACGAGTCAAATAAGACTTATATTATTTGTTTGCAGTTACTTGAACAATGAATCATTCGGAAATTATAAACCTCCAATCACCCTGTGAATTCCATGACTTGCTCCGTTCTCTTTTAGTTGCAACGTTTTGACTTTCAAGCGTAACGTTTTGAAAGCTTGCCATAATATATAATAGCATATAATACAGACAGATCAATTGTGGAAAACAGAAGTGTGGCTGTACCTTATCATCCTCGGGTTTCCCAGCAATCTGTAAATCAGCAGAATACATCTCTGCTGAAAAGCATTGTGGTGTATCCAAATGAATCGACAAACTACCAAGCCTGGTATCCACAGTAAACCATGCAGGAATGCTCACCTAAGGAACCAAAAAACATTATATTTGGAGAGAAGTAAGCACAAATGGAATAAGGATCTAGTGAAACATTTGATTTCTTACCATTTCAAATAGCTCCTTCTTTTTCTCGTCAAAAGATACCTGAATTAATAATCAACCAAAAACAAAGTATAGAACAGTTGGTAATCCAAGAATGATTAGCAATAAAACAAAAGCCAAAAAAAAAAAAAAAAAAAAAAAAAAAAAAAAAAAAAAAGAGAGAAGAAGAAAGAAAAATAAAAGGAGGAAGAACCAAAGTAACTCAGGAAGCACATCAAAGTATCACAGATAACATAATTAAAATTAACTCGCATAACCTCGCCATAATCTTCAATCACAGTGCCCCTTGTGATCTCCCATAACTTCACAGAGCCGGATGTATCCTGCCATTAAGAAAGATGGATATTACCCTGCTCTCTGAGGCATGATTTAATGAGTAATTGAGTAAATGCCCATCTCAAGATAAGAGGTATGATTACATATTTATATACCTTGGTAAGCACATGCCTACGATTATTTAATATCTCATGTTGCACAATTGCTGGAACTCCAGGTACCTTAAGTGTTGGCTCCCGATATACTGGAATCTGGCATATATAAGCAGTGAGATAAGTAAAAGAGGTTGTTCCATTAGAAAGAGGATCAAAAGCATATTGATTAGGAAAAAAACCATTTTACCCTTTATAAAATTACTTTCTATTTTATACTAAAAATTAATAATGGATTATAGTTACCTCAAATAAAGTTCAAAGTTACCACAAATTGGTCAAAAGTCACCCTACAACTGGGCGATGTACAGTAATATTATTGTACATTGAGTGTACCCAAAAGTTATTATATGTTCAAACACCTCTAAAAAATAACCTAGAAAAACATCACCAAATCTATAAGCAGAGAAGCTAGAATGAATTAAAATTATTACTCAAGTTACCGGTATAATGAATTTGCTAATTGATAAGGTCAACCTCAGATGACCAGCTAATAAAAATCTACCACAGGTTAGCATATTAATGATGTTGAGGTTGAACTATTCTTAATTATTCTAATCCATCATAACTCAGAAAGGCAGAAAGTCAAACTACCAATCAGCTTTAATTACTGATTCATATTTTCAAGATTACCTAAACAACCTTAGTAAAATGGCGTGAAATTGGTTCAGCTCATAATGATCTCTATCCTTCTAGCCTCGGGCAAACCCAGTCAATCAAAACCCATTAAATAAACATTTTTACATGGACTAGAATACATTATTCTAGCTAGTGATAATAAAGGTAAAAGGCTTCATAAACATGTGTTCGTAATAACATAGATGTGAGAAATGAAGACAAGTACGAAAAGCATACAGGTGTAGATCCTTCAAGGGAAGCCCTCGCTCTTGAAAATGACAAGTTTCCAGCCAGGAAGGAGCCTCCTCGTTGGAACATTTTCTGAGGATTGTGCCCTTCTGCAGGCCACCTATGAACCGAAGAATCTGTACTTGCGACCCATATGCTTTCATCATCAAGTGCCAATTGCAAAATTGGGTAATCTTCTGAACAAAGCAAAATGCTTTCTCTATTGGACAAATCCGTCAAATATAACTGTAAACAGAAACCCCGTCAAAAATATGAGAAGACTGCCTAACAAAGAATATGTAGAGATAGCCAAAGCTTTGCCAATCGGCACGGTTAGCAAATACTCACAGATTGGTCTCTCCCACCACTGTAGACATGGCTAAATGATGCTGTGCTGGCAAGAGCCCAGACAGAATCCGTATGAACAGCATATGAATGAACACAACGCTGCTGACCAAGATCCCATAGTCTGTCAACATGGACAGTGAGTGATCAACAAAAACTAGGAAATAATAAGATTAATAACAATGATTTCTAAAAAAGAACTTCTGAATTGTAAATAACATCTTTGGTTCACAACTTAAGGCATAGGCATACTGCAAAATTTTTGACGAACAAAGTTTTAATTTGGCTGCTAAAACCATATGAGAGGAAGGCATAACAGGTAAAAGACCTAAAGGGGCATAGTAACATAGTGGTAATACTCGTACGAGACATTCCACCTACTACAATTGGCGGTTTTATTTTTTAACTTCCAGAAATTTTTAGAATGTTATATTTACCTAAAATCTATTAATAGTTTCTTATTTAATTGCATACTCATTTAGGTTTTCTACAAATTTCAAATTTTGAAGCTCTTTCTTGGATATTAGTAACCCCATATACTGCTCCAAATTTGAGACCAAGTATTAAAAAAAAAATAAAAAAAAACTCTCAATAGTCTCAACTTTCACAATTTATCTGTTTTTTAGATACTCCATTCCCGAAAGTTCGACTTAATTTCCATTTTGGCGTGTTTCAGAAAATTCGGCCCACTTATATTTTATTCCATTTTTGACAAAGCCCTTTTAATACCTCCTTGCCCCTCTTACCCCACACTTTTTACACATTTCCACACACTCTCTCTTTATCTCCTTTTTCCTACAGCCACCTACCTTTTACTACAACTCCTTTTATCCACCTTTTTCTTACACCCACTCACCTATTACAAATTTTCCTACAATCAAGAATATACACGATAGAGTCAAACTTTCAGAAACAAACGGAGTATTTGAATATAAAGTTGAATAGTAGGGCATGAAAAAATACAATATGCCTCTAAAACATGCAAGACCTTTAATCAAGAAATTATGAAAGGATAGCTAATACTGATGTTGAAGCCCTTTTGACTCCAAAAATACAAGATCTCCTCCCCCGCGCCCCGCCTGCCCCCAACAACACACACTCACAGAGAAAGAGAGAGTATTTCAAGCATACACCCATTTTAGTTACTAATCTTGTTAAAATTGAGTTTTTGACTGATGAGGGATGCAACAGTGGGTGGTATAGCGGTAATGGGGAAGGTATGACAATGTAATGGACTAATGGTAGTGGAGGGTAGCAAATATAAGGAGAGAGGTTATGAGATCATCGAAGTGACCAATTACCAATTTCAGTTCACCTGAAACCGTTAGAATTTACTTTTAGGGGCAAGAGCTATCTAAGGTGTGTCATACTAGTCCTGACATTCTTGCTAGGGCTACTAAAGAAGATGGATCCAATATTTGGGAAATAATCTTGGCATCCTAGCTGCCGCAATTTAAGTGCATAAAAGCATTTAGAATAACACTTGCACGGTTATATACACAAGCAAATTGGAAAAACACATAGCAGGGAAGCAAACCTGATCATAGAATCAGAAGAACCCGACAAACAATACCTGCATAAAGAAACGAATATATCAATATAAGCTTGGCAAAGGGGAAAGATGTCATTTCTTAATGGAAAAGGGAACGACGCCATCCCTTATTGAAAAAATTTGTTAATTACCACATATTTAACAAGTGACTGTGACTTACAGCCTGTTCAAGAAAAGGGGATGATTACCACCTTTCAAACCATATACATCAAAAGTACTAACTTTAGCCAGATTTTGGTGGTGCAAATCAAGGCTTAACTTGACCACCAAGGTTTTGAAATTGATGATATGAACAACATTGAGATGAGAAATGTGCATTAACATCCAAAATTAAACGCTGACAGAAGGAGGGGAAAGGTCTCATTTATTAATGAAGGGGGGAAATTTAAAAGGCGAGACATCTTACAATTGGGATAAAAATTGAACAGTTCCTAAAGCTAAAGTCTGTCAGATTAGAAGCCAATCAAATTAAAATGTTGGTAAGACGTCAAGCTAAGCATACTGGAAATGCATCATCTTAAAGTGTGGGACAATCCATAACTTCTCATTGCAATCAATCAAACTTGTTTCAACAAAGAGTCATGACCCAGAATGAATCAGGCATATAATGCATTCACAACTACAAGCAAAAGTGAAATATCTATAGCAAAATTACAGCTCCCAATCAACAGACCTGCCCGTAGAATCCAAGAGCAAAGCCCTGACATTATCAGTGTGTCCCCTCAGCTTCATGGTCTTTGAACCAGATCTTGGGTCCCAAACCCGCACCACCTGAGTACAAAAATAAAGTATTAAAAGAGAATGTGATAAATATATACCTAAATAAAACAACACAGGGAACATTAGATTGCAGCATGTTCATACAAACAAAGCTTCCAACAAGACTTAAAGCGGGTAATTACTTCGCCATATACAATTCTTCTATCCTCATTATGCTTGATAAGACAGGCATGGTAATAAGGGAACTAACATAAGCATCAGCTTACCTTTTCAGTTCCACCAGAAACAAGTATGGTCCCACTATCATTCATTGCTAATGCGTACACCGACTCTTTATGGCCTTTGGCAGCAGTAGGAATGTAACCATGATTTGGAGTAGAATGCAAAGAATTACTGGAATTGATAGTACGTAAACTTGTAATTGGTAGATTACTTGCGCCACCACTTATTCCATTCGAAGCTTCTTCCTCTGTACCGTCATTTGACTTAGAAACTGGAGCAAGAGCAGCTTCGATATCCCAAACAAAAACCTCCCCACCGAGGCCACCGGAAGAAACAATATTGCTCTAAAAAGCATGAACACTACTAGAGAATCAGGAAATGATAGCCTTAAAATATGAAATCATTAATGCCAAAATTGCAAACAAGATTATACATCATTCAGTATTAATGAATCCTAGGATAATAAAAGAATAGCATCAAGCAATCCTGCATTCAATTAACTCCAAAAAATTGAGGATGAAATTACATTTTTTCCTGCTGCAGCAAGACAGGTAACATAGTCTGAGTGCTGACGCAAAGTCTTCGTGCATACACCATTGGACATGCAATTCCATGTCTGCAAGCACAAGATTAGATTTCAAAACACAAACCTCATCTCAAAAAGGGATAACCAAAACAAACATTAAAAAAAAGAAAAGAAAAGAAAAGAAAAAAAATTGTTTGTTTAGTATGCCTAACCTTAAGAGCAGTGTCAGAAGAACAGGACACAAGAGTATGATCACCAACAAGGACAGCATCATTTACCTGCACATATCAGAATTAGATACTAGTGGAAGCCCGACATATGTTGGAAGATAACTATAAAAATCCACACCCAAGGGATGATGAAATGAGAACACCACAATCCTAATTCTTTGCATTTCTACTTTTCTAGTATGACACATTTTTAAAGTTATTTGCACAATAACAGTGTAGAGAAACTCCAGGATGAAACATGAACATATAATGAATCAGAGATGAGGTACCAACAGACCCTGTGATCAAAAAGAAATTTATTATCTATAACAAGACAGGTTAGAGAAATTACCCAATCCACATGAGATTCAAAAGTAGCAGAGCAGGTAGCTGCTTGGCCTGCTTCTTCATCAATAGCCCATCTCTTCAATGTTCCATCACGACTACCAGTAAACAGGTGCTCACTCCTACAAGAGCCATTTGACTTCAACACAGCCAAACAATTTACTCCAGCAGAATGCTAAAAGGCAACAAGTAATGGAACACAATTAGAATGATAAAATACAATAAGCTTAAAAATTCACAGGGTTCTACTAAATGCAAAGCATGAGCAGGACATACCACATTGGGGGAAAAGCCATATTATTAAAATAAAAATAGACTACATTGAAGGGGGAAAAAAAAAAAGAACACACGGCCACACGGGTGACAGACAGCATAAGTCCATATAAATTCAAGCAAAAAGAAGTAATGATAAACAATCACATATTGCTTGTGAAAGGTATAAGAGCAGTAAAGCCTCACGTAGATGAACCTAAAAAGCTTTAAAAAAAATAATTAAAAGAATAAGGTCCTTTCCAGCAATGGTAGAAGATAGTCATAAAATATTGGTAGCTCTATCTCAACCAAATCATTCGCAAATGGGTGAGGCAAACCACCACAAAAGGGTGAACAATGTTCTATTCAGCAGTTTTAACCAAGGGGAAGATATGGGGTTCATTAATGGATTTTTGATAGGCAGGGAAGAGGGGAGCATCTCTCATTTGGGCGATGATAGTGTCCTTTTTTATTAAAGGCTTAAGAATCATTCAAAAAAGACTTAGCCCTGGAGAAGACCATGAATCTCACATTTAAATCAGGCACGGCAGAAGATAAATTGTCAGCATAATCCTAAAAATGTAAAGACCTACTCTATCTAAGGTAATGTTTTAATAAGTTGGCATTGCCAATTTGCCAGTCAGACACTTGATGGTAAAAGTTTACACCACGACTGATGGTGAGGCAGAGGAGAGATGGTGTTCAGGGTAATCATTTTTTTTTTAATTCTTTTTAGTTCAAACTAAACAATTTCTATTTTATATCACCTTAAGGATTTGATTGATTGATTGATCACCTTAACATCATCAACTCTAAAGTTGGTTTGATGGTAGACGTTTAAGGATTACAGCCAAAAGGTTGTCAAGTTGAGTATTCATAATCTCAGCCAAAAGGTTGTCAGGTTGAGTGATCTTATATGTATAATTGTATATGAACATGTACAGATGTATTCATATCAAGTGGCATCTTACGTAGTTGGAGAGAGCCTTGTGGCAAATTGAATTAATGAACAACACATTTTAGTATATGGATTCAACAAAGGATCTCATACTTGTAAGCATTCCACTATTTTGGCCAACAAGATTTCAGAATGTAATTTGTATAAGAGTAAACAAACAGACAATTATACCAGACAGTATCATTTCCATGACCAACACAATTAAAGTTGCACGAGAATAACAAGGGACAAATAGAAAAATTCAACGAAAATGAAATGCAAATCTTGTATAAAATACAAATACATTTCAAAAAGTCACAGTGATGTACACACCTTTGTGTCATCAGAAGCATTGAGGACATATGTTAATCTCTTCTCCTTACGAGGGCGATTTGAACCAGATGTATTTCCTGCACTACCAACACGATGCATCGCAAGGCCCTAAACAACATTTCGCAGTTATGAGCTAGAATATATATCTCATGAACAAAACTGTCTTGTATATGTCAAAGCTTATCAAACTCTCTACTAAGAAAAAAAAGTCATGGATAAGTTCATAAACTTGGTCTAACCTTTATCAAAATAGGTATATGAAAGCACATTGCCAATACCCACCCCCTTCCCCATCCCCCACGACAGAATTAAAAAATAAATAAATAAATAAATCAAACACAAATTACAATGACCACTACCTTATGAATTTATCAAAAACCAGCTCTTCAACCTACATTGTTTACTCCAAATTTCCCATCATCATGCATCATATTCTCTACATCTAATTCCTAGAAACTAAAATGCAACGTTGTTGCAAGTTCGGCTCTAAGGCAAAGTAAAGTTTCACTTACAAACATAGACCATAATTCATAGCAAAAAAGTCAATCACGAATTCACGGCCATCAGCATCTTATTCAACTTTCTATTGTTCTAAACTAATAGAACCCACACCAATTGCAAAATAGAAACCTTCAACAATGATGCACAAAAGCCAAGTTTTATTTTTTCCCTCACTTGAAGAAATTAACTTTTGATATGGTAATCAAAGAAAACGACTTTATTCTATAATTCCATTGGGGATGAAATCAAATTCTTAAGGAAAACAACTTTATCCTATAATCGTATCGGGGCTGAGTTGATCAAATCAAAAAGCAGGCCCGTCCTAAGCGAGGCGAGGGCAGGCGGGGCGGTCGCCATGTGCCCAGGGATAAAAGGTTTATTGTTCATAGTTTCTTCCTGACATTAAAGGGTTATGTAAACAGAAACTTGCAACAAATTAGCAATCAAATTTGACTCAATTATCAAAGTAGGCTCAAAATTACGTTGAATTCTTCTCGCTTTAGAATATGAATTGGATGATTCAATCAACGAAATAGCTCGTTATGATCTTTAATAACCTCAGTTTTTTTTCAACAAATAGTTCAATAATCCACCTTGGAAGAACCCTAAATTGACTATACTAACAAATAAATCAACGATTAACACTATATTGTGAAATTGATATTCGATGATTAAAAAAATAAAATACCTTACCTCAGAAGCTGCTTCAATGGAGGAGAGAAAGCTCAGAAGCTGCTTCAATGGAGAAATTCAGAGTACGCTTCAATGGAGGAGAGAGAAGAGAAGGATGCAGCGAGACAGCGCAAACGTGAAAAAGCTACAAACGAGGAAAAGGAAAATCGGAAGAAAAATGATTAATGACACTCGTATAATGTCAACCGCATAGATGTCAAAAATTGACCCAACTCGATAAATTTATACTCGGTATCAAACTACTAACTAGTATATGTCAAAAATTGATCCAACTCGAAAAATTCTATCTCAAACTAAACTGGACATGAAATAAGAAACCTATAAGATCCAAACTTCAACTGAAACCATTTTAGATAATTATCAATTTAAAGTCGACCTAAAGTTGCTTCCTAGTTTAGCTAGAACTATTTAGACCTGACAATTTTAAATCTAAACACGATTTAAGCCTAACACCCCAACTCAAACTCTACCTTAAATCAATCTGACCCACCCGATTTTATCAAACCACTTAATTTTTTGACATTTTTTACCCAAAATATAATAAATAGAGTTGACTTTTGTTTCATGCAAGTATGCAAATTAATTTTGGTTCGACGTATTTTTAACCCCACTTCTTTTAACTTATATCATATTCATGTACTCCTTATTAATTATATTATTGTTAAGAACTTATTATCAAGTGTTATCTTTCTTGGCTTAATCAGAATTTTCATATGTACCTCAATCAATTTCATGTAAATATTTGTTATTCTAATTGGACATAAACACATACTTGTAATACAACTTTTTACTTGTGAAAATATTGACTTGAATTTTGAACAAGTTAATTTTTTTTTTTTTTTTGAAACAAATCAATTCATTAATAAAAAGCCTTACAACATCTACAAATGAAATCTAAATTAGCAAATACATAAAATTGAATCAAATTGGGGTTTCCTTCATCAAAGCTACGATTGTTGAATAGATCTTGCACTGTGGTGCATCTTTCACACACATCGCTGGAATATACAGTCTTTTCAGAGAAACGGTCTAACGATTTGTTGTAGCCGTAAGGATGATTTTCATGTGATTCACTTAAACGCATCTGAAAATTCGACAATCGTTGCGATCCCGAACAAATCTTTACCAACGAATTGATAATAAGGCAAAAGATGATTACGTTTTTTATAAGCCTTAACATACAAAAGAACCCTAAACAAAAACAAACAATTAAACTAACATAAACTAACGACTCCACCATAGGGAGACACTCCACCACAGGGTGACGGACGAAGATCTACACTACTCACTTAGATTTATTGAAATCTAAAATGCAAAACTAGAGAAAATTAAAGGAAAAGGGTCGAAAATAGTCAAAATTAGTCTATTTCCGACCTAAATGGCCAAAAAATTAGAAAACCCTAGAAGAGAGGAAGAGAGGACGAGAGAAGAGGAGAGAAGAGAAATTTATGCTCGAACAAGTTAAAACTTGTACTACATATATTCATTTTATTTCATGTACTAAAGCGTTAATATTCTTAAAACATTAAATATGAAAACCTTAAATCAATCAATTAATTACATAATATTAAGACATACACCACGAATGACACGTGTCACTTATTGGTACTGTCATTTTTCTCCAAAAAAAATTTTCCAATAAAATAAAATAAAAATATTCCTCCTTGATTTTCTTTCTCTATATATATATATATATCCTTTTTTATTGACAATATTTATAAACAATAATATACATGTAAATTAGCAAGTACAGATTCTTATTATTAATTTAAATATTTTTTACTAAATGTTATTATAATAATATATTTCAGTCAAACTTTTCTATTCAATTTTTAGTAGAAATATTAATACCTACAATTTTTGTTTATCAATAAAGAAAATTTGCCAATTGCAGTCATTTATAGTTTGTATTTTGTAAATTGCAGTCATTTAAAAAAAATTGCAAATTGCAACCCAAAAGTACTAATAAATTGTAAATTTCAACCCAATTCAATTTTTTCATCAATTTGGGTACCGAAAAACATTCTCTTAAGGTTTTAGGGGACATTGTAGACCTTAACGGACCAATTGAGCTTGAAATTGGCAAAAAATTAACATAAATGCCTCATTTTCACGGCAAAAAATAGTTGCACACAAATCGATACATTATTTATATGCAAAACGAGGCACTTACGTTTTTTTTGCCAATTTCAAGCTCAATTCGGACCCGTAAGAGGTAAAATGACCCCTAAAACTTTTATGAAACATTTTTTATCACGCAAATCGAAGAAAAAATTGATTTAGGTGGCAATTAACAAGTTATTAGTAATTTTGGGCTGCAATGTGCAATTTTTTTTACTTAAATGGCTGCAATTTGCAAATACAAATTTTAAATGGCTGCAATTGACAAATTTTTCTATTAATAAATTGGATTTACTGTAAAAAAAATTATTAACAAAATGGAGAAGTATTAATTTTATTGATAGATGTCTTTTACAAAAAATAATAATTATATTGTTAGGTTAACAATAAATAGAGTTTTATTAATAAACGTGCATGGCACGTGCCTTAGACTAGGTACTAATGAATTTCAAGTGGGCTGTAAAAACAAATTAGTTAGGCACCATTTTTCAATTGAAAAAAGGAAAATATTATACATAACCCTTAGTGCTACATAAAAATAAATAAATAAATAAATAAAACATTAATTACGTACACGGCTTTGCATGTGATTTTGTCATAAATTCTTAAATTAATACCAAATTAGGAAAGATATTAAATATTTATTTGTAGCCCAGTTAAGGACTACATATAACATTACTCTTAAAAAAATTATATACGCTTTAAAAATAATCCAACGTGCATGATTTCCAAATCTAATAAGCATAAAATTTGATCTTATAAAAGATTTTGTTTCTCTATCTTTTTTAAAATAAAATAGATAAATAAATTTGGAAAGTGTTGCAACTTAAAGCTATACGGTATAATAAAATATTTTATGTATAAGCAAGTTTTGTATTTTTTAATATTCTACTTCTTCCGTTATCCTAAGTGTTACTTGTTTTCAGTTTTTATACGTTTATTTAACAGAATTGAAACGCTTCAAAATTCGCATGGTGAGTGGCTGACATGTCCGGAGCAAGTCAAGGGCCTTGTTCTTGATTACTAGAAGGGTTTGTTTCAAGAGGAAGCTAAAACCTCTACAGGGGAAAGGCACTTAACAACAGAAGATTGGAACCTTGTAAGTAGACCTTTTACTGCCAGTGATAGTAAGAGGGTATGAAATCCTATCAAGCGTTTGGTTCGGACGGTGTCTTTTACCAGAATTATTGGGATATAGTAGCCCCGAATCTGATTTCTTTGGTGAAGGATGTACTAGATGGCAAGACCTTTTCCTGACGGTTTGAATGATGCATTCTTGGTTCTTATTCCAAAATTAGAGGTGCCGCAAAAACCAAATCACTTTCGACCAATTGTTTTGTGTAATATCATATATAAGATTGTTACAAAGCCGCTTTTATCTACTCTCATCTCCCCGACTCAATGTAGTTTTGTGCCAAAGAGATAATTTACGGACAATGTAATTATTGTTCAAGAGATGTTCCATTCAATGAAGGAAAGCAAGCAAGTATGGGATTATAGCAGTGAAAATTGATTTTGAAAAAGCGTATGATCGACTCCGTTGGTCTTTTATTCGAGAAATCGCTGCTAAAACTTCGACTTCCTCAAGCAATGGTGGATGTGGTGATGAAGTGTGTGACTTCTACTAAACTGAGCATCTTATGGAATGGAGAACCGACTTCTAGCTTTTCCCCAAGTAGGGTAATTAGACAAGGAGATCCATTGTCTCCATACTTGTATGTAATTTGTATGGAGCGATTAGCTCATTTGATTGAGCATGAGGTGAGATTTGGTGCGTGGAAAGCGGCTCGAGCAAGTCATAATGGTCCCTGAATTTCTCACTTAGCCTTTGCGGACGATCTAATCTTATTTTGTGAAGCCTCTGTTGATCAAGCTTTGTGTATGAAGGGTTGTCTTGATAAGTTTTGCAAGGAGTCTGGCAGCAAAGTAAGCTTCGACAAGTCGTGTGTGTTCTTTTCTGATAATACTAATCCCGAGATTAAAGGAGCTATTTGTAAATCTTTGAATATGCAATGCACTGATGATCTTGGACGCTACCTGGGTGTACCTACAATCTTTGGTCGAACCTCAAAGCAAGACTACGCTTATCTCATGGATAAGATTAATGCCAAACTAGCTAGTTGGAAGGCTAAAACATTGTCTTTGGCTGGGAGAAATACGTTAGCACATGCTTGCCTTTCTTCATTCAATTCCTTTCTACACAATGCAAACCACCAAGCTTCCAAAGTCAACTTGTGATGATATTGACAAGAAGACGAGGCAGTTTTTGTGGGGTGGTGATGAGGAGCACCGCAAAATTCATCTTGTGTCTTGGGAAACAGTCACCAAACCCAAGAGTGAAGGAGGTTTAGGCTTTAGATCGATGCGGCAAGCGACTGCAGCTTTTATGTCAAAGTTGGGATGGAGAGTACTCACGGAACCAAATTCTTTATGGTCGAGAGTTCTTCGTAGCAAGTATTGCGATGGTCGGTGTGATATTGATATGTTCAAGCATAAAGGTGATGCTTCTAATGCGTGGAAAGGTATTCTTGAAAATTTTGATATCCAGAAGAAGGGGGTAAGTATGGCTATTGGAAAAGGAGATATGACGCTCTTTTGGAAACATAGGTGGGCTACCAAAAAGCCTCTTTTGGAGCTAGCTGACCCTTTACCTCCGGCTGCTATACATGATCTTACAGTGCGTGAATTTTGGAGTAATGAGACCGGGTGGAAATATGAGTTATTTGCTGATTTTCTACAAGCAGATGTGCTAGATGTGATTGCGGCTCATGAGGTTTTTGAAGATGACTTGGCTATAGATGAGGTTTACTAGAATGGATCTATCTCGGGTGGCTTCACAATTAGCTCTGCCATCAACATAATCTGCAATTATGAAGCAGAGAGTGGGAATCAAAAGAAAGAGTGGCGTGATATATGGAGAACGAAAGTGCCACAGTGCATTAGGATGTTTATTTGGACGGCGGTTCGCAACAGCTTGATGACTAATGAGGTTTGTTTTGTTAGAAAACTCACTGATGATCCTAGGTGTGGTATTTGTGGTGAAGGAGATGAGAATGTTGATCATATTCTCCGAAAGTGCCCTGCTACTAGGTGTATTTGGCGCAAACTTGGATGGCGTGATAGTGAAGTTTACTCACCAGTAGACTGCTTGGAGTGGATTCTACAAAACATCAAGTCTGATACCTTGATGGAGGAGGAAAAAGGGATTGCTTTTGGAGTTATTATTTGGTGGTTATGGAGGTGGAGGAGTGAAAAAACTTTTGCTACAAATGTTGATATTCCATTTGACCAGATCACCTTCATAATGGCTCGAATTGGAGATGTTCGAAGGGCTATGGATAATTCCATAATTTATGCAGAGGAAAACTTGAGGAAAAGGCAAGAGATTTACATTAAATGGGAATTTCCTCGAGTGGGGTGGGTGACGCTTAACACAGCTGGCGCCTCGAAGGGCAACCCGTGGCTAGCCGGAGCAGGTAGTTTTAGAGGTTCAGATGGGGAACTTCATACTTTATTTGCTACCAAGTGCGGCAGTTGCTCAAATACTAAAGCTGAGTTAATTGGTGTGCTTCGTGGGCTAGCTCTTGCTTGGAGTGGAGGGCATAAACAAGTCCAATTATCTATGGACTCGGAGATTGTAGTGCGTTTACTGGTTGAAGAAAGCCCTTCAACCTCTCCTTATATTCACATTATCCGAAAATGCAAGTCGATCGTGTCTCGTCAAGGATGGAAGGTGACTATCAGTCATTGCTATAGAGAAACTAATCGTGTTGTTGATTGGTTAGCTAACTATGGGGTCCATGCCGAATAGAAGATGGTCGTTTTTGAAGCGGTCCTGAGGAATTTTCGTGTTGTTTTATTAGAGGATTTGTGTGGAGTGGCTAGGGCTCGTCTGATTCCTGTGCACAAGCCTTAGTTTTAATTGTTTTTGTTTGTTTGTTTCGTTTTTGTTTTTTGTTTGTTGGTTTTGTTTTTAGCTTATTTGTTTTGGGGCTTGCTCCTCTTTTTCACCAAAAAAAGAAAAAAAAAACATTATTCATTTTATGACAATTTTTTAGTCTTTTTTTATAACCTACAACTCCCAAATTTATTTCTATCTTCTTCTCTATCTTTCTCTTCTTTCAAGCAACACTACTCACATGCATTGTCCCATTATTAATTTTTAATATACATAGCATAGCAGAGTGAAATAATACGGAGTGTGGGAGTAAACCGACCCAAAAGAACATGGCTTTATTCATTTACATTCTTTGATACCAATATACTTTTACACATTTTCATTGGTAACATTTTTTTCTTCAAAAATTTCCTAAATAGCATTAGTTTATTTATGTTCTTTAATCTAGCTTACTCGACTACTTCTAACTTATTAACTAACTAATTAACCCTTGATTAACCCTAATTAACCCATATTTGATTTAACTCATGACACGTAAATCGAGGCATCTTATGGAATGCAAAATAAGACGTTTTTGGTTATTGTTTACAATGTTGACCTCTAATTGGTCCCTAAAGCACTAAAATAACCTCCAAAACATTAATCGGACACTTTATGCGTGAAAATGTAGACGATTCTCATGCACGAAACCAATACATTAATTACTTTTTTTTTTTGCCAATTTTGACCTCAAATTTGACTCTTAAGACCTTGATGACAAAAATGATCCCAAAAACCTCAACTGACCAATTTACCATGCTTTTAAGTAGAGGCACGAAACCCTCGAGGCGTTTCTTAGCATGCAAGCTAAGGAATTTCTAATAATTATTTTTGACCTCAAGTAGACTCTTTTATTTAGAAACAAAGTGGCCATAAAACCTAAACTAAGCTAAGCAATTTTCTTGGCTCACAAGTCAAGATAATTTTTGGACACGCAAGCTAAGACATTAATTATTACGGAAAGTAACGTAGGATTAATTATATCAAGTCAAAATTAGTCGAATAAAGCTAGACTAGAAAACAATTAAAAAACTAATGCTATTTAGGAGATTTTTAGAAATATTTTATTACCAATGAGAATGTACAAAAGGATATTGCTACCAATGGGAAAAACCCTTATTTTCATAAACAATTGCATATTGAATTTGCAAAGATTAAAAGATGAGATATAGATTAAATCTACACGTTAGTATTTGCTTGCTGGTATTATTCTTGTTATTAAAACAAGTGAAAAAACACTTCATAAATATTTAGGAAAGATATCCACATTATCAGAATTTCGTGAAAAAACGATCATTATAGATATTATTATACTGAACAATTTAGGAAAGATATATACAATATCAAGAAAAAAAAAATCACATTTATTTTCTCATTTATTGTTTGCTTCTTTCACATTAACATTGTTGATTGTAAAAGAAAATCAATTTAAAACATTAACTTTTAGCTTTGACCCCAGGTCTATAAATACCTAACCTTCATTTTTTTAATATGGTCCCTAATTTAATTTCCAATCTTCTAATAAAAAAGAATTGAATCCAACCATGTCAAAGGCCATCAAGAAAGTTATTAGCGATATCGTCAAAGAAATAGATATACTATCTACTCTATATGGGTTACAATTTTTAATGATCTTCTTTGATACAGAAAATGACAAAGAGAAAATGGAGAAAATTAAGAAAATTTATAGGCTGACGGAAACTGAATTGATGAAAAAGAAGCTTAAGAAGCTTCAAAGAGAAAGTCTTTGGAAGAAATTGAGTGTTCGGTGCATTTCATTTACGCAGGGGAGAAAGAAATTCAATGATATTTCCAAAAAGAGATGTTTAATCTTCGGGCCTTAGCTAATAAGAAAAAAGGAAATCTAAGTCAAATTTAAGCGAAAAAAGAAAATCTTAAGAATGGCTTTCTTGTATTGTTTTGTATGCTAATACTCATTTCAGTGGGAAACATAAGAATGAAATTTGGCCTAATTTTTTTCTTTGAATATCCTATAGTTTAATTTTATAGCTTTGATTCGATCTGATCTTTATGCTTCATATGATCTCAATTATGTTAATTTTTGTATTTAACTCAACGCAACTCTCGTAGCAATTTCTTTGATCTATATAAATATCTAAGAAGTTAAAGATACATTCGCTATACATTTCATAATAATAACAATATAAGAAGCCGTATATGGGCTATAATTTAAATAGATACTATGGTTAGTTGAGAAGTAAATTTATATTAACTCAATTCTTTTTCAGTTGACACATTTCTTTTATCACGTGTGTCAACACACAAGTTCAACGATTAAAACTCTAATTCTCAATAAATTATACAATTTAATATTATAAAAATATATATTGAGACGATTCACATGACTATATTTTGTCTTAACTATATAATCACAAAAATCAGTCAAAGTAGAGTTTGTATTAGTGTCAAAAGCAGAAATGTGTTAACGGAGGAACTTTATATCCCTTATCTGCTTAATTTGACAACTCTCTCTGTTCCTAAATAATTGACACAGTCAAATTTGGCACACATTCCGATGTACTAGTTTGACTTTAGATATACTTCCTCCGTTTCTTTGTAGTTGCAACACTTTTCTAAAATGAAAATATCACAATAGTTGCAACACACTATAAAAGGAAGGTTTTATAGTGAAAATTGTACTATTACCTTTATTTAAAGCTCATGGCTCACTTGATTATACTCCTAACAACCTTTTACCCCCTTTTAAGTGTATTATATATCATGTGAGATCCACTTTCCTTAAATACCGTGATAAAGTGTGTGTTGCAACTATAAAGAAACGGAGGAAGTATATGATTAATTATTACTCCCTTCGTCGTGCCCGTTTGGGTTTTTTCATGGGAATCAAGGAAATTAAAGATTCCTTAAATCCTATGATTGGAAATACATTGTGCATGTGGGGTTGAAAAGAGAGATAGAGAGAGAGAGGAAAAAAAAAGTGGATGTGGTTGGATATTAACAAAGAGAAAGAGAGAGAGAAAAAAAAAGTGGATGTGGTTGGGAATTAATGTCAAAAGGGATCAATAATACAGAAAGGATGCCAACTCAGCATAAAAAAAAGAAAGATATGATGAATTAAATAAGTTTTATGAGGGTAATATTGTCAAAAAATACAACCTTTAAATAGAAAGATTTTCAAATAGGCAAAACACTTTGGGCCTCCCCTAAAAGGAAAATAAGCACGTAATTAAGGGATGGAGGGAGTAATAAAAAAGTTGATATTATTAAACTTCATATTAATACCTATTTAATAATATATCATATGATAAATTTTTGTTTTTTATACGTCGCTAAAACACGAGAGTCAAAATTAATATATAAATAGTGAAAAAGTTAAACGTGTCAATTATTTAGGAATAAAGGGGTATATTGTAAGAGCTTTTTATATCAAATGAAGTACTCCGTGTATACAAAGAAAATGGAATTTTTTGATGTTTGTCCATATCTAAATACTCAAAAGATTCTTTATTAATATAATTAATCTAAGAAATCAAATGAGAGCCTTTCCAATATAGAGTAAACTACAGTAATTTTAAAATGAGGAAGTTTATAAATTTTTCTTTTAAGTTTTCCATTACGCTCTGTTTGGTTCATCTAATTTTGTTTGAAACTTATTTTATACTCTGTATGAACTTAAATTATTTTATTTAAACTAATTTAAATTTAATTTGTCCCAACTTATTTTATCTGAGCTGATTTTATATGTAATTTTTAGAACTTATTTTTCTAAAATAAGTTAAAATAAGATGATCAAAACAAACAGACAATTACTCTCTTTTATACATGTAGGTTTTCATTAATTTTGATAGCAAAGCCGTAAAAATATTTATTTGTGCATTAACATGTGCCAATGAAGTAATGAACACATGTTAGTTGTTAGAATAAAATTAAGAAAGTCAACAAGACAACAAAAAATGGCAAAATATCCAAAAATTCTTGCTAATATCTACTTGAATGATTCCAAAACACGTACGTCAAAAAATTAAAATATAAGTCCAATATCCAATATCTGCTTTCTACTAGTACTATTCTAAAGAATTAGCAATAGGGCCAATAGCACCCCACAAATGAATCAAGATCTTGAAACTCCATTAATTTCAAATGAAGTTCAAGAAAATAATAATGCCAATAACGTTATTTTTGACGGTCCAAATATAAATAGTAAGAGTAGTGAAAGTTTATTATTAAGAAAAAATGAGATATTGAGTGAAGTGAAGAAGCAGTTAGTGTTAGCAGGGCCTCTTATGGCTGTCAACTTCTTGCTGTTTTCTTTACAAGTTGTATCAGTTATGTTTGTTGGTCATCTTGGTGAGCTCCCTCTTTCCGGTGCTTCCGTTGCCACCTCTTTCGCCTCTGTCACCGGTTTCAGCTTGCTGGTATGTTTATACTTCGTATGTTCTACTGAATAATCGTGTTTTGTATTAAGCTTGCTTGGTATAGTTGGTGTCTTGGTAAGAACTCTAACTCGCAAGTTGTGACTTTAAGGTTACGAGTTCAACTCCTGCCAATAATGGTAACTGTTCTGTTATCCTTACTCTTATGACTTAGCCTGCAGAGGCTGTGTTAAGTTGATTTGTGAGGAGTAAGAATTGAAATTTTCATCTTACCTAACCACAATATAAATTAGTATTGTATTTGGTAAATTTTTATAACTATGTTATTTATAAGATAATTAGAAGGCATTATAACCAAGCTAAGCTTGATTTAGTGGTAAAGATTGTACCTTTCAATTTTGAGGACTTGAGGTTGGGGGTTTAATCCTCACTAGAGACACTTTGAGGGTAGGAGATCTCTTACCCTTCCCCCTCACTCTCAAAGTGTCCGACCCACAAATACTGGACCAAAAAAACCGTGAGGATTGAGGTATATAGTCAGGGTCCTTCTCCTTATTTAAAAAAAAAAAAAAAAAGGCATTATATGATTGTGAAAATGTGTGAATGTGAAGATTAGTTTCATGTGTGACATTGAAGAAGACCATGTGCAAAGATTTTACTCTCCTCGCCTATCCATGGATGTAGCTAACTCGTTGTTAGTGAACCACGTAAATAAAATCTGTGTTCTTGTTGGTTGATTTCTTTAATCTTTCGTGCATCAGTCACGCACAACTCTTATAGTTACTAATGCTTGCTATTGATAGAGAGGAATGGCATATGCCTTAGACACATTTTGTGGTCAATCATATGGAGCAAAGCAATACAAAATGCTAGGAATACACAAGCAAAGAGCAATGGTAGTTATCCTCTGCATCAGCATTCCTCTTGCAATTATCTGGGGAAATACAGGACAAATTCTTGCATTTTTAGGCCAAGATGAAGAAATCTCAACTGAAGCAGGAATTTATGCACATTACATGATTCCGAGTATATTTGCATATGGTCTTCTTCAATGTCACATTGGATTTCTACAAGCTCAAAACATTGTTGTTCCTATGATGCTTACTACAGGGTTTACAACTCTGTTGCATGTTGTTATCTGTTGGTTTATGGTGTTCAAGTCTGGACTAGGCAACCGAGGGGCGGCATTGTCGAACGCCATATCGTATTGGATTAATGTGGTGTTGTTGGGTGTTTATGTGAGGGTGTCTCCTGCTTGTAAAGAGACATGGACTGGTTTCTCAATGGACGCTTTTCATGACATTCCAGAGTTTCTTAGACTTGCTGTTCCTTCTGCTGTTATGTCATGGTAAGTGTTTATTTTATTTTATTTTATTTTAGCAAACGGTGAATTATATGAGTAGCACTTTGAATATAAAAAATAGAACATAACATAACATAATTTTAATTTGGTTGGTTTTAATGATTCATATATGCATGTGATGCGTGCTTTAAATTTTGAAAATCACATTGATGGCATTTTATGAATTCTATGTAGGATGGCAACATTAATCAGAATATTTCTCTATTACGAACAACAAGTATATATTAAATTGAGTTGAAATCAACTAATCAAGCCTTGAACTATGCTTTTGGTTTTCCAAACATTCATTGACTTTTACCTTACTAAGGTTTACTTGGCTCAATTACATCCTAGTTTTTGCTCAAACTTGAAACTTGTCTTAATTGGTATGTATACATATCTCTCCATACAAGATTTCGTTTTTCTCTACTCCCACAATGCATGTTTTTAAGCACACTAACATATGCTACATTATTACTCACTAATAATAAATCATAATTTTTATGATGATAAAGCTTGGAAGTATGGACATTTGAGATGATGGTTCTACTAGCTGGTTTTCTTCCAAACCCAAAGCTTGAAACATCTGTTCTCTCAATCAGGTAACATTTCTTTACCAGTAAACTAATTCATAAATCTTGCACCATACTTAAAAGGTGTTCTTATTTATTGCGAATTTCCTAAATTATCAAGTTTACAATATTAACTAGTTTGATTTAATTTGCAGTCTCAACACATGTACATCAATATACATGTTACCACTAGGATTAAGTGGAGCAATAAGGTATAACAATTAATAAATTAAACTCCCTGCATTTTAAAATAATTATCACATTGTCTCTGACCTTGATTATGTTTTGCTTGTGCTCTTAATAGTACAAGGGTTTCCAATGAATTGGGGGCCGGACGACCGCATTTAGCTCGATTGGCGGTATGTGTTTCGACGTTGATGGTAGGGGTAGAAGGGATTTCAGCAGCATTTTTGTTGATCTTGGGGCACAATGTTTGGGGATATTGTTATAGCACAGAAGAAGAGGTAGTGAAATATGTTGGACAAATGATGCTTCTTCTTTCAGTTTCACATTTTTTTGATGGCGTTCAATCTGTGCTTTCAGGTAAGAGTTTGACTGCACATTGAAACTTTATGAGATGGAGAGAGTGTTAAAATACCTAAATTTTTTTTTATATAAAATTAATTAATTACGTCTATTTTAGGATTTAAAAAATAAATACTGCATACTTTCTCTATCCCTATTTTTTTGCACCATTGCAAATAATTGGGTTAAACTTTGAAAATTTTGACTATATATATCAATTAATCTCTAGAGATAATATAGTCAAGTAGGGTCTTGTTGGATTCGTTTCATTGTATATTTTATCACTGCTATATTTAGTTTTTAAATTTTTTACGCATATATAAATGGAGTTATATACGTTATAAGATACGTCTTGAAAATCGTGAAAAATCAAATGGGCAAAAAAATAGGGACAGAGGGAGTATTACCTTTTCTATATTAATTAGTTTTGGCTTGTGATATGCTTTAAATCCATAAATATTATACTGATATACTACCTCCGTTTTTTTTAGTTGACACGTTTCTATTTTAAGCATATTTTTTGTATTGAATAGTCAATTTTACCCTCAATCTTAATCTCTCTCCTCACAATGACTGACCCAATCTCTCTCCTCTTTACCCATTTACCCAACATATCACACCATCACACTTCACACCATCTTATTTTCTCTCTCCGCCACCACCGCCACCGCCGCCTCCACTTTATGTTAGAAATCCAGAATATTCTATAATATTCTGTAATGTTCTGTAAATCTCTCCTCTTTCTATACTTAGGATAATTAAATCAAATCACTCTGATTTTTAGAGTGATTACAGGCTGTGATTAAGGAGTGATTACAGACCGCAATTGTAGCCCAATTAGGCAAGTAGAACTTGTATATAATGCTGTAACCCGAGCATTTTTTAATACATAGAAAACCATTGAAAACCTTAAAAACAGTGTAGTTTATTTTGAGTTGGTATCAGAGCAAGGTTCGTTTTTCCGGTAATCGGAGACGATCAGGCAACATCATCTACCATGGAAACAGACAGCAAAGAGGTTGTACAACAACCAGTGACCATGGAAGCTTTAATGTAACTTTTATCAAAGTTAAACACCACTAAAACAACCAAATCAACCCATCCAAATCCCAGAAAAACTAAACCATAAAAATTTTATGAAATGGTCCAAACTGATGCAGTTGGAACTCGAAGGCAGGGGGAGGCTCAGTCATATCACAGCCTCACCACCGCTGCCCGAGGACCCAGAATACAGCAGATGGACTCAGCGGGACTCGTTGGTAAGGTCATGGATTATCGTAAACATTGATCCAGAACTGCAAAATCAGTTTTTGGATTACCCAACCGCAAGAGACTTGTGGAAGGGGATTGAAACTTTGTACGGAGGCAGCAAAGACGGACTCCAAATCTTTGACCTTACGGTCCGGGCAAACAAGATGCAGCAAGGGATAGACCCAGTAGAGGTCTATTATAGCAAGTTAACAACAATATGGAAGGAAATTGATAGAAGAGTTCCTAATCCAATGACTAGCCCAGATGACAAAAATACCTTTAATCGAATAATCCAGAACAACAGGTTATACCAATTTCTTGCTGGACTTGATGACTCACTCGACAAAGATCGGAGGGACATCCTCAACAGAGAACCCCTTCCAACCCCTGAAGAGGCGTTCGCCACCATCAGAAGAGAAGTGGCTCGCCGCGGAATCATGAAATCAACCGGAACAACCACCCCGATTTCCTCATCTACCCAATCATCAGAGATCGGCAGTGGTTTTGCGGCCAAAGGAAGGGCAGAGAAACCGGTTTTCCGGCGAGAAAATGAAAAATCGGGACTCAAGTGCACTCATTGCGGCGGTACCCGCCACACCAAGGATGGGTGCTTCAAAATAATAGGGTACCCGGAGTGGTGGACTGAACGAAAGAAGAAAGGAGAAAGAGGTAGCACCGGTAAGGCAGCTCTGAGCACCGGCGAAGCACCAGCGACAGGTGAAGGAGGAGTAACGGCAGCAGCAGCCACCACTGCTACAAAATCAGGTTTGAAAGAAAATAAAGAAGAAGGTATGAAGGATGAAACCTTAGACTCCTATTTATATGACTACAAAAATCAGGAGAGTATACCTCTTAAAAATTCATTTCAGCCCATTTGTGTTGAGCCCAAAACCGTGGACCTAGACCAACAGATTGAGCATGTGGACTTAGAACAGAAATTTAGTGAACCTACCCATTCAAACTCTCATAAAAAATCTGTTGGCTTAATGTTCAAACCCAATAAAAATAATAGGTGGATTTTCGATTGTGGAGCAACAGACACTATGACTTTTGATATCAATGATCTCGAAAAAATCCATACACCAAAAAAGGACCATATACAAACAGCCAACGGAGAGGTAATTAAAACAAAGGGGTCTGGTGTTGTCAAAATTTCTGATAACATCAAACTACCTAATTGCCTCTTTATACCGGACTTATCCCATAAATTACTTTCTATTATCCAATCGACAAAGGACTTAAACTGTACTGTTCTTATGAATTCTCGTGGATGTACTGTTGAGGATTCTCGGATAGGGAAGATTATTGGGCATGGTATTGAAGAAGGCGGACTGTATTATGTTACTCGGATGCCTCAACATGGTAAAGCAGCGCTTGTTCGCGGGACGGTTGAACAACAGCTTTGGACTTGGCATAGGCGTTTAGGTCATCCATCTCTTGGGTATTTAAAAAAACTCTTCCCTTCCCTTTCGAGTTCGAATTTTGTTTTTGATTGTGAAGCTTGTATTGTTGCAAAGAGTCATAAACATTTTTATCCAAGTAGTGCGAGTCGAACTGATAAACCGTTTATTTTAATCCATTCTGATGTATGGGGTCCAGCTCCAGAGTTTAATAAACATGGTTTTCTATATTATGTTACCTTTATCGATGATTGCCACTAGGATGAGTTGGGTTTATTTTCTTAGAAATAAATCTGATGTCTTTAACACCTTTGTCTCCTTCTACAAAATGGCCCAAACACAATTTCAAACCCAAATTAGAATTCTCAGGTCTGATAATGGAACCGAGTATAAAAACGTTGATATGGAAACCTTCATCCAAACAAATGGCCTTATTCACCAAACTACATGTCCTGACACTCCACAACAAAATGGAGTAGCAGAAAGAAAAACCCGAACTCTCCTGGAAATGACTCGGGCCATGATGATAGAATCTTCTGTTCCTGCCTATTACTAGCCTGAAGCCATTTCCACAGCCAATTACCTCACCAACCGCCTACCTACAAAAAGCCTACATTTTTCTACTCCATTAGACACCCTTAAAAACCATGTCAGTGTTCCTACTGCCCACTCATTACCACCTAGAGTCTTTGGTTGTGTTGTGTATGTACATCTACCCAAACGGAATAGAAATAAGCTAGAACCACGGGCTGTCAAATGTGTCTTTGTTGGGTATGGAACTAACCAAAAAGGATACCGCTGTTACGACCCAGTTGCAAACCGATTGTATACTACTATGGATTGTGACTTTGTCGAAACAGAATTTTATTATCACCACCTTCGATCTCAGGGGGAGAGCCCTAGTGAGGATCTAAGTTGGTTGGTCTATCCAGAACTGAATGTTCCTGACCCAAAAGAACAGGTAGGTGATACCGCCGAGGCAACTGATAACACTATACAGCTCGATCTTCCTAATACCATGCCTACTAATCCAAATGAAATAGAGGTATGTGCACCAGAATCGAGCCATATTTCTGAGTCTAGGTCACCTGAATCTACTAATGTACCTTCTGAAAGTGAAAATGTAGTACCAGGTGCAAGGGAAGATCAGTCGTTGAGTCCTGAACATGGCAGGTATGAGTTGCCACCAAGGAGCACAAGAGGTGTTCCTCCCAAGAGGTATGATCCAGAATTTGAAGCCCAAAGATCAAAATATCCTGTGAGCAAGCCAGGAGAGGGAAATCTATCCCAAGGAGCAAAGAGCTACAGTGCAGCCTTATACTCTGAAAGCACTCCCGCCACAACAGAAGAAGCTCTTAGAAGTAAAAACTGGAAATCAGCCATGGAGGAAGAAATAAATGCACTGGTCCGAAATAAGACTTGGGAAAAGTGTACCCTACCTACTGGGAAAAAACCCATAGGCTGCAAATGGGTCTTTACAATAAAATGTAAAGCAGATGGCAGCATTGAAAGATATAAAGCAAGGCTGGTAGCTAAAGGGTACACGCAAACTTATGGGATAGATTATGATGAAACTTTCTCTCCAGTAGCGAACTTCAACACTATCAGAGTGCTTTTTTCAGTTGCAGTGAACAAAGATTGGCCCCTGTATCAGTTCGATGTAAAAAACGCATTCCTTCATGGAGATCTTTCTGAAGAAGTCTATATGGAAGCTCTACCAAGGTTCTCACATGGCTTTGGTAAAGGTGAAGGTTGTAGACTGAAGAAAGCCTTGTATGGACTGAAACAGTCACCAAGGGCGTGGTTTGGAAGATTCACTGTGGCAATGAAGAAGTTCGGATACAAACAAAGCAATGCAGATCATACCTTGTTTCTCAAAAGAAGAGGTACTGCAATTACCTGTCTTATCATATATGTTGATGATATGATAATAACAGGAGATGATACAGAAGAAATAGAGCAATTGAAGGAGAAACTTTTCAAGGAATTCGAAATGAAGGATCTTGGAAATCTTAAGTATTTCCTGGGAATAGAGGTACTCAGGTCCAAAAGGGGTATCTTTATATCTCAAAGGAAGTATATCCTGGATTTCTTGACAGAGACAGGTATGATAGACTGTAAACCAGCCGACAATCCTATGGTTATGAACCATGGGCTCCAGATTATTGAAGGAGCTAAATCAGTAAATCAGACGCAGTACCAGAGACTCGTTGGGAAGCTAATATATTTGTCTCATACTCGGCCTGATTTAGCTTATGCAGTTGGAGTTGTTAGCAGATTCATGCATAAACCTCAGAAGCAGCATCTCGAGGCAGTATACCGGATTCTGAGGTATTTAAAAGGGACTCCTGGAAAGGGAGTTATTTATGAGAACCATGGCCATTTAGATCTTCACGCCTTTACAGATGCAGATTGGGGAGCAGATCGTGACAATCGAAAATCGAATTCTGGTTATTTCACTTTTGTGGGTGGAAATTTGGTTTCGTGGAAGAGTGAGCGACAAAAGGTAGTTGCTATGTCGAGTGCTGAAGCAGAATTTAGGGGAATTGCAAAAGGAATTACTGAAGTCCTATGGATCAGAAAACTCCTAAAGGAGCTTGGGTATGCACCAAAGAAAAGTTGTAAGTTGTACTGCGACAATATGGCTGCCATACGCATATTTGAAAACCCGGTCCAGCATGATCGAACAAAACACGTGGAAATTGACAGACACTTCATCAAAGACCATCTAGATGAAAAAGTGATAACTCTACCTTTTGTTCGATCAGAAGATCAACTAGCAGATATCTTAACTAAAGTTGTTTCTACACAAGTGTTTGGGCAAGCATTGAGCAAGTTGGGTGGTAGAGATCCTACCATCCAACTTGAGGGGGAGTGTTAGAAATCTAGAATATTCTATAATATTCTGTAATGTTCTGTAAATCTCTCCTCTTTCTATACTTAGGATAATTAAATCAAATCACTCTGATTTTTAGAGTGATTACAGGCTGTGATTAAGGAGTGATTACAGACCGCAATTGTAGACCAATTAGGCAAGTAGAACTTGTATATAATGCTGTAACCCGAGCATTTTTGAATACATAGAAAACCATTGAAAACCTTAAAAACAGTGTAGTTTATTTTGAGTCTTTAACATGGCCTCATCAATCGCCTCCACGCGCATCATCATCCCCACGAGATTGGTTTCAGACTTTCGGTTGAAGATAACTGTTTGTCTTTAAAGTTGAAATTCGACAATTGTACCCAGTAGTTTTATTTTTATCATCCTCGCTCACCATTACCAAAAGCTCATCATTACACTTTTGGTTCCATAAAAACGACAATTAGTTCCGGCATCGACAATTCATACCTTTCAAAGACTTGATTTTTAACACCTTTCAAAGACTTGATTTTTAAAAAAAAAATTTAATCAAATTAATCGGGTTTTGGGACATTTGCAAATTAGGATGATGAAAGATGATTTCAGAGTTTAAAGAATGGGGATCGGAGATAAATTTTGAGGTCCATATATTGGTGGTGATGGTGGCTGGTGAAAGGTAGGTGGCGGTGAGTCTGTGGAGATGGTTGATTAATGTGTCAAGGGCCAAGAAGAAACGGCAGTGTGGTTAAGGGTAAGTGGGTGGGGTAGGTAAGGGCAAGAGTATATTTGTCTTTTGATTTTCTCTTGCATTCCTCCTTAATATATGCGCCAAAATAAAACGTGTCATCTAATAAGAAACGGAAGAAGTACTAGTTATATTGTGTAATACGGAGTATGACTTTTTCGAACGTAGGTAATAACTATATAGACCATGTAAGAACTGGCGTTAAAAGGTTGCCTAATAAATGTTATTTTGGTGATGGTTTTAGGCACGGCTAGAGGATGTGGTTGGCAAAAAATTGGAGCTTACATCAATTTGGGAGCTTATTACCTACTAGGCATTCCTTGTGCCTTGTTGCTAGCATTTGTGTATCACTTTCGAGGCAAGGTAAGTGTGATATATTTATTAGGCTTAGCTTGTTTTGTAACTTTGTATAATATATATATATATATCACTTCTAAATTTCTAATATGTTTGTTTATGGTTCATTCAATTAATGTAGTATATTTATATAAATCTCATCGTGAAAAGAATTAGATCTCCATTAATTTAGTTTTGGTGACCTTATGCAGGGACTATGGGCAGGAATTATATTGGCCTTAGTCGTCCAATCTTTTTTTCTCCTACTCATAACATTACGTACCAATTGGGACAAAGAGGTTAGTGTTTGCCATTTTCAAATGCTAGGTATTTTGTTATAATGTTTGTTTAATTTGTGGATTAATTAGGTTTACTTTGTCCCTAATTTAATGATTGTTATCTTTTGCTTCAACAGGCAAAGAAGGCCAAAGATAGGATGTGTAATTTAACAGTGAATTAAGGGCATTTTACCAAACATCATTTTGATCTTAATTGATGTTTGCTTTTAAAAGAAGTGTCATAAAGATATTGAACTAGAAACGAAAAAGTTTTGAAATACAAATGCAATATTACCTTATAAGGTATTTGGGTATATAAACTCTTCCATGACATGATAGTCAACCCATACTTGGATCGAGTTGTATGCAAGTCTTTATGATCACTTATTCACATAAAAATTGAAACAACAAATTTATAGCTAGATGGATGACAGTGTGGTTAATTAAACATAAGAAGTACCATAAGTGAGTAAGATTTCACATTTTCACGTGAAGTTTTTTGCCTAGGGTTGTTCACTAATACAAGACTAGATTGGCCAAACTGAATCAGACTAAATCGAAAATTTGAAATTTTAAAATATTTTGGTCGAAAACTATCTATAAAATACACAATTTTGGAAATTATAAAAAAAAACATTTAAGTGGCAATACCCACAAACGGCTCTGTCAAAAAATTATGTTTACGGGCTCCACTTTTTTGACTTCCTCCTAATTACTATTGGCAAAAGTTTAATTATACTTCTAAAACCCTACTTTGAATGATTAACACTCTAATTTTCAAATTTTATGCTCAAAATTGAAATAATTCCATATTTGTAACTTCAAATCATCCAAATATGGAATATTACCCTGATTCCCTAAATTGATGATACCTAATTTGATCCCTTATTCACCAATTTTTATAAATTTGTATTCCCTAAGCCCTAATTTGCTAAGAATCCTAAACCCCTAAATTAATTTTAGAATCCTAATCACCCGAAACTTAATTCTTCAAATTTATATATACATACTAAATTACTTATTCCACTAATTTATAAAGCTAGATTCCTAAATTTCTTTATCATCTCTAATTCTCCAAATTTATATTTTTGAAATTTGCAATTCCAAATCAAATAAAAATTAAGCTATTTTGAATTACGAGTAAATTTTGCTTGAATCACCAAGAACAAGGATTATAGTTGTAACATGAAAATGGATTATAAAATTAATAGGTAAAAAAAATGGGGCCTAAATCTGAATGTTTGAAAAGGTACTTGTAGTTGTTATCAAACTTGTGTATTTAAAAGGTAGTTTTCCACAAATTAAATATCTATTTGAAATCCAAGCAAACAAAAAGACTGGATCAGAGATCAAAAAATTATATTTCTAAATCCGATGAATGGACTAGCTTAGTTCTTTGCAATCCGATCCGGCCTGAGGTCTGCAATAATCCTTTTAAAATTAATATGGACCGATTTTTTAACGTACACCTTAAACTTTTGTCAATTAAGTGAGTTACATTTAAACCAGTTATTTGATACTTTGATTTACCTAAAAAAAATAGACTTTAAATACAACTTTTCCCATATCAATCCCAAACCATATATTGCAATTTGCAAAAGATAAACACTATGTGAGACAAAACTCAACTTTTATTCCTGTGAAAAAAATAAATTAAAAAATCAACTTTTATTTTATTTATTTTATTTTTTTGCCATAGATATGAAATACCCCCTTTTGAGGTATGACATAGACGACCAATAATCAATCCCAATTCCCAAAGATTTGTAAGTAACTTGTGAGCTAATATCATTAGAGAAATAAAATTCACTAGGGGTTTGCTATTTTTTGTTGTAATCAACTCCCAATCCACCTCGTCTTCCCCTCGTAAGCCTTTTAATTAACTATACCTTCACTCTCTCTATTAATTTCCTCCGCCTTTTCCTTCCGTCTCTTCCAATCCGTATATAACATAGCCCCAAGCCCCCAATGAAAGCCGCCTCCGGCCTGACCTCCTCCCCCTTATATCGATCGTTGCTTGGGCCTAACGCCTGAGGCCAAGCATACAATGGGAGTGGTCGTGACAATCAAAGAGTTAAGTAGTGATTGCGATATCAATCTTAATCAATAATAATTTGGTTGTGCTTTTAGTACTATGTGTTAGATCACAATTTGATTTTATTCGACTTTATCCGTAATCTAATAATTTCTCATACCTTATTTTTAGTCCTCATTAATATTCCTTTTATAATTTGTATATTCGAAGCTATACAACAAAACATTACCATTAATAATCACCACTTATACAACCATTAATTATTTTTAGTCGTCTTTAATTATTCTTATATTCAAAGATAATAAACAACCAAACGTAACCATCAATAATCACCACTTATATAAATGTTAATTAATTAGTCTATAATAATTAAGCTTAGTAAAACTAGTTCCATACTCATTACATTATTACGTGAGAACACTCGTTTTCATAAGCAAGCAAATCAAGGACCATACCTTGCATCCCATCATGAAGTCGATTGAAATTGACTTGGCCAAAAGGATGATGCAATTTGAATGATAGGTTTTGTTGCATTATTATCCTATTAGACTAAGTCACCAAACAAATTTATCCACCTGTCTTTCTATCTTCGTTCATTGTACTTATATTTATTTTAATAAAGTATATTATTAATAGTCTTTAATTTTCTATGGATCATCCAATCAATGCAAGTAGGTTTGCCTTTCTTCTCATCTCTTTGCAAAGACAAATACAGTAGTACTGTACATAATATGAAGTTGTGAATCTACTAATTAAAACTTGGCATATTCTTCATGTGCATGCCAATGTGCCATATATAAAAAGTAAAATTAGTTGTGTAAATTATTGTTAAATATATATGGAGTATAAACATAAGGTATAGAATGAATATACGAAGAATAATACTCTTCTTAGTCGGAATTAAAAGAGGTGATTGATTTACACGTATGGCAATAGTCCAACTCAAAATCATTGAGAGAAACTTGAACTCGACACAACATAAATATGAAGCAACTCGAATTCAATTCGATTAGATAAATTTATGATATTATGGGCAATTATTTTACTACGTAATTTATTTTTGATAGATTTGAATCATTTAACAATAACACGAAATCAACACAGTACAAATCCTTGACCTGATTTTCTATTTTGTTAGCTCCATGTTAAAGACATTTAAGTTTTAGTATCTTTTATCAAAATAAAGGTTGTTTATAAACATTCCATCTCTAAAAGCTCTTACTGTTAACTTTTCATAAAACAATACGAAGTATATCACTGTTCAAAACAAAAAGAGCATTTATAGACAGAGGCATTATGATTTACTATCTTTGCCGACCAATCTACATGTAGGCTTTATGATCATAAGCTACAAAATTTGATAATAACCCCTCTAACTAGTTCTTAAGTAATCGAATTATTTTTGGTTTGTTATTACCACCACACACATAATTAGACATAATTTATACATTATTCTGTAAACTTTTTACTTTAAAAAATATTCCCAAAGAACCCAAAAAGTGCTTAAACTTTTGAGTCTACTATTCTTCTACACACTAAGTGTACTTTACTACCTCAATAATTCACTATACATAAATGCATTAAAGTCTCCTACACATCATGTCATGTCTATAATTCTTCCTCTTCTTAATTCCACCATTATTCTCCATTAACTTCAAACTCTACTAAAATCCATCCTTTATTCTACTCCTACATTATTATTCCTTCCACTATGATCACTTTCACCCCCTTCCATTACTTCATTACCTATATCATTCTCTTCATTTTCGCCGTCTTCTCACGTGCTAGTGACCTTCCTGGCACGTGGGAACTTCTTGTACACGACGTAGGCATTGCTTCCATGCACACCGCCGTCACCCACTTTGGCACGGTGGTTCTCCTTGACCGAACCAACATCGGCCCCACCAAGCTTCTTCTACCTAAACATCATTGTCGTAATGACTCAAACGACGCCGTTTTGAAGCATGATTGTTACGCTCATTCTGCTCTCTTTGACCCTACAACCAACCATATCCGACCGTTGATCATCCAAACTGACACGTGGTGCTCATCCGGGCAATTCCTCCCTGATGGAACCCTCCTTCAAACGGGTGGTGACATGGACGGGTGGAAGAAGATTCGTAAGTTTACGCCGTGTGAAACGACGGAGTTTTGTGACTGGGAGGAGCTAAACGACGTCGGTTTGTCCCAAGGAAGATGGTATTCTACTAATCAAATTTTACCTAATGGTGAT
Organism: Chenopodium quinoa; assembly: GCF_001683475.1. Classification (NCBI taxonomy): domain Eukaryota; kingdom Viridiplantae; phylum Streptophyta; class Magnoliopsida; order Caryophyllales; family Amaranthaceae; genus Chenopodium; species Chenopodium quinoa. The sequence continues at coordinate 11,401,462 of NW_018743292.1, forward strand.
GTTATTATTGTTGGGGGTAGAGTTGCCTTTTCAGTTGAGTTTTACCCTCCAAGGGAAAACGGTGCCGTTTTGTTTCCTTTTCTTGCTGACGTGGCAGATAGGCAAGGAGATAATTTGTATCCATATGTTCATCTTCTACCAAATGGGAAATTATTTATTTTTGCTAATACTAAATCTGTTTTATATGATTATGATAAAAATTTAATCTTGAAAAAATATCCGTCGTTGGATGGTGGACCTAGGAACTACCCGTCTGCTGGATCATCGGTTATGCTTGCATTAGAAGGTGATTACTCAACGGCTGTGATTGTGGTTTGTGGTGGGGCCAAATTTGGGGCCTACATTACATTGGATGATTCGGTTCCAGCTATTGGTAGTTGTGGTCGGATTGTAGCCACTTCAGATGATCCGGTTTGGGAGATGGAGGTTATGCCTTTTGCTAGGGTCATGGGTGATATGGTCATGTTACCAACTGGTGAAGTGTTGATCATAAATGGTGCCCAAAGTGGGACCCAAGGTTTCGATTTGGCGTCCAACCCATGCTTGAACCCAGTCCTTTATCGACCTGATCAACCGGTGGGGTTAAGATTTATGGTGTTGAACCCAGGTACGATTCCTCGGATGTACCATTCGACTGCTAATTTATTACCCGATGGGCGAGTTTTACTAGCGGGTAGTAACCCGCATTATTTCTACAACTTCAAGGCAGAGTTCCCAACTGAACTACGTCTTGAGGCGTTCTCACCTGAGTACTTGAGTCCAGATCGAGCTAATCTACGGCCTGAAATAAAAAGGTGGCCTAAAAGTTTAAAATATGGCCAAGAATTTGAGGTAGAGATAACAACTACCCTCCCTCTAGTGGCACCCATTGAGATTAATTTGGGAAATGCGCCATTTGCTACACATTCTTTCTCTCAAGGACAAAGGCTAGTAAAGTTGGATGTAAAGCCCGCAACACCTAGCAATAATGGGTGTTATATAGTTAGTTGTGTGGCTCCACCTAATGCAATGGTGGCTCCACCAAGTTATTATATGATGTTTGCGGTGAATCAAGGTGTACCAAGTATCGCACAATGGGTCCAATTGGTGGTTTGATGATATCATATGATATATTAGGAGTGAACAATTTCAATTATATTACGGACAATACGAAGTAATTACCAACTTACCATTTCATTACGAAGACTCAAAGAAGTGTACATGTATATATACGTTTGCTTTTCTTTGGAATTAAAAAAGAAAGGTATTTTTAAGATTGATTTGTAAAAGTGTAAATGTAACGCCAAATTAGATGTAGTATTTAAGATTTAAGACTCTCTCTATATTATGCAACTAATAGTTGGCTAGTGCTGGTGCTTTTAAAACCCCCTTTATCTTCTTTTTTGAACTTTCGTTATTCTTGGTGAAAAGTCCATATCACTTTCTCATCAATAGGAAAGGAAGATTCTTGTATGCCTTTTCTCCATTATGAAAACGTTCAAGTGGTTAATGAATGGTTACACACTTGCACTACTTATGTTTGTCTATAAATAACCATTTTGAAAATGCAATGATTTTACTCCTATATTTTTAACGATAATACTCATTTTCTTACAATATAAAAAAACAAAAGAGACTCTTTTACATAATAAACAAATGTTTTAAATAGACCCACTTGTAATTTTCTTTATTAAAACAAATCCACATTTTATCTAATTAATTAGATTTTCAGTTACAAATTATTAAAAAAAAAAAAAAAAAAAAAAAAAAAAAACCAACCTAGAGATGTAGTTCTTTTAATGGTACTTCGGAGATGTAGTACCTTCCTTTAGGCTTACAAATCAAAAAACAATTGAATTTGACAATTCTAAATTCATTCGAAGAACGAAATTATAGGATTTTTTTTTAATCAATAATCAATAATGTAATACTAAAACAGACACCATTAATGACACATGTTACTTTCTGGTGCTATTTTTTCCCTTTAAAACTCCTCCTCCCCTTTTAGCAAGAAATCTTTTATTTTTGGTTTTTGGAAAATTTGTATAATACAACTATAAAAATATGGCCAATGCTTATATATTAAAACAGACACCAGGAATGACACATGTCACTTTCTGGTGCTGTTTTTTCACTCCAAAACTCCTCTCCTTTTAGCAAAAAATATTTTATTTTTGGAAAATTTATATAATACAACTATAAAAATATTCCAAATCTTATATATTATCTTTACATTAAATGTATTTCTTTTTATTTCGTGTTCTTAATTCTTCCATACACATTTATCAAAAATATTATTCTAACTCTTTTTTAATTATAGAAAAAGTGAGCCACTAGTTCAGGTACAAGATACTATCATTACCGCCTGGACATTTTTTAGCCGGAGTATTATTGAAATTTAACTCTAAAAGTAATAATAAAATTGATTCATATAATTGATATTAAAGAAATTACTTTAAGACATCACTTTAATTTTTTTTTTTTTTCAAATACCTCTAATATTTTGTTTCTTAGACTAATGGAGTATTACATATGACCGACAACTATATCATATATATATATCAATCAATTTTTTGGTATTACGTAATTAAATAAATTTATATCTTAGTACATAAAAAAAAATATTGTCTTTTGTTGAAACATGTTATTGAGATGATAAATCTATTACATTCGACATTATAAATAAAATGCATAGTAAAAGACACATCGAACATAGTGACAAGTGACATCTTCTTGTGTATCATTTTTTTTCAATAAACTTTTAAGGCAATAAACAAACAACGATTAAACTACAATTATTGGATAGCTTCAAACACATTTTTTTTATAATACTCCCTCTATCCCCCAAATGTTTTTCCCAGGCCATTTGGACTGTGCACGTTTGCCAATGCAACACTTTGACCAAAAAAAATCGTTAGTTGTTTATTAGTGAAAAATGTAACAATTGAATATTAATAATTTATTCATTGAGACAATTCAAATAAGACCCAACATGACTATATTATATATCATATATTATATATTAAGAGTAATTTAGAAGATTCTCTTACCTTATGAATAGTGTCAAACTTACAAATAGGAAGAACAAAAAGGGACGGAGGGAGTACCAAAGAGCGACGATATCATGTAGAGCATCAATTCATAAACAGAAAATGTACTATTAATAATTGCCTAATTGTTGATTATAATTCCCTTTAATGATACGAGTACAATTTATTTCCATTGAATTATTTTATTGGATATAAAAGGTGATATATTATTTGTAATTTATATATTTACATGTATGTTGTGCTAATAGTTTTATTGAACATTTTATTCTATTGTTTGATTAATATTTTCATGTTTATTAAAAGACATTTATGAATAAGTTTTTAGTCATATAGTCACTAGATTAAAAGTTTTATTGGGAATAATATGCATCATTAATGTAATATAATGTATACTACTTTTAAATATTTTCAACAAAACTAATCAACAATAATTTTATTTCTCAATTGTAGTTTTAATAATTTTTGCGTTATTATTTCATTTTTCTATATGCATTGCATTTTTTATTCCACAAGTTGCATCTTTTTTATATTATTTCACAATTAATTATAGAGTGATTATTACTACCGTGCATCGCACGGGTACTAATCCAGTTACTTTTACTTACAAATTTTAATTTTTAGTTGGCTTGGGTATATAACACCCCCCCCCCTTTTTTTTTTTTTTTTTTTTTTTTCTTTCTCTAGTTTTTACCACCTTTTAGTCTTTAACCTTGCAAAAGTTTCTTGTCCAAATTTCTTTTTTTTTTTTTTTTTTTTTCTTTCTCTAGTTTTTACCACCAGATTACAGATTGTCCAAATTTCCGTTCAAGTGGTGCTCATTGACAATTTTTTTCGATTTTTTAGTATTTAGCACAGCAAAACAGAAGCAACAAAAGGATGCTACTTCCTCACTGAAATTCTATGCTCTAAACCAAAACAGAATACATGCTACTTGACCTAGCAGCATGAATCCCAGAGCTAATAGCTGGCTAAGCATGTACCCTTTTAAGTATGCAGAATGGCTATATCACTAAGAGAGCAAAGAAGGATCAAAAGCATTTCTAAGAAATGGCTATTTCTTCACAACCCTAGTGATTAAACCTGGAATGAACATAAAGGTCATTCTCTCATTCAAGCTTTAAGAGCAGCTTTGTGAACCATCGTCTCCTTGTGTATTTGATGGCAACTCTTCTCAACAAGGTCAAGCAGCTTCTCCAAGTTCATTGACCATGAATTGAGGATGTCATTGCTGTCCTTCACTGCCTGAAAACATACGACCCCCATTGGCCTATCTACCTTTGCCACCAAAGCCTTAGAGACAACCATATCAGATAGATGCTTCTCCGTTTCCTGAGACCACAAGTACAAGTCAGATCAGAGTAAGAAAAGATGAGAAGTACAAAATCAAGTCAAAGTGCTAAGACATAAAACTTTAATCTGTCAAATAAAGTTGATGTCATTCTTTTCAAGGGGCTAGCTTGGCCACATTGAGTGGATTTAGTAATCTGCTAGCTCGACTAATCTAAGTGAGTCCACATCAAGCACAATGAGATCAATTGCCTCACCAATGTAACATGAAATTTCCACTGTCAGAGCCAAACTTAAATTTAAACTTAGGTCTACAGCATATATATATATTCCCTGTATCATTTAAAGAATGCATGCAACATGCATACCAAACATATTAAACATAATTGCCAGAATTGCTGATTGAATCTTCAACTTAAACAAGGATTTTTAGAAGAAACATCCAAAAAGCTGTCTAATGTATCTAGTTAAATAGAATCCAAGATAGAAATTATAGACAAGTATTCGAGCTCATAAAGGCAGCAAACCTTAATACTAAGGCATAATAAGTCTGCCAGTCTCTTCAAGGTGATCCTTGAATAGTATTTTGAAATAACAAGTATGTTCTGCAATGAGAGCAAAGAATCAAAATATGATTATTAACCTTATTGTCTGAGGATTGTAGATGATATAGATCAATGGTAGAAAAGCTTACATGTTCAATGACCCTTTGTTTAAGATCTTCAGCAGCTTTATCGCCTAAAGAGCCTCCAACCAAACTCTTCTCATTCTCAAATTCACCCTCAAATTCATTCCAAAGACTGGTCCAAAGGACAACCTCCATTGTAACCAGCTGTTTCAACAGTGACCTACAGCAGTACATCAAAAGAACCCATAACACAATGTAAAATGCATATTCAGAAGTATAACTGAAATAGGATGAAAACTATTTAGGCTGTAAATGACATACTTGAACTTAGGGATTTCAAAAAGATTCTTATCCTCCAGAGTAGAGTTTAGAAGGCTTGACTGCATTGGATCATGTGGGGCAAGAGCCAAATACCAGCAAATTTTCCTCAAAATCTGCATAAAATACTAAATTAATAAACTTTAAAGATCCACAAGAAAGTGCAACATGATACTAGTGAAGCATTGTTTACCGGTGTCCACTGCTCAGGGTCTTCCTTGACAGATGGGATATCATAGATGGCCTTGTAGCATCGACATATTTCAAGGTAGTCATTGTGGTGCTTGTAATATCTGAACAGAAGAAACTCATTGAGGCCCCAGAATATCAACTTACAATTATGTCAAATCAACAATAAGAATAACAAATCCATTTAAATAGCATGGATAGCATTTTTTATGGCGACTAAACAAACATTTGTGTCCTCACTCTTCAGTAGTATAGACAAGAGAGATATTTCAATTTCTACAAAAGCAATTCCAAGAAAAGTTATGAAATTTTTTTACAAAAAATAGAAAAGTTGTATTAGTAGAGTATGGCAACCTTTTAACTTTAACATAATAAAAACCAATCTATTTTAAGGATATTTCAGTTTATCCCACAATCCATTGCAATATAGGATATTCATCTAAGCTGGATTTAAATAAGGGGTTCTCTTCCTATGAGAGTAAAGGTGATAGTGGAGTTATGATAGTTTATATGCCAAGAGTTAATATTTTGGATGATTTCGGATGCATGACTGAGAAACAAAATTAAAGATTGTGATCAATTCACTTATATGGAAGGTAATTTTTTCCCTACTTCCCACCTAGAAATTGTTCTCCTTTCCACTCCCTCCATCCTCCTTACACACCAATCTCCACCCTTCCCAAGATTCCAACATCACTGCTTCCTCTCAATCCAGCATCTCACTTCAACTAGTAGCAATCTCCCAAAAGCAATTTCAATAATTTCAACACTATTGACACCAAAAGTGCTGTCATCAGCAACAATATTCTAGTACAGTCTCCAACGGATGCAAGCTCTCTCTCACATTTGTGATCTCAACTTTTATTTCTTTAAGATGTCTAAGGGTGTAAGAAAGTTGGAGATGGTGCAAGTGAATTTGGATAGCAGAAAGAATAATGGTTGAGATGTAGAGGAAAATTGACAGTAGAGAGAGACATAAATAAGCAACTGGACATGGAATCGGGTGGTAAAGTTACGATGCTAATGTGGTGAGCAGTGATAGAATGAGAGCAGAGGGGTTAAAAGTAATCTATGGCTGTCCATCAAGCTTACAGAATTAGAGAATTTTCGCTGGATTATTAGCCTAGTAAGTCCCCTCATAAATTTTACCCTTTAAGTTATACTTTGCCTCCAATTATGCCATTAGTCTATTTCTCTCCACCTCCTTAATCTCTCTAAGAGTGTAAAAGAATGTCTATATATCAACAAAAGAAATAAGGGCACGCGCAGAAATTTTCCAAGCTCAAGATTTCAAGAAATAACTACATTATATTGACTATTTGCAATATTTAAAACAAAACACAAAATCATGGCACCTGGCAAAATTTACTTACATAGAAATGAAACTAATTTATACTTTCAATCCCAAGGAAAAAAAATTCTAACCCCACAGATATCCTAGCAAGAACAGAACTAAGCACTCCGTAAAAACAATTTTGAACTCACCGAATCATCAATTCGTAATAGATACGCTTCAATTCTGGCAACGATGGAATATTAGCAGGGGCCTCTTCTACAATGGCATCACCTTCCTTAGGCTTCTTCTTTTCTTTTGAAGGATCAATATCAAAAACTCTGGGACTGATTTTTCTGGAAAGAATTTGAGCCCGAACATAGTCTTTACGGTCTAAGCAAAGGCGAACCTGATAAACAGAAAATTTTCCAAATTTAACTCATCATCAACAGCTAAACACGACTGAAATAAGAAAGTAGAAACATTTATCTCTGACAGTAAGCAATTACTGCCAGAAGAAGAGTAATGGAACCCAAAAAGCTCAAGAAATGGGACATACTTGCTCAAGAATAAAAGCAATCTTTTCAGTTTTTGCCATTGCACCAAAGGTTTCAACCTGCAGTATCGCAAATATGTGTAATGATGATCTATTATGCAACTTTTACCGGAAAAACAGAGTGAGTAGTCCAGAAATATATTTTATGAAATACAAGGAATCATATATGTAAGCAACCACACTTACCGCTATCTCTTGCATCAATTCAGCAGCCTCGTCAATAAGCCCTTGTTCTTCCTTAATCTTAGCAAGGGTCTTGATCAATCGTGCCCTTTCTATTTCAACGTATATCTGTAACAAACAGAATACGACATGAAACATATGAAAGAGCAGAATCTTACAAAAGACAAGCTCAACACAATATATCTAGTTACCTTCCCAGCAGATACACTATTCAATGTTTGAATGAGCTCTATACGAGTATCAAGATCAGGTGTTTGATCAATGTAACCCATGGCTTGCTGCACCATCGCTGTCACAGCCTGCAAATAAAGGAACCTCCTGGTTAAATGCTTCATAAAGAATGATGACTTCAAGATAACAAGATAGGTAGCTAAAAAAGATAAATACAATAAACAAGTATGTTGTTTGATTTCTGTCTGGTGAACCCTGAACCATAAAATTATGAATCAATACAAATCAATTGCTCAATTTCCTTAAAAAATCCAAGAATATCAACACAACACATTAGAAACAAGTCATTGCTACAAACCAAGCTAGGCATACAGTGGTGATGACCTAATCCAGGGCCCTGAAGGTAAGATGGTTTATGCATAAAATAGTTAGTTACTGTCAAAAGTTTGTTAGAGGGATCATTGTGCAGCAAGGCAGTAGTGCAGCTGATGTGATAAATTGAGGGAAATTCTAATGTGAGGCTCATGCTGATTGTAGCGAGAGAAAAAAAAAATCTATTGGGAGGTAATATACCCCAACTGGTAAGATTAATTTACTAATACAAATTCTATCAAGGCCCTATTCTATTCACCTTAATTTGCAGAAAGTTTCTTCGTATTTACTAAACTAAATTATTTTGACTAATAAAAGCTGGTTTTTACTGAATTTTAAGTGATCTAATATGTTGTTTGTTTCTTGTAGTTATCGATATTTATTTATACTATATATTAAAAGGTGTAGATGAAGTAACTAGACCAATTCAAGATAAGGTTCCATGGTGTATGTTGTTTGCGGATGATATCGTTTTGGTGGATGAAACTAAAAATGGGGTTAATGCCAAGTTGGAGCAATGGAGGCAAAGGTTGGAATTTAGAGGGTTTAAGCTAAGTCGGAGTAAGACTGAATATTTGGTATATCGCTTTGGTACTCAGAGAGGGACAAGTGATGAAGTGGTGAGTTTCGATGGAAAGGAATTGACCATGAGTGAATGTTTTAAAATATCTTGGGTCGATCATCCAGAAAAATGGTGACATTGATCGAGATGTGGCCCACAGGATTAAGTCGGGGTGGCTTAAATGGAGCGCGGCCGCGAGAGTGTTATGTGACCGAAACATTCCCTTACAGTTGAAGGGAAAATTCTTCAGGATTGCCATAAGACCAGTGTTCGTTTATGGTATAGAATGTTGGGCTTCTAAGAAGGAGCACATTAAAAACATGGAGGTTACACAAATGCGCATGTTAAGGTGGATGTACGGGAACACTCTAAGAGATAGAATCAGAAATGAGGTTATTCGCAATAAAGTAGGTGTGGCAGGCATTGCAGACAAACTAAGGGAAAATCGCCTGCATTGGTTTGGGCATGTAAGACGGAGACTCGAGGGTGCACCGGTTCGAAGAGTGGAAGAGTGGGACCATGGAGGGGTTAAACAAGGGAGAGGGAGACCGAAAATGACTTGGTTGGAAGGAGTTAGGAAAGATATGAAATATATGGATTTGCGTGAGAATGAAGCATTGGATCGTAAGGGATGGAGGAGAAAGATTTTTATGGATGACTACACGGAATAATCAAATTTGGTTCATGTAGTCGACCCCACTTATGGGATTAAGGCTTTGATTGATTGATTGATATTAAAAGGTGTTTCAAAAGAAGAATACGTGCCACGTGGCACTATTCCCCATTTGTTTCTCATACAATCTCATCATCAACTTATAATAATAATAAAAAAAAATTATCTACACAAGATTCGAACATGTATTTTCTAATTCTAAAACTACATCCCTTACCACCAAGCTATGTCATACTTTATGTTCTCTTTTGAAAAAAAAAATACTTTGTATTAATTTGTAGGGAATGACAATATGAATAACAAATTTGATAACGAGAAGACGGAGTTAAACATTAGATGTGCAGTAATGGATAACCTCGTGAATGACCCGGTGTATTGCCCGGGCCCAATTACTAGTTTATTGATTAAAACTGATTTTTTTTAAACTTACATCATTTTTAACGATAAAAGCTGATATTCACTTCTTAACATTAACTTTCGCAGTTTCTGTATGTAATGTTTTTTCTAAAGGTGAAGAGAATAGGCCTAAGCTTTCTCTAATTTCTTATATACATATTCAATTTCACACTTAACAAGCTTCCTATTCCTGATAAAACTGAAAGTCTCACTTGATTCTCCGCATTATTTTACTAACAAACGTGCATATCTAGGCAATCTAGCAGAGTAGGAAGTAAGGTTCAATATGCAAACATAGAATGGTCCAGAAAATGTAATAAGGGATATGCTACTACTGAATTCAACAATGTTGTGATGTCATAAACAAATAAATTCTCAGCTGCAACTCAAGGCATATACTAATTGAGCAACAAAAACAGCAGAAGAAAGGAACATTCTAGGCAGCTAGGCTTCAATTCACCAGCGCCAGTGGGGTAAGGAAATGTTATCCTTATAGAAGGATGGATGGTATTAGCCATACTTGATCACTTAAAATGTGATATCACTCAACCCTGAAATATTCAGATTATGGATAAGTCCATCTGACTCGCTGCATTGCACATATAAAGCACATATATTATCAAAAATTACGTAACCACAACCGCTTCAATCAAGATAAAATTCACTAAAGTATTATAAACACTAAGCTAACAACTAGAAAAATTTTAATCATCGTTATGAGTTCACCATTAAATCATGATCAAAATTACCAATGCATACCTGTTTGAGTTGACCTCGGCGCTTTGACAGAACAACAATCTGATCATTCAAGGTTTTCCAGGCTTTAGCTTCAAAACATAACTGGAGAATGTCACACGCAGCTTTTCTAGTTCCAGCAACATCTCCAGCAAGTCTCATTTGCTTTTCAACATTCAATAATGCATCTATTTGTGCTTCCAGGTTGCTTTGATTGTCCTGCAAAATAAAGTACAACAAAGAGCACTGGTCAAAAGGTTAATGGCAAAGGTTGTTATATACACCCGGGTGCACGGTCGCCTATAGTAGTTTTTGCTTATTTTGATGATTAAATTAAAAGCTGGTCATTGCTATTTAATCATCAAATGAGTAATAAACAACCTGTATATAAAAGTTTTCAGGTTAATGGGGAGAATGAAACAAAAAAGCAGCCTCATAAATTTCAATTTTCTGAAATAAATGGATATAAACAAAACTTTGATTTTGGGAAAGAAGAATGTAATTAAGTGGATTAAAGCTCATTTCTAGCATCATTTAGGCTTCATTGTAGAAGTTTGGGATAAGCTTAATTTCATTATTTAGACTGAAACAGTAGCAAAATATATTGAGAAAATGCTCAACCATATTTACCCAAAAAACCCAGAACAATTTTCCCCAAATTATTTACAAATTCTAATCGAAATACAAGTATTATTTAAATTTGAATACAATAAAAACAAGCTAAATCATGTTAATTTCAGCATCGATAACGCTACAATTTTTAAATTTCAATGTACCATTTCAAATATGAATGAATTAAACATTTAAATGCCCAGATTTTGCTTGTAATCAACACCCAAAATCAATCAAAATGCTATAAACAATCAAGTAAATTTTGACAAAATAAAACAATTCATCATCATTCCAATATAAGAAGAGAAATTATACCATTTTTCCTCAGCTCGTAAATTCCCAGTACCCCGCTTTGCGACTGTGAAATGAAACAATTACCTTTTAATTTACCATTTTTGCAAACAACTACCTTTTACTTTAAAATTTGCGAACAATTACCGTATATTGAGTTTTTGTTTTGGTACCACTACCATTTGACGGATTCCGTTAAAATTTCCATTAGTAAGACCCACACTCAACGTTTTAAACAAAATTAACTCTAATTACATAGATTAGACCCCATTAAAACTTATTTTAAGCACCTTAATGTTATATCTCGTTAATTTAAACCCCATATTAATGCTTTTCAGTTTTAATTTGCCTAATTCATACCCAAATTAGATTAGGGTTTTCAATTTGGGGCTAACATAATATAATTCCAACATGCATTTGTGGTTTCAATTTCTTATTTTACTCCCAAATTACATCGAATTCTCTCCAAAACATTTCTTTTACTCTTCAATTATAAATTAGGGCTCTCAATTTGGAAGTAACAAAAATATTGACGGAATACGTCAACTGGTAGTGGTACCAAAATAAAAATTCAATATAAGGTAGTTATTCACAAATTCTAAAAGTAAAAGGTCGTTGTTTGTAAAAGTGGTAATTTAAAAGATAGTTGTCGACAAAAAATCCTTTAAATTTAGTTGATTTCGATTTTGACCCTTTGGTTTTGCTTTAATTTCCTGATCAATTTAATGGGTTTTATCATTGAAAATTTTGTGTAACCCTACCCATTTTTTGTTTTCTTCTTCTTCTTCTTCTAGAACTTCCTGTAAGTTAGCAAACATTTGTCTAGCACTACCCAATAACGTTTCCGTCCAAATTAGACGTTAGTGGGGCCCACTTCTTCTCTTTCCCACCCAATTGACTCCCCTCCCCTACTACAACTCTCCTCCCTCATTTATTTTCCCTCCATTTTCACTCTCTTCTTTCACCTTCCACATTTCACCATATTCTTCACCATAATTTTCATCTCCTTTTCAGAAAATTGACAGCCCTAACAGTATTTTCTTTGTTGTCTCCCTCTTTCCTACTCATCTTGTTGTTGTTTATGGTAATTCCAACTTCCAAGTCAATGAGTGAAAGTATTAGAATACAATTGAATTCAATCCCAAAGCCAAAATAAGCAAAACCCCTAATTTAATTCCACCCCTAAACCCTAGAAATCAAAATCCCCAAACTGAATTGAAGCCATAAACCCTTAATTGAATCTCTAAATAAGTTAATTGCTATAAATTAAACCCTTAAAATGAATTCAACATACCATGAACTAAAAATTAGGTTAAAACATTACCTGAATTAGTGAGTAATTGCGTTGAATTGATTGATTTTTCTTCTCTTTGATTTTAAGATGAGTTTGGCAGGAAAATAAATGAGGGAGGAGAGAGGTAGTTGAGGAGGGGAATTAATTGGGTGGGAAACCGATAAAGTGGGTCCCCCTAACGCCAAAATTGGACAGAAAACGTTATTGGGTAGTGCTAGACAAACGTTTGCTAGATTACGGGTAGTTTTAAACAAATAAAAAAAACGGGTAATTTTCACAAAACAACCTATCTTTAGGGTAGTTTTACACAAAATTCTCTTTATCATTTTATGTTTTAGGTCGAACCATTTTCGTCAATTTTTGTTTTAGTTTTCAGTCCAATTGTATTGATTTTTTTTTTTTTATAGACGAAGTACATCCGAATGCACGGTGCATCCAACTAATCCAAAATTACTTTTTGCTTATCATTTGATAAGAAATATTTAGAGCCATAAATTAACTTGTTTCCGATTATGGAGTACTAAATTTGAAGCATGAACTTGAAGGTATTTAACTTTACCCAAGTCGACGTGTCATTTAATGTGTCTGATAAATTAATAGTGATTATTTTATCATAATAAATTTATTGGCAATAATAATGAGCCAACTCAAAATTTGAAATTAACTAAAGCAATTCCTTCACCTAAACAAATCTTTATCCATTCTTTATTTGAATTATTCGATTGTCAGTTTGTCCCCTCGGTATGTAGGTTTTGGAGAAGGAACCAAGTTGATTGCAAGTCGATAGCAAATTAGCAAGTGACAATAAATTACGGAGAGAAAATTGATTTATAGATTTTGGAGAAGGAATCGAGTTATAGGGTTGGACCATTGATAGGCCGTCGTCGAGCCTACCAAATGATAAATCCTATCTTGGTCTCGCTAACTAATAGCAAGGGTAAGAAAGGGTTGACCCAAGAGAGGCGTTGAATCAACCACCGAGATACTACCGTTCAACTAAGTTAAATGAAGTCGGAATTGGTTTGGTTTAAATATCTTGTACTAGTTCAAAACAACTAAAAGCTAAAGGGAGGTTATCAATGTTGAGAGGAATCTAGGGCTCGGGTTATACCACTCAACTTCATCACAAATCACAATTGGCATGCAACAATCAAGGTAAATTAAGGGGATAAATTAGGGGAAGTCGTCTAAGGCACCCAACTACTCTATCAAGCTAGAGGGTTTACTTGAATCATGAATACAACCTACTCTCGTGGTTACAAAGTATAAAACAAGTGTTAAAGCACAATCACGATGACATAAACATTCCCTTGACCAGAAATTCCTATTCCCATGGCATTTCAAGTCAATTAAGCATAAGGGAGCTAACTCAAGTTCATCTCTCGATCATTCACTGAGAAAGCTTGGATAAATAGTTCTAGCAATAGCCATATACAAGAACTAAACAATTAAACCACTCAAGCTCAACTAATTAACATCCCACAATAACCAAATTAGCACATGCAACTAGTTATTAGTGACTACATTGAGGGTTTTACCCAAGCCCTAGAAATTAGACTACTCACAATTTATGGAAATTAAAGCAATTAAAGATTTCAAGCAATTCATGAACAAGTTCAAACTAAGGATTAAGCTAATTAACAATCTAAGCATACGAGAATTAAGCAAGTAATTATCAAAAAAGTAGAGATAAATGGAAGAGTAGAGTAAGAAATAGTTACTATGAAGCTTCAAGCTTGAACAACAATGGTGGAAACTTGTCTTCTACAATGGTTGAAATTGAGTTTTCCAAGCTAATAATTAAAATCTAACTAATGATTTGAGAATTTAATGTTCTAGAATTGCAAAACTAAGAGAAAGCTCTAATAAATTTGATAATCCGTACAAATGAGCTCAAAGGGGGTATTTATAAGATCCCCAAATAAAAAGGACGGAGAAAACAAGAATCGGGCTCGACTACGGGTCTGCACGGATGTGCCACCCTATGCACGGTCGTGCAGAGCAAGGCAGTAGGTACTGTATGGGCTGGAAATCCTGCACGGAAGTGCCAAGTATGGCACGGACGTGCAGCCTCTTCTGCACGGACGTGCCAACTTAAGCACGGCCGTGCAGGCCTTGTATTGCAGACTAATTTGGGCTGGGCAATCTGCACGGACGTGCATGCTGATCTGGCACGACCGTGTAGAGTCTTCTAAGCCCTTTTCTTCGGTTTTGCTCTTTTCCTTGGCTTCTTTCCATCATCTTCTTGCTTCTAACCTCGGTTTAATATCCATAGGCTTCATTTGGTCGTCTTTGGACCTAAAATCTCAACAAAAACACTAACAACACGTGAAGCATAGGATACACAAAAATTGCATAATAATTGTAATACCCCGTATTTTTGAAAGGTATTTTCTAAATTAAAGAGTATTTTAGTCTCGTATTTTTGACGTATTTTCTAAATTAATTATTTTCCTAAAGAGTATTTTAGTTTTGGAGCCAAAATGATATTTGAATTTTGGCGCCTAAATCATTTGTCTTATTATTTTACAAAACTAATTAAATAAAACCATTTTATAGCAATGTTATAAATAGTATTTTTAATTTCTCGAAAATTAAATAATTAAACCGAAATTATATCAATTCGGTTAAAATAAATTAATTAAATTAATTTCCTAAACTAATTAAATGAAATTTTTGGATTTTATGTAATGAAAACCTGATTTGTTTTAATATTTTTCTAAGTTAATTATTTTCATGAAATATATATTTAATTATAAAATATTTTACCTAATCTATGAAATTAGCATAAGTAATCCGAAAATATTGAGTTAATTATTTGCTTAATATTTTCGGCCACCCATAAATTTATTTAATAAATTAGACTAATTTCCTAAACTAATAAAACTAAAATTCTTCATAATATTTTCGGATATTAATAAAGAAAAATCTGATTTTTATCTTTCCAATTATTAATTTTCACAAAATAAATTTAATTAAATTATTAATTTTAGGCATAAAAATATTTTACAAAAATCTATGAATTAACATAGAAGGAACGAAATTATTAAGCTATATTGAGCTCAATATTTTCGGCCACTCATAATTTTTTTTTTAAAAAAATTTAATTTTATTATATTAAAAATAAAAATCCTATAATATTCCTTATTTCTACTCCTAAATCTAAAATTTATTTGATCTTATTCTATACTTGCACTCCAAGCTCAAAACTTGCTAAACAAAATTTCATGACCAAACTAAAATCTAATATTCTTCCATACATTAATTATTTCCTAAACCCTTAAAACCCTAATTTTCCATTCTTTGAAATTGCCATAAATTATACCCACCCTAAATTTCTATAAACTCATCACCTAAACACCTATGAATACCCCTCTTCCAAACACCCCAAGACACACATTAAAACCTCAAAAAAATCTCTCTCCCTCACGGTTTTCCTCTTCTTTTTCCTCCCTCAATTTCCGGCCACCACCATCACCGGCAACCACCTCACCGACGACCACCTGCCGCCGCCGACGACCACCAGTCACAACCACCAGCAGCCGCCACCTCTCACTGTCAGCCACCCTTGCTTCCTCCTTTGCCTTTGGTTTCCATCTCCATCCTTCAATTTCTCCTTTCTCCTAACCTTGTTTTACATTACTAAAAACTTATAATTGAATTTCATATATATTTCTTGAATAAATTATATTATAAAAATAGAAAATTATTTTATTAAAATATAATAATAAATTATAATAAATTCATGCACATATAGGATAGATTGGTTGTGTTGTTGTGCTTATTTGATAGCCTTATATTAATTAAGGTTATAATAATGTGTAGGGTGTTCGTGATTAAGTGAAGTAATTGTGTGAATCACTCGTGTTACGATCAAGGTACGTTATGTGGTTTGATACCTTCGAAAGTTGTCTATGAAATCATGTTTTATTATGTTCCTTATAAAATTATGTTTTATTATGTTTCTTATGAAATTATGTTTTATTATGCTTCTTATGAAATTATGTTTTATGATGGTTTGAATTAATGATTTTGGTTAATCATAAGAGACTTTGAATTGTGATTAAAATTATTAAAAATGATTGGATTAAAAATGATTTACAGGTTTCTTGATATTCAAGAATAATGGATTTTAAAAGGTGCTTTTAAGCAAATCAATCGATATGGTTATGAATTCCACTTAGGGAATGGATTAGAGAAGACTATGGACTTTGCATGACCTAGTCTTTTCTCAAGATTGGCCTTTGTTCATAAAGTAAACCACTTGGGGGGTGTGCACACTTAGTGAGGAATTGGTTTTGGAACGTAATCGATTGAGTTTTAAACTTGTCTTGAAAAAAATTGAATTGGAAAGCTCTTACATGAGTATGATGTTGGGAAGATTGTTTTGGAATTATTGGAATTAAACTTAAATGATTTAATTGATGTTTTACTTATCTTACACATAATCTACTTAGCATAATTTGCTAATGCGTGCTTTTGTTTGGCTTTGCCCTATTTACCATTTATGGTAAGCAGGTGAACTTTTTAGGTGGAAGTTGATTGATGCATATGGGAGTCCACGGGAATTTCACCTAGCTTAGGGAAAAGTTTGACTTTGTTTTTGTGTCATAAATAATGAACAGTTTTATTTGAAGTATTATTAATAAAGAATAAAGAATTTCCGCTACAAAAGTATTTTGAAGTATAAGCCTTGCGTTATCACGCGGCGGTAATACGCCCAAGTCTATCTCTACGGTATTTATACATATTTTTCTACATCTTCCGTAGAGGGAGATTTGGGGGTGTTACAATAATAAAGTAAAAGTGAACCAAAACACAAATTTATCAAGTAAACTAGGTTCAAAAACACCCTAAAATCATATCAAATAGCAAGTTATCAACCATCTATGTGTATGGAGCATGACAAGGCAAGTATGAGGAGGGTACACCCAACATCAACATGCACCCGCCCCATTAAACACCCAAACTTCATCTAATTCTCAACAAATGGAATAGATACAAGATGAGTCTCTACAAAATTCGTTTCATTAACATCCTTAAATCCAGCAAATCTAATATCATAATACTAATAAATAAAGTCGGTCTCGCAACTATGCCACGAGACAGCGACACTTGGCATTTCAGTTTTTCGCCGAGTGTCGCGCCACGTAAGAGATAAATAGGTATTATTGTGACACATATGATGCTAAAAAAACGATTTTTGGATAGTTTTTTTAAGATAAAATTGTTGTATATATTATCGATAGAATCTAATATTTCATCTATACAAAATTAATCATAACTTTTAATAAATATTTTATAACTCAATTCTATTTCCATCATCAAATTTGTTTTAAAAAGTTCTTTAAAATAAGATCCATTTATAATATATTTAATCACAAACTTTTATACGTAGTTGGCCAAACTGTGTCACCAATTATTACAAGAATTACTTCGTTAGTGCTATAGGGGTTACTTGGTCAATGTTGTAGCAGTTACTCAATAAGTGTTATAGATAGGGGTTACGTAGTCAGTGTTAGAGGTTACTTAGTTAGTATTACAAGGGTTACTCGGTCAGTTTTATAGGGTTATTTTTGTTCGGCAAGATGGTGTGGCTAGCCGCATACAAAATGCATTGTTATTTAATTTATTTTAAAAAATATTAATCAGTAAAAATAAGTTTTAATCAGTAAAAGTAATTTTAGTTTGGTTAAAATACTTTTAGTTCAGTAAAAATAATTTAAGCTCAATAAAAATAATTTAAAGTCAATAATAACATAGATATCTATTTACAAACAAAACTATAAAAAGTATTTTTATATAAATATAAGTCATATAATATCGTATGTCTAAATATCCTACATTATCAGAGCGAATTATTTAATCTTATTTAACATTCACACAAGTATAAATGTTATCTTAAAATTTTATCAACCATCTGGATATCGCCCCGGCACAAAACTAGTATATATATAAAGGCGAGTTTTTTCCCAAGATTTTAAAGAGCCACGTAGAATTTTAAATTTTTAAAAAATTAGAGCGCCATGTAGGATTAGTATTTTTAGAGCGTTATGTATAGAATTATGCCATGTAGGATTATTATTTTAAAGCGCCACGTAGGACTAAAATTAAATTAAGGTTTAAATTTATAATAAAAATAAAATATTATCTTTTAAAATTGAAATTTATCTAAGAGAAAAGAAACAATTTATTTTATTTTGTATATATACAAACATACTATCAAACTTAAAAAATGAAATTCAAATTCAATTGATTTAAAAAAAAAAAAAATTGGATTAGTTAAAAAAAAATAATGTTATGAGAAGTGATTATAATAAAATATTTATTTTAAAAAATACTAATAAAAAAAATATGAAATCACATTCAATTATAAAAAATAAGAAAAAAATCATTAAAACTAAAAATATATCCTTTCTCTTTTTCCAGCACAAAAAAAAATGTTTTATCATTTATCATTTATTCGGCTAAAAGATTAAGTTCTACGTTAATAAAATTTATCATATCTAATAAACTTTATCACTACTTTAAATCCAGTATTTTTTCAATCGGATATAATCTAACGTTTCACACAAATAAATATAAAACTTTTACAGGCAAAGAAGCATGTTTTAGAATTGGAACACCATGAAATTCTCGAATGCGATGAACAGTGATCATAATTAAGGAGTCAGTCATAACTCATAAGTGTTAATTTTGCAAGGATGTTAATTTTGCTATTCAAGGGGGTGGGTTTAATCATGCAACTTATCAATTGGCACGATTAACGATTGATTTACAAAGGATGATAGAAGCTTGAAAAATTTAAAATTTGTTTGTATATGTGTGAACCTTAATTGTATAAGATTAAAAAAATAGTAATATTATGTATTAATACTTTGTTATTTCTATTAAATGTTAAATGTTAAGTTTAACAATGAATAAAACCCGTGCATCGCACGGGTTTAAATCTAGTAAAATAAAATATTAGAATTTATCATAAGATTAAAGCATGTTTTAGGAGTTTTTTTAAAAACTATGTAATTTAAATAAACAATAAAAAAAAACAAACCAATGTATATCATAAACCATTAACAAGTTTCATGGGCTTTCAAATATTACGTAATATGATATTAAAAAAAATCATAATTAAAAAAATCATAATATATGATAATTGTTTTCCCTAATATCCAAAATCACGTAAAAAGTAGTATAAATATATAAGAAAAGAAAAAAGAATTTAAAAAATTAATCATATAGATGACAATTATATTAAGAAGATAAACTACCATGGCATATTTAGCATGTGATTAGTGTCCATAATAAAATAGTTAATGTCATGTAAATTGACTTTGCCTTCCTTTTAGTTAATACTTCGTATGACATAGTAATACAGTCAGCATAATTGTTTCATATCAACTTCTCAACTTTATTTGGTAGTTGTTACAAATATAATGGGGTTCTTATCCTTTGTCTCCACTTGCATACTAGCTAAAGTAAGTGTCTATAAACAAGGTCGTTCACCTTTTCCAAATAGTGTCATTGATAATATAGTTAATGTAGCCGTAAAACCATATCTTTATATAAAAATCATTTATGATAATTATTATCACTAAAATCTGAAATACTTAAACGTAGTATGATATACAAAAAGATAAAACGAAAAAAAATAATGATATGGATAACAATTAAAAAGGATTAGATTACAAAGAATGATAAAATTTATCTAGAGAAGATATGATTTATTGTATTTCCTTATAAATAGGCCTTAATTTAATTCACAGTATATGCACTGCCAATTAACCACACAATACATAGAAAAATATTAATTGGTTTCTTTTCATAATTAAAGACCCAAGCTTCATGGCTTCACAAAGTGAAATTTACAATACCTTCGGGGATGCAATGGTAAACAAAGATACAACTAAGATTGGAGACGAAAAAAAATTAATCTTGTCACTGTCATTCACCGGAGGCACAAGAAACATGTACCAAAATTACAAAGAAACAATATACTTTACACACTACATACTTGGGGCTGAAGAGGGGAATAAGATAATCCTGCCAGCGTCATTCACAGGAGACCCAAGATACTTATACCAAAATTACAGAAAAATAATAGAGTACTCTACATAGAGGTGTAGAAGAGAGAATTCTATTTAAACCTCACAAATTGTTATTTTTTTTAACATATATATATTATTAATAAAAAGAAATTTTAAATTAATTGCAATAGTTTATCAATGATAAATAATAAATGTCTTTTTATTTATGATTTTATCTGTTTTTGATAATAATTATTATTATATAATAAGATACAAATCTTAAATAACAATAATTATAAAAAAAAAAAAAACAAAGTCGTGCATCGGGCTTCACAGCTAGTATTAATACGAAGTACTCTTTTACTCAACATTATCCTTTTTTTTTTATTTTTTGAAAAATATATAATCCCAAATCAAATAATTATAAAATTAAAAGATATATACACCACTACTCACCCAATCTACCACCTTGATATTAAAAAAAAATAAAAAAAAAATGGTGTATGTACCATGTCTTATTATTATTGCTTTAAATCATGTAAGACATGATGGTTTTCTTGAAGTTCAAACACAATAATTTTACTTACATCATCTAGGTTTTTTTTTTTTTTTTTTTTTTTTTTTGAATTTTTTAAGATATAATATTTGATGAGTTGGATTGAGACCATCAATCATGGTTACAAGTCTTGGGTGGATAGCCCAAACAAAGTGGTTCACACAATAATGCAAAGAAAAGTCAAAATGGTGTAAGAACTAAGAAATACTTGTAAGCCCAACTAAGAAACAAGGCACAAACAAAGTCTTCACTCTCAGCTGCTGCATGTGATTACAAATACTCATTCCCAATTACTGCCACTCTAACAATTATACTATTCATTTTGCTACAGGACTTTCACTAATTTAATCTTAACTATTTCTTGGTACCTCACCAGGTATGGTATCCAAAGTAATGATATAATTTGGTATCCGAAGTTACTTAGACTATGGGACTAACTATTCTAGATTATAGCCAGTATGATTGAGTAATAAATGTTGTTACCTCATTCGTTTTAAAATATTTGCATTGACTTAATTGACATATTTACTCGTATATAAGTTTGATCATAAATATATATATGGTTGAAAAAGTCTATATATGACAAATATATACCGAGACTAATCCAACATAATACAATATCATTTGATTTTTATATGTTATCCTGAAAATATGGTTAGAATAATGCAAAAGTCAAATTGTTACAACTATTCAGATTTACTAACTTGTATACGGGGTATGTGATTGGCTATAGGTTACTCGGTTATAGTGTTATAGGGGTTACTTTGTTATGATTTAAATATTTTTTAGGAGCACAAATTTAGGACTTATAATTAGTTAATAAAGCAACAAGATTAGTTATGGATTAGTGTAAAGAAAAAGATGGCTCAACTTTCTCCCTACCTTAATTCCACTTTTACCGTTTTCTCCTGTTCATTTCAGACCCACCACGCTCCTGTCTGAATATCTGCTTTACAACTTAGAAAAAGAATTAATCTTCTGGATCTAATCTCACCCAATTTCTTTAATTTTTAATCTTTTTGTTCAAGGTATTTTTATTTTATTTTTTAAATTTTTTATTATTTAAGTATTTCATCTATGTCAGTGCTTAGTGATTGGTTACCCATAAACTGTACCAAAAGTACACAACTTTACCCTCATAAATTACAGAATTCTGTGATGATCAAATCATTGAACAAGAAAGAAATATCACTGATTCCCAAATTAACATTTTGATTAATTTTTCATTCTATTATATCTTCTTGATTTTCCCAAATTAATTTCTGGGTTTCTTCTAATCTTGTTAATTTTTTCTGGGGTTTCAAAAAAAATTACACAAAAATGCTAGAGTTGCTTCACTTTTACTTCATCTAATTAAATTCACTTTGTACTTTTGAATTTATTCTGGGAATGAGTGTTCTTTGGGCATTGATTCTACACCCTGTACTCTCTCTGCATTCACTTTTACAGGCTCTCTATTCTCTGAAATTCCTGTTCTGTTTTCTTCTGTTGAACAGAAGTATAACAGTATTCAGTGTAGTATAGATTTTGCTTATGTTTTACTCCAAAGAAAGAGGGCGGGTAATACGGTAGCTCATCTTGTAGCAAGACGGGATACTAATATTGATTCCGAATACGTTTGCTGAGAAAAATGTTAATCACTAGTGTTGAAGAAGAGATCTCAATCCCATTTGAAAATGGAAATGAGGTTCTGAAAATTTCAGATGGTATAAATGGGAATTTAACAATTCAGGAAATTCCTATAATTTCTGCTCTTACAAATAATGTGGTCCCTGAAAACACTCAGAGTGATCTCAGTGAATTAATATCAAATTTAGAAGGTAAATGTTCCTGATTTTTTTGAACTGTTATTGTATAATTTTTATAAAATGTTTTACCCTTCTATTTTTTATTTTTTTTTAGTAATCTGTTGAAATTATATGATTATTTTTTTTTAGTAATCTGTTGAAATTATATGATTATGCAGAAGAGATTATAGGATTGAAGTCTAAGCAAAAGGATTTGGATGAAAAGAGAAGAGGGTTGTTAAATAAGATATTGGACTTTAAAGGTATTATTATGAGTTTGATGATTTTACAGTGAAGTAATGTACATTTTATTTGAGCTAGTTTGATGCTGAAATTTCATATTAATGATCATATTAGGAAGCATTCGAGTATTTTGTCGAATTCGACCATTGTTGTGGAGCAATATCAGCAAAAATGATGATCCTGTGGTGGTTGATTTGGACAAAGTTGTTGTCAAATCAGCTGGAAGCAAGAAGGGATTTGACTTTGATAAGGTGTTTTGTCAAAATTCAACTCAAGGTTAGCATTTTAATGTTTTCTTAGTGCAAAATAATGTAATATAAATTAGAAGTTAGTTGTATGTTTTCACTTTCAATGTTAAATATTTCGGTTGTTTTTTTTTTTTGATCAGTTTTAGTAAGATTTTATATTGCTTATTATTCTGTAGAAGATGTATTTGTTGAGGTTGAACCAATTCTCAGATCTGCACTTGATGGGCACAACGTTTGTATTTTTGCTTATGGTCAAACTGGTACTGGAAAGACCTTTACAATGGTGAGATTTCAAATCGGATTTTGTGATATTTTTGTAATGGTACAAGGAAAGATCTGTTTCCCATTTTTGCCAAAGGGTCTCAGGAGTCGTGTTTTCGATTTTATAGGATGGGATGAATGATCAACCAGGCATTGTTCCTCGAGCTCTTAAAGAGCTCTTTCACTATGCCTCTTTGCATTCTACTGCTTCTGTCACTTTCTCTATGAGCATGTTGGAAGTTTACATGGGCAACTTAAAGGACTTGTTGGCTCCGAAGCCAACTCGTAGAGCATATGAACCGGTATCAAGATGGTATTTACATATTCCTAATTGGCTCCATTCCATTTTATATGTTGACATAATTAATTCGTGTCATTCCTGTTATCTGTCAAATAATAAATACTTCATATGTTAATAATACACATCCTAAATAGCATGGGAGTGTTTAGCATATACTCCTGTGATGTATCTAGCAATTCGAGTGGCATCCTCTCATAATCTATGTTGGATGAATTACAGCAACCAGCTGAATGTTCAAGTTGATGCAAAAGGAGTTGTTGAAATT
The DNA here is from genome assembly GCF_001683475.1 of Chenopodium quinoa. Classification (NCBI taxonomy): domain Eukaryota; kingdom Viridiplantae; phylum Streptophyta; class Magnoliopsida; order Caryophyllales; family Amaranthaceae; genus Chenopodium; species Chenopodium quinoa. The sequence goes on from NW_018743292.1 coordinate 11,425,716, forward strand.
GAAGGCCTTACAGAAGTGCCCATCTCTGATTTCTCAAAGGCCAATTGGTGGTACACTAAGGGAAGACGAGCTCGTGCAACTTCATCCACTAATGTTAATGATGTGTCTAGCAGATCGCATTGGTGGGTTCTGCTTCCTATCCCTTTAAATACTGTGGTCTCTGTGTGTGCATTGTTTTTACCTATCAATTCATTTAAGCCCTCTTGTGCATTCATTGGATTACTTTGGTGAGGCATTTACGTTATCTGTTTTAGTTTTATATATATCTAGCTTAATGAGGATCACCATTTCTCATCATGGAGGTGCTCCGGAAGGTCAAGCAAGAACTAGCAAGTTGTGGATGGTTGATCTTGGAGGGAGTGAACGGTTGCTGAAAACTGGAGCTACTGGTCTAACATTAGATGAAGGGCGTGCCATAAATCTCTCACTTTCTGCTCTGGGTGACGTTATTGCTTCACTCAGACGAAAAAGAACTCATGTTCCCTACAGGTGCGTTGAAATACAGACTCAATCCAAGTTTAAGGGAGTGGTTTTTCCACTTGTTTTAATCATGCATAATCTAATTGAAGCCATCTATATCTGCAGAAATAGAAAACTCACTCAAATATTGAGAGATTCACTTGGTAAGTTTTGCATTTCTTTTGTACATGCTCAAAGATCAACTTTCAAGACTCCAATTATTGTTTACTATGCATGTGATTCCTAGTTTCTGTATATATTCTGATTTGGTTTTTGAAGAACTCTTTCTGAAACTCATCTTGTGTTTTGTGTTTACATTTTGGTTTCAGGAAATGAATCAAAGGTATTGATGATCGTGCATATAAGTCCCGTTGAAGAAGATCTAGGGGAGACCATTTGCTCTATGAGTTTCGCCAAAAGGGCAAGAGGCATAGAATCAAACCAAGAGTTGCCTCAGGTAGTCCATACTTGTTATCTTGTCCATTACTCAGCATACTTGGGTTTAAGCTTGCATTACGCATACTGATGTTTTGAGTATCCCTTACTTTAGGAAATAAAGCAATTAAGGCAAAAGAAAATAGCAGAGCTTTCTGATGAAATGAGAGAAGCTGAAGAAGAGTACCAAAAAGCCAGGGATCAATTGCAGAAGGCTGAATCACTTCTTAGTGAGAAAAAACAGGTTAATGCAGTTGCCTGTGACAGCACCGAAGATGAAGAAAAGATCACAGATAACACCAAAATCGATTCCAAGGAAATTGTAGATACCCCTTGTGATTCTGAAAAACCAACCAAAAGAAAATCATTGCCGCATTATATGACTCCCACTGCTATCAGTCGCCTGAGGCACAGTGCTTCAGAACGACAAAATCACTATGCAGCAAGAGTTTTAAGGTCTGGGACTAGAAGCTCCATGCAACTTTCAGCTTCACAGTCCCTTAGTTTTCTTGAGCCTCGTCTTAAAGCAGTTCTACAAAGTGCAAGTAGACATCATCCTGATAAAGCAGCGAAGAATGTTCCCACTGAGACTCAAAACTGCAATAACTTGGAACCTAAATCTGCCTCCTCAGCGCGTAATAAACCAGTGACACCATCACTTGTGAACAGCAAGCCTACATACATTCGTCATAGGAGAAGGATGTCAAATCTTATCTGATCAGAAATTCTTGTTTGCTCACTCTACATAATCCAGTTATGAGTGTGATCATTCTCAGATCCTTCCTAGGACTTTTTCTTTTTCGGACTGCAAGTCGTGCTTTTCTGGGTGTTGTTACTGGACTTGTTGGTTGGTTTGTTAGCTTTTTTTCAAGTTTGTTAGCTGTGATTAACAGCTTATTAGGTATCCACTATGAGTTACATTGTGTGTTGGGTGGATCACTCTTTTAGACTGAAAGGCTATCTTTTTTTATGTGTAGCCCAAAGTTTGATGTATGACATAGGGAGGAAAAAGGGTATAAAATCTGTATGTTGGATTTTTGTTTTACTGGTTTTTGAAGAGTGTAACTAAAATAGACATAAACTTTGTAAAATTTTGACTGAAACATATAAAATAAAATAGTTTGGTTTGCTTATTGACACTTTTTGGTGTATCTTCAGAATATTTTGACAAAATCAATGCTAATTATTTATTCTAGTTCTGTTTGATTCTTCATTATGCATGATATTGATATTTTGCCACCTTATAACATGCACATTTTTTTTTTTTTTTTGTATTTGCATGCTAGATACTTGGGAGTAAAGGGGAGGGTAAGGGAATCCCTACCCCCAAGTACCCTCACCATTTTATCTCTTAATTATGAAAGCTATACGTGATAAATTAGTTTTTGCCAAGTTTCGTCTATACTTTTAAACTTTTAAGGGATTATTAACACATTTTTAGACTTTTGTCGAGGACTTGAGGTCTTTATAACTCAATTAAGTTTTTTTTTTTTTGTTTTTGGTAAAGTTAAAGCAAACACATGTTACCTCACCACATGTTACTCACCTCAAATGGTATGACGTCACATCTTTATAAGAAAAGAGTATTTTTTTTTTCAAAATAAAACAAAAATTTATCAAATGAATATATTCCAATTACATTTGCAATCGATCATCAATTATAACTTTATTCAAATCAAACCATTTATCTCCATCTGATGTATGTAGTCTTAAATACTTTGTATCAAATAATTATGTGAAGTACTCTGTATTGCATAATATCACATGAGATATCATATGAGCCAATAACTAATTTATGAGTTAAAACTTACTCCGTATTTGTATGTCATTTATAAATTCATACCTGTATATGTTCGATTAAACCACACTCATGACTCATCAAATCGTACTTTACAAGTTTATAGTGTTGTTCGACATGAAAATGCCCGGAGCCAAATCACGCTAATTCGTTAAACCAGACTGCGAACAACTCTAGATTTGAGTAGAGGTGTCAAAACCACACCGACCCAACCCGATCCGAAACCAACCCGAAAAATATCCGATTTAGAGTTGCACTCGCGTGGACATAATAATTTAACATGATTCAACTTTTAAAATTGACCCGACCGATCCGACCCGACCTTATCAGATCCGATCCGATCGTCCGAATTGACCCCCCTAGATTTGAATCCCCTATAGAATAGAACATCACAAGAACTCCCTCCCGACACTCGAAACAAACCCAGAACCCAAAAAAAAAAAATGGGGCTACTCTCATCATCATCATCTTCAACCTCACAACAAAAAGGGATTGTAATCACAATACCAGTCTTAGTTCTTGCTCTTTCTACTGCCGCCATTTTTCTCTTCTTCTTGCTTTCTTCTCTCTCCTCTTCTTGCTCTTGCCCTTCTTCCCCTGATATCACCGGAACTTTTCGCGAATCTTCTGGAAAATCCGAGGAAAGGGTTTCAACATCAACGGAAGATATTGATTGGGTTCTGGATCAGATCCGAATTAATGGGTTGCATATGAAGGATAATGTTTTGCGGAAAGGGATTAATCCTCGTACTAGGGTTCAACAGCTTGAAGATCTCCGACAGTATGCCCCCTTTTTCTCTTAATTTGATTTAGGTTTTTGGTTTATTTGATTGAATTTATGAAGTTAATAAGATTTTTTGAGATGTTTTTTTTAGCAATGTTGTATCATTTTTGCTTCTTCAAGTTCAAATTTTAGTAGTTTTTTGGGGTATAGGGAGTCGCAAAGGACAGTGATGTAAACTGGATTTGATCCGAAGTCCCGGGTTCCACCTCTAAGACTTAAACTATCTAAACTATTTGGAGTAATCTCAAATTTGAGTGATTTTAAGTTGCCAGATTTTGGCGCAATTATCAAAGTTTTAGGCTTATGATTTGTCATTTAAACATGTTTTGAGTGATTGTGAAGGGTTATTGAAACTATTGAATATGTTTCTTTGCTTACATTGTGTTATTACTGATCACTGTGATCAGTGATGATGTTATGTTGTTTGTAATTTATAATTACTGTTCCTTGCATAGCAAATCTCATTATTGGTTGAGTAATTACGGCTGGAAACTAAGAGCATTCACGGCCTGATTGATACGCGGTAATGAGAATGGAGTTACATGTAACTTTGTAAGGAATGGATTTGTACTCACTCAAATTATTACCACCTACAAGTACAAGCTGTTAGTGTAATCATTCATATAGTGCAAGGACTACCTTCTAGAAATTTTTGTCCTGAGCAATAAACTTATGTTATGCTGCTTGTCACCTCGTGTTCAATTGAATGCATTAGTCCTCTTTAATGGTTTGTGCGTATATTGTTTGGTCAGTCATGAAGCTCTCTAGCAAAGGATGTGGGTGTTTTTAGAATTTGCTTTGCTTTCTTTTTGTCATAAAATGTCTGCAATCATATTCTGTATCTATTTAAGTAGCTAGAAATTCAAACAAACCGCTTTATATGTTTCAGGTACAAGGGTATATCTCATTATGAAGGTGATGAGGCCAATAACCACACTGCCCTACCCTGCCCTGGTGAGCTCCTCGTTGAAGAGCATCATAGTAATTATGGTGAACCATGGGCTGGGGGCAGAGATGTGTTTGAATTCCTTGCGGAGTCTGCTCACCTTAGCCCTGATGCTCAGGTTCTTGAAATTGGATGTGGGACGCTTCGAGTGGGATTGCACTTCATTCGGTACTTGAAACCCGAGCACTTTCACTGTCTAGAGAGAGACGAGTTATCTCTAATGGCAGCTTTTAGGTATGAGCTTCCATCTCAGGGTCTGTTGCACAAGCGCCCTATTATTGTAAAAGGTGAAGACATGGATTTTAGCAGATTTGGATCTGAGGTTACATATGATCTGATATATGCTAGTGCAGTTTTCCTACATATGCCTGATAAACTTGTTTGGGTTGGGTTGGAACGGTTAGCATCTAAATTAAAGCCAGATGGCCGAATATTTGTCTCCCACAATATAAAATTCTGTTCTCGGTTAGGTGGAGATGAGTGTACAAAGAGACTTTCAAGCTTAGGGCTCGAGTATGTGGGAAAGCGCACACATGATAGTCTGCTTTTCAATCATTATGAAATTTGGTTTGAGTTTCGGCGAGTGAAAGCTTAACTAGTTTGATAGGCAAAATCACAAAAGCTTATAGCTTATGGTACTTTTTGTCATCTGAAAGGAAAATGAGGTCCTTTGGGGTTCTGGTGTCTTTAAGTATAGTATTGAATTCTGGGGGATCCATTGTTAATCTAGAGCTTTGCACAGAGGAAGGAAACCCGATCAGTTTACGACAGGATGCTCTCTGTGCAGTATCTCACGGAGATCTGTACTTTAAGCTGACTAGCAACTCTCCAAACACAAGGAGCTAGTTTTTTCTCTTTTGGTGCTGCACCTTGTTTTCAGAATAAGAACTGGAAATTCTGGTGGCTGTGCAGTAATTTTTATTTTTTGCTTACTGTAAGTTATGTGTAATTTTTAATTTTTTGTAGATTGTACAATTAATTTAAACAAATATTTGATTCATATATTGAAATTTGATTTTGATATTCATGTGTCCCTTTTGTTATACTTCACTTTGCAGAATGACATTTACAAGCTCATATGTTTCATGACTTGCTTTGACACTGTAGAAGTGTAGATGGGTTTCATGGTTTTTAACCTGTTTGTATTTAGATCTTGAAGGTCACTATATGGCTGCACCGCTATGGACTGTCATGAAGTCTATTCCCTTTAATTACAAACATCTCGTAGGTGTTGCTCTATGTTGAAATTTTGGAATATGTCCGTTTCAAATGTTACAGGTGCTCTAGTGTTGCCATTGGAATGATCATATATCTGTGAATGTTTTGTTAGCCTTGACTTCACATTTGAGACGCTTTTCAGTAATAAGGAAACACTAGTGCATGATTTTTCAAGGAGCTTAAAGAATTCTGAGTGCAGTCCTCTTTATTTTCTGCTCCCCAATATGACCAATACTTCAAAAATTCCCTCGAGTACGAAATTGCAGGGATCATTTCACACAGTACAACTAAAGAGTGAAAGTGTCATGATGTTTATACATAGCTTTTTCGTGTATACATGGCATTAGTGTATCCCCTTTGATAGTTCAGACCAGATTTCTTACATAAACTATTTGTTGGGTCATGCTTGGAGTTCGAATTTTCATCATTCGGTAATAGCTTTTTGATGATAAGTTCAATTAGTTGGGATTCATTATATCGAACTTGCTCTAAGATGGTTTAATCAACAACACTAAGTTCGTTAGTGGTTAGCTTGAACAATCTCATGTAGAACGAGGCAACGAGCCATGACGCGCCATGGGTTCAAACAAGTTTTATTGTGTTGTTCCAACTTCCCAGAAGGCATGACTGCATGAGCCATTTGCCATCTCTAGAAGGGAATCGTGACCAAAGTTGTAGATTGGTGGATGGACGAATCTACCATGCATGATATTAAGGTTGATACCTATTAACTTAGTCATCAAAGTACTCCGTGTTATTGAAGGAACTGTTTAAAAACAAGTATCAAGATAACAAGTCATTTAGTTGCACAAATGTGTAACGATTTTAAGTTTGGTCTTTCGAACAAATGATAATGCAAGGTATGTAGCCATTTATGCAAAGCTTAGGGGTAAAATAAGATTCCTTTGAACAACGAACCAGACATAAGGCTTATTAAGGCTATGTAATTGCCCGCCCACTTAGAGCACGGAGGCAAGGAAATATGGCGCTCAACATCTATTAAACAACACCCACTCACTCCAATGCAAAAGATAAGTAGATCCCACCAAATACTCACTTCAAGTATGTATGTTATGTAACTAAATATGACTTATCATTTTAGCGTGTACACCACATGTGCCGTTGTAAAAAAACTCTAAATTATTAAAATATGCATTGTATTCTATGTCTTTTGTTATATTATGTCATTCTGAACAACTTTTATATTTTTGGAATACGTGGTATTAGCATAATTACCTAACAACTTAATAAAGTGCACTTAAATTAACTAACATCAGCCCACCTCACGCTAGGGCGTGGAGTTAGCCTTGCGGATGGTGTTCACGAATGTCATTTTTGAATGTGGTCCGAGCTATTAAAGACAAGCAGGAAGGGGCTGCCCCAATCTATCACTTTTATGATGATATTAGTCGTATTAGTGAAGAGTTTATTTCTTTTAATTGTGTCCATGTTAAGCGGGTGGGAAATATGATTGCTCATTTAGCTGCTAGATGGGAAACGAATTTTATATATATTGAACATATATATATATATATATGAATTTGTACCTAAAGTTTCCCAAAGTTTTCAAACTTTGACTGAGCTTGATTTAATAAATTGATTTTCCGCCTAAGGCTTAAAAAAAGATTAATATTTGCTTGGAAGGAGAAAAAAAAAAAAAAAAACCTAGGTCGTTTTGGAATTTCAAATTGCAATTAGCAAACCCTCCCCCCCCTTGATCTTAAACCCTAACTAACAAAAGAAAGAACAGCAAAAATCCTTCCTTCATCATAATCCAAAAATGGCGCTCAGAGTTCTGGGTACCATTCGCTACAACTCCTCTCTCTTCTTCTCTCACCTTCACTGTCACCAAACTCCATCACAGTACCGTTCGATTTTTGCCACGTCGCACCTTGATATCTCATGGATGGACTCGATTAAAGGGGTTTTCACCGGCAAAAAACCCACCTCTGATTCGGTTTCTACCGAGGAGAAATTCACCCTTTACAGTAATTTCCTAATTACTTCCATTTTTTCGATATGGGTCTTCTCCAATTTCTGCAATTTTCTATTTTATACTTTTTTTTTCAAGTATTTTTTACACAAATTAATGAAATGAGTTGTTATATTGATATGGTCAAGCAAGCATTTCTTTGAACATTGTAACGAAACAATCTGAACAAAATGACGCCATAAATCCATTGTCACTGTGTTGATTTATTACTGCCTACCAAACGGGCAATGAGGGTGTTGGGGGTTATGGGGATTAATCTTTGTATCATGCTACATTGCTTGATTGCTACTATTTGCAGCTGAAAGCTATATTATGCTACTTGTATGTTTGTCAGAGAGTTTGATTAACTTGTGTAATTTCATTTGGTCACTGAAGGTTTTGCTGATGAGTTGGGTAAGGCGAGGAAGTTGGGATCTTTGAAGCAGTATGTAGTTGGTCGGAGCAGTGAAGCGACGTTTGCTGATGCTTTTGCGAAGCAGGAAGCAATTCTTCGATATCTTGCCTACTTTGATCCAAATGGAGAGGTGAGAGATATTATTACTTGTATAATTTATATATGTACACCCTCATTCAGAAAGCATAGTTACATATACAGTTTTGGGATTTGCAGTAAATCTCTTCACATCATCAATAAGTAGCTGTACGCCTGTACCCCTACCTTAATTGAGCGACGGGGTAGTGTGTGCTCAAGGCCAAACTATTTTAGAGTGTCTTTAGTTAAATCATGCCATATTGTTAAGTTTGGGACAATGTAGAGACTCTTTGAATGTATAGAGTTTTTTTTTTTTTTTAGTATACGAATATAATGTTAAAGGAATGAGTGAATTTCTTTCTTTGTTTTGTATGTAGCTCTGCTGTTTGAAATTGAAAATTTAAACTTGCTGGATAGGCCTACTGTATTTATTCCAACGCTCATCACAGTATTTTTTATGTAGTTGGTACTTGGTACTTCAACTGGATTATCTCATTCCTTGGAATTTTTTTTATGAAGTAAAATCCTAACCGATGATTAAATGGTCAAGTTTCTCTTCTATGGTGTGTCTGTGGGAGGGCAGGGGGTATCAAGATGTTTAGTAGCTACTTGGAGAAGTTCTACTCTTTTAAGATCCTTGAGTTTTGGTTCCGTATTTTTTTTAGTGCTTTGCAAGCTTTCGGTTATAATGGCAGCATAGACTCATAGAAGCCAGAAACCCTCCTTTTGTCTTTATTATTGTCTTTGCTTGTGCGTGGAACTTTAAGTCTCACATCTCAAGTTATGTTTTGATTGAGTCTTTGCTATGTTCATCCACTGATTGTAGAATCTCCAAATCAGTCAAAAACAAGAAGCAGCAAAGCAGTGCAAGTGTACGATAGCTGATGTTGAAAATACTTTGGCAAAATATACGTGGGCTAAAGAAGCTCAGTATAAACTACAGAAGTTAAAGGAAGAGGGAAAACCAATGCCAAAGACCATGGCCGAGGTATTGTTTCCTTCCTCAGTCACTTTTTGTTTTTCCTAAATTTTTGTTGTTATCTATTTATTGATTCTTCTTTAGCCATTAGCATTTTCTTGAAACCTTGAATATTCAGTGTTTGGTTTACAATGTGCATGACATGAATAGTTGGAGAACATAGAAAATCAGAATTGTGAATACAAGAATGTTGTGAAACGATCTTTCTGACATATACAGTTGATAATTTATACAACGGCTATGAATCAAGATGACTGTTAGGTGCTTAGCTATTCTCACTAGAACAGTAGATTTTAGGGAGTTTAGAAGAAGGTTGTTAAAAATAATGAAGAATTTGGTAATCAGATTTGGGAAAATTACTTAGATAGGATTGTATTGATAATAACCGCGTTCAGTTGCTTGGTGCTCTCCCAATCTACAACTTCTTTCTCTACTCTTATCAACACTCAACATAATTCTCTCTCCCATATGCTCTATAGATGTAACCTCAAACAAACTACATATCTTATTCTTTAAGCTACTTCAAGCTACTAACACGTCAATCATAAATGTTAAACCAAACCTTCAAGTGATATATTGTCCATATGAACATGCATGAGGATTACCAAGGGAGAATGATAGGGTGACCCTGACAAAATCTTATAAAATTAATTTTTAATCTACTTTTTCGTAAAAATATGACTAAATAATTTGAGATTTGACTATCCAATGTAAATTTGGTATGGTTAAGGGTGTACTTATAAAACATGAGTCTGTAGCCAATTTGAGTGAACTCCTCTACATACAATATGTGAGAATATTTGTGTCCGAAACTGCTTCCGATAATGTGTAGCTTGTCTATTATACTTCAACGATACTCCTTCTGCCCCTTATGAAGTGTTACATGTACCTCTTTGGGATGTTCCTTATAAAGGGAGAATGATAGGGTAACCTTGATGATTGACTTGTGACAGAAACATCGTAATTAATGCAAAATTTAGCATATATGACACCAACTATAACTTGCGTGCAAGGAGCAACACAAGCTAAAGTGAGTGTACTCGCTAGTACCTATTAATCAAATGTATCATTTTTCCTTTTTTCTTTCTCACATTAACTTTTTTTTCTTCTCTCTCGTCACATTGATCAACCCAATCTTAACCATCACCTAAGGTCCCAATCCCCCTTCTTTGACCCTCTGCTACCTTCAAAAGAATCACAACCTTAAACATTCTTTTCATTTTAAGTGTTACACGTCAGTTTTATTGTACTGATATTATTAAAGCTGGTCCCCCCCATTGAGCTATCCTCACACATTTTCTTCCTCTACTTTTTTTCACTCACTAATCTCTATCATTGTTCTGTGCAACAATCAATAAGGTACAGAGGTGTTAATTATAAGCTTTATGACTTAATCAGTTAATTCACATGCCAAGGCCGTTAAAAGAGATAAAAATATCTTTTCTTTAGGAACTAGGAAGTTTACTTTTTCATAAGCAGCTGTACCAAAATCTTCGGATTCCAATCAACACATCTTGTAGAATTTTTCTCTCTTCATGGCCTTTTATCTCATTTTACTCAACTGATTTGCCAAGGATCCCTCATCATTTCCCTCACTGAGAGAGCTAACACATACACTAAACTGCCTGCACTGGTGATTTACAGTTTCAACCAAGGCAACTATACTGATTTGGTTAAATCTATTGCGGAGACTATATATTTGTGTTATGCAATGTGTATAAGAAAGGGGTAATATTGGATGTCCAGCATAATTAGCATAACATGGACAGAATGCTAGGGAGCTAGCTCAATAAATGAAAAGAATTAGTGAGAGGGAAAGCATGTTGAATATTGTGATAAGTGACTAGTTTGTAGATCTGGGAGTGTCATTCCTCTCGAAAGATGGGCAAGGCTGTAATTTGCATTATTTCAGTCAAATATAGCTTGTTATTCAATAATCATCCTTCTTCAATAATCATCCTTCTTACTCCCTTAATACATCTTTTTAGTCCATAATTGGTGCTTAACCTATGTTAATTCATAACAACATGATTACTTGTTGAAGGACTCAAATACCGAATGGTAGATTAGTGATAACATGATTATTGAATCAAGAAACTGTGTTGGAAGGCAATGCGTCTTTCTCCACTGTTGATTTTACTTCTGCTATTTTTATTCAAATCTCTGGGACCTGTATGGGTGGAAACTTCAAGGACCTCTATGTACATGACATCTTGCAGACTGAAGATTGAGAGGGTTTAGATATAAATAGCTTAGACAATTTTTGAACTGGGATCTGACGATTCTGACCTGAAATTAAGTAGACATGATTTGTCTATTTGTGCAACTTCCAACCAGTTTTTCTGATCGCAAGATGCAAGCAAACTGAGAACTAAAGAGTTTACACTTTTGTCACCATTAAATCTGTATGATATTAACTAATGGATATATGACATTCATGTTCAGACACACCTGTGCTTACTTTAATATGGAAAGGATATAAGGATGGTCCTCAATAGTTTGTTGCAACTGATTAAACTTCTGTTTGTTGTTATTGATTTTTGACCAGTTGCTCTGTGTAGGTCCAAAAATTGATGGGTTCAACACCTCTCGATCGTGCTAAATCAAATATGGCTCAGACTGGTCAGATTAGTCGGAATGCATTTTGTCCATGTGGTTCCAAAAAGAGATACAAAAGGTGCTTCTTCATCGACTATCACTTACACTTTTTTTTTCTTTTTTTCGAATTAAGATTCATCAGTCGGCCTTCATTTACAAGACACTGACTGTTTTTTGCATGAATTGTGGATGAGGATCCTTTATTGGGTTCAGAATTTCAGACCAGAGATACCGTAGTCGGCAGTCCTATACAAGGCATGATAAATCTATCCCTGAAGTCATATAGGTTTGGGATTTTCTTGTCCAAATTTGGGAGACAGATGCATGAAAATATTCCAGCTATTGATGCTTTTAAGTGTTTATTTCAGGGAAGAAAAATCATATCAGATCATTAGAAATCAGATCAGATCATGAAGTTAAGATACATTGTTACTTTCATATATAAATTCTTATAAAAAAAATTAGGTTTGATCTGAAAAGATAAGACAACATCAAATTAAAAGACAATCATATCAAAGCAGGTGAACTCAATGCCTGAAGTGGGGATAGTTTTCCCAAGTCCTAAATAGTACAAATCTTGTAGATTTGGGATGAATCTCCCCTATACTATCACAGACTAAACTGGATGCACGGTTTCTTCATTGTTGAATTCATGTCACATGTTTTGAGAACAATTATATCTGGTAGTTATATCTGTGGCCTTGCTTGCAAGCTGCAAGATTGTTGCAGAATTTTACGATTCCATAAACAATGTACTGAAATGCATCCCATAGTAATACCCGTGTTTTACTTATGGCTTTTGTGAAGGTGCTGTGGAAAAGACAAGTAGCTGGCTTACAGAGAGGATTATTCCAAATATGCTCCATCAACTGATCATTGTGTTTGGAGGAAATAATTAGTACTCAACACAAATCACATGACTTGATTACTTTCTTGTTTCACTGCAATTAGGTATGTTCACATTCAGGACATGAATTTCATGATAATTTCAGGATATGTCTAGAAAGGCTGTGCCTGAATTCCTGAAGTACTTCCTGTGCTCTGGGTTGAATAGTTGATGAATCAAAGAGTTTTTGAGAAAAAGTCTTTCTTGAAATTATACTAGTAAATTTTTTATTGCCCAATGTTTCTCCTTATTTGTGAAATTTGTCAGATAAGAACTTTACTTGTTCTAGAGCTATCTCATTTGTTTATGATTAGTTCTTGCATTACATGATGAAGTTGCTCTTGATGGTATGGGATTTTTGAACTCCAGGCGCCGGAACTTCCGCATATGCACAGAGAACTTGTATACTCGGTGCTATGGTGTTGTTGGAGGAAAGACTTGACTACACATGTTGATTGTGTAATTCATAGAAAAACTCTATTTAATCTCCAACATAGATAATACAAGCATACCACAGTTCAGATGTTCAATTCAATTTGTTGAATTTGCAATTTCATATATTGTAATATACTGTTGCGCAATATCTATGGTGCAATCAAATTATATCTTTAACAAGCATGGTATGACACTTTACGATTGAAGTTGTTAAAATACGCAATCGAAAATAATCGGGTAACTAGTTTTTTGTTTCTACATCTACAAATCTAAGCGAAGGAAGCATAAACCTAAGGAACAAAAGGAACCATATATGTCTGCAAGCAATTACTTTCATGCATCTGTTGAATATCATTCCTGGGAACCTTATCCAATCTCCACACAGCAAGCAAGAAGGCACTTTACATTTTCTAGTATACGATAAAAAAAACTGCTTTCAGATTATCTGGTATACCTTTTCTGTATCTACGAAGACTAAGATACTAGACCAGTAAAGCTGAACTTCCCAATTGTTCCTGCAAGTACAATGTATGGCCTGAACTCTGAAGACGCGCCTGAGCTTCAGGTTGCAGGGCCAATTGATCATGGATAAACCCTCCTTGCCTACACAAATGAACCCCTGTGTCTTGATTGAGTAAATTTTCCTTCTTGTCAACTCCAATAGATCAACAGCGGTTCAATTTGTCTTTGGGGAAGTTTGACTGATGAAAGTGGCTATGAGTTGAAGAGGAGCTCAACCGCGGTTCAATTCGTCATCTAGTTGTTACATCTTCCGGTTGTTTGCAAGTACCATAGTTGGTCGATAAGAAGGATGCTAAATTCACAAAGATGAGTATTTCATGCTTCATCATATGCTTCATGCTCAACCAATTGTTACAAGTGTATGCGAATTGTTATTCAAAAGTCTATGATGACTTGCAAAAGAGGCAACTGCGAACATTTTTTATTATACTTCTTTAATTGCACCATTTGAGATTTTACACTATTCATACAACTTTTTTTGACCATATTTTTTGATTTATCCATAGATAAAAACATAGTAATGTGGGATCTCATTAGAATCATCTCGACGCTTACTTTTCAAATATCAAATTTTATAATTTTTACTTAAGTATAATTAAAGATATTAATGGCCAAAGTATTGCATTGGCAAGCGTGAAATGATACATGGTGCAGTTAAAAAATCATGACCATTTATAAATACTTTAAATAAAGGACCACAATCTGGTCATGATATGGTGTGATTCATATGCCAAGTCAACCTGTAGAGTAATCTGTTTGTTGCAGCTCTTTTGTCTCTTTGTTTGATTTTTCATATCAAGTTTAAGCCACAGGTTGGTCGTGATTAGCAAGAAATTCTAGGTCGTGAGTGCCTTGGAGTAGAGTATCTTGTCGATGTTGCATCACTATTCCACGTCCGTTGCCTTTTATTGTAAAAGGCTGGGCAAAACAATGCAAAAGCAAAAGAACTCCGCTATGAGAGAAAGAACAAATTAAAGAAAGAGAAAGATGGGTGGGGTGCTAGTAAAGGTATTGGAGTCCTTTCACTGATTTGTTGTCGATTTTGATAAAATTTTGTTGTGATTTTTAACAACCCTCAAAAATCTACAAAAACGTTAAACTCTAATGGTTTACTTGTATTTGGTTATTGGTAATAAATGGTGGTAATGGTAATAATTTTACAAGTAACTTTATAAAGAAGATTTCATGTCAATGCCCATGGTAATGTTAATCCTTCCTTAAATACCTCACTTTCTTCGCAAACTTTCATTATTATTTACTATCGCTTTAAAGGTAGTTATGGTAATGAAATTTTGTGAACAAAAACACATGTTCTTAGGCGGAGTTCTCTTGATATGATAATGACCATAGGATAACTTTGCAAAATTACCTACAAATTCATTACCATTCCTACAGTTTATGACCGGTTATGAAACATTTCGTAATTGACATATTTAACTCTATTAGAATATAAGGTACTAAGAGTAGAGTGGAAAGAATTTCGTAGACAAGAATTCTAATTCTAAGTGACATAGCTAATTCCCTTCAAAAAAATGGTAATCACGAATTAATATTACTAAGTTAATGATAACTTAAGTTAAACAATTTGTTAATTCCCTTACCATGGTTTAGTTATTGAACTGCAAAAAGACATAACTACCCCCAACCAATTCTTTCTTCTTCTCTTTCCCCCTCCATAATTCTTTCTTGCTTATTCCTTTCTCTTTCCTCCTCCCCGCTACACCTCCCTTTCCAACCACCACCGCCATTGTTAAACTGCTTGTTAAGGTCGGAATCGAAGCGAACTCAGAGTGCCGCAGCTTTTGCGCTGTATAACCTCTCGCTTGATCATAGCAACAGAGTGAAACTCATGATCCAGCCACCTCCTCCCCCTGTCGGTGTCCAGCCTCCCCCACCTCCAGATGGCGACTTGCTGCCATTCGAACCGCAAAACCTCAGCGAATTCAACAACAAAACCCCGACAAATTCGACCCAAAACCAACAAGTTTGACCACTAATTCAACCCCAAAAATCAATAAATTTGACCCTAAAATCAACATATTCAACCCCAAAAATCAACATATTCGACCCCAAAAACCAACACATTCGACCCCAAAATCAATAAATTCGACCCCAAAATCACCAAAAACCCGAGAAATTTCAAGCAAAAATTGGGATGGAGATCAGAGGGAATCGGAGAAGGGGGGAGGGTGGCTGATTCCGGCAAGGGAGGATGGCTGATTTTCCGGCGGGGGAGGGGGTTGAGAAGCTGTCAGCCGGGCCGAGCTGAGCGCCGGCAAGGGGAGGGGGCTGGCGGTTGGCTGGGGAGGGGTTTTGGTTTTTTTTTTTTTTTTTAAGAAAAAATAATTTGAAGGGTATTAATGTAAATCTATTGTTACTTAACCCAAGATTAACCCTACTTAATCGTTTAATGATATTTTAATATCGTTAATGTTACTATTAGCTTAGTAATATTAATTCGTGTACCATTGATAATAAAAAGTTTCAAGCTTTACCACTGAGAAAAATTAAATTTTGTGGTTATCAGAGAGAATTTCCCATCTAATTTTGATATAATCGCCTAATTTGACTATAATTAGGGGTCGTTTGGTTCGCAAAGGGTAATCGGAATGGAATGAACAAAGGGAAAAGAAAATAATGGAATGAAAATACCTTATATTTGCTATGTTGTTTGTTTTAAAAACAAAGGGAAACAAATCCCACTAGTCCTACCACCACCACACAACCACCTAATTCATTAACTTTCCAGCTTTTCCAGCCACCATCTATCCACCAAACCACTCACCGCAGCTCTCCCACCCTTGTCGGCCCAACGCAGCTCATCCTTCCTCCGAAAAACCTCCCTTACCCCAGAAAAACCCTAGAATCTAGTCTCACTCCTCGTAAAACCCATCGCCCGGCCCTCCCCCACCCTCAAATCCCTAGCGCCTAGGGTTTCAATGGTGGGGGAGGGTTAGTCGGCCGTTTTACAGTGAGGGAGATGGTTTTTTTAGATTTTTTTGGTTTTTTGATGGTGGGTTTTGAGAGTGAGGATGGCCGACGAGGGGTGGGGGAAAGGCAGCGAGTGGTGACGTGGCTGGCCGTGGTGCGGTGGTGGGACTTTTCGGTGATTTGGGTAGGTAGGAGGGTGGTGGTATGGTGGTGTAGTGGTGGCTAAGGAATGGGAATGGAAATACCTAAGGGGGGTGGGAATCAACTTAGAAGGATTTAGGGGAATGAAGAGGGTAAAGGAAATGGGGAAAAAGGCGTAACAAACAACAACAAAGGGAATCAATACAATTGATTCTCATTCCCTTTGATGAATACCACCAACCAAACGACCCCTTAGTGTATCAAATGAGGTTTTGTTAGATTGGTTCAATGGTGTATTTTTAAAAATAAATTTAATGTTGTCAATAAATTAAAAAAAAAAATCATAATGCTAACAATTATGAAACTAATCTTATGATAAAAAAATAATTAAAGAAAACTAATCATATGAATTATGAAATAACAAAAATAAATATACGTAGTACTTAACTTTTCTAATCAAAGTCTTAAATATTCTTACTAGTCACACGGTGATTAGTCCATGAAAGCCAACCTATTTTCGCTCTCAATCTTTTCACTTCCTCTCCAATTCATGGAAAAAAACCCCCTTAATTTCGCCCTAATTTCTATTTCCCTTCATCTCAATTACTCTCACTCACCTGCATAATTGATTTTCTGATTCAATCAATTTGCTAATTCACTGTATTCGAGGTCAATCAATTTGTCAAATCTTTTGCTCCTTTTCGTCAATTCTAATACCTTAAACCCTAATTCACAATTCCAAACACGTTTCGTCAACAAATTCCCCCAAATTTTGTAATTTTGTTGCAATGGATCTGGAAACTGAGAATCGAATAGCATCAATTCTATTGAAAGAAGCTGCAGAAATTCGGCGGCAAGCTCAGCAAGATGGTGCACTCGCTTATCTTCGCAACCCTACTGTACGAGGTCGCCCTAATTCTCGTTTTCTTACGGCCACTGTTCGCGGTATTCAACAAGGTATAAACTCTCTCTTCTTGTTGTTTTCATCAATGAAGGATGATCAGTGAAATTACTATTTGTTACTTTAACTTTGCTACAGTTGATTGTATCTTATTTTGACAATTTGATATGTTTGGCAAATTGGGTTATTGTGTTGTTTTGATTGTGCCATTAACTTTGTACTGGTTATATATTTAAATGCTCGCGATCCGATTATTGATTTTCCGGATGGAATTCCTGTTGTTGTCACTTTATTCACCACACAACCTAGGAGAAAAAAAAAAAAGAAATGGTAATTTTCAGCTTGCTATTGGCTTTATATGGGTTGATGCTTCCATGAAGTGCTTAGGAGCGCTTTGAGGTTCAAGATGGCCTTGACATTAACATTTAGGATGCTTTCAGGGGCTGGTTGGTTGGGGGTATTCATCAAAGGGAAAGGGAATCAACTGCCCTTGTTCCCTTTGTTGTTGTTTTGTAGGCATTTTTTGCCATTCCCTTTGATGAATGGAATGAATTTGAATCAGAGCTTATCACTTAATTGGGGGGGTAATAGATGGGTGGGATCAGTTATTCTCAAGTAAAGGAAATTGCTACTATACCACTCAAACAAAACAAACATGCTCTAATTCTGACCAATATGTACACATAACTAACATCCACTGTGACCAACATTAATCCTTGTGTCTCTCTTGCATGCTACTCTTTGTGAGTTGCTGTATCCATCGTCACACCCTACAACATTCCTCCTATAAGTATGGAGTAGTTTCATTCATTGATATTATCTCGTTATTGGATTTCATATTGCTGCGAAATAGTTGATTATATTAGTGTCTGATTTTGGTGCTTATCTCACTTATGCCTTATTGTCTATATGGCCAAAAGTTCATACTTGTACTCCTCTCTTGGATAGATTTACTGCTAATAAATCACTGAACAATTAGAAAATCTGAAAGATTGAAAAGTTTCTTATTGGGTTCAAGCAACCAGTGTTACTTTATTATGCTCTTGAGTTTTGTTTGTCTCTTCTTTGGACCATAGATTAGAAATTTCATTGGTTCAGTGCACTTTAAGGGTCCAAGTTTAATTAATAAATATGTATATGCTTACATCTTTCTGCAGCTGAGAAATTTGTTATAGTAACAGTGCCCATTGTCATGAATTTTTGTAGATAGATTTAATTATTAGATAATCATCGGTTTACATATTTAATCGACGGCTTAGAGCTTCGAACTGTTAATGTTATTCTGACAGTTAATCGGGCTGTGGAGGTAAATGAAATGTGGCGGGTTCGGCAGAAGGAGAAAGAGCTGGATGATAGGCTTAAAGATAGGTCAAGGAATTATCACAGCCACAGTAGCAGAGATGAAAAAAGAGATTTGTCTGGAAGCCAAAGTAAGAGGCATAGTTCAAATTTCTCATGCTCATCAAGCAAAAGATCATATGAAGATTACTCTAAAGAAGACGAAGACGAAGACGAAGGCTTGAAGGATGAAGAGATTGAAGAGTTTCTGCACTCAAGGTCTTATAACCAGCTCCTGCATTTAACTTGCTTTTTCTCCATTTGTTTTTTAGTTCCTACCCCATTTTCCCCAACTGCATGATAGTAATAGCACTCTTTTAAATGAAATGCTTTATTTGTGATGCTTCCTTCTCTTATTAATATTTGAGAAAGAAAAAATAGGAGGGGAGGAGGGGGGTGTTCTTTTCTGTCTTGCATATTCTCAACCTTAAAAGGGGACATTTCTCCAAGTAACTGCTATATATCTTTTATGCTACTTCTTTCGAGTCTGACACTTTTATGCTACTGGGAATGTGAGAATTACAGAAAGTGAAGTAAAATTATAATTACTTCATGGTCTTCATCTATGAAGTATCAACAAATGTCTCAATGAACTTCATATAATTTGCAGAAAATACTTCACTTTTCTTCTTTCAATAATGCTAAGCTTTCTTGTTTTACATTTCTCATGGTATTTATGTTTGTCATCATTAGTAACTTATACTTTGAATCACAAGTATATATTATGTATTGAGTGTTTTATTTTTTCTTTTTCATTTGTGGTTTGCCACATCTTTAGCTCTTTATTACTATCTTCTCTTGGAAAATGTGTTCGCCCCCGCCCTTCTCCTTATTTGTTGGTGATACTTTTGGATCGAATATATTAATTATTTGCTCTTATGATGAGATGTGTCAAATTACTAACCAGGGTTTCCGTTGATGGCAGGGTGAAACGTGGTAGGGGTTCTATAGGGTCAAGGATGGATGAAACTGGTCCTTTTCTTCCCCGTTCTTCAGAATCTCCAGACGGTGTGGCTACTGACTACAGTAAGGAAGAGAGGCGTCGTAAGGCTGTTCTTGGTGCAGAGAAGCCCTCATCTTGGAAACATTGTGAATCTTCTGATGAATCATCTGACAATGATGAGCAAAAGAGATCCAAGAAGACTAGTTCAGGAGGATCGAAAAAGAAACACTCCAAGAAGCATAAATCAAAAGAGAAGTCAAGGGATAAGAAAAGGAGGAAGAAGGACAAACGACATAAACACTAACTAAGCTAAACTGCAACTCTTGAATTCATATTGAGGGTTCAATTCTCTTTGATGTTCATATATCTCTGCATGTTCCGCTTAACAATTGAACAATGATTCTTAATTCCTGGCATGCACGATGTTACAAGTGTACTTTCCTATTTTGGTGTTCCATTGTATGTAATTATGTAGATGCAGTGGATACCAAAAAGTATCCATGTAATAAGAAGCAGCTGGTTTTTGTACAATTTTTTGTTTATATACGTAGTTCGATATTGGCTTACCTTACAAATCTTGGCATAATTAATCTGCCAATTAAACCTCTGGTAGCAACAGTTAATTAACGAGCATTAACATAAATTCTCTTTGTGTTGGTTAATTTTTGAAATTTTGTAGAAAATACTACATATATTCCACAAAATTGTCATTTTAGACTAATTATTTTTTAAATAAAATGAAAGTCAAGTGACAATCTACTTTTTATTATTTTTTGTTTTTCTTTCTTTCAATGAGATGCCTATTAAATGACCTAGATTTTGCAAGGAAAATGTGTCTTGGAAATATCTCTGAAGGAGACTTGCGTAAATTATATTACGAGCCATAAAGGACAAATGATATAGATGAGATTTGATCTCAAGTTAGGAGTACTATCCTAATATATCCGACTTAAACTGCTATATAGATGAGATTTGATCTCAAGTTAGGAGTACCATCCTAATATATCCGACTTAAACTGTTAGTGTAGCTCATTTTGTAATTCTACCAACTTATGTTAAATGCTTACGTTAAAAGTTTTTTTTTTTGAACAATATGTTAAAAGGTTTTAGCCAAAGTAAAACCACTAATACTAGTAGTATTAGTGGTTTTATGTCATAAACTGCAATTCATTAATTAAAATCGCTATTATCATACGCGATTTTAGCCATAGAAATTTAAAAAATAAATTACTTCTAACCATTTTCACGAGTAAAATTTGTGAGTAATTAGTATTTGTATCACCACATATAAAGAATTGATTTGAACTTTTTTCATGGAAATCACTTTTCAAAATCTAGAGTTCGAATGGTTTCAACATAAAAATTCTAGAGTTTGAATTTCTTCAACTCTTTAACCGTATCTAAATGGTTCTTAATATGAGTAATGAGACAATCACTATCCTTTCTCACACATATGACTGATTTAAAATTACCATCCAAATCCAACTCGATCCACCATCCATCCAACTCGACCCGATTCATGATCTATTTATTAGTCGGGTGAGTTACCGAGTTTGGTGACCGGAACCCAAAAACCTTAACCACACAACAAGGTAAGAACTGAGGAGAAGTCTACTCTTGCATTAACAAAGACAGCGACACCCAAAATCACAACAAAATTTTGTGATAAAATCTCAGAAACACCACCACCATGTTTGTCATTCAGAGGATGGCGACCACCACACCCATTACTTTCTCCCTCCTCTCAAATTCCCTTCGATTTCTCACTAAACCCTCTTCTCCTTTCACTTCTTCCCTCAAAAATGGCTTCTCAATTTCCCCCAAATTCTCTGCCAAAAAGCTTGCATCTTTCTCGTTATACACTCCTAGAAATGGGTTTTGTATTTCTTCTGCTGTTGCTTCCCCTGATTCAATGGAGACTGTAATTAATGGAGATGAGAAGAAATTGGAGGAGGGAAGTTTTTCTGAGGTTAGAATTAAACTTCCCACTAATGAATCGTCTGAGAAGCTCTTGAGGGTTCGTCATACGGTGCGTTTTTCAATGATTTAAATGCTTTTTTTGTTTTTCTTGTTTTTGTGTTTTTTTTGAAGTTTAATTTGGGAAGAAATTGTTGAAATTTGAATTGGGTGTGTCTTGTTTATATTTGATTTGCGATTAAGATGTTGAAATTTGAATTGGATTGGTGATTGTATTTTGGAAACCTAATTTGGTGTGGTTTGTGGAGGAAAGTTTGAAACTTGAATTGGGTATACAATGTTGTATATTGCTGACTACTGAATGAGTTTATTAGTGCTGTTATCTGAATTTTTGGGGGATACCTTTTGGAAACTTGAAATGAGTAGATTGTGTTTGAGGGGTGAAAGAGTATATTCAGCTTGTGTTCGAGTTTTGGATACCCTTTTTAATGAATTTTAGATAAAGACATGATTTAGTTACATGTAGTTTCTTGGTTTTAACTGCCTAGTGAATATATTGGGATTTAATTTCCATATTTTAGTGCTCAATTGGATATTTATATGGAAGAATGGGCTAATATGAAGTGAGGTGTTGTCTGGCGGGTAAGCGTTGATCAATTGATTGAATCGAGTTGGACTTTTGGACTTTGGTGGAAAGTTGCATTTGCTATGGGTGCAAGGTTGGAAATTTTCGACTTAAACGGTTGGTTATGGAAATTTTTAAATCTATTTTGGCTTTAATTGGAGTTCTTGTTTGCCGTCTGAAATGGAATATATCTGATAAAAGAACAGCACAAATCTATGAGTCTCCTTTATATTTGGCATTGACCCATCAGAGTCATGTGAATAATAATATACGGAATAGTTGGCTCGATACGAGGTTATGACTGCTCAGTTTCATTGTGATAGAATTTGGCTTCAATAATTTGTTTGATGGGTGCAACATTCATGACAAGAATTGTTCTTGAGTGTTTAATCTGTCATTTTGTTCCTCATACTTTTAATACTGTGTGCCAATAGGGAAGTATTTCTGTGTTTGTGAATATTGTGCTGCAACTTCTGCTTACTTTACCTTCCTCACAGTCTTCTGTAGGAGTATTTTGGATTGTATATGGTTGATTGGTATGCTATAGTGTTACTCTGAATTGGCAAAGGAATTTGGAAGCCATAAATTCTGTGGCTCTGTTTGTAGATATTGATTAGTGGGAAGGTCAGTGCTTGATGGGATGGGTACGGACTATTGTTTCCACTACTTGTTTCCCTCCTGCAACTGATATGAATGGTGTTGTTTTGAATCGTAAGACACTTGGTTCGTGCTCAATTATAACTTGACAGAGATCTAATCTCAAGTAATTGTAGGGGATTGGTTCTTGTTTCTCATGATCTTGGAGTCTTGGACCCTTGTTCCTTAATGGGTTTAAATGAAGTTAATTGCGTAACAGAGATATGTTGTCATTTATTATTATCATTTCATCAATTTTTATAGAGGTATATTCATTTGGTGATTGGTATGTTGATTATTTTTATGGGTTTATTTGGAGTAACACTGGTAACTTGCTTGCAGTGTGCACATGTGATGGCCATGGCTGTTCAGAAGCTGTACCCAAATGCCAAAGTGACCATTGGACCGTGGATAGATAATGGATTTTATTATGATTTCGATATGGACCCTATTACTGATAAAGACCTGAAGAGAATCAAGAAAGAGATGGTCAGTAAAAACTATCAGTCAAACTCTAAATAATTAAACTTTACTAGCTGGGTGAAGTATTTATTAGTGTATGGTTTCATGGTACAGAATTTATTTCTTACATCATCTGTAGGACCGCATTATTAGTCGAAACTTACCACTAGTCAGAGAAGAGGTTTCCCGAGATGAAGCCCAGAGGAGAATAATGGCTCAAAATGAACCTTACAAATTGGAGATTTTGGACAGCATAAAAGAAGAACCCATAACAATTTATCACATAGGTAAGTGTTTTGGGAAAATATGTGCTTCCATGATCACTTTAACCTCTTATTGTTTGCTGTGAAGTTTGCTCTTGCAAATGACTGATTCTTAGCTACCTGATGCCCTTGTATCAATAATTTTTATTGTCTTTAAAATTGACAGTATAATTCCATGCTTCTGATGTCTGTGCTTGTAGTCTTGTAGACCATTGTCTTGTTGATTTTGTCCTTGTCAGTTGCGTTCTAGTTACATTGAGCGCACTGGTTTATTCTAAAGGAGAACGCATTGTGTTATGCCTTGTACTGCGTTCCCTTACTCTTTAATTTTTTATTTTTTATTTTTTCTCATTATCTGTTGCAGTTTAACTCAAAATCTTGATGCAAGTGTGGGGAATTGAGATTCTAGTGTTATTTTATTTATAATTTTTTTTTGTTCTTTCTTCATTAGCACCTAAAACACTCATCCAAGCACTTTCCTCCAACCTCTGATGATTTGAAAATCTAAATGTTTCTATGAGAGTGAAAGATGATAGTGCTATATAAACTTGGCACTTCTGATAAGCCATCACATGGATACAAGTTAGGCCTTGGAATGAAAGACAATTCCAAATCCACTTTGTCTACGAACAAGGATGTCTAACACCACCTTGCCTGACTTGCTTTTCTGTTGTCGTCTGCAAGGTTAGCTAATTATTAGGTGGTATTGCAGTTAAAAGCTCCTTACTTTCTTTTGCATAGGCTCTCTTGGGTAAATTAGGGCTGTTCGTTAGTCTTTACGCCGTCTTGAAACATTAATTATGTTTGTTTCACACGGGATAAAGATCGTAAAATCCTCAGAGTAGTTTGATATCGGTGATGTCTGGGTGGTGTGGCTAGAGATGAATTGACTGGATTTTCTGAAATAAAGTTTAAGCTACATCCCTTATGGATGAATCGGTCTGGGCCCTTTTTATTTATTTATAATTTTTTTTTTGGGGTGGGGGGGCTATGCCTTAAGTAAATTCAAAATTTTACTGCCATAATTCTTTTTAATTGGTCCTATTCATTTTCAGATCCTTTTCCTCTTTCTGGTACTTTGTATAATGCTATAATGTATGGAAAATGTTCAAATTATCTCTCCCTCTTTTTTTCATTTTTTTTTAATTTATTTTTTATGTTTTTTTTTTTTTTTTTTTTTTTTGGGGGGGGGGGGGGGGGGGGGATAAACAAGACAATATCTACAATAATTAAAAGGAGTAAATGCTATTCTTTTAATAAATTTCTAATGCCACTGCTTCTGCATGATTTACATCTGCTGAGACCTGTAGCCCTTATAAAGTTACCAACAAGAGCTGTTCATTGGGATTTCATTTGGGCTAGCCAAAATTAGTTATACTTGTTATAGTGCAAATTAAAGCTGATGATGGAATTGCTTAAGTCAAAATTGAGCAATCATGATTTTTCAAAATATTCTATCGTTTTCCAATTTTAAGTTGTGTAATTTAAGTATTCGAGATGCCTTGCTTAATAATTAATACAATGATTTTTCGTTTGGATTTTCTATTGATTTAGTGCTATGAAGTTTATGCTTTTTTATTTTTCTTGTTACTCAGTTATTTCCTGATTTTCTCTTGATTCACTGTGTACTTGTAGGGGATGAATGGTGGGATCTTTGTGCTGGGCCCCATGTTGATACTACTGGAACTATTAATAGGAGAGCCATTGAACTTGAATCTGTTGCTGGTGCTTACTGGAGAGGAGATGTAAACAGGCCAATGCTACAAAGGATTTATGGCACAGCATGGGAAAATGAAGAACAGCTGAAAGCTTACCTTCATTTCAAAGCAGAAGCTCTACGGCGGGATCACAGACGTCTTGGCCAAGAACTTGACCTGTTTTCCATAGAGGTATCTTATATCTATAACTTTTATGCTTTGTTAAGAGTGTTTAATATTCCAGAGCCCATTCACTACCCTTTTTATTTCCCCCACACTCATCGTTTGTTTGTCACAAAAAGATTCTGTCCTGTTCATGTAGACTTGTAGATCCACGAAGAAGGCTTTTTTTCTTCTCCAAATAAATGCAATTGAAAACTCAAAATATTATTTTAATTTCATAGTTCCTTATAGCTTGCTAAATCCCAGATCATCTATGAGTTTGCTAATATTGCTAGTGAGGGGCATCTGGCTTTATGACATAGCTGAGCTTTATAAAGTATTAACAGTTCATGCTTGGTCCTTTTAACTAAATAATTGCTATGGAGTTCATGCGGAGTAAGTCTTTGAGAGGTTTGTTACTTATTTTTGTTGAATCAGATCAAATCAGACTGCTTGATCTTTAATTTCTGTGTTTTTTATATTACCAAGTATCTTTAATTTTGTATTACATCCGTTGTCCCCAAATAAAAGTCCCATTTTTGCACAAAACTTGTCCTTAAATGAAAGTCTGATTTCATTTTTATCTATTTCTTTATTCACTTGTAATCATCCGAACCCCACCTGGCCCACTATACTATTATTATATTCAATTGCTATCTTGTTTTTTATATTCTCCTGTAATCAACCAAACCACACTATCTTATTTTTTCTATTCACCTTGTAAAAACTTGTGCAAAAGGCATATGAGACTTTTATTTGGAGACAGAGGGAGTAGTAAATATTATGAAAATTAGATGGAATATTTACATTAAGATGAATCTAGCAAGAAGGCCAAGAACCCACATGATAATGTTCTTTCTAATTATAAACTAATGTAAAGAGTCAAAGTTATATCATATAGAGTTTAGGCCAACCAAATCAGAAGAAAGATTTAGAGTCTAGAACTAAATAAATTAGACCAGAACCCTTTTCCTAGTGAAATGAGCAAACCCTAAGTGTTAGTTGTGTACTGTGTACGAACTGATTTTGATTCCCAAGTCGCTTGATAGTTATGAATCATAATACTATGAAATTCCTTAATTCACGTTTGCATATAACTGGCTGCCCTCTAGTCTCCTGTTAGAATATGAGGTTTTTTTTTTTTTGTTCAGCGTGCCTTCTGATGACGTGACATCTTTCCCATAAAGTCAATGATTATGATGAACTTATAATAATATGGTGTACTAGAATTTTCATGTTTCTTCTATATATCATTTCTACAAATCAACAATTACTACACTTATTTCATATTAACTGCAACAAATGAGTTTCCATGGACTCCTAGGCGAAATTTTTTTTTAAGTGTTAAATGGAGAAGAAAAGATAGAGATGCTTGTGGTGAGGAGAGAGATTGAGAGAAATGACAACTTAAAAAGGAAAGAAAACATTTGTTGCAAATAATATGAAACATCCATTTTTGACAAATGTTGCAAATAATATAAAGCGGAGTTAGAATTTTTAAATTCAGTTGCTATAAGGAATAAGAAAATATGTTTTATACAGGAAGATGCTGGAGGAGGCTTGGTTTTTTGGCATCCAAAAGGGGCCATCGTGAGGCACATTATTGAAGATACATGGAAAAAATTGCACATTGAACGTGGATACAGTCTGCTTTACACTCCTCATGTTGCAAAGGCAGATCTATGGAAGATAAGTGGTCACCTCGATTTCTACAAGGAGAATATGTTTGAACAAATGAATATTGAGGATGAGCTTTATCAACTACGACCAATGAATTGCCCTTACCATATTTTGGTGTACAAAAGAAAGATGCACTCTTATCGAGATTTTCCAATTAGGGTTGCAGAGCTGGGAACAGTATACAGATATGAGTTATCTGGGAGCTTGCATGGCCTCTTCCGTGTTAGAGGTTTCACTCAGGTATGAAACTTCTGTGACTTTCACATAAATTCTCTTTTCTGAAGATACAAAAACATATATAGTAGATTCATGTGCTGGAGTAATTTTATTTAATTTTTTATTTAATTATTTAATTTTTTTTTTATTTAATTTTTTTTTTTTTTTTTTTTTTTTTTTTTTTTTTTTTTTTTTTTTTTTATCAGAAGTTCTTAGAAGGCCATTGTCTTTCTTTTCTCCAATTATTTGTACTTATCATCGTAAGATAAGTTAGCTAGGGTATCCTAATAGTTACTCGGTTAAGTTCGATAATACGGAGTATTGGATTAGCCTGTAATTTGGTCTCATTTATTGTTTTTCTGTTCTGAGCTGTTATTATATTCTATTTTCGTATCAAACATTATTTATAATACTCCACAAGAGAGGCACCAGTTTTTGTCTATATCCATCATTCTGAAGCTGTCTCAAACTGATGGCTGAAGTTTCTAAACCCTTGGTTCTTTACCTTTCACAATTTATTTTTGAAATTGTTTTTGGGTTTCTTGCTTCTTTTCTTCTAAAGATTAATTATATTACAAAGGTATGTAATACACTATATAATTGTCTATTAATCAATTTATATATCTCTGTGCCTATCATGGATTTTAACTGATTAGAAAATTGTCATTCAGAGGTTTTGAGTACAAGACTAACTGTTCTTCAACGATTGTAGGATGATGCACATATATTTTGTTTAGAGGACCAAATTAAAGACGAAATACGGGGGGTTCTCGATCTTACAGAGCAAATACTGCTTCAATTTGGCTTTCACCAATATGAGGTGAATCTATCTACGAGGCCAGAAAAAGCTGTGGGAAGTGATGATATATGGGAAAAGGCCACATTGGCTCTAAAAGAAGCTTTAGATGATAAAGGTTGGGGCTATGAAATTGATGAAGGTGGGGGTGCCTTTTACGGCCCAAAGATTGATCTCAAAATTGAAGATGCACTTGGTAGAAAATGGCAGTGCTCGACAATTCAGGTAAAACCAAGTAAATAATTTATCTCAGAATCAAATTTATTTAAATGAGGGTCATTATTCTGGCAACTTCTGTCTTGTCTAGCATGAGATAAAAAACTATGTTATGCTTCTTGTGTTGAGACCGAATTGACTGTTTACTTTTCTCACTAAAAATATTATGGCCTAGTTTTTTCTTCACAAAATTCTTGTTACTATATTTAATATAATTTAGCAGTCTTTTTTTTTTTTTCAATATAAAAGGCAGAAATGACTATACATATGGAATACGATACGAACAGCTGAATAAAGTGTGAATATGAAAGTCCAATTGAGTTTTTTATTCACTTACTGAGATATGATCTATGCTGGATATCTCAGGTTGATTTTAATTTGCCGGAGAGATTTGATATAATATATGTGGACTCCAATTCTGAGAAAAAAAGACCCATCATGATTCACAGAGCTGTGCTTGGATCCTTGGAGAGATTCTTTGGAGTTCTTATTGAGCATTATGCTGGGGATTTCCCATTATGGCTCTCTCCTATACAAGCTCGGGTCCTGCCTGTGACTGACACTCAGGTTAGAACTCGAAATTGTACTTGTTTGTGCAATATCAATGCCACGAGCATATATGCATTTTTCTTTGGTAGTATAATTGACGTATATTCTTAACATAACAATGCTTGTTTCTACAGCTTGAATATTCTCATGAGGTTGTCAACAAACTCAAGGCAAATGGCATACGCGCTGAAGTTTGCCATGGTGAGCGCCTGCCTAAGCTCATCAGAACTTCAGAGAAGCAGAGAATCCCATTAATGGCTGTTGTAGGCCCCAGAGAGCTGGAGACCCAGTCAGTTACTGTCAGATCCAGATTTGGCGGGGAATTGGGCACCATGCCAGTTGACGACTTCACCTGCAGAATTAAGAAAGCTGTTGAGAACAGAGGCTCATTCTGACATCCTTTGTTCAAGCTTTCAGAAGATCAATTAAAACTGAAATCTTTTTATGCACTAGAATCACAACACTGATACGGAGTAATACACGCAGACTTTAGATTACTGAAGATTTATCTGCTGAAATTATGCATGCAGAACGAAATTCTCTTCTGATAATCATATTTTTTTGTTAGTAGCTAGTTTGTATTGTATTACGGAGTATTTATTTAATTTGATTATGGTATAGTAAAAAGGTTTTTCAAAATAGTCCTTGTGAAAATTTGATGATTAATTTACTCTAAATAAACTATAAAAACAATGGTTGTTCTTATTCTTTAGTTGTGCTAGGATTTTTTTTATGCATTTATCTCTCTTAATAGGTGATCAAAAGACAGTACACATTAAAACTACTACGTATCAAACTTGAGTTTACCCAATGGAGTATACGAAGTATATGTTTTTTTTTTTTTTAATTTTATTTTATTTATTGAGACAGCATTTATGTAGTTAAAGGGAAACAATGTCTCTTATACCCATTTTCCTCCCAAAAAAAAAAAAGTCTCTTATACCCATAATCCATAAATATGTTTGGTTGTTATTTGATACCTCTTTCTCCCTTTTCCGTTTTAGAATATTCCTAAAACTTTTTATTTTAAGTCCTTCCGCAGATAGTGATGTTACTGCTGCTATAGATGAAGATGGTATTTCCTCAAAAAAAAATAAAAATGGTATGGTCTATCTCTACATACTCCCTCCGTTTTTAAATACTTATTCCATTTTTTCATACGTGGAGTTTTAGGAAAAACTAATAAAATATGGAGGTAGTGAGGTTGGTGGAAGAATAAGTAATTGTAAAAAGCAATAGTAGTTAACAAAATTGGAGGAGAGAGAATATGAAATTAATAAAATATAATTTATGTTGAGTCCACTAGTTGAGAGAAATGAATTAAACATTGTAAAAGCTTTCCAAATAAAAAAATGGAGCAAGTATTTAAAAACGGAGGGAGTATAATGTACTTTCTCTTATTTTTCCTCCATGCAACATTTTTGTTTTTCTAGTTTGACATGGCATAACTTCAAATATAATATTCCATATATATGGCTATGTTTTTTTAAAATATAATTAATGAAATGTGAATAACATACACTATTGTATGTTGCGAAAAAAAAAAAAAAAATTTGAGGAAGTATATATAATTCTAGTAAAGTTAGTGTAAAAAAATATTTTAAAAAAAAAAATTTCTAGTAAAGGGCTAAAGGTTGCAAATTATCAAGTGTAAATGTGTAATGAATGTGTCATTCCTTTGCTGCTTTTAATTTATCGCATTTGGAATCTTTTATTTGAAGAGAGAATCTTTAACTATAAACGTTTATAAATTAATCGAGAAAAAATATACTTGCGTAGGACCTTATTAAATTTGTGTCAATAAATAATTTTAAAATATTAGCCTTATATAATTTTTTTTTGCAATACGTATTCGAAAATATTGTGCTCAAATATATATGTGCATGCACTTAATTTTTTGCAAAAAAGCGAAATGAGACAAACGATCGTATTTGAAATATTGCGTTCAAAATATATAGGAAAAATTGCTGTAAATAATACGAACTTTACCCCGTCCGCTAAAAACAAGTTGAACTTTTGTTTATTTCAAAATAATACGAACTTTGGAGGGTGTCCGCTTTAAACAAGTTATTTTACCTCCAACCTGAATAACCAGTTAAAATTTTCAATAAATTTGTTTAATAATTTAATAACTCTTAATTAAAACTTTAATTATGGTTAATTAATAATTAAAATAATTAAAATCTTAAAAAAAAAACCCACCTCCACCACCAGCCACCCTTTCCCTTTCCCCTTCCCCGACGACCTTCCCCTTCCCCGGCAACCTGTCAACCCAGCCCTCGGTGCCGGTCCTCCTCCCTTGAACCACCAATCCCCTCCCCAAAACCCTTCTCCCTCGCCGACGCCTAGCTTTCCCACCACAACCACCCAGCCAGCCTTCGTCGCAGCAACTCGGCGATTTCGTGGTTAATTGATGGGATCGATGGGCGTAGTTTCGTGGCTAAGGAAGGTGAGAGAGGATGGTTTCAAGGCTGGGCAAGGTGCGGCGATTTCGAGGCTGAGTGAGGTGCGACAATTTCGAGGCTGGGCAAGGGGAGGGTGGTGGTTTTCCGGCTGGGAAAAAGGAGGGATAAGGTTTTTGGGCTAGGCAGCAAGGGAAAGGGAAAATGTCGATGGCTGGCTGGGAGGGGATGTGGGTGGTGTGGCTGTGCAAGGAGAGGGTATTCGTGGTGGTCATGGGAGAGTGTGGTGGCGGCAATGGTGGAGAAAGGGAGGTGTTTCGAGGTTTTCTGATGTCCTGCGGGAGAGTTACAATTCTGAGACTGGAACCGGACGCCTGTACCTGCAAAACAAACGGATGCTCCGGACGATTGGAGATCCGCCTCCGACGGTCAAGTTAGTACTTGATTAAGGAGTAATTAATGCGGAAATAAAAGTAATTGGGTCTCTCTAGGTGAGAGTGTTAAATGTGTGTCCCCCCTTAATGAGGATTAATGGGCATATTTATATGCCTTGGGATGCGTGCCAGTACTAGGTTTAGGTTAAACCTAAGGCTGACTGGGCCTCCCACAATGATTGGGCCTTGTTGGCCGGTTTTCCCATTTGGCATGGGTGGACACGTGTCACATTGCAATTGGTCCAAGGAGGACGAATCTCTTGATGACAAGTGGCAGGCTCCTATTGGCCTATATGAAGGACACGTGGCGAAACCTGGCTGGCCCACGTGTCAGATGCTGATTGGTGGATAAAAATCCCCTAATCATTTGCCCCTCACAGGTGGCACGTGACTGGTCACGTGTTACCTGTGACAGGTGTCGCACCGTGACAGGCGACAGCCTGCTACAGGTGTCACTCGGTGAAAGGCCGAGAGATTCTCCCGCCCAAATTTTGAATTTTGGAAGTGACCCTTTGCCTTCTCACTTTGCCTATATAAGGGTGTGTTGACTTCAGTCATTTTCACACTTGAGAACTTTTTAGAGAGAACATTCGGACCCCTGAACTTGCTCTGACATTCCGGACTCTTTCTGCCTACCGCCTGCTCTGACAAGCCGGCTACTCAGGATTTTCAGAACTCCGTCAACTTCACTCGTTAAGGTAACCGTCGGTTCTCTTACTCTTAATTTTCTCTTTATTTTATTCTTTTTTGAAATGGCACCACGGAAGCACACGACACGACCTAGGTTAGTGATCAGCCGGTCACCGGGGACGGCTGAATCTAGGACTAGAAGTGCCGCCTGCCCTTTTCCGGACCCATCTTTGCCCTTTATACAAAGTCCGACTGTCTCTGTGTCTATGCAGAACATGATGGCAAGAACAAAAAGAACTGCTAGGATCTCGAACTCAGACGGCTCCTCCCACAGGGTGCCGATTAGCGAAACATCTGACCAGGCGCCAGATGTGGAAGTGAACCAAGGCGGCCTGACAGCCGACAGTTCTGAGGGAGGGGTCAAGGTGACCCCTTCCCATTTTACAGTTGACATGTCTACATTCTCTCCTACTCCTTTTGAAGGAGAGAAGGCGGGCCCCTCTGGGAGAGGGGAGGAGTCGTCCTCTTCGGACTCGTCAGAGGACGAATCCGAGTCTAGTTCTTCTGGTCATGCTTCTCTGGACACGGAAGAGAAAAACAACCGCCTACAAGAGGCGAGGCTTTCTCACGCAGTTGAGAAGGGGGACAATTGGGCGGAGCCATCCGCCTCTTACCGAGAGCAAAATACCCCTTACTACTGCACTGTCTCACGGGGCCGGATCACGGCCATGCAAGAGAGAGTGGGGAGCTTTATTGCGAACCACACAATGGGCCCCGACTTTTTAGTTTTCGTGTCGGATCCAGAAGACACAGTCGTCTGGCCGGCTGGTACTAGTTATGATAGCGCCTGCTTTAGCTGCTACGAGGCGGCCATCAGGGCTGGGCTGCGCTTCCCACTACATCCGGCTGTTTAGCGGATCTTGGATGGGTATGAGTTGGGGTTATGGCAGTTAGCCCCAAACTCCTGGGTCAACGTACTCGGCTATGTGGCCGGGTGCGAACTGCACGGGGTGGAGCCAAACTTCGAGGCTTTCGCCCACACGAACTACCTCAGCCGGACCCCTAAGGCAGGCGGTACCGGCTGGTATCAATTGACGAGCCACAGAGGCTACCTCATGACAAGAGGTAAAGCAAACAAGTGGAAGGATTGGCGAAGCACCTTCCTTATCATTGAAAGTTCAGACACAGAGCTGAACAAGCGCTTCAACAGGTGGAACAGGGATCCGCCTCTTCTTGCAGGCGGCCGCAGCATGCCGCCTGTTCCCTCCAAAGCCAAGAAAGAGATCCTGGATAAAGGACTCTTTAAAGTAGAGTCGAGGGTCGACTCTACTACAGGGGTACGAGAGCAAGTACCCCTGCACTGCATCCCGAGCTTCAAATGGCTCTATGACGAGTACTTTCTGGCCGCCTGTTGCCTTAGAAGTCGGTGTTCAAGAGGTAGCCGGCCTGTCGAATACTCTTTTTTGCCATGAGTTACTGTTTATCTTTTTATTAACTTGGTATCTTGTCTTTGTAGCGGACGCCATGAGCAAGATCACCGCTTCCAAGACTGCGGCGGCCATGTTGCGAGCCTCTATTATGCAACAATCCTCAACCGACTCCCCCAACAAGGGGGCGCCCTTGGTGAGCTCCGAACCTTTCACTCTCTTTTTGGGTTTATGCATATACTGACCGAGTGTTTTTTTTTTTTTTTTTTTTTTTTTTTTTTTTTTTTTTTTTTTTTTTTTTTTTTTTTTTCAGACGGGCACTCCAAGAACCTCTTCTTCCCAACAGCCGGACTCCAAGACCCGGAGGACGACTGTTGCGAGCTCTCCTGGTACTGCCAGGAAACATGCGGCGGCTGAGAAACAACCGTCCACTCCTTCTAAAACTCCAATCAGGCCGCCTAGAAGTATGAAGATGTCCTTGTGAATTTAGACTTGCTCCCTTCTTTACTAGGTCTAACCCGTTTGTTTATGCTTGATGCAGTCGGCCCTCAGGAGCCAGACTTGGTCGAGGTGGCCAAGTCTATGATCAAAGCCGTCCCTCCGGCTGAGAGGGAGGCGGTCAGGGGTGTCGGCACCCTTGACCTAGACGGGATTACAGGGGTCCTTGCTGAGGTGTACTTAGCATATTTTTGGTTATTTAAATTCCAAGACGCCTGTTTTTTTGTTTGAAAACTGACGCCTGTTCTCTTTTACTTAGGCCCTGCTCCAAGTGAACGGCCTTCGCAAGCCGCTTGACAAGAAGAACAAAGAGGTAAAGGCTGCAAAAGCTATGGCCGCCTCTGACTGTGATAAGGCAATGTTTCAAATTGCCCAAAATGAGATTTTGACAACTGATATTCTTTATTATCAGGCGCAGGCTACTTCTGCTATCCGGGCTCAGTTGGAGGCGGCCCAGAAGAAAAATAATGAGCTGGAGGCGACCATCAACAATCTCAAGGCCGAGCTAAGACCTCTTCGCCAAAAAATGTCCTCATACGACACCTTGGAGAAATCCTTGGCACACGTTAAGGAACGCCTGGTGACCCAGGAGAAGAGTCTTACTCAGGAGCTCTCGGCAAAGGCCGAGCAAGAAAAGAAGGAGCTGGTCCGAGATATGATGGAAGACTCTGCTCAGATCCAGCGCCTGACCTGGGGCCGCCTCTTCCCCAATGCCGACTTTTCCTCATGGGAAAAAACGTACCGCCAGTGTTCTGATAGATATAATCAAGAGATCCTGGCGGCTGCTGAGGACGAGGCGTTGGAGGAGGAGGAGCCGGTAGTGGCGCTTGTGCCGCTTGGGGTGGATGCATCGAAGAAGGATGCAGCTGAAGCCGAGTCCAGCAAAAAGAGTGCTGACCAGGCGGCAGCTACTATTACTGAAGATCTGCCCCCTTCTTAAGCTTTATGTCTTCTTTTTACGGCCTGCGTGCCGTTTGTTTCTGTTTACCCGGCCAGGGGGCCGGGGTTTTGAATATTTTGCCGGTCTTAATGACCGGCTTCTTTTTGTATCTTTTACCCGGCCAAGGGGCCGGGGGTATGAATATTTATGCTGGTCCTTCTGGCCGGCTGTTAATATAACTCAGGCGACCATTATTTTAGGTCGCCTTTTTGACAAAATGTTTCGAATTTGTTTCGTTTCGAATTTGTTTCGACTTTGCTAAGTATCGAAACTCTGATATCCAATTGCATACTATACCGACTGTTTTGCATGGCCGATAGTTGCGGACAGGTACGAGGTAGTTAGTCACGCCACCTATGCCCCTGGACGACTGGTTATCTGTTTCCAGGCTAAGCGATCAGTCGGCCACTTTAAAGACTGGATCCCTTTCAACCAAGTAGGAAGGTGGTTTCCTACCTGCCTTGTTTTTTTTTTTTTTTTTTTTTTTTTAGGCTAGAGACTCTAGTCGGTCCAGGCCGGCTGTTCCCCGCCACATTTAATCTAGTGTGAACAGGCGCTGTATGAACACCTTTTTAGTTTCATACTAAATTTTTAAGGAGTGACCAAGTAAACATGATTGTTACCTAGTCGCCGAGTGACTGAGTAGTAGAGGTTTCAAGCGGTGGGTACCAGTTGTTCCCCTTTATTCGCCAATGTTTGTTGGCTATTTACTCATAAGATACCGACTGTTCTTATCCCAAGTAGTTCAGTCGGTTGGTTGACACGTATGGTTACTGCGAACACTTGTTTGACCTGATTAGTCAGTTATGTGAGAGGTATCCTAGTCTGGGAAACGGCTACGTGGTTGTCTTGGTTAGACAGTCGTATAGGTGCCGTGTAATGATTTTATAGAACAATGTTCCACCCAAAAGGGAGCTGCTCTCTGCGACGAATTTCATCCGGATGGATGCCGTCGGACGCCTGCTATAATGTTGGGACAGGTCGAATTAAAATTATATTTGGATCAGTTGGCTTGGCGCCTGGTCTGATCATTTCAGCCATGAGCCTTTGATAGTTCTTGGTGAACTGTGTTATGGGAGAGTAGCCGCTTGTGTGGAACAAGCGGTGT
Organism: Chenopodium quinoa; assembly: GCF_001683475.1. Classification (NCBI taxonomy): domain Eukaryota; kingdom Viridiplantae; phylum Streptophyta; class Magnoliopsida; order Caryophyllales; family Amaranthaceae; genus Chenopodium; species Chenopodium quinoa. The sequence continues at coordinate 11,462,153 of NW_018743292.1, forward strand.
GCCCCTCTTAAGTAAGAATGAAAATTAAACAAGGAGAGTAGCCGACTGTTTGTCAGTAGGCATGCCCCTCTTAGTACAAAATTGAATGAAACAACAAGCTTTTATTAAGTAGCCCTCGACTATTTACATCATTCAAAAGAAATATTTCTTAAGATTATCTACATTCCAGGTTCGAGACAACGGTTGGCCGTCTGGTGTTTCCAGACGGTAGGTACCGTCCCTGACCTCTTCATAGATTCGGTAGGGTCCTTCCCAGTTGGGAGTTAATTTTCCAGACTCATTAGCCCTACCAACTGCTTCCATTTTTCTAAGTACAAAGTCCCCCACTTTGAGTGGACGCCTGTGTACTTTTTTGTTGTATGATCCGGTCATTCTCAGGCGGTAAATTTCATGGCGCAAGACAACATTGCCCCTCCTTTCTGGGAGTGAGTCTAATGCCAGGCGCATGGCTTCCCAGTTTGCCTCTTCGTCATATAGCATTACTCGAAGAGTCGGCTCGTAGTGTTCAATTGGAAGAATAGCTTCCGCACCATAGGTTAGGAGGAATGGAGTTTCTCCAGTCGCCCCTTTTTCAGTCGTCCTAATGGCTCAGAGAACATGTGGTAATTCATCCGCCCATAGGCCGCCTGCTCGTTCAATCTTTTTCTTGAGACCGTCTGAGATGATTTTATTAAAGGCTTCTACCTGGCCGTTTGCTTGTGGACGGCCAACTGATGCAAAGTGGTGTGCAATTCCTTGGTCACCCAACCAGCTTTTGAGAACAAGCGTCTCAAATTGGGGACCATTATCAAAAACCATAGACATGGGAACCCCGAACCGAGTGATGACATTTTTCCAGATAAATGAAATTACATCCTTCGTCTTGATTCCCTTTACAGCCTCCGCCTCCACCAATTTAGTGAAGTAGTCGACTGCAACAAGTATGTACCTCCTTCCGCCTGTAGCAGGCGTATAGGGACCCAGAATATCCATGCCCCACTTAGCAAACGGTAGTGGGCTATGAATGGTAGTGAGGTCAGTAGCCGGACGGTGAATTAGTTTGCCAAACCTTTGGCACTTGTCACATTTTTTCACCATCTCCATTGCATCTGCTTCTAAAGTAGGCCAAAAGTAGCCCTGCCGCCTTGTCCGTTGAGCAAGCGACCTACCGCCTATATGGGAAGCGTAGTAACCAGAGTGAATATCGTCTAGTATCTCTCGTCCCTTTTCTGGAGTAACACACTTTAAGTAGGGTTGAAGGTACCCTCTTTTGTGGAGTTCTCCCCTTATCATTTCAAAACTGGCTGCCCGGTTTTTCAGCGCAGCCGCCTGGTGATGATCATCCGGCAGGGTACCGTCTGTCAGATATGCCCTGATTGGATCCATCCAGGTTGAGCTTCTGTCTAGGATTCCAATAGGGTCTTCCTCGATGCTTCTCTTCTCCATTACTTCCCAAAAAACAGTTCGAGGAGTATCACAAGAGGCGGATGATGCTAATTTTGAAAGTGCATCCGCCTGGTTGTTTTTTGATCTCGGCACTTGAGTTAGATGAAAATCTTCAAGGGATTCGACTGCTTGTCGTACCGCCTGTAAATACTTGATCATGGTCGGATGGGTTGCTTTGTATTCGCCATTATACTGACTCACTATCAATTGTGAATCGGAACAGGCGTCTATCTTTCGTGCCCCTGCCGCCTTGCACATGCGGATTCCGGCTAGTAAAGCTTCATATTCTGCCTCATTGTTTGAGGCCTGAAAACTGAAGTGTAGAGCATACTCATACCTGTCGCCCTCTGGCGACTGACATATGATGCCTGCTCCACAACCATTTGAAGTAGAGCTTCCGTCCACATATACCTTCCAGACTTGGTCTGGATCTCGAGAATCAGGGGGACGAGTCATCTCAACAATAAAGTCAGCAAAGGCTTGCCCCTTCACTGCTTTTCTAGGCTCGAAAGTAACTTCGAGGCTCTGTATTTCTATGGCCCATTTGATCATCCGGCCTGACGTCTCCATGGTGGTCAGTGGCCGCTTGATAGGTTGATCTGTATACACGACACTGCATGTGCCAAAAAGTAGGGCTTCAATTTTTTAACAGCCATGAAGAGTGCAAGACCAAATTTCTCCACTAAGGGATACCTCAACTCGGCATTTTTCAGTACATGACTGACAAAGTAGACCGGGAGCTGACAGCCGTCTCTTTCAGCAAGAAGAACAACTCTTAACGCATGATCATAGACGACTAGGTACATGTAGAGTACTTCTTTGGGCAAAGGGCTGACCAGCCTCGGCAAGGAATGCAAGTGAACTTTCAATTTATGGAAGGCCGCCTCAGCATCCGGCCCCCATTCAAACCTTGCCTTCTTCTTAATGGCCTGGAAGAAGTATAAGCATTTGTCGCCTGATCGGCTTAGAAATCTTCCCACGGCCGCCAGACAACCTGTTAACTTCTGAACCTCTCGGACGGTACGAGGCGACTGCATGTCGATGACCGCCTGCACCTTCTCAGGGTTCACCTCTATTCCTCTCTGATTGATAAGGAATCCGAGAAATTTCCCAGACTCAACTCCAAATACACATTTCTTGGGATTGAGCATGACGTGGTGCCGCCTGAGTGTGGCGAAAGTTTCTCGGAGGTCCGACAGATGATCTATCTGAAGCTTAGACTTGACAATCATATCATCAATGTATGCCTCGACGTTCCTCCCAATCTGATCAAAGAACACAGTGTTTATCATTCGCTGGAAGGTGGTCGGGGCATTCTTAAGACCAAACGGCATGACTGTGTAACATTATAACCCTTGATCAGTGACGAAGGTCGTCTTCTCCTGATCTTTCTTCCATAAAGGAATTTGATGGAAACCAGAGTAGGCGTCCATAAATCTCATCAAAGCATGGCCGGCTGTTGAGTCGACCAGGTTATCAATTTTAGGCAGAGGGTAACTGTCTTTGGGGCACGCCTTGTTTAAGTCTGTGTAGTCTACACACATTTGCCAGGTGCCATTCGGCTTTTTAACAAGCACCACATTTGCAACCCAATCTGGGAAGTAACATTGCCGAATGAACCCTACATCAAGTAATTTTTTAACTTCGGCCGATGCCGCCTGACTTCTTTCTTCGCCATGGTTCCGCTTCTTCTGCCTTACCGGCTTCTTTTTCGGATCCACAGCCAGTTTATGTACCGCCAGGTCAGGACTAATGCCTGGCATTTCGTGGACTTCGAATGAAAAGATGTCCTTGTATTCTTTCAATAGTTTGTGAAAGTCGTCACCCAGGACTCTCAGAGCAGTCGTCCCAACTTTGACTGTTCGGTCAGGACGCGAGTCGTCTAAGATCAGGTCCGTATGCTCACCAGCCGGTTGAGGGCGGAATTCATCCGACCGCTCCGCTGCCAATGATTGCTATTTTCTGTCTTTTCTTGCGGCCCCCGTCTGGGCTGCCTTTCTCTTCTTGCCGCCTGCTTCTTGAACAGGCGCACTCTCCTTGACATTGTCAAGGTCTGTTTTTCCACCACTTGACCCAGCGGCCATAACAGTGGGCTTGATATCCGAGAGATAGCACTCTCGGGCTATCCTCTGATCTCCCCTTAGGGTCCCGACTGTTCCATCATCCCTCTCAAACTTGAGCAACATAAGAGATGGGATTATAACAGCCTTGGAATTATTCAACGTTGGTCGTCCCAGAATCATGTTGTAGGCCGAGAGTTCTTCTACTACCAGGAACCGGAATACCATGTGTCGTCCTTCCCCTTTTTCACCCAGGCGGATGGGTAAATCCACTCGTCCCACTGGGTGGACGACTCCTCCTCCAAACCCTACTAAAGGGTGGGATGCCGGATATATGCAATCAGTCTGATATTTGAGTTTTGACAGACATTTGCTACTGATAAGATCTGAGGAGCTTCCGGTATCTATAAGGATTCGGCCAACTCTCTGGTTGGCCACTTTACATTCAATAGCGATAGGGTCGTCATGCGGCCCCCTTACCCCTCCTAGATCTTCTTCAGTGATGACAATCTCAGGAAATGAATATTTGGAGGGCCGTTCTTGGTGAACGGAATTTACGTCTAGCCGCCTGATATTGTCTTTGTTGCCCCTAATAGTGGGGCCGCCACCTGAGAAGCCGCCTGCAATGGTGTAGACGACTGCATCATCTGTATCAGAGCTGTCGGCCTGTTGACTCTTTTTGGCCGACTGCTTTTTCGAGGAAGTGTTCCCCGTAGATTTCTTGACATAAGAGTCAAGATCACCTTGCTCAGCCAGGCGGTCCATATACCGCATGAGACTGATGCATTCGTTGGTGTGATGACCAACATCTTCATGATAATCACAGAATTTTTCTTGGTTCCGGTTGCTCGCAGAACCCTTCATGGGGGCCGGCTTCTCAATTGAGATTCGTCCCTTGATTTCCTTTAGGATAGCTTGGCTATCCTTGTTAAACGCATACTTTGGGGAGTATGGTTTGAATTCTTTCCTATTCTTCTGGGCCGGCTGTTTAGAGGAATCAGCCGCCCAGACCTCTTTTCTCATCTTCTCATCTTTGTTCGACGACTGTTTCTGTCGTCCTTCTCTTTTGTCGAACCTTTTCCCGTCCGACTGTTTTCCCGTACTACAAAGATCAGTCGCCTGTATATAGGCTTCCGCTTCAATCAAGGCCTCTTGAAGAGTCGCCACTCTCTTTCGAACCAAATCAAATTTGAATGTCGATCCGTCTTTGAGGCCTCTGAAAAAGTCAGTATAGGCTACCTCATCCGGTAACCCTTGAATCTGTATTCTCATCAGGTTAAACCGCCTAATGTAAGAACGAAGCCCCTCCTTCTCGCCCTGCTGAATCGTTCCTAAATCAAGGGTCGTCTTCTTCGCAGGTATGTTCATGGCAAAGTTGGAGGTGAATAAGTAAGCAAGCGTCCTGAAGTTATTCACACAACCAGTCGGCAGGTTGTCGAACCATTGTTGTGCGATTCCTTTGAGAGTCGCTGGAAAACACTTGCACCAAGTGGGATCATCCAACCCTTGAAGGTACATCAGGTTGGTGAATGCCATCAAATGGTCTTCTGGGTTAGTAGTGCGGTCATAGGCGCCTACTAATACATTTTTCACTTTGGCCGGCCGAGCGGCTTCAGTAATTTCCTTGGAGAAGGCCGACGGCTGTTCCCCAAGTCTAAGCAAACGTAGCTGCCAGTCCATAGGTTGGACATTCTTTGCTGCATGCCCTCCAAACAGAGGTGGCTGCAAAAAATATTGTTGTTGCGGTACAAATGGTAAGTTTGGTACCGCCGGGTCACTATGAAAGCCGGACTGACGGGAGGTACCGCCTAACTGACTCTCATGATGCGACTGAATACCTCATCGAGGTATTGCGTAGACTATCTTGGAAGCTTGAAGTAGAGGCCGACTCTGACAATCGGTCATTCTTCTTCTGCTCTAGCAATAGCCGAGCATCTGTGTATGTTTTCTTCGACCCGTCCGCCTGAATATGACAAACAGGTTTCCTCTTTCCTGGAGTAGGAAAGCGGTACTTTGTGAAATCAAGGACAGGCGGCTCCCACTTCCTAGAGTTAGGATGAGGGGTCGCCTCTCGCCCTTGAACAGGCTTCCTCTTCCCTGAAGAGGAAGGTTTCTTAGCCGACTGCTCCTTGGCCAGAGCAGGCGGCTTCTTGTTGAGCAACTCTTGAATCTCTCCCTTGAAGCCCCTCATGAAGGTCATGAGTTCGTTTCTTGTAATGGGAGCAGACCCATCAGCCGGCTGCTGCTGAACAGGCGGTGCGCCGGCTGGATCACTGAGTCCAGTTTGAAGATCTTCCTGTTCTCTCCTTTCGGTATGACGGGTGCCTTGGGCCCTTAGGGTCCCGTCTGAAGCTGTGTGAGCTTCAACTTCAAATTCTTCCTCAGTATCATGGTCCGACTGAACTTGAGGGTCGTCCAGGGGACGCCTCTCTTCAGGAGTCGGTACAGACGTGGATGCCATCTCAGAAGTACTCTCCCTACAGACGGCGCCAAAATGTTTCGGGGTTTTCTGATGTCCTGCGGGAGAGTTATAATTCTGAGACTGGAACCGGACGCTTGTACCTGCAAAACAAACGGATGCTCCGGACGATTGGAGATCCGCCTCCGACGATCAAGTTAGTACTTGATTAAGGAGTAATTAATGCGGAAATAAAAGTAATTGGGTCTCTCTAGGTGAGAGTGTTAAATGTGCGTCCCCCCCTTAATGAGGATTAATGGGCATATTTATATGCCTTGGGATGCGTGCCAGTACTAGGTTTAGGTTAAACCTAAGGCTGACTGGGCCTCCCACAATGATTGGGCCTTGTTGGCCGGTTTTCCCATTTGGCATGGGTGGACACGTGTCACATTGCAATTGGTCCAAGGAGGACGAATCTCTTGATGACACGTGGCAGGCTCCTATTGGCCTATATGAAGGACATGTGGCGAAACCTGGCTGGCCCACGTGTCGGATGCTGATTGGTGGATAAAAATCCCCTAATCAGGAGGCATTAGTGGCTGGGAATAAGGGGCAGCGAGGGAGGGGGGTCGACGCCGGCGCCGGAGGTAGGAGATCTGGGCGTGGCCGGCGTCGGAGGAAGGAGATCTGGGCGTGGCCGGCGTCGGAGGTGGCTGGTGGGTGGGGAATTTTTTTTAAAAAAAATAAAATAAAAAAATTAATAATATTTTAAAAATTAAAAACATTAAAAAAAAAATTTAAAACAAATAAAATTTCAAACCAATCAAACAATGACACGTGTTCATATAACCTGTTAATCAAGTTAATAACCGGTCATAACTTGTTTAAAACGAAGTACCCCTAAAGGTCGTATTGTTCTGAAATAAATAAAAGGTCAACTTGTTTTTAGCGGACGGAGCAAAGGTCATATTATTTAAAGCAATTTTTCCAAATATATATATGGAAATTGTTGCACTAAAAAAAACGCTTATAGACTTAGGCCCTGTTCACTTAGCTTGCTTCACCTTATTTATGCTGAACTGAAATTATTTTTAAGTGAAGTGAAATTATTTTTGCTGAACATAGTTCTTTTTGAAAGTAAGTGTGGTTATAGTATATAGGGTATAGGGTTAGAGACCTTAGAGTAGGGTTTAGGGTTTTGAATTAAGGTTAAGTGTTTAGAGTTTAGAGAGGTTAGATCACAAGAAATATACATAATGTTACATTAAAAAAAATGTCAATCACACATAGGGATATCAATGGGGCAGGAAAGGGCGGATGTTGGCCTTCCCATCCTCATCCTCGCCTAACTTTCTCATCCCCATCTCCGCGGTGGGTCCAAAATTCATCAACATCCCTACCTCGGTAGATACAATTCATCCACAACCAAAGTCTCGTACTTTTTATAGATTAATGGCACTTCCACTGAATGGTTTAAACCATAAGAGGCCTACGACAAGGAGATCCTCTACTTTCTTACCCCTTTATTCTTTGTATGGAAGTTTTAATAAGAAAACTTTCTATTGAAAGTCTAAAAAACAAAGCTGGAATAGGCTTTAAAATTTGCCCATGATCCTTTAATATCCCTTGTCTCTTATTTGCAGACGATAGCCAAGTTTTCTGTAAGGCCACGACTAGCTCTTGCAATAGATTAAAAGCTCTGCTCGAGGATTTTGGAAAAACTTCAAGTTAATTAATCAATTTTCATAAATCGTCAATTATTTTCTCGAAGAAAATTCCAAATTTAAGGCAAACCGAGTTAGCAAGCCACTTTAACATGACTCCCAAGTCATGTTTTGGTCATTACCTTGGAGTACATTTTAGTTCTTATTTTTCCAAGAGGGGGAAGACTACAAGCTTATATTCTCCAAAAGACTGAAAAAAGAATTCAACATTGGGAATTTGGTTTTCTATCAAAAGGTGGACGACATACCCTAATCCAAAGCAAGTTAGAGGCTTTACCCTCCTACTTGTGCTCATCCTCTCTTTTGCCAAATGACATTGCAACGTAGTTAGATTCCTTACATCGAAACTTCTTTTGGAGACAACAAAAAGATAAAAATAGTATTCCCCTTATAGCATGAGATAAGATCTGTAGACCAAAGAGCGCTGGAGGCCTTGGCCTTCGTCAAACCTTACCGCTTAACAAAGCTTTTATCGCTAAATTAGGTTGGAAAATTATGGCAGACCCAAATAATCTTTGAAAGAAAGTCATTAAGGATAAATATCTTCACAATTCATCCTTTTTAAAGTGCAAACACAGTGTGAAAGATTCTCATATATGGAGAAAAATTCTTGCTCGACATGAACTTTTGAGAAAAGGTAACTGTTGAAAGATAGATGATGGCAAAGATATTTTTTTTGGATCGATAATAGGGTGGCTAACCAAAGCCTTTTAGAGCTCATCCAGATAGATGTCAATCAAGTTAATCTTGATACTAAAGTATCAGACCTTATTTTACCCAATAAACAATGGGATAGACAAAAATTAAACGCTTCTTCCTGAAAACATCACAGCTCAAATTATGGGCATTCTTCTACCTCTCAATGATATGATGGACAAACCTGTTTGGGGACTCACTACGCATGGAAACTTCTCAGTTTAGTCAGCCAATAAGCTTGCACATAATCTCAATCCCCGAAGACAATAATTAGCTCCATAGATAGATTTGGGAAATATCCCTCCCAAACTCCAAGTTTTCCTTTGGCAAATATTTCATAATAGTGTAGGTGTTCGTGACACTCTTCATAATAGAAACATTATCCCATTCGACATATGTCCTTTATGCAATTAGCAAAATGAAACAGTTGATCATCTTTTTCTCAACTACACTAGAACCAAAGAAGTGTGGAAACTCCCCTTATCAAAAAAGTGGTTAGATTGCTCAACCTCGTTTCTAAAACTAACAGAAACATTAATGTACTTAAGAAAACACCCAAACACTTTAAGGAAATTTGTCTTCCTCATTTGGAGTATTTGGAAAGAGCGGAATGCTATTATCTTCCGTAATGAAACCTTTGACATCTTAAGGATTTACCATCGATCACAATTTGTGTACAATGAGTGGCACCAAATTAAAGAAGCCTCATAGATACCTTTTCCTCCACGGGAACTCCCATTCTGAGATCCCATAATCATTATTCTCATACTCAATCCCCATCATCCATTCTTATATCATGGAAGATGCCTCCCAACAACTTCTTCAACCTCAACTTCGATGGTTTGGTTCGTAACAACTCAGCAGCAGCAGGAATCATCATCAGAGATAGCAGCGGAGCACTCATCAAGGCATCTACGTTCAACCTTGGCAACCCCAAAGTATTTATAGCAGAAGCTACAGCTCTTCATAAAGGAGTCCTACTGGCTCTTCAATGTGGCATTCAGAACATTGAAATTGAAGGTGATAACCTATTAGTCATCAACTCAATAAAAGGCATTTGGGCGGTACATTGGCAGATCGAGCATATAATCGAAGACACTCGTTCTCTCCTTTCTCGGTTTCGCAATTGGAGTATCCAGCACGTCTACTGAGAGGCAAAACGCGCAGTAGATTGGATAGCTAATGTGGGTCATTTAGTATATAGTAGTATGGATATTGATGTTTGTAATAATTCTAGTTTGTTTTCTATTCCTTCTTTCTTATACATTAGGAATTCCCCTCGTGAGGAGGGCTTCCTAATGTTTAATTTTTTATTACCTTTTCACAAAAAAAAAAAAAAAAAAAAAAAAAAAAAAAAAAACCGCACCCGCCTCACTTAGATATCCACATTCCACCCACCTAATCCCCACCCAAAACCCGCCAAATCCCCGCCTCCTAAACACAGATAAGACTATATACAAGAAATAAAATAATAAATAAAATAAAAAAGATAGAGAATCTAGATATGATATGCAATGTACTCCACTAACATTATATAAGCATAAGACCCCTTAAAAAAAAAAAATATATATATATATATATATATATATATATATATATATATATATATATATATATATAAGCATAAGATAATTAACTCTGCCATTGCCATCTTTAATAATCCATCAATGGAGATAAACCCTACAAATATTACCCTCAGGCAATTCAAAACCACAGATGTTGATGATTTTATATTATGGGCAGGTGATGAGCAAGTTACCAAACATTTGGTCACGTGGAAAACCATCACTTCCAAGGAAGAAGCCTTGACTTTCATCAAGGATGTTTGCTTACCACACCCTTGGAGGAGGTCCATTTGTATCGATGATCGATCGATAGGGATGATCTCGATATACCCTGGCTCGGGCGATGATAGATGCCGGGCACACGTAGGGTATGCAGTGTCTAGGGTGCATTGGAACAAAGGGATAGCTTCAAGAGCTTTGAAGATGGGCATGAATCAGGTTGTTGAGGATTACCCTGAATTGGTTAGGCTGCAAACTTTGGTTAGTGTGGAAAATAAGGCTTCTCAAAGGGTTTTAGAAAAGTGTGGTTTTCTCAAAGAAGGATGTTTGAGGAAATACAGCTATGTTAAGGGCCAAATTAAAGATGTTTTTATTTATGGTATTCTGTCAACAGAATTTCCATCAGTTGATCAATAATGAACTATTTAGAGTCTGAATTTTCCATAGTTCTTTAACATTTGTTAACTTGTCATCAGTTTCTGTTTTATTTAGTATGTTGTATCTGATAAGTACTCATCAAAAATACTTAGTATTATTTTAATTTCGGCTTACTTATCAGTTTTACTAACCTTGCTTGGCAAACATATCAGTTGACATACTTGTTTTCGTAGTAACCCTTTCGAAATGTGCCTTCAAATTGAAGATAATACTATGCAGCTAAGCCAGTTTGTACAAATCATTTTGAATTGCAGCTGCAAAGGAATTCTATCAGAAGAGAAGCATATTTTTATTCATTCATTTCAACAAACTTAGAAGTATATTGATTTGTATAAACAAAAAATACAAGTAGAATTTTTTTCACAATTTCTCAGGCTTAGTAAGTTAATGCCCACTAAGGGCTTACTTTTACATAATTACATTAATATTCCTCTTATCTCCATTACATGAACTGCGAGCCCTTGATAACAGAGGAACACAATTAGCAAGGACAAACTCATAAATCAAGCAGAAGTATTTTTTTTTTTTGGTGATAAATGAGTTGATTAGCATACATGGAAATGCTTGTTCCATGTTATATTTCATAAAATTAGGTATAGCCATATAGGCGTATAGACATACATATATACAAAGTACATCACTATATTTGCATCAGAAGCTATGCACATCTCTGTACAAAATTTGCGGCTGACATTCCCTTCGGACTGCTGTGGCTCCTGTAATCGAAATATAATTACTACTTACATTGACAATGGAAAACTGCCCCAGGATGCCTTATATCAATTTTTTTCCTATTCTTATGTTTAGTACTTTTCTTTTCCCCTGCATCATATTTTACTTTTGCTAAACCTTATCCACAACTACATCCAAGATTATGAGATCTTTATTCACACTTGGCAATCAAGGCGTTGAATTTACAGAAATCTCATGTTGGGTCACTGAACTTTGCTGGTCAACATTAGACGGGAGAGCAAGATGCTGCAAGGACTTCAGGGCTACACAAAGTTGTGCAAATGAAGGGCGCAGGTTCGGCTCCCTGGAAATTTTAACATTAAATGAGTTCAAACGCATAAATTTGACCCTGAACTAATAGATAGAAACACCTTTAATACAAGAAAGAACATGGAGATGGGGCTGGCGAACATATAGGCAATAGAACTTACGTTTGCCAACATTCCAATATTATCCTAGCAACCAAAGGATCAAGTTCCTTGGAGATGTCTAGGCGCCGATTCTGGAAACCCACTGCGCCCACAACTTGCATCGGGTTCATCCCACTCCAAGGCAATTTAAGTGTTGCAAGCTCCCATAATATCACTCCAAAGCTATATACATCACATCTGATGTCCAACCAGAACAAGATTTAACTCAGTCATTATTAACAAAGGCATTTTTTTTTTTATTAGGAATAGTGCAGTTCATCTATCTTGGACAGGTTCTCACTCGAAGCATTCAATCATATCTTCAATTGCAAGAAGAAAGCTAACATTCTACAGTAGCACTGACTTCTTATATGCATCTTATGTTTTTAAATAAGTGCAATATTTTGGCACAAATATAAGGTGTGCATTTGTTTTAAAACACCCAAACGAGAAAGTGTGGCACTTATGTAATAATAACAGGGAGAACCTTTTTTTTTTTTTTTTTTTTTTCCCACATGTGTGTGTGAGGACCAGAGGGGGGGAGAGGGTGGTGAGTTGTAATGAACTGGTGTTTACTGCTTACTTACGCAAATAACAGTAAAATTATAGAGAAAGATTGGTTCTTTGAATAATGTAAAGAATCTGATTTTTGTAAGTTGCAAGAAATAATAAAGATGAAAGCTTTAAAATTGATTGATAATGGTGGAAGGGTTACAAAACATAGGTTATTAGTTTGAGGCTATCACTCTCCAAAATGGCTTGAGGCCATAACTCTCTAGGTTTTCCAACACAATATTCTGCCTACCATTTTCTTTCCCCTCTTTGACTATTTATACTAAGGACAATTAACTCAGTAAACTAATATTACCAAAATACCCATACTACCCCCTCCTTAGGCTAGTCTATTACATGAGTGTGATTGGTTTTGCAGATATATACTAGGCAACTAGAGCAGAGGTGAATACATAGGAGAAAGAAATGCAATCAAGCAAGGAACTTACTTCTCATTTGATGGTTCATTTCGAAGCACTTCAGGAGCCATCCATTCAGGCTATTACAACAAAGAGTCTCTTTGTTAGAGTAAGATAACATACATACCAAAATAATATTTTTTTTAAAAAAGGTTCAACTTTTAACAGCAAGGTTCAATGCTCTTACAGTTCCAGCAGTTGATTTAGATGACAAAAATGTATTATGCTTCAGCCTTGACAATCCGAAATCACAAACCTGCAGTGACAAATTCTTGTTACTAGAGTGATATTACTCTGGGGTGCCGGGGGGGTGGTGGGGGGAAATGTCAACCAAAATTTAGACTGAAAAGGCAACTCATTGAAATTTCCAAATTACCTTCACATTCCAATTCTTGTCAACTAGTAAATTAGGCGACTTTAAATCACGATGCACAATTGTTGGTGTACTTGTATGCAAGCAATTCATGCCCCTCGCCTGCGAGCAAGATGATTGTCAAAGGTATACTTCTATGGAAACCAACATAGTGGAAAGTGAAAGAAACATACCACATCAAGTGCCATTTTTATTCTACGCTTTTCGTCAATCTGACAATTTGGACGATGAAGTATCCGGTACAAGCTTCCTCTACAAAGCAGGAAAAAAAAAATCACATACAATTACTTTCTACCATAATGGAAATAAATGAATAATTTGTGATATTATATCTGCACCCTCACCCCACTCCCCTGGGGTCCCCCAATGCAGATAACAACACATGGAAAGCTGATCAAAAGCATGCAAGAATGTTTCAATTAAGCTGCATAACTAAAGGTGCCAACGAAGCAACAATGCAAAGTATATTAAGTCAAAAAATATCTAAATTATAACCTCCCCCCCCCCTCTCTTTTCTCCCCTCATAGACCTAACCTAAATAGCAATCAAGTAAAAGACAGGGAGCCTAAGAACTTTCTTCTCAATCCAACCATCAGCAGAAAAATCGATTCCCATTTCTCCAAATGCTATATAGGTCATAATATATCTGTTTTAAACCGCATGAAATACAGAACTAAACTCCAGCTAAATTACAATCTCTAGCCAGGGGTTAATTAAGAAAAACAAGCTGTATAAACAGCTATTATACACTCCTTCCATCCCTAATTGTTCGAGCACTTTCCTTTTTTCTCCGTCCCTAATTAATTTGAACACTCCTTATTTGGAAAAGATACCAAAATTATTCTAATACATCTTTCTTTATACTACCAAAAAGTCAGTCACTCTCTCACAATAAACAAAAACCATAACCCATTATCTTCTATCACATCTACTTATACAATAAAATAATATTTCATCATCTCCAGTCACACCCGCTTTCCTATTATATACTCCATTTTCATCTGTTTCTAATTAAGTACAACACTTTCTTTTTTCATCCATTTCTGATTAATTGCAACACTTCTATATTTGTTAAAAGACCACTATTATTTTATTATTTCTTTCTCCCACTAACCCCAATTTCACTACTTTTATATTATTTCTCTCTCCTACTACCAACTAAATATACCCCCACCAACTATACTTTATAGTTTATACCATAAAATCCTCTATGCGTCAAGCCTCTGTTGCGATTAATCCAAAACAGAGGGAGTAGTAATTAATAGCATCTAAATAACAAATCACATTAAACTCCATGCCCAAAAAAGTGTTCAAACTATTCTTGGAAGGAGGGAGTATCTTGATAATTATCAACGGGTTTCCTAACTCATTGAGATAAACAGAGTGTCATTCAAAGAAAAAAGTTTTATAAAACTAGATATAGAATTATTAATGTCATAATGTACAAAAGCATGACAAAACCTAATTATTCCGTCAGTTCCTTAGAGTTCTTCCCTACCTTATTTCTTTTTGCCTTCCCTTACACCCCCCACCCACCCACTCAACACATGGGTCCACTATTGGTAATATTCATGTCTTTAACACCCCCCTTACACCCCTTACCCCCCCCCCCCCACTCAACACATGGGTCCACTATTGATGATATTCATGTCTTTAACAACTATCTATGTACTATCCAATAAGTCAAAAGAAGATCCACTTTCCCAAAACTCTAGGAAGAACTCAAAGAACCTAAGGGAAAATATTATCAGAGCATATATAATTTTTGTATATGTAACAAAGTTCGTTCCCTTTTTAGGGATAATACTTATGAACCTCATATACTCGTAACAAATCCATTAATCTACCCGATCAGTGTTCAAGTTCAGCAGGTGAAGTAATTCCATAATTCAGGTATTTTATCATTTCGTTTGTTTCTTCGTTAATCGTAACCAATTGACCAGAGACAGCAAGGGATATACTATATCAAACCATTAAATCTCATTTGTATGTTTTGGGGTGATTTTACTTCTTTTTAAAAATCAACAACTGGCATAAATCATCATTATTTAATATCCTGAAATTCGACTTCCACATTTTTATGTTAAAAAACTAACAAAATATGTTATAATAAAAACCCTTATGGCAGGAGTTTAAGTTAATTATAAATAAACACAATTTCTTTAAACTGTTTCAAACTGACATTCCCCTGTTTCAAACTGTTTCTGAAATGACATTCCCCTGTCTCAAACTGTTTCCGTAAACTGCCATCTTTGTGTTTTGGCTTATGTTCCATTCATTTTGGTTTCCAAGCTATATTGTTTCCTAGCTAGATAACCTTTCATAATGCCACCTATGTAAACAGAGATAAAACAGCAATACCTTGGAAGAAATTCAGACACAATTGACAGGTGTGGTGGGCGAGTAACGGCGCCCATAAATAAGACAACGTTGGGATGGCGCAATCTGCGCATTATACGGACCTGTAATTGATGGGTAATGTAAAGAAATCAATTCACTGCCAATTAAACGAATATATGAAACGCTCATAATTAGCTTTAGAAATACAGCCACAAATCTATAAGTTTGACATAATAAGAACAAGCAACATTATTTTACATGAACAAAATTATGTAATGCATCTGAACATTATTTTACATGAAAAATAATTAAAGATTTCAAGTCCAATTGTCCGAAGTTCAGATAATGACAGCTTTTTTTTGGGTGTGTGTGGGGTGGAGGGGTTGCAACACAAACTTAGGAAGCACAAAGTTCTAAGGCAATATACTTGTTTAAAACTTTCACATGCCACCTTTAGTTTTCTTACTTCGGAATCTAAAAAAACCCCCTTCCCTTCACCCACTTCATAACATGAAACATTGTACTAGTACTCTTAGTGGAAAAAAAAAATTCGC
Organism: Chenopodium quinoa; assembly: GCF_001683475.1. Taxonomy (NCBI): domain Eukaryota; kingdom Viridiplantae; phylum Streptophyta; class Magnoliopsida; order Caryophyllales; family Amaranthaceae; genus Chenopodium; species Chenopodium quinoa. The sequence continues at coordinate 11,478,058 of NW_018743292.1, forward strand.
TGCTCCCATAGTTTTATGTTTTTATATAGTGAAAGATCATAGTAGAAAAAACAAAGTAACAACGAAAGATAATATTTCAAGCAGGTAGATGTAATACTTGATTTTATGCAAAAGTAGCATCGTACTCACCTCTCTTTTAAACTCTGCTAAGGCAGCCCCAGAGAAATCCTGGTCCAAGAATTTCTTGACAGCAACTTCCTGAAGTGCAGAAAGTGCAATGAAAACTTTAAAGTTCTTGGATTTCTCAGACGAAATATTAAAGCTGCATCCCAACTGCAACGAAGAAAGGACTACAGACCAACGCCATCATCATAGCAAGGCAAGATCATTAGCGTGAAAAGCATAAATTATTTTTAAACAAATCACCTGCTCATCCGTAGTATAAAATTTGAACAATAGATCACATTTAGAACTCTCAAAAAAAAAAAAAAAACTTCTATCAGATTGACTTCAAGAACAATAAACATAGTAACATCCAACCCTAACTCTTGGGTCAATTTAACCCAAACTCAAGAAGAAAGGCCTTAACCCATTCACCCATTAATTTATGGAAACATTGAAAAAACCAAAAAAATTCTAAACCTGGGTAATTCTCAGAAAAATCACAATTATGTATCTGTATTATTGTATAACACTATTGAACCCAAAATAACACCATTAATCATGTTTGAGTAACTTGATAAAGTGGCAAAAAATGTTACGGAGTATGTTTTCAACATGAGAAAAAAAAATTATTTTATCAAATAAATAGATAAATAATGGTCAAATTAGCCAAGAACACCCTTCCAGTCATCCTTTCCATCTCCTTTACCTTAAATTGAAGCACTCTACATTCTTTAATCAAATAACACAAGCTTCTCCCCTTCTCTTAAAATTTCAAAAAATTATTTGTTGCCCTCACCAAGTTTGAAATTTCAAGGCACTTCATATAAAAAAAAAATTTTTTTTTTTTTTTAAAAACAAAAAAAAAAAAAAAAAGGCTTGACAAACAAACCAACCAATGGCTTGCCTCATTTTTAAAGAAGACAAGGTAGCTCAATTATTACATTGCCAAAAAAGTCAATTTGTGGAATTAGAGACATACTGCAGGAAAGGGTGTGGGAGATTTTTTGGCTTCTTTTTTAATTTATCTTAAAACAATACTTAGCCACATCATCAAAAGTACTAATGACATAACTGATGGTTATACTCAGTTTTATTGTTTTTTATTTTTATTTTTTGGGAGACCAATACTGTATGCCTACTTGAGCTTGGGTGAAAGTTTAATCAAATAAGGATTTAGATGTGTCCAAAAAACCTCAAAATCTCTTAGTAAGTTAGTAGCTTTGGGGTTGAGGTGGGTATACTGAAAAAGATGAAATACTAATTTAAAGATCATATTTGGTTCAATTGTCCATTTTAGTGATATGTGAATTTTTGTCACTTTACTCACATAATTACAACTTCCTCATAAATAATGTGTATAATATCGATAATCTCGTAATATTCTAGCAACATTTTTGGGGGGTGGGAACTGGGAAGAATAAGTGTGACATTCATAATGTAAAAACTAAAGGAAACAAATACAGAATCATAAAGAATAAAATGTCTTCATTCATGTCATAATGTAATAGTACACATGTGCACATTCACAATTTTCAGAAACTAAATTGCTATCAACTTTGTTTAGAGAAAAAATAGCTTCATCAAATAAAATTTAATAATAAATTATACAGAATAAGTAACAACTCCACAGCAAGTTCATTCAGCATTTTACTCAAGGCAATATAAAAAAACACCCTAGTAGACACTAGGCAACATTTCCTATTGATTTGAATAATTAGTTGTAGACATCGTATAAAAATAAAAAAGTCAACTCCTTTTCCTTACTGGTGTAGCAGTATAGAACTTACCGTGCCATTCCAGTCTGCATGGTAGACTTCCCCATATGAACCTGTTGTCCAGCATAAGCAAAGAACAAATCAAACGATGGAATGAAAAAGAATAACTCAAGGAAGAGCATTCCACTAAAACAAAAAAAAAAAGAGAAAACGAAGGCAATCAACCTATAGACTGGTGAACAATAGATCAAATTGAATTAAGGCCTAAACATAAATTACAGCTAACAGATAAGCGCCAAAGTCAAGAAAAGGAAAGATGTTGGAAAAGAACATAGAAGACTAAGCTAATCCATACAATTACAAACAATATCTTAGACGAGCATGTAACCCAGTATAGAAAATTGATTTAATAGCAATACTCTCAACTATAGCATGATAGAAAATAAAAAAAGTTTATACCTAATCCAATCCTTTCACCTAAAACAAGGTCTTCCCACAGAATTTCACATTCACCCACATCATCAAGCACTTGATCAACTACCTTTCCATCGGCATCCACTGGTCTCAGACTAGAATCATTTAATATATATCCTGTTCCTATAAATCCCTCAGTTGTGCACTTGGCACCACCAGTACCAACTCTTTTGCAATCATTTCCCTGACCAAGCATGTCACCAGATGAGGTTGCTTCCTTCAGGGAATCTTCCATTTGGGAGGCAATCCCAATCTCCACTGGAAGAGGTTTATCATTCTGACCATTGCCAGGACCAGCAGTTGTAGCAACATTAACAGAGCTGCCAACATTGACATTTACACCATTCAGAATTGGACTCTCTAACTGAGAGCCATTTTGGTAAACATTTTCAGCAGCTGATGAGCTGGATGTAGTTGCTGGTGCCATTCTGGAATCCTTGTTTCCATGGTTACTTCTTGGGAGAAGACTGTCAACTAAATCACGGTCTTTATTCCTGGGAACATAGTTGACAGCCTGATGGTTTTTCCACATCATGGGAGAAGGGGGTTTTCTGGAGATAGCATCATTCCTAAATCTCTGGGACTCATCAATTTCATATTTGGGTTTGATTTGCGGTGCAGCTTGCCCAGAAACTCGTAAATGGAATGGATTAAGTTCCGCAAAAAGATTTCTTGAGTCATCAGTATTACCTTGATTATAGGGTACTACATTAACATTCAACCTAGAACCATCACCTACTGCAAGGGCTCCGCGATGTGGTTTGAACAAAGACGCTCCCACTGCTGATGTTGACGGCAAATCTAATTGACTGTTTGGGTTTGGTTGGCTGGAGGCTCTAGAAGGGCCAGCACCCATGTCATTGCTGGTGCTTGATGAAAAAGGCAATGATTCTGTCTTTCCAAAGACTGAATTCCGACCAAAATGAGAATTATTGTCAACAGGAGAGCCCCCACTTGATCCTGAATTAATGGGCTTTGGTCTCGCACAAGCAAATTCAGAGTCATTTGATGGCTGGACAGAGGGGATCTTATTTAGTTTGTGGTTGTACACTGGAACAGTAGATCCCTCCACACCTAATACATCAGCAGGTATTAGTGTTCCTGGGGCTGCCATGAGATCAACCAAAAATTCCCTGTGTAATTTAGCAGATAGTTAAATGGGAAAAGGCGGAGACACAAGAACTACTATGCATTGCAATCAGTTAATTATACAGTTTTTTTTGTTTTTTTGTAAAAAAAAAAGGCTAGATGTTAGAAGCAGTTCCACTAACATTAAAGAATGTCCAAGTCAAACTGAGTGCTTTTAGGATTCTAAGAACCTTTTCTAAGAAAACTTACAATACAAATTCAATTTCTGCTCCTGTCCTCCACCATCCCCCACATAAACTACCCATGTGTCTCCAATGATCCCACTATTAACCCTTCTTCCTTGATGACCACGCAAAAGCAAGTGGGAAGAATAAATCATGGAGAGAATAGTAAGCTTACAGAGCTACTTAAAGAGCACTTGTAAAAAAAATGCAGCTACTTAAAGAGCTATAAGCTTAATTTAAAGAAGCTTGAGATTTCTTTCAATTAATCTTTGAGCTTGATTAAATATGAGACTGAATGCAACAATACTTCATCTTTTTTTTTTTTTTTTTTTTAAATTTGGGGGGGGTGGGGGTTCACAGCTGACTAACAATAAGCTTTTGAACCACAATTCCTATATATAAAGGGATATATTGCTGAACTTATAATTGCCATTCACTCGATATATATTCTTCAGCTATTTTCAAAACAGAGTTTAGAAAGCTTAATTTGTCACCAAATGAAGTCAGCAAGTTCATATAATAACATATAAAAGTACTACAATCCAAGAAGAACATGTGTTACAATGCATATGTAGGAGTATTTGATATGGAAAAAAAAATGATTGCATCGACAGCATACTTATAATTACCTATCGTCAGCCATCTTAATTAAGTTGATCGCATCATCTTCAATGCCAGTGTAATGACTTCCCTTCACAAGTCTACACTTTATACCCACATTATCGGCTAATACCTACAAGTTAGGAAATTGTACAAAGCAATTAAATTGAGTAAACATGTATATACATCCCAATTGAATGCTGATGGAGCATTGATTTCTCTGCACTCAGCATAAAAAGGGAAGGATGTCTTTGCAGAGTTGAGATTAAGTTTATGAAATAGGACTCCTTATATTTTGTGTCTAGTGGTTCCTTATATATTGGGAAATTCCTACCACCTTTACCTAGGTTTCAATAAGTTCATGTACAGGGTTACTGTCAATAGCATCAAAGACAATTGTGCTAGATTTAAATAAATAGATCACCCAGGTTAATCTAACGTGGTGCAACAAAATCAAAGAACATATTGAATCAACATCAAGAAGTAGGTAATTTGTAATCCATTCACTAACCTTAAAGAGCAAAGCCCGATGGCGTGACAGGCCAACTCTTACAGAGCCAATAGGAAAAACACTTGTATGTAGAGATGTTCTCAGTTCTGTGCTGATCTCCATCCACTTTGCCAACACAATCCCTGCATCCCTAACCGGTCCTCCCATGTGTTCTGTCACAAGTTCAGCAACCCTTTGAACCAAAGTGCCAACCTCGGATGCAGGACAGTCTAGTGCAAAACAATGTGCAATTTGCTCCAACTCCACAAGTGTCGGATCAATTGTTCTATTGACTATTACAGCCTCAAATCCGGAATCACCAGCATTTGTTTCAAGGTCTACAAGAGAAGGCATCTTTCCTTCGACTGTTGGATCCACTGAAATACTAAATATATCATAAAAACCATCGACCACCTTCTCCTCATAATCAAGTACATTGTAATCCTGGTAAAGCAAAATTTCAATTTCAGCACACCAAAAACAGCAGCATATATTGTCATCACCGAAAATAAATAAAATCTCACTATTAAGCACTCATTAGAAGCAAATATTCATATCTACTGCTATACAAGCAACTAAGCAAGAGTTAAGAGCTTCAGAGCTTCCTTCACATGCATGAATTTCCTAGAATAAAAAAGGTGATTCAAATTTGCCTACAACCCAGCCCGATACACTCACCTTTAACCTTTTACTAGAATAAATCTGACAATGGAAACTTTAAGCTCCTCCTTCGGTTACCAAAAATAATAACCAATGTTACTATCATAAGGTGCCAAAAAATTATGATACATTCAATTTAAAGTGATTTACAATAGTATTTTTCAAGCATCCCCTCTTCAATTCACTAGTATGACCCAAAAGTCAAGACCAGAGATGGCAGGGGGCAGTGGGATAGAGGATGAAGAAGCAAGGAGGTTTTAAGTGAAGTATCACAAAGAGTTTATGGTCAAAATACATAAGTTCTTAGCTATGAAGGAGCAATGTGATTATTATTCGTGGATGGAAAGTGATCAAAGTGCATATTTTAAAATCACTGAGATAACCAACGTCCCTACTATCTACCATAAGCAAAATTAATTGAAACTAGAAACACTATGTTCATTAGGTCCACAAATACAAATCGTAACTTTAAACTTAGATTGAATTACTACCCACAATATAATTTAGGATTGCGATTAAACATCCCATCTCAATCATAGTCCCAAGAAAAATATAGGCATTGAAGATTTATCTTCCTAATTATAAAAAAGTTGAATGCTTGCCAAATACAAACAAATTGGCAAAACTAATAGCTAATACTACTCCCCCCCCCTCCTCCTCCCCCAGCCCCGGCCCCGGTTTCATTTTGGCAAATCCTTCCTAATGAGATAGTGCATCAGTTCACTCTATATTCAAAAAGACCAATAAATTATACTTCCTCAGTTCTATTAATATTGCAACAAGGATGAAATTACGCATCCCAAAGCACATTTTATATGCTAAATATCTATAATTGTGTAAGAGTAAAAATTATAAAAAGTTGATATTGTGAAAGTATTGGATCTCACGTGACTATATTTTGCTTAACGTATAAATCATATTATATGGTCAAACAAGAGTGATGAATAGTGCAAAAAGTCCATTGTTGCAATATTAATAAAACGGAGGAAGTAATTAATTCAATATCCTACTCTAACTTTCTTCGATTTCAGCAGCAACAACACGATAACACTAATATCCACAAGGTCAAAACACAGTTCATTCCAACAACAAATTACACAAATTAAAACAACAAGTTCCTACATTTCATCATCAATTAACAATTCCACAATCAATTTTCCCCAAATAAAATTAATCAAATTCACAAACTCACCCAAAACCGCCGCGACAAAGCCTCACCAGAATCCTCCTTATCTCGACCATTATCAATAGAATTAGACCTCCCCAAACTCAACAGAGTAGCAGCACGGATCTGATCATTCTCCGGATCATCTCGAAACTCCGAATTGGAAGCACTAATCGCCAAAGCAAGCTGCATCTGAAATTCCTCCTCAGAAGAAAAGTAATCCCCTTGCCGAAGATGATCATTCTTCATCGCCGGCAAGTTTCCGACACCGGAAACCTGCGAATTGCCTTGATCGGTGGTTACAGATTGCGATTGCACCGCCATCGACGACGACGAAGAAGTAGAAGGTTGAGATTGAGATTGAGATTGAGATTGCGAAGATGAAGTTGAAGAAGGAGGAATTAGGGTTTCATTGTTAGTACGATTAAGGTCATGACTTTTGTGAAGCTTCTTGAAAATGTGCTTCATTTTTGCTGCTGCTTGTTCTTCGTTCTTTGGTGATGTTAATGTAGTTTTACTTCGCTAATAAGAATGAGTTTGTTTGTTTGTGTGTTGTCCTATATAGTGTGTGGAAATGCTAACTAGATTTTGGTGATAGAGGAGAGAGAAAGTGTCAAGCAAGGAGTGTTTTTTTTGTTTTAGAAGAGAAAGTGTGAAGAAGGTGAGTTTATTAACTTTGTTAGAGAAAGAAATGGGATTTTTTGCATTTACACGGTTGATGAAAAAAATACTACGTAGTTATAACTTATAAATGAATACAACATAAAAGTGTAATTTGATATAATATACGTATCTAATATAATCTAATATCATATATCACTAATAAATAAAGTCAAATGTCACGCCATGTAGGAGATAAACAAGTATTATAGAAGTTACTCGATCAATTTTATATGGGTTACTTTGTCCGGCCAAATGGTGTGGTTAGCTGCATACAAAATGCATTGTTATTTAATTTATTTAAAAAAATATTAGATAATCAGTTAAATAAGTTTTAATCAAAAATAATTTTAAATGGTAAAATACTTTAAGTTCACTGGAAATATTTTAAGTTCAATAAAAATAATTTCAAGTCAATAATAACGAAGATATCTATTTACAAACAAAACTACACAAAGTACACTCCATATGATATCGTAAATCTAAATATCCTATATTATCAGAACAAATTATTTGACCGTATTTAACATTCAAGTAAAAATGTTATCTTAAAATTTTATCAGCCATCTGACATCGCCCGGACACAAAACTAATATATATATATATATATATATATATATATATATATATATATATATATATATATATAAAGGGGAGTTTTTTCCCGAGTTTTTAGAGCGCCATGTAGGATTTTATTTTTTAAAAAATTATTAGAGCGCCACTTAAGATTAATATTTTTAAAACGCTACAATCAGACTATGCCACGTAAGATTAATTTTTTTTTAAAGCGTTGCGTAGGATTATAATAAAAAAAAACGCCACGTAGGATTAATAATTTTAAAACGCTACAATAGGATTATGCCACGTAAGAAATTGTAGAGCGTCACATAGGAAAATGTTATATTTTAGCCCATGAAAAAAAAAAGCATTGCAACTTATTTTAGATCAAAAATTTTATATTAATTACAAAAATAAAATCAACGTGTTTTTTGAGTGGCTGACCATATTGTGTGGCCGGCTGAGACACACCTAAACACTGACCGAGTAACCCCTGACCGTCCGAGTAACCCCTGACCATCCAAGTAACCCTTGATCAACCAAGTAATCTCGACCACACGGTGTGACCGGATATGAATTTGATTGATTGAGTCACATATGAAGATTTGTGAAATAAAATATTATCTTTTTATATTACGAATTTTATCTTAATATGAGAAACAAAGTTAATAATTCATTTTATAATAAAAAAATTCAAATAGTAAGCAAGCGAAAATCACAACTTTTATTAGAGCGCCATGTAGGATTAGTATTTTTAGAGTGTTACTTATAGGATTATGTCACGTAGGATTGTTACTTTAAAGCGCCATGTAAGATTAAAATTAAAAATTTAAATTTATTATAAAACTAAAATTGGAAATACTGTTAAACTTTAAAAAAAAATGAAATTCACATTCAATTGATGTTTAAAAAAAATTGGATTAGATAAAAAAAATAATGAAAATATGACAAGTGATTATAATAAATATTTTATAAAAATATACTAATAAAAAAATAAAATCACGTTAAATTATAGGCCAAATTAGAAAATAACACCTGCTAAAGACCCCGATTTTGATAATAACACCTGTTAAAAAAAAATTTTTATTATAACACCTCCAAAAATCCCAAAATTTTGGTTTCACCACCACTTAACTTTTCCATCCAAAAAAACCATTAAGTGTGTCCCATAATTGCCACGTGTCAATAATCTATTGGTTTAGAAATTTCAAAAAAAAAAAAAAGAAAAAAAATTTAAAAAAAAATCTATCCCCAACCCCAGCCAACCCCACCACCGGAGCCACCTACCCCAGCAGCCGACACCCTAACCTAAGTCGTCGGCATCCTCTGTCCCCACCCAAAACTAACGAAAACCAGCCCCACCACCCGTTCTTTCCTTCCCACACCCTGAAAACCGACGGAAACCGACGAAACCCACCACCCATTCTTGTCTCCTACCACCGCAACATCACGCCACCACCACCTACCTCAGCAACATCACCGAACTCCCCTCCCTTACCCAGATCTGTCGCCAAAACCCTAACCCACACCCAAACCCAAATACCGCTTTACATCTCTCACCCTCACTGTCACCCTCACTTGAACCCAAACCCGCACCCAAACCAAATCGAATTGGGGCTGAGGTTGGGTTGTTCTGGTGGTCGGCTAGGCTGGTCTAGTTTCGTCGGTCGGCTAAGGGGAGTCGGCAGCGCGAGTTGGGGTGACGACGGCAGGGGGAACCGACGCCGGTGGTGAAGGTGGTGGCTGGGTTATTTGGGGTTTTTAAAATTTTTTTTTTTCTTTTTTTTTATTAATTATTTTAAACCAATAGTATAGTGACACGTGGTTTTTATCCAATAAATAATTGACACGTGTACAATATGGGGTCCATAAAGGTTTTTTGGATGGAATTAAGTGGTGGTGAAACCAAAATTTTGGGATTTTTGGAGGTGTTGTAATAAAACTTTTTTTTTAAAAGGTGTTATTATCAAAATCGGGGTCTTTAGTAGGTGTTATTTTCTAATTTGGCCTAAATTATATAAAGGGGAGTTTTTTCCCAAAGAATTTAGAGAGTTACCTAGAATTTTGATTTTTAAAAAATTATTAGAGCGCCATGTAGGATTAATATTTTTAGAGTGTTACGTATAGGATTATGCCAAGTAAGATTGTTATTTCAAAGCACCAAGTAAGATTAAAATTTTAAAAGTATTACAAAAATAAATTACTATCTTTTTAAATTGGAAATTTTATTTAAGAGAAAAGAACAATTTATTTTATTTCGTATATATAAAAAATACTATTAAACTTTAAAAAAAATAAAATTCACGCTCAATTGATATTTAAAAAAAATTGAATTAGATAAAAAAACATAATGAAAATATGATAAGTGATTATAATAAAATATTTTATAAAAATATACTAATAAAAAAAATGAAATCATGTTTAATTAAAAAAAATATCAGTTTTCTCTCAAAAAAAAAACAGTTTTAAATTAAATACAAAAAATAAGATAAAATCATTGAAATTAAATAAAATATTCTTTCTCTTTTTCTAGCAAAAAAATAAAATGTTCATCATATATCATTTATTCGTGGTAAAGATTAAGTTCTACGTTAACAAAATAAAATCGCTGAATGAAATTTTAAAGTTTAAATTAATAAATTTAAAATATTGTCGGTTGATATTAGGAATTTCATTTATATATATCACGAAATGAGAAAATTTACAATTTATTTTAAAATAAATAAAATAAAAATATTAAATGATAATATGATATACTACGTACAACGAATAAATAAAGTAACAAAAAGAAAAAAATATAAGTTGTAAGAAAATACAAACAAATTGTGCATCGCACGGGCTTCATCTAGTAATAATCAATAACATAATACTAAAACAGACACCATCACACCAGGAATGACACGTGTCACTTCCTGCTGCTATATTTTCCCTCCAAAACTGTTTTCTCCTTTTTCTTTTTGTGATTAACATATTTTCCATATTATACTATTCAATCTATAACGTAATATTAATCAATAACATAATACTAAAACAGACACCAAGAATGACACGTGTCATTCTTGGTGTCTGTTTTAGTATTATTCTATATCCATAATTTTATTTTATTTTTACTTTTTATGGTAAATATACTTTAAATATATTCATCAAATCATTTGATTGTGATTCACACACTTTCCTAATAAAAATTAGAAATAATTGATTCATACTTGATTATTACTATTACTATTATTCCCAAAGCCTTCCTAATAGCATAATTTTTTTTTCTTTTTTTTTTACAATATCAATCTTATTTGATTTATTTTTAATTTTTAGTTATTTATGTATATCTAAAGCACGACAAATTAGATATTATTTCCACTATCCTAAATTGTATCAAATACACTGTAGTAATTATTTATGTTACAATCCCATAGTGTTTAAAATATAATTTTAAAATACTTATGTATTTAGTTAATAAAAAGAAAAACGATATCAATTTATCATTAAAATTTTTAAACTTTTTGTCTAATTACTCTACCGTCATTATATTTTAGGTTTCATTTCATTATATACATAAAAAAAATAAAAAAAAATACTATGGTTATGTATTTTGTCCACATGCATTATACAAAATATTTTGTTTTTGAAATTTTGTGTTGAATTATAAACAATAGTGAAATTAATTATCATGCATGGCATGGGACCTAATCTAGTTATACATTTATGCATAACTATGTATTTTTTGTTTAATATTATAGAAATATAAGATAAAAATTACCCATTGCATATAATTATAACAATAACACTAATAAAACAAAAATTAAATTCTCCACCATTCACTAAAAATGAAAAAAATAATTAATCAAATTACCCATGTGCTTATCAAAGTGCGGGACTAAAAGTCGCACGGGTATTGACCTAAATTTTATTGTTATAATGTATTGTGTATAATGAAGTTATTTTATTATGTTCAGTATTGTAATTCATTTCTGTAGTAATAACTAAACGTTGTAATTCGTAATAAAATTTTGTAAAAGTCGTGCATAGTATGGATTTATATTAGTTAAAACTAAAATAACAATCGCTGACATCATCTTTTCTCCTAACTATACACATGGCAAGTTGTGATAGAAAATTTTCCTATCTAAATTATATGTGATGTCATCACTTTATGTAACATTTTTTTAGTTAAAATTTTTGGTCATCTATTTCACTAATCATTTTTTTAATAATTTGAAATTTTAGTGTATTAATTAGTAATTTAGTATCCAAATTCAGTCCAATAACTTTGTAATTGTGACAATATAACGAACTTATTTGTCAAAATCGTGTTGTGCTTATCCTTTCACCGCCAAACCCTCATCTTTCCACCGTTAACCCACTATTTTATAGCTCGCCGGCGGCTGACTGCCGACGAGCCCCCCTTTCCCCAGCATATAATTGTTGTTTTCTTAAGTTTTTTAATTCACAATAGGGCGAATTACAGGTTTGGTCAACCTAGCTAGTGTTGTGGATGGTGGCGTTCACTACGGTTGGTGTAGTATAGGTTTGTTGTTTTGGGGTATATGTTCGCTGTTATTGGGGACATCTCAGTTCTGATTCCGGTGATGGGGAACAATCGATCGAACTGTTTGCTCAAGCTGAGAGGGGGTGCCGAAGCCTGTCTTCTTTCAATTAACAAGGGTCGCGCACAACCAGCATGTGTTCTCCATCAGCGGTTTCTTATTATGGTTCTGTTTTTTCCTTTCTCAATCTAAGCCTTTTCTCTTTCTACTTCCTTTTATTGGGGTTTTAGTTTATGTTGTTGCACTTTGAGTTTTAAGTTGTGTTTTTACTAGTTGTGGTTGTTACTTGTTAGTAGTTCTTTAATTTCAATAGGCTCTCTGAGTTAGAATTTCCAAGTGGTTATTTTGTGTGCTTCCTGCTTGTGGTTGTTTCAAAGGGGGCTCTGTGTTTCTTGTTATGTTTAGCTAGCTTGTAAATCCTAGTTGTCCTTTCCGTTTGGCATCTACTCTGTCGGTTTTTCGGGTTTCGTTGAGGGGTGGTATTTTGAAATGGATATGTGTCCTGCTTTTGCTGAGTTCCATCTTCCTGATGGGTCTAATGACAAGCATGTTGTTCGTATCCTTGATTCCTTAGCTTGTCCTGATGATGTTTTGGTCCGTTCTGAAGTTTTGAAGGAAGAAGGTAATTCCTTGTTCCAAGAACGCAAGTTTAACTTGCTTTTTCCAAGTATGATTTAGCGAGCAAATTGCTTTGTTTTAGTTTACCATCAACTCTGGAGGCTTATGCTATGCTTAGATCTTTAGCCTTTGCTTTAAATCTCAACCTGGCTGCATGTGCCCTGAAATTACAGGAATTTGATAAAGTAATTAAGTTATGTTCATTTGTGTTGAGGTATGATACCTATCATACCAAATGCTTGTTTAGGAGAGCTTTATCTTTTAAGGGGTTAGGCGATCTAAGTTCTGCCAAATTGGACCTTTGCAAGGCAGTTTATTGTGATTCAAAAAATATGGAAGTGATGAATTAACTATAGGAGGTTGAAAGGATTTTAGGTTGTGCCTCTTCTTTAGATCACTCTTTAGGTAGCTCAAAGATTACACCATTTGTTGAAGCTTCTTCTTTAGACTAGCAAGGAGTTTGTGATATGGAGGTCATTCCAGAAGCGTTGCCTAGTGGGGATGACATGGAATGTGATGTGGATTGTCCTGTTACTAGGGTTTCTCCAATGGTGTCAGATGAAAAAGTTTCTAATGGTTTGGAAAGTGAGTCTATTCCAAGGTCAATACAGCGGGATAATGATTTGCATCAGCACCAGTTCCAATCCTGCTGACGTTTTGGTTCATCTCTTCAGATTACTTCTCTAATTTACAGTGTCTTATGCACGTGATGTGCTCAGTTTTTTTCATTCAAGGTCTATGTCAGTTGTGACAATTCGGGTTGTCCCAAGTAAAACTTAAATCTTGACAAAGGTCCCCCTAGGTGAAAAATCCAGGGAAGCAGAGACCTTTATTCCTTCGGTTCCTCCTTTCTGTGGTTCGAAGCACCAAGCGGTTCCCTCTCAAAAGGTCTTGTGTGCTTCTTCTCGGTCATCCACAGTTGATGCAGCTGCAAATCGGGTTTCAGAAGCGTTTGTCAAGGTCCCGACAGTTCAAGTAAGTCCTCCAACAGAAGCTGCTTCTCAAGGGTTGTAGTCTGTCTTCAAAACTCAAGGCTTAGGATTTCGTCTTGCGTGAATCGCCAACGAACTATTTCTCATTCTAGTTTTCTTGTCTTCGGGCATCAAGTAAGATATGTTGTGACAGGGTTTCTGAAGGTTACAAGATGGATCGTGTGGGCAAAAAGCGACGTCCAGCTTCGTCTCTTGATCTGGAATCCAACAAGTTCGCTCGTGAGAAGCATGCTCGCATTGGTCCTTCTTGGGGTTTTGTTTTTTAATGTAGTTTTCGTGTGTGTGGTGTTGTGTTGTGTTGTTTTTCGTTGATAGTTCTCTTTGGTTAAAAAAAAAAAAAAAAAAAAAAAAAAACCTTTCAAAAATGAAAAAAATATCAAGTACATTAACACGAGTTTTCACTAACTTTACTGAATTTTTACCCATATACCAGAACTTGGTATACCGGCATGAACTACATATAACAAATAATACCCGGGAGGTGCAATATTTTTTGTTGAAGGTCCCATAACTCCTACATTAAAAATCCCTAATGAAACTTGAGAAATCCTTAACATTCTCAAAACCACCATCCTTTGATTCATAGCTAGTGAGTGTGTTGTAAACGATGGTGCAATAATGTTAACAGACACAGAATCGTCAGATTGGTATTGTAGCACATTGAAGGTGATTGTAAAAGGTTGTTCATAACCAACTACTTGATCACCGTAGATAATATTAGGTCTCATAGGTGCGTGTTCGGCTGACAAATAAGGCGGTGAATAGGCTTCTATACTTAAATCTGTTGGAAATTCCACATTGCTGAAGTTATAGTAAACATGTGGGTTGCTTCCTCCTACTAAAACTCGTCCATCTGTTAGTAGAATGGCCACGGAATGGTACATTCTAGGCCTTGCTGATGGACTCATGACGAAAAATCTCTGCTCAATTTCATTGTTTGGACGATAAATCAATGGAGTAGTGATTGGATTAGCCGCGTTCTCCCATCCAGCAGTGCCTAATTCTGCCCCGTTTATAATGAGAATATCACTGGTTGGAAGGAGTAACATGTCCCCCATAACACGCGCCATTGGCATGTCCTCCATCTTCCAACCAGGGTTCGCATCAGTGACTATTAAGCGTGCACAATTGTTGTTTGCGCGTACAAAGGACCTATTTGACATTGCTTGTGTGAATGTGCCATGATGTGAGCCACCACATATCATGATCTCAACCTCATTGGGTTTATTCTCGTCTATAGGCAGGAGTACTGAAGAGCCTGAGCTAGGGTAGTTGCGAGGATCTCCATCGGGAATGGGAGGGAACTCCTTGACTAGTTTGTTTTGAATATAGTCAAATGATATAGCGCGAGTGTTGGCAAAAATGAATAAATTACCATTTGGTAATAGGTGCACAAAAGGGTACAAGTTGTTTTCCTCATCATCATGAGTTTCCAAGAGGAAATCAAGCCAAAACGTCGATGAGGAAGAAGAAAATGGGTTAGACGTTCTAGGAAAGAACTCATAATTGAAAACTCTTCTACCACCAATTACTATAACACGACTATCAGGCAAAATTTGATTAGTTGCATACCATCTACGCTCCGATAAGTAACTAGGGTATTCGCTCCAATCACAATCATCTTCTGCACAAGGTGTAATTGTACGTACCGCACGATCACCATCATTATATCCACCAGTTTGAACCAGGGTTCCATCAGGAAGGACAGAGCCCGAAGAGCACCAAGTGTCGGTGTTGACTGTTAATGGTCGGAAGGAATTAGTAGCAATATCGTATAACACCGAGTGAGCTGTGCAATCCATTTGAAGGACAATGTCAGAGGGGTCATGTCGACATCGTCCGTAAGGGAGGGAGATGTTAGAAGGGCCAAAATCAGTTCTATCAAACATTACAACCTTATTGTTGCGCAAAAGTTGCATGTGCATGGCTGATATGCCGATGTTTTCATGCAAGACTTGCCACTCGCCTAGACTTTGAAGGTTTGATAAGGAGCTTTGGCATTTCGCCGGAGAAAAAGAGGCAATAGCCAAGGATAGCAGAAGAAACAAGATGAACATGATGATGGATAGTTGATCGCACAATGTAAGTAATTGAATGTTTGGAAGTCTCTAGTTGAAGAAGTTGGTAGGAAAAAGTTGGAAAATTAGTATGAAAATTAAAAGAATGAACAAATTGTGATCCCTCTATAAACATCACCTCTGAAGGGCGCTAAATCCTTGGATTAAGCTGCTTTGAAGGATAGAGGTAAAGATTGCACCTAATTCAAAGAATATGGTATCAATAAACCTGCTTATTTACAGACCAACATTTCTTTTAATCATCCCCCATTAAATAATCAAGGAACAACCACCCTTCAACAGCAGCTTTTTTTTTTCTTTTTTTTTTTTCTTATAATTATTTTATTTTATTTTATTTTGATAGTAGCAACTAGCAAGGGTTATTATACTCGTATTATATACCTAAAAGATTAACATACATGAACCAGTTTTATACAGGCAAAATACAAATATAGGCTAACGGTTCAACCAGCAAGAATAAGCCATCCAGCATTTTGACTGCCTTATTACAATAATACCATAAGTGGCACCACTGGATGCTTAACACACAAATTTTATGCGGCTTGAATGCTTGATGGTAGAATAGGCCAGACCGATACGTGTCACACTGGAGTGTTGTGGCCTGACCATCTCAACTCTTCATACATAAAAAGCCAGAATTATGTAGTTGTAAGACCTGTAACCAGCCATAAACCACAAAACCCAAGAAATGATATTTGAATGCAATAGATCAGTTTTTTAAGGAAACCAATACCCATTTATTACCAGCAGGTACTACCAGAGATTGAAGCCGCAAAACGTTCACAGCAAAATTATAAAAAAATATTTATTGAAATTACACGACCACTTCCATTTAAACTCAATTATGTTTCAATATCATATTCATATATATCACTTCTCCAATAAACTATATTCCTCAACATGCGTTTGTCATGCAAAATACACAGTTGTGAAAAACTAGTGGATATAATTGGATACAAGAAAAAGAAAAAACCAATGCTTGGGGCTTAGGATGAGATCATTAGGTCCCAAGCTACTTGTTTCGACCTTTACTCTTCCTTGAAACTTTAACCCATCCATCTTCAGCTTCTTCCATCTGCTGGTGTCTGCCATTGTTTTTCTGTATTTCTGTGGGATTAGTACTTGGCAAGGACTCCGGTGTATCTACCATCATATTTGATTCCTCTTCATTCCCCATGCTCTCATCACCTCCTTCATCGCTGTCACTTGCATCCTGTGACATGGCAATTAGCACTTCAGCATGTGCGCATAAAAGTAACACACTTCTGATATCACAGTTCCAAGAATCCTAGATAATTATAATGATAGCTAATACAAGTTCTTTCATCGGATATTATAAGCTTCTGGAAATATACAGGATGAAACATAATTGGGCAAAGATATTGATGTAAAAAAAAAAAAGAGAACTGCCATGAGACAGTGTAAGAGCAATAGTGAAAAACAGTCCAGGAGAAAAAGGCAAAAGTCAGAACACTTCAGGAGAGATAGCAAATGGTCCTAGAGCAGTTATGTGGGTGATAACAGTGACAAGCAGATGTGGTATTGAAGTGGCTATGATTTTGGGTGGGGGGGGGGGGGGGGAAGGGTGGATGGTTAATATAGTGCCCGTGGAGACAGTTTTTATTAGCTCCAGGCTCCAGGTAAGATTATGCTTGATGTATGGAGTGCAAAAATTTCTTTTTAGATGAAAGAGTTGATCGATGTTTTACTTGTTTGATTCTGTTTCATACCCAAAATCAGTGAGCCAAACACCTTCAAAAGCATGTATCTTTTTCAAGATGACGTCAAAGGGAAAATACAATTTTCAAGATGATGCTATAAAACATAGTTCAGTTTACTAAACACTTGGAAACACCTTAATAAATATTGGAATGTTTAAAAACATAGTCAAGTTGCCCAACTTCTAACCTGTAGCCATGATACACTTGTATAAATACTTGTTCAAAGTCGAAAGAATATTCCTGTAGTAGCAAAAGAGAACTAGAGTTTTTGAGGATCCGCCTAGAACTATTTGTCTTCGTATTTTGTTACCTACTAGATTTTAACTTCAAACTTTTGCACTATTAAAGGAGCACTTTACAAATTAGAAGCAGACCTTCTACCGCGGCTGAGCCCGCGTAATCTTTGCTTTATCACTTTACAAATTAGAAGCAGACCTTCTACCGCCTAGAACTATAGTACTTATTCAATGTTGTAACAAAATGATTATTTTTGGAAGAGAAGTTAGTTCAAATCTTGGCCCCTCCAATATTTTTGACCAAGATCCAATACTTTATAAAACTTCATTATTCATGCGAAATGTTTAAAATATCACGCCAACTGCCAAGTACCAATCCAAATGCACAGAATACAAACCACAAACAACAATGCATAACCCAGTTTCCTAAATTCTCTCATGAATGTATTTGTTGCAGTCATCTAGATCCTCACTAACACAGAATAAACAAGATAGAAAAATGTCGATTACCTGTTCTACACGAGGAACAGTAAGTGGTTTTGTTTGCTTTAACTTCTGAATTGATTGATAGTTGCCTACCAAACATTCTTCATACATAGCCATCAACTGATCCGCTACCTACACAATAAAGCCATAACTCCTGATCACAAATCTTAAGCATTTTGATTCGACTCATCCAATTTAGCATGACAATTATGCATGTAATTTAATTGTGAACTTGAAAAAAATAATTGAAATACATTCTATATTGCAATGAAGCAATCACCTCTAGCACATCGTCTTCTGCATCTGTATTCAAAGAATCCAAACCATCCTCTAGCAAATCTTCTAATTCGTCTATGTAAACGGGTTCTGAGTAAAACAAGAAAAAAATGCTCATCAACAACCATACATATAAGTAAATAATCCAGACTTCAGAATCATCAAAATATGTAAAAAAATTTTTTTAAAAAAACCCTCATATTTCAAATTAATCAAGTACTTATCATCTAAATTAAAAGAAAAACATAACCAAATTCCCAAAAAACCAAGCATAGATTGATGTTATTCATATTAATCAGTGATTGAAGTTACCACTTTTAAATTCTTATTAAATTCAGAAATTAAAACGGAAAATTGAAGAAACAAACCTTTGCGATTAGGTTTATGGAAGAAATTGAAGATTCGAGAGGAGAAATCAAGAGCTTTTTGCTGAGAATGAGGGCCTCCCCACTCATTTTGTACAGCCATTTGAAGAGTCCACCATTTTGAGAGAACCAGTGATATTCCTTCTTGAAAGTGTGGAATTGAATCCGCTGATAACGTTTTTATCTCCGCCATTTTCAATTTGGTTAGCTCTCGATTCAGTGGCGTCTCCAGGATTTCCGAAGTGTGTGTTCGAAACTTCGGAAGTTTGGAATCGTAATTAACAAAGGAATAAAAATATAATAATTAAATATTCAGTACATTTTCAATTATTTCAAAATTATTAGTTTGTTTTTTTCAGTTTAGTTGGTTTAATTCAAAACTCAACACATTGCAATTATTTTATATATTTGTGTTATTAGTTCATGAAACAGATTTAAACCATTATTAGCTACTATAACCAATGCTATAATATAACTTACTTTTCCAACAATAGCAAAAAGCTTGCAACTTTCATGTTTTCATAACTTATGAGACTGATACTCATTTGAGTATTCGACATTTCAACAGCAAGACAAAGACTGAAAGACAGCAAAGCATTAAGGGAAAGGCAAGCTCAACACTGGTAGTCGGTCGAGAACTCGAGGCATTAAGGGACTTATAAATTATAATGAAGACAAAACTATAACAAAACACAGTCAAAAGACTCAAAACCAATCTTCAATTTCTAGAGGAAAAATCCCCAAATCGTAATTTAAATTAGCGAATGAAATTCAGCGATTTACCAAAAAAAATCCCCAAATTGTAAAGTAAATTAGCGAAATGAAACATTAAATCAGCGATTTACCAAAAAAAAAAAAACATTAAATTAGCGAAATGAAATTCACTGACCTCACTACGACACTACCTCAATGAAATTCAACGACGTCGCCCCACGTCGGACCGTCGGTGTCGGAGCACCTGATGCCTGGCTGATGACGCGTCGGCTGCGGAGCAGAGCGGCGGACAGAGGGATAGGGATAGGGTTTTACAATTTGGGGGAATGAGGAAGTGTTCTGTGTTGACTCTTGAGTCTTGAGGAAGGAAGGGAAAAAAAGAAAGTGAACCCACAAACTCGTGTTTGATGGGAGGTAAAAAAACCCACTGGGGCTTTATTTCTTGCCATATAGCGCACAAATATTCTATTTAACCCTATTCCGCTTTTTTTTTTTTTTTTTTTTTTATTATAAAAAAGCTTTTTTTTTTTAATTTTTTTCAAAAAATCAGTGGGTTCAATGAACCCACATTTGATCCGTCCCTGTCTCGATTGATGAAGATGAGAGAGAAGAAGGTATAAAGTATAAACCCTAGATTTTGGGTGGATTGATTGATGATTTTACTAAACACTAACGATTTGATTTTCAACTGTTTTCTGTTTTTTTTTTGGGAGAAAGTTGGTCGAAGTTTTATGGACTTTGGTGTAGTGTGTTGTTGCGTGTACATGTCCTGTATTACAAGTTTACAACACATGGCCCAAATGGGAGGAAGTCAAAGTTATGGAAATGTCCGATCGCGTATTGGGAATTCGGGATGGCGGGTATAATTTTACATTCTCTCATATTCTCTGTTGCATACGTTTATCAATTATGTGTGGAGTACATAGGAGAATGTGAATTTAGTTGGGTATGAACCAACAGACCATGGTGACATGGTTCGATTGGACATGAGTTTGCCTTCAACCCACCATGACATGATAACACGTACATAAACCATGATGGGCATCATTTTCAAATCTTGAAATGATCTAAACGAGTTGACTCACGTGTCACAATACAACCCTATCGGGCTATGCATGCATGTGTCCCCTTGAGATCAACATGAACCTGTTTAGACATGACTTTTCTTAGTCCACATCCTTGATCTATGCCAACTCTAAATGTGAGTGGGTGAGGCAACATATGTTTGTAAATGATATATATGATATAAGACAATATTAATTTATAGGGAATCAAACTATATAACTAGATTAGAAAGCTGAAAAATATTAAATGGTCTGACACAAGACACGCTATAAAATTTTTTAACACATTAAATATCATAGCATTAACAATTGAATTTGATGCTACATACGTACGAATAGACAATACTATGGTTGGAACAATGATTGATTAATTATATGATGATGAAATACTAATGTACAAAGTAATTTGGTACTCGTACCTCTTTAAAGATTTACTAAAAAAAAGGAGTATCAACTAAGAAAGGTTATAAAAAGAAAAACTTGAGCCATGATTTGCTTAAGTCCCACATTGAAAAAAGTCAATCATGACTTATGTTTTTCTTTTTATAACCTACCTCAGTTATTACTCCTTGTTTTCAATGTGTAGTTGGTCACATGGTGTAGCCGAGATTACCTAATCGAAGGTTACTCAGTCGATTAGCGCGTTTTCAATTGTATGTTACTCTGATTTTTTGTCTAGATTATTCATCAATTGATTCTCTATGATACAATGGTTAGTGATTATTCAATTTGGGGTTTAAGAAAATGAGCCAAAAACATAGGAAAGATGCTACGTGTTAGAAATGGGCATATCCTTTTGATTATTGGAAATTGAAGAGTGGGTGGAGATTATTTGTATTATGCCTAGTAATATTGATAATGTTTGCTATAGTGGTGCTACTTTGATAATTTTGGAGATAAAAAAACACATCCTAAAATTTGAGGAGAGAGAAAATACTCAATAACTAGCTTCATAGTTTGTACGAGTAATAATCAAAAGGAAGAAGATCTTATTATTTATCATATTGCTATTACTTACATCTTATAATCGCAGCCATCCAATTTTGTCAAATTCAACGGCTATAAGAACAGTCTCATATTAAGAGAAGTTCTCATATTAAGGAGGTTCTCTATATAATTTCACGTAATTTACTAATATATATAAATAATTATATAATTTGTTTCATATAGATTGAACTCCACTGATAAAAAATGCTAGATTTGTCACTGCATAAGAGGTTAGTCAATTAACTAAATTTTCAATTGAGTAACTTTCCATTTTCTTGTAATTAAGGTTCTGCAATGTGTGTTAGTCAAATTATTGCGATTATCGTAATCTATTGAATTTATTATTATGTTTTCTTAACTTATAGCTGTACAAAAGTACTAATAGTTAACTAAATTTTGTTTTAATTTATTTTTGATAAGTATAGACATAAAAAGCAAATATCAAACCAGAAGCAGCACATGTTACAGTCCCGATCGTTCGCATTGCAAATTCTGATGTACTTGTAGTCCGCCATTTTTAATTTTTGTAAACTCAATTTCAAGGTTTGATTTTCAACAATTTAGTAGCTATAAGGAATAGCATTATATAATCCGTAGTACTATTTTTGGAGCGCAAACAAGACATATTCAAACTCTTCTTAAAGACATTATTCTGATCAATCCCATAACAATTTGGGCATATTAACATGGACATGTGCTCTCTTTCTACGAGTAGTTAGCTTGATAATCGAAGCATTCAACTTATTTACAGAGAGGGAGATCGAGCAGAAAAATAAACTGTAAATATTGATTATTAAATTAGTGATACTTTTTAAGTATGAAAATTATACGTGCAATAATTTTTCTTTATTTCAGATTCCTTTTTATATGTATGTATTGAGACTTCCCAAATAAATTTACATACACGGATATTTTCTGTTCATTTAAGATTTTTTTTGCTGAGGAGGAAAAAAAAAAAAAAAAAAAAAAACTAACCTTAGTTCCCAATGACGAGATTAACAAAGGTCATAAGGGTACAATTCCCGAGAAATCCAACGTGTCATTGAAATTCCACTTTCTCTAATAAACCACTAATCAACTTATTATTAAATTGCCAGCAGCACAAAACAAGATACCAGTAGCAAGCAAACTTAGGGTTCGTGCATGTAGTAGTTTATTATGTATGGGTAGTGTGGCTTGTAAAAATTTTATTATTCTAAAATTAATTTATTCTCCATTAGAATAAAATGCTTCTACCTAAAAAATTTCAACCATGTAATTAGATACTACTAATAAATGTGTGAATATGTAGTCAATTGTGAAGGAATAATAGATGCCAAGTGTCATAGCACTTTATAAGTAATGCA
The DNA here is from genome assembly GCF_001683475.1 of Chenopodium quinoa. NCBI lineage: Eukaryota > Viridiplantae > Streptophyta > Magnoliopsida > Caryophyllales > Amaranthaceae > Chenopodium > Chenopodium quinoa. The sequence continues at coordinate 11,501,225 of NW_018743292.1, forward strand.
ACAATTGCGCCCTGCCTTATTTACGATATTCCTCCCATAGTAATGTCTAAAAATATCTACAACATAAGAAAATGTGCAATTCCATTTTAGTGAATTCCATAGTTGAAAACACTAAAATTAATCATGAAAAGTTGAATCATTAAAGAGAAAATTTCTATTTTGGTTTTCCTTACAACAAACATAAATAATTCAATTTAGTTTTGAGATTTTGACAAAAAGATAGAAGAGAGGTAGAATCTTATTGAAAATGAGCCATGAGCAACCACAAAGACCTGGCGAAGACCAACAAGAGTTGAACAAATATGGTGTTGTTTTCTCAACCGTGTTAAACAAATTACCTCAACGGGTTTTTCAGGTCATTTAAATTCTACATTAGCAAAGATATTTCATTTGTCAAAAATAATTATAAAAAAAAAAGTGATTCACAACAAAGATCTTGAAACTTAGATAGTATAGATATGTTTTATGCTTATTATAATGTTATGGTCTACTTATGGATACCTTTAATTAATCCGCGTTGCATTGTCTAAATTAAAATTTCATATTTTTGACATAACATCAAAGTGATAAAATGGATATAGAGCTCATAATTGTAATTTATGTTAATAATTAATGGATGTGCTTAGAGTTGCAGAAAATGTGAAGATTCTTGTTAATGCATTGAGAGTAATTTGAGACACATATACTTGTATAAAGTATATAGTTGAAGCTAGCTATGCTTTTCTTTAATATATTGATGAAAATTTATAGTCAAAATTTATAGAGTTTGACTTGAGAAATAATAACTGCGAACATCTTTGGGGGATGATGGATCTAATAGTAACGTTTTTTTGTGCATAAATGTATGAATTTGCAGGGCGTTTCTGATGGCGAAAGTAGGAGTGACTGTGAAAAAGGGCCAGCAGCAACCCCATCAGCATACAAAGAACTAAGTCCAATAACATTAGGGGTGGCCCTCCAAGCAACAGTATTAACCGCGGGCCAGAAGGCAGTGGATCAAAGTGATGCAGCTGCCATTCAGGCAGCTGAGGTTAGAGCCACTGGCCAAACCAACATCATGCCTGGTGGACTTGCTGCGACTGCTCAATCTGCTGCGCAATTCAATGCTAAGCCCACCACACGGGAGAAGACTACTCTTGCTGATGTTCTCTCGGTAATCTATAAAGACTAGCACATACATATTTGTATTTTGTTCCTGTTCTTGTTTTGGCATATAGGAGACACAAAAATTGGTGAATTTAATTCTATTTTCATAGCATTATTGAAGAGTTTTTAGGCTTCACTAATTTAAATGTATCTACCATTTATGCACTACTACTGTTTTTCATAATTGCATGCTAACTAGATAGGATGCATGACTCAAATGACCAGCTGCACACGGTTGTGTGGCTTCATTGCTTCCCTGTTCCACCATTTCTCTTTGTCTTCACAAACAAACACCAGGACCCCATACATGTTCCTTATTTGGACTAACTAGGTCTTCTGCATGATTAAATGAACGTGTCAAGGGTAAGTAAGCATCCACAATGCTACAAGCTCTACAGGACAAGCAAAAATTTTGAGGATGACAGATATCTAGAGCCATAAAACACAATGAATACATATGCTCAATCTGTCAATTTTTCCATGTTTTGGCAAATGTGCCTCCTTTGCAACAAACGTTAACAAAAAAAGATAGAAAAGACTATATCAAACATAACTTTATGCACCTACACTTGTATAATCTCACTATTCATGATCATCTGACATCTAACATGTTTCCCTATGACAGGAAGCAGCAGCAAAATTACCAAAAGATAGGCCAGTGACAAGGCAAGATGCAGAAGGTGTGATGGGTGCTGAACTCAGAAACAATCCTAACATAAGCACGTACCCTGGTGGAGTTGCGGCTTCTGTGGTGGCAGCTGCCAGGATTAACCAAAGTAATGAGCAGCTTAGCAAATAACTCACCTCCTCTGCATATATGCATTTAGAATTTGCATATCTGCTGATTTAGGACAATATTTCCTGTGTTAATTACATTACATGTGGTTTACATCTCTTTTCCTATTCTATGAACTATTTTTACCTTTAATTATTATCAGTAGTTTTAGATTAGAAATGTTGGAAGTGTTTATTGAACCTGTGAAAGTGTGAAGATGCCAACTAAAGGATTTTGAATGAAGAAACAGTTGTAAATACAGAATTTTTCTAGAGTGTGTACACTGAACCCACAACTAATGATTTAGGATTAGATAGAAACATAGCAGAAGCTTTTGGTATACAAATATGAAACTCACATTTAATTGTTATCATCTTGGTTTTGAATTAAGGGAAGTGAGTCTGACTTAGTGCTTATGTAACACTTATCACTAAAATGGTCGGTACTTTCAAACAAATTGGTATTGAGGAATGGAGGTTGAGTTGGTGTTGGTATCTCGCAATTTTCACTAGTTAGCATGTCAACCACCTGAGCCATGGATGGTCTCAAAGGGACTGAAGCTTGAGTGCAGAGAAGACCTATATGAAGCACTTTTAATACCTCCTCCTGAAACTCGGTACCCAAGTAAGGATCAACACATTCATAGTGTCTGCCTAATCTGTAGAGATTCCAAACCTATAAACAAGAAGAAGGCTCAGTAATATTCACAATGAAGAAACCGAGATCATTATATTAGTTTCATACACAATTTAAGGAGAATTGAGTCATACAGATTGTAGAAGGGATTGTGACTCCTGTATGAAGACGTTCTTCCTACTACTTATTATCTCGAGAACAATTACCCCAAAACTGTAAACATCTGCTTTCTCAGTAAGTTGTCCTCGCACCAAGTACTCTGGAGCCATGTATCCACTGCACCATCAGCAAAATTCCTAACTAGTCATGTCTTAAGAAATATTGAGGAATTTAGGCCTCGTTCTCTCCAACTTAGAACAAAAATTCAGTAAAAAAAATCAGTTATTTCAGTAGACAAATCAGTCTGTTAAAACAATTAGTTCAGTAAAGGAGAAGAGAACCAAGCCGGATATATCTGCAAGTAGAGTAAGAGGCTCCTTAGGAGTTGAAGCAGGAAGTAACTTTTCAATTAAGGAAATATACACAACAGATTGGATTTTGATGACTTACAGTGTGCCAGCAATTCCAGTACTCAGATGACTCCTGCCTGAAGCAATAGACCTCACCAAACCAAAATCTGCAATCTTTGGAATAAAATCTTCGTCAAGAAGAATATTACTGCATTTTATGTCCCTATGTATTATTCGCGTTTGAGTACCACCATGCAGATATGCCAAACCTTCAGCTGTTCCCACAATTATTTGTACTCTTTGCTTCCAATCCAGGCTCTGAGCTCCTGTTCACAGAACAAACATTTAATGAACCAAAAACATCATGCAAGTATGTGCACTTGAAAAGCTTTATGGATTGGAAAAGGGAGAGGGTGGAACCAATATAATATTTTACCAAAGAGATAGTGATCAAGACTCTTCTTAGGAACGAACTCGTAGACCAGGAGACTTTCAGGTCCTTCAATGCTACATCCTAGCAGTTTAACAAGATTCTTGTGTTGAACATGTCTGATTAAGTTTACTTCATTGAAGAACTCATTCGCCCACTGTGTTGTGTTGAAAAACAGTCTCTTAACAGCAATTGCTTGACCATTTGGAAGTGTCCCCTTGAATACAATTCCTGCTCCACCTTGGCCAAGTTTATTCGATAGGTCAAAAAAATTTGTTGCTTCCTCAAGGACTTCATAATTGAAATTTAGACCAACTTTTGCAAATCTTCTGCTGACTTCATTTTCTTCTGTCAATGCATGAAAAGAGTTTTTACGAGGACCTAGTCAGTAAAAAGAAGACAAACCTTATTATTGGACTGCAAAAGATTAGCATACCTTTTTTCCATTTGGAGTATCTTATATAAACCAAATAAGAAGAGAAGGAAAGGAACATGAGCATTGCAGCTGAAGCCAAAATTATGGCAGCTATGTATCCATGTCTGTGCAATCCTGAAAATGAAAGCGTAAAATAAACATTTCAAAGCAATTAAATCGTTCGATGTAACAAAAACAATTACCACATTATATGATTCCTACACAATGCAATGTCTAGAAAAATTATATGCATGCAACATTAGTAAAAGACGATAACGGATAATAACACCAACAATAATATGATGAAATTTGCCAATAAAAGTTTACCATGATGACCTCTGGTATGATTGTGATCACCATAAAACTTGTTAGTTGAATACCTCAGATAACAACCGGCATTAAAACCCCTGCCTTCCCTACTCGGTACACACTGAGTGACCTGTTCACTTGCCTTGTTTAAGCAAGCCTTACACCCAGTAGCACTGACGGTCTTCCAACACTGAGCCAACGCGTACAACTTGTTCATTCTTTTCCTATCATTAACCTCAGCCACTCCAAATCCACCATTTTTCAATCCTTTTTCCATCGCCTCATCGATGACAGTCCTCACACTCTTAGCAAACTCAGACCTCTGATTTACATCCACCTTACCATTGTTTGTGCTGCAATTTCTACCATTCAACTTGGGGTTCAAGGGTTCTTCATAAAAACTATAGTTATCATATCTAAGGAAACACCCGTCCAAGAAAAGGGAAGCAGAAACCGAAGGGATACAAGTTGGGAGCCTAGTACGACTAGCAGCAAAGCAAAGTTGACAATCAGTTTGAGAAAGGTCTTCATAGCACTGAATTAGGCCAAACATAGGTGACTTTACATTCGAAGAGTTTGTTGAAAAAGAAGCCCAGCTTTGAGTATTTATCTTTTGAGCAAGATTGTACATATCCTCAACAAATTTAGGAATGAACTGAGAGTATGTTTGCTCTCTGTACGTCCCACAGTAAAGCCGGGTTTGCGAGGCTCGAGGATCAGCATGATAGTGAGGGAAGAGGGACAGGTAGAACAAGAAAAAGAGCTGCAAAGGTAGACATGCAGAAAATGTGTATATAATCTGCATGTCAGCAAAGTTATTGGTTATGTTGTGCTGAAAGTTTTACTTCTGATTGTTGTGTGATCAACTGTAAGGATTTCGCTGATGTCTACATTATATGGCTTATGATTTACAATAAGCTTAAAGACAGTCAATTTTAACCGCAAAATTAGAACGTAATAACGACGGGAGTTTGAAATAGGACTTACCTGAGCTTAAAGTCAAGAATGGCGTTCTGAAACTTCCTACAGTTCCTAATATAATGCATGACTTGTCCACTAAAGAAACTTCTCCTATAATTTTTGACATTTTCGACGAGTTGAACTTGTATGTGTAATAATTCAAATTTTCGGTTAATATAACAATAGACATTTATCTAGACATGCTCATTCAAGTCCATTCTAAATTTATAGTACATAGCTTGATGATAACATAAACAAATACTCAGTAGCTCGTACGAAAATAAGATACCGGCCCTTAACAGATCACATCAATGAATGACCTAAGCTTATAATATGTACGCTTCATTGTCATATTTTGATGGATGGTAATGGATTTGAGGGAAGAGATAGATATAAACAACAGTCAAAAGCTTTCACATCTTATTTAAACTACGGTTGGCACTTCTACCTTTCAATCTTTCATCATCTCATTTTTACCCACGACAGTAAAAGTCCTATATCATATAGTTTATCTCATGTTGAAGTAGTGTAGCAATCTTACTGCATATGTGACATGCCACAAATGTTATCATTTAAAGGAATCAAATGGACAAAATTTGAATTAAGAATCAACCTATATGAATATGACAGCAGTGATTACAGAGCGTGCAAAACATAGACAAAAAATGATTTTACAACAAACTGTACCTTTTATTCATTCACCTATGATATAATAATGTACAAGGTTTGCTATATGAAACGCTGCAAAATGAATCACTATAATACAATGAACTATGGAGGACAAAAAAGAAAATTCCTCGTCTACGTCATGATCGGAAAACTAAAGAACGCTGACTAGCCGCATAATTGCTCTTCTCGTTACTTCTCTAAGATTTACCAGATTGAGTTAATTTCCGTAGCCCCAAAATCTCACTGATAAATTTAAGCAGGACCTGTATCAACTCCCTCACTCTAGGTTCCCTGCCAATGGATGTACAAATAAATTTAGCAAATGCTCGAAAGACAACAAAGTAGGTAAGTCCATGCTTTATAAAAAAGTAGATCTACAATAGAGCACCCCACATTTGAGAACAATTGACAGATAATCATGGCATACAGTAAGAAAACAACTAGCTAATTTCAGGCCAGGGAAAATGTACTTGAAAGACAAGGCACAATCAAAGCAAAGCTTAACTACTATATATATCTTGAAGTTTGCCAATTCTCAAGACGGACCATGTAATAGATGGTTTTTTCATCTTTATTTCCTCAATATAAAGTTAGAAAAATCAATCACCTCACCTAGAAGTGACAAGTTCGCATAAGGATGGATGGAGAACAAGCAGATGAGCTCGACCATCATGAATCCCTTCTGTTGTAATACCATGTTTCAGATGCGGATGCAAAGGCAAAATAGATGCAGTGTCGGGGTGAATTGATAAGCGGGCAAGCTCTTCAAGGATAAACACAACTTCTTCAAGCCTTGCTGAAGGAAATGGTCGTTCGCCTGCAGGGAAAGTTAAGCGCTTCATGAGCACCAACTAAAAATACGAGGATCTTCAAAATGAATATGGCAATCACCCAATACAGATCCCTCCACATGCAAACTTTCAAAGGCAGTAATCATGAGTTCTTCAAATCTGAAGTACATTAAATCATCAATTAAAGCTACAAACCTAAATCAGCCTCGTCTATGAGAAATCTGTTAAAAATGTGTTCACATCTCTCCAAGAGCACCATGATAGCAATTTTGCTGACCTCAGATCGTGTTGCGTTCCATTTATCAACCTCAGTCTCAAAACTGCAAGCAATTTAGAGAAAAATCCCACTAAAACTTAAGTTTTCTTAAATAAACAACAGTAAAGATAATAAGTTTGAGTTATGTTCGACAGTTTTCAAATAATTTACAGCAAGAGAAGAGGTAAAACTATTTCAGAATTGTAGTTTAGGGCGTTGAGGCAGTTCTGTGGACCTTCCCTATTACAATCGCATTTCTTATCCAATGATAAAATTCACCGCCAAATTTATTGTCATCCAATGATAAAATTCACCGCCAAATTTCCCAAGGCCCCAATTGATAAAACAAATATCAACACATACCTCGTCAAAATGAATATCTTTTGCAAGCAAGCCAAGGAAAATCTGAAGCAATGGGAAGGCAGAAGTTCCACAGTCTCCACAGGCAAAGAGCATGTGCGTGATGCACAGCGGTCCAGAGTGGATACTAATCTCTGCAGAATCTGGAAATTTTTAGAATAAGCATTTGTCAGTTAAGTACTCAGGGACTTGTAATTGATAGAATTTTAAAGAAAACATGTCTGCTGAAGAAACTATTTGGACAAGTCTACTCACTACATCACCTTCAGGACAGACTAACAAAACCATTATTAGCAAGTTATTGGTAAACAATTATACAGCAGCAAAGAGAAAATTACATCTGAAGGGGCATCGATTTGAGACTTCAGAATTTCGTCACCAAGAATAGTTAAGAAGGCCATATCCAGTGATATATCAGCCTTAAGTGCAACAGTAGATAGAACATTCGAAGGAAGAGCACGTCCACAATATCCCACAAGAAATATTTCAAATACATCAGCAACTTCCTTCCAGATGCGGTTCCTTGCAGATCGGCTATTACATGGATGATTTTCATCCTTCTGGGACAATCGAATTACATCAGTCACGAGAATACGGTTAAAGCCTTCAACAGCTAGCCTCCAAACTACACCATCTGCACTGTCTCTTCTTGTTGTCATGCACCTATAGAGATTATTGAAAAAAAATAAAAAGGGTTAAAACAGAAGGAAATTAATGCTCTGCTTTACTAAATGTAAAAAAGAAAAGGTGCAGCAGATGTAACTTGTAGCAGAACCGATTATAATGGAAAATGAGAAAACAAGATAGAGCCACAAGGCCCCTAGTGCAAATTTACCATCAAATTGGCATCTATGCCAGGAGGAAAAAAAACAAACTAAGGGTAGCAAGTTTTTGATATGATACTCTCACTGATCAAAAGAAACAAATACTATTAGTCCAAAGCAACACATACCAATCAGCTACATAATCCTAAGTAACAATAACAACCAAAAGATGTAGCACGGTTTGTCCCTCCTGTACACTACCCACTTCAAGAAAACAAAAGTTATTTATTAGAAAATATTACCATGAGAGTAGACTTCAAAGCAATTCCAAAAAAACAAATCTTGTTCATGACTATCAATTCCTGATACTCCTCTACATTATACTAAAGAGAATAACACACAGCAGCTATCTAAAAGTACCTCATATACAAGTAATAAAGAGATCTATTAATCTACTCCAAGGGGATATCATATCACCCTAATGCAAAAGGACGGCTAAGGAAAAACGAAGCTATTCATTGACATATCAAGAAACATCAAGCATCACTTAACACATAATTCTTGACTACAGCTATGCAAAAGCGTCAAAAAAAAAAAAGGTACTCCAGTTATACTCCAAGGGGTTGTCACACAATATCTTATATCCTCAAGAAGTGACCTATCATCAAGCTAAGGCTCACTGCTGATTCCCAGACAATCTCACACATGCTTGGAATTTGTGGGAAGCTTTCTCCTCTTTGATGACTGCTTGGAATTCCTCAGACCAAATAACATTGTCAGTCTCTCTAGATGACTGCTTATGTATCTTGCTATTCTATTCATGTAAAAGCCAAAGCTGCACCTATTTTAGGCTTGCAAGTTGGATTCCCATGCATGCACTAGTGTTTGCACTGTACCAAAAGATGTTCACTTCTTTTTTAACAAAACAATGCATCTTCCTTAGAAAAACCAATTCATGAACTATAGTATTTATGATTTGCAAGACAAGAAAACAGAGTTCCTTAAAGCTTTTTCTTGAGATTAATGTACAATATTTCCCAACAAAAAGAACCTATGTAAATGCCTAAATGATATTCAACAGCTTATCCAATTCATGCTGATACAAGAAGTGCTTATCTTGCTTCTCAAGAAAAAGTTTGTGATTCCACAATTAGGGAGTATGAATTCGAGAATAGCCCTTACACATATTACTATAATTCCACATAAATCAACAATTAGCCACTTTTCCAAGATAAGAGATCATCTGGTTAGTGTTCTTCTAGGTTTACAACCAAGTCAGGAAAATTTCTCATCCAGATCCCAGTCCAAGGTAGCACACCATGCATTAAAGTCAGACATAGAGATACGAATTCATAAATCAGCAATCATGAAAGCACTGTAGCCAGTCAAAACTTTTAATGGAATTCAAACATTTTATATCATATACCTTCCCAAAGCTTGAATGACTTCAGGATATATAATATACTTTTCGGAATCTGGAGCCCTCAAGAAGAGATCAACAAACACTGGGATAAGCTTTTCAGAAAATATGCTGCATTGGACGCCAGACATTGAAGTCGTAACAATTTCAGATTCAACTGAATCTTTTGTCAATCTTGGAGATGTAGACATCACACCATTAGGGCTTTCTCTCTTTCCCCAATTATCAGCTTATGTAATAGAAAAAAAAAAAGAAGAAGAAGTCTATCAATTTACATTTTCTGCCATTGAAACATATTTGAAGCATCAGCTAGATTGCCACAACAGTACCTTGGGTAGAGTCTGTTTCCCCAGTTTGCTTGGCATCTTCTATGCTTTTAGAGGTGGGAGGAGCTCTAGGAAGATATTTCAAAATCGATTGAAGAAAAAGGGACCACATAGAAGAAAGATGCTCCGACGGACATAGAAGTGGTAAGGTTTCTAACATAGTACGTTGCAAAGGGGGGATACATCCCTGAAATAAGTATTTATGAACATATTCTGTCAGAAAATATACTTGTAATCAAATGTGGAGACACATAAAAAATATGGGTACAAAAAACCTGCTTACAATTGGGCAGGACTACTCAGATAAGTATAAAACATAGCACCCCCATTCAACATTGGGGTAAAAACTGTCAATAGCAGTAAAAAGGTAAAATTTAATACAACTGGAAACAAACAAAAAAAATAATCCTCAAAGGAAATACGTGCTGTTCACTCCTTATCATTTTCTCATAATTCATCAGTTAATCTTTTTATACATCTCATTTATTCTGCAATGTCCAGGTAGCTGGTTGAGATAAAGGTAATACAGTAAAATGTTAGGGTTTTGGATTAGAAAGTGCAAAGGTGAGTGTAGAAAAAAGAAAACAAAAATTAGGGATTCAGTGATAATCACCCCCCCCCCTTTTACTTAGATTTGGGTGGTTATGGGCTTATCAGAGCCTTCAATTTTCAGCTTCCTCCATTACCTTTAACTTCAACCGACTAACAGGGTATTGGTAAATAAAGATATACAAAAGCAAATACTACCTCCGCTTCCTATTATTTGATACTTTGGAGGGTTGCATGGACTCCTTGGCAAAATTTGTTTGTGAGTTTAAATGAAGAGAGATAGATAGAGATGCATGTGACATGGAGAGAGACAGGGAGAGATGATAACTTAAAAAAGAAAGAAAACATTGGTTGCAAATAATATGAAACAACTATTTTTGGCAAATGTTGCAAATACTATGAAATGGAGGATAAATTGGAAGCAAATATGAGGAAAAAATAAGCAAACAGCAAGAATTTACTCCAAAGAATAATGTTGCTAATCATATACCTATTTGTTATACTAACGTGGTAAAGGGAGGCTAGTATTCACCAATATGGCTAGTAACTGGCGCCTTCAGATTGTATCCAAAGGTAAACTATATCAAATATATAGAGAAAAACACACCATAATGGCAGTGGATTCAAAATCAAGTAAACTTGACTGACTGTAATTAAATTTAACTTTCCCTGAAATATATTAAGCTTTATACCTTCTATTGTTACCCACACTAACATAGATGGAGCCAAAAGATTAAAAAAACGATACGTAGTAATTTTAATCGGTTATCTACAAATTTATGCCTTTTTAAGAGTATGACTTTTAGATTTTACTTCAAGTTAATCTAGAGGGTTAGTAATTACTACTTTGTCCATCACATATTTAAATACCATAACAGTTTTGCGGTTTTCATATCACATTTTTTATCAAAGGTTCTCCAAAAATGGAAATTTGAACTAAGAGTGCCTGCTTAAGATAAACCAAATTTCATACTAACATGTAACTTACAGCATCGGCAGCAGCATTATCAACAGCCAATGTGGCCTTAATTGCCACATCCACAACTTCAAGAAGTTGCTTGTACATATCAATGTCGAACCCCTGCTGTGCTTGAGCAAACAATTCTCCTGAAGAAGATAGAAAAGCCACAAAAATAGAACGCAAAATAAATATTTTTCAAGTTTTGTATCAATGTCCAATAGAAAAGGGTTGGAAAAGAGTGTGCAGACCAAATGGATGACAAGAATGTGCATTAGCTGTCACATAATAATATAATATTAATGCTCAAAAAAGTCAGAAGGGGGGTGGGGGATGAATGTTGGTAAAGTAGCAACTGAAAATTACCCAGCCCTTGCAATATCTCTTGCTTCACTCTATCAATAGCTTTATCACTGCGACTGGGTGATTCTAGAAGAAAATGCTCATAAACATCAAGCACTGATTCAAGGTAAGCCATGGGCAAGTTTCCCTGATTCAAAAAATATAATTTTCAGAATGCCTCAGAATAATTTTAAACAGATCTTCACAGACAAATCATTACCTTAACAGAGTGAGATAGAATAGTTGTTTGTAAACAGTTGATTGCAGCTAGTGCAACTTCTTTACTTCCATTTACAATACTGCTTTTAACAAAATTAATCAATGTTTGCCATCCTGCAACAAAGAAGCATATGATCATTTTCTCGTTATCTTAATGATAGTGTATAGTATGATAGTAGTAGGGTGAAATTATAAATTACCATAACCACTAGCCTACGGGTTATACAGCTCCAGAATAAAAAAATGTGTAGCAAAATAACAACCAGTGCAAGACTCACCAGACCAGAAATTGCTTAAAGTTCTTAGATAGGGAAAGAATGAGCGTAAGAGGCGAGCTATCCCACCAAGAACCACAACAAGTGTTTCATCCCACTGCTTCTGAGCCGTGTTACGACTGCACAAGTTACCAATTCTTTCAACATTGACAAAGAAGGTATGTCCGAAAGCAGAGTGCATCTTTCGAAAGGATCAATATAGCATGGTTAAGCAATTACCTGTGATGAATAAGCATGTGAACTGCTTTTCCACCTTGTGTCCCTAGCTCTTTTCCATGCCATTCATCTCTGGATGAGGTAGCAGCCTACATGTGGTGAATGACAATCTATCAGGAAAGGTTTTTTTTACTTGAAGATTCCTTTTGTACAGAGAAAAGGTACATTAACAAAATACCATGTGAGAAGCACGATCAAGTGATGGGAAAACATAATTCCAAAGACAATCCTCCCACATGCTCATTGAAAGCTTTTGCCCATGAGTTCCAAGGGTTTGAAATAATGTACGTATTGCTGAATTTCTCACCTGTTAAGTACAGTAATAAGGAGTATGACATGCAAACATAAAAGGTATATTCACTGAACTACAAATAAGATACTTCAGAACAAGTATGTTCGAATAAATCAGTGAGAGATTCCTAGTACTTTTCATTAAAATTAGTAATAGGAGAATTGTTGGGAACTCCCGCAATGTACAACTTTTTGTAAACAACGTCCCTCTGGCTTTTTTTAAGTGTGACGGTTTGACCAACTCATAGTTTCAGGAGGTTATATTGACTTTATTATATTACAAAATTGTAAGAAAAGGTAGTGGAATAAATAATTTATTGAAAAGTAAGGAAGGTGAGAAGAGGAAAATAATTTTAAAAAATATAAAAAAAAAATAACAAAAAAGTAGGAGTGGGGACCATATGATGATAGTGAATAGTTAAAAACTTGAAATATAATAATTAAATGTAGTATTATGCCAGAAATAATGGTAACACTTAGAAAAATGGCCAATTAAGGCAGGTGTAACACTTTTTTTTTTTTTTTTAATTCTACGTAGCACTACCATTTCACAGAAACAACCAATGATTCCATCCAAGGGGTCCACTACAACACTTTACCCCTTTACTAACATACCAAAATATCTATTTTAACGAGTACTAGTTTACCCATCATTAGTTGGATGCATTAGCCAAAGCCCCACATGCAAAAGGCAATGTAGACAGATTTTCACAGTATAGAGATAACATGTAGAAATGAAAACAAAGAGAGACAACATAGAAATTTAATAAAGTAAGATAAAATACAATGGCACTACGCAGAAAAAACATAAAAATAAAAAAAAAATAAAAAAAAAGATACAAAAAAATTATACCATGCACCAAGCAGATTGTAGACATAAATGAGTTGGACACTGGTGTGATTGTCAAAGACAAATAGCTATTTCTTACCCAGAAACCGTCTACCAACTTTGACTTCAGAATAATGTCATTATGTTAATGGCTGTGTGTTCGGAGTATCTGCATTAAAGAGTCTCCTGTAGGAGCTCAACTGAGATAAGTGATATGTTTTTGGTCTTTTAGCTAAATATTTATCTGCAAAGTAAAGAGTTTCTAGGTCAAACCCTTCCTAGAAGTTGCGGTACTAGATATTAATGAGCAGTTTGTTGGTTTAATTGTTTTGGAGGATTTGCATTAATCCTTGAAGCCTTGCAACTTTTAAAATTTGTTTTCTTGGTTTACCAATAGGGTTCGATTGATAGCCAAAATAATTGTTGAATTGCTTGTGTCCATTAGCATTAAGCAACAAGCTTACAATCAGATAGTATCCACAGTTCACATGTACTGGTTAATTTAGACAAGAGATTCTACATATGCAAAATCACATCTGTTCTGTAACTCTATCACTCCGATTTTACAATTCACACTCCATGATATTCATTTGGACATCAAAGGGAACTTAAAGACACTGTTACATAAGATGTTTGCTTACTCTGGTTCTTAATAACAGTTTTCTGTACTCTTTTGCCAAATTTTGATTTGCGATAAAACAAGATTTTACCTTTGATTGATTTGTCTCTAATGTAGAAAAAAAAAATACTAGGGGACAACAATTCAGAAAGTATATACACCTTTCAGATATGACAAAGGTAATAATTGAACTAAAAGCAATCCACAACTAAGAAAAACAACAGTCCCCAACATATGGAATGTTAAGATGATTAAATTTCAATACCTCAGGTCTCTCATCTGCTCCAAGTGTTTGAAGCAGTGAGAAGACAGAAATCAGCAACTTGTCATGTTCATCCACATTAAAAATAGAAGATTGATTGTCAACTTTGTTTGAATTGAGTTCTTCTACCCGCTTTCCACTATCTTCTTTCTCTGAAATTGTAGCAAGAGGATTACTGCATGTTATAGAAGTTTAGTGCACTAAAATCCACAAAAGCTTGGCAATTTGAGATCGAAATCCAGCATACCACTATCTTTGCTACTCAAACGAATGTGTCCTTTAACTATGAAATCAGTTGTAGTCCACAAGAGACCTATTGCAGTCAGGCTTATGTTCAACTCAGTCTGCTGAGCACTATAGGCTCCAGTAACATCAATACATCTGTAATTTCAATTACAGCAAAACAATCAACATTGGCTAAAATTTCCACAAAATATTTAAGAGCTAACTAGAGAAAAAATATGCGAGCAAAATTGCAGCAAAGCACTTCACTGTATCAGCAAGCAAATGGTCAATGTGTTATGTGCTACGACAGACTACTTTTACATCTACCTATTATCTTCACACCACAATTGACTGTCAAATAATTATTTGGATATCTTTCTTTCTTTTTTTCAACAAATCGACACTTCCTCTAGTTCAACTCCATAATCATTAATCAGAGCCATACTATCAACAGGCTAAATCAATATTGCATACACAAGGCTAATGGCATATCATTTGGCATAATGATGCTTCTTATTTTGTTTTCTTTTTTATTTCCAGGTAAGCATCATAACCATGAGGTCCATAACAGGTAAAAGCAATATTGTATACACAAGGCTAATGGCACACTCATTTGGCATAATGATATTTTTTTTTTTTTTTTTTTTGGTAAGCATCATAGCGATGAGGTCCATAATTAGAAGAGGATGGTAGTAGTAATGTAAGTTAAACTCTGATGGCAAGAGAAATGTTAACTAGCTGACAAAAATGTAATACATTTTATATTATTAAGTTTATAATCAATATTTAACTTCTAGTCGCATAAGAAGTATGTCAAATTTAGGACCCAGTTATTGATATGCCTTGCCATAGAAAGTAATAGTCATTACCTTATCTGCTGCTTTAAAATTTTTAAAAAAAAATTGTAAAGAACTATATATAGCATGAATACAAGTGCAACATTTTCCAGTCATGAACAATATCGAATAATTATTAATCTCAACCAAAAAGAACATACTTTGAAATACTATAACATTAATAAGCACCAAGAGTGAATGAACAAGCCCAAAGGTACATATACAATATTTTGTAAGGACATTGTGGAATAGTGAATCAGGATTGTCAATACTTGAAGGCATTCCACAGGAACAGTTGAGAGCTCATTATGTTTTTACAATTTAGATCTTTAGATTTAAGACAATCAAGTCTCTCAAACACTTGAAAATTTTCTTTATATGCGACTCCCAGTTTATCAATTGGAATGTTTATCTTCTTTCCTTATTCTCCACCTTCAAACATCCAGTTTATTACAAACAGAAACTTACACTTGAAGGCAATCCACAGGTATACTTGAGAGTCCATCATTCATAATAACACGAAGGCTCTGCATAGCCACAGAAGAAATTGAGTCAAAAACAGATTAAACAAAAATTACTAGCAGATAGACCAGAGTCCTTGAAGTTTTCCCCAGGAAAGACCAGATGAAATAAAGAGAAAACTTAAATATCCCAGGCATGATAAAAATTGTATTTCATCACTTGCTAGAGATTACTTCATTTGTGGTTTGAAAAGTAATTGATAGTCCAAGATACATCATGATAAACCTTTCACATTTTAATTATACAGTTATAATCCAGACAGCCGCAGAAAAATCAGATTGGATAATCAACAGGAACATATATTTAATGAAGAAGACAATCTCTTTCAAAGGCTATAATGGAAAGAAAGACAATACCAAACAAAGTATAAAAGGGGAAAAAAATTGGATTTCCAACCTGGAATCCCAACGTTATTAGATCCTTCTCTGCTCCACAGGCAACAGACCTTGAAGATGCACAAAGAAATAATCAACAGCTTCAGCATCAAAGATAGAAGATAGAGTTTTCAACAGAAAAATGATGTAAGCAGAGAGACATACCTTAACAGCTCAAGTATGTCCTGCCAGCTATCATGTAGTTTTTCTCCATGCCTCTGAATAAAATGGAGAGAAATTAAAGAACAGCAACAAAAGCAAGAAGAACAAAGTTATGACAACATTCAAACAGCTCCTCACATTACCTCCAGAACATGAAGAAGAATCTTCAGAGATCTAGAGCGAACTTCAAAACTCTGAGCAGAAAAGTACAGTACCCTCAAGGGTGATATAACAACACGTTCAAGTGATCTTGAGTCAACAGATGCATTCTTTATCTGCTTAACGAACAAAATAAAATATTATTCTCATTTCAAATCGACCCCAGTTTAATCACCAATGTCGAAAGACACTCACGTGTTGAGAATCTGGATAAGATCCTGATGCTACACGATCCTGTAACTGATCAGAACCCAGAACAGCACAAATTGACCTATCCAAGGCATCAAGGGCAATGCTCCTCAATTGTTGATTAGAGTTCTCAGCAAGCTGCAAACAAGACATACAATTAGAAATCCCTACAGACCAACAGAAGCAATGGCCCAAACCTGAATTATTACCTCAAGAAAATGACCTACAATTGGATCCCAAAGAGGTTCCACTCCTTCAACAAAGAAATAATGTATGAGAATCATATAACAATAGATGCTATAATATAGGCACCAATGGGCACAATAAACAAGTATCCAACATATAACAGACCACAGATTAACGTGGAGTAAAAATAAGTCATATTCCCATCATAAATATTAATGAAATGATATAATACTGGTTTCTAGAAGCTACTACAAACTTATTTGTTATTAGTGAGTTCAAATATTTTAGAACTTAAAGGTTTTAAGTCAATTGAAGTTTCCCGCTATAATTTCCCAACATACTCTCTATTGCTCAAGGAGATCTTCTCCTTGAACATTCACGGTTGCAAGTACACTTGATTGTTTTATGAAAAATTTAACGCAGTAGACGATAGATACTTTATCAAGGTTGTACTTTCAAGTTTCCAGATAATGTTATTAATCTGGTAATTCTTGTTGCAGCATATCAAAAGTATGCAGCATAGACACGGAAATAGAAGCAGAAAACGTATTATGGCAAAAAGAAGCACAAAGCAAGGCCCAAAGAACCCACATACAGTATACTCTTTCACAAGAGCATGAGTGCACAATTTTCCACATATAATGACCCTGGGAATGCAACAAAACTTAATTAGAATGTCAATCCAGCAGAAGTTTGACATTAACATCAAGCACATTAACATCAAGCCTGGCTAAATTAATCCACAATGATTTTAACACAGGCAAGCTCAATTGAACTTGATAAAAGTGCTGAGACTCTCAACATAGCAGACAAGCATCTGAACTACCAGAATATGGGGGTGGTAAAATGAACCAAACCAAGATGTTTTAGGCAGAGGATGGGTTTCATGAGATAGAAAGAAAGTTGAATAAAGAAAACAACAATAAGGTTAATTATGGCACAGGTAGCCTTGGTGGCAATAATAGAAGAGAAATTCAAATCAGAAGGATATTTTTGGAGAATGGCATTGGCTACAGATATTTAAAGAGAAGCCATGAATGGCTTCCTCATAACATCTCACATTTTAGACACTTGCTCTTTTCTTTCCATCTTTCCCACTTCTACCTTATATTACGTTTATTAGCCATTTTCCTTGTACATTCAGTGGGCCACCCCCACCAAAAAAAGGGAAATTGGAAAAATTCCTTATCAGAAGAATGAAATGAAAAAGGAGAGGAAAAAAGTAAAGGTGCCTTTGCTGTTCACCCGTATTTGTATTAGGTGAAAATGCACCAACTGTACTGACACCGAAAAAGGCATAATGAGAAGAATTCTCTAAAGTCAATGAAAATAGCAGACATAATTCAGGTTTTATACCTTTATTAAAAAAGATACAAGCTTGTTAGTACCATAGTTGGTGTCATTAATCATTTAAAGAGAATCATTTACTTTATGGACAAACCTCAAAAGAAACTATGAGACATCTCAACAACCAAAAGTAGGGGAAGATGTTGAGCTTAGAGGAATACAGAGTACTTAAGACAATAATTTACAGCAGAATAAAAACACGTACTGTGAACATTATTAACAAGGATAGATATCATCCTTTCAACGGAAAAACTGATGCTTCCAATTTTCTGACTTGATGTTGGAGGAAATCCACCAGCAATGCCAGGCAAAGATTGTTGTGACAGTTGGCAAAGTGCATAGACAAGTGACTTCACTGCAGATACATGCATCAGAGCAGAACTTTCAAATAACTACAAAATTAAAGCGGAGAAGGTTAGATTCATTATAAGGATACGCATGTTGCTCAAGTATATAATTATGTAAACCAGATATAACCCTTTACCTGGGAATTTAAAGAAGAGAGTATGTTAAAATCGCTATAATGCCCAGATGACTCTCTGCTGAGTCTAGTAGCAGTTGTTGACACTTCCTGTTGGTTGTCATATTAAATATAATAATTAGT
Organism: Chenopodium quinoa; assembly: GCF_001683475.1. NCBI lineage: Eukaryota > Viridiplantae > Streptophyta > Magnoliopsida > Caryophyllales > Amaranthaceae > Chenopodium > Chenopodium quinoa. The sequence goes on from NW_018743292.1 coordinate 11,520,095, forward strand.
AATCTTAGGAAAAGAATGCAACAAAAGGTTGCAAGCAAACTCCTACAGAGCTGCTACAGCCAACTGACTACAGATCCAATAGGTTACTAGGATAGCATCACATTTACACAATACAATATGCAATAGACAATAAAGCAAAGCCATATACAGTCACCTGTACCTGAGTAGTAGCATGCGGAGAGTGAATTGTCCGGTCCAAGGCCGCTAGTGTTTCCAACACCTGCAACAATTTCCATGATTGATAGTTGAAAGGTAATCTTAGAGCTATTTATCCAAAAACAAGTATGAAAGATTACCAGAACCCAAGAGGGACCTAACACATTGTGTAGCCGGTGGGCTATGTTGAAGAGAGTCCGTAATGCCTAGAAAAAAGGATAAGATTAAACAACATAAGTGATCAAAAGAACACCTCGTCCAGGTATAAGTTTATTAAGATGGATGAGAATAAGTCCAGGTTGATATTCAACACATTGACACAAGAAAACCTTTACCTGTACATTTTTGGGAGTCAAAATAATGCCATCTCTCTGGTCAGCAAGAAGCTCAGTGCGTTTTGATCCGGGAGATTGTGAAGAGCTACAATATCAGTTACATGACGTAATTTAAGATAGTTAGGTCACTAGACAATCCCATCCATAGTAAACAAAACAAAGACTTCTTGCTTACAACAGAAAAGGGTGAAAAGAAGCACGAGAGGGGTGATGGGATGAATAGGGGGAGTGTTGCAATAGGAAAACTTGCACTTGCTTGGATAGAAAGACAATAAGAGAAAGGAAAGAGGAGGAAGGTAGAGCTCCGATTTCCCTCCAAATATATTCAAGTTTGAAGGGATGGTAAAGAGGGAAGGAATTTTAATCCTCCCCCAGTCCCCCTACTCCCCTTCCTTCCCCCATATCCTTGACCAAAAAGGGAGCTTCTTCCCCTCCGTTTCTCTTCCCTCTAACTCTCCATTTTCTCTTATCTAAACAAAGTGTTGATGAGGATGCCAAGAGCAAAAAAAAATACACTCCTTTAATCATATTTTGGAATAATTTAATCACAGTACTCAACTCTGCTTTAGATCTCCCATATGTGATAATAGATAACTATCTACAAAAGCCATTACAATGTAAAAAAAGCAACTTTAGTAGATAAACACTTCAAACCTTTTCCTTTCAACCTCACTGGGAATATTGATGGTAAATTTGCAAAGAGATGCCAAAAAAGAGTTTAATGGCTCAACTGCACGAAGAACTCCACAAGCCTGTAAGAAAAAAAAAAAAAAAAAAAAAAAAAAAAAAAAAAAAGACTATGTGATCAAGTCCAAGCAGATAGTAAAAAAGGCACTTTAAACACTGAACATAGCAAACTTTAGGAAATATACCCTAAACACAATAAATAGAAGGAACCCTTATTTTCATTGTGGGTTGAAATTCAAAACGATGTTTCCAATATTACATACCTGAGTGAAAGCTTGATACCCCTTTAGTATTTCCAACACAATAGCCTCCCCTTGAGATCTTCCAAGTCAAGCTTAAGTTAGAGCTTAAAGTTGAAATATTTTACAAGTTATAAGCTTTAGCAATGAACTATAATACCTTGCCAAAATTAAAGAGAGGGTATCAAGTATTGTCAACCACAAGGAATCGACCATTGAATAACAAAGAAATGCTATCTTCCCAGTCAACTTTGCCGGAGGGTCAGACTCACATCTAGGGGATTCCAGCTGACATCATTTTTTGATCAAGAGTTAGAGCACTGTACTATACAATAAAAGTGGAAACAAGTAAAAGTTTACAGAAACCAAACAAAATTACCTCTCCCGTATCTACTGCTTCATCTGTCAGAGTAGCAATAGTAAAGACAACACCTAAAAGACCCTCAATTGCCAATGTGATTGCATGAGCCTCACTAGCAACTAATACTGCAGCATTGGATGCATCATTGTCCAAGATCCACTCAATACCTAACATTAAAAAAGATTAAAAGCACAGTTATCAGACCCTAAACAAGAATTAAGCAAGATTCAAAAAAGTTGCTAATCAACAAGTTCCTGACAATTACAGAAGAGACAACAAAGACTCGAGAATGTTAAAAAGAAATCCAATTGCAGCCAACTCCAACTCTATCAAACTCGAAAAATAGTTACCTTTAGCTTTGCTGCTAAACATCCCAGCGACAGCTGCCAAACTCTCTTCACTTGTTTCTTGAACCTTACCCATCAACTTATGAAGTCAATATTACTCAAAATCTTTAATCTTACATTCTGACTGAACTTATGAAGGTAAAAACAAGTTTAGGTCACTCCAGCATTCATGTAATAAACCAACAGAACAAAATAGTGGAGCATTGGCTGAATATGAAATGGAACACGCTGCAAAGATATATTGCAACTCTTACCTGTAAACTTGACACAACACGTGCAAGAGCTTTCACAATATTCTCCACAACATTAGTATTTTTCGGGTTCCTAGAAAACCGGATCAGAGTTTAGGCCATATAATAAATATCAATAACTGATCAAGAACATTTAACAGAATTTTTGTTCAATATTTTCCTCATTTAATTAATCAAAACTACACTTTCAAAAGGACATCAAGAGGTGACTAAAGCAAATTTATAGAGCAAGTAGAAGAAGAGAGAATGAGCCATCACACCAATAATGTGTGCATGACGCTATTCCCTGAAATAGGAATAACATCATAGGAGTGTATCCTTCTTAAGACAGCTAAATGATAGGGCAGAGGAAGCTACGTTCAGTCTTGCAATCACACTCAACGATTAAGGAGCAATGAAAGATCTACTGCTACTGTAGTATAGACTACAAGAAGCCCTCAGGGAAGTCATTCTTAAGGGAAGAGATTCAATGGAGAATCTGTTGATTTTGTTCCTAGCTCTTGAAAACAGCGACCCTCTCTCTGCTATCTTATTGTTTCTAGTACCTTTATTCATCAATCAAACGATAACTTTTTATTTTGGCTAAGAATTAGGGATTATATGAACAGCTCAGAAAAAGGAGTACAAGCAACAGAGGACAAGCTGTTCTCCAAAACAGAAAAAGTAACTTATTAAAGATTATTATTATGAAATTTGTCACAAAGGGCCTGTAATGCTACCACTTTTGTGAGAAAGGACCTTTAATGGCAAAAAAAGACCTTTTATGTGTTTTTGGTTGTGGGATGGGGGACCTTTTGTCGGATTCCAGGAGTTGACTTCAAAACTCCAGCAATGACCGTCACGTGCATGGCACGTGATCTTTACAAAAATCCCTTTTTCTTCCTTTTTCTCACTTTTCCCTCCAATTTCTTCTTCCCCCTATTAATTTCACCCTAATCTTACTCTCTTCTCAAAATTGTGGAATGCTAGTTTAATTTCTGTCCTTAAGTTTTCCAAACAAACAATTTTTCAAATCAAATTTAAATCCTTGCTATCTTGCTCTACCTTTCGTCCTAATTGAAAGTAAGTACGAAATTAGGATTTCGTCATATTGTATGGCTTGATTTTTCCCAATTTTTGTAAATTCTCAAATAAATCTTCAACCAGCTACCAATGTCATATTTGGTCCATGCAAACCCAATCAATGCAATTTCAACACGGTACGACAAAAGAACGGGTACTAGATCTTACATGTCAAAATTCTGGAAAAGAACTCGCATGGTCCGCACCTCAACACAAAAGCCCTGTCATGTTGCACAAGATATGATACACAGACACAACAAATCAAGATAACAAAGAATTATAGCAGAGGCAAGTAATCTTAGTGAAATACCCTCAGAATTTCAAGCACAAGGATGTGGTGCCACAATGGCAGATCAAGAGTTGTGACCCTCACTAACATACTCAGGAAAACCTACCAAAAGAAGTAGAGAAAAAGCACGCAATATTATATTTATTTGCACAACACTAGTATCAGTTGAATTATTCTCTTTCGTGCAGAATAAGCTTTTAGAAGGTGTATTCATGTACCTCAGATTCAGTGATAAGGAATGAACTATAAAGCCTTATAATGTGAGCAACTGAACGCAACAACAAGCGGCGAAAAAAGGCCTCTCCTGCTTCTCCTTCAAGCTGGCAGAATTCAAAAGATCATTGGCTTGAAAAAAAATTTAGACTGCTCCCAAATTATATGGTGTATAACAAATATCATATACAATTATAAGTTACCTCAGCATTGGTACGAAGAGAGGTCATCAGAAGAGAGCATATCTTATGGCGCAAGACCTGCATCATTGAAGCAATTCTTTAAGGCTTGGAGTTGAACAGATTAAGTGATCCAAAAGCAGGTAGGTATCTGGTGTAAACACATGATTACCTGCTCGTATGGAACCAGTGTTCTGAAAATGGCCACATAATTTGATAGGACAAACCTGAACCACAGATAAACAGATTTGGCACCAATAACTAAAAAATTTGGTCATGCTGGTACTGCAGATCTCAAAACTCAAAAGCACCCGCTAATAAAAGGTATATAAATATTAAAGTGAAATCTAAATCAAGATGGTAATTGTAAACTAAGGACTAAGTCAATCTGTGTGGATAATGAACGTTGCGCCTAAATTAGATAAGCTTGTCATGGTTTTAATTGTATTATGGGTATTTAGAAAGGACAGGGACAGCAATGGTAGTAGTCAACAAGTGTATAAAAAAAAAGGTGTTTCAACTTTCAAGAGACAACAGCACCAGGGTAGATGATGGTTAGACAGGAATGAGAGAATTTTCAGATTTGAATGAATTTGGCAGCATTTGAATTTCACCAAGGCTTGGTATCATTTGAAATTCAGAATCCAGAGCTTTGAAACATTCAAGTAATAGTGTAATACATATGAAAAGAGCACATATTAGACAGAAAGAAAAGGTGTATTCCTTACTCGAGTATATCAAGGGCAAATGATCGTTGGACGGAACTGATACGTAACCAAGTTGCCTGAAACGCAACATCAAAGGATTAAAAATAAGCAAAGGCAGATAACAACCAATAATTCGATAATGGAACAGAACACTTCAAACAAATGAGTAAAAGACATCTTCATCATCACTAGACTATGCTCAAGTAGCTTCATGGTGTAAGATCCAAATATGTTTAAGTGAAGGAACTTTAAGTTTCAAATCAGCACATACAGATCCACCTGCTGCAAGAGCTGTCACGTCCTCAAGCAAGCGAAGCCCAACAGTTCCAGCTTTGGTAAGGCTTTCCCTTGTGATAGGTGCTACTCCAGATACAGTATCATACTCACTGTAAATTCCCCAGTCAGTAAATGCTAATAAAAATGGACCAATATTCACATAGAATCAGAGTAACATGCACAATTAGTCACTGAAAAGAATATCAGCCTTTTCAAAATAAACAGAACTGGCGAGAGAATCGTATGATTGAATGACTAAAAAAATGCCACATTGAGATTGGCAAAATAGACAGCAGAATCATACTTACTCTGAATGATGTATGCTGCGACTAACATCCCCAGTAACGGAACTTGATCTTGATCGATAGATTTGACCTCCAGAACTGAATTTTCCCGAAGGAAGTGACTCTGCTTGGGCCACATGATCAAAAACCAAGGCCACTGCTTGTCTAAAGGTAGCCGCTGCAGTACTGAAGATAAATAATGAGATTCATAAGATGGAATATAAATTAAGGTACAAGAAAATTGAAAATAGATACTAATAGATAGAAAGATGGATAAGAGCCACTATCTAGAAAATTTAACTTACTTTTGTACACTATCAGAGGAACGATTACTTTCTAGAAGTCGGAGACAAATTCCAAGAGCTTGAGCCATACTTTCCTAAGAATAACAAATTCATAAGATTATATGTCCCCTAAACTTTCTCAGTAATCCAAAATTAAGAACTTCAAAAGCATACGAAGAAACTAATAACCATCCCAAAGGTTGGAAATGGGAAATAACGGGATTCTCATAATTTGCAAAAGAAAACATCTTACATAGAGAGAAAATAAAATAAATAAATCTAAACAAGATCTCCTTGCAGATGAATCAAGTGATCAACTATGATGCATTTGACGAAATATTTAGTTGATTTATCATAAAAAATAAATAAATTTTAAAAAATCAAAAACTTTGAAATGCACTCTTTTGCATTAGTTGTAAAAGGTAATTAAATATGGTTAGCTTATTTTTAGGCTGCTAAAATTAGCTATTACTCCCTCCGTTCCTTTTTATTCATTACGTAATCCGTTTTGGATGTTCTCTTTTATTTGTTATATTTAGAATCTTTTTTGTATGTATCATAGATTTAGGACAGATTTCCCCCAAATATTACTCTAACAATGTTCCTACTATTTTCAGAATTAATCATAGCATTGACCAACTTGTACACCATTTGCACCAATTGTAGTGCACTCAAGTGTAAGTGAAGAGATGATACATATTATAGCCTTTGGGCATACTTGATTTTGTTCTTTACTTCCGTTCATATGTATATCACTGTATCAGTATATCTATATAGGAAGTATATGGCCTTCCCCTTTTGCTTATTTTAAATTACTCTTTCCTTGTGCATTACTCCAAAAAGAAATCTATTTTCTTCACTTAGACTGTTCAATTAAAGCATCAATGTAGGTGCAAATGATGGACAAGTTGGTCAATGTTATGATATAAGCAAAGAAGAGACACACTCCTATTCAACTTTGAATGTCTTGGAAACACTTTTTTTTATCTAGACCTTCTCCTTTCACTAGCCCAACTTTAATCTTTCCCTCTCTTTTTTACTTTCTTTATGACAAATTAAATAGGCATAAAATATGACCCACAATTTCATTTTAATGTACTTTCCTTCAATATTGTCCATGTCCCTCGATTAATATACTATATCCAGATGCCTATTCACATGGACAATGTCTTCAAGTTATTATTAATTTTCCCATATCAAACTATTAGATACATACGCAAATCTAATACCTATATCCAAATTTGAACATCATAGATAATAACAAGAAAAGAAACTAAATTCAAAGCCTCCTTTGAAATAATTTAGACAAGAAGCCAATAAGGGTAATAACTATAAGAAAACCCTAAAGTTAGCTTTAGTTACAATCAATAAATTTTCTTTTATGCCAAACAAAGTAACAGGACATTTATTTGAAGACAGAAGAAGTACTAAGGTGATAAACATCACCATAAAATACGCATAATCATATGTACTTCTCTATAAGGAAAACTAATTTGTATCTGAAAGCAGAGTCAACTAATCTCTATTCACAAATTCCGACTTGTCGCATTTGTGTGAAAAATCCCCTCCTTCCATATCTTTGAGAAGACTTTTTGGAAACTCTATCATAGACCTTTTTTGAAATCCGGATAACTTATAACCAAAACCACAGTGACACATTCAGGGCCATTAATCTGAATCTAAACTGCCATATATCACATCACCTCTTCTTCATCAAAGAATGCAAGTATCTACTCTACTTTATCCAAATCACGAAATTCACAAGTTTGTAAGAAAAAAAACTATCAACATTATACAGGATCAAACAACAATGAAAAATAATGATGAAAGCTCACCTCATCTTCTGGATGCATATGGGACTGGAAAATTATTAAAATGGTCTGGAGGGTCTTCAGCTGAACTGTATCATCAGTCATTTCAGCATGCTGTAGAAGATTAACAATCATAAGTAAGACACATTTATGTGAGCAATAATAAAAGGCAGTCATGAAAATACCAATGGGTAAGAATTGAGAGTGGCAAGCTGTTACAAGTCACAAACACAAGGCATACCTCAGTATTCACCAAGAAAAATTACTTTGTGCATGCTTCATGCAGAAAAAGAAAAGGAAACCCTAAGAGAAAGCATATTTTCTACGGTGGCGGAACTCAAAAATTTTTATTAGAAGGGCCAAACTATGTAGTGTTATCTCACGCATTAAATAATACGGAGTATGTCAAAAAAAATGAAACAAAAAAAAAAGTGTTAAGGAGAAGATTTGAACTTGGGACCTAAATAACTAACTTTTTACCCAAAACCAACTCAGCTATGATACAATCAACATAATCTTATGCCAACATTTAATAGATAACCAAAACCAAGGGGGAGCCAAGACCCACCCTAGCACCCCCCCCCCCCTCCACCCCCCTCTCCCCCTGCGGTTCCGCCCCTGATTTTATAGAAAGCTTAATTATTGTATGACAAACTTTATGTGTATTATTTGAGCTTGAAGCTGACTCAAGGATCATGCCTCCCTCCTCCTCGTGTAGTATTAAGTGTCAAATCAATCATGGACATTCAAATTTGGATGGAGGAAAGAAATGTATCAAACACGACACCAAAAGGTTGTCAATTACGCACGCAAAAATTTGGGATAAAAATAATACGCCATCAACCTCAAAGGGATGCTTAGCATGGACGGCCACACTTTTGAGGCACCCACACATGGTAAACCTTCTTCACAGCCTCATACTAGTAATAAATAAAATCCATACTCCGTATAACAGATCTAATATATCCATCTTTAAGTAGAAATGTAGAATTTAGTACGACATCTTCCTATACCTCAATATGTTATTTTCTACTTAGCAGGGGGGACACTATAAAGCAATAAAAATTTCAAAGAAGTATCACTTACCTCTTTCAAGGTAGAAAGTATCTCCTTTAATGCTGATGGAGCAACAGCATCATGAGATATTAGCTTTTGGAGGCATGAAAGTCCAATAACACTCAACTTCACAGTTCTAACTTCACAAGCCATCAAAAAGATTCGCAAAATATCCTCATTATCAGCAATTTCACTTGGACTTGACAATGACCGAAGCTGCATTAACAATTAGAGCAAAATGTTTTATAGAGTTAAACATGAATAAAAAAATTTATTACCCCACCCCCCACAAGGGATGGCGGGATAAGATCAAACATGGAAAGCTAAGGTATAAATGTATGGGGGTTCATGTTTGAGACTTTGAGAGAGCTAAAAATCCCAGACAAGAAGATTCGATTATTTCTGAAAGATAGCTCATCATTTTGTTTCCAGGGTCAGGCAGAGGCCTCACATAATAAAAATGACAAACAACAATTCTAGAGAAGTGTGCAAACAACAGAAAAAAAAAAAATCACAGGACCATATACTAATATAGGCTTCACAAACATGAACTTATTATGCAAGGCAAGATGCTATTATAAAACAATGTGCAAACAATTAATAATCAACTAGTTTCATTTAAAGAATAGGTTTAATTAGAAAATAACACCTGCTAAAGACCCCGATTTTGTTTTTAACACCTGTTAAAAAAAAAGTTTAATTATAACACCTCCAAAAATCCCAAAATTTTGGTTTCACCACCCACTAACAGATTTTTGGATGGAAACCGTTAGTGGGGCCACCATGTACACGTATCAGTTGTTAATTAGTTTAAAAAAAAATTAAAAAAAAAAAAAAAACCTAACCCCCTAATCGAGCCAGCCACCGCACCGGCACCACCTGCGGCCAGTCGCCTCTTCCCTTCCCCTTCCCAATTTCCGGCGCCAATCACCAATTTCCGACACCTCCCTTGCTTCCCCCACCCCAACCTAGCCCAGAAACCTTAGTCATCGGGAGCTTGGGACCGTTTTCGAAGGTGGGAAGGGAAGAGGTCGGTTTCTGGGTTGAGGGAAAGGAAGGGGAGCCGGTTTCAGTGGTGTGGGAAGGGAGGGGGCGCCGGTTTCGGCGGTGCGGGAAGGGAGGAGGTCCATTTAAGGGGGTTGCGTTGGGGAGGGGAACCGTACTTTGGCAGCTTTGTGAAGGATGATAGCGGTTTTCGAGGTGGGTTAAGGGTGGGGGAGCCGATTTCCGGTGTTAGAGGTGGTTCGGCGGCGAAAATCGATGGCTGGTGGTCGGTGGTTGGTGGTTGGTTGGTTATGGGGTAGGCAGGGGAGAAGGCCACCGTTTGTGGCTGGCCGCAGGTGGTGCCGGTGCGGTGGCTGGCTGAGTTAGGGGGTTAGGTTTTTTTTTTTTTTTTTTTAAATTTTTTTTAAACTAATTAACAACTGACACGTGTACATGGTGGCCCCACTAACGGTTTCCATCCAAAAATCTGTTAGTGGGTGGTGAAACCAAAATTTTGGGATTTTTGGAGGTGTTATAATTAAACTTTTTTTTTAACAGGTGTTAAAAACAAAATCGGGGTCTTTAGCAGGTGTTATTTTCTAATTTGGCCTAAAGAATATTATAATCATCAAATACATATTAATATCCAGAAAATTTACCTTATTTTTTTACAGAAATTTCAGTTAGCAGCGCTCAAAAATACTTGAAACAGTTACAGATCTAAAAGAATAAAATTTAAAATATACAAATTAACTATATTCCCCTTCTTCAATAGGAATTCGCTTTGGAAACTATCATAAGCTGAACTGAAGATAGATGGTGTAAAAAAGAATAACAAAGTACAGGATGGAGATTGAAGTTGTAATTCTGCAAATTATAGGGCATCCACTTTTCTGAGCCTCTGAAAGAGATCATCAAGGTACAAAGGATTTGGCCCTGATTAAATAGTAAGCTAATAAACTTAACTATAGAGTAGACTATAGTTAGTCTATGAAACTTTAATTTCACCCATAAAGAACACAAATAATGCCTCTCCATAATCCTTCTGTCTTATCATGAACCATAAAGCTGCTGCAGAGCCGCCTAATAAAGTTCTCAGGCCTTTCTCGATAATGCAAGTTTTAGGTTTTCTTTAGGTAAAGGGCCAAAGGTTACCAAAATTCAAAGGAGGACTTAAGCCAAAATCAAACGCCGCTCAAAATACCACATTTTCACTCCTGCTCTATATTCAGGTGATTCACATTGTATGGTTTTGACCCACCGAATCCAGACAGGATAGCAAACAACAACAAAGATTCGGAGATCCAAGCTCTAACTTCGTCAGAGCTTGACAATTGGACGTGAAATTGATGCCTAAGAGGTTTGGGAACTCAGCTATGCTGTCAGATACAATGCCCATTGCGGAGTATCAAGGACGCACCTTAGCTGATCATCCTGCAGTTAACTACAGCTATACAAAAGCCTCAATAAAGAAACTAAACCTTGAGATGGCAAGACCAAAGTCTACCCTCCCACTACCGTTGGCTTCCAAATAAGTGAATCATCATATTGCCAACAAAGCAATCATCTTCCACACTTCAACAATTAAGCTTTTGTAATCCTTCGTTTCAATGTTTTTACGTCGTGAGAATAACTTTGGTTGTATAAGGTTGAACCCAACCAATCCCAAACAAAACTAAGAACAAGTGCAAAAGATATAGAGCAGTACGCCTATATTTGAGACTATTACATTTTGGGAAGACATCACTTATAGTATGGATTATTTTGGGATAAAATGAATAGTTGGGATCATTAGGATGTGGAGTGACTGTAGTTGGGATCATTACATGCGAATTTTCCGTTCCATTCTCTCTCACTTCACCATCAAAAGAGCATAGATGACTTCATACTTATCGATCTTGCACTTCAAAATTCAAGAATAGAAAGAAATACCTCTTCAACTTATATAATCCTAGGTATGTCAATAAGGCTCTGTTTGATTCGACTTATATGGTCAGCTTATCTAATCGGAATAATTTATGCTATCTGGTAAAACATATTTTGTCTGGAATTGTCTTATTTGTTTGTGACATTGTCTGAAGAAATATTTATTTTGTCTGAAATTGTATTTCTGAATTTATTTTACCTAAAATAGCCAAAATAAGTTACACCAAACAGGCCCGAAAAAATAGGCTCTCTCCTACTGCCTATCAAGCTCTCAATTAACACAAAAATTAGAATCAGGCATCGTATATTAAACAAGCTTAGTCTTCCCCATATGCCTCAAATTTAATAAATTGATGCAAATGACAAAACAACTTCACTTTGCATAAAAGAGTGGCTCAATTCCTTCAGTTTGCATAAATGAGTGGCTCAATCCCTTTATCTTAGTAATTGTCCTTACCTAAAGCTCTCTTGAATAAGACATTCAACCTTGAAAATATCCTATGAACTATATTCAGCTACCATGTGATCTATTTGTCTTTGCCTCAATTATGACCAAACCTAGAAACTTCACTCTTTTCATTCATTCGAAGAACATAATATTTACATTGTCCGTCTATGTTCAATTACTTTTCTTTACAAACTTTCACCATCAAAAGAGCAAACCACTAAACCTTATTATATCTTCATCAATTCAACTAAGAGGTAAACTTCATATTCATCCCTTCAGCCATGTTATATAACAAAACATAATCTGTAATGTAGAAAAACTTGTCAGCAACTACGAAACATTGCATTATAATTCATTTATGCTATACCACTATTCAAACGTAGAGCAGCATTGCCTAGGAATTTATAATTTACATTCATACCATTCTATTTCATAATTACCGATTCGAAATCCATAATCATACTCAAACTCAAACTAAAAACCATCCCACCTCCTATTTCACTCAATTCCAAATAAACCCCAAATTTCATTTCATAATTAGTAACAATATAATCCAAACCAAAAAACAAATCATCATAATTCATCATACACTAGACATCATCATTTCATTCAATCACAAAATAACAGCATTATCCAAAAAAACACATTTCATCAATTTCAAATAAGAAAATTAACTAATCAGCTCAAATTACAAATTAAAATAACAAAAATCAAATTAGAACCTTGATAATAGCGTGTTCAGCTCCATCCTTAACAGCGGGATATCGGCGGCGAGCTTCGGCGGAAAGAGCGCGTAGATCTGATTCAAGGACAGCCATGAAAGCCATCTCGATCGCACCCTCGAAACTCGAAATGGGTGTGATTTTGAGGAGAGAGAAAATGGGTGGATCAATGGATTTCAAGAAGCTGGCATTGTTGATTGAAGAGAAGAAGAAGGTTTGATTGAGGAGAGAGGAAATATGAAGAGTTGCAGTGGCGTAGTAGAGTGATGATGATGGTGGTGCGATTCTAAGGACCTGCTCAATTGCTCATGTTTTTCTGGCTTTCTCTTTTTTTTTTTTTAAGGATCTCCTTCTTTCTCTCTTCTTGTTGATTTTGTTACTAATTTCTCTTTAATTTACAAAATGTCATAAGCAAATCAAGTGGCAATCATGTAGTTCAATTGAAAATTATATATGTAGTACAAAGTATTACTTGAATAAGACTTAGCAAACAATATTCCTTATCATCACTTTCTTTTAGATTCAGTGTATGTGGATGTCAACTAGCTTAGTTGGTTAAAGTTTTTAAAGCTACGCATTTGTAGCTCTTTTCACATCGAAATAAATCTAATTTTGATTTGTTTTGCAAGTAAATCGACAAAATTAACTTGATGGACATTCCATGGCTCAATATATAGACATTTGGTTCATATATTTGATTCATACCATCACATACTCTTAATTTACGTGGATGTTGACTAATTTAGCTAGTTAAAGTCATGGGGTGATATTTTGTGACTCTCTCTACACTAAAATAAACATGATTTTTATTTGTTTTGCAGTAAATCATGGAAATTAACTTTATGGACCACTAACAAGTGCTTAGATCAACTAATAAGGGAGTTGTTCTACCTTAACTAAGGCCTTGGAGAATATAGCATCACTTGTTGCGAGAATTTTCCCTCAATTGGAGTTTATCCAGCTCAAATACGAATTAGTTGGAGTCTAGTAGGCTCTGAATTACCGGGTACGTTTAAATTAAAAAAAAAAAAAAAAAAAACCTTTATGAACCTCGAAGTACTACATGGTTCATTTATCTAAATTAGAGAATTCTTGTTAATCAATAAACATACTTGTGTATAGTCGGTACTTGCATATATGACTTTTCAGTTACCTCTTATGAATTCGATCACACCATCAACTAATGGTATGACACATCACATATAAGAACAAAACATAACCTAAAGAAAGAGAAGGTCTATCTAAATCTACCTCTGGTTTTACATGCTAGCAACTTCAACACTGGTTTGAGTTATACTTGATCAGTAAGCTAAGTGGCCACTAACAAAAGTAGGCTAGAGCACCAATACAATTATTTTTCTATTGAAGCATGATGATACAATCTAAAGAGAAGGCTTTTTTAACTTCGTTGTATTATGCATAATTTAAGAAAAGTAAAAGAAGTTCAATGATACAAAATGCCGTTTCCTCCTCCATATTCCCTCCTACTTTGGTAGAGAACTAGAGATTTATCATCAAATATTCAAATATCTAGTAAGAAGCTTTATTATCAATATGAGCTGCAAATTCTAAAGGCATTATACATTGGATCAAGGAATTAACATCTTCTTTTTGGTGACTATTCACAAGAGTGAAAGTGGCAAATCAACCTCTTCATAATAAGTTAGAGCCTCCATTTCGTGCCTCTCCGAATCAAACAGTTCAGTAGATAGATAGCGCTCTCCAAAGCTAGGAATAAGCACCTGCAAAGCAAAAAGGAATATGAACATAATTTCCTGATATAAAATGTTGCCTTGGATAGAAATCAGTACACATTCTGATCAACATAAGGTGGCTGGGTTTTTGGAGTAAGGTAAGAGGAATAACCGAATGACAACCCATCCACGTTGTTCTTCAGGGGATTTCATGGTTACCTAAGAGTTAAAGAGGTAATTTTGAACTATTACTAGGAGTTGTTTGGAAGAGAAATTTCAGACGAGTGGACTCTTAAATCCAATGAATTGAAATATGGGGTAAACAATTCAATGGTAGTGTGGATATAGATTTAGAAGAATATTTGATTAGTAAGCGTATTTCCTGCTCTCTTCCAAATGGCATGCTAATGTGTGAACACGAAGAATTAGATCTTTCCCAACAACACAAAACTAGAATTAGTTGTAAATTTTGCATGCCAACTAGGTCTCCCACTTACAACAACCAATTTTCCAGCAAATTCAGGCTTTTTGGCTATTTTAATAGCAGCAGCAACAGCAGCTCCTGACGATATCCCAACCTGGTAAGTTTACCAAGTTAACATATAATGCATAAAAAACACCCATCAGTAAGATGCTATAGTAGGAAGAATATTAACTGAAGTGACCTTACCAGCAAACCTTCTTTCAGTGCAAGAAGCTTTGCAGTTTGAAAGGCTTCATCAGTTGATACCTATAAAATCAATTTAAAATGTTACGCAAGCTAATTACTCGTATCAATTAGCTTGATCTATATAAGTGATGACTATAGCATTGGAATTGAAAAATTGAGCTGGATCTAAGTGATGACTATGACAAAGTGAATACTAACACATTTTAAGACTGTGATACTGCATGTACTGTGTTCTGTGTTGTCTGTGTAAAGCATTGTAGTCTGAATATTCAATAGCTTGATTTCCAACAAAACTCTTTAAAAAGTTTCATCTCCCAGCGTTCATTTAATCAAATCTTTTTCCAAAAATACTCCGTAATAAGTTTCATTTCCCAAATGTTCCCCCACAATCTTTCCTTTCAACCAATTTTTGAAAGTTATCAACCTCCTCTTCTCCATTAATAATCCTTAATTTTATGCTATACAATATTTAATTATACTGAAAGGAAAATACACTATTTTGGAGCCTAATTAGTTATTTAAGCTAGTCAAGGCTCTGAAATGTTTGGATTAGCATCATCACTTTTTGATTAGCATCATTTCAAAAAAAATCTGAATCTGAAACAATTGGTCTGAGTTTGTGAAGGCAATCTATTACAAGAATTCGATTCAAGAAACGAAAATAAAGCAAGCTTCTAAACCTTACCATTACAACTTCCTCAATTATGTCAAAGTCCAATAATGGAGGGATGATACCAGTTCCAATTCCTTGAATATTGTGCTTGCCTATTGCATGTGAAGCATCGAGTCTACTTAGCAAAATAGAAAATTGCACAACAAGATTCACAGCTCCTCCATATTAGTTACTCGTAGATATATTGACTCAAAATCAAAAAAAAAAAAAAAAATGGCTGCAATAACCTAATCAACAACTTGTAAAAAGGTCTATGCTAAAAAAACAAGCTCAGCTATATTGCAGAAAATACTAAGCAATTGCTGGAGAGGGTGGGGCTTAACTGTGATAAGCGAAAGGAACAAAGTTGTAGAACATATCTTAGCAAACTGATGCTATAGTCTCATCAAGTAATAACATAACCCAAAGTCCCAGAAATAAACGACCAAAATCATAAACCGAAGTACACAATAAATATTACAGACTCACCAGCCTTTTCTCCATTTAGTACTGCACTTTCAGATGGCTCTACACCGTAGACCTAATAGTAAATCAACATTGTTAAATAGATGAGAGAAGTAGAAAAAAGGAGAAGAGGGGCTATGCAGCATTACAGCCAGTACAGGCAGAAGGAACAAACTGAAAATCCAAACCTTAATGGCAGAATTTTTCTCTTTAAGGAATCTTCCTGTCCCAGCAATGGTACCACCAGTCCCGATGCCTGAGACAAAGGCGTCCACTTCCCCTTCCGTGGCTCTCCAGATATCTGGCCCTGTGGTTTCATAATGAGTCTGCAAGCAAAAGAGAAAGGGAAGGAAAGCAATCAATCAAAGCCTTAATTCCATAAGTAGGGTCGGCTACAAGAAAGGGAAGGAACAATTAAAAAAAAAAAAAAAAAACCATTTGAGCTGTAGACTGTGCACTGAATTGAGTCCAGAGACAAAAAACAGCATACCTTTGGATTTCCAGGGTTTTCAAACTGATTAATGTAATACCCGCCTGGTGTTTTTTCCAGTAATTCTCTGGCTTTAATCACAAAGTCAGGTATGCTGTTTGTTGGACCCAAGAGGTGCAACTCCGCTCCCAAAGCTTAAAGAAGTACTCTCCTCTCAAGACTCACGTACGAAGGCATTACAGTGATTAGCTTATAGCCCTTAGCGAAAGCAATAAACGCCAATCCAATGCTAGTATTACCACTTGTGATTTCTATGAGAACGGTCTTTAGACATCAGGGGAAAAAAAAAAACTGTACTTAGCAACAACATTTTGTCATTTGAACTAAAATCCTAGAAGATTCACTTCTATAGACTGAGTACACGCAGGAAAGTGGTTAAAGAAGTAAATTGATGAAAAAAAGTATATGAAGACACACCTTCTCAGGAGAAATCAAGCCTTTTTCTTCAGCATCCTTGATCAAGCCTTTTTCTCAGGAGAAATCAAGCCTTTTGTTTTTGTTTTTGGTTGGAAGAAATATAGGTCAATTTGCATTTGACTTTGTACAAATTCATGAATCATGGGGTGAATCACCTGTCTTTACACTGGAGTATGGTTCCATCATCTCGAGCTTGGCTGCAATGCGTGCAACACAGCCATCTACAATATGATTAAGATAAACCATAGGTGTGTTTCCCACCAGCTGCAAGTTGAAAAAAGTAGAAACATAAGAAATTCTCGTGCAAAACTTTCCTGTAATGATTATTTGTAAATCAGCCACAAGATTAGCTAGCTTGTTGAAATTTATAAAATAGTCGACAAATAACAATCAAACGACTTACTTCAGTCACATCTTTTGCAATGCTGCACTCCCCTTCCATGTATTCAAATTCAAACACGAAACTGCAGAAATTTATAACTGTAAACAGAACAAACATCAAATACTACTACAGATTGGATTCCACCTCTACATTACTCCATCCGATTACAATGTACTTCGTATACAGAAATGCCTCTCATAGTATACCAGCAAGATCATTTGCATCAGACCTTACAGAAATATAGTTGAACTCCTTGCCAAGCTATCATTAAATGAAAACAGGAAACAATCCTTTGTTCAATCAGGCAATAAGATGGCGCTATTGAAATGCTAAACCAAACAATCGCTCATATCAACTCACTACAACAGCACCATTATAGACTTATGAAAAACCATCAAGAACAAGTAAACTGAATGAGGCAGTTTCCATTGGGCAAGGAGTGTGAACTAGATACTTCCTTCGTCCATCACATATACTAATGTAGGATGTCCGAATAAATTGTCACCTATCTTAGAATAGTAATGGTTTATAATTGAACTTTCCATTATAGCCCTTACTTAGAATATTGATATAAATCAGCAACCATAACTTATTGTCATCATGTCTTAACCTTAACTACGAGGGGTTTGGACAAGGAGGATGCCCCAGTTTCTCGTAGTGAGAAACAAAATTTGTTCTCACATGGCATTTTCGTAAATAAACCAACAATTTTATTCAATTTCATTCAATTGTCAATGCCCTTATGAGAAACAAATTTCGTTTCTCAATATAAGAAACAGGAATTTCCCTTGGACAATCTGACAATTAAAATTAATATTCTCGAAGTCTAACCATACCGAGGTTGTATCACCAACCTATGACATCATAACAAACAAGAATTACGCTACAAGTCTACAAGCAATTACCTCTATATTAATATCAAACGCAATTAAACCTCTAAATCACAGCTTTTTAAAGAAAATACAATTTCATCAGAACAAAAAGGATAAGAAAAAAATACCTGTTTTCCAGAAGTAGATTAAGAAAGTATGTATTTGATTGGTGAAAATTTGAGACTATGGCCTTGTTTGGTTCACTTTATTTTTACTGATCTAATCTGGTCTGATTTGATCTGATTGTCTGGTTTGACAAAATTTTTTTTTTTTTTTTTTTTTGGAAAATAAGAAATATTATTCCAAAAGAGAAAGGAGATTACAACTTACAAAAGCTAAGTTGAAACCAGAAAACAACAAAACTACACAAGACTCAAAGAGCCACTCAACCACCTAAGGGAAGGGAAAACAGAGCCACCTTCTAGGAAGGGTTCCCTGTAAACCCAGCCCTGACCTAGCCTAACCTGTCAACCACAAGGAGCCACCTTCTGTTTCGGGGTTTTCTGATGTCCTGCGGGAGAGTTACAATTCCGAGACTGGAACCGGACGCCTGTTCCTGCAAAACAAACGGATTCTCCGGATGATTGGAGATCCGCCTCCGACGGTCAAGTTAGTACTTGATTAAGGAGTAATTAATGCGGAAATTAAAGTGATTGGGTCTCTCTAGGTGAGAGTGTTTAATGTGTGTAATCTGCGTAATCTCCCTTAATGAGGATTAAGGGAGGTATTTATAACCTCGGGAAACGTGTCAATCTAGGTTTAGGTTAACCTTGGGCTGATTGGGCTTCCCACGGAAGTTGGGCCTAGGTGACCGGTTATCCCAGGTGTCATGGGAAGGACACGTGTCGTGTCGTAATTGGTCCAGAGTGGACGGATCATTGCTTGACACGTGGCAGGCTCCTATTGGCCCATGTGACGGACACATGGCGGAACCTGATTGGTCCACTTGTCAGATGGTGATTGGTGGGGAAAAATCCCCTAATCATTTGCCCCTCACAGGTGGCACGTGACTGGTCACGTGTTACCTGTGACAGGTATCGCCCTGTAACAGGCGACGGCCTGCTACAGGTGTCACTCGGCGAGAGGCCGAGAGATTCTCCCGCCAAAATTTTGAATTCTGGAAGTGACCCTTCGCCTTCTCACTTCGCCTATAAAAAGGAGTGTTGACTTCGGTCATTTTCACACTTGAAAACTTTGTGAGAGAACATTCGGACCCCTTTGGACCCTTTCTGCCTACCGCCTGCTCTGATGACAAGCCGACTGCAAAGGATTTTCAGAACTTCATCAATCGTCACTCGTTCAGGTAACCGTCGGTTCTCTTACTCTTAATTTTCTCTTTACTTTATTCTTTTTTGAAATGGCACCACGGAAGCACACGACACGACCTAGGTTAGTGATCAGCCGGTCACCGGGGACGGCTGAATCTAGGACTAGGAGTGTCGCCTGCCCTTTTCTGGACCCATCTTTGCCCTTTATACAAAGTCCGACTGTATCTGTGTCTATGCAGAGCGTGATGGCCAGAACAAAAAAGACTGCCAGGATCTCAAACTCAGACGGCTCCTCCCACAGGGTGCCGATTAGTGAAACATCTGACCAGGCGCCAGATGTGGAAGTGAAACAAAGCGGCTTGAAAGCCAGCAGTTCTGAGGGAGGAGTCAAAGTGACCCCTTCCCATTTTACAGTTGACAATTCTACATTCTCTCCTGCTCCTTTTAAAGGAGAGGAGGCGGGCCCCTCAGGGAGAGGGGAGGAGTCGTCCTCTTCGGACTCGTCAGAGGACGATTCCGAGTCTAGCTCTTCTGGCCATGCTTCTCTGGACACAGAAGAGAAAAACAGTCGCCTGCAAGAGGTGAGGCTTTCTCACGCAGTTGAGAAGGGGGACGATTAGGCGGAGCCATCCGCCTCTCACCGAGAGCAAAATACCCCCTACTACTGCACGGTACCTCGGGGCCGGATCACAGCCATGCAAGAGAAAGTGGAGAGCTTTATCGCAAACCACACAATGGGCCCCGGCTTTTTAGTGTTCGTGCCGGATCCAGAAGACACAGTCGTCTGGCCGGCTGGTACCAGTTATGATGGCGCCTACTTTGGCTGCTACGAGGCGGCCATCAAGGCTGGGCTGCGCTTCCCACTACATCCGGCTATTCAGCGGATCTTGGATGGGTATGAGTTGGGGTTATGGCAGTTAGCCCCGAACTCCTGGGTCAACGTACTCGGCTATGTGGCCGGGTGCGAACTGCACGGGGTGGAGCCGAACTTCGAGGCTTTCGCCCATATGAACTACCTCAGCCGGACCCCTAAGACAGGCGGTACCGGCTGGTATCAATTAACGAGCCACAGGGGCTACCTCATGACGAGAGGTAAAGCAAACAAATGGAAGGACTGGCGGAGCACCTTCCTTATCATTGAGAGTTCAGACACAGAGCTGAACAAGCGCTTCAACAGGTGGAACAGGAATCCGCCCCTTCTTGCAGGCGGCCGCAGCATGCCGCCTGTTCCCCCCAAGGCTAAGAAAGAGATCCTAGATAAAGGACTCTTCAAAGTAGAGTCGAAGGTGAACTCTACTTCAGGGGTACGAGAGCAAGTACCCCTGCACTGCGTCCCGAGCTTCAAATGGCTCTACGACGAGTACTTTTTGGCCGCCTGTGGCCTCAGCAGTCGGTGCTCAAGAGGTAGCCGGCCTGTCGAATACTCTGTTGTTCCATGCATTTCTTGTTATGACTTTTATTAACTTTGCTATTTGTTTTTGCAGCGGACGCCATGAGAAAAATTACCGCCTCCAAGACTGCGGCGGCCATGTTGCGGGCCTCCATCATGCAACAGTCTTCAACCGACTCCCCCAACAAGGGGGCACCCTTGGTGGGCTTCGAACCTTTCACCCTCTTTGTGGAGTTGTGTTTATGCATATACTGACTCTTTTCTTCTTTTTTAGACGGGCGCTCCAAGAGCTTCTTCTTCCCAACAACCGGACCCCAAGGCCCGGAGGACGACTGTTGCGAGCTCTCCTGGTTCTGCCAGGAAACATGTGGCGGCTGAGAAACAGCCGGCCACTTCTTCTAAAACTCCAGTTGGGCCACCTAGAAGTATGAAATTATCCTTGTAAATTTTAGACTTGCTCCCTTCTTTACTAGGTCTAATCCGTTTGTTTATGCTTGATGCAGCCGGCCCTCAGGAGCCTGACTTGGTCGAGGTGGCCAAGTCTATGATCAAGGCCGTTCCTCCAGCTGAAAGGGAGGCGGTCAGGGGTGTCGGCACCCTTGACCTAGACGGGATTGCAGGGGTCCTTGCTGAGGTATACTTAGCATATTTTTGAGTATTTGAATTCCAGGACGCCTGTTTTCTTTTTTGTTTGGAAACTGACGCTTGTTCCCCTTTTTACTTAGGCCCTGCTCCGAGTGAACGGCCTTCGCAAGCCGCTTGACCGGAAGAACAAAGAGGTAAAGGCTGCAAAAGCTATGGCCGCCTCTGACTGTGATAAGGCAATGTTTCAAATTTCCCAAAATGAAGTTCTGACCATTGATATTCTTTATTATCAGGCGCAGGCTACCGCCGCTATCCGGGCTCAGTTAGAGGCGGCCCAGAAGAGGAATAGCGAGCTGGAGGCGACCATCAACAACCTCAAGGCCGAGCTGAGACCTCTTCGCCAAAAGATGTCCTCATACGAAACCTTGGAGAAATCCTTGGCGAGCGTAAAGGTACGCCTGGTGACCCAGGAGAAGAGTCTTACTCAGGAGCTCTCGGAAAAGTCCGAGCAAGAAAAGAAAGAGTTGGTCCGGGAGATGATGGAAGACTCTGCTCAAATCCAGCGCATGACTTGGGGCCGCCTCTTCTATATAAGCTTCCGCTTCAATCAAGACCTCTTGAAGAGTCGCCACCCTCTTTCGGACCAAATCAAATTTGAAGGTCGACCCGTCTTTGAGACCTCTGAAAAATTCAGGATAGGCTACTTCATCCGGTAACCCTTGAATCTGTATTCTCATCAGGTTAAACCGCCTGATGTAAGAACGAAGCCCCTCCTTCTCGCCCTGCTGAATTGTTCCTAAATCAAGGGTCGTCTTCTTCGCAGGGATGTTCATGGCGAAGTTGGAGGTGAATAAGTAAGCAAGCGTCTTGAAGTTATTTACACAACCAGTCGACAGGTTGCCGAACCATTGTTGTGCGATTCCTTTGAGAGTCGCTGGGAAACACTTGCACCAAGTGGGATCATCCAACCCTTGAAGGTACATCAGGTTGGTGAATTCCATCTGATGGTCTTCTGGGTTAGTAGTGCCGTCATAGGCGCCTACTAATACATTTTTCACTTTGACCGGCTGAGCGGCTTCAGTAATTTCCTTGGAGAAGGCCGACGACTGTTCACCAAGTCTAAGCAACCGTAGCTGCCAGTCCATAGGTTGGACATTTTTTGCTGCATGTCCACCAAACGGAGGTGGCTGTAAAAAATACTGTTGTTGCGGTACAAACGGTAAGTTTGGTACCGCCTGGTCGCTATGAAAGCCGGACTGACGGGAGGTGCCGCCTGACTGACTCTCATGATACGACTGAGTATGCCTCATCGAGGTTTTTCGCAGACTGTCTTGGAAGTTTGAAGTAGAGGCCGACTCTGACAATCGGTCACTCTTCTTCTGCTCTAGCAGTAGCCGAGCGTCTGTGTATGTTTTCCTCGACCCGTCCGCCTGAATATGACGAACAGGTTTCCTATTTCCTGGAGTAGGAAAACGGTATTTTGTGAAATCAAGGGCAGGTGGCTCCCACTTCCTAGATTTAGGATGAGGGGTCGCCTCTCGCCCTTGAACTGGCTTCCTCTTCCGTGAAGTGGAGGGTTTCTTAGCCGACTGCTCCTTGTCCAGAGCAGGCGGCTTCTTGTTGATCAACTCTTGAATTTATCCCTTGAAATCCCTCATGAAGGTCATGAGTTCGTTCCTTGTGATGGGAGCAGACCCATCAGTCGGCTGCTGCCGAACAGGCGGTGCGCCTGCTGGCTCGCTTCCAGTTTGAAGATGTTCCCGTTCCCTCCTTTCGGTATGACGGGTACGTCGGGCCCTTAGGGTCCCGTCTGAAGCTGTGTGAGCTTCAACTTCAAATTCATTCTCAGTATCGTGGTCCGACTGAACTAGAGGGTCGTCCAGGGGACGTCTCTCTTCAGGAGCCGGTACAAACGTGGATGCCATCTCAGAAGTACTCTCCCCACAGACGGCGCCAAAATGTTTCGGGGTTTTCTGATGTCTTGCGGGAGAGTTACAATTCCGAGACTGGAACCGGACGCCTGTTCCTGCAAAACAAACGGATTCTCCGGATGATTGGAGATCCGCCTCCGACGGTCAAGTTAGTACTTGATTAAGGAGTAATTAATGCGGAAATTAAAGTGATTGGGTCTCTCTAGGTGAGAGTGTTTAATGTGTGTAATCTGCGTAATCTCCCTTAATGAGGATTAAGGGAGGTATTTATAACCTCGGGAAACGTGTCAATCTAGGTTTAGGTTAACCTTGGGCTGATTGGGCTTCCCACGGAAGTTGGGCCTAGGTGACCGGTTATCCCAGGTGTCATGGGAAGGACACGTGTCGTGTCGTAATTGGTCCAGAGTGGACGGATCATTGCTTGACACGTGGCAGGCTCCTATTGGCCCATGTGACGGACACATGGCGGAACCTGATTGGTCCACTTGTCAGATGGTGATTGGTGGGGAAAAATCCCCTAATCATTTGCCCCTCACAGGTGGCACGTGACTGGTCACGTGTTACCTGTGACAGGTATCGCCCTGTAACAGGCGACGGCCTGCTACAGGTGTCACTCGGCGAGAGGCCGAGAGATTCTCCCGCCAAAATTTTGAATTCTGGAAGTGACCCTTCGCCTTCTCACTTCGCCTATAAAAAGGAGTGTTGACTTCGGTCATTTTCACACTTGAAAACTTTGTGAGAGAACATTCGGACCCCTTTGGACCCTTTCTGCCTACCGCCTGCTCTGATGACAAGCCGACTGCAAAGGATTTTCAGAACTTCATCAATCGTCACTCGTTCAGGTAACCGTCGGTTCTCTTACTCTTAATTTTCTCTTTACTTTATTCTTTTTTGAAATGGCACCACGGAAGCACACGACACGACCTAGGTTAGTGATCAGCCGGTCACCGGGGACGGCTGAATCTAGGACTAGGAGTGTCGCCTGCCCTTTTCTGGACCCATCTTTGCCCTTTATACAAAGTCCGACTGTATCTGTGTCTATGCAGAGCGTGATGGCCAGAACAAAAAAGACTGCCAGGATCTCAAACTCAGACGGCTCCTCCCACAGGGTGCCGATTAGTGAAACATCTGACCAGGCGCCAGATGTGGAAGTGAAACAAAGCGGCTTGAAAGCCAGCAGTTCTGAGGGAGGAGTCAAAGTGACCCCTTCCCATTTTACAGTTGACAATTCTACATTCTCTCCTGCTCCTTTTAAAGGAGAGGAGGCGGGCCCCTCAGGGAGAGGGGAGGAGTCGTCCTCTTCGGACTCGTCAGAGGACGATTCCGAGTCTAGCTCTTCTGGCCATGCTTCTCTGGACACAGAAGAGAAAAACAGTCGCCTGCAAGAGGTGAGGCTTTCTCACGCAGTTGAGAAGGGGGACGATTAGGCGGAGCCATCCGCCTCTCACCGAGAGCAAAATACCCCCTACTACTGCACGGTACCTCGGGGCCGGATCACAGCCATGCAAGAGAAAGTGGAGAGCTTTATCGCAAACCACACAATGGGCCCCGGCTTTTTAGTGTTCGTGCCGGATCCAGAAGACACAGTCGTCTGGCCGGCTGGTACCAGTTATGATGGCGCCTACTTTGGCTGCTACGAGGCGGCCATCAAGGCTGGGCTGCGCTTCCCACTACATCCGGCTATTCAGCGGATCTTGGATGGGTATGAGTTGGGGTTATGGCAGTTAGCCCCGAACTCCTGGGTCAACGTACTCGGCTATGTGGCCGGGTGCGAACTGCACGGGGTGGAGCCGAACTTCGAGGCTTTCGCCCATATGAACTACCTCAGCCGGACCCCTAAGACAGGCGGTACCGGCTGGTATCAATTAACGAGCCACAGGGGCTACCTCATGACGAGAGGTAAAGCAAACAAATGGAAGGACTGGCGGAGCACCTTCCTTATCATTGAGAGTTCAGACACAGAGCTGAACAAGCGCTTCAACAGGTGGAACAGGAATCCGCCCCTTCTTGCAGGCGGCCGCAGCATGCCGCCTGTTCCCCCCAAGGCTAAGAAAGAGATCCTAGATAAAGGACTCTTCAAAGTAGAGTCGAAGGTGAACTCTACTTCAGGGGTACGAGAGCAAGTACCCCTGCACTGCGTCCCGAGCTTCAAATGGCTCTACGACGAGTACTTTTTGGCCGCCTGTGGCCTCAGCAGTCGGTGCTCAAGAGGTAGCCGGCCTGTCGAATACTCTGTTGTTCCATGCATTTCTTGTTATGACTTTTATTAACTTTGCTATTTGTTTTTGCAGCGGACGCCATGAGAAAAATTACCGCCTCCAAGACTGCGGCGGCCATGTTGCGGGCCTCCATCATGCAACAGTCTTCAACCGACTCCCCCAACAAGGGGGCACCCTTGGTGGGCTTCGAACCTTTCACCCTCTTTGTGGAGTTGTGTTTATGCATATACTGACTCTTTTCTTCTTTTTTAGACGGGCGCTCCAAGAGCTTCTTCTTCCCAACAACCGGACCCCAAGGCCCGGAGGACGACTGTTGCGAGCTCTCCTGGTTCTGCCAGGAAACATGTGGCGGCTGAGAAACAGCCGGCCACTTCTTCTAAAACTCCAGTTGGGCCACCTAGAAGTATGAAATTATCCTTGTAAATTTTAGACTTGCTCCCTTCTTTACTAGGTCTAATCCGTTTGTTTATGCTTGATGCAGCCGGCCCTCAGGAGCCTGACTTGGTCGAGGTGGCCAAGTCTATGATCAAGGCCGTTCCTCCAGCTGAAAGGGAGGCGGTCAGGGGTGTCGGCACCCTTGACCTAGACGGGATTGCAGGGGTCCTTGCTGAGGTATACTTAGCATATTTTTGAGTATTTGAATTCCAGGACGCCTGTTTTCTTTTTTGTTTGGAAACTGACGCTTGTTCCCCTTTTTACTTAGGCCCTGCTCCGAGTGAACGGCCTTCGCAAGCCGCTTGACCGGAAGAACAAAGAGGTAAAGGCTGCAAAAGCTATGGCCGCCTCTGACTGTGATAAGGCAATGTTTCAAATTTCCCAAAATGAAGTTCTGACCATTGATATTCTTTATTATCAGGCGCAGGCTACCGCCGCTATCCGGGCTCAGTTAGAGGCGGCCCAGAAGAGGAATAGCGAGCTGGAGGCGACCATCAACAACCTCAAGGCCGAGCTGAGACCTCTTCGCCAAAAGATGTCCTCATACGAAACCTTGGAGAAATCCTTGGCGAGCGTAAAGGTACGCCTGGTGACCCAGGAGAAGAGTCTTACTCAGGAGCTCTCGGAAAAGTCCGAGCAAGAAAAGAAAGAGTTGGTCCGGGAGATGATGGAAGACTCTGCTCAAATCCAGCGCATGACTTGGGGCCGCCTCTTCTATATAAGCTTCCGCTTCAATCAAGACCTCTTGAAGAGTCGCCACCCTCTTTCGGACCAAATCAAATTTGAAGGTCGACCCGTCTTTGAGACCTCTGAAAAATTCAGGATAGGCTACTTCATCCGGTAACCCTTGAATCTGTATTCTCATCAGGTTAAACCGCCTGATGTAAGAACGAAGCCCCTCCTTCTCGCCCTGCTGAATTGTTCCTAAATCAAGGGTCGTCTTCTTCGCAGGGATGTTCATGGCGAAGTTGGAGGTGAATAAGTAAGCAAGCGTCTTGAAGTTATTTACACAACCAGTCGACAGGTTGCCGAACCATTGTTGTGCGATTCCTTTGAGAGTCGCTGGGAAACACTTGCACCAAGTGGGATCATCCAACCCTTGAAGGTACATCAGGTTGGTGAATTCCATCTGATGGTCTTCTGGGTTAGTAGTGCCGTCATAGGCGCCTACTAATACATTTTTCACTTTGACCGGCTGAGCGGCTTCAGTAATTTCCTTGGAGAAGGCCGACGACTGTTCACCAAGTCTAAGCAACCGTAGCTGCCAGTCCATAGGTTGGACATTTTTTGCTGCATGTCCACCAAACGGAGGTGGCTGTAAAAAATACTGTTGTTGCGGTACAAACGGTAAGTTTGGTACCGCCTGGTCGCTATGAAAGCCGGACTGACGGGAGGTGCCGCCTGACTGACTCTCATGATACGACTGAGTATGCCTCATCGAGGTTTTTCGCAGACTGTCTTGGAAGTTTGAAGTAGAGGCCGACTCTGACAATCGGTCACTCTTCTTCTGCTCTAGCAGTAGCCGAGCGTCTGTGTATGTTTTCCTCGACCCGTCCGCCTGAATATGACGAACAGGTTTCCTATTTCCTGGAGTAGGAAAACGGTATTTTGTGAAATCAAGGGCAGGTGGCTCCCACTTCCTAGATTTAGGATGAGGGGTCGCCTCTCGCCCTTGAACTGGCTTCCTCTTCCGTGAAGTGGAGGGTTTCTTAGCCGACTGCTCCTTGTCCAGAGCAGGCGGCTTCTTGTTGATCAACTCTTGAATTTATCCCTTGAAATCCCTCATGAAGGTCATGAGTTCGTTCCTTGTGATGGGAGCAGACCCATCAGTCGGCTGCTGCCGAACAGGCGGTGCGCCTGCTGGCTCGCTTCCAGTTTGAAGATGTTCCCGTTCCCTCCTTTCGGTATGACGGGTACGTCGGGCCCTTAGGGTCCCGTCTGAAGCTGTGTGAGCTTCAACTTCAAATTCATTCTCAGTATCGTGGTCCGACTGAACTAGAGGGTCGTCCAGGGGACGTCTCTCTTCAGGAGCCGGTACAAACGTGGATGCCATCTCAGAAGTACTCTCCCCACAGACGGCGCCAAAATGTTTCGGGGTTTTCTGATGTCTTGCGGGAGAGTTACAATTCCGAGACTGGAACCGGACGCCTGTTCCTGCAAAACAAACGGATTCTCCGGATGATTGGAGATCCGCCTCCGACGGTCAAGTTAGTACTTGATTAAGGAGTAATTAATGCGGAAATTAAAGTGATTGGGTCTCTCTAGGTGAGAGTGTTTAATGTGTGTAATCTGCGTAATCTCCCTTAATGAGGATTAAGGGAGGTATTTATAACCTCGGGAAACGTGTCAATCTAGGTTTAGGTTAACCTTGGGCTGATTGGGCTTCCCACGGAAGTTGGGCCTAGGTGACCGGTTATCCCAGGTGTCATGGGAAGGACACGTGTCGTGTCGTAATTGGTCCAGAGTGGACGGATCATTGCTTGACACGTGGCAGGCTCCTATTGGCCCATGTGACGGACACATGGCGGAACCTGATTGGTCCACTTGTCAGATGGTGATTGGTGGGGAAAAATCCCCTAATCACCTTCTATGAAGGGCTCCCCAAGAGGAGGACAGACCAGGCAGGAAACCAAAGAAAACAAAGTAACAGGCCTACAAAGGACCAAACCAGCCAACATTAAAAAATTACATCAAGAGAAAGTGCCTTTCACTGGCAGGCCACCTACAAGCTACAGAAAACAGGATGTCTACCACATCAACAGATTTCAAGGCTCCTGTAAAGACCAGAGCATTTCTCTGCAACCAGATTTGATAAATAGCTTTAGAAAAGCACATTCCAAGCAATCTGTTTTTACTCCTAGCTTTCCTGCAAATCTTGGAAACCCAAGCAATCTCAGTTTCAAAGCAACCAATATTCCTCTGAACTCCAAGAAGACTTAGCAATTGAGACCAAATATTCCTACTATAATCACAATCAAAGAACAGATGTTGAACAGTTTCAAGGCTTTGATTGCACATAAAACAGATCGGATCACAAGGAATACTCCATTTGTACAACCTGTCTTTAGTAACAAGTCTATCTCTGACAGCAAGCCATGTAATAAAAACACTTTTAGGGGAAGCCAAATTATTACAAATTAACCTTCTCCATGGCACTTTAGCAGCCTGAGTAGTAATAGCCTGATAGAGCTTTTTAATTCTGAACTTAGTACCCTGCATCACAAAATTCCAGCCACCAATAGAGTCAATTATAGCCCTGCATTTCAGAATTCTTTTAAGAACCCAAGAACTTTTTTTAGGAGCAGGCAAAGTCCACCAAGGTTTAAGTTTGAAATAGTAAATATGCACCCATTTCACCCATAAACTGTCAGTTTTATGAGCCAAATCCCAGAGAAGCTTAGTGATGGCTGCAAGGTTCCACTCAGGAAGTGAAATCAAGTTCCAGCCTCCACTAACTTTAGGTAAGCAAACCTGAGACCAAGAAACCAGAGCTTTCTTGGAGGGGTTAGCAATCCCAGTCCAAAGAAAAGCCCTAAATCTTTATTCAATCTCTTTTAAGACCTTCTTAGGAAGCACAAAAATCTGAGCCCAGTAAGTTTGAAGGCCAAAAAGCACACTTTTGATAAGTTGAAGCCTTCCAGCATAAGATAGAAGCCTAGCAGTCCAACCATTGATCCTACTAGTCATTATCAATCAAAGGTTTACACTGAGCAATAGTCAGTTTCTTTGAAGAGAGAGGAACACCTAGATACCTGAAGGGAATTGAACCAGGAGCAACTCCAATTAAAGACCTCAGGTAGGCTTGCTCATCACTAGTAAGGCCTCCAAAGATAACTTCACTTTTATCCAGATTGGCTGAGAGCCCAGAAGCTTCTGAAAATTTAGAGAAGGCATGAAACAGGAGAGAAACAGAAACAACATCAGCTCTAGAAAACATCAATTAATCATCAGCAAACATTAGGTGAGTGAGAGCCAATTTTTCACATCTAGGATGATAGTTAAAGTCAGGATTCTCATGCAACTCAGAGAGACACCTAGAGAGGTACTCCATACCAATAGCAAACAGAAAGGGAGACATAGGATCTCCCTGCCTAAGTCCCTTTTTAGCAGGGAAAGGCATAGTAGGAACTCCATTAACTAAAATGGAATAAGAGACAGATGAAACACAGCCCATGACCCAGAAAATGAACTGACCAGGGAAATTGAGCTCCACCATCACAGATTCCAAGTACCCCCATTCAACTGAATCATAAGCCTTTTTTAAGTCAATCTTCATCATACACCTAGGGGTAATATGCTTATGACTGTACCCTTTGATCAACTCAGTAGCAAGTAAAATATTGTCTCCAATGTGCTTCCTAGGGATAAACCCAGCTTGTGAAGGATTAATGATCTCATGGAGAACTAGAGCAAGCCTTGCAGTAAGAATCTTAGAAATCAGTTTATATAAAACAGTACAACAAGCTATATGCCTGAATTGCTTTGCATATGAGGGATTCTGCACTTTAGGAACAAGAGTCACTGTTGTACAATTCCATTGCTTCAAAAGGATACCAGTTCTAAAGAATTCCAGAACACCTTCATAAACATCACTTTTCACAACACTCCAAGCTTTCTTAAAGAAACAGGAGTTAAAACCATCAATACCTGGAGCCTTAAAATCATCAATCCCCTTAAGAGCTATATCAATTTCATCAATAGTAACAGGGGCAATAAGGGCATTTTGAGCTTCTCTAGTTAACTGCTTCCCTTTTCTCATTGAGGAAATATCAATACCAGGGAGGGAGCTAGCTTTAGAACCAAGAAGCTTTTTATAGAAATCAGTTAGCTCCTGAGAAATTTCATCAGGGGTCCTAAGAAGAACATCCTGCTTAGTATAAATAGCATCAATTCTGTTTCTATTTTGCCTGCTCTTCATGACAGAGAAAAAGAACTTACTGTTCCCATCACCAAGCTTGAGCCATTCAATTCGGGACTTCTGTTTATAAATGCTCTCTTGAATCCCAAGCCATTTTTTTACTTCTGCAATAGCTACAATCTCCTGAGAACCCAACTCTGCATTATCCAGGTCACTATACATTTGATGCTGGATGGAAGAAAGGTTGTGATGGGCTGAATCAATCTTAGCACTAATATCCCCAAGTTTCTGAATGCTCAGATTCTTCAAAGCAGATTTAACATGTTTAAGCTTGTACCAAACTCTGAACATTGCAGTTCCAGAGATATGAGATTGCCAAGCATCAGAAACTGTACTCAGAAAACTGTCATGCCCAGCTAAACAGTTGAGAAATCTGAAAGGCCTTCCCTTCCCAGACTGAGACTGAACAATATCCAGAGCAATAGGACTGTGATCAGAAAGGGAAGGAGGAAGAAAGAAAGCTTCAACATGCCCATAAAGGTTAAGCCATTCCTGATTTACAAAACCCCTATCAATCCTAGTAAAAGTCCTAGGACCAATATGAGCCTTATTACACCAAGAAAAGGGAGCACCTTTACTTTTGATTTCAACAAGAGTTAAATCATCAATACACTGCTGGAAATCTCTAGTTTCATAATCAGAAACAGGAGCCCCATTCATTTTGTCTTCAGCATAAAGAATAGAATTGAAATCACCAACACATAACCAAGGAATAACAGCTGCAGGTAAACCTGTAAGACCAGACCACAGCTGTTTCCTGTCTTGAATAGTATGAAGACCATACACAAAAGTAATTAAAATCTGAATCTGCAGATCTTTAGAGCACATTAAACAGTGAATAAATTGCTCAGTAGAAGCTAAAATATTAAGGGTCAGGTAATCATTTTTCCAACCCACCCATATTCTGCCTCTAGAAGAGCTAGAGTAATTACAGTACCAAGTCCAAGAAAGACCGAATTTCTTTTGAATAGCCTGACTTCTATGCTCCTTAACTTTAGTTTCTAAAATGCAAACAACATCAGAATTTTGCTCTAAAAGTAACCGTTTTACAACAGCTACCTTCCCAGGGTCATTGAGACCCCTGATATTCCAAGAAAGAACTTTCATGATCCCTGAGAGGGATTACCATCACCCCCGATAGGATTCTTGTCTTCAACATTAATAGCATATGTCTCTTTCATGGGTAACAATTGAAAAGAGTTTGAATTCAGCACAGGATAAGTGACTTGCCTGCTAGCTTTTTGCTTAGACTTTTTAGCAACCACCTGCCACTCCTCAGGTTTCTGAATTTGAGCTTCTGGAGTGACTACATTAGCACCTGCTTTAGGACCTGTTTCATTACTAAGAACTCGACCAGTTACTTTTGGAACCCATACCTTCTTCTGAACTTGAATCTGGTTTTTTTTATTAACCCCATCACCTTGTTGCTGATTCTTAGCCTGAGTTTTAGGAATAGAACAATCATGTCCAACTCGATTACAGTCCTTACAAAAGGGGGGGTACCATTCAAACTGAACCTGAAGCTCAATTACCTCACCTTCTAGATTTTGAACCCAAACAGAGGTTGGCAAAGGCTTGGTCACATCAATGTCAACCAGAAGTCTAGCAAAAGAGACTCTGAGCTGTCTAGAAGTACATTCATCTGCACAGATTGGAACCCCTAGAGTACTTCCAATTCTACTCAGAGTATCAACACTCCAACAATTCAGAGGTAGATTAGGCAATTTCACCCAGAGGGGAATAGACCTTAAGACCTCAGCATGAAAATCAAATTTAGCAGTCCAGGATTTAATTATTGCAGGTTTGACCAAATTTTGACCTTAAGTGTACGATAATCTATAAGGAAAAAATATATCAAGTGGGATCTTGTTAGATTCGTAATAACGTGTAGTTTATTAATATGTAATTTTTACAATTTTTTTCACTACGAAATTAAGAATATTTAGCGATAAAAAACCACACATAAAACTATACTCTGATCTGAACTTATTTTTTCTGAAATAAGTAAAAATAAGATGAACTAAACAAGGCCTATAGGAGAGTTTTATTAATTTAAACAATTTGCATAAAAATGAAATTGCAAACCTTGAGTTGTGCATTAGGCTGAATTGATACAACAATTTCAACATTTGGCAACCTCTCGGCATGGCTGCCATGTTACTCTTTACAGTGAGGAGGAAGAAGATGAAAGCAGACTTTGGCTCCATTGTTGACTAAGGGGTAGTTTTGTACTTTCAACTCTAATTGGTGGATTTTTAGAAATTGGGTCTAAAATGATGGATTAAAAAGGAGTAAGCCCCAATTAATCAATTTGATAAACAAAATTTGTTTATCAAATGGCAAAATGGTAAATAAAACAATATAAATGTCCAGTTAGCATGTCATTTTCATAAATATATCAACAACAGTGGGACCCATATTAATAGGAAAAATTGCTTTAAATAATATGACATTTAGCTCGTCCGCTAAAAACAAGTTTACCTTTTGATTATCTCAAAATAATACCACCTTTGGGGATGTCCGCTTTAAACAAGTTATGACCTGTTGTTAACTTGATTGGGTTAAAAAAATATAATTTGTTTTTTTATTTAATATTTTAATTTTTAATAGATAATAATATTAATTATTAGTATTATATTTGTAAAAAAAAAATAACCCCCTCCCCCACCAGCCACCCCTTCCCCTTCACCTCTTCCCGGCCGTCTGGTGCCACAGCCTCCTCCTCGCGCCGGAAAAGCCTATCACCCCCTCCCCTCGCATCCATAGCCACCCCACCCTCATCAAAACTTAAAATTAAAAAAAAAAAAAATTTAAACCCCCCTTTGCCAGCTCCCCTTTCACCGGGAACCACAACCCCGATTTCGGGCCCCCTCCCTTCCCCGTTCCCGATTTTAGCCCCCACCTCTCCTCCCCGTAGCAGATTCGATCACCCCTCCCTTCATCGTCCCCACTTTCAAGTCTTTCCCCTTTACACAACCATCATTTTCGATTGGTTAGGGTTTCGGGGAAGGGGATAGGTGGTAGGGGGCTAGAAATGGGGAAGGGGAAGGGAAGAGGGGGGGACTGGAAATGGAGAAAGGGAAGCGGAGGGGCACCGGAAATAGGGAAGGGAAGAGGAAGGGGGCCGAAAAAGGAGAAGGAAAGGTGAAGGAGGGGCTGGGGTGGTTTTAGGTGGGGTGGGTCGGTGGGGGTGATGGTTTCCGGTGAAATGGGGGGCTGGGAAGGGGGTTGATTTCAAAAAAAAGGTGGGTAAGGGAGTGGTGGGGGAGCGGTGGTAAGGGAGGAGGGTGATGGGTGGCAGGGGCATGAGGAGGGGGCTGGTTTTTTTTTTTGTTTTTTATTTTGTTTTTTGATTTAATTGTTAATAAAATCATAATTAAAGTTGTTATTAAGATTAATTACATTGTTAAATGAATTTATTAAAAAGGAAAAAAAAATTAAACGGTTACTCAGGTTGTAGGTAAAATAACTTGTTTAATGCGGACACTCCCCAAAGGTGGTATTATTCTGGGATAATCAAAAGATAGATTTGTTTTTAGCGGACGGGCTAAAAGTCGTATTATTTAAAGTAATTTTTCCTATTTAATAAAAAGTAGTCTATTTATTTATAATTTTGTCATTTGATAAACAAATTTCGTTTATCATATTGATAAACTGGTATTTTCTGATTAAAAAGCTAAAACCTTTAATCAAATAGTTGAATGAAGTAATTTTTATAAACATAAACATAATTTAAATGATAACTTGTCACTAAAACTCACTCTGTTACAATGTGTTTGGATAGATTAGGAGGGAGGAGAAGGGGAGGGGAGAGAAGAATGAAGATTTTTCCTTCCAAATCTCTCCATTGTCAGAGGGATCAAATTAATTTCTTGCAATTTAATCCCTCCATTTCTTTTTCCTCCAATTTTCTTCCTTTCTCATTTGTTATTCAAATGAGAGATTATTTATCCCTCAATTTATCTTCCCTTCCTTTTCCTCCATTTCCTTCAATCCAAATAAAGTGTTAAATATTGATCTTTGAATAATAATTTCACACTCTTTTAAAAACAACAAATATTTAAAATATAATTTATTACGCTTTATATTAATAAAAAAATTATTTATTTTTAAAAAATACGGAGAACTACCTTATAAATTTTGATCATCAAAGTCAAATTAACACATGAAGGGAGCAATGGAAATTGCTTTTTCCTAATTATAACTATGGGTGCTTGTCAATTTATCTCTTATTATTTGCTTATTTTCTTGAATTACTTGATTTTGGGTTATATTTTTTTTGTTGAGATTAGAACTAGTTTAGACTAGATTTTATAATTCACGTTTAGTTATCATCAAATATCTTTCATTATATACATAGTCACATAAGTTTATTTAAGTAATGAAGGTGGCTTTGAGATCAAATTTCGTCTACATTATTTGCCCTTTATTGTTATCTTTTTCAGAAAAATTCAATTGTCGTATAATTCAACACAAATGTTGCTTTTCTCTTCTATTTTGGTATAGCTCATACGTAATACCTTATTGATTTATACAAACATTATTACATATCGAAAAAGCAAATTATAATGAGATTTGTTATCAATTTGAGTTACGAAGGCATTACAAATTGAACAAATCTCATTTTTGGTGGTCATTTATAACAGTGACATTGGCAAATCGACCTCTTCATAAGTCAAGGCTTCCACTTCATGCCTCTCTGACTCAAACAATTCGGTAGATAAATAACGCTCTCCAAAGCTTGGAATAAGCACCTGCAAAGCATATAGGAGTATGAATATAATTGCCTGATGTAGAATGCTGTTTTGGATAGAAACCAGTACAAATGCTGATAAACAATACAGGAGACTGAGTTTTCAGAGGTAGCATATGAGGAATGACAGCCCCAACCTTGTATTTTTGGGTGTGTAAGTGTGTTATGGGTTACCTTGGACATACAGTAATAATACTGAACTATTACCGCCTAAATGAGGATTGAGGAGCAATATTCTCCAAAATGTAAACTCTTGACCTTATCCGCGTTTAATGGGGTTGGCATTTCTTAAATCTAAATAGTGTATTTATAATTCTTTTAAATGAAGACTACTCCGTATATCCTATCCTCTTTCAAATGGCATGCAGACACGATGAGTTGGTTTCCCCAGATGGACAAAATCAAGATCATTTATAAAATGTCGTGCCAACTAGAAGGTTTCCTACTTACAACAATCAATTTTCCAGCATATTCAGCCTGTTTGGCTAATTTAAGAGCAGCAGCTACAGCAGCTCCCGATGATATCCCAACCTGCAGGTTTACCAAGTTCACATATGATGCATGAAAACACATCACAGTTATCACTGAGATGGATATGATATAAAGAATATTAATTGAAGTGATCTTACCAGCAAACCTTCTTTTAATGCAAGAAGCTTTGCAGTTTCAATGGCTTCATCACTTGTCACCTAAAACATCAAATTAAGATGTTATGCAAGCTATCTACTTGTCTCAATTTGGGTTGTTTAGGGCCAAAATAAAGAATCGGAACTGAAAATTTGAACTGCATCTAAGTGATGACAATGACAGAGAATATATAAGACATTCTTAGACATAGACCCTAACATTCCAGATTCTGCAGTTGTACTTGCACTGCATAAAGTCTAGTAGTCTCAATAATTGCCATTCTAAATAATAAGTATATTTTCAGTTTTCACGGCATTCATTTAATCAAATCTTTTTATGGTTACTCAAACTATTGTCTTTGTCATTGAGACCAAAAGCAAGCAAGCAAGCTGCCTTTTGTTATGAGTGCTCAAAGAATGCAAAGTATGCACCGCGTTATTTTTTAAGAGCGAGAACACTAACTGTATCTAAAAGTTATTTCATGTCACCCCAAGGAATGATGTGTTAAATATGATTAATTACTTCCCATCTCACATTCTTAAGAATAACCATAATTAAGGGAGAATTTCTCTTAGGATAGGGCAGCGAATTTTTTTGTTCTTAAAAATGAAATTTTATGGAGAAATAATAAACCAAAGTTAAGGCTGAATTCAATCCGGACACTTTCTGTTTAGCATCTCCCACAAAATAACGTAGGCGTTCTAAATGTTTAATCTGAGTTTGTAAAGGCAAATTGTTTCAAAAATTCAATTTTGACTGATAATGGAGAGCAAGCTTCTGAACCTTACCTTTAAAACTTCCTCAATTATGTCAAAGTCCAATAATGGAGGGATGACACCAGCTCCAATTCCTTGGATTCTGTGCTTGCCTGTTGCATGAGAAGCATCAGGTCTACAGGTCTACTTAATAAAATAGTAAATTTCACAAGGTGATTCACAGCTCCTCGAAATTAATTAAAAATACAAACGCAAAGTCAAAATATTATCAACAACTTCAAATGAGGCCTGTGTTTAAGTAATAGCTGGGGAAGTTACAGCAATGCAGTAGAAATGACAAGAGGTTGATTTACAAATCTTAGCTAGCAGATACTACACTTTCATCAGGTAGATCGTAGATGCATAACACAAACACTTACACACAACCAAAATCTTAGCATGTGAAGTACACAGTACTGTGTACATATTACAGACTCACCAGGCTTTTCTCCATTTAAGACTGCACTTTCAGTTGGCTCTACACCATAGACCTGAGAGGGAATGTGAACCACCAAAGTTAAAGAGATGAAAGTACTAGCTCAATTTCACGTTTTCTTTCTGAAAATATAAAGTAGAGGATATAGAATGAATTTTGCGTATTTCAAATAAATTGCCTCCAAAATCAGAAATTCGGGATTGGGGAATCCCACATTCCATAAGCAAAATCAATGCTTATTCACAGCTACAAAGGAATGTTCCATTTACCAAGCACTACTGTAGAAGACTAACTAACAAGGACATGTATGTTAATTCCCATGTTCTGCAACATAACAAACATACTTTTTGTCAGGTTAAGAGGAAAACATTGCCATCTTTTCTTTCCATATCAGGTTTTTTTATTCTACTGTGAATTGAAGCAAGTTTTTACTCGAATCAATGTAATAAGAAGAAGAAACCTGCAACACAGTATGAAGAGGCTTACAAGAAAGCAAGGTGGATATTTTTGTATGAAGTTTACCATAGAATTGCACTTTAGTAGCAGCAGTCTTGAGATTAAAATAAGGTGCAAAAATGAATGAGAACAATTTCAGGAAGATCCAATGCCAAGCCGGTGTTAGGATTGAATGCATTCTGGAGATTAAACAGCTCTCAGGGAATGCAATGTTCAAAACAATACCTCAGCTGTCTAACTAGCAAGAGCAGAAACCCATCCCTTCTCCGATCCCCACAAGCCATCCAGAAATATAAAAGCAGGAAAATAAAAAGGGGGAGGGGGGGGGGTGGAGGTGAATGGATGATGGACTAGAATGAAAAACCAAACCTTAATAGCAGATTTTTTCTCTTTAAGGAATCTTCCTGTCCCAGCAATGGTACCACCAGTACCGATGCCAGAGACAAAGGCGTCAATTTTCCCTTCCGTGGCTCTCCAGATCTCTGGCCCGGTGGTTTCATAATGAGTCTGCAAGCACAAAATCCACATGGGGAAAAAGTAATTAAAAAAAAACCATTTGAACTATGGAGTGTGCAGTTGGCACTGATTTCTTAGAACAAAGATCAGCATACCTTTGGATTCCCAGGGTTTTCAAATTGATTAATGTAATAACCACCTGGTGTTTTGTCCAATAATTCTTTGGCTTTGACTATAAAGTCAGGAAAGCCCTTTGTTGGACCCATGATATGCAACTCTGCTCCCAAAGCTCGAAGAATTATTCTTCTCTCAAGACTCACATACGAAGGCATTACAATGATTAGCCTGTAGCCCTTAGCAGCAGCAATAAACGCCAATCCAATGCCAGTATTACCACTTGTCATTTCTATGAGAACGGTCTTTAGACATCCAGAGAAAAAGTCTACTTAGCAACAACATTTTGTCATGTGAACTAAATCCTAGAACATTCACTTTTCTAGACTGAGTACTCTCAAAAAAGTAGTGGAGAAAGAAGTAAAAATGAAAAGAAAAATAAATGGTATATGAAGACACACCTTCTCCGGAGAAATCAAGCCTTTTTCTTCAGCATCCTTAATCATAGTAACTGCTATCCTGAAATTGAGTTAAGTAAAATGAATTTTTTTTTTTTTTTTTTATATTGTTTTGATGAAAATAGGTAAATCTGCAGTTGCCTTTGTACAAATTTATGGGGTGAATCACCTGTCTTTAACACTGGAGTATGGTTCCATCATTTCAAGCTTAGCTGCAATGCGCGCAACACAACCATCTACAACATGATTAAGATACACCATAGGTGTGTTTCCCACCAACTGCAAGTCGAAGAAAGTAGTAGCATCAGAAACAATCATATGTTACACAACTTTCCTGTAACTTTAATCTATAAATCAGGCACAAAATTGGCTAGCTCGTTTAAATAATTGAGATATGAGTATCCATCACTCTTGCAAAAGGAAACAAGCAAATAGTCGAACAACAATAATCAGAAATACTTACTTCAGTCACATCTTTCGCAATGCTGCACTCCCCTTCCATATATTCAAACACTACTGCAAAAAATTTAAAGCTGTAAACAGATTTGCAATTTACCTTTACAAATTTAAGAGAACAAACATCATGTACTACTAAGTGTACTAATACTAGTACAAATTTAAGAGAACAAACATCATGCCATTCATAGTACAAATTTCAAGAAACTTATACTAGCAATTTTATTTGCATCCCACCTTACAGAAATAATTGAGCTCCTTGGCATTAGACTATCATTAATAAGACCATCATTAAAATGCCACTCATATTAGTACAAATTATGAGAAAAGTATACCATTTGCATCAGAACAAACAGAAATAATTCAACTCCTTACCATTACACTATCACTAAAATGCCACTCATAGTAAGATTCGAGGATTTATATAGCTAGTTCATTTGCATCAGACCTTACGGAAGTAATTAAACTCCTTGTCATCATGCTATTATTTTTGGAACAACAAAAATAATCTTTTAATAATCGAGCAATAACGTACACTATTGAAATGCTAAGCACACAAGAAAAAGAGAAAGGGAAGAGAAAGCAAGCTCAACAAGTGGATTTTAGTCATCAGGTCGTAAGACTCGTAACCTTGAATATGAGGGGTTAGGACAGTGTGACAATTATAAATATTTTTTCTCGGCCTCTAACCGAGCTGAGGTTGTTTCATGGAGACACCATAACAAACAAGCTGTACGGTACAAGCAATTTTTATGGACATTAACATGATTCAAAGATAAAAGTTCACTGTCTTCATTGCTCTCTCTTACAAACACAAATATTAAACCTCTAAATCACAGCTAATTTACCCAAAAGTAATTGACGAAAAAAAAATAAAAATTCATAAGAACCAAAAAGGTAAAAGGATAAGAAAATTATACCCGTTTTCCAGTAGAACAGGAAGGTGATTTGTGAGTTTTGAGATTGTAAGAGAGTTTCAGTAATCAGTATGAATTCAGCTTTAAGCTGTTAGATATTTAGATCTTGAATTCTTGAATGTTAGAGCCTTAGAGGTCAAAAGAGGTGGCCTGAAGTCTCTGTTTCTTAAAGGATCGAATAAAACACTATTTTTGGAGTAAACTAGTAAAGCATTATCTACACGATTGTTTTGGGTTTTATTAAGGTTTTTTAATTCTAAATCCATGTCACCATGTGATATGGTCAGCGATAAGCATAAGTTAGTATATATTGTCCGTTAAATAAATAAAAAAGTGTCTGTTGTCATGTACTAACGTTTAAATTTTGATCCATGTAAGCACTACTTGTATTTTTTAATCTATAAATATTGCGTAGTATGAATATGACTACTTTTGATGTATTATATGGTGAAATTTACATATTTCACCCGCGTAGTGGAACCTTTTTAGATATTAAACGTTCAAAATACGATTCATGTAATGTAAGCACTACTTTTCAATCTAATACAGAGTATAAATTTGTACTAAACGTCAATGTTAAATCATATAAGCACTGCTATCAAGTAAATTTATCAATAATATTTTTTTTAGCCTGCGCCTAAAGGTAATTATTTTCCTAAACTAATCTATTCAACGGTCTTGCAAGGTTGATCCAAACCAACCTATTAATTGCTCACCAAATCCCTTCTATATATAGTCGTCCTTCTTCCTTGTTTCTACCCACTTTCACCAAACCTCACAACAACTAACATTAATCAGGTCATCAACTGCTTAAAGAGATTGTTAAGCGTACTAATCACCAAATAATTATAGTTTCAGTGGGAAGAACGTGATAACATTAAGGTAGAATAGGCGTGAGGAATGCAAAGCAATAGAAAGTCCCACATGGGAAAACGAAAAGAGGGGGAGGAAAAGGAGGGTATAAAATAAATTGGAAAAGGAACGGAAAAACTTACATACCTGGACGGGGCTAATGGGTGATCAAGAAGGCCCATGGCCTAGGCTGGTGGCTTCCATTGCACATCATTGGGGAGGTGCACCTGCCTAACATCTCCCTTGATGGGAGACTGTACGTCGTAATTTGTGGTAGAGAGGGCCTGCGCTCGTCGCGGCCCTTGCCTAATTCATTCTATCCAAATCTTTATTATGCTAATAATACACTTGTCTCTTATTTAGTCCCATTTGATTTTTTTCCAATTCTTAGGCCCCGTTTACTTCATCTTATTTTTGCTGAACTGAAATTAAATTTACTTAACTGAAATTATTTTTGCTCAATTTAAATTATTTTTATTGAACTGAAATTAATTTTACTGAATTGAAATTATTTTTGCTTAATCGAAATTATTTTTACTGATTTTCTATTTATATTTCTTCTTTAAAGTTACTGTTGAACTGCAATTATTTTTATTGAACTGAACTTATTTTTACCGAACTGAACTTGTTTTTACAGGGCCTAATCTTACCTTAATAAAATATATACTTGTATTATAATCCTAATCTCCCATCATATCTTACCTTTCTAAAAATAAAAACAAAGATATATTTTACCAAACATACATAATAATAATGTCTTATATATTTCAATAAGTTCAGCCAAGTTTCAATAGCTTCAACCAAGTTTAATAAGTTCAAAATATTAAAATCTACTTCCGTATTAAGTTTCAATAAGGGGAAGAGATCACACCCATAATGTATTTCAGAGAAGGAAGTACAAGCTTATGTATGTCTTGTATAAGTGAGAAGTTATGTAAGTAGTGTCAAAGTTGAAATATGTTAACTAAGACCATCTCTAATGGTGAGACTTAAGGGAGTTTTTTTAGGAGATAGAGAGTATTTTTTGCAAAGGATACCAATAAGTTGGTACCTAAACTTAGAAACTCTAAAAGAAAGTTATTAAGTTTAGATACTCAACTTTGAATTTCATTTGACAAAAAGTGTGGGCTATCAATATTATAATATATTTTGTAATTTATTTAAGTTTTAATTTTATTTATTTATTTTTTTTTTTAAAAAAACTTACAATATGGATTTGGTGGACCATAAATTGAAAGTGACACTAGTATACTTTAAAAGTCTCACCATTGAAAATTTAGACTTCATATGAGTTGCTAAATTGAGAAGTAGGTTGGGTATCAGCATTAAAGGTAAAAAAATAACTTATTTTGTATTTTAATACTCAAAATTGAGTTTCACCAATGAAGATGGCCTGATAAGAAAATGAAATCATATGTTATTAATGAGAAAGTAAAGTAATTAAACCATTTCAACATGCATACTTGCAGCGGAACACGTGTCTCGATTTGGCTATTATTTGAGATTATTAGGCTAGATACACCAAATAAAAAAATAAAGAAAACGCACAATGTATTGTCACGAAGTAAGGTTGTA
Organism: Chenopodium quinoa; assembly: GCF_001683475.1. Classification (NCBI taxonomy): domain Eukaryota; kingdom Viridiplantae; phylum Streptophyta; class Magnoliopsida; order Caryophyllales; family Amaranthaceae; genus Chenopodium; species Chenopodium quinoa. The sequence goes on from NW_018743292.1 coordinate 11,562,955, forward strand.
ACTGAAAAATCCGTTAAAACTAAAAGTTTTTATTCACGTTTTAGGGGTTATTTAGTTACACAGAGAAAATGGGGAAGTGGAAAATCATGGAAATTTGAAAATGGAGTTGTTTGGTTGACAATAAAAAGTATAAATGAGGGAATTGTGACTTTCCACAAAATATGGGAAGTTAATTATCCAACCCCCTCAGTAAGTCAAAATTCTCATAATTTACAACTTCCTTCATTCCAACCAAACAACTTTATACAATTCTCATGAATTTGATGTAATAATTTAATTCCCATAAAATATAAATCGGTATAAAAAGTAAATTTTCATAACAATCAAATGACACCTTATTCTTTTTGTTCACCTTTAATTTACTCGCCGCAGATATACCACTTTGCTTTCAGCCACATCATTACATAAATTATCACACAAGTTATTGTTAATGTTGTTGCTTTATCACCTTTACCCACTGTCAACTACTCAGTATCTCCCAAATTTATTCCCACACTTCCCGATATAGTGAGAGTTATTTCCAGGAGATCAGAGTTACGTGTTTTGTTTTTTTTATTTGACCCGTTTTGACTTTTACACTATTTATGATATTTCCTTTGACCGTCTTTTGTGAATAATATATAATGAAAAACATATTCATGTGGAATTTATTTTAATTCGTCTCAATAAGTACTATCATAATATATAACTTTTATAATTTTTACTTATGAAGAATTAAAGTTAATAATCGTTAAAGTTTTGCATTGACAAGCGTGATAAAAGAAACAGATCAAGTAAAAAAGAACAAAGAAAGTGTGATTTTGAGGACAGTCATATATTAGTTAAATTAGTTCACATGCTTGATATTAAAACGATTGATTTATTTGTATTATCACTAATCCTAACTAAATGCAATAATTATCATTACTTTCATTAGTTTTGTTTTGGTTGGAAAGCAAGTATTTGTGATTAAAATTGAATGAGAGAGCTAAACTCTTTTTATATTCCTACCTAATACTTGTACCCTGAAACAACTTATCATTTAGTCCATTGCAAAATCGTGTTGATTATAATTAAGATGCTGAGCCAAAGAGCAAGAAATCAATTGCTCAAATATATTGAGCAAAAGCGGAACAAAGTCCTAATATTTCAGATTAAATTAAAACCTTAAAAACCAAATAATGAAACCAACGGTACTTACTAACTGTGAATTTTACAAATATATCTCCTTCCTTACCACCCGGTTTTACAAAAACACCCCTTGATAGACACAACCAGTTTATCAAGTTTATAAACTTGCATTTTCTCTAAAAAAAAAATGGTAGTAGCACTAACATATGGCGCACATAATTCCCTTTGTTGCACACGAGTTTACAAAAACACCCCTTATTAAACACAACCTATTTATCAAGGTTATAAACTTTAATTTTCTCTCAAAAATTGGTCGTAGTATTGACATATTGGGGCACATAAGAATGAGGAAACAACTTATCACGATGGGCTAATAAATTAGAGATTTTCTACATCCTTAATTACAATTTATGAAGTGTGACTTAACTAATGAAGCCAGGCAAGTCATTTCCCATGTCAATTTTTTTATTTTTTTTAGTTTGTATGGAGTGCTAACACGAAAGTCTCGTTTAGTGTATTCCACTTATATATGAACATTCAACCATATATATTGAAATAAGTAGTTCACCTAATATTTCACTTTCTCATTTTATCTTGCATCGGTCCAATTTTGGTTAATAATCACTTTATAAAGGACAATATATTGCAATAGATTTGAGGTAATAAGGTCAATTTGAAGGCTTAGAAGTTAGAATCCTTAGTATACCCATTAAAAATTGATAGCAGTTATGGGACAACTTTGAGTTGACTGACATTTGCATCCCACATCGGTCAGATAGGAAAGAAAGTGAGAAAGAGTTAGTATAAATAAAGATGGATAGACCTCGCTTAAATCACTTACCTGGACGGGGTCTATGGGCGATCAAGAAGGCCCATGGCCTAGGTTGGTGGCCTCCATTGCACATACCGGAGGGGTGCCTGCCTAACGTCTCCCCAAGTGGGAGAGCGTACGTCATAATTTGTGGTAGTGGGGGCCTGCGTTCGCGCGGCCCCTTCCCAGTTGTAAGTAATAAACATAAAGTAAGGTGTTCCAACTTTGGATTTTTCAGTTACATAGAAATAGATTTAAAATGATGATAATTTTGATTTTGGACTGTTTAAGTACATAGAAATAGATGCTCAGTACTTTCAATTCTTATTAAGTTCTTACCTTTCCTCAAAAGGAAAAAAACAAAAAAAAGGATCTTAACTGGCTAATGTTCATTTTGATAATAAATAATCAGTGCTATTTTGGTATATTGATGATAACCACAGTGGATTGGGATCTGTATTGCAGTATAAGTGTGACTAGTTTTGTTTTTGTATAAAAAAAAGTTTTAAGAATATATTTGTAATAGTTTTGATTTACGTGTGCCAATGCACATTTTATAATTTAAACATCTTAAGTAGGATTGTAATAAAATTATATTAAGTATAAATCGAGACGAATCTAACACGTTCTCGTATGACTAATTTTTTTTTTCTAATGTATAAATACAAAAGACGATAAAAAAATAATGTATGAATGGTGTAAAATTTTAGACGTTGTGATTTTAAATAAAAAAACCGTAGGAAATATATACGACTTAAATCGAAAACACGTACCATAACGGTAAAATTGTGCTTTTACTATGACAAAATCCAAATGGAATAATTTTAAAAAACACTACTTCCTTTGTTACTTCTCATATTTTATTTTAACGTTTGTTAACACATATTAAATCATCAATATTTCTAATTACGTATTTGTAGAAAAAAGTATAAGAGTTTGATGCTCTAGATTTGCTCACCATTATGTTTTTTGTTGTATGTCAAAAGTATTTTAGAAGATTCCCTTAAGATGTCAATAATGTCTAAAAATTCCAAATGAGGAGAAATATTAGGGAATGATGGAAAGTATATAAGATCAAAGTACAAAAATGCGTGAGAATATACAAATTATTAGTTGCTCCCATCCAGAGAGATCTTATATTTAACAAGTTATTATTAGCTTGTAGATTACATTATAATGTAGCGTATTATTGAATATTGACTATATGGACAAAGATCATCAATGCGTACTTTGGTAGAGATCCAATTGATCCAAAGTACTCCGTACAATTGAAATCAGTCAATACTTCCAACTATTGTGAGACTTTATACACGAATTACCTTGAACGACATTGTTTTTTTTTTTCCGTTGGTGTAAAGAGAGAGTCACAAAGAACTGATGCGTACATAAGAGATTTGATCACATGTCTTGAAAAGACTTTAATCAATTAAATTTGTTGAAACCTACTTATATTTTATTGTTGATAATGCGATACAATCATCTCACCTAAGGAGTCATAATTCATAAATTGTCCCTAATTGCATTCAACTTGATAAAAGGATTATTCCCTGACAAAAAGATTCAATATGTTTCACCATAATCAAAATATAATAAAACTTGCACATAATTAAAAATCAAAACTACTGCACATAATGTTATACTCAGTTTTGGATTCCTCCCACATCGACAGAGCGTGGAATCGGATTGATTTAGAAGAGTATAAATAAAAGACATAAGGCTACTGTTAAACATACTTACCTGGACGGGGTCAATGGGCGATCATTAAGGCCCATGGCCTAGGGAGGTGACTTCCATTGCACTTAGGAAGGGTGCCTGCCTAACATCTCCCCAAGAGGGAGAGTGTACGTCATAATTTGTGCTAGGGGGGCTTGCGTTCGCGCAGCCCCTATCTATTTCTAATTGTAAAGTTTTATTGCTAAATTCATATAGTGAATGAAAACTATGAACATGGAGTATAAAGAAACGAACAATTTAGTAAATACCTTAGTATGAATCGTTTCCCAGTAACTCTTGGAAATTCCCTTACAGATGCCCTTATCGCAGCCCCTTAGCGTGTTTCCCCAATAACGTCATCTAATCGCAACCTCGTCTTAACACTTGAGTCGGTCCCAATTCCTACGGATTCCATTATCGTCTTCTAATAACCATCGTCTTCTAATAACCAAAATCCACACAGCTCTTTGAGTGGCTTCAAATCAGGGTTCATCGACAAAATATCCCATTTGGAGAAGACAATGAAAATGGCTGTTAACTTGCTCACAGACGTCGTAAACTTTACCTCTAAACGGCAATTTAGTGGGCTCCGTATGTATTTACATATTTGTCCCCAACTAATAAAAGGAATTAACACTAGCACCCCTTTTGTTTATATAGGGTATAAACTTGTATTTACTCAATTTATTATTATTATTATTGTTATTATTATTATTTTTTTTATTTTTTATTTTTTATTTTTTTTTGTAACAAAAACCGTTTCATACTATATTAGATAACTTTGGAATTTTTTGTCTCATAAAGAATATTCCAAAGTTGCATCTAATATGAAACGGAAGTAATTTCTAATGCACCCAAACTGAAATAAAAGAGCTAGATTGTGTCGTAAGAAAATTTGTACTCCGTAAGGAGAAGAATAAAAAAAAAAAAAAAAAAGGGTAAAGGATACAATTATCCAACCAAAATCAGAACAAAATTTGGATATTGTGTCCAATTTTCATTACCTCTTGATAAAGGCGGCTGTTATATTTCAATACTATTAGCTTATCAAGCTTTCGTGATATGATTGATTATCCAATAGAGATATATTACGGTAGATTTTAACACATGACGTTCCTAGCAAAACTAAGCCAAATTTGAAGGATTTTAAATTTCAACCCTAGAAATCCTGGGAAATTTAAGGGAGTCCACAAAATGTACAATAATTGCAGTTTCATAATAGGACGTGAAACAGTAATTTCGTACATTGCAAACCATGGTTGCTAGTGCAGTATGACCAAAGATCAGGAACATAACTGTCATTATTCCAATACACAAAGGTCATGATATGCTAGTCTACGAATACAGTACAGAAAGAAAAACTAAAGACAAATGGGATAACCCTCAAGGAGCACTGGCTGTGAAGTATCCGAGACCATGAAAGATAAACTCAAAGCTTAGGACTCAATAGGCATGCTCTCTGCCTCCTTCCTCACTGTTTCAAACAGCACGGAGGATAAATATCTTTCGCCAAAGCTGGGAAAGATTGCCTGATAAAAAAAAAACGAGGATGTAATTAGTCGAAAGAAGACGCCATCCCTTCATGTGCGCTGTGTAATATTTCCATTTTATTATTCTTTATTTAGACCATGAAAGTAAAATGCAACTTTAGTATAAGAGAAATGAGCAGTGGGCTTACAACTATGAGTTTTCCAGCATTTTCAGGCCTCTTAGCTACTTTAATGGCAGCGGCGGCTGCAGCGCCAGATGAAATCCCAACCTGAAAGATGATTTTTCCCAAACAACATATTATTATCATCATAGCACTAATTATGTACAAAGAAAACTGGAAGACAGACGCAGGTGGAGAAAGCAAGTAGGATACACCAAAATGTCAAAGAACTTACCAGCAAACCTTCCTTGAGGGCAAGCAGTTTGGCCATTTCAATAGATTCTTCACTGGATATCTGTATAGTACACCCGCCACAAAAGAGGAATAAAAGGAAAAAATAAGTGAAGGGTAGTGAGTTCTATATATATCAAAGCACATACATGAAGTATGTAATACCAAGAAGTTACAGCTAGAGAGTCTCATTATATGTAAATAGTGAGTGACATTAAAGGAGAAAAACTTGTATTCTCATGTACAACACCTAGGGGAGCTAAAAGGTGTAAGACTTCTTAGCTACAGAGAAATATACATACTAGCATTTAACATAATTAAAGGAAGAAAACCATCATGTAGAAGGGTAAAAGACTAAAAGGCTCACCTGGACAACTTCATCGATAATATTCACATCCAGAACACCGGGTATGAATCCAGCTCCAAGTCCTTGAATCTTGTGAGGGCCTGCAAATATACACAAACATGCAGTTTTACCAAGTTAATTCTCTAAAATGCTCAATAAACTTAGACTACGAATCTTTTATTTTTCAGAACAAGAATAATGTGTTGACAAGGAACCAGTTGTTACGAACAGAGAAAGTTGAGTACATAATATCCCTTTGATTGGGATAGAAGCCAATCAAGGTTTTCTCTACAGTACATACAAGTAGGCTATGCACTTCATGGAAGTGATTGTGATTTTTTTTTGGCACAAGAGTTTCAATGTGGGTACTAAAGGCCAAAACAGCATTCGGCTGGTCAGCACTATATTAGGATAGCTATTGTGGAAAGGGAGGGAAGGGAAGATGCGAGCTTGCAGTTTCCTTTTCCATCATTGAAAGGATTTAATATTATAAAAGGGAAGGAAAACAGATCTCCACAATTCCCTTTCTTTTCCCTCCCCAGGTCATATCAATACAAGAGAAGATGAATCCCTCCCTTTAAAAATAAGCTGGGTGCAGCTAGATCTTTCAAGTCCTGCCTTAGCAAGCAACAGGCACATACTATACTATAGTTGTTGCTTGTAATTATACCAGCATGCCAACGTTTGACAATAATACAAGACATAAGCTAAGTTTGTCTAACCAACAAAGGCTAACAGATGCACAACTCAAAGGACTGTAGAATATTGTGATTATTGTCAAGCAGAAACTGATACTACAGCTTTTTATCAGGATAGATTATTCCTTTTACACACTGTAGTTAGTTTTGTAAAGCCACAAAAATAACAAAGTAGCCAAGTATTACAAGGTACAGGCTAGCATAGCATTACATCGGATGAACACAGGTAGAAATGGACTAGGAAGTTACTTCAATGACAAGCCTAGATACCCTTTTGCATGGGTCTCCTCTGAAAAGAGGAAATACTGGCAGCACAATCATCCATGTTTAATGTTTACTGACGAATAAATAATTATAAAATTTAAATTAAATTTTTTTAGACCTCTTCCCAGCAATAATAGGGGATCAACAAGAGATTAAATGATCATAGCATTGTTACTTACCAGGTTTTCCTCCAGACAATACCGCACTTTCCACTGGTTCCAAACCAATCAGCTGAAGAATGAAGACCAAAAAAATATGGTAAGGGTATGAAAGATAAAGTAGAAAAAGGACATAAATAGTCACAAACATCAGCATAGAACTTCATATAGCACACTTTCAGAAATTTGTCACACATTTATGCCAGAACTGACCTTAACATCTGGATTTTGTTCCTTTAGGTATTTTCCTGCACCTGTAATTGTGCCTCCAGTCCCTATTCCAGAGACGAATATATCAATTTTTCCACCTGTGCCTTTCCAAATTTCAGGTCCAGTTGTTTCATAATGAATCTACACAAAGAATAGAAGTTTCAGAGCAATGTTCCAATAAGTTATAAATCCAATGAAGGAATACACAAAAACGCATCAACAAGCATTACCTTTGGATTGGCAGGGTTTTCAAACTGCTGTAGAATATATGAATTAGGAGTCTTGTCACGGATCTCCTCAGCCTTTTGAACAGCCCCTTTCATACCTTTTGCTGGATCAGTAAGGACAAGCTCAGCACCAAAGGCCCTGAGAATAGTCCTCCTCTCAAGACTCATTGACGCTGGCATCGTAATGATGAGCTTGTAACCTTTAGCTGCTGCGATGAAAGCTAATCCAATGCCAGTATTTCCACTGGTGGGCTCAATTAGGACACTCTAACCATAGAGAAAAAAGAACACATCCATCAGCACATCAAAAGAATTTTACAAGTAAGGTTGTTAGGATCGGGATCCTACCTTGGATCGATGAGGGGGGTGGGATCAAATCGATAGAATCTGATCGTAGGATCGTAAGATCCTACTTAATAACGAATAATATTATATATTATGCTATAAACTGACTTAAATACATTTCTTCTAAGGGGTTTCAATGCTAAAAGACATTGATTTGCTTAAGAAAGGTCGATCTTTATTTAGCTTTGTCTGTATGGTAGTTAGAAGAGTAATAACACAAGTTTAAATTAATAAATTATGTGCAAATTTGTCAAGAATGAGACCTTAACTATGACAATTGCAAATTGTCAATTGATAAAATCATATTAATGTCTCGGATTTGCTAGTTTATTAGCGATAATTATTGAATACATTAAATTTGGGTGCATTTAACCTAATGAGTAATAAAAAATATGTCAAAATAAATCAAAGTCTCATATTATAGTAATATGTTAGATTGGATCGTAGGATCGTAATAAAATCGTAGGATCGTGTTGAGATCCTACCACTCATAATTAATATCGGAGTAGGATCGTAAAATCCTACAAACTTTAAGATCCTACCAAAGATCCGGATCGATCACGCAATTTTGGATCGTAGAATCGTAGGATCGTAAGATCCGGATCGGGATTTTAACAACTATGTTTACAACGGTATGAGCAGAGCTTAGACCTTGCCATGTTAAGCTTATCCACCTAAACTATCCCTAGCAATCTCTAAAAGGGGTTAATTTATCAACATATTCATCATGTAGAATTTCATTCAGATAACCATTATGTCACTACATTCTTAACATAAAAATCCTATATTAAAAAATATTACTGAATACTAACCTCTCCAGGTGTAATAAGCCCGCTTTTTTCAGCATCAGTGACCATACTGAACCCAATCCTGAAAGAGCACAATAATTTAAAAATGTGTATTGTCAAACACATATAGCAAATGATACCCATGCCAGGATCTCACTCACCCCAGCAAAATAAAATAACTACACACACTCAGAAACACGAAAATAACCTGTCTTTGACACTAGAGCAAGGTTCCATTCCTTCCAACTTCACAGCAACACGAGCAACACAGCCATCAACCAAAGTGTTGAGATACACCAATGGCGTTTTTCCAATCAACTACACAAGTCCCAAAATCAACATATTAAACGATAAGATCTAATAAATTATGATATATTACCATGAGGGTACAAAAGGGTCAGGCTGCTTACTTCAGTAACATCTTTAGCAATGAAGGCCTTCTCCTCAACCATTTCAGATTAAATACTGCAATCAACACAATCAATAAACTTCAACCATACATCTTGGTAGTCAAACAGGTATTGCACTTAACCATAAATGAAATGAAAAAAAAACCAATAAACGAATAGCCAACTAAAACATTATTACTCCCTCCGTTAATTTTTATTTGCAATTTTTGCCATTTTAGTCCGTTAACCATTATGTGCAACTTTCTATTATATTTCTATTTTTAGTATATAAAAACCCTGAAAATTACAAATTTACCCTTAATTAAAAATTCTGATTTTAATAATTTTAATAGTGAGTGGGCCAACTTTCTCTCTCCAAACACTTTAATCACTTTCATTTGCTAGTGGGTGGGCCAACTTTCTCTCTCCAAACACTTTAATCACTTTCATTTACTCCCACTAATGTTTGCCCCTTAAATTTTGCCTCGTAAACCGCAAAACCCCCTAAAGTTGCAAATAAAAATTAACGGAGGGAGTATATCTAAGAGCATCACTTTAAAATTTTAATCTATTCTTTACACTAAGCTTTTCGATGCTTAAGAATGAAATTCATGGAATGGATAATATAGCTCTAGTATAGCATGGATATCTCTCGTGGCATTCCCGGAAAAAGCCTAAGCCTCATTCTCAAAATGGAATTTTGGGTCGGCTGCCTGAACCAAGAATCAATCTCTCGTGGTACTCACGAAAAATGATTAAGCCGCCCTCTAAGCCTCATTCCTAAAATAGATTGGGCCAGCTGCCTATACCAATAATCTACCTCTAATGTTATTCCTGGAAAATGACATAGCCTCATTCCAAAATGAATTGGATCAGCTGCCTGACTCAAGAATCTATCCTCTTCTTCTATTGCTTCTATCTAGTTCTAGTGCTACATGTGTAGATGTGCTTGCCAACCCCCTTCTCAAACAAAACCATTGAAAATTTCTTACCAATGTCAATTATGTGTTGAATACTCCCTTAAAATTAGCTAAACAATTTTTCCAGATCAAATTTAATCATATCAATTATAGCCATGCAAAATCAGAAACCCTCAAATACTAAACAAAAAATAAAATAAAAATGAAAAACAGAAGTCCCTAAATTACCCATCAATCAATTAAACAAAAACACTCAAAAAAAATTATATTTCTTCAGAATTCAAGCAATCAAGACCAAACATACATGGGCAAAATCATAAATTAAAAAAACCCAGAAAATAAACAGAATTCTGAACAATTAAAATCGAACAAAAGGGCTGTAACAGAATTAATAGAGAATCATTAAACATACCCAGATGAAGAAATGAAAAATATCAGTAGAAAGCAATGAATTTAAAGTTTAAGGGAAAAGATGTTCACTAACCTTAAAATTGAGATAGAAATCTGGGTAAAAATTGATAGTGATTGCAGAGGAAAGAGATGATTAAATAAGCCAAGGAAATCGTTTGTTTGACCTTACTAAAAAAAAATATAGAAGTATATGTTGAATATTATTTCACATGTGGATATGTGTTGGCATAACTTGCCCATTTTCCACAAGGCTGTCCTCATTCATGATTGATCCATCTGTCATTCCAATTCAAGGTTTCTCTATTTCTATTTTTATTTTCATCAAAATACAATTCTTCCATTTTTGAAAATATTTCTTCCCTTAACGGTTGGCATGTATGTCAAATTGTCAATGTACATTTTTAGCGGTTCATATGATTAGATAAGATTTTATATGATAAAATTTTTCCAATAAGAGATTTAATTTAATAATACGGTCTAAATTCTATTCCCCCATAATAACAACATAGTCAATTTTGCGCATATGTCAAGTCACTAGTTTGACTTTATTTTTATATAAATAAATTAGCTTAGCTACGTAGGGGTGAGCAAAAATTCAGGACACCTTGAATCGGAACCAGAACCTGCTAGGAACCATAGGTTTCGAAACCTGTACAAGAGGTTCCGATTCCGAATAGTAAAATAGAGAACTTGTTGCAATAGGTTCCGATTCAGGTTCTTGATTTTTTGGAACCGTAACCTATAAGATACTCTGTAAACTAATAAAATTATTACTTAAAGCCCAAATCATATTTAAGCCCAATTTTCACTAAATGTAAATAATAATTGTTATAACTATGTGTATTAAATTTGGTAAACAACTATTTTTGGGTTGTTGTATCTGCAAATTGTAAGAACTGTAAATTTATGAGCCTTCAATTTTTAATTTTTTTTTTTTTTTTGCAAAAATGTACGAAATATAGTAAAAGACAGGGTACTCTGAATTGGAACCAGAACCTGCAAGTTCCGGTTCCGGTTTCCATTTTGACCAACAAGTTCCTTTCTAGGAAATTTAACAAGGTACTATGTTATTCTCACCCCTAGCTACCGTGCAATGCACGGTTATAATAAACTTTTTAAGGAATTAAAAAAACTTTAAATTTATAGTTCAACCACTCTTTATAAAGTAATTTTTGTAAGGAATACCTTAATCAATATAATTAGTCATATAGGCAATATAGCTAATGATCGACTTTATGTAATCACAAATTGGCACAAGTGCACAACCTATAACGACGATAGACAAGGTATTAAATAAAGAGGCATTGTCAAAATTATAAAAGAAATTAAATAAAGGGTCGTGGAATTCTAGTATCGTTCTAAATTAATTAGTTTATGTAAAAAATCTGTAACATTTATTTTATTTATAAGATGTATATATGTCCATTAAAAGTGATCATAAATAGCATGCCTCGGTAGCACAATCCAACTCATGTAAAAAAAAAAAAAATACAAGCTTGAATAACCTCAAATCATTGTCGATATTCCAACTCAACCTGAAAAGCTCGTTGTGGACCAAAAAGCACGGTCAAATTTTGTGGTTTGTGCATGAGTTTATTATGGTAGATAAAATATTGGCATGTGATTTTGATATATGTTTTAAAAAAAGGAAAAATTGATTCTAATAATCCCACCTTTATAGGGCATCTTCTTTTATTGGTCCCTAACCTGTTGATGACCTGTTTTGATAGGTTAAGATACTATGTGTCACTTTGTGATTGGTAGAAAAAAAAATTTAAAATAAAAAATAAAAATTCAAAAACAAAAAAAAAAAGGAAAAAAAACCAGCCTACATCAACCTCCACGGCACCATCCGACGCACCTCAACTCCGGCAACCTCTTCTCCCACCCAAACCACCGGAACCCCATCCTCACCCAGCGAGAACCAGACCTTCCTTTCTCTTAAAAAAATAAATTTATTCTGAAATTTCGATTCGAAAAACTGTAAATTTTCAGTTTAGTTTTGAGCTCCATTAATGGCGGTTTCAATGATTGGGTTGTATGCTAGTCTACCGAGTAGCATGTGTCCTACGCTGCATATCCTCATCCATGATGTTCAATCAATTCTCATTCAGTTGTGGCTGTTTGACGCCGGGAAAGGGGAGGGGTTGGTTTTTGTGGGTGGGGAGTGGGAATTGGGGTGGCTTGAGCGGAAGGAGGGGTTGGTTTTCGTTTGGTGGGGGGTGGAGATGGGAGTTCCGGCAGCGTGGTTGGGGAGGAGGAGATGCCGGAGCGCAATTGTTGGGGTTGCCGTGGGGTTGGGATAGTTGGACTGGGATGGTTTTTTTTTTTTTTAATTAAAAAAAATTTAGTTTCTTTTTTTTCTAATTTTTTTTTACCAATTACATATGTTTTTAAATAATAATAATTAAAAAAAAAGTTTACCTAATGTATAGGTTACCGGTCATAAAGGACCAATAGAAGAAAATGCCTTATAAAGGTGGGATTATTAGATAATAATCAAAAGGTTGGATTATTAATAGCGAACGGACTAAAGGTGGGATTATTAGAATCAATTTTTCCTTAAAAAATGATGTAGTTGATTTTTTTTTTTCTTTTGATTATTGAAATGATACACTATGTATATTCTAGTTAAGATTATACAAAAGAACTATACGTAAGATTGATTAAAAATGATTACAATTGCATTGAAAGTTAGGTAGGAAAACACTGGAAATTAGCCCCTTGGGTGCACAAAAAAAAATTATCTAAGAAAACGATTGGAAAAAAAAAATACCAATATACTATTAACCAAATTTATTGAAATTTGGAAAAAAAAAAAGAAGAAAAAAAAAGGTCAATAAATTCAAATCTTGAATCATAGGTAACAATAAAGAATAATTAGATTCTAGTCAAATATAATAAAACTTTCATGGAACATAGCTAAAATAAAGAAAAAGAAGAAAAAAAAAAAAGGAAAAAAGCTAAGGCATTGGAGGGAAAATTTTATACCAGGAAATCAGGAATTGACACGTGTCATTCTTGCATGATGTCTGTTTTAGTATTATTTTATTATTGATATTAATGAAAATTATTTTAATAATTATATTATGAAACTTTATATTAATACCTATTTAACAACATATTTTATGATAAAATATATTTATATCATGTTAATAAATAATTATGGTCAAAGCTAATACTACTTCTGTTAACTATTATGTGCAACAAATGTTTTTATTCCCACTTTTAGTAAGTTTTTTTGTGTGAAAAGACCAACCTGCCCTCACTTAAACTACTTACCCCCTTAATTATTTGACTAAACATACTCTATTACAATTGTAATGAAACTGATTAAAATTAATGATTCCCACCAAAATCAATTCCCATGTATCAGATTCACTCACCTCCCCAACTACCACATTGATTGAGCATTCAATTCACTTCATCAAATGCTTCCCCTTCTTCAATTCTAGACACTTCTCCAGATTAAATACCCAAGAAACTCTTCTGCTTCTCCATTCTCTCTCCTCTTGCGATCTGGGTTTTCATTACGATTCTTTTACCAAAAAACCCTAACCCTTTATTCTTCCTCCAAAATCATGAGTTCCTCCAACAGTGGCGACGACGATATGTACTGCTATGAGTCCCTGGATTCCGGTTCTAGCAATCGGAAGGTAATTCACCCCACGAAGAAGTACAAGGCGTAGCGAGGAACTGGGGTTCTGAAACCAGTTCGGCAGACGGCAATGACTGCTATGAGGAGGATTCGTGGTGCTAAACTAGTGGAGTGTATTTCAAGTGATGAGGAGAAAGGGAAGCCTGAAACTATAGCTCTGGTGAAGGAGGAGCATGTTGAGTTAGATCTGGCGAAGGAGGAGCCAGTTGCGGTAGTCTGACTCCGATGGGTGCTTTGGTTGTTGTTCCTGAGGTTTTAGCAACAGATCTGGGCAAAAAATCGAAGTCCCTTGACTAAAGATGGCAATGGATCGGATTCGGATCGGGTGGATCTTCACTTGCATCCATCCATTATGTATGGATGAATGATGAATCCACATCCATCCGTCACCCGCTTCACCCATCATCCATATCCGTCATTCCGTCATTCGTGGATGAAACGAGTGGAGCGGATGACTAATGGATGAGTATTAAAGTGAAAAAAAACTCACATAAACTCTATTTTTTGGTTATTTATACAATAATTTTTTTATTTTGTTAATAAAAAAGGAAACAATAACAACATATTGTTTGAAAAATTAATTTGCAACAAAAAAAACAAGTAATTTTCTTACACATTTCATATTTTATTATTAAAATTCTTAGATTAAAAATTTAATATATGTTAAACGGGTGGGTGGATGGTTAGCAGGTGAAAAAATTATCATCTACATCCGATCCGAATATCCGATCCATCACCCTCTTCATCCGTTACATGCTTCTCATCCACTTAATTCGGGTTTTCATTCATTTATTTAAAGTAGGTGGAGCGGGTTAGCGGATATCCACTTAACATTGCCATCCCTACCCTTGACCTTTCTAATCCAGAATCAGCTGTTGCGGTGGTTGCTGACACACCTCTTGCTCTAGGACCTGTGGTTGCTCCCAGTGAACCATTTTATGCTCCTCCTGCTGATAGTCCTTCAAGGGGGGGGAGGGGGGTGGACCTCCTGTTGAAGTCAGCGACTTTGATGATGGCTTACTTGCTTACTTACAGGCGGTCTGTAATACCCTGTATTTTTGAAACGTATTTTCTAATTAATTAATTAATTAATATTTTCTAAAAGGGTATTTTAGTAATTTATTTTACTATTAGAATTTTGGAGCCAAAATAATATTTGAATTTTGGCGCCAAAAGCATTAAAACTTATTATTTTTGGATTTTGGATAATATTTATCATCTATTTATTTTATTTTAAAAACCAGATTATATATATAATTTTGAATATTTTAATTAAGTAAAATTATATTTTATTATTTAATTAAGAGGGCCTAATATTCCTAATTAATTAGCTATGATTTTCGGATTTTCTAAGTGTAAAAAATCTGATTTTTTTAGTTAAATTATTTAGTGAATAATTGGTATTTTTCTAATTAATTATTTTATACAATATATATTATTTACACAATCATTTTTAATCCTTAAAATCTAGCAAAATAACTTCCTAAAATCTAATCAAGAGGGCCGAAAATTTGAGCTTAGGAAAGCTCAAAAATTTCGGCCACCTTGGGGTGATTTTGAGCAATTTATTTTGGTAGTTTTGTATTTAATTATCTTCCTTAACTCTTACTATTTTCCTTAACTCTTATTTCCCATCTCATTAAGATTTTAGCCATCTTATTTATTTACCTTAAACCATTCTTGATTATTCCCCAAGCAAAGCCATTTGCCATATTATTTTTCATGACAACATACTTACCATAATTAATTATTCCTTAATCACCATAATACTAAACTTTCCTTAATTCTTTAGCTCTCTTCTCCAAGTAATTCCTTAAACCAAAATCACCATAATTCTTCCTACATTTTTCTACCATAATTCTTGTATGAGCTAGCCTATAAATACCCCTTGAATCATAGCTAAAAACTCACACCAAAACTCTTTTCTTTCTCTCTAATTCTATCCTCTCTTTTTCTCACTTCCTTGCACCAACCACCACCACAAACCACCACTGCCACCGTCAGCCACCACCTCCGGATGACCACCGACGACTACCACTAGCAGCAGCCACCTGCCGGCGTGTTGCTGCCCCTTGCCGACCCCTTCTTCTTCCTTCTTCTTCGGTTTTCTATTTATTCTTCTCTTCTCCTAATTATTATTATTATTATTATTATTATTATTGTTATTATTATTATTATTATTATTATTATTATTATTATTTTTATTATTATTATTATTATGGGGGGTTTTATAAAAATTATTATGAGTGTTTTTAATTAAATGAAATCAGTTTATCATTCAAGTTTATGAAAAAGAATTTATGGTTCATGTACATATAGTTGGGGGTTTTATTTTATTTGTTGTGATTATTTGATGACCTTATATTGATTAAGGTTATATTTATTTGTAGGGTGTTTTTGACAAGAGTTCTTGAGGTTCCTTTTGTGTGTTTGCTAAGCAAGGATCAAGGTACGTTTAGGTGGCTAGATATCTTCGAAATTGATTGGATTGAATAAACATGTTTTATATGATTTTATTGGTGATTGAATTAAATTGAATTAAAGTGTGATTTATGAAATAAAGTATGTTTAAAGAAATTGGTTTTAATAAATAAATTTGAAGGATTGATTTTAATATCATGTTTTTAATAATTGAATTGATTATCATGTTTTAAAAGGTTTGATTTTGAAAGCATGTTGAATTAAATAAAAAGGAGTTTTGGATTGTTTTATTATAAAGATTGGAATTATTGATTTAAAGAGGATTTATTGAATTATTTATAAAAGCTTTACAAACATGATTATTATATTAATCCCACTATGCGGATTCATGGAAGACTATGGATTTTGTATGACCTAGTCTTTCCTCAAGAATAGCCTTTCCATATAAATATACTAGCTTGGGGACTGTGCACACTTAGGAGAGGAATTGGGTTTTTGAAAAGGAATTGATTTTAATAATCACTATTATTGAATTATTGGAATTATTTTGAGAATCTTGAGAATTGGTTTTGAACTATGAGTTTGGAATTATTGAATTAATTATTGGAATTGGTTTTAAAAGCATGTTTGCTAATAAATTAAATTTACTTACTTACACTTATTGTACTTAGCATATTTTGCTAATCTGTATTTCCTATTTGTTTTGGTTCGCCCTGTTTACCTTAATGGTAAGCAGCGTTAACTATTTTTAGGTGGAGTCAATAAATGAGCATTTGGGAGTCTCGGGATAATCTTCACCTAGTTAGGAATGTTGGTCTTTGTTTCTATTTTTGAGTACTCATAACATTGGTTACTATTTATATTAAGTATTAATAAATAAAGAGTTTGAGTTTCTAAAAAAATCCTTGATCATGAGACATATAATTATCACTATAAATGAGAACCAGAATTGCAACAATAGTTATTAACATTGACATAATAGAAGTAAATGTATCTATTAAGTAGCCAAATTCTAAAGAAAAATCATTATTAATCATCCAAGACCATAAATACTGATAAATAGAATTATTATTTATTTGTTGAATAACCAGCTTCATGGAAAAAAGTAAAACTATACTTAATAACAAAATACTCGAAAAAGCCCATATACGTCGAAGATTTTTTGTTGCCATCGGAAAAAAAAAAGTCCAGATCCTATTAACAAAGGAACTAGAAGTGGAAGGAAAGGTATAATCCATGCATATTGGTATATATGTTCCATAATATACTAGAATAGAAAATTTTTCTATTTAATTTATTTAAATTATTTTGTTTACCATTCACTGGCTCTTGTCTCTTTTGAAAGAAGTCGATCAATAAATAGAACTTTTTGAAGCTTATGAAGTAGGAAACTAAAAAAAATTCCCTTTCATTTCCATTTAAGTTATTTCAAATATATATTTAAAACATCCAAATTCGACTAAAAAAGACTATGAATCAGAAAATCGACTAAATATCTACCAAAGTCAGTGATGAAAAAAATAAATTAATTATTAATTAAAATAATTAATTTATTCTGTAGTTTATTTCGAATTATTACCTGATTTTTTGCAAAATGGTTTAATTGTCTTTCATTCCAACCAAAACTGTAGAAAAAAGTCTTTTCTAGTAATTAATTTTTTTTTCGATATTCCTTTTTAGAATATCTGTTACTTTACTTTTTAGTTTCTATAACATAGAATAAAAAAATGCCTCAAATTATAGATCTTTTAAACAAATTTATTTATTGGGATCATTTCACTTTGCAAAGAAATAAATAAAAGTTTTTCAATTAAGATAGGGGTGCATCAAATTTTGAATGTGATTTATCACGTACATTGTAATTGAATCTAACACATGAAAAATAAATAGGGATATAACTCGAAATTAGTATTCATTATTAAATTTTAATTAATCTTACTCGATTTCATACGAATCTTTTTATGGACATTCTAGGCAGGAGAATTTTTAGTTTCTCCTAATCAAATATTTTCGATTAGTTCTATCTAAAAATAGAAAATTTATTTCTAGTTTCTATTTATAGTTATCCTTTTCAATTTTTTTTATTAAAAAAAGAAATCTAAAAAAAAGAAATCTAAATACATAGATAATTAGGGTATGTTTGGCAAAACTAGCGGTAGAGGGTACCAGGTAGCTGTTGAGTAGCGGGTAGCTGTCAACAAGTAGCGGGTGAAGGTTAGCTGTCAAAGTAGCGGTTGATAGTATGAGTGTTTGGTAAAACTAGTGGTTGGATTATGTAAAAACAATAAAAATTTATTAAATTTATTAATTAAATTATTAATTTATTATAAAATCAGTAATTTAAAGTCATAATAATAATAATAATAATAATATGGAAAATTACATAGGTACTAGTATAAAAAAAAGAATACATTTGTCCTCATCATAAAAAACAATAATTAATATATATATATATATATATATATATATATATATATATATAAAAGCAATTCCATAAAAGAGAATATTAGTGTATCTTATAATAACCGACGTCTCTCATTTCTCGCCTTCCATAAAGCAGCTGCTATTTTGTCACGAAGGATTTTCATTTCAATACAACTTTCTATGCTATTTTGACCATGGGAAGTAACACGAACATCAGGAAGCTCACAAGAAGGTATAAAATTAGGATAATCCTCTAACACTCGAAAAAGGGGATATTCTGGAGAATTTATTCGGATATAGTTATGTAATGCAAATGTTGTAACCACAATCCTTATTTGTGTCTCAATGCTAAATTGTAACACCCCCAAATCTCCCTCTACGAAATTACTAGTATAATATGTATAATTATACCATAGAGATAGACTTAGGCGTATTACCGCCGCGTGATTACGCAAGGCTACTCAAGCTTACTAAATAAAACCCAATACTTTGCAACGGAAACTTCAATAATCATTCTTTATTAATAAAAACCATAAATAGTAACCATTGTCATAAATACTCATATTAAAAACAAGGACCGACATTCCTAATCTAGATGAAGACATTCCCGGGACTCCCACATGCATAATTCTTGACTCCACCTGAAATTAGTCAACACTACTTACCATTACGGTAAACAGGGCGAACCAAACAAATAAGAAATACGGGTTTCCAAAATATGCTAAGTACGATAAGTGCAAGATAATTAAACTCAATTTATTTGCAAACATGCTTTTAAAACCAATACCAATAATTCAATAATTCCAATTCACAATTCCAAAACCAATTCCAATAATTCAAATTTTCAATAATCAATTCAATAAAACCAATTCCTCTTTTTAAATCCAATTCCTCACCCAAGCGTGCACACCCCCAAGCTAGTCTCCTTCTATTGCAAGGCTATTCTTGACGAAAGACTCGGTCATACAAAGTCCAAAGTCTTATCTACCAAATCCGCATAGTGGGATTACTATCAACATGCTTGTAAAGCTTTTTAATAATAAAAGTTCAATAAATCCTCTTTAAATTCCTCTTTTGAATAAATCAAACTTTATAATAGAATAACTCAAAAACTCTCTTTTGTATTTAATTCAATAAGCTTTTAAAATCAAACCCTTTTTTAAAAAAACTCTTTAAATCAATCCAACATATTTTTCTAAAACCAAATTCCTTTAAACATAATAAATAATTTCAAACCATTCAAAACATGATATAAATCAATTCTTCAATTCATTCATCAAAACCATTTTTTTTTTAATTTTTAAAAAATGCTTTATTTCATAAATCATAATTTAATTCAATTCAATTCAATTATCATAAAAATCATGTAAAACATGCTATTCAAACCAATCACTTTCGAAGGTATCTAGCCACCTAAACGTACCTTTGATCCTTGCTAGCAATCAGACAAATAGAGTTCAAGAACCTTGATTGAACACACCCTACAAATAAATATAACCTTCATTAATATAAGGTTAACAAATAATCACAACAATTAAATTACAAACCCCCAACTATATGTACATGAACCTTTTAAATTATTTTCTCATAAGCATGAATAAAATCTGATTTTATTTAATTAAAACTACTCATAATAATTTTTATAAATCCCCCATAATAATAATAATTAATTAATTAAGAGAAGAGAAGAATAAAAGGTAGAAAACCAAGGAAAAGAGAGAGAGGTGGCGGCAAGGGCAGCCTTCCGGCAGTTGGATGGAGGTGGCGGTTGTGGTGATTGGTGGTGGTGCAAGAAAGAAAAGAAAAGAAAAAAGATAAAAGAGAAGAATTGGATTTGCGTTGGAAAGAATAGGCAGAACTTGTAGAGGCTGTGACTCCTTCAATATAACTCCGAATTGGGTGATTCTTGAGTCTAACCTCAATTACATCTTGAGAGAAACAATTTTTCGTGAAATAGAAAAATCCCAAAACTGACCAGAAGTGCCCGAAAATTGGCTCCAAATATATACGGGCTGATTTTCTTTTAGAAAAGAGGAAGAGAAGAGTAAGAGAGAAGAAGAGAATTGGTGTGAAGAATGTGAGAGGTATGAGGGGGTATTTATAGGCTAGCTCATGCAAGAATTATGGTAAGAGAATGTAGGAAGAATTATGGTAAAAAGAATTAAGGAATTACTTGGAGAAGAGAATGAAATAAATATGGAAAGTTTTGATATTAAGGTGATTAAGAATAATAGAATTAAGGAAAGTGTGTTATCATGAAAAATAATATGGCAAAAGAGATTACTTGGGGAATAATCAAGGAAGATATAAGGTAGGAAAATAAGATGATAAAATATTTAGGAGATGGAGAAATAAAATTAAGGAAAATAAGACTTTTTAAGGAGATAATTAAAAATACAATTTTCCAAAATAAATCACCCAAAATTTGACCATGAGGGCCGAAAATATTGAGCTTCCATAGTTCAAATTTACGAATCCTATTAGTATATTTTTAGGGAGTTATTTTGCTAGATTTAAGGAATTAAAAATAATTATATAAATAATATTTATTGTATAAAATAATTAATTAATAAAATACCAATTATTCACTATATAAATCAACCTAGAAAATCAGATTTTTCACACTAGGAAAATCCAAAAATCTTAGTCAATAATTAGGAATTTTGGACCTTATTAATTAAATAATAAAATATTGTTTTTGCTTTAATTAAAATATTCGAAATATATAAATAAACCGGTTTTAAAATAATTTAAATGGATAATAAATCTTATCCAAAATCTAAAAATAATAATTAGGTTTCAAAGTACTTTTGGCACCAAAATTCAAATATCATTTTGGCTCCAAAATTTAAATAGTAATTTAAATTACTAAAATACCCTTTTTAGGAACTAAAAATTAATTAATTAATTTAGAAAATACGTATCAAAATACGGGGTATTACATATATTGTGGCATACTTCTTAGTGTCTTCCACCTTTTCTTTTCAAAACTCCAAAAAATCTCTCAATACAACTTCGAAGAGACGAGTGCCAGCGATTAAAAGTTTCACGATCATTTTTTGGAGGCTCGTATTCAAATTGTGACTTATGATATCTTGTCTTCGGATATGGGTAAAAGATAACCTTTTCGATCTGGATACCCTTTGTCAGCCAAATAGTACATACTTATCACAATATAAAGATAAATAATATTAACATAAACCACCTAATTAATTACCTAAAGATAATATATAATATAATTTAAAAGAATTTATACACACCTTCAGGCAGTTTAGGAAACTTAAAAGCTGGAGATTCAATTGCATGAAGAAATACACGAGTATCATGCGCGGAACCTTCCTAACCCGCGCACCGATACAAACGTAAAACACATATCAAAATCACAGGCAGCTAATACATTAAATGTAGGAATTCCTTTTCTTCCTCAATAAGACATTTGTAGGGCCTCTGGTATACATGCCTCTATATGTGTACCATCAATACATCCAATACAATCCTGAAATACAATCAATATTAGTCTTCATATAAAACTTTACATAATGACAACACTACAAAAAAAAAAATTACCTTGAAGTAAGGCATATATCTTACATCTGTTGTTATTTTTGCTAGCACACGTGTAAAAGTTGGATCATACGGTCTTATAATATCATATGCAAGCCCCTTGATTTTTCGACAAGAAATTGAATTGAGGACATCATGAATTGCCTTACTTATAGTTTCACCGGAACGTTGAAAACGCTCACTAAGAACTCTATTTGAGGCACCTTGAGCAATTGCATATAAGAAAATACCCACTTTCTCGCGAATAGACATATTACAATTAGATTTTAGTCCATATTTCGATGATAGATCATTACATAATCTTAAAAATAATCGTGGCTCCATTCTAAATGCATTGACACATCTAATAGGATTGCCAATCAACATTTCTTTTACCCACATCTCTCCTGTTAGAATTGAAGTCATGCATGGTTCTTTATACATGTATTTATAAAAATATGTAGACATCAAATATATTGTAAATGCAACTGCAATCCAAAGTTTGCGCATTCTTTCCTCATCAATATCCATATTAATAACAAACCTGTCAATTATAAAAATAAGTCATGAGTAAAACTATCATAAAAAATACTGAAAAAACTTCTCTAGGAAAAACACACATAACACAAATAATCCAAATATTTCACAAAGAACAAATCTACATTTTTATTTTACCACTAGAGCAAACAAAACATTGATTCCTAACTACTCCTAGTTATTACCCTTAATATATAGATATTCTAACCACTTAGCTCTGCTATCATCATCCTCCATACTAAAAAAAACTCTCTTTTAGTTGCATCTCCAATGACAGTAGTAACAAAGCACCAAAACTCACTATGTTTCTCTAAATACTCATGGTCCACCATACGACTAATGGTATTCATTGCTGTAGAAATCGTGGACACATTTGATGTACTACTTTGACTAATTTGTTTAACACATTCTGTCATTTCAATAATTCCCTTAGATAACATTGTAGATCCCGCTGATTGTCTTCTTGTACGTTTCACTTGACCACTATTAGACTTTAATGGAGGCTGCTTTTGAATCTTACTAGAAGAATGAGTGTCATTGTTTGCAGCTTCACGAGTCATTTGTGATGACCTACTTCCCAAACTACCTAAGTTTGCATCATTACGTGCTTTCTTTATAAAATGTTGAAAAAAAATTCCCTTCATCATTAAGTAAATCTTGAGCATATTGGTCGCTTGGAAAATAGGTATCGCCACCATTATTTTCAAAGTTCCCTTCCTCTAAATTTTCATTTTGTATGGTAAGATCTTCAATGGGGTCTATTGAGGGCACATAAACATTCTCTCCTGTTGCATAAGAATCTCCAAATAATTGTTCCCACTTTTTTTCAAGCTCCAAGTTTACACCCCTTAGTCGAAACTTTTGAAATTCTGAATTTTCTTACATTAAATTATTATAAAAATTAAAATGTTATTAAAAATAATTTCATACTATAATTGTTAATATAAAGACTATATAATAAATTAAATTGTGAATTATACACACCTTGATTTTTCTTTGCCACCATTCATTAGTAGCGTCAATTTTTCCCGACTGTGGATCCCATCCTTTACCCGTCTCCGATTGTTTTAAGTTTTCCCAATTACACCAATCTTTTCCCATTGTATCATATTTGTTCTTGCAAGTATTTGGATTACTTAATTACCTAAAAAATTGTGCCTTCCCATTATCCTTTATAAATGCAAGACAAACTTCACATAGGATGATTGAATCCTTGTCACTCCACCAAAAAAATTGTGCCTTCCCATTATCCTTTGTTATTCTTTTGTTACTCGATGAGGCCATCTAACCACTAAACACATAAAATCATGAATAATTCAACCAAGTATTAACATGGTTGTCAACCTCTCACACAATTAACAAAAAAAAAATATATAATTAAATCATTATGATAATTGGTAATTTGGTATCATCATGATAAGTGGTATCACATGAAAATAAATCTAAAATTCAATATATTCGATATTCCTATACAATTTCAACTACAATAATAATGATTAATGTACCTAACTCTACAATGTAAACAATGCAAGCTGCTGATTAATGACTAATGTACCTAACCCTACAAGAGTAACAACTTCTTTTGGCAACTTGTATTTCTGTATAATTTCAACTTCAATACTATTTGTTGGTGCCTAGATATCTTACAGAGAGTATGATCCTATCCTTTTCTTTCTTCCATTATAATTTTTCCCTTCATTTTTTTACATGAATGTATCAATCAAGATCAATTTCATTCCATTAATAGGTCCCATATAATATTACCATAAACTTTCATCAAAAACACAATTTCAACAGTCATTATTAACCAAAATCGACAAACAACCCATCAAACAAATAACCACAAATTCAACAATATAACATAGATAAGCGATTCAAAGAACAAGAAAAGGATCACAAACAGTAGCTAAATAAATTCGTTGAATTTCACCATAAGCGGAGAGAATTTGACAGAGTTTCAATCTAATAATTCATTTATGCATGATAATCTAATAATATTATCACATATGTTTCTCAAATATATATATATATATATATATATATATATATATATATCACTAAAATTAAATCGGTCGAGAATAAATTCTATCAAATTGCACCAAAGGTTATAATTTATCATCTTGTGTAATTTTCACAAAAGATGAGTTAAATTTATATATATATATTTCAATAAAAAAAATTTCATAAAAAAAAATCAATGAAAAAAGGAGAGGGATAAAATTTAAGGAGAATACTTACTTGAACAATGATGATCAGTAATCCAATATTGATGATGGAGGAATTTGAAAGAAGATGAAAACTTGAAAAGTTGTTGGACTTGATGACAATAGTAGTCAGAATATTATAGCTTGCAATGCTACTTTTTTGGAGGAAACGCTTGTTTCTCTAACGTTTGAGAAAATCTCTCTAACCACTACCCACTACTTACAACGCTACCCGCTAATTTTACCTAATAGTGTTTTGACCTAGTCAAAACACTACCCGCTACTTAAAAAGTTACCACCAAACAAGCTCTTAATAGAAAATACGAATTCATTTGAACAATAGATGTCTTTCACATCCAACTATAACACTAAATAATGAATTTTTTCAATTTGAAATGGCAGTTCCAAAAAAACGTACTTCGATTTACAAACAGCGTATTCGTAAAAATATTTGGAAAAAAGGGGGGTATTGGGCGGCATTAAGAGCCTTTTCGTTAGCAAAATCTCTTTCTACCGGGAATTCGAAAAGTTTTCTTGTACGAGAAATAAGTAATCAAACCTTGGAATAATCGAAATCGACCTGACTAAAGAAAATGGTATAACAAATTCGAAGTAATTCCATTTTTCGTTTAGAATCAAAAAATCGAAAATAAAGTATTTAGGGAGTTTTGTATTTATTAATTACTATTTTTTTGAACTAGAAAATTTTGTAACTTTTTCTTATGATATGGAGAATAAGAAATCTTATGACAACACTAGCAGAGGTTTTTGTTGAAAAACTATCGATATATAATCTATATATCGAAGATTCCATCAACTTCTTTTTTTAGTTTATTATTTAAAAGATAAAAGATGGGGATTTTTTTCCCATCAACCTCTTTTTTTTTTACAAAAAAATGAAAAGTTTTCTCGACTTATAGAATTTGTAGATTTTATAAAAAAAAGGGCAAATAAAAAACGGTTAAAAGTTAACTTACAGAAGCATTATTTCTCAAAATTGCTTTATTATATATTTGTTTGGTTTAAATCAATCAAAAAATATTTTCGTTTTTTTAGACGCAAATTGTTTTTAATACGTTTCCATAGGGATCAAAACTTTTTTATATGAAATATTCAGTTCAATACTTAAGAAGAAAAATTCTACTCATTAATTGCTTTTTTGGATAAAAAACTATCCATTTACAGAAAAGAAAGTCCCTCGATCTCGTGTTGAAATTGAGAGCTAAAATATTCGATTTTTTATGTATTGAAAGGGTTTATGTATTTGTTATTTTTGAAATCCGCTAAAAAATTTAATTTATCTCATTACTAACTGAAAAGAAAATGAGAAAGAACTTTGTTGAAGTCTATCCTAGAATGAAAGGAAGAATTTTCTAGTTAGAGAGGTTTCAGTTCATGAAAACATAAACTAAATGAGAGTTCATTAACGGATGAAAGCAGTCTTATGAAAAAAAATTCACGACAAATAACAAAAACCTTAAGTAATATATAATTATTACTATGAATGTGAACCATTTCAATTCGTTAATAAAAAAGAATTTGCAAACCGAACTGGTTCGAAAAAAAATGTTGGATTGAATTAATCTCGATGATTGACTAAAAACGGGTTATTATGATTTCAAACAAGCCGCTATGGTAAAATTGGTAGACACATTTCTCTTAGGAAGCAGTGCGAGAGCATCTCGGTTCGAGTCCGAGTGGCGACATGTCATCTTACAAATTCTGACAAAATTTCAAAAGTCCTATAACCTAAAATAAATAATGAAAATGAAATAATTTTTTTTCTTAATTTCCGTTTCATAATTTGTAATTGAAGGATTTTTTTATTTATATATTCTATATGTTATTATCGACTTTAGAGCAGATTTTAACTCATATTTCCTTTTCGATGGTTTCTGCAGTAATTATGCTCCATTTGATAACTTTATTCGTCAATGAAATAGTAGGACTATACAATTCATTAGAAAAAGGCATGATATTTACTTTTTTCCCTATGATAGGGTTATTAGTTACTCGTTGGGTTTATTGGAAGCATTTGCCATAAGTGATCTATATGAATCATTAATATTCCTTTCTTGGAGTTTATACCTTATCTATATAATTCCCCTTTTTTTTTAAAAAAAAAGAGAAAAACTCTTTAAGTACAATAGGTAATCTTTCAGGAGCAGTATGGGCCAATGAGGCATGGGGATCATATTGGAATTGGGACCCAAAGGAAACTTGGGAATTTATTACTTGGACCATATTTGCAATTTATTTACATATTCGAACAAAAAAAAAAAATTTCGAGGTGCAAATTCTGCAATTGTGGCTTTTATAGGCTTTCTTATAATTTGGATATGCTATTTTGGGGTTAATCAATTAGGAATAGGGCTACATAGTTATGGCTCATTTACATTAACACTTAATTAAATGGAAGAAAGGACCTTATGAATACAACTTATAGTACAAGTCATAAGCAAGTTTCTTAGAAACAGGTGAGAACCATTTAAATCATGATTTAAATGGTTCTCACAAACATAAAAAATGCCTGATTAGAATTCCAATTTTTTCTTGCTTTGTCTTATGTAAAGAAGACTGCTTTTTTCATTTCATTAAATGAAAGGAAATCTATCTATAAAAATAAAAATAATTGGATAAAATAGCTTCTACTTTTTCAACTGATAGTGAGAGAACGAAATTCGAGTAAATCCCAATACCTATTACTGGTAAAAAGATTGCAGTCGAAACAAACAACTCTCGCAGACTAGAATAAAAAAAAAAGAGTTGGAAATGTTAAATAATTTATATCCATAGAACATTTGACGTGACATAGATAATGAATAAATAGGAGTTAATATGATTCCAATATTCCAAAAGTAATTAGTATTTTTGGTATTAAAAGATAGTTTTGGCTGGTAATTAGTCTAAAAAATACTATTAATTCCGCAATGAAACCACTCATGTCGGGTAATGCAAGAGATTCCATTGAAAAGGAATTCACCTCGTTATTATGAATTAAAGTTTTAATATTTACCACAAAATAAGAATAATATTTCACCTCTTGTGAGCATAATATTTACCAAAAGTGTGTTTCTTCTGAGTTGGTTATTTGTGGTAGTCTATGATTGTTCCTTGGCTTGGTTGATGTGTTCCTAATCTGCATCCACCTCCATGCGAGGCTCTTCTCCTTGCCCTTCTAGTGCTTGGATGAACATTGTGTTCAAATAGTTGATTGCTTCATTGACAAGTCCCCTGTCCACTGGTAGCTGCTCTGGCAGTAGCCCTAATCTTTCCAGCTTTGCCTTACCCAAGTGAGGAATCTTGTAGTTGTTCCCTCCTTGATTCTTCAGTATCTCCATCATACATGTATGCAGTGTGATCCATGTGTATTTGTTGATAGTAGGATCAAAATTATAATATGCTTCTTGCACCTTTTGGATGAGCTCATCCAATGTCTTGGGAAAAGATTGATACTGCAATGGCTGTATAACCTTGAAAAGACCTAGGTCTAGCACATTTAGGTCAGGTGATTGTGCTGGTTGAAAAACCATCTGGATGTTGAACCCATTTGACCTACGTGCATCAATGAATTCCTGATCTGTAGGAATTTGGTGTGGCCTGGCATTATCCTATTGAATGTAAACATCCTTTGGCACACTAGGAGGCCACTGTGATTGTATTGCAGGGATAATGTGTTCCATCAGCATTGTTTTGATAGCTTCTTTATTGACATTAATTGTTTTTGTTTCCCAAGTGCCTACATCTCTGTTTTTACTCTTCTTCTTAGCCTGTTGCTTGACAACAAATTGGAAAATGCCATATTTCTCACTATGCTGCAAGTTGTCATTCCAATAACCTTGAACCTTTTTTATTGTTGCATTTTCTAAGGGTCCTCTTCCTTGGGTAGAAGGTAAAATTTTCTTGTCTCAGGGTTCAGATAAAACCACTTTTCATCGATGTGTATAACTTGCTGCATATTATAGAATCTGGGGGTTACCTCATATGGTACGGTGAAGGGTTGATAAAGGCTAAAACCCACTTTAATCTAGCAATCTTGTGTTTATCAGTTAATGCTGGGTGGTTGCTGCTAGTGTGTGTTCTTAACTTGCCCTTTTTCTTCAGCTTGTGCAGTAACACATGAGAAATTTTTAATGCTGCAGCATAGCTTCTCTATGTGGTCCTCAAATACAGTGGTACTGATTGTAGCCACTCATCAGTGTACTCTTTAGCTTTGGGACCAGTTTTCCCAAGTTTATTGCTCCCGACATCTATGACATTCCCCTCTTCCATTTGCTTCTTAATTTTTTGAAATAATCTGCCTGTGGTATGTAGGCCATATTTTCTTGCTAGCTTTGCCAAAAATCCCCAAGGCAGAGCACCATCTTGCACATGTTGACTAGAATCTCATCCACAAGTTCTCTTTTTTGTTGCATGTTGAGTTGTTTTTACCTCTCCCTTCATTGTCAAAATGTTGTGGTTGATTATCATTGCTTGTTCTATTATTTGCTTGTCGGTCATCTTCCATGCTGTCATCATCACAGTCTGAGTCCATGCTTCCCTCATCAGTATTTGGCATCATTATCTCTTCCTTAAAGAGCTGCTCTATGCCAAAGAAATCTTCATCAAAGAAATCATCCACTTTCTTTGTGCATGGGTTTTTTTTTTTTTTTTTTTTTTTTTTGTTTTTTGCAGATTTTAAGGAAGGTGATGAAGTTTCTTGGCTGCTGGTTTTTTGTAGTGGTAAAGTTGAACCTGATGGTGCAAATGATCAATCACTGACTGCTAGTTAGGAAGATAGTTTAGGCTTAACTTGGATTAATTTCTGGTAGAATTAGACCTATCTTTTGGTGAAAAAACTTTCTGTAATTAAAACTAATTTTGGTATGTAATATGGCTAAGTGCTCTCATGGTGGTCTTTTGAAACAATGAATTTGTCTACACTTTTATAGGGTGATGAATTGTTTGAAATTGTAAAAAGTGGATGAAAATTTGATGGAGGGAAAAAATTTGGGTGAAAAGAACAAAATTTTGAATTTTCATGAAAATTTGGGTGAGAAAAGTACTCGCCCTAAGTTTTCTTCCTTTGACAGAATTTTTAACCCCACACAAGTTCCCTTCCCCCCCCCCCTCATTTTTTAACTTAATTGCATCTCTTCTTTGTTGATTAAGTCTCCTTAAATATTTTGCCTAGGAGTTCGTATGCAACCCAATTGTTACACATAATAGTTAACGGAGTGTAATACCCCGTATTTTTGAAACGTATTATCTAATTAATTAATTAATATTTTCTAAAAAAGGGTATAATAGTAATTTATTTTACTATTTGAATTTTAATTTGGAGCCAAAATGATACTTGAATTTTGGCGACAAAAGCATTTTAAAACTTAATTATTATTTTTGGATTTTGGATAAGATTTATTATCCATATATATTATTTTAAACACTGGATTATATATATATTTTGGATATTTTAATTAAGTAAAAATATATTGTTTTTAATTAAAACAATTGAATGTCCTAATTAATTAACTAGGAATTTTCGGATTTTCTTGGTATAGAAAATATGATTTTCTTAGTGAAATTAATTAGTGAATAATTGGTATTTTCCTAATTAATTATTTTATACAACATATATATTATTTACACAATCATTTTTAATCCTTAAAATCTAACAAAATAATTCCTAAAGTCTAATCAAGAGGGCCGAAAATTAGAGCTTAGGAAAGCTCAAAAATTTTGGCCATCTTGGGTGATTTTGGGTAATTTATTTTGGTAGTTTTTTATTTTAATTATCTTCCTTAATTCTTAATTATTTCCCTAATTCTTATTTTCCATCTCTTAAAGATTTAATCATCTTATTTATTTACCTTAAACCATTCTTGATTATTCCCCAAGCAAAGCTATTTACCATAATTCTTAATTCCTTAATCACCATAAATCTAAACTTTCCTCAATACTTTAGCTCACTTTTCCAACTAATTCCTTAAACCAATTTTGCCATAATTCTTCCTACATTTTCTTACCTTAATTTTTGCATGAGCTAGACTATAAATACCCCTTGAATCATAGCTAAAAACTCACACCAAATCTCTCTTCTTTCTCTCTTATTCTCTTCTCTCTTTTTCTTTCTTTCTTGCGCCAACCACCACAATCACCACTTCCACCGCTAGCAGCCACCTCCTCCGGCCAGCCACCGCCTCCGGCCACCAGCAGCCACATGTCGTGGTGCTGCTGCCTTGGTCGTGCCTCTCCTTCCTCCTCTTCCTTGGTTTTCTATTTCTTCTTCTCTTCTCCTAATTAATTTTATTATTATTATTATTATGAGGGTTTTATAAAAAAGTTATTATGAGTGTTTTTAATTAAATAAAATCAGTTTATCATTCAAATTTATGAAAAAGAATCTTATAAGGTTCATGTACATATAGTTGGGGGTTTTATTTTAATTGTTGTGATTTTGATGACCTTATATTGATTAAGGTTATATTTAATTGTAGGGTGTTTTTGACAAGAGTTCTTGAGGTTCGTTTTTGTGTGTTTTCTTAACAAGGATCAAGGTACGTTTAGGTGGCTAGATACCTTTGAAAGTGATTGATTTGAATACGTATGTTTTGTATGATTTTTATGATGATTGAATTAAAATGATTTGAATTATGATTTATGAAATAAAGTTTGTTTAAAGGAATTGGTTTTAATAAATAATTGAAGGATTAATTTTAATATCATGTTTTGAATAATGGAATTATTTATCAAGTTTAAAAAGGTTTGATTTTAAAAGCATATTGAATTTAATAAAAGGAGTTTGAGTTGATTTATTATAAAAGTTGGAATTATTGATTTTAAGAAGAATTATTGAATTTATTTATTAAAAAGCTTTACAAACATGATAATATTA
Source organism: Chenopodium quinoa (assembly GCF_001683475.1). NCBI lineage: Eukaryota > Viridiplantae > Streptophyta > Magnoliopsida > Caryophyllales > Amaranthaceae > Chenopodium > Chenopodium quinoa. The sequence goes on from NW_018743292.1 coordinate 11,594,888, forward strand.
ATCTCACTATGCAGATTCATTTAAGACTATGGACTTTGTATGACCTAGTCTTTCCTCAAGGATAGTCTTTCAATATAAAGATACTAACTTGGGGGTGTGCACACTTAGGAGAGGAATTGAGTTTTGAAAAGATGAATTGATTTTTAATAATCACAATTATTGAATTATTGAGTTATTGGAATTATTTTGAGAATTTTGAGAATTGGTTTTGAATCATGAGTTTAGGAATTTTTGAATTAATTATTGGAATTGGTTTTAAAAGCATGTTTGCTAATAATAAATTGAATTTAATTATCTTGCATTTATCGTACTTAGCATATTTTGCTAATCCGTATTTCCTATTTGTTTTGGTTCACCCTGTTTACCTTAATGGTAAGCAGTGTTGACTATTTTCAGGAGGAGTCAATACATGAGCATTTGGGATTCCCGGGATATGCTTCACCTAGTTTAGGAGTGTTGGTCTTTGTTTCTATTTTGAGTACTCATGACAATAGTTACTATTTTTAATAAGCATCAATAAAGAAAGAGTTTGAGTTTCCACTGCGAAGTTGTGGTTTTAATTAGTAGTTGAGTAGCCTTGTGTAATCACGCGGCGGTAATACGCCTAAGTCTATCTCTACGGTATAATTATACATATTATACTAGTATTTCCGTAGAGGGAGATTTGGGGGTGTTACATGGAGGTAGTACATGAATAGTGAAAAAAGTCCAACATATGGAGATGGATTTACTTGCAATAAAAAGACTAGTGTACAATAATCATCAATCAATAAAAATAACCAAGAGTGAGGGATAACTCGGTTGGTTAAAGCTTCCCTTTAATTTTAGAAAATTTGGGATTGATTATTATCCACCGTTGTGGAATAATCACATACAGTGATACTTTTTTTTTAAAAAATCATTTTTAATATTTTAAAATTTTCAAAAAGAAAAAAAAAACTAATACAACTTTTTTTAGAGTAAGCCCCAGTTTATAACCTAAATAAACAAATTATGTTTATCAAATGGCATTTTCGTAAATAAGTTGCATTGAAAATTGTGTTTTTGATTAAAAAATATATTTTTTTACTGTCCGTGAGCCACAATGACAAGGTGGACAGATTTTAAAAGTTAACACTCCGTTTGCTACTATTCATCATCTTCTTCTTCTTCTTCTTCTTCTTCATGTTCATCTTCTTTCTCCTGTTCATATTTTTTCTTCCCACCCACCTTATCTTCTCCCTTCATTCTCTGCCCACTTTCACCTTCTCTTTCAAGTCCGATCGACTCCATTTCCGTCGACTTCGCTGGCGAAATCAAACTAAAACCCTCAATAACAAAAGGAGAAATAAATGGCATGGTTAACCCTAAAGGGGGGTAGTTGAGTTTTCCTTCCTCCATTAAATTCGACTTCGGACCACCATTTCCGACGGCTTCGCCGTCGGAATTAAACGAAAACTCAAATAACAAAGTGAGAATAACGCGCGGGCATGGTTAACCCCATAAGGTAGATAAGCTTTTCTCCCTCCATTGATTTTGACTTGTTCGACGTCATATAGTGAAAATGTGTACTTTTCACCATTGAAATTGAAAGTTGAAGGAGGAGAGAGAAAACAACAAAAGGTTGAAGGAAGAGAGAGAAAATCAGAAAATACCAAAAGGTTGAAAGAGGAGAGAGAAAATAACAATTAACCAAAGTTAGATGTAATTTACACATACAACCCTTGATAAACAAGGAATTCTATTCCTTGTTTATCAAGGTTATAAACTTGTATTTTCTCTTCTTTTTTTTATTCCTTCCCAAAACTTGGATAAAAAAAAGTGATAAATGCTCTTTTTCTTCTTATTCTTCATTTTTTTTCTTTTCAAAACAATGAAGCATAACCTTCATTAAGTTTAAGATTTTTTAAATATATTAATCGCTTCAAAAAAAACCCGATTTTGAGTTTAATTAACTTAAATAATTTTTTTATCATGGTTAAAAACTAATTTATTTGACGTTCTTAACAAATTCTATTAGGCCATGTTCACTTCACCATAAAAAAATAATATTCAGTAAAAAAAATATTTTGGTGTTCTTCACGAATTCTATTAGGCCCTGTTCACTTTACTTTAAAAAATAATATTCATTAAAAATAATTTTAGTTCTGTAAAAATAAATTCAGTTCAATAAAAATAATTTTATTTCAGTAAAAATAAGTTCAGTTCAGTAAAAATTAGTAACTTAAAAAAAGAAATATAATAGACAGTTTGTAAAAAAAAAATCAGTTCATTAAAATTAATTTCAGTTCAGCAAAAATATTTTCAGTTCAATAAAAATAATTTAAGTTCAGCAAAAATACTTTGAGTTCAATAAAAATAAGATGAAGTGTATGGGTCTTCTTTCCTCCCTCTTTCACCTTTATTTTGCACAATTCTTTCTTCTTCTTCTTCTTCTTCTTCTTCTTCTTCTTCTTCTTCTTCTTCTTCTTCTTCTTCTTCTTCAATTTTCACCTCTATATTTATCTCCACTTCCACCTTTTCATTTATATTATCATTCGCTCATGTCTAGATTTTTTATAAATAAGAAATAAGCCATGAGCTTGAGTCTTTCTTTTCTTAGGATTACTCAGATCCACTAAAATCCAAGGCAACTGTTAAAACCACTATTCGCCGCTCCTTGATTATTCCGCTAACAACCACAAAGAATCGCCACCACTTATACCCGAAACTTATGTAAAAACCAGCCAAAACTTCTAAGTTTTGAATCCTTTATTGAGTAGTAGCCGTGGATTCAATTGCTCTAATCTATTTTAGATTTCAATTCTTCAGCTATCTCTTCTTTTTCCTTCTAATTACTTTCGCAATCCTCTAGCATGTATGTTAATGATGACTACCACCAATGTCACTTCCTATCTCCACCATTACGATTGCCTAAATCAATAACAAACAACCAAATTAAACTCTTAATTCCACCTTTCTTCTCGCAAAAAATTCCTAAATAAGCCTTCATTCCCTAAATTCTTCTCTCCCATCTCCTTTGTTTTATGAGCCTATAATATTTAACAACATGCAAATAAAGAGCAACAAGGATGGAGGGGCCCTATTAATTGATTTTTGGACGAAATCTATTAAGTGATGACATATTCTAATTTTTTTTTGTTCTATTTTAAATCGTGTAAGTTGCGTGTCTACTCTTGTCAAATACAAATAAAAATTGCAATTAGTATTTAATATCTTTACGACATTAGAAATATTGTACTAAATGTTGAAAGCTGTAACACCCTACAAATTCCTTTCCTTTAAAATATCTGTTTTGCCCTTTTCGCAATACTAATTAGGAAATTTTAAGACATTATCGACACCGTGAAAACGACTAAGGCAATTATCAAAGACACACAGCGTAAGACTTGTTTTAAAAACCATTCAAAATAAAACCAACTTCAAAAGTCAACCTAGTGAAAGTAAAGTCAAACCAAAGTCAACCTACAACTTGGAACCATTGTAGGCCTTTTTAAAAACCAAACTATAGGGAATTTTTCAAACTCATCATTGAGCCCTACTGTGGTTCACGCTTTTAGGCATGACGGCGTTCCAAAGAAATAAGCTAGAGATAAAAGAGTTGCCAAAAAGTTTTAGGAACTTGTAAACCATTCACAGGTGTGAAGGTTACACCCCATTCACGATCACGGAGATCGTTAACTCCTTAGTGGTCTGGAACCATGACTGGATGTTCAGGGATGATGGTAAGAATCCAACCTAAAAGAGATTGAACCCACCCTATATAGGTCTCTACTCAATATTATGATATTCATGTGCGCTTTTCGATCAACATACATACATCAAGTTAATCCTAAACCAGTTTAATCAACGTTGGTTGATTATCAATGCGCAATCAAATCTAATATTGGTGATCACTTGAATTAAAATCATATTAAGCCTTAATTAAATTATTAATTATCTTATTAGGCGTGATTTCAAGTACAAATTCCCTTTAAACCTGCAAAAAAGGGCGTGATCAAGCAATAGCAATAAATCATGAATAATCAAGCAACATATGTTTAATACAACAATCATCATTATAAAAATATCATCAAAACATCGTCAATAGTAAGATCATAGGCATGATACTAAACGGATTAATAACAAATCCTAGCATGTCACTAATAATCAAATCAAAGCATTATCCTAAATATGATACTAGAAATCATAATCAACATCTTAAGCATGATACTAGAAATTAACATAATATCCTAAACATGATACTTGGAATTAATATAATATCATAAACATGATTTCTACTTCAAAACCAAAAGAATAATTAAAAGGGTGATTGAATTACTCACTTTGATGCCTCAACCTTCTTGCTATTAAAACAATACACACGTTAGTAAAGTTCAAGAAAGTTAAATCAATAAAGTAAATAAATCAAATATGAATTGAAGTATAGATTTGGGACCAAACCCTCAGAATTATCAACCTTTCACGTCGAGGTCGAAGGTAACGTCGAGGATGGCTTGGAGTATTCGAAACTCGCGAAGGAGGTATTGTGGATGATTTAGATGTATCAAGGGTGTGTTTAGGCTAAGAATATGGATGATTGATAAGGATTGATGATGATTGGAGCTAGGTGATTATAGCTTATGATTGATGGTTCTAGCTGATTTGAAAACAGGGAAAACGACCTCTAATTATAAAGGAAAAAAAAGAGTCGGAAAACAGAAAAGATCAGAATTTTGATCGGAATAAAACAGGTTTCATCGCGGGGAGATAGACCTATCGCGGCGCGGCAGTGTCCATCGCGGCGCGACGGAACTATCGCAGAGCGTTGTTCTATCGTTCTGCGGTAGTTCTGAAGATAACAAAGTTGCACGGAATTTGATTTATAATAGAATAATGATTGTGAAATATATCCGAACGTCTTTGAATTTGATCGGGATAAGAACTATCATATGAGAAGTTTTATTCGGCTTCAAACTCTTTTGATCTGTATCTTTTCAAAAAGGATAAATGAAAGCCTTCTAAAGGACTCTAGAAGCTCCGAATGAATCCTAATGGATTTAGGATTAGGAATATGGTATTTAGACCCTAACATGATCATTGGGTCGTAGGTAAGGTGGACCTAGGTCCGATTTGGGCGCGGTTTAGTATTTTGGCCATAACTTATTCGTTTTAAGTCGGATTTGGGCTTATAATATATTGTTGGAAAGCTCTTTTCAAACCCCATCCAACTAAACAATAATTGGACCAGGATTATGGACCAAAATAATCAGGTTTGGACGTTTTATGAGTTGGACACAAAATGAATGATTTTGAGGACACAAAATGAAATATTTTGGGTTTAAAACATTTTAGGCAGGGTTAGAAATATAGTCAAGGCTTAAGGAAACTTCATGAGACTCTTCTACTCTTTACCAAACTCGTTAATCAAAGACGTGAAAGGTACTCATCACTGGGTTTGGTTTTGGGGAGACACAATCAGGTTCTTACACAAACAAATACTTAAAACCATTGCGTTAGTCTCACAAGCAAATATATATAATAATCAAAGCAAATAAACACATTATATCCTTATAGGAACTAAACAAAATTCGCTCTTTACTCATGCCCATCATGAATATGCTTCATCACCTAAAAAGCTTCTCTTTACTTTGTCCCCACTACTCGCCATTAGAAATGGATTGTCGTAGGGCCAAGATAAAGACAAGGCCAAACAAACATACAAACCACAATAAGCAATGCTGAGTACATAAGCGTAAAAGAATCACTCTAACATGCTTTCATCCTAACATCACACACTTACCTTGTTGCACTTGTTTTTCAAGCATACAACATACAACACCAACAATGAATAATTAAATTGCTTATTTAATTTGATTACGCATCGAATGGGTTTCCCACCAAATCCCTGCCCCAAATAAATTAAGGTAAACTATATCGGGAGCTAACCGGGTAGGCAAAAATGCCACATGAAATGACTGGACGTCCTGGCGCATGAAATGACTGTACTCCCAGTAGAAGTTATGATCAAATATAAAGTCACATAACTCTCCCCATATATTCATACTCGAGGTATATACATTCCAAGAGTTTTGGTGAGCAATCTCTTTCACTTTACGTTATTTACATATTTTAGACTTGGTGATGACTCTTAATCCACAACACAATCAATCAACATAAATCATTCAAGAAATCAAACATTCCAATTTAAATTCTTGAATTATTAGTGATCATAAATGAATAAATGTTGAATCCTTGTAAACTACCTCGGCGTTAAAATAACACCTTAAGTGCATAATGCACTAAAAATCCTATCCCTCAGTGTTTAAAACACCTTAAGTGCACATAGACATCACATTTCCTTTTATTTCTGTGTACTAAGACACTTACTAGCTCAATTCCCATGCTTATAGCATCAATGAAAATTATATGAACCATAATAAAATTCCTTTTTTATATTCCAAACCAAATTAAACATTTAGTTAATCAAATGAGCCTTTAATCATGCCAACAATAAAAGTATGGTTCAACAACAATATTCCCATATCACCAATTCCAATAAATAATTATTTCAACCAATCATGCTTCACTAATATTTCACCACAAATCATTCCAATTCAATCCAAGTCACCAATTCCAACAAGTTCCTAGCATGATACTAATTTAAAATCATTAAAAAAAATCCTAGCATGCTTCTACACGCTTAAATAATATCGGGTACGCGTACGCGTACGTACCTCAAATATAATCTCAAAATCGCCACGACTACACGAAATCACTCACTTGGAAGTCTCCTACAACCCACAATTTCAAATTAAAGAGACATTAATATCTATTCATATTAAATTTCCAGCAATATATACACTCTTTAAAACACTTTTTAAACCTTTTAAAACATGCTGAAAATTAATTTAAACCATCTACTTTTATTCCCAATTAATGGGTAATTAAAATCCCTTCAAGAAAACTTTATTCTAGCCTCTACATAAAAATTCCAGCATTATAAAAACTCTTAAACTTGCTGTAATTTAGTTTAAAAACACTAATTTCAATAGTTTTAATCAACCTCCATTAAATTTCATCAATAAACATCAATTTAGAAACCTAGAGTTTATCAATTTGGGGATTTTTCATTCAAAACCAAATCTGAAAATTATATGCATATTAATCTTTATTAAAAAATCATAAAAATCACACACACACCCAAATTCAATAATTAATCAAAGCTAGATTAATTTAAAACAAAAGAGAGGAGTTTTTTTTTCTTCTTGCTTGCGCACGCACACCCACGCACGAGCTGCTGCCCGCGTCGCCCGCTGGTGCTCCTGTTGCCGGCGCTCACTGGTGGCAGTGGCCGGCCGGTGGGTGGTTGTGGTGGTGTCCGACCACGTGTGTGTGGCGTGGAGGTGAGTAAACAAATGAGAGAGGGGAAAATTAAGGAGAGAGAAAATAAGAGGAGAGAGAGAGAGTTTACCTTTGGGTATTCTCCTTGGAAAAAGTCTCAATTTGCTCATAGATAGGTATTTATACCCTCTCTCAAAATCCTCCTAACTTAAATTTCCCTTTCTACCCTTAATGATTTTCACTCCTATTCCAAATTGTATTTGACTTTCTGTAAATTCCATTGACTTTAAAAATTCCTTTATAAATTAAATATGCCCCAAAGTTTCTAAGTAATGGAACAAAATATTTCCAAAACCAAATAAATAAATAGAAGTGGGTTTTTAATTAAAATAAACCTTTTTAAATTATCAAATACCATAAATAATTCATTTAAATTATTTAAATATATCATAAAATAATACTTTAAATTATTATACATATAAAAATACGGGGAATTACAAAAGCCTTGCATGTTCAAATTAAGAAAATGATACATCGCTTTTATTATGAAAAAGAAAGAAGGCATATACTTTTCTTTGATACCAAGCTAAGCTTGGTCTAGTGGAAAAGTTTGTATCTCACAACCAGGAGGTTGTGGGATATAACCCCACTAGTGACACTTTAGGGTGGGGATTCCCTTACCCTTCCCCCCCACTTTCAAAGCCCGACCAAGAGCATCTATGAGAGATTCTGGTCCGATAAGGCCCTTCTACTAACGAAAAAAAATGAAAACTCTTCTTTGATGAAAACTTTCATTTGGTGGAGTCATGAACCAAGAAGCAACTCAAGCAATATAATATTTTTAAATTTAAAACTTTTCTTAAATGTTTTTGTTCAAACATTGTAGGTGAGAGTAACAAGATATTATAAGTTTATAACCCCTTGAACTACATGAACATGAATGCTTATGTTGTAACTTTTCAAAGTGTGTTTTTTTTTTTCCCCATGAATTACCATGTATTATGACTTCTCAAAAAGAGAAAACAAAAAAGTCTAATGTATCATTTAAACCCTAAATTGAAAAACAAAGCATATAATTTTTTTCCTCTTTATTTGATTTGTGCTCCATAGATGACCTCACATAAGGAAAAAAATAAAAATAAAATACAAGTGAGATTAAAGCCCTAACCTAATTTTGAATTCTAATTGAAAAAAGGAAATAAAGCAACCAAATTCAAGGAGTATGAGGGGAATTGTGGAAGAGGAAAACAAAAAGAGGGAGCCCCACTTGATTTTCATGATAAACAAAAATTGTTTATCTAGTGACATTATTGTAAATAAATCAACAAAATATCCTAGATATTATGACGTTTTCGTAAATAAATTAATATTTGTGGGACCCGCATTTAACAAAAGTTATTAACTTATTTATGGAAATGTCTGATGTGGATATTAAACCACGAGAAGGGATACTAACTATTGGGTTAAACCTAATACAATAAAGTTTTGATCTTTTCGACTTAAACAAGAAGAAAAACAACGTAAATTTTGATCTTTTCGAAAGAAAAGCAACGTTTTGAAATCAATTCGATTCACTCGAACTAAATCACAATTTCATGTTTTATAAACTCAATTAATCTCTAAATTCTCATTAATGAAAATAAATATTTATAGGCATACAATCCCATGCTTGATAGGATAAACAAACCTAAAAGATAAAATAAAATTTTAACAAACTCTAATAATATCTTATAAAAAGATAAATATTATCCTAAGTAAATCATACGAATGCAAAAAAATAAATTCTAATGAAAATATATCTAGACTATTAAATCCTAAAATAAATTCTTGATGCTTGATCCGCATCATTCTCGCCCTCTTGAAAAAAAACTTGTCTCAATTTTTATCGAACCACGAAATCATCCAAATTAAACGAACAAAATATGAAAATATATTCTCTTGAAGACCATTCTTTCCACCTCTCCTAATTTTACCACCAATTCCAATTTTTAGTGTGGTTGCTTCCATATGCAAACAACTAAAATAATCAGGAAAAGATATATCATGAACAACCAAGTCTAATTTTCGCACAGAAATATGTTGTATAGCTCGGATCTTCAGTTCATCTTGATTAATTGCCTGGGTTGCATCAATAAATGGACAAGACAAAGCTAAATCTAATCATCATCTAGCACCTCAATTTGTTCTTCATCTTGCACAACCAGATTTGAAATATTATCAACCTTGTTCATAGAATTAGAGTCAACCACCTCCATCTCAAGTGCTTTTGTTCTTTCATATTCTTGAATCTCAACCATAATTTCTAGTAATGTTTATGTTACTTGTTGCAATTGTTGATTCACTTCCAACATTCTCTCCATATGAGTTATAAGCTCTATTTGGTCGCCCATATTGAACGACAAATTGCAATAGCAAAGAACACTTCCAATAAAAAGCAATCACAAAATAGACTCAAAACTAACTCGTTGGAAGAAACTGACCCAGTTTAATAACAAACATTTTTGAAAATTTCTGAGATTTTGTATGTAAAAACTAGACAAAAAAACACCCAGATTCAAAAAAAGAATTGCCTTAAAAGCTTTTCTAACAAAGGAGAACGAAGCAAAACAATTATGCACTAGAACAAGTTTTTTTTTTTCTTAAATTTTTTTTTTAATAAAGAAAAATTCCGACTGGCTCTTGATACCAATTTGATGTGGATTAAACCACGGGAAGGGATACTAGCAATTATGGTAAACCCAATTCAATAATGTTTTGATCTTCTCGATTTAAACAAGAAGAAAAGTAACGTAAATTTTGATCTTTTTGAAAGAAAAGCAACGTTTTGATAAGTCTATTTTATATATATATTTATTCCCCGTCCCAATGTCATAATTGTGTTTATTTGAGCTCTACGGAGCTATTTTAAATACTAATATACGTTTTCTAGTGTTTTTGTAGAGTTGGTATTATTTTGTAGGAATTTGCAGATTTATGATAATTCCCGAGCTTATTGAGCCACTACGAAGATATTGGAGTTTGATCGTATTTTATGACCGTATATTTGAAGCCCAAGACCGCGCTAGATAAATTTAGTTTGGTGAATAAGGGCTTGATTAAAGAAGAGAATGGGTCACATTATTATCATGGATCATTTAAGTGACGCGGACCAAGTATGAGAGAAAGAAGAACTGGGCCCAAAGCAAAAGAAGGCAAGGCCTAGCTCGTAGCATTGCTGACCGGGCTTGATCTTGCAGCCCAATGCCTGATCGGGCGGGAGAAGTCCAAGCACTGTTAAATTGCTAATTAATGTCGGCTACTCGTTTTTTAGTGGGTTGGGTAGTATTACTAATATATAAAGCCTATTAGTAGGCTGACATTAAGGGGGTTAGATGGATTCTATTAGTTCTTAGTTTTGCTTTCCGCAGCTTTTATTTAGTTTTAGTTTTCATGCAACAGTTGACTTTTAACTTTTATTGTTTTACGATTTTCGTTATTTAGCTTTCATTATTTTAGCATCCAGTATTCTTAGTTTTGTTATTTTCATTCGATCTTGTCTTAGTTTTAATTATTATTATTGTTTTTATATTATGCTTTATTTAATTGCTTTGATTAGTTTAGATTTAAATATGTGTGAGTAATTTTATTTCTAGGGTTGTGGAGATCCATAAATAATATGAAAGGGTAATTTATTATTGTTGATTGTTAATGTTTTTGATTAATTTCCTATTGATTGATTTAATGCTATGCAATTAGATTTGACTAGATTTAATTGTATGAGTTATGCAATATTGATTTGAGATTCGAGAGATGAGAATTGATGTTTAGGCTTAGTTTCAATAGGCATGTTAATCTATAAATGGTTAAGTCAAGATTCGAGAGATGCGATTTAATACCGGTAGATTAATTCTGTGATTATAATATGTAGCGAAAGCCCTTTATAATCTGATTAATTTATGCATTGATGATTGATTGTCATGTTTTACCCCTGGAATATTATTTATTGGTGAACCTATACCCTAGGCCTTTTATTATTGATTATTCCTTTATTTAATTTGCTTAGTTTAATTGTTAGTTTAATTCCCACAATACAAATTGGTTACTTGATAGTTTAGATTATAATAATTGATTAGAAATAAAAGAACATTGTTTCCCTGCGGATTCGACCCTACTTCCCTATCTACTTTAGTTAGAGGACTTAGGAATTACTTTTGATTAGGTGATACGACTTCAGCCTGTCACGTTTTGAAATCAATTCGATTCACTCAAACTAAATCACAATTTCATGTTTTATAAACTCAATCAGTCTCTAAATTCTCATTAATAAAAACAAATATTTATAGGCATACAATGCCATGCCTGATAGGATAAACAAACCTAAAAAATAAAATAAAATCCTAACAAACTCTAATAATATCTTATAAATAGATAAATATTATCCTAAGTAAATCATACCAATACAAAAAAATAAATCCTAATGAAAATATATCTAGACTATTAAATCCTAAAATAAAATCCTAAAATAATTCTTGATGCTTGATCCGCATCAATGTCACTTGATAAACGATTTTTGTTTATCATGAACATCAACTTGTATTTTCTCATTAAAATAAGTTTAAATTGTGAAATTTAAGATACTAAATCGATATCTCTCAAGTTATGCCATCAAAATTAAGTTGTAAAGTTTAACAAGATAAAGGACACTATACAAAATACAAACATAATTAGTAAACAACAGTATATACAAGTAACAAAGACTATTTGGAAAAAAAAAAAAAAACAAAGGTAACAAAGACGAAAAAGTTAAGAACCATCAACCAAAAAACCCAGCATTCATACCTTTCCACCTAAATTTGATTTCCCTCCTTAGAATTCTTCTTCATCATCATAATAAAAAGGTCAAAATTCCTTAGAAAAAAAAAAAAAAAAGCCAATTCATCATCTTCAATTCTCTCTCCTTCCTTCTTCAATCAGCTGTGTATTTCTTGAAGATTCACAGCAAATCCAGATCTCAATTATCTGATTAGTTAATTTAATGGGGGTTCCCGCATTCTATAGGTGGTTAGCTGATCGCTACCCATTGGCGATTTCCAATGTTGTTGAAGAAGAACCAAAGGAGGATGAAAACGGCCTCGTTTACCCTGTTGATGTTTCAAGACCTAATCCTAATGGCATGGAGTTTGATAATTTGTATTTGGATATGAATGGAATTATTCATCCTTGTTTTCACCCGGATAAAAGGGTAATTTTATTTTCAAGCAATTTTAATTTGAAAAATTACTTTTTTTTTTTAGAATTTTGAGCATGTTTGGTTAAAGTTTTGGACTTTTGGATTATTGGGTACATGGGAAATTTAGGATTTTTAATTTGGTGGAGAGTAGTGTAATGCTTAAACTGTAAATTGTATTGTTTTTTGAGGTTTTGAGTTGGGCATTGTGTTATGTGAATTGGGGTTTTGTGTAAGAACTTTTGGGTTGTTTGGTATGTGAGAATTTGGTAAATTCAAGTTTGAACTTTTGGTTAATGTGTATTGTGTAAACAAGAAGTATGAGGTCATTGGTTGGATAAGAAACATGAATTGGTTGGTCACTTTTCGGCTTAGATAAGATGTCGAATGCTCGTTTTTTACATGTGAGATGAAGAATGAGGTTTTTTAAATGTGTTGTTTGTACCGTTTACCAACATCAGGTAAATGAGAATTTGGGAAATTTAAGTTTGAACTCTTGTTAATGTGTAAGTGAGGGTTTCAATTGGTATTTGATGGCTAGACACTTGTAATTAACTTGTGTTTGATTCATTGCCAACATCAAGTAATATGGGATATGCTGCTGTTATTGATGAGTTGCTATGTAGAACTGTTGTTCGTTGTTGAGAGAGTGAGTCACATTGAACTGGATAACACTTTCAAATTGAGGTTTTATACACTTTGGGCCTGATCACTATGTTAAGCAATCTAGCTCTCTTTTCTGTAATTGTTTAACTAGTCACTTGGAGATAGCTTAACAATTCTGGTGGTTTTTCATACATTGTCAATAAAACTGCAAAATATAAGGTTTCTGTTTTTTGAACTGTTTAAGGAAATATTTTACTGGTGTTTGTTACTAGTGCTGGTATATGCATAACGGGGGATTGAAACACAAGAGGATTGCTTGGTATCGTTTGGTAGGAGGAGTTTATGGGTGGTAGGCATCCCTTGGTTGTGGGGATGAGATAAAGAGACGCATGGGAGGGATGGAGAGAGAGTGAAGAAGTTCATTGAGGTATAGGAGGAGATTAATAGAAGAGAGAGCAAGTGGTGATTTGGGAGGATGCTAGTATAGTTTTTATCTAAAATATTGTTAATGTTTATCGATGAATGGTTGTAATATGATGTTTGGTAAATGCAGATGATTTTGTAATTGCATTACTAGTATATACTGTCAATTTTCTATTAAATATATTTTTTCATAAGCTTATACTTTTATGTTGATAAAAGACTAATTAGGTGCACTTTGGAATGGTTACCTAAGCTTTGTAAGTTCCACTTTGCATGCCAGCTCCATTTATTCCTGTTTTGCAGTTGGGGGCTTATGCAGAACTCCTTTCCCGAACAGCTGTACTGGAACAATGATAGGTTTCAAAGAATCTTTATTATGTTATTACCTATTGCTCATTTCAGCAGCTTAGTTCTCACATCTAGGGATGGTTATGGGACAAAGAGACAGGTTTAGGGAAGGGTTCTCCATATATGTACCTGCGTAAGATTTTCTCTACCCTTATCCACCCCATGCCACCATGCTTAATATTGTCCTCCACTCTGACCTGGCTGGTAAAACCCTGTAAACCATGCTCACCTTCAACTGAATACTTTTTAATCCATTGCCGGCTTTACCTGTCTGCATTACCTGCTTCAACTGAATACTTTTTAATCCATTCAAAGACAGAAAAAGTAACATTGAAGGTCTGTATCCCAAAAAATGGTCAACAGTAAAGGATGACCTAGCATCAAAAGGACAACATAAAATGATCTATCAGCGAAAGAAAATAATGGGTATGGGGAGAGAAAAACTAAAATTATCTTAAGCATCATGAAATTCAAGAAATATAACAGATATAGTTGAAATCTTCTTGGTGCATTACTGTAATGTTAACAAATATAGTTCATAGTGATTAGATTATGAACATTTTAATAGAAATACGAGAGACCTAACAGTCAGCCCAAACTTATCACAAGTAGTAAAGATTCTAAATTTATATTGAATGGTGTCTTTATTAGAGTTTGACACTTTGACCTAACACAAAAAAAAAAAAAATTACCAAGATCTCAAATCACCGATAGCAAGGCTTTCCAACAGATTTTGCAATTTGATAGCAGTGAAGCAAACATGGAAGCAAGGAATTCATGAGAGAAGGCTCTGTTATTCGAACTTGGGTATACATTTCCAACATGGCCATGTGTCCAAGTGTCCAACTGGGTTAGTTTGTGAAAGCAATTCATGATTTTGGTCCAAAATGAAGGTTCATTCCTATGTCCGAGTGGAGGTTCCGATACATGTACTTGAGGTAAAATGAAGAGTGTGAGTCATGAAGAGAGAAATAGCATAAGTTGTAGGAAGATTTTATGAGCGTCTCTTATTTGAGATAGCCATTGTCGAGAATAAATTTGTATATATTGTGTATGGAAGGGAAGAATTGAGGAAAAATTAGACTAGGCTCTCAGTTTCGTCGTTGGATTGGATGGTTGAGGGAGGGCTTGAGAGCTGGAGAAAGATGTTTGGTGGGAATTTAAAGAAAGGGATGAAGTAAGAAATGTTGAAGTGTGTTGGGAAGGCTACAAATATGTACAGGTGTGGGCCTGTGGGGTGGGTGGGCAAGTATGTGGTGGATGGGCAAGTTTTGGAATGGGCCGTGTGGATATGATGCAGGATTTACATCTACCCCATCAGTCCATCATTTGCGATGTTGTAAGTTGTATTCATGCCTGTGCAATTTCCTGCATATCAACTTTTTTTTTTTTTTACCCACTTCAACTGGCCAGGTGTGGGGCAGTCAGTATAAGGTGGATGGGCTGAGTTTGGGATAAGGTATGTGGATATGGTGCAGAATTCACCTCCACTCCACCGTCTGTGGTGTTATAAATTGTGTTCCTGTCTGTACAATTACCTCTATAATGACTTTTTTTTTACCCACTTCAGCTGGCCAGATGAGGGGTAGTACCCACTTCTGATCAGTGTCCACCCCACTGCAATTTCAGTTGCAATCATCGATCTCATTGTGACCACCTTTCACCATCTCCTTGAAAGTTCCTTTATCAGTGACATAGCTCTGGTCCTTGTTTGGCAATTACTTTCAGTCTTCTAAATTAACTGGAGATACTTACCAGTCAGCATTGTAAAAGGTCATCTGCCATTCTGCCTTGTAATGAATTAGACATCTTGCGAATCTTTCACAAAACATCAATAATAACATGCCTTGCCCATAAAGGTAAGAGGTGTTTTATATAAACACAAATGCTTTACGATATGGTAACAGAGAGGATGTTTCCATTTATCCTAAACATAGTGACTGTTTGCAGGTTTACAGTGACAAGTAGCTACGATGGATATGATTTATGTTCATTTACTCCTTTATAATTTAATGACAAATAGTCATGACTTTGCTGCCTTAGAAATTTTTTGCCTTCAATTCTTGCATTTATAGGTCTAGTTTATTGAATTTTATTATTTGATATGTGGGGAAACTCCGAAATGTAAAAATTTGGACCAACGGGGCACAAATCAATTTTCTAGCTGGCAGACATTTCTTATACCCCTTCCGTCTTGAGTCAATTTTTCATTATGAGTATAATTTGAACGAACAATGTAATAACCTAATTTGGACAGAGGTAGTATTGTATTTCGTTACAAAGTTGATGTTTTATTATTGTATTGCAAGAAGCAGGAAGAAATTACTTTTTTCAAATTTGAACCAGAAATTGATTATGTGAATCATCAGATTTTACTGGAGGAGTGACCTAGCTTTAGGGTCTTTGGGTTCATAATTCGGTATCCTGTAATATTCTTAGTCATTATCATGATAATGAAATAATGGCAGTGAACTCTTGCTTGTCACCAGTGCTTATGAAGAAGCAAATCAATTTCTTCTTTATAAAATTTATCTTTGATTCACTTCCTTTTTAGAGAAAGACTAAATAGAGCAGAGTGAATAATGTGTAAGAATATCTGGAAGGTTTTCTTATTTTGCCTTTAGTAAGTTAAACAGAAAAATGTCATGAAAGTTGAAAAAGGGGGAACTTGCCAATTTTTATGTTTTTTTTTTTTATTTTTATTTTTTATTTTTATGATGCAGCCTGCACCTACAACATATGATGAGGTGTTCCAATCAATTTTTGCGTACATTGATCATTTATTTACATTGGTTCGTCCAAGGAAGATTCTCTACATGGCAATTGGTAAATTTCCTTACCATATACCCTCTTTATCTTTTATTATGACTTTTTTGCATTGTGGAATCATTCTTTTTTCATCCTGGATATGATAGATGGAGTTGCTCCAAGGGCTAAAATGAATCAGCAACGTTCACGGCGCTTCAGAGCTGCAAAAGATGCTGCGGAGGCTGTTAGTTTTTCTTTCTCATCATTTGGCTGATCTTTTTCTTACTTCTTATCGGTAATTCTGAAAATCCTGATGTTGTGCAAATTATATCTCCTAGGAAGCAGAGGAGGAAAGACTGAAAAAAGAGTTTGAGGCTGAAGGAAGGACTTTGGCTTCTAAGGAGAGGCGAGAAACCAGTGACTCAAATGTCATCACTCCAGGTACAGAATTTATGTTTGTGCTCTCGGTGGCACTTCAGTATTATGTACAGAAGAGATTGAACAACCAGGCTGGCTGGCGGAGGGTAAAGGTTAGTGTCACATAGTACCCATCATCTTACTCCCTTGAAGATCGGATGATTCCTTTATACTGGAGTGATCCCTTCTTTATCTCTTTCCCATATACTTCTTGATTTCAGGATAATTTCTCTCTATATGTATTTAAGCGACTGCATTGGGTGCTTGTTTGAAGGTTATTCTATCCGATGCTAATGTGCCCGGCGAAGGAGAACATAAAATTATGTCGTATATTAGGTTGCAAAGAGATCTCCCTGGTTTTGATCCCAATACTCGACACTGCTTGTATGGTTTGGTGAGTTCATTATGATCCTTCTATGTATGCCCATACATTGATATACTGTGACTGGTTCATCCCGTTGCTTACTTGTATATTATTGACAATCTGTTTGATTTCAATTGACAGGATGCTGATTTGATTATGTTGGCTTTGGCCACACATGAGGTGCACTTTTCAATTCTGAGAGAGGTTTGTTACATTCTACATGGTGCTTTAGTGATATAGTTGATAGAGCTTGTTTATCTTTGTCATTTTATAACCAATTTGCTTCCAATTTAGGTCATTACTATGCCTTCACAACAGGAGAAATGTTTTCTTTGTGGTCAAGGTGGTCATTTGGCAGCAGATTGTCGTGCTAAGCCTGATAAAAATGGAAACTTGGTAGATGACACTCCTATATACAAGAAAAAATATCAGGTTGCTTGCTTGGTATCCTTGGCTCTAGTAATTCTCGATTGATTTGTTTGCAGCCATGTTTATCTACTCTGTAATTATTGAATTGTTTTGTTTATGAATTTTTGCAGTTCCTCCAAATTTGGGTATTAAGAGAATATCTGCAATTTGACCTGGAGATTCCTAATCCTCCCTTTACTATGAATTTTGAACGTTTAATTGATGATTTCGTGTTCCTGTGTTTCTTTGTTGGCAATGACTTCCTTCCACATATGCCTACACTAGAAATTCGAGAGGTATGATGTATGAAAGTTTATGCATCCACACTTCGTGCTTTCACTTTTCTTGCCATGTTAAGAATTTATTTAGCTCATAATCTATCTTCCCTCTTAGATTACAAAGCTCATAGAATTTAGATGTTTGCACCATCAATGTGGAAATCCTCTCTCCCAACCTTTCTTGTTGCTATTGATCTTCCTTTACACCTGTATGACCTGTTTCTTTTCTGCTTCAGGGTGCTATAAACCTGCTGATGAATGTATACAGAAGCGAATTTGCGGCTATGGGTGGTTATCTTACTGATGCTGGTGAAGTAAGTTGGTTACCAATTCAGATTTGACGGTTTAAGACTTTAAGTTATATGTCAATGGAAATGGATTTCTTAATGTAGTATGGATTGAATGTGGGGAAATGGTATAATAAGAATGAAAATAGTAGCGAATAAATTGATAATTGCCTTTCAATGTTCTATGGTAATTTGAATTTCTGATCTTTTAGATAGAATTAGCTTTGCTTAGACAAGGCAATCGATGAATGGGGAAACAAATTGGGATGAAGGTTCTTTATCTTTGCCAGAAAATGTCATAGTTCCTAAAACACTGAGGTGTTTGTTTGAGGAATTTGGCATTTCCTCTATCGAAGATGTTAAATGACTAGGAAATAATTTGTAGTTTTGATTAGAATTTCCCCTTGGAGGCTTGGTAGGTGATTGTGCTGCACTTACACATGCTATGTGATTTGTCTATAAGTCACTGATAGGATGCTAGTCATTACATTTGGTTTAGCAAACCTTGGTAATGTGCTGAATGCAAACATAGATGGTTATTCTTCTAGTCAATACTGTCTACAAAAGTAAAGCCCAAAAATTAGGAAATTTTCATAAAATGATGACCTATATAGCATGGTGACAGGGACAGTAATGAAAAGAGAAATGAGGAAACACCACTTCTCAAAAACGAGGAAATGTAGCCATGCTTTTTTGAATCATTGAATGATAGTTACTTTTTATTTTGTACTTGTTTTTTTTTTTTTTTTTTTTTTTTTTTTCCACTGTTTTTTTATATTTTAGTATGTACAAAATTATTTATACATATTTGTAATTAGTATAACAGAGTATATGCCATTGGGCCTACAGCCACATCTTATGTTAGTCCAGCTTTATACTTATCTTAAATACCTCTTTAAATCTCCCTTATCTTGCATCTTTTTGGCAGTAATTAGTATGACAGAGTATTAACACGCGTAATAGGTTTGCAAAATGGAGATTTATAAGTCTCTTTGTAGTTCTTGAATGGAGCTAATGGTAGTATTTTTTGGGTATACAGGTCTTTCTAGATAAAGTGGAACATTTTGTTCAATCAGTTGCAGTTCATGAAGAGCAAATCTTCCAGAAACGGGTTCGCTTACAGCAGGTGCCCATCACCTTGGTTTTTATTCTTATAACTTATTTGATGTACTTCAGTTGACAATGTATTGACAATGTGGGTCTTATGCATTGGGTTCCGCTTACATGCAGACATGCAGTGTGTCAATTTCTATGCATATGCTTTATGTCCTAAGTTGCTAACTTCTTTTGTACTATCTTATCAATTTTGATTTATGCATTTCTGAGAGCTTGTTACTTTTTGCTATCTATTGTGACATTTTTATGATTTATTATTTCTATATATCTTATATAACTTTGATAAGCACGGAGTACATCCTCTTATCTGTGCTTGATATCCTTTTTTTTTTTTTGGTTTGTTTGAAAGCCGAAATTATATTGCAGTAGGTTAATTTAGCTCTATATTGTTTTTTTTTTTTTTTTTTTTTTTTTTTTTTTTTTTTTTTTTTTGGGTTATTAATAATCCTTCTTTGATTTACAGTATTATGAGAACAATGAGGAGATGAAAAACAAGGCTAGAAGAGAATCAGGAGATCCCTCCTTTGAAGAGCCACCGCCTCCAGTGGAAGACAAGGTGAGAAATATTGGCTTAATAATTTGACGGTTTGACCATCTTCGAAGACCCCACTGCTGTTGTGTCTTGACCAGTGGCATGACTTTAAGGAACTGGGAAACAACTGGCCGATCTTTGGTGGCTGATTTTATTATCTCTTTTTTCTTCAGACTTTGCTTGATATGGATGATGATACTGGCCAATTCATCAAATTCCAGAGAACAGATCCCTTATCTCTACTATCATTAATTAGTTTAGTCACTTTGTGGTGGTGCTTCCTCTTTTTTTTTTTTTTTTTTTTTTTAATTTCTACTCGGAAAACTTTTGGATTTGGCTCTAGTTTCATGTACATTTGGCGAATCTGTTAAATTGCTTTCATTTCGTTAAAACTAATTGAAGCTTGATGCTTAGGATGCATGATAATGTTCTTGGTTGAACAAAATACCGCTCCAACCTTCCAGGAGTCTAGGCATCATTGTTGTTTTACTATATGATTGCTTGGAGGAAGGTGAAATGTAAAGGAATCTATTTGCATATTTTCTTTTCTTTTTTACTCTCTAAAGGATGTTTGTTTGATATCATCACTAATTTTTGTAATTAATTATGTTTTGCAATATTTTTTTTTAAAAGATGTTTGCAGCATTTCTAGTATATAAAAATTGATATGCATTTAAATTTAAATTAGTTATATTGAACCAGATCGTGTGTGATGTGAACATTTGCTGCTTTAAAACACTTTAAAGTACATTGCTGTTTATGCACTAATCTTGATCTGTTTTTGGCTTGGGGTAGTTAAATCTTTCTTTTTGGGCATTCTTAATTTCTTAAGCATATCACTTCCTCTGCTCCCTTATATCTGTTGCTTAAGGTTTAGTACACATTTTTAGGAGGTATTAGCTATTGCATTGATATCTAAAATTGACTAGTATTTGGACATTGGTACTCACAACGAATAAATAATTATACATTTCTTTGATATTTTAAATGAAAGTCTGTATTTAATAAGCTATGTTAGGCGGTCAGATAATATAAGAAGGGAGTAATCAATTAGTATTGTTTCTGCAGGTCAAACTTGGGGAGCCTGGATATAAGGAGAGGTATTATGCCGATAAATTTGGTGCATCCAGTCCAGAGGAAATCGACAAAATCAGGAAAGATGTGGTCAGTGATTCAGTTTCCACAGTCTAGCAAATGAATACGTATAAGACATTTTGCATCCTGCATTTTTTTTCTTCTGCATTTTGCAATGATTTCTCTGTTTTCGGTTCAGAAATGCAGTTTTTAGAGAATACTTTGTCTGGTCAAGTTCTTATAATTTTTTACCTTGTGACAGAAGTGTTGTACATTGTTGTAGATTATGTTTGGTGAGAGACATGTTTCTTGAATGTCCAAAAAGTAAAGTTTAGGTATAGTTTCTTACTGGAACTGTGCATCTGCAATATTATGACATAAGGCTACTAGTTGATTGATCCTTTTGCACCCTTGATTCTAAAAGAAGAAGCTGTTTTTTCTTTTCACCAATTGGCAGCCATTTTTTGAGATTTTATTTCTTGCCTTGTTTAATTTTATCATTGAGTTTTTCATTGTCAGTGGTGGGTGTGTCGGTGTTGTTGTAATCAGAATTAAAATGATGCAGCATGCAGTGAGATCATGTAGTCTGTCCCTTGTATATACTAATGTCTTTTCTTTTCCCTTAAATTCATTTTTTGGGGTTTGTTATGGTACTGTGTGGTCAATTTTTTGGGTTGGGACTCTGCTCTTAGAATATTTGAGAGCTTTAACTTTAAATTGTTCATGGATAGCCTGTTAAGTTTCTTCAGCTTTGCCATCCTAGATATCTTTCCAAAGGAGAAGCTTTCATTTATGGACCTCATAGGTGGTCTCCCTTCCCTCCCCCCTCCATCAAAAGGGTTTTATATGCCTTTTATAATTGGTCTTAAATCCAGCACCTGATGGTGCTGTGGTAGGTTTTGTTTTCCCCTGCTTCTTGTTTATAAGGGATGGACATAGATCGATTGAATAACCTGATATGTTTTTGCTGCATCTTGTCTTGCTTATGGAGCATATATATAACCAGCTACTGACTCTACTCTATTTGTATGCCAAGCGTTTTGTCTTGATCAAGTGTCAAGACGGAGACTTTTCGTCTTTTATGACCAGATTTTTGACTATTGAATTATTTCTTGGCAAAAGTTGCTTTATAATATGATTCCTTGACTTATGATGATCTTACTTTTTTTGCAGGTTTTGAAATATGTGGAAGGTTTATGTTGGGTTTGCCGTTACTACTACCAAGGTGTTTGCTCATGGCAATGGTAATTGGTTTTGTTTGTCCAAAAATGTTTACTGTCTACTTTACTCTTATACTTGAAATAAATCATGTCTGTATGACTTCTCTTATTTACTTTACCATTACCACTAATTTTACTTGGGATAAATCATGTCTGTATGATTTCTTAAATATTATAAGGCATTTCCAATTGGTGGCATATGGCATGTTCTTGGTCTTTCAGTTTTTTTTTTTTTTTTTTTTTTTTTTTTTTTTAATGTTTTCTTATGTATCTGATGCTATTTGTGAAGGTTCTATCCATACCATTATGCTCCATTTGCCTCTGATCTTAAAGATCTAGCTGATCTAGAAATTACATTTTTCTTGGGAGAGCCTTTCAAGCCATTTGATCAACTCTTGGGAACTCTACCAGCTGCAAGGTTTTGTTTGCTCATGTTTTCAGTTACCAGCTTTTCTCTGTGATATATGTTTGACCAGTATATTTTTTCTTCTAATGGTACAGTTCCAACGCTTTGCCGGAGATGTACAGGAAATTGATGACAGACCCATCTTCACCTCTGCTTGAGTTTTATCCTTCTGGTAATGTTACTCTGCTGTTTTTTAGGTAGAAGTTAGCTACATATTCTGTCACAATCTCATGTCAGTTTCATATTCCCAGATTTTGATATCGATATGAATGGTAAACGCTTCGCTTGGCAGGTATAGTTTAGGTCCATCAGAACATGTTTCTTTCTCCTTTTCCCTCTTACTAAACTGATGAACTCAATATTTGTTTTATTAATCTAATTTTTTCCCCTCTCCTACTTGCCAAATTCTTGGACACCAGGGTGTTGCAAAGTTGCCATTCATTGATGAAAAGAAATTGCTGGCTGAAACCAAGAAACTGGAGGAAACTTTGACGGTTAGTTTTTTGAGATCCCCATTTCTCTTGCTTTCTGTGTTCTAGCGTTGTCCTTTTAATTTTCTGTCATCACATTGCTAAAGTCTTAGAAAATCAGATTGAATGATCTTAGGGTCTGGCCAGTATGCTATTTGTCCATTTCTCTTGCTTTCTGATTTTTGACATTTGCACATTTTACGTGTTTTAGGAAGGCCAGTATGCTATTTGTCCATTTCTCTTGCTTTCTGAGTTTAGGAAATCAGATTGAACGGTCTTAGGGTCTGGCCAGTATGCTATTTGAGTATTTGTTGCACAATTGATCGCCTTTCAGAGTTGGGGTTGGCTACCCTCCATTTTCAATTTGATGGTGTATATAAAAGCAGGATGGGGGTGGAGCTTGCTCATGCCAAGGGTTTCAATTCTTCCTCCTTTTTTGAAGCTATCTATAGGAATCTGGAGGCTCTGAAGCAAAGTGCTCTGAGTAGCTCTGGACATTGCTTGAATTTGTGGATATTGACTAGATTAGCTATAAATGATAGCTTGAGGATATGATATCTTTGGCTTTAACCTTCCTTAGAGCTTGAGCTTGAGTAGGGCTGCAATCGATCCGAGTCGAGCCGATTTTTAGTCTATTCGAGCTAAGCTTGATAAGAATTATTAGTGTTCGAGCTTGAACGAGCTCGTTTATTTCGAGTTTAAGCTCGAGCTTGTTCGCTAGTAGTTCGTGAACATATCAACTTAGTTACACCCCTATGCTTGAGGAAATGATGTTGACCAAATTATTTTGAGGCTAAAGATATTTGAATTCGAGATGTTGTCATGTTGACCAAAATGGCTTTTGACAATTCTGACTCCTGTGCGATTGCAGTACTTTTAATTGTTTTTTCTAAACAAATATATTTGGTCAGTTCAGGTGAATATTGGCAGTAACTATCCAAATTAAGACCCGTATTTTAGGTCCTCTTACCTTAATTTTAGGTGTAATTTTTTAATTCAATTTTCTCTCTCTCTCTTTTTTTTTTTTTTTTTTTTTTTTTTTTTTTTTTTTTTTTTTTTTTTTTGGGTTTTGCACAGCCTACTAGACACTGGTGGTGTGGAGGCCAGGAGCCTCACTTAGACTTTGGGACAATGATTATTATTATTAATGAAAGTCTGCCAGTCAGTCTTATATAAGAAGCTGGTAGAATTGGAATTGGGGATTTGTCGTGGAGATGTTTATTACAAGGATTTTAGGTTTCGTTTTTGTTGCTGTTCCATATTCCGTGAGCCTCTTTCACCACTAATCAGAAGCATAGTTTGTCTGTGTTCAGAAACTTTTCAAATTACTTTTCTGTGATGGAGTACTTTGTTGAGATAGGTTAAATTCTTAAAGAATATACTTGTAATCAGCTACTTGAGTAACTTAAAAAAGCTTGTCTTGCTCATTATTGTTTGTTAATTTTTTACTTTAGCATTTCAGTTAGCTTAATTGGTTTAGCTATCCTCAGTGCATTTGTTCAGGGATTTATCAAAAGCAAAGTCCGTTGAAATGAAGGTTTTGCAGGGCATTCTTTTTAAGGCTCCAAGTGTGAGGTTTGGGGGATACTTTTGGGGAAAAATGGAAACTAATAATCCCACCTTTGACCCCCATCTGCTCAAAACAGTCCCGTTTACCTACAACTTGTTAACCAGGTTAAAAAAAAAAAAAATAAAAAAAAAAATTCTATCTCTCTCCTCCTACATCCCCACCTTGACCACCTCTTCCATGGAAGAACACCCAAACCGCCACCCCTCCATGATTTTATAAAGGTAAAGGAGGAGCAAGGCCTCTCATCATTGAAATTCTTGAACACTACTGTCTCCTCATCCGGGCACTCCAATGCAATCAAATCATACATTGCTTGTTCCCTCGAGCTCAGCGGCCTAACCCGAACCATTACCATTATCTTCTCCTCTCGAACTTTTGTTCCCCCGGGAGTACATGATGATGTGGTTGTTAGGATCTTGGACAATGGAGTCTTGGACTGTCCCATTTCAACTCCCAATTTCAGTATCCACTGCTCAAATAGTTCAGGCATTTTATCAAACACTTAAATGGCAATTACAAGAACTGGGTTTAACTTAAATTAAACTAAACTCTTACATGTATAACTAGGTAAAAAAATCAATCTAATCAAGCTTCAGATTATCAATTATCGATTACTGCTAAGTTTCTAATTTAGGGTGTTTCTAATTTAAGAACTACACTCATTTCTAGAAATCATCAAAAACCCAAAAAATCAAACATAAATTAGAGGTGGGGGTTAGGGGAAATGGGGAAAGGGGTTGGGACTTCTGTTCGTCGACGGGAAGAGGTTAGAGGTGGGGGTTGTTGTTTGTCGACGGGAAAGAGGGTGGGACTTCGCCGGTGGGGAAGGGAGTGGGGCTAGGCTGGGGAAGGTCGGTTGGGCCCGTCAAGGGGGGGGGGGAGCTTCGGGAGGGAGGTAATTGGGAAAGTGGGAAGAAGACAAGTTTTTTTTTTTTTTTAATAATCTTATTTTAAATTTTTTTTTTTTTAAAAAAAAAAAACCAATCAAAAGGTGACACGTGGCAAGTCACCTTCTGAAACAAGTTACTAATTTCACAAACCAGTAAAAGGGTTGTTTTGAGCAGATGGGGGTCAAAGGTGGGATTGTTTCCGGATTTCGAAAATGTGGGATTGTTTTGAGCAGAATTAACAAAGGTGGGACTATTAGTTTCCATTTTTCCTACTTTTGGGGGAACTCTAAAAACCAAAAAACAAGATTTTTTAAGTACATCTATTTCAAAAGGGAATCTGATTTTTTGAGGTGTAAAAATTTACTCTTAAATGCCTGCTTTTGTGCACCTTAATCTAACCCAAACAGGGGATTTCTAACAGGAGGGATTATGACGTGTAAACACTTGTTTTTAATTGCCTGCTTTTGCCAAGCATTCTAATTTGGGATCCCTTCTAATTTCCAATAGGGATTTCTAATGGGAGGGGTTTTAAAAATATCTGTTTGAGTGAAAATCCATTTTTGATTTTCCTAATGCTGTGTCATAGATATATTTTAACACTAAAATTCAATGCTCACTACTTTCGATCATGTAGAGTCTAGAAGCAACATCATCTCATGCAATTCTTTTGCTTTCATGTCTGAGTTCAATAGTTTGCCTTTGGTTTTATCATATCTGAGTCTAAGATCCTGATAATTGCTCACGGTTAAATTGATTCTGTAGAACTTAGTCTGATTTATATCACTTTTGCAGGTAGATGAGCAGCGCCGGAACTGTGTGATGTTTGATATGCTATATATCCATCCCGCGCATCCTTTAGCTGCTCAAGTTGTGTCATATTACCATTTCTACTATCAGATGCCTCCTGACCAAAGATATGCTTGGCCAATTGACAGCTATGCCAGGTAGATTTTTGACTTTTGACTTTTGACTTTCGAAGCTGATAAAGGTTTAACTTCAACGGTCATTGTAATATTTATGCAGTGGTGGAATGAATGGTTATTTATGGTTATCTGAAAGAAATGGGTGGAGGCAAGTGATCGCTTCACCAGTTGCTGGGCTACCCGCTATTACGAATAACCAAACTTTGTAAGTATCGTCTGCTGCTGTCATGTTTTTGAGTTTTGAATTTATTAGTGCTTACCACCAAGAAAAACATCTATTTTGCAGAAATGTGACATATTTGAATCCTCTGCCTCGTAAACATATCCCGGAGCCTCCAAAGGGTGCAATTATACCAGCTAAGGTATGTAGTTTCATAGTATCTGAGACAACACTCATAAATATACTCTAAGGCGTGGATTACTTTGTGACTTGTCATTGGATTTATGATATTTACGAGCTACTAATGTATGGAAACTAGCGAATTCTACAGATGATAGCTTGAAGTGAACTATCTTTTGGAATTCAGTCTATCTTTTGGTCTGCTAGCCTCAACTTTTCTTGCATTTTCTTCACTGCAGGTGATAAAATCTACTGACGTGAAACCTTTCCCCCCGTTATGGCACGAAGACAATGGCAATAGGCGTCAATTTGGACGTGAAAGGTATAGCTTTAATAGTTTCATCCATCTTCGATTTTACATGGTTCTTTTTGCTACCGACAGAAATAATGCATCATATTTGCACATGAAAAATATACGGAGTATTAATTTTTCAGTTATACTTTAGTAGACAACTTTCCGTAGTCAGGAGTTTTTAATTAAATGGGTTTGTTTTGAGTTGGACATACTTATCCCTAATTTTGTTCCTTTCACGGCTTACTATTTGGATGTCTAACAGAGTTTCCATACAGTTTGAGTCAGTCAGATTGGACTTGGTGTACAATTGATCCAATAAAACTTTTGTGACTATATCTGCCTTAATCTAGATGAATATTGACAATTAGTTATAATAATCTAATACTCAGTATTTACTCAAAAATAAATAAAATCTAATAGTATCTTAAATTGTGGCTACTCAACAGTCCTATTACACTAACAATAGGAACTCGTACAATGCTTACTTGCTACCAAGGTCCCCTGCCTATCATCAGATTACCATGTATGAGAGACAAATGATTCAATGACCTGTTCCACCCATCCTTTATATCCTGGAAAACTAAAACCGCTTGGAAATCGAAAATGTCAGTCATTGTTGACACTTTTTGCCTCTTGCTTTGATTTTGTCTAATACTGCTCACCCTTGTATCTCAGGCCTCAAGTACCAGGAGCAATACGTGGGCCTCAGTTGGGTGAAGCTGCTCATCGCCTTCTTAAGAACACATTAAATATTAAACATACTGATTCATCTCCTGGATTATTGGATTATATGCCCCATCGGAATCATCCAGGAAACCATATGATTAATAGGCCAAGGCCAGCTGGACCTGCAGGGTATGAAAGAGGCTACTATGATGATAACAGTTACAATTATGGGCATCATCATATGCCCCGGCCTATGGCAAATGGCCACAGAATGCCCTATGAGCCCCGTGGAATTAGACACAATGACAGATTACCACACAGAGAGGATGACCGTGATTTAGGAGCTGCTATGTCGAATATGACACTAGGAGGGATTCGTAATAGACCACCAGCTTTGATGAGGCCAAGGATGCAAAATACTGGGCCCATGCACAGTCAACAAAACAATTTTGTCCAAAATATGGGTCCTATTCCGTCACCCCCTATCAACTGGATTAATAGACCAGTAGCTGGAAATAACATGCATTTCAGACAGCAGGAGACATCACCCCAGAAGCCGCAAAAACAAGTTTACCAAATGAAGACACAACGACCAACACAACAAGAATGATTTGATTGCTAAAACCGTGGACATTTGTTCTGAAATATTGTTGATCTGTATAGTACATGTATGTTTTAGATCAACGACACAATTGTTGTGACATCTCATAGCAAAGAGGAGCCACCTGATTATTTCAGGACGTGAAGAAGCGACCGTGGTATTTGTAGTCAGATGCATAATTTCGCATTCTTGCTCATGTTCTGTTGTAGTGTATCGACATGTTATCTAGGTCATATTGGTGGCCGTGCATCTGTAAATTCATTACTTTACAGTTAGGAGTACGGTCATTGGTATACACTTGACAATCAAAGATCTAGATCAGTTGTATTCAAATTGTAGCAGAAATCAGGGTAGTCACAGTAAGAAATGAACAATCGCATAGTTACACATTGGCTGATGAGCCAACTTTCTTTCTTCAATATACGACTATATGTTTTTCTTTCTCAGGTTAAAATCTACTCTGCTATCTGGGTCCACTGGTCTAGCGCTCTAGCCATTGAACAGCAGATTGATTTTTTTTTTTTTTTCATCAAGCTTTTCACCATCTTTGATACAGCAGTACTTGCATAGAACTTTTAGTATTGTTCATTGTTGGTGGAATATCGTGAATACACTGTTGCGCTAAGTTTGTCAAATAGTTAATCAGGCGTATTCTTGAGCCACAAGTACACTGCAATGGTTTTGATGAAGGTACCTTTGGAGTTTGGAGGGGGCAACTCTTCTTTGATTCTACTTCATCATAGATAAACATTGGACAAAGTCGCTTCAATAATTTTGGGTTAGAATATTGTTGTAGTGAACAAGATACTGCACTCAGGGGCTAGGGCTTACACCTTAAGGTCATGCCACTATGATCAATTACTTCACAAAACATGTGAGAGATGGGGAAGGTTGTCATTAATAGCTTACATGTCTTACAATCATTAGGTCGAGGGTGGTAGATCATCAAAAAGAGCTGACAAGGGTGGTAGATGAAGGTTGTCAAAGTCAAGATCGAGAGAGAGAGAGAGCTTGGATCATCGAGTAGGAGAATGAGATTGGGTGGGTGGGGGCTTCTAGTAATTCTGATCAGCTGTCAAGGGGTAGGAGGAAAGGGGAAGCTATTGTTTAACAGTTTACGAGTTTGATAGAGTCATAGAGAAGCATTAGTCAAGAAAAAGAATACTACATCCATTCGTTTATGCTCTACTCACTTATTGTAGATACGCAATTTAAGAAACTGTAGAAAAAAATAGGTGGGTGCAAGATAAAGTAAGAGAGAGGATGTAAAAAGGTAAGTCTGTGTAAAGAAAAAGTGAATAAAGTAAGAGAGAGTATGTAAAGGTGTAATTGTTGTGGGGTTGAAGGGGTGAAATGGTAGAAGAGGTATGTCATAAGTTGAGTAAAGTAAAGTGAGTACAACATAAAAGAACGGCCTAAAACATAAGTGGGTAGAGCAAATAAGAATGGATGATTGGATGGAGTATAAGCTAATGAGTTAAAGAAATGAGGTTAGCAATATCTCCATCAGACGCTGGAATGTTGGTAAGAACACTGAGTGTTAGCCTGCCTGCAAAAGTGAACTGTTGTATAAATTGCACATAGAATTTAGTTTTGTGCAAAGCAAGCTTACTCCAAAGGTGGGGAGGGTTTCTCGTTTCTGTCATGAAACTCAAGAAACATAATGTCTTTTTGCTTATGAAGCATATCCTATACAACTTCTCAAAGTTCACCAGCATTTGTAGAGGAGTTATTCTACTTATAACGACGTACAAGAAACATTGGATAGTTTCTCATATAAACTCATGGTCATGCCCTGTGACTGATTAGCAGCTACCAGCGATGACATAATCGCCTTGGTTAACCTATTAGGCATTACAGCCTTACAGGTTTACTGAAAACCTAATAATTCCATCAGTTCAACAAAGAACAAATCTTACACATTATTTAGTAAGCAATGCAGTACATTCAGATACGGAGTGACGTGTTACTGGTCAGGGAATCAGGGATACTACTGTATTTAAAGAGAATTAGAAAGAAAATGGGAGAGAATCTTCATTGACAGAGAGAGCATTACATAATCAAGGAAATGAACCTAATACAGCTTTTATACATGTAATAACAAAACTGAAGCTAGGAAGTTTGTTAAGGAAACAAATGAGAAATAAGGGAGTTAGTTATAGCTAAATGCTGAGCTGGCTGATGACTTATGAGCTGATTGTGATCAATCAAGGTGGATCATATTGATCATGATCAGTAATATCAGTATCCTGTAAGACATGGCTACATGGGTAGGTCGTACGTGTAAGTGTCAAAATCGAGTACTTTATGAAAAAATCTGGTGCTTTTGGTCTGAAGTAAAGTGTAAAGTGTCCATACCTATGTTAGAGTGTCAAGGGGAATTGCCAGAAGAACTTCAGGTGGAATGAAGTGTTCGAGTTACATAGTTCAAAACATCAGGAAGTTACCAGTTAAATAGCACTTGAGCAGGGAACTTGTTAAACGGAAATAAGAATCAAACAAGAATAAGAATGCATATATGTTTCCTGTCATATATTTGCAACCGCAATAACATTAAAACTGTGAAACAGAAATCCTAAATTCCAGTTGATTATAGGAGTAGAGCTGATGACAAAATTCATCATCAAACGTAA
This sequence comes from Chenopodium quinoa, assembly GCF_001683475.1. Classification (NCBI taxonomy): domain Eukaryota; kingdom Viridiplantae; phylum Streptophyta; class Magnoliopsida; order Caryophyllales; family Amaranthaceae; genus Chenopodium; species Chenopodium quinoa. The sequence continues at coordinate 11,626,011 of NW_018743292.1, forward strand.
TATTCATCCGTACTGCAATCAACTAATATTTGAGCATCTTCGATCTTACCAACAATAAACCTCAAATGTAGTTGAAATATGCTCAAAGCAATGAATCGCGTCATGCTGCATAATACTAAGTACTTGTTAACTAAATTGCTTCCCCAAAGATGGGAGTAAGGAGGCTTTTATCACTTCATACACCCGAACTTCTAAGAAACCTCAATGCTCTTTCACCCAAATGAAATCGTAGTATACCACACCATACATTGCTAATAAGCACCTCTTACATAGCTCCTACTCATTTCGAAACACAAGGGGTTCAGATGTATGCAACCTCATGTCAAAGAGAAGCTAATTCCTTCCCTTGATCACAGCTACAAAATTTACCTCTAACATTCTATACTTAACAACAAACAATGACAAACCCCACATTCGATTTCACTTTACTTCAATCCAATCCATACCATTAGCATGTCAACCTTGTTCAAAACACAATATCGAAAACACGAAAAAAGAAACACAATTCATCATCATGCACACAAAAAATCCATTACCAAGTACCAAATCATCCATTATTGAACCTTTTCCTCTTTACTCACATAATATAGTATAACAATTACATTACATTATATCTCCACCCCAAAAATTAATCTACATTACAAAATCATACTATTGCAAAAAATAACCTGATAAAAACAAACAAAAGAACAAAAACAAGCTACCATAAATAATCAAAGCCTTCTGACCAGAAGTAAGAGAATTACCCCCAAGTCCAAACTGTTGATTTTCAGCAAACCCAGCAATTTCAACACTTTTACTCTCAAAAAACCCTTTTGCTGCCCCACAAGTCGGGCACCTCCAATCTTCGGGCAGCTGCCCAAAGGGCAATCCAGGAGGAACAGGGTAACTAGGATCACCTGCAGATTCATCATATCTATAACCACATGATCTACACTCATAAATCCCAGTATTCAACACTGCAAATTTCTCCTCCAATCTTCGTTTATCAAGATTTTCTGTATCTAATGAACTGGGTTCCTCTGAATTTGGTTGTTCTGAAATGGGTTTATCTTCCTTTGACACATCAATTGATTTCGAGGCGAAACCGGCTCGGTTCGAGTGGTTCGCCTCGAGTGTAAGTCCTTTGTAATTCATAGAGTATATGGTAGATGAAATGAATTGGGTTTTGGGTTTAGGTGGTGAAGGTGAAGTATGGTGGAATGAGAAGGTTGTTGGTCTTGTAATAGAAGAAGCCATTGTTACTGATTTCAATGGTGGTTTTAGAGTATAATGGCTCGAAAATTTGGGAATAATTTGAGAGTGTGGTGAGCTTAAGTATGTTGGTTTTGGTTCAAAGGTTGGAAGGTTGTGGAGGGAAGGAGGAGGATCCATGGAAAAGGCATATGCCAAATTTAGACCTTTTGTTTTTGGGAGGGTGTTGGTTGGATAAGGTGTGGGGCTAAGTATTTTGCTTGTATCCTGTGGGTGAGCTCCACTTGTATGAGTTTCAACCATTTTTTGAATGGTTTGTGGGTGTTAAGACTTTAATCACATTAGAAAATTGATGAGGTTATAGCTTCTTAAAGGTGATAAGGTCGGGTTTAGATTAGACTAGTTCGGATCAGAAGTTGTTAAACTTAGATAAGAATACCTATGTTTTTAGTGAAGTGAAAAATCTTAAATCCTTGCATAATCAATTAACTTGGTTAATAAGAACTCGCTCCTGTTCTTTTTCTCCAATTTTCATCTTCAGATTAACACCTAATTTAGAAAAAAAATAAAAAAAAATCCTCTAATACCTTTTGTTTTAACTTTCTTATTATAGATCTAAGAAGCGAACTTTAGAGGATTTAGTCTAGTACTTCGCACTCCCTCCGTTTTTAAACAAGTGAAGCGTTTTGACTTTTTGTACTATTTATTTATTTCACTTTGACTAATGTTTAATTTATACATAAAAATAAATATAATCTTATACGTATTGATTGGAATAGTCTCAATGAATAGTTTATTAATATTTAATTGTTATAATTTTTAGTTATTGATAATTAAAGATCTTATCAGTCAAAGTGTTACATTATTTCATTTACTAAGTATTAAAATATGAAGGGAGTATATATTATGAGTAAAAGACTAATAGAAATGAAGATTATATATTTGTACATGAACTGTTTGCTTTGTTGCTTTAGGCCTAATGATCTAACCTCTTTCACCACTCATGAAGCTGGAATTAATAAGTGATGACCCATATATATATATATTTGAAATCATCTAATTAATTAATAAATTAATTATATATGCTTGAGCACATATGCTGCATAAAGTTGGGCATGGGCCAAACCGTGCATTCTTACGTACCTCATGTTCAAGCAAGTCATGTCAAAGTGGGCCAAGAAATTGTCGGGGTATTGTTCCAAGTTTGTATCAATCTTTTATAAATAGAGCCCATGCATGGTTTGATCTGCGTTCCGTACCATCTATTGACCCCCCAATAAGTCTTAGTTACACCGGATAGCTGCACCACGAGCTATAAAATGAACATCTAGAAAAAAAAATATGAACATGGTAATAAAAATAAACATTTAGTAATAATTAATGAACTCGTAAAAACTATGAACATTTAGTAATATAAAGTGCATACGTTACAAAAAAAATGACCATTTTTGTAGTATTAAAATCGGACATAGTTAATCGTATCATATAATCATAGAATTGTTGGACCACGAACTTCAAAATGAACATTTAGTAAAAAAAAAATATATATGAACATGTAAAATAAATGTGAACATTTAGTAATTAAAAATGAACATGTAAAAAATTAAACACAAAAAAAAAATGAATATTTAGTAATAAACAGTGAACACATCAAAAAAATATGAACATTTTGCATATTAAAAATGAACATTTATCATAAAAACATAATATACCTGGACCATACCTAATAAAACGAACATTTCATAAAAATATATGATCATATTAAAAAAAAATGAACATTTAATATTTCTAAAACGAACACGTCAAAAAAAAATGAACATTTAGTATATTAAAAATGAACATGATATTCGTATAGATTCAAAATCATTATATATAATTATTAAGGAAAAATTAAAATAAAAGAAATCGTTTAAAATATGTTCATTTTTTATGTACTAAATATTTATTTTTAATGTACTGAATGTTCATTTTATACTAAATGTTCATTTTTAAAGTACTACATGTTCATTTTTTTATTTTTTATTTTACAAAAATTATACACCATTTCGATTGTAATTGTTCCAACTCTAAGAAATTAAATATAAACCTTAAATCTAATCTTGGTTAAGAAAATAATTATCGATCTATAACATGATTGGAAATCAAATGACTAAAAATAAATAATAAAAAAAACGAGGAGAGAGAAAATGACTAAAATGAATTGATATTTATCTCAAATTAAGCCATTCAATTGATATTTATCAGAAATTCATAAGAACTCAAATAATTAAACAAAAACTCTAAAAGATCAATAAAATTATACAAACTATAATTACAAATTGAAATATTTGAGGAGAGAGGGAAATAAGTACTTGAGGAGGGAGAAATTGCTGGAGAAAGCAATTCACCGTGACTTGCAAGCAATTGTCATTCAGGAGCTTGATTAATTAATTAAGCACTAAAAAAAGGAAATAAAAAACAAAATACAGCCATTCAAAAAAAAAAAAAAAACAAAATACATTATTGAAAAGTATTTAAATTGCAGAAGGAAAAATATGGAGCAATGGATAATTTGGATCAACAAGTATTGAAGGAGGAGGATAAACGTTGTGTGCGTTTTAGTAGAAAATAATTGTCTTTAGAGGGTGGTACAACCAGCTACTGTGCAACTAAGAATCTGCGTTGACCCCCTTTAATAGTTTATACGTACATGATTTTTTGTAAATTGATTAAATATAAGTAGGTCAATCTGTTGCGCTCATGTTGGGCTCATGCCTATGAAAAGATGTCCATGCGCAACCCATGGCTCATTAGTGTGCCTCTCATGTAGTGTCGTTGTGCAACCCATGACCCATGAGTGTGCCTCTCGTGCAGTGTCCATATACAACCCATAACCCATTAGTGTGCTTCTTGTGCATTGTCTCCCTTAGACATGTGACAGACTCCTACTAGGTTAGGGTATTTCGTGTTGTGCCCGATTAGCTCTCTTGCCAGCCTTACCTATATGCTCATCTCTATGTGGGCATGACCTTTTACTTTTATATTTTGTACTGACTAACCTCTTATCAATTGCCCTAATAACATTCAGCTTATAATAAAAATCCTTTTATTAAGAGACATCATTAAAAGGTGTCCATATAGTTGATATTTCTATAGACAAATAAACTTGAATGTCCAATTTAGCTGGTCCTTGGAAAAGGATAAAGAAGGTGTTCAAATTAAGCTTTATTAAGATATATAAGTAGGATTGGAATTAAGCTTATGCTGGATAATTTTAAAGCGACAATTAAATTACATTGTCGTCTCTTGTTTGTCGATTCATCTTAATCTTTACAAACATTTTAATTAATACTAGTATTGTATTTGATGATCACATGTTTTCCATGTTGCTTTACAAGTTTTGCATTTGAAAGGGCAAGAATCTTATCATTTGACATTTGATCCTTACCTCACCTGCAAATTCTTGATACAATCCTTCAATAAATGACACTATATGCAATCATACTAGTATTTGGGTCCGGAGAATGCCTTGGGTCAATATATGGAATTAACAATTATATGGTTAACCCATGACCTAATATTCTCTTCATTGCACAAAGAACATATAATATGATATAAATTATCAGTGATTAATGTAAAATTTGAGGTTGCATGTTCAAATCTTATATAAATCATATTACAATTTTTTATCAGAAAACGGTAAATGATAGAGAGTTCCACATTACCACGTGACATGTAAACTTCTTCTAGGATACTTCAAAAAAATTAAAAATATGGATTTAGATATCCATAGCATTATAGCAATAGATCATATTATTCTACTTTCTTGGCACTACGCACTAGCATATTATCCTCTGCACATTAAGGTCTGTTCTTTACATCCTTTTGGACAATTTTTTTTTATTTTTTATTTTTTTACAAGAAGAAAAATGATTTCATTAATGAAAGATAGACAATCAGCACTTACAAACAATATAATTCATAGGAAATTTAGAATACCAACACAAGTACAAATCACCTTAGAACTAGTTACATCGCAAATTCAATCAACGATCGCCTTAGTAAAAATTTTCATCCTAAGCTATACAATCTGTGAGTTAGCACTAATTCGGCTTGAGATCCACTGATGAATAGTTGTTTGAGTGAAAATACTCATATAATCTTCTAGATACTTTCGGAGATTATGAAACCCTAACTCTTCAATTTTCGGTAGATGAACAATAAAAGAAATTAAGCCTAATAGAATAACTACCATCTTAAAGATGAGATCCATTTATTGAAAGCAATTAAAAAGTTTTTTGGGGCTTACCACCGGTGGAAGCCCCTACAACGATTCACAAATGAGACCAGAAGAAAAGAGATGAAAAAGAAAGAGAGATAAGAAGAAGAGTGAAGGAAAACCTTTAAAAAAGCAAAAAAAATCTAGCAATGTAGGCTAGAAAACACTTTTAAGGAGAAACCATAGAGAGAACCAGAAAACCCTCCCAAGGAGAAAACCTAGAGGGAACGAATAACTTCCCCTTTGCATCTCTTTCTACTTCTTCAATATTTAGTCGCTATTCATTAAATTATGTTGAATTCTAATAATAAATATCCTATTAATGTTTACAGACCTTTATCTTTGTGACCGGGGTTACTTATTTAGGGGCTACTCAGTCAGTCAAGGATTACTTATTCTGGGTTACTCAGTCAATTAGCGCGTTTTCGCCGAAATTACTTATTTAGATGTTATTTAGTCGGTTAAGAGTTACTTATTTTAGGATTACTTAGTCGGTTAGCGCGTTTTTTGTGTGAGAGTAACCCCTGACCAACCAAGTAACCCCTGACCGACCGAGTAAACCCTGAATAAGTAACCCATGACCGAGTAACACCTGATTGATTGAGTAACTCCTGAATAAGTAACCCCTAATAAAAATTTGTGTAATGCTTAAATAAGAGTTGTTACATTTTCAAGCAATAGATCTTTGAACTTAATACTAATATTATAAAGTTATAAACTGTTCTGTTTCCGCCACGAGAAAGACGCACGGAAGAAGTATGCCCCTACGAAGTACTTCGTATTTATTAAGGTAAGATACATGGTAACTTATTAGCTCCTTTTAGTTAGGGATCATTATTGTTTCATATTGAAAGTTTTATTTTTTAGGAGTATCTATAACTATAACTAAAGTAATTATTGCTAACATGGTTTCAAAAAAAAAAATTACCGCTAACATCATTACTATCCACAAGTCATTTTCTCATAAAAAAATTTCCTGCCAAAACTATTAGTGACATCATTAAATTAATTATACATTTTCTAAAAGATTTTTTATATTTGAATTGACTAACTACACAATTTTCAATGGAGTAAAAAAAAAAAAAGGTGGTTGAACTATTTCATTTATATTATCTATAAACATTATCTTTCCTCCTACACCGTATACTATATTTTATATAAATTGTATGAACTTGGGATTTCTCTATTTATTAATTCATCATTTTATTATATTTTACTTAAATTATTATACTACGATTATGTATTACACACAACTAAACCAAAAAAATTATTGTTAAAATCGTGCATCGCACAAACCTAACCTAGTTTATTAATAAATGGATTCTCAATTATCAACTCAGAAATCAAAGTAACTTTCCATTCTTTTAACATAAATCAAGTGATACAAACAGTTATAAAGAAACAAATAACGAGAAACAATTCCTATTTACGTTCTTTCTTTCTTTGGCAAAGAACACAAAATGGTTTCCTTTTGAATTTTGCCTTAAGTTTTTTATACCTAATGTGAATTCAATGACATTTCAAAAATCAAAAATAACATGCTAGCGTCTTTATTACTCAGATGCAAATTCATACAGATTTACCGTAATACTTGATTAAGACCCTGTTCACTTCACCTTAAAAAAAATAATATTCTTTAAAAATAATTTCAGTTCAGTAAAAATAGTTTTAGTTCAGCAAAAATAAGTTCAGTTCAGTAAAAATCAGTAACTTTAAAGAATAAATATAACAGAAAATCTGTAAAAATAATTTCAGTTCAGTAAAAATAATTTAAGTTCAGCAAAAATAATTTCAGTTCAGTAAAAAATAATTTCAATTCAGCAAAAATAAGGTGACGTGAACGAGGCCTAAATAATTCAAAAAAATCCACAAACGCAATTGCTTAAGTAAGAGTTGTTTTCATTTTTAAAGCAATAAATCTTTGATTTCTATTTTACAAACCATGAATTAAAGCTATATGGTAACTTGCTATTTTAATTTAGGTATCCAAACTACATCCCCATTTAAACAATATGTGAAAAACTTGCAAAGTTTAATTGTTTAATAATTCAATGAAGGTTTGTCAAAACTAGGGGTGTTCAAATATCGGTTTGGATTGAAAAATAGACTCGACCGAAAGAGAATAGTCTAGTCTCTGAGTTGAGAAATTTAAAATTGGTCTTCGATCCGGTGTGGTCTTAACCCCTTAAAAATCAATTTTGTACATACTACTCCGTATAATGTTTAATTTTTACCTCACGCTAAATATTTTTATATTATTAGCAATTTTATTTCAATGTTTAAAATAGTCATCAATACATTCATTTCTGTTATATATATATATATATATATATATATATATATATATATATAATATAATATAATATAATAAAAAAATAGAAAAAATAAAAAATCGGTCTGAGTCTAATCCACGTGAAATCGACATGGTCTCTAGATCTTGAATTTTAAATTTTCTGTTTTCAGTTCCGATCTAAGACCAGTGAACCACTCTCAAAGTATAACAAAGAAACACGTTGTTAGAAATAAATCAAGGCAAAACAGCTCACCACTGTTTTTTTCGTTTTAGCCCTACATAAAAAACAAGCCAACATCTTTATTACCCTAGATTCAATCCCATGTAGACCATAAAACCCAATAAAACAACCATTTTTTTTTAAACCAAAAACAACCACCCCAAGTCCATCCATCCATCCACAACATATTTGAGTAAAGACTTGTGAATACACCCACCCAACCCACCACAATTGATTAATAGACAAAATCCTAAATCCTAATTTAGTCTTCCTCCTCCTAAACCAATACCAAATCAACCCACACTTAAATTAAAAAACTTAACCCATTTTAACCCACAATAAACAACACAAACAAACAAGTGGCTCCCCCTTCATTCTCTCTCTTTCTCTAACCAAACAAAACAAAACAAACTCAACCCCAACACGCAATACACACAATAACACATCCTCTCAACAAACTACTCGTGAACACCTCCCTCCCTCTCCCTTCTCCTAACCACCCGGTCCCCCCCCTTTTTCTCTCTCTCCTCCCTTCCCCCCTTAACCCTAACCCACAAACCCACCTCACCTTCATCCCCCATTTTCTCTCTCTTCCATGGCTTCCGAAGAAGACCACCCTATCTACAACGACGACGACTTTGACGACGATGACGACGACAGCGAACCCCTCAACGACCCCGGTGCTCCCGACGATGATGTCGCCGTTGATTCCGAATCTTCTTCCGGCGAAGAAGATTCCACCGTCGCCGCCGTTGATTCCACCGCTGTTACCGTCGCTATTCCTTCTTCCGTTTCTGCTGCTGTTCCTGCTCCCAACAACAACTCTGCTAATGCTGTTACCATTGCTTTGCCTGATCCCAAACGACACCGTGTTGATCCTCTCTCGTCGTCGTCTTCGTTGGCGGTTTCGCCGGTTGTGAATCCTGAGAAGAAGCCGATCGATGATTCTAGAAGGCTTTTTCAGAGGTTATGGACTGATGAAGATGAGATCGAGCTTCTTCAAGGGTTTCTGGATTATACCTCGAGTCGTGGTACGACGTCGTCTGGTCATCATCATGATACGGCGGCGTTTTATGATCAGATCAAGTCCAAGCTGCAATTGGAGTTTAATAAGAATCAATTGGTGGAGAAATTGAGGAGGTTGAAGAAGAAGTATCGGAATGTTATTAGTAAGATGAGTTCTGGAAAAGAATTTGTGTTTAAGAGTCCTCATGATCAGGCTACTTTTGAGCTTTCTAGCAAGATTTGGAGTAATATTTCTCCGAATTTTCGCGGTGTTGCTGAATTTGATGATGACGATCAAAACCCTAACCCTAACCTTAGCACCAATTTCGCATCCGCTACTCCGCCACGCCCGCCGAATAGCAGCTTTGTTATCAGCCATATCAATCTCAACAATAGTGCTGGTGGTGGAGGAGGAGGAGGCACGGTTTCGACACCGATGATGGTTGATCATAAGGCAGGTAGCAGTGGTAGTTATAATAACAGTCGTAGTCATACTAATGCTAATAATAATAGTAATGTTGCTGGTTTTGATATTATGATGTCGAATTTGCATAGTCCTGCTGCGAAATTGTCGTCGAGGAAGAGGCCTAGGGTGGGGAAGGTTGAGGATAAGTATGTGAGAAATGTGAATTTGGGGGGAATGATTGGTGGTGAGGGTGGTAATTTGATTGAAAATAGTAATAATAATAATAATAGCAACAACAATAATAATAATATTACTAGTAGTAGTAATGTCAATCTTGGTTCAACAATGCAGGGGTTGATAGAGGAGGCTGTGAGGAGTTGTTTGTCGCCCATGGTTAAGGATATGGTGAATAATACGGTGAATGGAACGGTGTTTGGAGGCAGTAGTGGTGGGATTAAGGGGGTCGGGGCATTGGCATTGAACGCGGTTCCCCTGAATTTTTCAGGGGTGAATTCGGTTGGGGGTAGTGGTGGGGATGTAATGGATGAGAAGTGGAGAAAACAGCAAATATTGGAGCTTGAGGTGTATTCAAAGCGTTTGGAATTGGTTCAAGATCAAATTAAGTTGTCATTGGATGAGCTCAGATCAATGGGGAGTTAAAATTCTGTATCAGGGTGATCGGAGTAGGTTAGTTGATGTGGATTTGTGAGTTTCTCTAATTTATTTTTCCTGTTTGATCAATGATCGAATATCAATTTGGCTGATTATATATGTGTAGGTAGCAAATCCGAGATCATAGTTTTTTTCTGTTTTTTTTTTCCCCTTCTTTTAGTTTGACATAAAAGAGAGCTGTTGAATAATGTTAATTCAATGTGTGTAGCTCTTTGCTCAACTCAATTTTATGTATAACAATGATTTGAATAGAGAAGGCGGGATTCATATTGACGTATTCTGGAAGTGGTGGTTTGCTTGAGGGTTTGTTTTCAGCTTTCTGTATAGTTATTTAATCGCACAATTTCATACATATACTACAATTTAGTCAATAATGATGATTTTCTGAAATCTGGATTTTGCCTTTTTCTAACAATGTTTATATATGCATTGCTTATAATTATTTAGTTAAGTAACTTCAAGCACCACAAAGTATATGTGTTTGTGTCAATTCATGTTTCCCTGGGTGTAACTTCTTGTTGATGAATTTGGCCAATTAATTGGTGATTGCTCTAGTGTAGTTTGAGGTGCTATGAGAACTCTTTGTAGATTTTGTTTGATCATTTGTGTCATATCTTTTGAGCTCTATTACTCTTTGTTCCGAGAGAGCAAGATCCTTTTGTAGGCAAAAGCATTGTTAATTTGTGATTATTAGTGATGGAGTCTATTAGTTGAGCTTGTGTTACTCTGCTTTGAAGTCATGCAACATTTCCCTATTATGTCAAAGCAGGAGCATATTACTCTTTGGAAGTTCTTCTATGTATCGTTTCATTCTCCTGAATAGATGTGATTTCCGATGTTCAAGTTAGAGAAGGGTATGTAAGAACATACTTATTACTAGGATTAACTTGTAGCAACCCATAAGCTGTGTACTTGCTGCCTAGTGCTAGATAGTTAGCTTGCTTGTCTCAATCATTGTTGCTAGGATAAAATAAAGGTTATGGTTATCATGGGGAGGTCCAGCCTCTAAGGGAGCATCTTTATGAGCTTTGGGCGTCCACCAATGTTCAGTTTCTCAATCAAGGCACATGTGATGCTCCCCATTTAATCTTATCCCTTATGTGTCTTGATCCTTCCTGCCCGGCTGGGCCGGCAAGTTCCCGATTTCCTAATAATGAGTAAAGTTTTGGATGAGACTATCGCACAAATTTAAGGGTTGTCTAGTGATATTATTTTACATCTTCAAGTATGGAGAGTCGGAGGTGATTAAATCATTGAAAAAGCAAACAGATTTTCTAAAATTGTATTGTGTAATGATATAATATGTATTATTGAAATTCTGAACATACTACTTTGTTTGGGAATTGACAAAAATGATACAATTACCATCAAGTTGATTTGACGATTGCTATATAATCGCGTAACTGGTAAAAATGACTTGTGCTGTTACTGATCTCTTTCATGGGTAAGACGGCATTTTTAGTATAGTCCTAAAATTCGAGAAGTGTGAAAGGAATAAGTTCTCGGTGGGTTAACACCTATTCAATTTGATGAAGAGGCAAAGAAGAACGTATGGGAGATGCCCTTCTCTTTTTAAACCAAACAATGGCAGACAATGGACCTCAAACAACCTCAAATAACCCTCCCAAGTCCCAGATTCTAACACTTTCCAATGACGTGTGTTAAAAGAATATGCGCAATTTGTTCCCTAGGCAAATGCTGGACTTCTTTGTTTGGCGTTTTGAAAAGCGTAACGGCCGCCGTTACGTGGTTGGGCCAGCATGACCCTAATGACTATGTACGGTCGCAGACACATTGGCAAAACAAGAAACAGATCGGGGTCAAGTTTTTCTACATAACGTGTTACATCATCGTTTAACGGTGTCGAAATTTTCTTCAATGCCGCCCCTTGTTTTGGTTAAGTAGCTATTACGTTGGCAAGTTGTCCATTGTTACCTAACAATTACTCCTAGCGAATAGTAGAAAAGTGCGTTAGAAGTTGATGTCATAGAAACTTGTTACGGGTGACCAAGACTTATGGTTATCTATCTAATCCATGTTGTTGAGTCGTTGGAAATGTTAATAAAGAACAATTTGATCCCTTAACCATATAACTTTGACCAACTAGCCTGTATAAAAGACTAATTCAAAGTTTATTATGGACCACTTAAACCGAAATACTGCCGGTAAGCACGTTGTATCAACTATCAAGTGCTGTATATTAGGGGAAATCATGTGGCATGTGTGCTTATTGAGCATCAATCGGAAAATGTTTGGTTACAATTTAGGGGATGAGTCATTCGATTTGATGTCGATTCTATACGGATTAAATTGGGATCGATCTGGTTATTTTTAAATTATTTATGGTTTTCAGTGTATCATGAAAGATGTATCGATTTTTTTCATGTTAACTTTATTCTCGGTTTTGTTGGATCAGAGTTATACTGATTTCTAATTTTGGATTTTGTTCGAGTTTTGGTTAAACTATTTTTAGATTGAATCAATTCTGCTATAGGCTAGCATTTTAACATGAAAAGGTTTATTTATTTATTTACTTTTGAAGCGAGATTTAATTAATGGTGAAGATTGTTCCAAGACAATATTTAACATATATCCCAGACAATTGTTATTCTTGATAACTCATCACTCTGTACATACCTTGCTTAGCAGCATAATAACTTGGCTACTAATAGAGAAATATACTAGCTCGAGAAATAAAAAATTCATCCAAACATTATGGAACTCGTGCATAAAATTCTCAATAATATATGGAGTGAGTAAGGCGAAGATACAAGGAAACCGATTAAAAATAACACTTATAACATGACAAAGACCTAAAATAAAATCGTGCTTATTATCAAAGAACAGTGAAAATGTAAGTGATTGTTGCTAACTTACAAATTTACGATAACCAAAAAGGAACACATATGTTTATATGAATTGAACATATATTTTCTTGTAACATTGAGAATTTCACGCTATTCACACAAATTCTTTGACTATCTTTATACGTGAGATAAAACATAGTTACTCTGTATATATGGTCTTATCAAATTCATTACGATATATACTTTAAAATATTTAATTTTTCCTAAACTATACTTAATAAAGATATTAAAATTATAAAATGTACATTGACAAATATGAAAACCCAACGTTCACTGTAAAGCTGATGGTTGAAGCCCAGGAATATGTACGTGGATGCAGCATGAGCCCTTCCCAAAATATTCCACTTGAAAGTGGGGAGTGGATGAGATTTGAACCCGTGACCTTTGTGTCACGCTGACTCCGATACCATGTTAAAGGATCAACTCAACCAAAAGCTTAACCTAATGGTAAGCTGATGGTTGAAGTCTAGGAATATGTTTTATACTCTATCAAGCTTATGAGTCATATAATGCAAATAAAAAGGACAAAGGGAGTATATTACATAGGGCCGTACAAGGTAAGGAAAGAGCATTTATATATCACTGCACAAACATATGATAAAAATAAAGCAAACGGCTAGATATAGTACGAGTAATAGTCCATTGATGAATAGCCTAGACCTGGCCTTGTAGTAAAGAAGTGGTCCAATAATCCAAATTAAAGTAAGAGTTTGGTTGGTTTGGGTGAGCCTGTCTTTGTCTATAGCCGTCTCCACCAAGTTGGCTCAGTTTCTTCTAATCTAATGGTTGTGATCATCCTTCTCATATATGACTCATCAATCTCACCCATTTTTATTTTGGCTCTTTTCCTATATTCATTCATTTGGTCGTGTGTATTACCTGCCCTTTAACTTGGTCTTACTTCCTACATAGTGCTGCTCACGCTTTTTGGCTAACTGTTCCAACCTCAATTCATCTGCGTTGGTCTACAGTTTCTTACATGCATTTGAGTGTACTTAAGAATACATATACTGAAGGTGAACTTTTAAGTGTCTCGCAACTTTTAAAAACGAACTTATGAATCATTTTAGTATGTTTTAGATACACCGGGATGTATAATAGACATGCTCGTTTTGGTAATAGTCTGATATGATATGGATTTTTTGTTGTAGACTTGTAGCTTCATAGTTTCAATTTAGGCCAGCTGGTGTTATAAAGTCAAAATACTAGCCAATACACGCATGAGGTTGTCGAGAGCTTAAAACGTGAGGTTCACTCCATGCATACCATACACATTAGACTTTAGCTGTTTAGCATATATATCTTGATTATCAAATTATGTAAAAGGACTTCTCAAACCATAAAAGAGTTCACATTAAATTACTTGGTCTTGTCAAATTCTAATTCTAAGAGGATGGCTAGACCAAGCACATTACATGGAATAAAAATATAAAACCATTAACATTGGTAGCGGCTTTAACTTGTGCACAGATTTATAATCCCTGCAGGATGTGTGGTTAATATTCAAATTACCCCATACTAACACCTTACAAGTTACAACATCTCTTTCTTATGTTTTTCCGAAGGGGAAAGAATGCAAGGAAAGGCACGATACCTACAACTTCGATCTTAAAATTCCTAACATTTTACATTTTCATGTTTGCAGTTTAAAGCTTTGATCATTAATGTCTCTTATTATCTAAGGTATTTGTACTATTCAAAAAAATGTGAGGTATTCGTAAAAGTTATAATAAAATAAGATATTCAGAAGAAAAAAAAAATTGAAACAAATTTGTAATAACGGATGCAAGAAAGAATAAATATTAAATGCAAAACTAACAAGAAAACGTAGACAGATCTACGTCGTTCTCCAACAACTCGTTGGCTATGTCCACAGGCAGGTGAGGGTAAAATTTTTATTGATCTTGGGGAATACAGAATCAGAATAGATTTGAGACCAATCACATAAAACTAATTGATTTTCTCTAGGGTTTCTAATGTTATCTTTATTGGAACTCAGAGATGAGAGATAAATAAAATACGCTCAAATTTCTGAATATTACTCAACTAATGATCATAACGGCTAGGAAATAACTTAAGGGTATTTATTATAATCCCATAGACTAGGAAAGTGTCAAAAAAATTCCTTGATTAAGGAAACAAGGTCCACGTGCAAGCCGACTTAAATTGCCTTAATACGCCGTGTTGCTCCGTGCCCCTAGTCCAGAACAAAATAGTAGCAAAACCTCAATTTGGCACGGACGTGCCTCATGCGAGCATGGATGTGCTGTCGCAATGACATGAAGGTGCCTCTTGTGGGTATAGACGTGTTGAAGTGTATGCTTTGATTCTCCGCCTAAGTGTACCATGCACATGGTACACACGATTTTAAAAACGCGTATAAAAAAACAAAAAAGAACATTGCATACAAATATAAATAAAGTAAACGTGCAAAAAAAAAAAAAAATTACAAAATGAATTCCAAGGATCAATTTGTTATATATATGCCATATAATATTAACAGGATATTTTTGGAGAAATATAAAATTTCATTTTTTTTTTAATGTAAAGAGTGAAATTGATATAATTATATAAAGAGATCTAAAGGAAAATTAGTTTTAAAGTGATTCAATGTGCAATTATGGAGTTAATTTCATTCTTCAAATGAATCTAATAATAGAGAGATCGATGTAATAGACGAACTCATTATTGAAAGAAATAATATATTTTTCAATCAATTTTTTTTTAATTTTTTTAATATTTTATATTTTATATATATATATATATATATTATTTTATTTTCTTATTTTGTGTTATTTTCTGAGGTTGAAGATGGTGTTCGTTGGATTATGATAAAATGTTCGTTCTCATTTCTTCAATCCATATTCATCTATTTTTAATTGGAATGGAATATATATTCTTTGAGTCTGATCAACATATTCTTCAACAACTTTTTAGTGCAGCAGGCCACACCTTGTGGCAGGAGTTTCCCGAGTTATTTTGTTAGGGGTTACCTAACTTTTTCAGTCAGGGGTTACTCGATTTACTCGGCCAGAGGTTAATTGAGGGGTTCGGATAGGGGTAACTCGAGGGGTTCACTCGGTCAAGGGTTACTTGAGGGGTTACTCGAGTTACTCAATTAGGGTTACTCGAGGGGTTACTCGGTCATGGGTTACTCAAGTTACTCGGTCATGGGTTACTCAAGTTACTCGGTTAGGGATTTTTTAAGGAGTTCGGTCAGGGTTTACTCGAGTAATTCGGTCAGGGGTTATTTAAGGAGTTCGACCAGGGGTTACTCGGACAGGGGTTATTTGAGGGTTTACTCAGTCAGGGGTTACTCGAGGGGTTCGATCATGGATTATTCGAGGGGTTACTCGGTCAGGGGTTACTCGGTCAGGGGTTACTTGAGGGGTTACTCGGTTAGGAGTAACTCAAGTAATCCGTGACCTAGTAAGTGGAGTAACCCCGGCAACTCGAGTAACCCCTGACTGAGTAATTCAAGTAACCCTGACAACTCGAGTAACCCATGACCGAGAAACTCGAGTAACCCCGGCAACTCGAGTAACCCCTGACCAAACTCGAGTAACCCCGACAACTCGAGTAACCCCTGACCGAGTAACTCAAGTAACCCCTGCCGCACTGTACAGCAGGCCGCATAAAAAAAAATTGTACATATTCTTTTGGTTTGAATAATATGTTATTTACATTACAAACTATGTTTTTTAAGGTATATAAATTAATAAATTTTCTTTGTGTTTCAATAATACGAATTATGTTATATATATATATATATATATATATATATATATATATATATTATATATATATATATATATATATTCATGTTCTTTTGTTTTATCAATTATGTTCTTCTGGGTTATTTCTTTTTTGTTATGCTTGTATATATTTTTTTAAGGTCTATATGTTCTTTGAATTAGTCCCTTATGTTATTTGAATTTATCGTTTATGTTAATTTGAAATATGAGCGAGACACAGTTTTTGTATTAACAAAATGTCATTTTAAAATTACTTTTTAATGTCATTTTTAATTATTATGAACATTATATTTATTTGATTTTTCAATTTTAAATATCACTTATTTAATCTATCTAATTTCATATATTAATTTTGGATATCACTAAACAACTGCATATATTTGTTTCTGTGAAATCAAGATCAAGAAGGTTGACAGTTGATGATGATGTTCTTTTGGGATTCTATTGATAATTGACTTTTATATGTAAAGAACATCCATATTATTAATAAAGAACATGATAATATTATATAATAAACATTAGGTGAAATTAACCAACATGATCGAAAGACGAAATTAAAATAAATTTCATAATAAATGATGATATTATGTGACAACAAAAGTACATTACGATTACAATTGAAGAACATGAATATTCAATATAGTTTATCAAAATATTCAATAAAAAAACCTTATATGGAAAGAACATATTGTTATACATTCCAAACAAATATAAAGTAAAGTACGTCACAAGAAACAAATGACTAAATATATAGAAAAAAAAATTTGGTGCAAAAATGCAAACGATTTTGTTGGAGAATATATTTTTTTAGACAGTAACAAAATATTTTGAAATCGAATACATATTTTTTTAAAAATAGGTTTACAATTTATATGGGTAGCCAGGGTAGGCAATACCGTAATATTTAGTAATGTTTAACTTTTCCTAAATTAAAGAAGTTGAATAAATAAGCTAAGCTAAGGAATTTGAATAAATAAGCTAAGCTAAGGAATAAATAAGAGTTGAATATTTTAAATAAGATAAGGTAAGAACTAACTAATAAATCTAGATAGGATCAGTTAAAATTACTCCCTTTATATTTTATTATTTGCTTCGCTTTTCTTTTGCGGCCTTATCTTATTACTTGCTCCATTTCCTTTTGTGAAAACTTTAACAGTATTTTACTATTTTCCTCTTTATTAGTCCCCTCATCATATCATATTTTAATATTTTTCATATTCTCACTCTTCTCCACTTATACTCACTTTTGTCGTTTTAGATTTTTTTTTTTTCCCAACTAACCCCACTTCCATCATAAAATAAAATATTTTTCCTTAATTCCTCATAAAACTCCATGTCCGGATAAATGAATCAAGTAATAAAATACAAAAGGGGGTAATAAGATAAAATAAGATAATTGATATTTGGATTTTTTTAGAAAATAACACCACAAAATTGTCACAAATTGAATTATAACACAAAATTAAAAAAAAAAAAAATTATTATAACACCACAAAAAAAAAAAAAAAAACACCCCAAAAATTGATTTCACCACCACTTTATTGATTCTTGGATGGAATTCGTTAGTGGAGCCCACAACAGACACGTGTCATTAGCCTATTGGTTAAATAAATTAATAAAAAAACAAAAATAAAAAAGAAAAAAAAAAACTCGGAACCCTAACCGAGCCAGCTCCACCACCGGCACAACCTGCTCCAGTCGCCGACAACCTTATCTCAGCCGCCGGCACCCACAATCCCCACTAAAAACCGGCGAAACCAGCCCTTACTCCCTTTCCCCCTCCCTGAAAACCACCCCAGCTCCGCCTAGCCTCACAGCTTCAACAACACCAACCACGAATTCGCACCGAGCGGCCCTCGCAACCACCTCTGCCACTGCACACAACTAATCCCCCCCTTCGAACCACCGCAAATACCGATTTGCACCGAGCCGGTGGATTATGGTTGGTATTTGCGGTGGTTCGAAGGTGATGGGGTTTCGAATTGGTTGTGATTGTGGTTGGTATTTGCGGTGGTTCGAAGGTGGTGGGGTTCGAATTGGTTAGGGTTTCGGCGGTTTGGCGATGGTGATGTTGTTGTTGCTGTGGTAGGTGGTGATTTACGGTGGGTAGGCAGGGTTGGGGTGGTTTTCGGAGAGGGGGAAAGGAGGGTTTCGCCGGTTTTAATTTGGTGGGGCAGGGGTGCCGGCGGCTTGGGTTAGGCTATCGGCGGTGGGGGACAGGTGGTGCCGAACTGTCGGTGGTGGGGTTGGGCTGGGTTAGGTTGTTTAGGGTTTTTTTTTTATTAATTTTTTTTAAACCAATAGGTTAGTGACATGTGTCTGTTGTGGGCCTCAGTAACGGATTCTTGGATGGAATCCGTTAAGTGGTGGTGAAATCAAACCTTTTTTTTTTTTTTTTTTTTGTTTAAATAAAATTTCCCCAACTACCTTTCCACCACCGCCAAACCCTAACCTTTCCGGCGAGGTAAGGGGAGGGGTTAGGGTTTGGCGGTGGTGGGAAGGTGGCTGGGGAAATTTTTTGTTTTCAGTTTTTTTTTTAAAATTTTTTTTATTTTTGATCCAATCATGTGTTGACACTTGTCGTGGTTACCTGGTATAATAGGTCGTTGACTTGATATTGACCAGTTGGGACCATTGGAGGTAAACACATAGCATAGTTAGGATTATTAGAAGTAAATCGCCTATATTTGGGATTATTAAAGTATTGAAGGATATGATACTATTATGTAATGTGTTTAGGGTAAAATTACCCATGACAAATGGACCAATCCGGACCTGCCACGTGTCCACCACGTGGGCCAATCAGCGTCCGCCACTTGTCACCCTAAGAGGTCCAACATGGACTAATCAGGCCACGCCATGTGGCCCATTATCCGCCAACCTGGAAAACGGCCATCACAGGCCCAATTCCCGAGGCAAGCCCAATCAGTCCAAGGTTTTCCCAGATTACCTAGTATTGGGCACGTACTTCGAGGCTATATAAACAGGTCATTAACCTCCCTTAAACGAGATAATCATCTCACCTAGAGATGAGTAAACACACATGCATACTAATTGCTAGACCAGACTTAGCATTTGCACTCCCCGATCTCTCCTCTCCCTAGAGGAACCAGATCACCCTCTTTACTTTTCCGCACCATTTACTCCACATACAAGTACTAACTTGACCGTCGGAGGCGGAGCTCCCACCACCCGTAGTCTCCGTTGTTTTACAGGTACAAGCGCACAGATCCAGTCCCGGAATTGTAACTCTCCCGCAGGACATCAAAAAACCCTGAAACATTTAAAGGTACCGGGCGGCGGAGACTGAGTAACTCCCATGTTAACTCATAGTCACTCTCTCAAACTTAATATGGAGCCTAAAAGGTATGAGTCGCCCGCCTGTTTTTAGCAAACAGGGGCTCTCAACCACTACTCTTGCTAGGTTAACAACCTTTGAGTTAATAGCCAAGCAAAACTTGGCGAATTAAGGGGACTATCCGGCCTCCACCGCCTGGTTTCCCTACTACTCAAACAAAATAGGCAGTGATTGACTAACCGCAAGGTTAACCAGTCGCCCTCCTTAGTACGGAACCTAAAAGGTATGAGAGGTCTGCCTGTTTTTTTTTGGCAAACAAGGGCTCTCGACCACTATTCCTACTAGATCTGACAGAAGCTACCGTCCAGGCATAGCTACTCTGGCCAGGCGTCCCGTTCAAAGAAACAGACGGCCTGTCCCCATCAAACTTGGTGAAATTCATCAAATATTGTGAAACCATGCCAAAACATTTTGGCGCAGCTTGAGTTAATAGCCAAGCAAAACTAAGCGAATAAAGAGGGTCAGCCGGCCTAAGCTGCCTGATTCTTCTACTACTCATACCCAAGTGACGGAGACTAGGGAACCCCAAGGTTACCTCATAAGTCACTCAACCAACCTAGTACGGAACCTTAAAGGTATGAGGAGTCCGCCTGTTTTTTGACAAACAGAGGTACTCGACCACTATTCTCACTAGGTTGGCTATACTTAAAGCTGTCGTGTGTAACCCAACAGGCGTAGCTACTTCGGTTGGACGTCCCGTCTGACGCCTGCTTCTATGCAGCCACCAAAGCAGACGACCAGCCATCTCCCAACAAAATAGACTAAGTACCAAACTTAGTATATTGAATCAAAAGAGGCCAACGACCGGATAATGCTAAACGCTTACCCCCTATGCAATAGTTGACAGTCCACCTGATCAGGAGCTATCTGCATAGTGGGGCAAAGAATCGGCATCTGTCTAGTTCGGCGGCAATCATTATTATGATTGATTAACTTTGAAAATGTCACACCGCCCAAGGTATCAAAATTTTCTAAGTTAATCAAGTCCATCTCCCATTTAGAACTAGACAAGATGTCGACCTAACAAAGCTTCGAGGGTCTAACTTTCGAAAGGAGCAATCCCTCCTGGAAAGAGAAATTACTCCTTCCGAGGGGCAAATGTTTAGGGTAAAATTACCCATGACAAATGGACCAATCCGGACCTGCCACGTGTCCACCACGTGGGCCAATCAGCGTCCGCCACTTGTCACCCTAAGAGGTCCAACATGGACTAATCAGGCCACGCCATGTGGCCCATTATCCGCCAACCTGGAAAACGGCCATCACAGGCCCAATTCCCGAGGCAAGCCCAATCAGTCCAAGGTTTTCCCAGATTACCTAGTATTGGGCACGTACTTCGAGGCTATATAAACAGGTCATTAACCTCCCTTAAACGAGATAATCATCTCACCTAGAGATGAGTAAACACACATGCATACTAATTGCTAGACCAGACTTAGCATTTGCACTCCCCGATCTCTCCTCTCCCTAGAGGAACCAGATCACCCTCTTTACTTTTCCGCACCATTTACTCCACATACAAGTACTAACTTGACCGTCGGAGGCGGAGCTCCCACCACCCGGAGTCTCCGTTGTTTTACAGGTACAAGCGCACAGATCCAATCCCGGAATTGTAACTCTCCCGCAGGACATCAAAAAACCCTGAAACATAATGAACATTATGTGGAAATTCATGGGAATTTCAATTTTTCATTGTCAAAAGATTCAAAACCAAACAATTTAAGGAAATTCCTATGATTTTCATTGAGGAAATAATTTCCATGAATTACAATTTCCGAATTCAATTATGTCAACCAAACGAGGCTTAAGTGGCTAAAGATAAAATAAAATAAGGGTTGACGATTTCAAATAAGATAATATAAGAACTAATAATTTAGATAAGATAAGTTTAAAATTAATAAGATAAAATAAGTTAATTGAGATTTTGGTGAATGGTGAAGAAAACACTACTTGACACTTAATCCCACTCTGGACCCATTCATTATTTGCAAGCCATATTGAAAAAAAATAAAAAAAAATAAAAAAAATAAAAATCATCACTCAGTTAATTAGTGTTGCATAAAATTTTACACCGATTAAAATGTGTCAACTAAATAAAAACAGATGAACAATTTTGCAATATATATGTCCAATGCAATTGTTGTTGTAGGATATCTTGGTTTACATTACTCGGCATATGATTTGACGATAAATAGAAAAAACTCTTATTATAATGTATACCGAGATAATGCAAAAATAAAATGTTGCAATAAAAAAAGATGTAGAAAGTATTTACTTAAACTATTATGGACAATGATGAATTGATGACTCATGCAATGAGAAATTAGTTCACATTATGGGAATCCATTGTTTAAGTCATTCAAACTTTTGTCCATCTTTTCGATAAGGTTGAAATGCTTTTCATTTTTCACGAGGGTTACAACCTACAAGTGTTCATCTTTACTCCTATGATATTACTATTAATTATTCGAATCTTCTAGTGCTTTAAGAAGTCAGTTTTTTAATTTCTTAACACTAGCTAAATTAAGAAAAGGATTGATTCTCACTAGAGCTGTCAGTTTCATTTTGAAACGTTAAATTCGACTATTTTAAACTGATCCGAAAAGGAATTGAATCGTTAAAAACCCATCTTTTAGAAATCGAAAACCAATCTGACCCAATTTTTCCTAACTCGAAACTGAACAGAACCAAATTTATGTGAACCGTTACTAACCCGACCTGTTATCAAGCCAAATCGTTACAACCTGAAACTAAAAACAACCCAAACCAATTGCGTCTAAACTCGGTAGTAACCCGACCCATTTTAAACCGAAAACCGTTTAAACCCGACAAAAATCCGATAAACCTGAACCGGTCCAACCTGTAACCCGTTGTGACCGAACCATTTTTAACCCGTAACCTGTTATGACCGAACCGTTTCCAACCCGTAACCTGTTGAGACCGAACTGTTTATGACCCATAACCCGTTGAGATCGAACCGTTAACGACCGGTAACCAGTTATGACTAAGTCGTTTACAACCCGTAACCCAATATATTTATGATCTTATCCGTTTCAACCCACCACTCAATAAACCCAACTTATTTATGACTTAACTTGATTATAACATGACCTGTCCCTACCCATTATTTGACTAACTCGACTCGATAATGATCTGACTCGATTTTAACCCAATATGATTTGGACTGAAACCCGCTTCAAATTGGGTAACCCGTTTTCAAACCGACCGAGTTCAATCTAAACCAATTATGACTTAAACCAATAATGACCGAAACCTAGATTTCACCCGATCTGTTTTGAACCGAAACCCGTTTTCAAACCGACCCGATTTAACCCAAATTGATTATGACCCGAACCAATTACAACCCGACCCGATTAGAACCCGAACTATTTTGAACCGAAACCCACTTTAAACTTGCTAAACCCGTTTTCAAATCGACCCGCTTCAACCCAAACTGATTATGACTCGAACCAACTACAACCCGACCCGAATAGAAACCACAATAAAAAAAACCAAACCGAGTTGACCCGATGATTTTCAAAACCGACCCAAACTGATCCGCTAATCATTTCAACCTGTTATAAACCGACCTGTTATAACCCGAAACTGATAAACCTAACCCAAACTCGAATTGTTTACCCAAATTGACACCCCTAATTCTCACTTATCACTAAAAACACATGTCAGCACTGTATTTAACTAACCAACTAACAACCATCATTTTGTAATTTTGCATCATAAAATGCACGTCATCTTTAGTGTCTCTTGACTCTCTTCAATCATACCAAAACAAAGATGTTTGTATATCACCTCAATAACTTTTATCATTTACTATTTTGCTTCCATGGTTGTCTAGGAAAGAAATCATTCCACATGTAACTCATGAATCCCTATCCAAAGTGGGTTCGCCAAGTAAGTATCTACTTAGACGCTAACGATTGGAGAAGATAGCCAACCGGAATTCACCCTACTCAAACTACCTTAGACGCTAAAGATTGAAGAAGGCAATCATCTGAAATTGACCCAACTCAATCCGACTAAGCACAAAATTGATGTTATCCTATCAATTGCTCAAATAATTGAGTAAGTTAGACCAAAATGTAACCTGTTTAATTTGGCTTTAGATCATTTGTTCAATACAAACAACCTGTTTGCGTCCTTTAGCAATAGGAATATAGGATCTCTATATGTTTGATTCCAAATAAACTTGGTACTAGTTCACTACCCCGCCAAATGTTGAAATGATAGCAATGTGCAACGTGATATTCAACATCTTGTGTACCTGATTAGTTAAGGACATACATATCATGTGCTACTTGAATGCCGAAAGCTAGGCAACGAAAACCATAGAAAGGGTCAAAGGTATCTGAAGTAGACAAGTTCGACTGAATATAAGCATGGTATGCATTGATCAATTGTGTAGAGTGCAGCTATACACCATGAAAATCTGATGATTTTCGAGAAAGGAAATGGTGTTTTAAATCGGTAGGAAAGATTTCCTGGATTAATTTGTACAGAAAATCAGAAGTTCTATGAAAAATGGATTTATTCTTAAGAACTGGAAATGGGAAATTTCAATACATGGAGAATTTGGCCTTGGTCTTCTCAAATACTTGCTCAGCGAGGACTGCTTGGTTCCCGTCAGCTTGTTTGATTTCAAGGTTAGCCTTTTGATAGACTCCGGTGCCTCTTAATGCATCAGCAATGAAATCATCAAAACCGATTGCTATGGCAGCTTCAGCTTTAGCCCCATATACTAACCTCTGTTTTAACAAAAATTATATAGATCAGCAAAAATCTGGGGATAATCATCAAAGCAAAAGAGGTGTGCAGGAAATGAAAAACAAACCTTAATTCTTGAAAGATGGATAGCACCAAAGCACATTGGACATGGTTCACAAGATGCATATATTTCACAATCTGCCAGCTCGAGTCGATTGAGCTTTTTACATGCCTGAAATAACCGACCTCATTAGAATGAATTTAAGTATTTGATTGAAATATGTATAGTTTACTGAGACAGAACAGGGTGATTATATAATGGGACACTACTTTAATAGTGCAGATATAAACTTAAGAAAGCACCCATGATCCTCAAAGACAGGAAATCCTGTTATACTAGGGGTAAAAAAGGGAGTAATTTCAAGCTTGTTCTAGTTTATATTTAAAAGGCAGGTCGACCATTATGCTCAAAAAATATAACTAGCAGATTACTGCATCGTTACTCTGCGTGAAGCAAGCTAGAAACAGAACGAAGAAACTGACTTGTATAGCCCTCTGTATGAACAGATCTCTTACCTTTAAAAAATAATGTTCGCAGAAAATGACTAAACAAAACATATCATATCCCTCCTACCCTTAATTTCTCTCGTCACTAAAACTGTATACTACAGCCAAACTAAAAAGGTAGATCAGCAAAAAAAAAAAAAAAAAATTACGGCTGTTAAAAAGATGACAACGTTTTAAAAACTATTAACATTAGGTAATGCTGTGAATTTGCAGTAGTAAATAGCAAGACGGCAAGAGGCATATTGTGTTTATTGGAGCATCCAAATACTCCTTCCTGTGATTCAGATATAACAATTTGTGAGGGCAAACACGTAGCGGAATTCAGTTGACTTGAGCAATTTAATTTTAATATATTGAATTGCTTAGCTTGCCAATGCTCAAACCCGACATTCAAGACATTATTGATAAACTTTGTTCATAGCAACCTAAATAATTTCCTCTCATTTCAACTCCTCTGGAAGAAGTGGACACATTGAAATACAAGGTATGTTAACGAATCCAAGAAAGCAACACGTTAAGTATTACAATTCAATATTACAAAGCTAAACAATTAAGTTTTCCAAATCTTTACAAAACGTATAACACTGGGTTGATTGGTCAATGTTCTAAGCAATAATGTACATAGGAATGTAGGATAGCAAAGAAATGCATCCATAAATAGCAACAAACAGCCACAAAGCTAATTCATCTAACCTCTCTTACAGCTGTGACCTCTGCGTGTGCAGTTGGGTCTGTGTACTCCAACACCATGTTGTGACAGCTGACAACTACTTCGTCATTACAAACAACAACAGCACCAAACGGACCCCCATGTCCACAATCAACCCCCTTATAAGCTTCCTCGACTGCTTTTGTCAAGAATTTGTGGTCTCTATCCTGTACAGCTGTTTAGATAGTACAAATAGGTGACGGAAACATTATGATCACCGGTAAGACATCATATAGGCGGTGCTTCAAACAAAAAGCAAATTACTGTAGCAGAAAACTGATAATAACTTAGCTAGCTCACTCATCATACAACAGATTTAAAATTGTGAGATTACCTTCTTGATGACCAGCAAATGCAGAAGCCAGAGAGATGGTTCCATCTATGGCTTCAACCACTGATGAAAGAAGGTAAATGCAAACAACGAAGTCAGTCAAATACAATAATTGATAATCATCAAAAGGAAAGCTATGAACACAGTGCATAGTATAACATATCCATAAAAAGTTGTGCTCAAAGCAAAAACTTGTATACAACGAGTGTATTGTATAAAATAATTTAGTCATCCCAAATCACATAAAAGTCATTTTCGCAAAGGGACTACTAAACTTATTGTATACAATACACATGTTATTTTTAAAGAAGTGGATTTGTGATGTTGATACAGAAGTGCTAAAGTCAAGGCAAATAGTTCAACCAATGGTAGATTCCAAATAATCAAGGCAATTCATAGCCTCTTCAAAAATCATCAAACCCTAAGCAATTACACCCAATATTAGTAATAATAACAGAAATTAAGATTCTAATAATACAAAATTTTAAACTAAAAAGCAATCACAACATAATCATAGCTCATAGATTCATACCAAGAACTAACTCTTCAGAAGCAAAAAACTACTGATCTTAGACCGATTTCAGGCCAAATTTTGCCAATCATATGATAAAATCTAAATGATCATCTCAATTTTGTTTCAATTGCACATAATTCAAAAAGGGTAAATTTTTGTTTTTTTTTTTCAAAGAGGGTATGTAAATAAATAATTTTTTATTGATTATTCCTATCAAGAATTACATTACCGGACCAGAACCTCGCATAGATCAACTTACGCCATGTGATGTAAGTTGAGAATAAATTAATGCAAAATCCAAAAACAATCAATCAAACACTGAAAACAAAATCACCGAAAAATTCAAACATAAAAGCATCATCAAAGAAGCAAATAATTAAACACCCACTACAATTCATCAAAAACTTGATCAATCAGCAGTAATTAAATTAAGCAAAAACAAGATTAAGGGCTAAAAATTGATACATACCATTACCACTAGCATCACCCATGATTATAAATTAAGATGAACAATGAGGGAAATTCCCAGATGGGTAATCAATAATTGGAATGAAAATAACAGATAATGATGGAAAAGGGTAGACCAAGAATTAGAAAGATATTGAATTTAATAGAGAAAAGAAAAAGAGGAGTCAAATATTTATGGTAATAAAAAAAGAAGAAGAAGACTCCAAGAAAGTGTGAATGTGTTGAACTACCGATCACAGAAAACTAGAAGGAAGAGAGAGAATGAGATTGAGAGAGAAGGAGAGAGAGTGTGTGTACTCTATATATAATAATGGAGGATTGGTGGTGGTGGAGATGGGAAGGAGAAAGGAGAGATGGGTTGCTTCTCTTTTTTTCACGTTGTTTTTTTTTTTTTTTTTTTTTTTTTTTTTCGTCCTACAAAATAACCCATTATTATTTATTGCTATACAAGTATACATTGCTTAGCCGCAACCGCGAGGGATAAATGAGACTACATTCACTTAAAAAAATAACCGATTTAGAAAAGTGATGTACTAAATAAAGAAAAAGGGAATAAATTCTTTAACATAGTATTATCAAATGAGATGTCATTCAATTCATAACACAAATTCTCCAAAAACGAGGATGTGCGTTAATTTATTGTAAGACAATTTATAGTTATCATAAAAGTATTTAAAGTTACCTTTTATACAACAAAAGTTATTATTTTTTTAATAATAAATTTTATCTTACAAAAATACTTATAACGTATTAGATTAATCATATTAACCTTTATAGTATGTAATCAGGATATATAAGAAATTACACATTAAAATAAAATTCAAACCAACGACAAATTAAAAGTTATTCTTTAAGTGGTTAAAGTTACCACAAAAATAGTTAAAGTTACCCTCAAATTTACCATCTTACAATAAAATCAACGTACACCCGTTTTACACAAGACTTAACTTTCATAAATGAAATAGGTTGGATTATGCCTCCTTGTTCTCTCATTTCTCTCTTCCTCTCAAAAACCCTAAAAAATTGATGTTTTAGGGCTACCACCAACTTTTTGGTTGATGGTAAGCCCCAAATCTTTGTTTTTCTACTCTTTCATTTCAAGTTCATAATAAATATTCATTCTCTTTATTAGATAGTTTTTCTACCCAATTTTTGGGTTCTATCTACAAATCAGATTAAAATTCTCTCTTTAGTTTAGGGCTATATTTTTTTGTTTTAGAAAGAAGTCACAAAGGACACTAAATTTCAAGGATAAAAGTTGTTTCGGGGTCTTCTGATGTCCTGCGGGAGAGTTACAATTCCGAGACTGGAACCGGACGCCTGTACCTGCAAAATAACGGAGACTCCTGAGAGCTCCGCCTCCAACGGTCAAGTTAGTACCTGATTAAGGAGTAATTAATGCGGAAATTAAAGTAATAAGGTCTCTCTAGGTGAGAGTGTTTAATGTTGGTAATCTGCTTTGTTAGCGAGATAAGCCGGTTATTAGTGGGTTCCGTAATGTTTTTGTTCTGTTCTGTTCTCCCCAACTTAATGAGGATTATTAAGTATTTATAGTCTTGAGAAGCGTGCCACTCTCTAGGTTTAGGGTAAACCTAGGGCTGACCGGGCCTCTAAACAGGATTGGGCCTTGTTGGCCGGTTTTCCCATTTGGCATGGGTGGACACGTGGCGTGTCTCAATTGGTCCGTAGAGGACGTATCTGTGATTGACACGTGGCAGGCTCCTATTGGCCTACGTGAAGGACACGTGGCGGAACCTGGTTGGTCCACTTGTCAGACGGTGATTGGTGGATAAAAATCCCCTAATCATTTGCCCCTCACAGGCGGCACGTGACTGGTCACGTGTCACCTGTGACAGGTGTCGCACGGTGACAGGCGACGGCCTGCTACAGGTGTCACCTTATAAATGGCCGAGAGATTTTCCCGCCCAAATTTTGAATTTGGAAGCGACCCTTCGCCTTCTCACTTTGCCTATATAAGGAAGTGCTGACTTCGGTCATTTTCACATTTGAGAACTTTGCGAGAACATTCGGACCCCTGAACTTGCTCTGACATTTCGGACCTTTTCTGCCTACCGCCTGTTCTGACAAGCCGACTGCACAGGATTTTCAGAACTTCATCAACCGTCACTCGTTCAGGTAACTCAGTTCTCTTACTCTTAATTTTCTTTTTATTTTTTTAAAATGGCACCACGGAAGCACACGACACGACCTAAGTTAGTGATCAGCCGGTCACCGGGGACGGCTGAATCTAGGACTAGGAGTGCCGCCTGCCCTTTTCTGGACCCATCTTTTCCCTTTATACAAAGTCCGACTGTATCTGTGTCTATGCAGAACGTGATGGCCAGAACAAAAAAGACTGCTATGATCTCAAACTCGGACGGCTCCTCTCAAAGGGTGCTCATTAGTGAAACATCTGACCAGGCGCCAGATGTAGAAGTGAAACGAGGCGGCTGCCAAGCCGACAGTTCTGAGGGAGGGGTCAAGGTGGTCCCTTCCCATTTCACCGTTGATATGTCTAATTTTCCTCCTGCTCCTTCTAAGGGAGAGGAGGCGGGCCCCTCTGGGAGAGGGGAGGAGTCGTCCTCTTCGGACTCGTCAGAGGACGAGTCCGAGTCCAGCTCTTCTGGCCACGCTTCTCCAGGCTCAGAAGAAAGAAACAGCCGCCTACAAGAGGCGAGGCTTTCTCATGCAGTTGAGAAGGGGGACAATTGGGCGGAGCCGTCCGCCTCTTACAGAGAGGAAAACACCCCCTACTACTGCACGGTACCCCGGGGCCGGATCGCAGCCATGCAAGACAAAGTGGAGAGCTTTATAGCTAACCACAGAATGGGCCCCGAATTTTTACTGTTCGTGCCGGATCCAGAAGACACTGTCGTCTGGCCGGCTGGTACCAGCTATGATGACGGCTGCTTTGGCTGCTATGTGGCGGCCATCAAAGCTGGACTGCGCTTCCCATTACATCCGGCTGTTCAGCGGATTTTAGATGGGTATGATTTGGGGTTATGGCAGTTAGCCCCCAACTCTTGGGTAAACGTACTCGGCTATGTGGCCGGGTGCGAAATGTACGGGGTGGAGCCAAGCTTTGAGGCTTTCGCCCACATGAACTATCTCAGCCGGACCCCTAAGTCGGGAGGTACCGGCTGGTATCAATTAACAAGCCATAGGGGCTACCTCATGACGAGAGGTAAGGCGAACAAATGGAAGGATTGGCGGAACACCTTCCTTATTATCGAGGGTTCAGACACGGAGCTGAACAAACGCTTTAACAAGTGGAATAGGGATCCGCCTCTTCTCGCAGGCGGCCGCAGCATGCCGCCTGTTCCCCCAAAGGCTAAAAAAGAGATCCTAGACAAAGGACTCTTCAAAGTAGAGACTAGGGTGAACTCTACTTCAGGGGTACGAGAGCAAGTACCCCTAAACTGCGTCCCGAGCTTCAAGTGGCTCTATGACGAGTACTTTTTGGCCGCCTGTGGCCTCAGCAGTCGGTGCTCTAGAGGTAGCCGGCCTGACAAATACTCTGTTTTTTCACGCCTTGTTTGCTTGGGATCTTTACTAACTTTGCTGTTTATTTTTTGCAGCTGACGCCATGAGTAAAATAACAGCATCCAAGACTGCGGCGGCCATGTTGCGGGCCTCTCTCATGCAACAGTCTTGTACCGACTCCCCTAACAAGGGGGCACCCTTGGTAGGCTTCGAAACTCTTCCTCTTTTAGGAGTTGTCTTATGCATATACTAACTTTTTTTTTTTTTTTTTTTTTTTAGTCGGGCACTCCAAGAGCTTCTTCCTCGCAACAGCCGGACCCCAAGGCCCGGAGGACGACTGTTGCAAGCTCTCCTGGGTCTTCCAGGAAAACAGTGGCGGCTGAGAAGCAGCCGGCCACTTCTTCTAAAACCCCGGCGGGGCCGCCTAGAAGTATGGACAATTACTTGTAAAAACTTTTACACTTGCTTCCTTCTTGACTAGGTCTAACTTGCTTTTTTACGCTTGATGCAGCCGGCCCTCAGGGGCTTGACTTGGTAGAGGTAGCCAAGTCCATGATCAAAGTAGTTCCTCCATCTAAAAGGGAGGCGGTCAGGGGTGTCGGCACCCTTGACCTTGATGGGATTGCAGGGGTCCTTGCTGAGGTATACTCTTTTGAGTATTTGAATTCCAGGACGCCTGTTATCTTTTTTGTTTGGAAACTGACGCCTGTTGTTTTTTTTTGTACTTAGGCCCTGCTCCGAGTTAACGGCCTTCGCAAGCCGCTTGATCGGAAGAACAAAGAGGTAAAGGCTGCAAAAGCTATGGCCGCCTCTGATTGTGACAAGGCAATGTTTCAAATTGCCCAAAATGAAGTACTGACCATTGATATTATTTATTATCAGGCGCAGGCTACCGCCGCTGTTCGGGCTCAGCTAGAGGCGGCCCAGAAGAAGAATGACGAGCTGGAGGCGACCATCACAAATCTTAAGGCCGAGCTGAAACCTCTTCGCCAAAAAATGTACTCTTACGAAGCCATGGAGAAATCCTTGGCCAGCGTAAAAGAACGCCTGGTGAGCCAAGAGAAGAGTCTTACCCAAGAGCTCTCGGAAAAGGCCGAGCAAGAGAAGAAAGAGCTCGTCCGGGAGATGATGGAAGACTCCGCTCAAATCCAGCGCATGACCTGGGGCCGCTTGTTCCCCAATGCCGACTTTGCCTCTTGGGAAAGAACGTACCGCCAGTGTTCGGAAACATATTATCAGGAGATCCTGGCGGCTGCTGAAGAAGAGGCGTTGGGAGATGCGTTGGAGGAGGAGGAGGAGCCGGTTGTGGCGCTTGTGCCAATTGGGGGTGAGGCATCAAAAAAGGATGCAGCTGAAGCCGAGTCCAGCAAGAAGAGTGCTGACCAGGCGGCAGCTGCTAATACTGAACTGCCCCTTCTTAAGCTTAATGTATTCTTTCCACGGCCTGCGTGCCGTTTGCTTTGTATTTACCCGGCATGGGGGCCGGGCTTTGAATATTTTGCTGGTCTTTAATGACCGGCTTATTTTTAATGAATTTTTGTTTTGCTTCTACTTTGTCCAAGTATTCCATATCTAATATCCAATTGTTTACTAGACCGACTGTTGTACATGGCCGAACGTTGCAGACAGGTACGGATAGTTAGTACGCCGCCTATGCCCCTGGACGACTGGTTGTCTGTTTCCAGG
This sequence comes from Chenopodium quinoa, assembly GCF_001683475.1. Classification (NCBI taxonomy): domain Eukaryota; kingdom Viridiplantae; phylum Streptophyta; class Magnoliopsida; order Caryophyllales; family Amaranthaceae; genus Chenopodium; species Chenopodium quinoa. The sequence continues at coordinate 11,658,519 of NW_018743292.1, forward strand.
ATAGACGATCAGTCGGCCATTTATTCAATCGGTATTCGAACTATTTTGTCTGGATCCTTTTTAGGCAGGCGTGCCTGTTTTTTTGTAATTTTAACCAAGTAGGAAAGTGGTCTGACCAAGTAAGTAGAGTATTACCTAGTCGCCAAGGAATTTAGTAAAGATAGCAAGCGGCGGGTACCGGTTGTTTCTTTTTATGCCAATGTTGGCTTTTAACTCATAATTTGTTAACCTAGCAAGAGTAGTGGTTGAGAGCCCCTGTTTGTTAACAACAGGAGGACGACTCATACCTTTTAGGCTCCATACTAAGTTTGAGTGACTATTAAGTTAACATAGGAGTTACTTAGTCTTCGTCACAATCTAGATTGAGTAGTAGAGGTACCAGGCGGCGGAGGCCGGCTGACCCTCTTGATTTGCCAATGTTTGTTGGCTATTAACTCAATAGGTTACCTAGTAGGAATAGGGGTTTGAGTGCCCTTGTTTGTTAAAAACAGGCGGACGACTCAAACCTTTTAGGTTCCATACCAAATTTGAGGGAGTGACTATGAGTTAACGTTGGAGTTACTCAGTCGCCGTCACTTTTGTTTGAGAAGTAGAGGTACCAGGCGGCGTAGGCCGGCTAGACCCCTTGATTCGCCAATGTTTGTTGGCTATTAACTCAATAGGTACCTCCTGCATTTATCCCAAGTAATACAGGCGGTCATCTGACTCAGATGTCAACTGCTACCACTGGTTTGGTTAGTGATAGAGTTATCCTTGTCTCAAAAACGGCTACGTGGTTGCCCTTGGGGACAATCGTATAGGTGCCGTGTAATTAGTTTATAGAACAATGTTCCACCCAAAAGGGAGCTGCTCTCTGCGACGAATTTCATCCGGAGGGATGCCGTCGGACGCCTGCTATGATGTTGGGACAGGTCGTATTAGTTTTGTAGATTTGATCAGTTGGCTTGGCGCCTGGTCTGATCATTCGGCCTGTGGCCTTGGTAAGTTCTTGGTGAACGTTGGTGCTAAATAAAAGGAGGGTAGCCGCCTGTTAGGCACAGGGTCGGCCAGGCCCTAATCTTTTTAGCTAAGTATTAGGGGGGTGGCTATGTGTTTGGAACCAGTCGGCCATCTTCTTATGGAGAGTAGCCGACTATATGCCCAGGCGACATGCCCCTATTGTGAGTGAAATACTCAATGGAGAGTAGCCGACTGTAAAGGTACAGACGGCATGCCCCTCTGAAGAGTGTAAAACTCAATGGAGAGTAGCCGACTGTAAAGGTACAGACGGCATGCCCCTCTGAAGATAGAGTGTAAAAACTCAATGGAGAGTAGCCGACTGTAAAGGTACAGACGGCATGCCCCTCTGAAGATAGTGTAAAACTCAATGGAGAGTAGCCGACTGTAAAGGTACAGACGGCATGCCCCTCGTAATACAAAATTGAATAGTAAGTGCAAACTTTTATTAAGTAGCTCTTTACTTTACATCATTCAAAAGAAATATTTTTTAAGATTATCTACATTCCAAGTTCGAGGCAACGGTTGTCCGTCTGGTGTTTCCAGACGGTAGGTACCGTCCCTGACTTCCACATAGATTCGGTAGGGTCCTTCCCAGTTGGGAGTTAGTTTGCCAGACTCATTAGCCCTACCAACTGCTTCCATTTTTCTAAGTACAAAGTCCCCTACTTTGAGTGGACGCCTGTGTACTTTTTTGTTGTATGATCTAGTCATTCTCAGGCGATAGATCTCATGGCGCAAGACAGCATTGCCCCTCTTTTCAGGAAGTGAGTCTAATGCCAGGCGCATGGCTTCCCAGTTTGCCTCTTCGTCATATAGCATTACTCGAAGAGTCGGCTCGTAGTGTTCTATTGGAAGAACAGCTTCCGCACCGTAAGTTAGGAGGAATGGAGTTTCTCCAGTCGCCCCTTTTTCAGTCGTCCTAATGGCCCAGAGAACATGTGGTAGTTCATCCGCCCATAGGCCGCCTGCTCGTTCAATCTTTTTCTTGAGACCGTCTGAGATGATTTTATTAAAGGCTTCCACCTGGCCGTTTGCTTGTGGACGGCCGACAGATGCAAAGTAGTTTGCAATTCCTTGGTCACCCAACCAGCTTTTGAGAACATGCGTCTCAAATTGGGGACCATTATCAAAAACCATAGACATGGGAACCCCGAACCGAGTGATGACATTTTTCCAAATGAATGAAATTACATCTCTCGTCTTGATTCCCTTTACCGCCTCCGCCTCTACACATTTAGTGAAGTAGTCAACGGCAACAAGTATGTACCTTCTGCCGCCTGTAGCAGGCGTATATGGACCCAGAATGTCCATGCCCCACTTAGCAAACGGTAGTGGGCTGTGAATGGTAGTGAGGTTAGTAGCCGGACGGTGAATTAGTTTGCCAAACCTTTGGCACTTGTCACATTTTTTCACCATCTCCATTGCATCTGCTTCCAAAGTAGGCCAAAAGTAGCCCTGCCGCCTTGCCCTTTGAGCAAGCGTCCTACCGCCTATATGGGAAGCACAGTAACCAGAGTGAAGATCATCTAGTATCTCTCGTCCCTTTTCTGGAGTAACACACTTTAAGAAGGGTTGAAGGTACCCCCTCTTGTGAAGTTCTCCCTTAATCATTTCAAAACAGGTGGCTCGTTTTTTCAGCGCTGCCGCCTGTTGATGATCATCCGGCAGTGTACCGTTTGTCAGATATGCCCTGATTGAATCCATCCAGGTTGAGCTTCTGTCTAGGATTCCAATAGGGTTTTCCTCGATGCTTCTCTTCTCCATTACTTCCCAAAAAACAGTTCGAGGAGTATCAGAGGAGGCGGATGATGCTAATTTTGACAGTGCATCCGCCTGGTTGTTTTCTGATCTCGACACTTGGATCAGATGGAAATCCTCAAGGGAGCCGACTGCTTGTCGGACCGCCTGTAAATACTTGATCATGGCCGGATGGGTTGCTTCGTATTCGCCATTGTACTGACTCACTATCAATTGTGAATCGGAACATGCGTCTATTTTTCTTGCCCCTGCCGCCTTGCACATGCGGATCCCGGCTAGTAAAGCTTCATATTCTGCCTCATTGTTTGAAGCCTGAAAACTGAAGCGTAGAGCATACTCGAACCTGTCGCCCTCTGGCGACTGACAAATGACGCCTGCTCTACAAAATTTGAAGTAGAGCTTCCGTCCACATATACCTTCCATACTTGGTCTGGAACTTGAGAGTCAGGAGGACGAGTCATCTCTACAATAAAGTCAGCAAAGGCTTGCCCCTTCACTGCTTTTCTAGGCTCGAAAGTAACTTCGAGGCTCTGTATTTCTATGGCCCATTTGATCATTCGGCCTGACGACTCCATGATGGTCAGCGGCCGCTTGATAGGTTGGTCTGTATACACGACGACTGTATGTGCCAAAAAGTAGGGCTTCAATTTTTTAACAGCCATGAAGAGTGCAAGACCAAATTTCTCCACTAGGGGATACCTCAACTCGGCATTTTTCAGTACGTGACTGACAAAGTAGACCGGGAGCTGACAGCCGTCTCTTTCAGCAAGGAGAACAGCGCTTAACGCATGATCAGAGAAGGCCAGGTACATGCAGAGTACTTCTTTGGGCAAAGGGCTGACCAGCCTTGGCAAGGAATGCAAGTGAACTTTCAATTTCTGGAAGGCGGCCTCAGCATCCGGCCCCCATTCAAACCTTGCCTTTTTCTTAATTGCCTGGAAAAAGTATAGGCATTTGTCGCCTGATCGGCTTAGAAATCTTCCCAAGGCCGCCAGACAACCTGTTAACTTCTGAACCTCTCGGATGGTACGAGGCGACTGCATGTCAATGACCGCCTGCACCTTCTTAGGGTTCGCTTCTATTCCTCTCTGATTGATAAGGAATCCGAGAAATTTCCCAGACTCAACTCCAAATACACATTTCTTGGGATTGAGCATGACATGGTGCCGCCTGAGTGTGGCGAAAGTTTCTCGGAGGTCCGACAGATGATCTTTCTGAAGTTTAGTCTTGAAAATCATATCATCAATATATGCCTCGACGTTTCTCCCAATCTGATCAAAGAACACTGTGTTTATCATTCGTTGGAAGGTAGCCGGGGCATTCTTAAGACCAAACGGCATGACCGTGTAACAGTATAACCCCTGATCAGTGACGAAGGCCGTCTTCTCCTGATCTTTCTTCCATAAGGGAATTTGATGGAAACCAGAATAGGCTTCCATGAAACTCATCAAGGCATGGCCGGCTGTTGAGTCGACCAGGTTATCAATTTTAGGCAGAGGGTAACTGTCTTTGGGGCACGCCTTGTTTAAGTCTGTGTAGTCTACACACATTCGCCAGGTGCCATTCGGCTTTTTAACAACCACCACATTTGCAACCCAGTCTGGGAAGTAACATTGCCGAATGAACCCTGCATCAAGTAATTTTTTAACTTCGGCGGCTGCCGCCTGACTTCTTTCTTCGCCATGGTTCCGCTTCTTTTGCCGTACCGGCTTCTTTTTCGGATCCACAGCGAGTTTATGTACCGCCAGATCAGGACTAATGCCTGGCATTTCATGGACTTCAAATGCAAAGATGTCCTTGTATTCTTTTAATAGGTTGTGAAAGTCGTCACCAAGGTTTCTCAGAGCAGTCGTCCCAACTTTGACTGTTCGGTCAGGACGTGAGTCGTCTAAGATCAGGTCCGCATGCTCACCAGTCGGCTGAGGGCGGAACTCATCCGGCCGCTCCTCTGCCAATGATTGCTATTTTCTCGCTTTTCTTGCGGACTCTGTCTGGGACGCCTTTCTCTTTTTGCCGCCTGCTTCTTGAACAGGCGCACTCTCCTTGACATTGTCAAGGTCTGTTTTTTCTTCACTTGACCCAGTGGCCGTAACAGTGGGCTTGACATCCGAGAGATAGCACTCTCGGGCCATCCTCTGATCTCTCCTTAGGGAGCCGACTGTTCCATTATCCCTCTCAAACTTGAGCAACATAAGAGACGGGATTATAACAGCCTTGGAATTATTCAGGGTTGGTCGACCCAGAATCATGTTGTAGGCCGAGAGTTCCTCTACTACTAGGAACCGGACTACCATGTGTCGTCCTTCCCCTTTTTCGCCCAGGCGAATGGGCAAATCTACTCGTCCCAGTGGGTGGACGACTCCTCCTCCAAACCCTATTAAAGGGTGGGAGGCCGGATGTATGCAGTCAGTCTGATATTTCAGTTTCGACAGACATTTGCTGCTGATGAGATCTGAGGAGCTCCCGGTATCTATGAGGATTCGGCCAACTCTCTGGTTGGCCACTTTACATTCAATAACGAGAGGGTCGTCATGCGGCCCCCTTACCCCTCCTAGATCCTCTTCAGTGATGACAATCTCAGGAAATGTATATTTGGACGGCCGTCCTTGGTGAACGGAATTTACATCTAACCGCCTTATATTATCTTTGTTGCCCCTAATAGTGGGGCCGCCTCCTGAGAAGCCGCCTGCAATGGTGTAGACGACTGCATCATCTGTATCGGAGCTGTCGGCCTGTTGATTCTTTTTGGCCGACAGCTTTTTTGAGGAAGTGTTCCCCGTAGATTTCTTGACATAAGTGTCAAGATCACCTTGCTCAGCCAGGCGGTCTAGGTACCGCATGAGACTGATGCAATCATTGGTGTGATGACCAACGTCATCATGATAAGCACAGATTTTATCTTGGTTCCGGTTGTTTGCAGAACCCTTCATGGGGACCGGCTTCTCAATTGAGATCCGTCCCTTGATTTCTTTTAGGATAAACTGGTTATCCTTGTTAAACGCATACTTTGGGGAGTATGGTTTGAATTCTTTTTTCTTTTTCTGGACCGGCTGTTTAGAGGAATCAGCCGCCCAGACCTCTTTTCTTTTCTCATCTTTGTTTGACGACTGTTTCTGTCGTCCTTCTCTTTTGTCGAACCTTTTCCCGTCCGACTGTTTTATCGTACACAGATCAGTCGCCTGTATATAGGCTTCTGCTTCAATCAAGGCCTCTTGAAGAGTCGCCACCCTTTTTCGAACCAAATCAAATTTGAAGGTAGACCCGTCTTTGAGACCTCTAAAAAAGTCGGTATAAGCTACCTCATCCGGTAACCCTTGAATCTGTATTCTCATCAGGTTGAACCGCCTGATGTAAGAGCGAAGCCCCTCCTTCTCGCCCTGCTGAATTGTTCCCAAATCAAGGGTCGTTTTCTTCGCAGGGATGTTCATGGCGAAGTTGGAGGCAAATAAGTAAGCAAGCGTCCTGAAGCTATTTACACAACCAGTCGGCAGGTTGCCGAACCATTGCTGTGCGATTCCTTTGAGAGTCGCTGGGAAACACTTGCACAAAGTGGGATCATCCAACCCTTGAAGGTACATCAGATTGGTGAATGCCATCAGATGGTCTTCTGGGTTAGTAGTGCCGTCATAGGCGCCTACTAGTACATTTTTTACTTTGGCCGGCTGAGCGGCTTCAGTAATTTCCTTGGAGAAGGCCGACGGCTGTTCACCAAGTCTAAGCAACCGTAGCTGCCAGTCCATAGGTTGGACGTTTTTTGCTGTAGGTCCACCAAATGGAGGTGGCTGCATAAAATACTGTTGTTGCGGCACAAATGGTAAGTTTGGTACCGCCTGGGCACTATGAAAGCCGGACTGACGGGAGGTGCCGCCTGACTGACTCTCATGGTGCGACTAAGTATGCCTCATTGAGGCATTTCGCAAACTGTCTTGAAAGTCTGAAGTAGAAGCCGACTCTGACAATCGGTCACTCTTCTTCTGCTCTAGCAGTAGCCGAGCATCTGTGAATGTTTTCTTTGACCCGTCCGCCTGAATATGACGAACCGGTTTCCTATTTCCTGTAGGATAACGGAATTTTGTGAAATCAAGGGCAGGTGGCTCCCGCTTCCTAGATTTAGGATGAGGAGTCGCCTCTCGCCCTTGAACTGGCTTCCTCTTCAGTGAAGTGGAAGGTTTCTTGGCCGACTGCTCCTTGACTGAAGCAGGCGGCTTCTTGTTGATCAACTCTTGAATCTCTCCCTTGAAGTCCCTCATGAAGGTCATGAGTTCGTTCCTTGTGATGGGAGCAGACCCATCAGTCGGCTGTTGCCGAGCAGGCGGTGCGCCTGCTGGCTCGCTTCCTGTTTGAAGATGCTCCCGTTCCCTCCTTTCGGTATGACGGGTACGTCGGGCCCTTAGGGTCCCGTCTGGAGCTGTATGAGTTTCAACTTCAAATTCACTTTCGGTGTCATGGTCCGACTGAACTTGAGGGTCGTCTAGGGGACGCCTCTCTTCAGGAGTCGGTACAGACTTGGATGCCATCTCTGAAGTACTCTCCCCACAGACGGCGCCAAATGTTTCGGGGTCTTCTGATGTCCTGCGGGAGAGTTACAATTCCGAGACTGGAACCGGACGCCTGTACCTGCAAAATAACGGAGACTCCTGAGAGCTCCGCCTCCAACGGTCAAGTTAGTACCTGATTAAGGAGTAATTAATGCGGAAATTAAAGTAATAAGGTCTCTCTAGGTGAGAGTGTTTAATGTTGGTAATCTGCTTTGTTAGCGAGATCAGCCGGTTATTAGTGTGTTCCGTAATGTTTCTGTTCTGTTCTGTTCTCCCCAACTTAATGAGGATTAATTAAGTATTTATAGTCTTGAGAAGCGTGCCACTCTCTAGGTTTAGGGTAAACCTAGGGCTGACCGGGCCTCTAAACAGGATTGGGCCTTGTTGGCCGATTTTCCCATTTGGCATGGGTGGACACGTGGCGTGTCTCAATTGGTCCGTAGAGGACGTATCTGTGATTGACACGTGGCAGGCTCCTATTGGCCTACGTGAAGGACACGTGGCGGAACCTGGTTGGTCCACTTGTCAGACGGTGATTGGTGGATAAAAATCCCCTAATCAAAAGTCATACGACATTCACAATTGACAATTAACGACAAAGAAAATAAATTTAACAATATCAAACAAAAATGAGCTTGTATTTTCCAAGAACTAGGTCCTCCATTGGCGATTAATTGCAACACATGTATTTTTTGATTGGATTTTGATTAAGCAATTTCTTATTTGGTAAGGATTCGATATAATTTTATTATTTTCCTTCCACACTATCCTTATCTGTACTATAGAGTAAAAAAAAAGAGTCGTACTAAATATCGCTCCCCTTTTACCAGGTAACGCTCCCATATTATTTTGAATGGACTTATCTACCCTTCTTATAAAATACATCAAGCTTCTTTCATCTTTCACTTTTTACACCACTCTTCATCACTTTTCTGATAAAAACATAATGTTCACACACTATTCTCTTCTATAATCAATAAAATCTAAATTTTTTTAAAAATAAAACTAGAATACATCCACACACCAAGACGAGGTAATATGTTCGGTTGAAAAGGGACAGGGAAGGAAACCAACGGTGCCGCGCGGTAACGGCGACGACCATGTATCCTTTTTTTTTATTTTGGCTTTGGTTTAATTTTTGTGTCCTTTTGTATCACGTTCACCGAATCTCTCGATTTGCTCTTCCGACCGCAATCACATTTCAAATATCGATACGATCGACCATCACGGGTTTTGTTGTAAGTTGATTTCGCCAAAATAAATCCAAGTGGTTTGGAAATATCATCCGCCCATTGAACAACATCAACAAATGTAGGAAATATCGTGTTCATTGCAAAATTTACACTACAATTCAAGCCATCACCACCGTCTTTTGACTCCAATTCCTATAAAAAAAAAAGTAAATAAAAAAAAAACAACAACAGGATAACATTAATTCACGAAAAAAAGGGTAACAGGAGAAACGCCTGGAAATTTTGGAACTCCAAGGGGGAAATGCCTGAAATTTTCGAATCTTTCAAGAGGATCCGGGAATTCCAGACGTTTCCCCCTTGGAGTTCCGAAATTTCCAAACGTTTCTTAAAAAAAAAATACGCAACTTCAGATGACGTACCATATGCTCCGATGAATGATTTGGTGTCGCCTGATGGAAATTTTGGAGCTCCAAGGGGAAGACACCCGGAATTTTCGAATCTTCCAAGGGAACCCGAAAATTCTAGACTTTTTCCCCTTGGAGTTCCAAAATTGCAAGGTGTTTCTTAAAAAAAAATTAAAAAAATAATACGCAACTTCAGATGATGTACCATATGCTGCAATGAATGCTCCGGTGTTGCAAGGTTGTTGTCGTCCATCGTCCGATAGCCATGAAGAGATATTACAGAATTTTTAAAAATATTTTGAATTATTTTATAATGTGGGAAAGTTCGTACATACATGTTAAAAAGGGAGCATTACCTGATAAAAGGGGAGCGTGGTTTAGCGATTCACAAAAAGTTATTTAACACTAAGTTCACTTAAGGCTTGTTCACTTCACTTTATTTTTGCTGAGATGAAATTAAGTTTACTAAACTGAAATTCTTTTTGCTAAATTTACATTATTTTTATCGAACTGAAATTAATTTTACTGAATTAAAATTACTTTTACCAATTCTCTATTATTATTCATCTTCAACTACAATTACTAATTTTTACTAAAATGAACTTGATTTGGGTAAAAATACCTAGGCCACGTGGTCCAATCCAAAGGGGACATGTGTCACCCTATCTAGGAGAGGTCCAAAAAGGACCAATCACCAGCTGACACAGGGAAAAAGACGGCCTTCAGGGCCCAATTCTCGAGGAAGCTGCAAAACGGCGCAGACCACCAAATCTAGGTCAGAATGACCTAGGTAAGGGCACGTTTACCAATGATCCTATAAATAGGGAGATTTACCCCATTTTGGGGGGGGGGGACATTCATTCATTACATCACAATCAATTCTCTTACAACAGAGAAAACACCTGATCTCGGGATCCGAGAATATCTACTTTAACTTTCTGCTTTTTACTCCGAACATGTACTAACTTGATCGTAGGAGGCGGAAGTCCGAACAACCGGAGCTTCCATTTGTTTTCAGGTACAGCCAACGAGGACCTAGTCTTGGTGACGTAACTCTCCCGTAGGGCTCATAAAAAACCCCGAAACGTTTGGCACCTGTGGGCAGAGTACCTCTAAGATGGTTTCTCAAGAGACTGTACCGCCTCTTGAGGACAAGCGTCCAGAAGTAGAGGTCTATTTGGACCATGATACAGATTCTGATCCAGAGTTCGAAGTATACACGGCCAAAGATGAGTCCCTTAAAACCAGACGCATCCGTTCCAAGGATAATAGGGAACGGGGCGTTGATCAGGTGGGTGCGAGTAAGTCAACTGGCCAACCCTAGGCGGCAGGACAAACTGCTCATATCGCCAGAGACGAGTTCATGAAATTCATGACAAGTTTCAAGGGAGAGATGAAGGACCTGATCTCCAAAAAAACGGCTGGACCCAGCAAGGGTCAGTCGGCAAAGAGGCCTCTCGCTCTGAAAAGACTAAGTCGTGAAAGACTGGGAGCCCACTCCGCATCCCAACACAAAGGAGGGGGGCAGGCCTTTTATCGATTGGTCCAAGTTCTGCTTCCCAGACCTAAGGAAAGAGGAAGCCCATCCGGTATACTGAGCCGGATGGCAGCAAGAAGACTTACTTTGAGGCTCAACTTATCATTGAGCAAAAGAGAAACAAGCAACTGTCTGATTCGGCTTCAACGTCGACTATGCTAGACAGCTTCAGGAATACCTCGATGAAGTATTCCCAATCTGTACAGGAGAACCTGTCGGGTGGCCCATCCGTCCATGCAGGTCCTCGGATGATAGCCTCAGTCCCGTATGTGCCCCAACGACCATATAGGTCGTTTGCCCAACCATACCAGCAACCTGCCCTCTTCGGGGGTCAAGTGGCATATTAAGTCCAGCCACTGGACTGACAGCTCCGTATGCTAAAACTTAGTGAACAACCTTCTGCGATCTCCAAGGAAATAACCGAGGCAGCATAGTCGACCATGGTTAACAATGTTTTAGTTGGATCCTATGACGGCACCACCAACCCTGAAGACCACCTGATGGCCTACACCAACCTTATGTATCTACAGGGGTTGGATGATGCCGCATGGTGTAGATGCTTCCTAGCTACACTAAAGGGCATTGCCCAACAATGGTTCGGCAACCTGCCGCCTAGGTGCATAAACAATTTCATGACTCTTGAGTTCTTGTTTGCCTCTAACTTCTCCATGAATATACCCACCAAAAAGACAAGTCTTGAATTGGGCGCAGTATAACAGGGAGATAGGGAGGGGCTTCGTTCTTATGTCAGGCGGTTCAAACTAGTGAAAATTAAGATCCAAGGACTGTCTGAAGATGTTGCATATATAGACTTCTTCAAGGGTCTGAAAGATGGGTCAAATTTCAAGTTTGACCTCATCCGGAAGAGAATCGCCACTCCTCAAGAGGCGTTGATGGAGGCGGAAGCTTATATACAAGCAACCGAACTCTGCTCCACCAGCAAGCAATCGGACTCAAAGAAGTCTGACAAACAAAAAGGGAGTCGGCAAGATCAGGTGGCTCAAAAAGCTGAAGAGAGAAAAAAGAGAAAAGAAGTTTGGGCGGTTGAGGACTCTGATCAGCCGTCCAAAAAGAATATGAAAGAGTTTAAATCGGACATTCCAAGGTACGAGTTTAACAAAGACTACTACTCCATCCTCATGGAGATAAAAGACTGGGTGACTATTGAGAAACCTGCAACAATGAAGGGTCCGGCCAAAAACCAAAACAAACACAAGTATTGCCATTTCCATGAGGATATTGACCATGACACCAACGACTACTATAGCCTCAAGCGTTTTTGGACAGATTGGTTGGTAAGGGGGTGTTGAAGTCTTACATCCTCAAGTCCAAGGTGACCCTGAAGACGGTCCCCAGACAGCCATCAAAGAAGCAAGCAAAACCTGCTAGCAATTTTGAAATAGATCAGGACATGATCTGCACCATAGCAGGCGGCTTTGCCGGTGGGGGCTCAACTTTTAGAGGCACCAAGGACCATGTCAGGCAATTGGATGTCAGCTCGATCGATGAGGGTTAGGCGTCTACCGACACTTTTCCTGAGGTCATCATCTCTGAGAGGGACTGGGACGAAGTCCGCCGGCCGCATGATGACTCCATTGTCATTGAATACAAGGTTGCCAACCAAAGGGTTGGTCGTATTCTCATTGATACCGGTAGCTCGTCTGACATCATCAACTGGAAATGTCTGTCCAAGATGAAGTATAAGCTAGGCAGCATGTACACAGTCACTCACCCCCGGTTGGTTTTGGGGGTGGAATTGTGCACCCAGTCGGACGAATTGATCTACCCATCCGGCTGGGAGAGAAGGGAGAGGGGCGTCACATGGTCGTCCGGTTCTTGGTCATAGATGAGCTGATCGCCTATAATCTTATTTTGGGTCGTCCGACTCTAAACGAACCTAAGGCCGTCATTATCCCATCCTTCATGCTGATGAAATTTGAAAGAGATGATGATTCTGTTGGCTCCCTGAATGGAGACCAGAAGACGGCTCAAGAGTACTATCTCTCAGACGTTAAGCCCACGGTTGTTGATAGGGACATGGAGCTAATATACCTTGACGATGTTAAGGAAGCAGAGCCTGCTCCGCCAGCAGGCGGCAAGAAGAGAAAGGCCGACTAGCTGGTGACTGTCAAGAAAGAGAAACAATAACAATCACTGACCGGGGAATGGTTAGATGAACTCCGTACCTAGTCGGCTGGTGAACACATTGACATCGCTCTGGATGACACACGTCCGGAGCAAACTGTAAAGGTTGGGAAGGTTACTTTTGCAAAGCTTGGGGCAGACTTGCACAATCTGCTGAAAGAATTCAAGGACATTTTTGCCTTTGAAGTGGAAGAGATGCCAGGCATCAGCCCGGATATCGCTGTCAACAAACTCGCCGTGGATCCAAAAAAGAAGCCTGTTAGGCAAAAGAAAAGAAATCACGACGAGGAGAGAAGTTAGGCGGCAGTCGCCGAAGTAAAGAAGTTGTTAGACACCGGGTTTATTCGGCAATGTCACTTCCCAGATTGGGTTACGAATGTTGTTCTTGTGAAGAAGCCGAATGGTACCTGGCGCATGTGTGTTGATTACACTGACTTGAACAAGGCATGTCCGAAGGAAAGTTATTCGCTTCCAAAGATCGACAGTCTGATCGACTCTACAGCCGGACATGCTTTGATGAGTTTCATGGACGCCTATTCAGGCTTTCATCAGATACCCTTGTGGAAGAAAGATCAAGAGAAGACGACATTCGTCACTGATCAGGGGTTATTCTGTTATACTGTGATGCCGTTTGGCTTAAAAAATGCGTCTGCTACTTTCCAACGAATGATTAATACGGTCTTCGTTAATCAAATCGGAAGAAATGTAGAGGCGTATATTGATGACATGATAGTCGAATCCAAGCTACAGACGAATCATCTTGCTGACCTTCGAGAAACCTTCACCACACTCAAGCGGCACAAGGTCTTGCTCAATCCCAAGAAGTGTGTTTTTGGTGTTGAGTCTGGGAAGTTTCTCGAATTTTTGATTGATCAAAGGGGGATAGAGGCCAACCTAGAGAAGATACTGGCGGTCATTGATATGAAGTCAACTCGCAGTGTAAGGGAATGTCAGAAGCTAACCGGTTGTCTGGCGGCATCGGGGAGATTCCTCAGCCGGTCAGGTGACAAAGGATGAGGAAGAAGACCATGTTTGAGTGGGAGGATGATGCTGAGGCGGCCTTTCAAAAATTGAAAGAACATTTACACTCTTTGCAAGGCTTGTTAGCCCTTTGCCCAAGGAGATGCTTTACAGGTACTTCGCGGTATTAGATCATGCCCTCAGTGCCGTTCTCCTTGCTGAGAAAGACGACATCTAACTCTCGATCTATTTCATTAGCCATGTTCTCCGAAATGTTGAACTCCGGTACCCAACGGTTCAGAAATTTGGCCTTTCTCTATTCATGGCAGTCAAGAAGTTGAAACCATATTTCTTGGCACATCCGGTGGTAGTCTATACAGACCAACCTCTTAAGAGGCCAATGACAACCTTGGAGTCATCCGGTAGGATGCTCAAATGGGCCATTGAAATGCAAAGTCTTGAAATCTCTTTAAAACCAAGGAAGGCAGTGAAGGGTCAGGCGTTTGCCAACTTCATTGTTGAAATGACAAGGCCAGTTGAACCGGAAAATCTTGATCAGGTTTGGAAGGTGTATGTAGATGGGAGCTTTACTATGAACGGCTATGGTGCAAGGATAATATGTCAGTCTCCTGAGGGGACCAAATATGAATATGCACTGCGGTTCAAGTTCCAAGCCTCAAACAATGAGGCTGAATATGAGGCCCTGCTAGCCAGTATACGTATGTGTAAGGCGGCAGGGGTAAGGAAGATTGACGCCTGCTCTGATTCACAACTGGTTGTTAACCAATACCATGGTGACTATGAGGCCACCCATCCGGCTATGATTAAATACTTGCAGGCGGTCAGAACAGAGGCTGGGACACTTGACGAATTTCACCTAAGTCAGGTGCCCAAGAAGAAAACAACCAGGCAGATGCTCTGTCAAAGTTAGCATCATCCGCCTCCTTTGATACACCTTGGTCACTCTTCTGGTAAGTGATGAAAAAACGAAGTATTGAAGAGGATCCCATTGGAGTACTTGATAGAAGTTCAACCTGGATGGACGGCATCTGGGCCTATCTGCTAGACGGCACACTGCTGGATACATATCCAGAAATGGTTACAATGCAAAAGCGTGCGGCCAATTTTGAGATCCAAAAAGGAGAACTCTTCAAAAAGGGCTTTTTGCAGCCTCTATTGAAGTGTATCACCCCCGAGAAGGGGCATGAGATTCTGGAAAACTTACACTCGGGCTATTGCGCCTCACACATAGGCGATAGAGCTCTAGTAGAAAGGGCTAGGCGGTAAGGCTTTTTTTGGCCCACTCTTGAGGCAGACGTCATGGAAATGGTGAAAAAGTGTGATAAGTGTCAAAGATTTAGCAAGCTCATCCACCGTCCGGCCACTGATCTGACGGCCATTCATAGCCCAGTATCATTCGCCAAATGGGGCATGGATATCTTGAGACTGTATACAACCGCGCCAGGCAGACAGAGATATATTCTAGTTGTTGTTGACTACTTTACCAAGTGGGTAGAGGCAGAAGCGATCAAAGGCATCAAGACAAAGGATGTCATCTCTATCATTTGGAAGAACATCATCACCCGGTTTGGGGTATCTTTATTTATGGTCTTTGACAATGACCCTCAATTTAAGACGCCTACCCTCAAGAATTGGCTGAGAGACCAAGGGATCTCTCACTACTTTGCATCAGTCGGCCGATGTAGACACCTAAAAATGTCTCCCCAAAACCAAACCCGATGATGAACAACCTTTCAGCGCCATTATTGGTCGGGTCGAGTATTTAATCTCGAGAGTGCTTAAAATCCATGTTCAGTCAAACATATTCAGTCAACAAATCAATCAAACCATTTTTTCAAACTCAGCCCAACTCATATCCTAGCCCAAACCCTTTTAATTCATTTCGTGTTATTTATTAATTAAGCCCGATTAATAAATAATAAAAACCCTAAGCTTGAAATTAATCCGAATTGTAGCTGAAATGACGCATAATATATCACGTACTTAATTATTAAGCAAGGAATAAATGAATCTGGACTGTTTTCAGGAAAACATGTGAACCGTGTCACGGCAGACACATCATGTCACAATATTCCGCACCGTGTCGGGGTATTTTGCACCGTGTCACGGTATTCCGCGCTGTGTCGCGGCACACATGCCATGACGCGGCATTTTTCTAAGGTTTCTCCGCGGCGCCTTTTCTCTATAAATACGAACCCGATTTCTCCAGTTTCGGGGCACCAAAAATCATTCTCTTTCTCCCGGCACCAACAATGATTCTCTTCTCTCTTTAGCCTAAACACTAGCCACCCTATTCTCTCATAATACTTCCCCTAAGAACTCCAAGGAGTCCATACTTGACCCGAAGTTCTATACTTATACCAAGGCGTGAAAGGTAGAATTAACTGAGGGTTTGGACCAAATCAACGCTACTTTTTATTAAATTTAATTGGTTCAATTTGATTTATATTTTTATTAAAGTTACTAACAGTTTATGTTAGGTTTTCAGCAATTCAACAAAACAAGAATTACTTAAAGATGGTGGAACAAAACCTAAACGGTGTACAATTACAATCTAATTATACAACAATCAATACTAATCAAAGTATTACAAACCAAACACCAATGTCAAAATAATTCAGAAATTACAAAGAAAACACTAATATGAAAGATACTAAAACTTGCCTCTACTCCAAGACAAACAAATCACCAAGAACATGATAATACCAAGAATCACGTGAGTCTTCAATACCGGATACTTGTCTAAGGTGTGTAAACACTTTCCTAAAGTGATTATTTCCCCCACCACGGTGCTTGGGTTGAAATTGGAAAATCACTTTGAGATACAATAGATAACACTACAATCTTTGCACTAAGAATCGTAGTATGATGATTAAATTCTCAAAATTAACTTAATTGATATAGTTTTCTAAAAGAGATTGCAAGTTTCTTAGAGAAAATATTGAAGAAGAGGAATTCTTAGAGAGGAAAAAACAGAGAGAGCAAAAAAAAACCAGAACCCTTTCATTCTTTTAATTTCGCAATCGAAAGAACAAACGAAACTACAACTGTCAGGGCCGCGCCCGCGGCATCTAGGGCCGCGGGCTCAGATGCCTGTGCCGTGGGCGCGGACAGGGTGAATTAAAAAACACCCTCAGATTCTGGAGATGGCTAGCCGCGGGCGTGACACACCATGCCGCGGTCGCGGTTTTCCATTGCTTCCCAGCCGCGGCCTCTCCTAAATTGGGAGAGGACTCTCCCAACACACTATAAATTTCTAACAGTTTATTCATGATGTAGCAATTCAAGGAAACGCGGAACGTGAGTAGTTAATTCACTTAATTACTGTTTTTATTATTCTTGTTGCTAGTATTATGATTAGGGTTATTATTAGGATTTGATTTGACTAACGTTATTATGGTAAAATTTCTTCCAATATTGATGTTGATTTTATTATATTGATCACTATATTGGATGTTTAAAGGGAATATGTAATCGAAGATAACACCTAATAAGATAATTTGGACGACCATTTTAGGTTCCTTTTTAATCTTGTTGTTTAATCGAAGTGATCACTAATAATTAGAATTATGTGTTGCATTAATATCCAACCAGTTTAGCTTAATATTAGTTTGGAGCAAATTGGATCTTTGTTTGCATGCCTTTGAGATCACAGGAAATACTTTTCGCAATAATAATCGAGTAGAGGCCAATACGGGCGAATGTGACTCCACGACTCACTTCGTACCATCATTCCCGATCCTCCTTTCGTGGTTTCGAACCATATGGAGTTAGTAATCTCATGGATTATGAATGGGGTGTAACCTTCACGGGTCAATCTATCGTTGTTACCTTTCGTTGTCCCTTAATCGTGGTTGCCTTTTATGATCCGTGAATGATTTACAAGTTCCTTAAAAACTTGTTGGCGGCTCCCTAATTTGCTTTGTCCCTAATCGTGTCCCTAATCGTATATATGTCAATTCCCACTTCCTATGAGTGCCAAGCATATTCACAACATGCTTAACGTAGGCGCGCTTCGAACGACGTCTACAATTTGGCGACTTTTATCGCACCACGGTATAGTTTGCTGTGTCACGACAGTAATGCCGTGCCACGGTACACAGGTTTAAGGTCTAGTCGGTCCGTATGTTGGTTTTTCGTGCTAATTTTGGTCCATGCGTCAGACATTTCGACACTCTTTACACGTCTAGCCATGCGATCATACCACGAGTCTTAATTATAACATCACCTAATCACTCACGAGTCAAGTATAGTCCACACACTTTTTTTATTTTTGACTCGAGTCGTGCACCATGTCGTTTATGATCGTACACTAGGTTCATGCACGTGTCTCCTTTTACTTTAGATTGTTAGGTTTTCAGCAATTCAACAAAACAAGAATTACTTAAAGATGGTGGAACAAAACCTAAACGGTGTATAATTTCAATCTAATTATACAACAATCAATACTAATCAAAGTATTACAAACCAAACACCAATGTCAAAGTAATTCAGAAATTACAAAGAAAACACTAATATGAAATATACTAAAACTTGCCTCTACTCCAAGCCAAAGAAATCACCAAGAACATGAGAATACCAAGGACCACGTGAGTCTTCAATACCAGATACTTGTCTAAGGCGTGTAAACACTTTCCTAAAGTGATTATTTCCCCCACCACGGTGCTTGGGTTGAAATTGAAAAATCACTTTGAGATATAATAGACAACACTACAATCTTTGCACTAAGAATCGTCGTATGATGATTAAATTCTCAAAATTAACTTAATTGATAGAGTTTTCTAAAAGAGATTGCAAGTTTCTTAGAGAAAATATTGAAGAAGAGGAATTCTTAGAGAGGAAAAAATAGAGAGAGCCAAAAAAACCAGAACCCTTTCATTCTTTTAATTTCGCAATTGAAAGAACAAACGAAACTGCAACTGCCAGGGCCGCGGGCGCGGGGACCCATGCCGCGGGCGCGGATAGGGTGAATTAAAACTCACCCTCAGATTCTGGAGATGGCTAGCCGCGCCCTAGGCACGGGCGCGACACACCATGCCGTGGGCACGGCTTTCCGTTGCTTCCCAGCCGCGGCCTCTCCTAAATTTGGAGAGGGCTCTCCCAACACACTCTAAATTTCTAACAATCCTCCTCCATTTAGAGTGTGTAATTTAAAACTTTCTCCACTTCTAACAATTAAGCCACATATTATGGATCAATTCCAATGTCCCTTCGGATTGAATTGACACCTAGTACAGCACACTTAACGATGATCATATTACGTGATTTCCATATGGATTGAATCATACGAATATATCTAACCATTCGAAGGTGAAGTACACACAAGACAAATCGAATTTATCATCACTTGACACTTTTAAACAACCATGTGTCCGTATCTTTCATAAGTTCATCAAAGTCTATATGTCCATCTAGACTTCTTGAAGCGGCTAAACTTCGAACTTATATAGGTAGGTTATCATATACGTAATAGTGTCCTTGTGACAAGACACCGTCATCTAGAGCTTCTCAACTCTAGATCTTTGAGAACTTTGAATAGACGCTACCTTACACATCACAAGTAACATAGCAACATGGGTCACACAACAATGCTAACAAACATAAAAAATGCGATTCAACCACATTGAATCTAAGACTTGATTTTTCTTCAAGTGTTAGATTGGGTTTCACAAATTTGTGTTTTTGGACATAAACCCATTCCATTCAAAGCAAATATGATGGAATGCCTTGGCATTGCTTTAGTAAAGAAATCCGCCAAATTCAATTTTGTAGGAACATAGTCAAGACTTATGACCCCATCATTGATAAGCTCTTTCACTAGGCTATGCCTAAGTGAAATATGCCGAGACTTACCATTATACACTTGACTATATGCCTTTATTAAAGCTGAATTCGAATCACAATGGATTACCACCGGTGACATTGGCTTAGGCAATAAAGGCAACTCTAACATGAGATTCCTTAACCACTCAGCTTCCTTACTAGCTGAGGCAAGAGCAATAAACTCCGCTGCCATAGTGGAATCGGCAATGCAAGTTTGTTTCTTGGAAGACCATGAAATGGCACCTCCCCCAAACATAAATACCCAACCACTTACAGAAGAGTCATCCTCTTTGTAAGTGATCCAGCTTGCATCAGAATATCCTTCTAAAATCAAAGGAAATCCACTATAAGACAAACCATAATCCAACGTACCCTTAAGGTACCTCAAGATTTTCCCAACTGCAAACCAATGTTGTGCACCCGGGTTACTAGTAAGTCTACTAAGTTTTCCCACAGCCAATGCAATATCAGGTCTTGTACTTGTCATGGCATACATCAAGGATCCAATTATCCTTGAATATTCCAATTGGGAAATTGTTTTCCCCGAATTCTTAACTAATTTAACATTAGGTTCCATGGGGGTGTTTACAGGACACTTATCAAACATATTAAACCGTTTGATCATCTTCTCAATGTAATGAGATTGACTTAGAATAAGTCTTCCATTGTCCTTAATGATCTTGATTCCCAAAATGACATCCGCCTCCCCCAAATCCTTTATCTTAAAAGATGAGGTTAAGAATTCCTTGGTCAATTCTACTTGTTGTAGACTTGTACCAAAGATAAGCATATCATCAACATATAGACAAATGATGACACCATGACCTTTGTATCAAATTTTCTATATATACACTTATTAGCTTGATTCACTTTGAATCCAAAGGACAAAATCGTGTCATCAAATTTCCGATGCCACTGCTTTGGTGCTTGTTTAAGTCCATACAATGACTTAACCAATTTACACACCTTATTTTCCTGTCCTTCCAAAAAAAACCCTTCAGGTTGTTTCATGTACACTTCCTCCTCTAGATCTCAATAAAGGAATGCAGTTTTGACATCCATTTGATGAATCACTAGATTATATACCGAAGCCATTGCAATCAATAACCTTATGGAGGTAATTCTTGCAACTGGTGCATAGGTATCGAAATAATCAATACCAAGCTTTTGCTTAAAGCCTTAGATAACCAATTTAGCTTTAAATTTCACTATGCAGCCATCCGCTCTCCTTTTCCTAGTGAAAATCCACTTGCAACCAAGAGGTTTGCAACCGGGAGGTAAATCCTCTATGACCCATGTATTATTTCCCATGATGGAATCCTTCTCATCATTTATAGCTTCCTTCCAAAATGCACTATCATGGGAAGATATAGCCTCGCTATAAGTCTTCGGGTCACTCTCCACATTGAAACAATATGGAGTAGTGGAACTAAGGACATCCCTATACCCTTCAACTAAATATATTAAGAAGTGATCTAGAGGATTCCTAATTTTCCTTTGTCTCTTACTTCTTCTAACATGAGGAGTCTCAACCTCATTATTAGGAGAACATTCAGGAGATTCAAGTTGATCATCAAAATCAACAATCTCCTTTTCTTTGGCACTAACCTGTAGATCCTTAGGTCTACTCATTGATGAAAAACGGTTTTCATAAAAAATTGCATCTCTTGACTCAATAGCCGAATGAATCGATATATAGTCATTTTGTTCTATTACATAGAACCTATAGGTTTTGCTATGCTCAGCATAACCTATAAAAATGCAATCCAATCCCCTTTCATCGAGCTTTCTCTTCTTGTTTCCAGGCACTCTTTCGATTACCCTACAACCTCAAACCTTGATATACTTCAAGTTTGGCTTTCTTTTGTACCAAAGTTCATAAGGAGTAGATTTTTTTCCCTTAGCGGGAACCCGGTTAAGAATGTGACAAGCTGTCAACATTGCTTCACCCCAGAACCTTTCCTCAAATCAGAGTAAGATAGCATGGAATTAACCATTTCTTCAAGAGTTTTGTTTTTCCTTTCAGCTACATCATTTGATTGTGGTGCATAACCAGCTGTAGTCTCATGAATTATACCCAATGATTGGAAATAAGCAGGATCATAATATTCCCCTCCCTTATCAGTTCGAATCTTCTTAATAAATTATTCTACTTGTAGTTCTACTTCTCTTTTATAAATATCAAACTTTGTCAAAGCTTCATCTTTGGAATGCAAAAGATACACATAACAAAACCTAGAAAAATCATCTATAAAAGAAATCATGTATCTTTTGTTCCCCAAAGAAGGAGTACTATGAAAATCACACAAGTCACTATGGATCAGTTCTAAAATATTAGAACTTATCTCAACTCTCTTAAAAAGAGTTCTAGTGATCTTGTTCAACATACAAGTAGAACATTTATTAGAAGAAATATCACAAGGTGGAATTAACTCTAGTTTAGACATGAAATTCAACTAATTGAAATTAACATGACCTAATATAGAATGTCATAAATAAAATAAATTCACACCATTGTCATTATCAACATTAAAACAAACATCATCCATCATTACAAACTTCTCTCTTAACGAGAGTTTAAATAATCCATGAGTTCAATAACAACGTCCAACAAAAGTGCTACCTCTAGTAATAATACATCTATCTGCTTCAAATACTAGTTTATATCCAATTCGATTCAGGGTAGGGCCTGATACAAGATTTCTACAGATATCCGGAGCATATAATACATCCCTAAGAATGATACCATTGCCCGAACTGAACATTAGCTCAACTTGTCCTCTTCCTTGGACCATGATGGAAGAGTTGTTCCCCATATAGAGATCTTCACCATCAACAACCTTGTGAAAGGTTTTGAACCAATGCTTCACCTTGCATACATGTCTTGAAGCCCCCGAATCCATCCACCATGAGTCATCATCCTGTACCATAAAAATGTTAGGATCCGTTGCATTTAAATCCATACCGGAATTAAATTCAACCTCATGTAAAGGATTACCTTTGACAGTTGGGTCCTTGCTACTGGAAGAATGGCCCTCCTTGGATTTCTCCATTTTCTTCTTGAAAATGTAGCAGTCCTTCTTGCGGTGTCCAGTTTTACCACATTCCCAACAAGCAAACTTATTATTGTCCTTTTTCTTCTTGGACTTTCCTTTGGAAGAATTAACATTCTTCCTCTTTCCACTAATTGAAGCACTAGATTTACCTTCTTCCACCACATTAATGGTGGAAGTGCTAGGATTCCCATCCTTAGCATTTTCCATGGCCCTAATCCCTTCTTCAACTTGAAGATGGGTAGCAAAATCAGACAATGATATGTCCTCCTTTTTGTGTTTCAGTTCATGTTTCACATCTTTCCAACTAGTAGGTAGCTTATCAATGATACTTGAAACAACAAATAGTTCATCAACACTAATTCCATGTTGTTTTAAATTACCATAAATACGTTGTATCTCATGAAATTGATCCATGATGGACCTACTATCAACAAATTTGAAATTATTAAAATTACTAACAAGGAACTTCTTGCTAGAAGCATCCTCCGCCATATATTTGCTCTCCCAAAGACTCCCATAATTCTTTAGCAGACTCAACATGTTGATACACATCAAACAAATCATCCTCCATCCCATTGAGAATATGACCCCGACAAATAAAGTCATCATTATCCCACTTTGATTTCTCACGAACATCTTCCATGGTCTCATTCTCATGTTCTACAGGCCTAGGAGTACTAATGACATAGGCAACCTTCAACGAAGTAAGAAGAAAATACATTTTCTTCTTCCAACGTCGAAATTCCACACCATCAAACTTCTTAAGTTTGACAAAATTAGTGGTAAGTTCTTTCACACTAGACATGATTCAATAATCACTTTAGATTGTTAGGTTTTCAGCAATTCAACAAAACAAGAATTACTTAAAGATGGTGGAACAAAACCTAAACGGTGTATAATTTCAATCTAAGTATACAACAATCAATACTAATCAAAGTATTACAAGCCAAACACCAATGTCAAAGTAATTCAGAAATTACAAAGAAAACACTAATATGAAAGATACTAAAACTTGCCTCAACTCCAAGCCAAACAAATCACCAAGAACATGAGAATACCAAGGACTAGGGGTGTACACCGGTCCAAAACCGGACCGGACCTGGACCGGACCTGTTTGGACCGGGGACCTGAATTGGGTAATTTTGAGGACCGGGGACCGAACCTGATTTAACAGGTCCGGTTCAGGGCCAGACCTGAAAAATCAGGTCCGGTCCGGGTTTGGACCTGAATGGACCTGTTTTATGGTTTTTTTCTTTTTCTTTTTAATAAATAACCTGTTGGACCTGCATATGGACCTGTTTTGTGATTTTTAGACCTGTTGCATAATTTAATAATTACATACAAACCAAAATTATCAATCACAAAACTATATAACGTCTCTAAAGTCCCAATTTCCAAACACCAAAAATACAAATGAGTCCACCGAAAATACAAATGAGTCCACGAAAACTCATAACATTACATAAAGTCTCTTAAGATCCACCCGGAAATGATCCAAACTTGCCAAGAAGTGAGGAAATGATCCAAACTTGCCAAGAAGTGAGGAAATGGATCCACCCAGAACCAATTCCAATAAGATATTTAAAGCCTCCTCCTCTCTTGCAGTCCCCAAATATCTCTAGCATGGAAATTAAGCTCAGAATCCAGCAATATCGGATCGTATTTTGGTACATGAAAAGATAAAATACTTACAACTATATTTGTGTGTGATAGATTCCTAAGCAGGTTCACTTCCTCTTCCAGCTCCCTTATGTGAGCCTACTCTCATTTCGAAACAAAAATAAATCAAACAATCAACTTATAGGAGCAGAATGTAGATAATCTTGTATCTTTAAAGCAGGTAACAATAAGAATCTAACTAATAAATCAAAATTAATGATCCGAAAACACGGCAAATTCACACAATTAACCATCCAAGACAGGAAAAATTGTGAATTGCATGCTCAAACAAGTCTCAATTGAATAATTCCATTTCAAATTCAACTAAAATTAATAGATCAAGACAAACCAATCCCTAATTTCAAATTCATCACAAAACCCTGAATTGATTCCCTAACCTGAGTTTTCTCTCTAGAAGCACCATCAGAAGCAATCGAAACCTGCAAATTAAAACCCAATTCACAAAATCAAACTTCCACAAATTACCCAACACAAATTCAAATTCATAAATTCAAAAACAAGAAACCCTAATCATCAAACCTGCTTAACAGCCAAAATTAAACATATATAAATAAAATTAAACATAAGAGCTTACCCACATAAATAAAATTAAACATATATAAATTCGAATACGTATATAAATTCGAATATATATTCTGAACATAAATAAAATTCGGCCAAAATGAATAAAAATTCGACCCACATAAATCAAATTAAACATATATAAATTTAAGCATACTTCCAAAAATTAAACATATATAAATTCGAATTATGTATATCTTATTCGAATTAAACATATATAAATTCGAATTATGTATATCTTATACGAATTAAATATATATGAATTCGAATTATGTATTATAAATAATATTAAACATATATAAAATCGAATTATGTATATAAAAACAAGAACACTGAACATGAACACCAATACACCATAATTCGGAATTTCAAACAAGAACAAAAGAATAAAGAATAATTAAATATGCAAAAAAAACTTACCGGAGATTTGCGGTGGCTGATGTAGCAAGCCTTGGGTGGGCGTCGCCTGAGAGTGAGGAAGCAAGGGAGGTGTCGCAGTGCAGAGGCAGAGGCAAGGAGAGTGTGAGAATGATGGAGGAGTGCAGCGCAGAGGCAGAGCAGGGTGAGCAGCGAGTTAGGGTTAGAAAATAAAATAAAAATTGAAGTAGAGCACTGAGCAGCGTTTCTGATTTTTTGAGTTTTTGTGTTTTTTTTTTTTTTTAAAAAAGACCGGGTTTCAGGTCCGGACCTGAAACCCCCGGTTTTAGACCGGGTCCGGACCGGAACCGGGAACCTTGATTTTCAAGGACCGGGACAGGACCTAAATCAACGGGTCCGGGTCAGGTCCGGTCCGGATCAGGTCGGTTAAGGTCCGGTTTCAGGTCCGGTCCAGTTTTTGTACATCTCTACCAAGGACCACGTGAGTCTTCAATACCGAATACTTGTCTAAGGCGTGTAAACACTTTCCTAAAGTGATTATTTCCCCCACCACGGTGCTTGGGTTGAAATTGGAAAATCACTTTGAGATACAATAGACAACACTACAATCTTTGCACTAAGAATCGTAGTATGATGACTAAATTCTCAAAATTAACTTAATTGATAGAGTTTTCTAAAAGAGATTGCAAGTTTCTTAGAGAAACTATTGAAGAAGAGGAATTCTTAGAGACGAAAAAACAGAGATAGCCAAAAAAACCAGAACCCTTTCATTCTTTTAATTTCGCAATTGAAAGAACAAACGAAACTGCAACTGCTAGGGCCGCGGGCGCGGGGACCCATGTCGCGGGCACGGACAGGGTGAATTAAAACTCACCCTCAGATTCTGGAGATGGCTAGTCGCGCCCTAGGCACGGGCGGGACACACCATGTCGCGGGCGCGGCTTTCCATTGCTCCCCAGCCGCGGCCTCTCCTAAATTGGGAGAGGGCTCTCCCAACACACTCTAAATTTCGAACAGTTTATTCATGATGTAGCAATTCAAGGAAACGCGGAACGTGAGTAGTTAATTCACTTAATTACTATTTTTATTATTCTTATTGCTAGTATCATGATTAGGGTTATTATTAGGATTTGATTTGACTAACGTTATTATGGTAAAATTTCTTCAAATGTTGATGTTGATTATATTATATTGATCACTATATTGAATGTTTAAAGGGAATATGTAATCGAAGATAACACCTAATAAGATAATTTGGACGACCAGTTTAGGTTCCTTTTTAATCTTGTTGTTTAATCGAAGTGATCACTAATAATTAGAATTATGTGTTGCATTAATATCCAACCAATTTAGCTTAATATTAGTTTGGAGCAAATTAGATCTTTGTTTGCATGCCTTTGAGATCACAGGAAATACTTTTCGCAATAATAATCGAGTAGAGGCCAATACGGGCGAATGTGACTCCACGACTCACTTCGTACCATCATTCCCGATCCTCCTTTCGTGGTTTCGAACCATATGGAGTTAGTAATCTCATGGATTATGAATGGGGTGTAACCTTCACGGGTCAATCTATCGTTGTTACCTTTCGTTGTCCCTTAATCGTGGTTGCCTTTTATGATCCGTGAATGATTTACAAGTTCCTTAAAAACTTGTTGGCGGCTCCCTAATTTGCTTTGTCCCTAATCGTGTCCCTAATCGTATATATGTCAATTCCCACTTCCTATGAGTGCCAAGCATATTCACAACATGCTTAACGTAGGCGCGCTTCGAACGACGTCTACAATTTGGCGACTTTTATCGCACCACGGTATAGTTTGCTGTGTCACGACAGTAATGCCGTGCCACGGTACACAGGTTTAAGGTCTAGTCGGTCCGTATGTTGGTTTTCCGTGCTAATTTTGGTCCATGCGTCAGACATTTCGACACTCTTTACACGTCTAGCCATGCGATCATACCACGAGTCTTAATTATAACATCACCTAATCACTCACGAGTCAAGTATAGTCCACACACTTTTTTTATTTTTGACTCGAGTCGTGCACCATGTCGTTTATGATCGTACACTAGGTTCATGCACGTGTCTCCTTTTTCCGTCACAAAAAAAAGAGTGGAGTTTTTTCTTACATGTTTTCAAATGTCTATCTTTCCCTCTTCCGTCCCTCTTTTGAACAGTGAGTCAAACCATTAAGTGAATTTGGTTTATATCGCAGTACTTGGATAAGAAGCAAGGGTAGATTGGTACGATTTGAGTCGCTGCCACAACAACCTCTTATACTTAAGAGGCGTACAAGGAAATCACCACAAACGTCTCCACAAAGCTCATCTCCATCTCTAGTTTATTTTCAACTCATGGCCACTAAGGAAGATATTAAGGAATCCACAAGTCCATTGAGGCTCTTACTGCCATGATGCAAAAGCTCACTACCCAAGTTAATACCATAGAGCAAACTAAGGTCACAGTTGCTGCAGTTGATAGGATCAAAGAGCAAGTGAGCAAGATTTCTGAAGAGTTCACCTACATAGAACAACCTTCCACTCCTTTAGATGTAAAGGATAAGCTCCCTGAAAAGTTCTCCACTTCTGACATACCTAAGTTCAAACCCACTGACAATCCAATATTCCACTTGAAGGCTTTTTCGATCTGCAACCATGGTTCTCAAGGGATTGGATGTAACACTCTTCCCTACGGTGTTCCCTCTCTCCTTAGAGCATGCCGGCCAACAATGGTTTTATTCTCTAGATGCCAAGCATACTGCAACTTGGCAAGATGTCACCAAAAGTTTCATGAATCGTTACAAGTGTAACATTCAAGCCAGAACTTCTGAACGTGAATTCTCCATTCTCATACAGAAAGAGATTGAAGGCTTTACTGCTTACCTGAACAAGTGGAGGGAAACAGCTGCACTCTTGGTAGATCCCCCAAAAGAAAGAGAGATGGTTTGCCTCTTCATCCAGAACCTAACTTACAAGTACAAGCAACATCTTAGGTTCTTGCCTTTGAACACTTTCGAAGCTGTGTATGATATCTGCATCAATATCGAGGACGGGCTAATAAAGACTGCGGGTAGTAACAATAATAACACTTGGAAAAACAAGAAGAACAACCTTCCTTATTCTTCGTCTTTTAAGCCCGAAAATGCTACCAACAATATTAGCCAAGTAGATCTCAATGAAGTTTTAGCTCTTGATGCTCCCCTTCAAAAGAAAAGGAGAACTTACACTCCTTTAGGAATGACATATGACACTGCCTTTGATCGTCTTTACGGTCAAGGTTTGATTACACCAATTGGGCCATTTCTAGAGCCTAAACCTGAACAAAGGAGTGTCAGGTGGGACCCCAATGCTCACTGTAAGTACCATCAAGGAAGGGGTCACTACACCGAGCAGTGTTGGAACTTAAAAGACGCTATTCAAGATCTAGTGGATGCCAACAAACTTCCTGTCCCTCAAGGCGGTAAGAAGTGATAAGCAGCAATGAAGACAAGGCGCACGACGAGCCCTTTATCCAAGATTTCATGATGTTTTCTTCCCTTTCCCCAATTCAAGTCTAGCATAGATTTCCATTTCTATAATTTGATCATTTTGTTAGTTTATTCACCATTTCCATCAATAAAATGAGCATTATTCCTTTACATCTCGATCAGGTCTTGTTTCTTTGCATAAAAAATAAAAAATTCAATTACTGAACCAAACACAAGGTACACCAATGACTTGAGGCACCTTTGCAACCCATTCATTCCCCATTAACCATTCAATCACATATCCATTTCTTCATTAACCACTTTGAGCCTCATCTAAGGTTTGGCCTTCATTTCTTCAACCCACATTCACCTAACCCTGGGATGGGAAAGTGTGCAGTTTGTGTAACATTCAAAAGCAAGTTCAAAAAAAAAAATGACAAAAATAAAACAATGTCTAAGGGCAAGTGTTCCAATGTCTTTGATATGAACACGTCTCAAATTGCGTCTCTCATCGAGTGCTTGGTACCGTGCCTGAGAAACATGAATGCTAAGTGAGTGATGGACCGCATGATTCGAGATTACCCACATTGATTCAAAAAAATAAAAAAGAACAAACATTAAAAAAAAATGTGTGAAAAATAAAACTTGCAAGTTCAAATTTCAAATACACAATTACACATCTTGGGGGGAATTCTCTCAAGTCTTTAGCCTTTTACCCTATTCTTCTTTAAACCTTCAACTTAACCACATTACAACCCTTGAAAGATCTCTTTGAGGTGACATACACTTGTGCAAAGTTTGGTTAGAGCTACGTTCGACCTGATTCCTAAGGGATACGTAGGCAACCTCACATCGAGGTGCGGCCACATTCATATTCACATTCATATGCATGATCGAGTCAAAGTATCCATCTAGAGCTAAACGTGGGGGCTTAAACCCACATCTATCTTACCTAGCATAAAGAGTCATCATCTTTGCCTCTTCTCACATCTATTCCCATCGCCATAGCCTTTGCAGCCAGCCTTAGTATCACTTTCACAAACTTCATTCGCACATACATAACCATATCATCCTTCCCTTAGGAACCCTTTATCATGAAATCTTACTTCAACAATGCGCGTGCTTTATAATCTTTTAGGAAAACATTCATTAAAAGAAACATGGCATACCTGCTTAGCTTCCAGACCTAAGAAATATTCGTTGTTTCATACATTACATGTTGTGCTTAGATTCCTGAACTAAGCAATACTCATCAAGATTCATTATTTCATGCAATACTCAGCAATCACTTCATCTATATACATGCTTAGCTTCCAAACCTAAGCAACGTTCATCAAGATTGTTTTTCATACACTATACGATGCTTAGCTTCCTAACCTAAGCAACATACATTGACAACAATCTATTGTGCTTAGCTTCATGACCTAAGTGCATTCATTGATTGTGTCACATAATGTAATTGTCCTTAGCCTCCTAGCCTACGAACATTAATCATGCATACATTATTATCAAGACAAGAAATTCAAGTTGACAAGAAGAAAATCCATGCGATTTATCTCGCTTTGCTCAATGAGGAAGCTCAAAACTTCGTCCTTTTTTCATGTCGATCTTTTCTTTTGGGGAAGTTCAAAAAACTTTTTCAAAATTTTTTCTCATCGAGGGAAGTTCGAAAACAAAACTTTAGAGCGGCCTTGTGCTCGCTCCGCACCTTGACCATCTCATCCCAAGCTAGTTGATGTTTGAACGGAGCTCAGTGTTCTCTTTATCGGCTCCCTCTAAAGCTTTGAGGTCCGACTGAGCGTATTAAAGCTCAAGCTCCTGATCATACACCTTTTTATTGGTTGTCTCCAGTGCAGCCATCAGCTCCTTAATCTCCTATGTCATCTCCTTCGCTTTAAACCTAATATCATGCATTGTAATTCGATATTGAGCAGAGTTAAGGTCTTCAAACCGCCCAGATGTTGGCATCTCTTACCTCCTCCTATTTCTTTTTAAAAGGAAATTTGAGCCCATCCACCCTAAGCATTGCCTGCAATAATACAAATGGCAAAACAGCGACTTAGCTAGTATCTTTAAAAAACAGGCATTTGAAATATTGAAGAAAAGTTACCTCAGCTAGTAAGGCGGTAATACGTTCCAGGTTGACCTGATGCAACCCAGGAACCAACTCTTTCTCTGACCGGGTGATGGACCTCAGCATCCGTTTGGAGTATTGCTGGAGGTCCGGCCATCAAGGAGAAGCATATGCACCAATAGGAAAAGATTGTGAGATAGCATCATAAGCGGCACCAATAGACCGCCGGCTGCTGGACGAATCTCCTGACTGCTGAGATTGAGATTTAACCCGTAGGGCCCCAAGGGGCCATGGGAGGTCGAAAGGATCATCCGTACCTTGGGGATTTGGCTAAAGGACCAGGTCACCCCCAGCCGCTGCAGAACCGGATGCAGCATGAAGTGGCACGCCACTCTTCGACGCCCTTGGGGCTTCTGGCTCTTTGCCAACCAAGTCAATACCCAGGCCAAAGCTTTTAAGGCTTTTGCATGCAGAAGTGGGTTGGTCTTCTCCAGACGGTAGAGAAAATGTTGTCTGAGTAGGAAACACTTTTTTGGTTTTGGAGGAGAATTTTGCAAAGTCCCCCGGCTTTCGCTTAAGCATTCTTGCTCCCATCCTGAAAATGGAACACATGGGTTACAGCTGGTAATATGTCGTCTCAAAACAATGATGAGTAAACTACAAGTCAAGGGGGGGGGGGGAGGGGGGCAGACGGAGCTTACCCCATCATTTTTTGCCACAAGCTGGGCCCTCCTTTTCTCCAAGTTTCCCTTTCTGATCTTGGCTGCAGACCTGGTAGGCGTCTTCCCAGCATCCACCATGCTTAGAGCTTCTTCTGCAAAAAGTTATTGGCTGGTTAGACAAACTTTCAACAAATTACATAGAAACAGTATAAGCGGCACTAAAGTGCTGGATGGTAGTCTATGTACGTCTCTCAAACACGGTACTAAGACCACAGGCGGAAAGGAACGCCTCATCCTTCAATTCAACTAATCCGGATGAGGTACCCAGTTCATGGGGACAATGATTTTTGTGCCATCATCTAAGGGCATAGTAGTCGTCCCAAAGAATCCCGGCTCTAGTATTTGTGTCCAGCCTTCCTCAGGGACATGCGGCAGGGCATACTTTTTCCCTAAGAGATCTGGTTTCTTATTATACCGGCGGAGAAAATGATTTTGACGCTGGCTGGGATAGGAGACCAAATAAAACTTGCTCCTCTAATTGGTCCATTTTGATGACTTGTCAAGCGTTATCAAGTACTCCGGGTGAGTGGTCAAAGTGTACCACGCCATCCAGCCGCCTGGGGCACGGCTTAAGTAGTGCATGTAAGCTAAAGCCTCCTAGCTGGGCTTTATGTTTTGCATCTCACAGGCGGCGATATAGCTGAGAATGTTCACCCACGAGTTGGGGGTGAGTTGCCATACGCCTAGGTCATATCCCATCAATATGGCCTTTATTGCGTCGTAAAGGGGGAAGCGAAGGCCATCTTTGAATGCCGCCTCATAGCAACCAAAGTAATTGTTAGCATTTTGCTGATCATCATCCCAAGCAATTTTGCCCTCCGTAGGCGGCAGTATCATTTCCCAATTTTTCCCTAGGGGTCGCTTATCTAGGAAGGCGGGAAGACCCGTCTCCATTGCCACTCTATTCCTAGCAGACACATGAGCCCCAAACGGATCTGATTGTGCTGGCCATGAGGATGCCTCATCCTCCTCACTATCAGCATCCGCCTACAGTGAGCTTGACTCCTTGGAGCTTGATCTTGGGCCGGCCTCTTTGCCGTCTCCATGATCGGACTCCTCCAAGATGCCATCGATTGGGGTACTAGGGGCACCCGGTGGAGAATTCACTCCTTCCTCAACCGGACTAACTTCGTCAGACGACACTTCTAGTGTGCCTTCCTCCCTATATTCCGAGTCAGGTGACGTCCACTTTGTCCGAGCCATAGTATCCTGCACAGACACAGAGACAGTCAAATTTGAGGAAGAACGAGGGTGGTCCAAACACCCAGAGACGGCACCCCCAGTCCTGGACTCAGCCGTACCAGGAGACCGGCTGACTACTGTCCTAAGCTGTGCTGTGTGTGTTGTTGGTGAATCCATTTATATATTCAATGCAATATACACAAATGGTAAAAAGGATAAAAGAGCTGAGAAGGGGAGAGACGGTTACCTTTATGAGTTTTCTGGAAAAGAAAGATCGATGTCAAGCGTTGATCGACTATGCTAAACGGGAATAGCAGACGGTAATTTTGTTCGAAAAAACACAGGCGATTATCAGAGTCTCTCTCTCCAAAAACTTTGCTTTCTCTCTCTAGACTTTGCAAAAAGGTCAAAAATGAGGAGGGGTAAAACCAGGGACTCCCCTATAATTTCCCCAGAAGGTGAATAGTTAAAAAACTGTTCACCAATGACAGAGTGACAAGTGTCACAAGCGCCACACCCCAGTGAGGGGCAAATGATTTAGGTAAAAATACCTAGGCCACGTGGTCCAATCTTGTCACCCTAGGAGAGGTCTAAAAAGGACCAATCACCAGCTGACACAGGGAAAAAGACGGCCTTCAGGGCCCAATTCCCGAGGAAGCCGCAAAATGGCGCAGCCCACCAAATCTAGGTCAGAATGACCTAGGTAAGGGCACATTTACCAATGACCCTATAAATATGGAGATTTACCCCATTTTGGGGGGACATTTATTCATTACATCACAATCAATTCTCTTACAATAGAGAAAACACCTGATCTCGGGATCCGAGAAGATCCACTTTTACTTTCTTCTTTTTACTCCGAATATGTACTAACTTGATCGTCGGAGGCAGAAGTCCGAACAATCGGAGCTTCCGTTTGTTTGCAGGTACAACCAGCGAGGACCCTGTCTTGGTGACGTAACTCTCCCGTAGGACACATAAAAAACCCCGAAACAGAACTTATTTTTATTGAACCGAATTTATTTTAACCTAACTGAACATTATTAATTTTAAGGTGAAGTGAACAGAACCTTACACTACTTTTTTTTTTTTTTTTTCTCTTCACAAAATTCTTAATTAAGGTTGGTGTACATAAACTTTATGAAAGGAAGCTTAGTGCATTAATGATGGACCTGGTTTAATTTAATCTCACACTTGCGACTGATCGAGAAGCCCAAGTAAGTGGATTCATTCTATATTGTTAAGTGATGGCAAAATCCAATTACTTTTTTTTTTTTTTTTTTTTTTGTGGTAAAATAAAACTTTTATTTGTTTGAATTGGGTTTTTTTTAGGGAAGACGTTAGCAGACATTTATTCCCAATCAAGCTCCGCAAGAGCTAAAATGCTTTGCGAAAAGTTACCCATACAAACTAGTTCATCACAACTACTAGTATCCCATCGAGCTACAAGATGGGCTACTGTATTGCCTGCTCTACGAACATGAGAAATATTAAAAACATGAAAAGACTTGGCAAGACGATCTATGTCGTCATAGATTAGCCAAATAGAAGAAATACCACACTTTGCTTGTCTGATATTGTTGACCACCAACTCCGCATCGCTCTCCACCCATACATTTGTATGACCCAAACGTAATGCTACTTGACACCCGTAGTGCATTGCAGCCACCTCCGCAGCCTCAACATCCCATAAAGCAGGGAAGCGCTTAACAGCAGCCCACAAAATGGAGCCACAGCAGTCCCTAGCCACAACACCCAAATCCCTAGCAGCACCATTACCAACGTGGGCATCAACGTTTAGTTTAATCACATCAGGTGAGGGTCTCTTCCATGTTGACACAGCAGCTCTTGGAGATCTCTCAGGTGGCTTGAAGACTTTTATTGCATAGCTATTGTACTCATGGACCATTCAAAGAAAACCTGCAGCAATAAACTCAACATCAAGAGCAGCATTTTCATGCACTCTTTTGTTCCTGCAAAACCATACGACCCACGTAATTATCAAGACTTTTCGTCGCATTACTTTACTGACTTTGTCAGCCATCCACAATAGCCAATTTGGGAAAGGGGTATGCCTAGGCGAATCACTAATAATAATGGCAGCAAGATCATTACTCCTCCATACATGTTGTACCTCCCTGAAATCAAAGAGCGTATGTGAGATTGATTCAACCTCCAACCCGCAACCACCACACATCTCATCTAAAGCAACATGCCTTCGATACAACACCTTCTTTATTGCCATACTTCCTTTACAGGCATTCCACACAAAGTGACCCAATTTAGGTGGACCATCAATACTCCATGTAATGCTTCACACCCTCTGATCAGTAGCAGTACCCACATTGTTTCCCGCATGATTTCTTCCCAACTTCCCTAGCCAATATGCCGATTTCACACTAAATTCCCCATCTTTTGTATGCCCCTAGAATTTTCTATCATTTAGTAAAGCCAATGATAGGGGGATTTGCAGCACAAGCGCTTGCACCTCAGGAGTGAACAACTAACGCAGCATGTCAACCTTCCAATAACCACAATGTTGATCAATTATATCAGCAACACGAAGCTCGGGATAAAAAATTGTGGTGTGCGGTGGAATAACGTTACCAAGGATCCAAGAATCAAGCCAAACCCGAATATCTTTTCCATTCCCAATTCTCCAGTTAAGCCCTTCTAATAGCAGCGATTTTTCCCCCCACAAACTCCTCCAAGAGTAACTTGGATCGTATCCATGGTAAGCCTCTAAAATTGAACTATGTTTAAAATACCAAGCTTTGAGGATAGCGTAAAGAAGTGGGTTTGGGTTGTTGTAGAGTCTCCACACTTGTTTTGCTAACAAAGCCTGATTAAATACTTTGAGATCACGGAAACCAAGGCCACCTTGAGACTTCGGCTTGCTCATTGAGTCCTAACTGTGCCAATGCATCTTCCTAGATGTTTTCGTTGAGCCCTACCAAAATTGAGCCAATAGTTCATGAATCTCATCAATCAGACTATCTGGAATTCTAAAGATACTCATATATATGTCGGGATCGCTTGTGCAACAGCTTTGATCAACACCTCCTTCCCGGGCCTCGATAAGAGCTTCTCTTTCCACCCTTGTATTTTCCACCAAATTCTCTATTTTAGACTAACAAAGATAGCTTTCTTAGACTTCCCAATAATCGTAGGTAAGCCCAAATATTTTTCATGTTTTTCTACTTCTCTCACCCCCCAAAATATCAACAATTTCCAATCGATGAGACTCACTCACATTTTTGCTAAACACAACATCTATTTTTGTCAGATTAACACTTTGGCCGGATGCTCTTTCATACTTGCTGATTATATCAACTATCACCGAGCACTCACTAACAGTACCTTTAGCAAAAAGCAGGCTATCATCGGCAAAAAATAAATGTGACACTCTGGGGGCACCCCTACAAATTCTCGGTCCATGGATCAACTTATCAGACGCCACTTTTGACAATAAAGTAGAGAAAGCATCAACAACAATAAGAAACAAATAAGGAGAGATCGAGTCACCTTGTCTAAGACCCCTGGTAGGAACAACCGACCCTGAAATCCTCCCATTTATCTTGAAAGTAAAAGAGACACTCGAAAGACAATCCAAAATTCTCCAAACCCAACTATCACAAAACCCCATTTTATACATTACCCTCTCCAGAAAACTCCATTCCACTTTATCATATGCCTTGCACATATCAAGTTTTAAGGCAATCGTCCCATCTTTTCCCCCACCCCCTTTCTTCATGGAATGGAAAATCTCAAAAACTACTAATGCATTATCGGTAATTAACCATTTCGGAATAAAAACACTTTGATTGATGGAAATAATTTGTTCCAAAAGAGGTTTTAATTTGTTCGACATAACTTTTGAGATTATTTTATACACTACATTACAGCAACTTATGGGTCTGAATTCCGTTATACGTTTAGGGTCTTCACATTTCGGAATCAAAACCACACAAGTTTTATTAACATCATTCAAATTCAAATCACCACACCACCAATTCTTCACAAAAGTAGTAATATCATTCCCAATAATATGCCAAAATTTTTGGAAAAATAGTGCATGCATACCATCGGGCCCTGGGGCTTTGTTCAAATGTATCTGGAAAAGAGAAAATTTGATTTCTTTTGTAGTAGGTTCAGCACATAGTCGCTCATTCATTTCCGCTGTCATGACATACCCAATCCCCTCCAAAGAAAAATCAAATTCTGTTGGATTGCAGGTCTGGAACAAGCCAGCAAAATACGCTTCAGTAGTACCTTCCAGCTCCTCTTTCGTGCTTCTCCACACTTCACCATCGTCATACAAACCACCGATGTTGTTAATGTGGCGCCGGGTACTTGCCTTTTGATGAAAATATGTGGTATTTTTGTCCCTGTCCTTGAGCTCATTTGCTCTAGCACGAGCAAACCCATACGATGTAATTCATTAAGCTGGCTCGTAAGTGAATTGCATTGCGCTATCATATCAGCATCAGGATCCCTTCTCTGGACTTCTTTGAGCTTATCTTCTGTTTTTTTTTTTCTTTCTTTAGATCACCAAAGCAGCGATTTGCCCACGAAGTCAAATTCTCAGCATAACTCTCAATATGGCCAACAGTTTGCAATCCCACGCTACTCAACCAGGCTTCCTCAACCACCTTCCCACAGTCCTCATTAGACACCACCATGACTCGAATTTAAAGGCCTTCTTTACACTACCCCTCTCGTAGTAATTAATCGTATCAAGGAGGATAGGGGCATGATCTGATCTATAAATTGGAAAATGTCGAACCACAAAATTGGGGTACATATTACACCACGCAACATCCGCCATAAAACGATCAAGTCTTTCTCTTTTCAAAGTTGCAAGGGAGTTTCCTTTCTTCCAAGTGAAGATGCTACCCTTGTACCCCAAGTCTCTTAATTTACAATCATCCATTGTATTCCAGAAGGCATCCATAAGACTCTCACTTCTAGGACACCCCCCTCTTTTCCCCATTACTCAAAATCTCATTAAAATCCCCAAACATCACAGACGGAAGAGTACTACTCGATTTAATTCTTCGTAGCATCGCCCATGTAAGATGTTTGTTTTCTTACTCCGGCCATCCATACACCCCTACCACTCTCCATTTAGGATTATTTTCATGATCACATACATCCACAATGAAATGATGAATCGAATAGGAGCTAACCTTCACATTGATATCCCTCCACCAAAACCCCATTCCCCCAGAGTTACCTCTACTACTCACACATATCCTATTCGTCCAAAGGTCCCCATCAGCCTTCCTCCCCACCCTCTTCCAAACCTTTTTCCTAGCATCAGTTTTTGATTGAGAAAGAGTCCCTGCCCCCTCTTTCCCTATCTGGTTAGAGTCACACCACTCACTCACATCTTGCACAACAAGGTTATTGTCCAAAGTTGTCTCCTTATTCACCACACTCACTATCTCACCACTAGTAACATCCCCTTCCTTCCCACACTCCTTGACAACATCAGCACAAGAATCGCCACTCACACTTCTTGTTCGCAGGACAAGTTTCTGGGTTTGTGAATCAGTCTCCAACATCAATCGAGCTTCTCTTTTGCATAGGCTGCTATCAATCTCCTCAGAGGATGGTGACATAAATTTGAGCTTTCTAGCAGCCCCCACAGGGCCCAATTTTATGGAACCTGGGTCGTTATATGAGACATTGCGTCCCCTCCTGCCAGAGCACATCTTATCAAGAAACCTCTTCTCCATATCTCTAGTGACTTGTGACGCTTGAGATAATATCAGTGGAGAAGCTCTCATCCATGGTCCGTATTGGTAAACAACTTCTAATTTTTCATCCCCGTCCACTTCCTTCTTCTCACATTCCTTATCCCCGTCCACTTCTATATTAACGGATTTACAAATAATCAATATATCGATGGATGATGAAGATTTAGCTGTTAAGCTGTTGTGCTCTTTACCACCATCATACAAACAATTTCGTGATACTATGATACGTAGCAAAAACATTTTGAGCGTGAAGGATGTTATCCATGCCCCAATTCAAAGAGACATGATTGAAAGTCACATTGTTAAGTCAGGTTCTCCTCAAAATGATGTTTTGGTTGTCAAAGATAGATTTTTGTAAAATGAATCAACTAATAGTGGCAAGAATGTTAATAGGCATAATATTTGTAACTATTGTCATGCCAAAGGACATATCAAATTTACGTGTTGGAAGTTAAGGAAAAAAGACCAATCTAGAGATGGTAAATCTGGAAAGAAGATGACAATATCGCCAATGCAAATCCTAGTATCGTTGGCACAACTTTTGATGGTGGACCACCATAGGCTACAAATTTTAGCTTTGGTTTCTACAATATTGTTCCATTTTGTTGCATTTGAGAATTTGGATAAAAGAGAAATAGTGTTTTCTCTTTGTCTATCTCTCTCTCTCTCTTTTTATTTTTTATTATTGTTTTTTTTTTTTTTTTTTTTTTTTTTTTTTTTTTTTTTTTTTTGATTTTAAGTTTTACCTAAGATGTGTTCTATAATGATCGACTTTCATTCTTATTTTGCATAAGAACTTTTTTTTTTCATGGTATACTAGCTATAATCACTTTTGGTACTTATTGTGTTTGTGAGTCCATTTGTGTGCATTGAAGTTAGATGTATTTTTACTTCTTAGGAAAGCAACAGTGGAGATGAATGATTTTTTTAGCGAGTTAGTGTTATTTTAATACTACATTATGAATGGAAGTTTTTTTTTTTTTTTTTTTTTTTTTTTTTTGAATGAATGGTAGTGTTGTGGTAAAATAATCTCAGTTTTTAATTTGAAAATAAATTAATACCAAAGGCTTTATGTTTGGAATCATGTGTTACATACTTACATCGATTGACAATAAGAGAAATTTGATGATAGGAAATCTATTAGCTATGCTTTGTTGGTCAAGGAAATTTTGAGTGTGAAGGATCTTTAATTTTGCAATGAAAAAAAGCATGAAAATTACATATTAATAAACTATACATTATTACGAATCTAGCAAAACCCCACTTGATATTTTTTTCCTTACAGATTATCGTACACTTAAGGTCAAAGTTTGGTCAAATCAGACAATCAAATCAGATCAGACCAGATTAGATAAGTTCAGATAAGCAAAAATAAGGTAAACTAAACGAGCCCTAACCTTAAAGATAATCAGATTGTTAAAGGATGAATCCCTTATTTATCACCTAAAATGGCAAAATGGTAAATAAATCAACAAAAAAGTCTACACAGCATGACATTTTTTAATTATATCAATATTTATAGGCCTGTTTTTCATAAAAAGTAATTAGGTTTTTTTTTATTTCACTTTTGCTACTTGATAAACACATATTGTTTATAAAGGTGATAAACTTGCACTTCGTATTTTCTAATAATTAAGTTAAAGGTAGATTTTGTGTCTTTGTGAGAATGTATGAATCTAATGCTAGTATGATAATGTCTATAAGCAATTTAAGATATTTAGAGGTAAATGTAGGAAGGAAGATAAATTAACACAAACAATGCCAATTTAAGTGTCTTTTACACTAGAGAAAGTTTTGCGTGAGACCGGACTCACCGTAAGTTCAATATGTCTGACAATAATATTTTAATATCTGACAATAATATTCTAATATGAGTAATATCTTACACTAATATTATAATATCTAACAATAATATTCTAATATAAGACATTAATAATATAATATATGACATAAATAATCTAATATTCTAATATATGACAATAATATTCTAATATATGACATTAACAATCACAGTAGCCAACTAGCCACCTCTCAATCTCCACCACTACTCCATCACCACCTAACCGCAACCGCTTAGCGGTTTCTCAACACCTCCCTCACGCACCAATTTTGGGGTGGGCATAATGTTGCATGTACAACTAAACCAGTATTATAATTGCTCATAACAGAAAGCATCTAGTTCATTCTCAAACCACATACGAAGTAATGTTTAAAATCTCCAAAGATACTCGGACCAACTCCATAAAGCCCACCCAGTTCTTTCTAAAATCGCTGCTCCACCCGCCGCGCACAGCAGCAATTTCCCCCTCCTAAATCGCTGCCCTTCCACCAAGGCTGCGAACTGTCGCAATCACCTCTCCACCAATTCTCACACCGACAGCAGCCACCAATTTGAGTGACCACACGCAACATTATCCACCAATATCATTTTACAAAAAATTCAATATAATCGAACCCCAATCAATAACAACAAATTGAAATAGAAGTTAAGAATTAGCGGAATAGGAGAGCGCGGGGAAGGATCATCAAAATTGACATAACAGTAACGGCTATGAAGATCACCAACCTTTAAATATAACATTGCACCACTAATCTAATATATTACAAATCATTCCATGGTTATGCCTTCCTACATAAATGTGTTTTCATGGGATCAGGTGGTTTGGAATAATTTGTACAAATCCACAAATCCAAGCATTGATTGATTGATGTATTTTTATTTTCTTAAGCACTAGATTTAGGAAATTTCTCAAATATTTCCTCGGCGATTATAACCAGATTATGGTTAGCTTGTTTGATCTCGAGATCAGCTGCTGTTTGATAAACTCCGGTGCCCCTCAATGCATCAGAAATGGGAGATCTATAACCCATAGCTCTAGCAGTGTCAGCTTTAGCTCCATACATTACTCTCTGTTAATAAAATGTAAGTGTTTGAAACATTATAATCAAGTACAAAGATAAGAAATAAGTAGTATTCATAAACATCATTACAAACCTTAATTCCTGAAATCTGTATTGCGCTAAAGCACATTGAACATGGCTCACAAGATGCATACATGTTACAATCTGACAACTCAGTTCGATTGAGTTTATTACATGCCTGAAAAAACCAATCTTGTGAAAAAAAAAAACCAATAAAGTATTTGATGATCAAGGAATATATATTGTAGTTGGATGTGACTAATATATCTACATAGTCTGATGATATATTTTACGTGACACCTATAATGTGCAAAATTTGGTATCATCGAAAATAAAACGTCTCAGCCTCAAAGACCATTAAGTACACTTATACTGCTGGAAAAATTGAAGCAAACTTGATTTTTGGCCTCAAATCACAATCATTATCTAGTGTCCTACCTAAACATTGTCTGTCTAGTCCTAATTGAAAGGTATATACTCGACGTAAAGTATTTGAGACCGCCCCAATGGATGTAGGTGCTTCACCACACATGCTTTTTTCTAAGTGATTTCTTAAAATGGACTGATATCCCTGCTACAGACTGACTAATAGAACACCAAAGAAATTTTCGACTGTGGCATCTTTTAGTCAGAACAGCTCACTGATATTTTTTCCGGGTTTGTCAGAGGACAAAGAGATGCCAAAAAGGGAGGTCACAACTGAAAACAAATACAACTAGCAGAGGATTCACTTGGTTACACTTATTTGAAGCAGACTAGCAACAAAGTGAAGAGACTGACTCATAGAATTCCCATAATGAAAAAACATTACAGATTGCCTCCTAATAAGATATACAGTCAACCGGAAATGATTTAAGAAAAAAAAACCTGAAACAAGGCTTAATATAGATGACAGAAACTTAAACCAGGAACTGATAACCAAAACTATTCCAAACGAGGCCTCAAAGAATCATCTGAACTCTGGATTATAATCAACTACTAGTCTCCGTTTCACTACTTTGTACAACCATATGGTTACACATTTCCAAACTACTCAGAAAAAGAACCCTGAGTATTACAGCATTAGCCAACCAAAATGGATTGCCCAATATGGTTTATGAATTCCCTTATCACAAAACTTCAGTTTTAAACTATTACAGCATTAGCCAACCAAGATGGAAGAATGATAAGAATTATAATATAACCATAAGGTTGTTTTAGACTTATACAAGTATATTTTAAAGATAAGTAGAAAGTGCAGAGGAAAACTATAATTTCTTGATCAAATTGCAATAAGATAGCATTTAGGCTAACAACTGCCGAATGAAATAACACATTAATCACAGAATCAGCAACTAAATTTGAGAAGTGTCAGGTGTAACTAAAGCTTCTTTAACTAAACAGAAAGATAGAGATAAATTAAGCTCAAATAATATCAAATTCTAAGGCAAAAGGAACCTGAGCATGCCCTAGCTTGTCATTCAAGATACAGTAAACAACTTCATGCATAGCAAACTCGAAACTGTCAACTCTATTCAACAACCCTGGAAGAAATGTAAGAATTGAAGTACAAGAGATGCAGTTGATCTTATTCACAAAGAAATAAATCGAAACTTTTCCTAAACAAATATTAAGAGACCGTATAACAAAGCTAAAAAAATTATGTTTTATATCAAAACTTCTCCTAAACATATAGTACTTGTTGCAGTAAATCAATATCCTAAGCAATGAGTTCCATTCTGTATGTAGCAAATTAATGCAAACACAAATAACTACGAATCTAGTAATCTAACCTCTCTTATGGCTATGACCTCTGCGTGTGCAGTTGGGTCATTGTACTTCCGCGACATGTTGTGACAGCTGTTAATTACTTGATCATTACAAACAATAACAGCACCAAAAGGAGCCCCATGTCCACATTGAACTCCCTTATAAGCTTCTTCAATTGCTTTTGTCAACAGTTTGTCATCTCTATCTTGTATAGCTGTTTAGACAGTCCAAATATGAGAAGGAAACAATATAAATAGCAGTAAGTCATATAGTGGGTACTATTACACAAAAGGCAGAATAACTTAACTCCCTTCGTCCAAAAATACAATTATATCATAGTAACGGTTTATGATTTGATTTCCTCTTATGTTACTATTCAATTAAGTGATGCTATAAGATGAAAACAGAATTGCTGTGAGTACAGTCCAAATACTAGAAGGGAACCTTATAATTAGCAGCATTACTACATCCGTCCCTATTTGTTTGCTCTATTTTCCTTTCTAAGACTTCTCTTATTATAAAAATTGCTCCATACAACAAATGTACATAGGGACCACCACTTTTCTCTCATAAAAATTATTTAGGTCCCAAAACTTTTCTTTTTCATCAGTTCCACTCAACCTGCACATGATAAAGTAAACTATGTTTAAAGAGCAAACAATTAGGGACAAAGGGAGTATATAGTATGTAGGTACTATAACATAAAGGGCTTGTTGCTTATTTGAATGTAAGCAAAATGACTTGTACTCCTTCCGCCCAAAATATATTAATGGTTTATAATTAGATTTCTTCTTTATGCTATTACTCCAGTATTTCATTAAGGCCCCGTTTGGTTTGATGTAAAATGTTTTCATAAATAATGATTTTCCCATTTTCCTTTGTTTGGTTTGTGAAGGGGTGGTAAACAATTTTCACATCCTTAATGATGGAAAACTATTTCCTTTACATAACAAGAAAAACCACAATTTCCTCCCTCCTCCTTACCTCCTTTTTTTCACTTCCCTTTCATCCTTCCTCACATTCCCTCTCCTATCTTTTATTTTTCTTGAACTTTCTTGTATGCAACCAAACAAAGAAAAACTAATTTGCAATTGTGCTTATTCTTGAAAATATATTTTCCGTGAAAACTAATTTTTCATTGAAAATGTTTTACAACAAACCAATCGGTGTTAATGACAAACATATATTCAAGGAAAACCA
Organism: Chenopodium quinoa; assembly: GCF_001683475.1. NCBI lineage: Eukaryota > Viridiplantae > Streptophyta > Magnoliopsida > Caryophyllales > Amaranthaceae > Chenopodium > Chenopodium quinoa. Next base: position 11,702,647 of record NW_018743292.1, read on the forward strand.
CATTTGCAAGATAGTTTTCTTTTGTTTGGTTTTTACAAGAAAAGTTAAAGAGAAATTAAAATAGGAGTAAAAATGTGGGGATGGATGAGAGGAAAGTGAAATGGAAATAAGGAGAAGGGAGGAAAATATGGCTTCTCTTGTTTTGGAAAGGAAAATGTTTTTCACTATGGATGCAATTTTCCACCATTGGGAAAACTATTTTACGCTCCTTCACAAACCAAACATAGGAAAATGTAACATAATGGGAAAATCATTTTCCATGAAAACATTTTACATCAAATCAAACGGGACCTAAGTGATGCGTAGAAGCTAAAATCGGTGATGGACAGGGGAAATTCCTAAAGTTGAGCAAATAGTAAGAGGGGAAAAAGACCACTGCCATTAGACTGGGTTAAATCACAATGAATAAATATTCAAATCAAGATTATTTTGACATTAGTACATGAATTATGTAATTTGCAGTAAGAATCTTAACATATAATATGTTCAATACTAATTGTATACGCACTGACGCACGTACTTGAAACAAAGTATAGAGTCTGAGTAACAACTAACTTTGGATCATGAAAAAATAAAATACTAGTGCAAGTAATTAAGTGAATACAAATAACTTAATCAATTAAAATATAGTCAACCAGGTCAAATTGAAATTAATTCAGGCAAAATGGGATCATAGGAGAAGAATAATAGAGACATACCATTAGCATCCACCATGAATTGAATTGAGATTAAGAATGAGTAAAATTCCAAGATGAGCTGAAAAAAAAAAAAAAAAAATTCCAAGATGTGTGTCCAGAATTGTTGGAGAAAGTGTGGAATGGAATTGACACAATTATTTCCCGAATGGAGCATTTGTCAAACAATTTGCTGGACCTTAATTTATTGGGAATGTTATCCTTAATAATGCTGATAAATTATCCTATTCCACAAATACAATCTCTTTTTTCCTTTTTCCACTCTACTATTCATGGGTCCGAGGAGATTTTTTTTCATAATTTTCAAGCCATATATATATAATTTTTTTTTTTTGAAAGATAACGCGTTTTAATTCTCTTGCTCAATCTGTTGAAAACGAAATGAAAATACAGAAAAATTTACAGCAATAACCGCTACTTGAAGTAGCAGTATATAAACCAGATAACCATTACTTCAAGTAAAGGTTTTCAAGTATGAAAAAATGCTACTTCAATTTTCGTGTACCAATAAAAATTGGTTTCTTCTACTAAGGTAAAATGTAGAAAAAGGGCAATATTTGTGAAATTTGAGCATTATTGAGGGAAAAAGTTCAATTATTGATCACAATCAACTTAGTGAAATAAAATTTTAAAAAAATATTGTTAGATGTGATATTTTTAGGTTTGTTTAGACTTGTTCTATAAATTTTCATTTACGTATATTGATGCAAATCTTTGACCGTATATTTTTTTTTTAATATCACACTAGCAAAAATTATAAAAATGGGATATTAATAATGCGAAGTGAGTAGTTTTTATTAGTAAGCAATTAAACATATTAATGGTCAAAATCATACCAAGGAAATAATAAAAAGTCGAATGTAACACTTATTTTGGGACGGAGGGTGTTATTAACAAGACTCCCAAACAAATTAGTCCATGTTCTTTTGGAGGTATATTTCAAAATTTCATTTCAATTCAACTCTGTTAAGCTCGATCAAATTCAATTTAGCTCCATTAAATTCTGTTCAATAAGTCAAGTTTAGTTCAGCTCCATTCAGTTTCATTCATTTCAATTATATCTCTAGTAGGAGGAGGAGGCAAACTAATCAAAGGCCTAAGCTTACATAAAGAAATTGATTTTATTTGTTCAACTAAAGCCATTAAAGACTCCTTTTATATAATTCTTGTGCATCTCCATTGAAGATAAATAAAACCTCCCGATCTCCCCATTGGTGGAGGAATGGAGTCATTTTACAAAACTCGAAAATTGACTGACTGCTGTACTTATTATTAAGCACTGGATTTAGGAAATTTTTCGAATACTTGTTCAGCAACGATGGCTAGATTGCCATCAGCTTGTTTGATCTCGATCTCAGTCGTTTGGTTAACTCCAGTGCCCCTCAATGCATCAGAAATGGCAGCTTTATAGCCCATTGCTATGGCAGCTTCAGCTTTAGCGCCATACATTAACCTCTGTTTTAGTATAATAACTTAATAAGATTGTTGAAATATGACAGGCTACAAAGATGACCAGATGAGCAATCTGGGCATAGTCATCAGAACTATGTAATGTTCATAGGCATTAAAACAAACCTTAATTCTTGAAAGCTCTATAGCGCCAAAGCACATTGAGCATGGCTCACAAGATGCATACATTTCGCAATCTGACAGCTCAATTCGATCCAACTTATTGCATGCCTGAAATAATCAATCCAATTAAAAAAATGAAGTATATGATAACTTGCAAATCCTATCACTGGGAAGATAACTTATTGCATGTCTTGAAACTTAAGATGTGTAGAAAATCTAATGAACAATAATATATTCATGATCAAATTTCAATAAATTAGCATACAGTTACAGGATAACAGCTTCAGAATTATATAGCACATCAACCCCTTGTATTACCAACTAAATTCGCGAAGTTTCTAATGATAGAAATAGCACAAGAGCAACAAATGTGATAAAGCCAAAACTTGTTTAGAAGTCAATTTAAGGCATGTTTGCTTGTTGGAGCAATGGACAGTTCATGAGGACAAAAAACGTAGCAGAATTAAGTAACCACAAACATCAAATCGTGTACTCTGCAGTATTTTCTTAGCCCTATTAAGATGAACCTCAGTCATGACACTCAAGATGAATGGTAGCAATCAACAACCTTTAAATTATCCACTCTATTTAAACACTGATAGCATGTTTGTTTGTGGTGATTATTCATGGGATAAGGATTTAAAATCTCTCATGTTCCATTATCCCTTGTTTGTTTAAGGGGATACAAGTTCCCCCATATGAAAGGGATGGGGACAAGATAGAGGCTTATCCCTCTATTTCTATAACAAGGGGGCAAGTATAAGGTTTGGGGATAAAAATTAAAAGGTAAAAGACAACTTTACCCTTTTTGAAAGGGAAGGAAGAGAAGAGATAAGTTAGTAAAGATATTTACGTAAATTTGCTACTTATTCCAATTTAATTCACAACTCATTCCAAACAATGGATACCATAATAATTTTTATCCTTATCCCACCTAATAGTTTCCTATTCTTATCCTACCTTCTTATCCTCGTTATCCCTATCCCTGTTGTCAAACGCCCCGTGAGTGGATATAGCACAAGATATGCAGTTGAACGAATTCACAGAAGATAGACACACATTGATTATACGAATCCATAAAACCTGTCAGAAACAAATATCACTAATTTGCTTTAGTCAATGTCCTAAGCGATGAGGTCCATTACGTAGCAGAGCTAATAATCTAACCTCTCTTATAGCCGTGGTCTCTGCGTGTGCAGTTGGGTCTTTGTATATCGACACCATGTTATGACAGCTGACCACAACTTCGTCGTTACAAACAATAACAGCACCAAAGGGGCGCCCATGTCCGCATTCCACCCCCTTGTAAGCTTCCTCTATTGCTTTTGTCAAGAATTTCTCGTCTCTATCCTGTACAACTGCTTAGACAGTCCAAATTGGACAAGAAAACATTACATTTACCATTATACTTCATACATATCATCATACAAATTTTCAACTCAATTTTAACCTTCATACTAACAAGATCACAAGAATTATATAGTGAATACTATATACTACGTATATATGTATAGCAAGTACTATCAAGATCTAGATTTATCCTTTTGCTACTTTATAGAATAATTGATTATCCCACCTATTATTAAACATGTCTCACTTTTAATTAAGATAGGTTGAATCCATTGTTACTCGGACTCAAGTACTCGTGTTGGACTAAGTGCCTAAGTGTTTGACTTGGGCTATATTGTGAAAACATTTCATGGTTTTGGCCTTGTAATAAATATCAAAATGTAATATATATGTTGGAGTGTTGAGGATCCAACACGGGCAATAGAGATATGCATGTTGGAGTATCGAGGATCCGACACGGGTAATAGAGATAGTCACATAGGTTGGGAGAATCTCAAGATTATTTCTAGATGGAGTGGACAAGCAAACAATCAACTCAAATCAGCTATTTCAATCACTGATTAAAGCAGGTAAATACAAATGACTACTAAATCAGTCAAATATGATTGACATAAAACATCAGAATCATTACCCACTAAAATTCAATAAAAAGTTGATCAATAATTAGGTCCAATTGAATTTCAGGAAAACAGGATTTTAAATGAGTAGAATAAGAAAAGAAACAAAAAAAAGAGGAAGAAAAATAACAAGAGTAAGAAATTTAGAGACATACCATTAGGATACTCCATGATTTGAATGCAGATCAACAATGAACAGAATTCCCAGATGAGTATTCAGAAATTGGAATATAATTATAGAAAAAGTGTTGAATTGAAGGATAGTTATGCCCCAAACATCTTTTACAGCCTGTTTGTTTGCAAGGATAATTGATTAAAATGCTTGTGTTGTTAGTTGTTACTCTTTTTTCTTTTTTATAGTGGAATAACATGTTATTTTAAAAAATAACTCAACACATGTTTGTTACCTCTTTTTTCTTTTTTATAGTGGAAATGTGGAATAATATGTATTAATTTATTATAGTGGAATAACATGTTATGTTTACATTTAAAAAACTCAACACAACATCTCAACACTCCTGTTATTCCACTATTCTACTAATTTATTTTTCTTACCTTTTGTATTAAAAAAAAAATTTATTGAAAAATCTTAACAATAACCAGCTTTTGCTTATGCTTATGCTTAAACGCCTTAATCCTATAAGTGACCTTTTAAATTGAAAATCAAGAAATACAATTATACAAGTTTATCACTGAGATAAACAATTTATATTTATCATATGATATTTTCGTTATTAAATCAATTAATTTTTCATTAAAATCGAGCCCCACAGTTGATCATGACTACATATAGGAGCGTCCATTCGGTTTTCGATTTAGATTTAGGCCAAATCTAATCTGATCGAAATAAATTTCGGTTTTCAATTATTAAATCCAATCCGATCCGAATTTCTAACTAAATCCAATCCAATCCAATCTGAATTAGAATCTAGATATTTGAATCCGATCCGAAAATCTGAATTAAAATACGTTGCAATTATAAAAAATTCAATTTTTGAAAGCATAGTTTTACACGATTAATACGAGTATTGAAAACATATTTTTAGTTGATTAATATTAGTGTAATTATAAACTTTTTTTTGAATGGATGTAATCATAAACCTAATTTTTAACATAATTGATATTAACAATCCTTATTTATAAAATAACGATTTCATATCTAAATTTTTTATCCAAAGAAATTCAATCCGGTCGATTCGAATTCAATTTAAAATTCAGATCCGACCCAAATTAATATTTCGGTTTGAATGGATTTGAATTTCAATTTAATTCGAATAATAGACACCCCCTCAATACGTAAAGTGGTTGATTTATTTACCGAAATGTCATGGGTTCATTCGCATTGAAAATCATACTAAACCCTCCCGGCTTCCCCACCAACGCCGCCATCGATTCTTCCTCCAACAACAACATCACCGTCAGTTCCTCCGTCTTCTTAGCGGTGCCACCATCTCCACAACCAACCTGCAATATATCTCAACCAGTGACCTTCAAATCCAGGTTAGATTTCCTTCAATTCCTAATAACTTGTAAATTTTTGGGAATAATGGGTGTACTGCGGTTTTGATTTTGTTTTTTTAGCTTATAATTTGTACTGGGTAACTTGCAAATTTCAAAATGCCCACAAATTTGCTACATTTTATGGTTTCTTGTACATTTGAGGGAAGAATTTGCTTGACATTAACATAGCTTCGTAATTATGAAGAAAATAGGATATAATAAATTTGGTAATGAAATGAATACATGTAGTAGTATGTAACAAGTTCAAAGCTACGAAATACTTACTATATGCTTTGAAATGTTGTTGGTGATATTCTAATTTCCATGTAAGTAGGCTTTGTTCAATGTTATCTTGTTGAGAATTGGAGTTTTGCATATAAGGTTAATTCATTGTTAATGGGGTTTCGATGACGATGGAAGAATCTAAGTTCATTACATTAGTGATGTAACATGCTATATGCTTTGGAATTTTATAATTTATATTTGATTTTTCAGTTCTTCCCCTTGATTTATCAGTTCTGTGAAATTTTTAGGTGTAATCAAAGCTCCCAAGAAATAATTTTGAGCAGAATTGTGGTGATCATGACTCTATGCCCCTTATCCTCCAAAGAATGAGCAAAATATTGCTGGGATTGACTCTAAACAAGTCATCTTCACTGCTTTTGACGTTTTCTTCAAACCCTTATTCATTCATCTTCGGCCATTTTCGTATCATTCGATTATCCTACGCCCACATCAAGTTCTTGAGCACCACCAACCATTCTTCCACAGATACCCCTGGAGGATTGATTGATTCTAATGCTCTCTCTACATCAAGCAGCTATTATGAAGATACATTTTCCAGCAAAGAATTCTCACAATTGCGTGACTGCATTGTGGGTTCTTCGGATTCTTCATTGCTGGAAACAGAGCAAGGTAATTTCTCAGCTGATGCTGCATTGATTTCCGGTGCAATAAATGAGAGTAACAATGTATTTGAGTTCAAAACCCAAAACTTTCTTCGGAAGTTTAGGGACAAATTGAGTGAACCTTTATTAATTGATGTGATGAAGCTTATTAAAAACCCTAAGCTGAGTGTTCAGTTTTTCTTATGGGCTGGTCAGCAAGTTGGGTATAGTCATACTACTCCTGTTTATGATGCATTGTTGGAGGTAATGGGGTGTGATCAGGATGATAGGATACCCAAGCATTTTCTTCAAGATATTCAGGACGAAGATAGGGGGGTTCTGGAAAAGTTGCTTAATGTTCTGGTCAGGAAGTGTTGCCGTGATGGGAGGTGGAATGTGGCCTTGGAGGAGCTTGGAAGGCTGAAGGATTTTGGTCACAGACCATCTAGGTCAACATATAATGCTCTTGTTCAGGTATTTGTAGAAGCTGGTAGGTTAGACACTGCCTGTCTACTTCATTTAGAGATGTCAAATGTTGGGTTTAAAATGGATATCTCTACGTTGAATTCTTTTGCATATGCTCTGTGCAAGGCTGGAAAGTGGGGTGAAGCCCTGGACTTGGTAGAGAAGGAAGACTTTGTCCCCGACACAAAGCTTTATACAACAATGATATCTGGTTTATGTGAAGCTTCTCTTTTTGATGAAGCCATAGATATTTTGAACAAAATGAGATGCAGCTCTTCATTGCCCAATGTAGTAACATACAGGGTTTTGCTTTGTGGGTGTTTGAAGAAAAAGAAGCTGGGTAGGTGTAAGAAAATATTAAGCATGATGATTGCTGAAGGATGTTACCCTAATCGTAGAATATTTAATTCACTTATTCATGCATATTGCGCTTCAAGTGACTATTTTTATGCATACAAGTTGCTTGAGAATATGGCAAATTGTGGTTGCCAACCTGGCTATCTGGTATATAACATATTAATCGGTGGAATTTGTTGTAAGGAGGAGCTACCTAGTTCATATGATTTAGAATTGGCAGAGCAAGTTTATGCTGAAATGATTGACCGGGGATTGGTGTTAAACAAAGTTAATGTAAGCAGCTTTTCCAGATGCCTTTGTGAGGCTGGGAAATTTGACAAAGCATATAATGTTATTCAAGAAATGACGAGTAAGGGTTTTGTGCCTGATAACAGTTCATACTCAAAGGTTATTGAATTCCTCTGCAATAATTCACAGGTTCAGAAGGCTTTTCTGCTATTTGAAGAAATGAAAAGATCAGGTATTACTCCAGATGTATATACTTACACTATTCTGATTGATGGGTTCTGTAAGGCTGGTCTTATTGCCCAAGCACGTAAGTGGTTCAACGAAATGGTTTTAGATGGTTGTTCTCCTAATGTGGTGACCTACACCACATTAATTCATGCGTACCTTAAAGCATGCAAGATAGGTGAAGCCAATGAGCTTTTTGAAATGATGTTATCAGATGGATGTGTACCAAATGTTGTGACTTATACTGCTTTAATAGATGGCTACTGCAAATCTGGAAACATTGACAAAGCTAGCCAAATATATGCTAGGATGAGAGGACAAGAAAATTTGCCAGATGTAGACATGTATTTTAAGGTAAATTTTTCTGAGGTAAATGCACCTAATGTTTTCACTTACGGAGCCTTGGTAGATGGGTTGTGCAAAGCACACAAGGTAAAAGATGCTCACAACTTACTGGATGCAATGTTTGCTGATGGTTGTGAACCAAATAACATTGTCTATGACGCCTTGATTGATGGATTTTGCAAGGTGGGGGAGCTTGATAAAGCGCAAGAGATATTAACTAAAATGTCTGAACGTGGATACAGTCCTGACATATACACTTATGCCTCTTTTATTGACAAGATGTTAAAAGATAAAAGGATGGATCTTGCTTTAACGATCTTATCGAAAATGCTGGAAAGTGATTGCGCCCCTAATGTTGTGATTTACACTGAGATGATTGATGGGTTGTGTAAATTACTAAAGACTGGTGAGGCTTATAAGCTTATGCAGATGATGGATGAAAAGGGTTGCAGTCCGAATGTTGTTACTTATACTGCAATGATTGATGGGTTTGGGAAAGCTGGTAAAATTGAGAGATGCCTTGAGCTATTCAACTTGATGCATGAGAAGGGATGTGCTCCAAATTATGTGACCTATAGGGTTTTGATAAATCACTGTTGCTCTTTTGGCCTTCTAGATAAGGCTCACGACCTTCTGGAGGACATGAAGCAGACATATTGGCCTATGCATGTTGCAAGCTATCAGAAAGTTATTGAGGGATTCAGCCAAGAATTCATTGTCTCCCTAGGCCTCCTAGACGTTTTAAGTGATAATGAGCCCGTGCCTATTGCTCCTGTTTACAAAGTTCTAATTGATAGCTTTTGTAAGGCAGGAAGACTGGATATAGCAGTACAATTGTGTAAAGAGATATCATCATTTGCCCCCATTCATACAGTGGCTCATGTTTATTCCTCACTGATTGAGAGTTTGTGTCTTGCATCCAAAGTTGATGAAGGTTTTGAGTTGTTTGCTGACATGACAAGGAATAGAGGGGTTCCAGAGCCAAGTGTATTTTTCCACCTTATCATTGGGCTCATCAAATTAAATCGCTGGGAAGAAGCTCTTCAAATTTCGCATAGCACATGCCTGATGGTTTGTATCTTCTCTCCTTTTCTTACCCTTTTTGGTGCATTTGTAATTATCTCTTTGTGCTTAAAGAATGTTGAGAAGTTGCTACTTTTTGGTTCCACTTGCTAAAGTGGCTTGATTGGTTAGACTTCTTAAGTATCTAATTTTTTTTACATCTTTTAAATATTTATTTTTTGAAGTTATTGCCTGAACCTTACTATTAAGAAGAAAGACACTTATGGACAAAACCACAGAGGCATATATGTTTTTAGTGTAAGGTCCCATTTCACAACCAAAAACACATAAAAGGTCCTTTTTGGCCACCTTTTTTTAAAAAATCCTTTCTCACAAAAGACATAAAAGGTCTTTTATGACAAATTTTCCTGTTTTTAAAGGTGGATCTTTTCAAATGTGAATCTTAGGGCCCGTTCTTTATCATTTTTTTGTCAGATTTTATATTCAATATGATTATTGTAGGTTAACTTATTTTAGTTCATAATTCTATTTAGATCTTGTGACTTTCAAAATCATAAAACCAAAAATTTTAAACTGATAATTATGCCAAATGAGCCCTTAATTGCTGGTATATGGCAACTTTTCCAAATATCCCTGAACTTCAAGGCACCTCAATTCTATAGTTGACCTTACAAATTTGTATTCAAGGTCGTTTTTCTATGATGAATTTTAAATTGTTACTGATTGCTTAGTAGCTGATTTGTCAATTTAGAGTGACATCTGACAATGCAGAGACAGCTCTAGTTGTCTGTCGTACCCTTTGATGGCATATTTTACATACCTTTTGATCAACTTAAGTGCCCATGTCAGATACTCAAAAACTTAATACTCCAAGAAGTGTTTGGCCACCTGGATCTTTCAACTTTGGTCAGAGATGCATAATTTCTAAAAAATGACCAGTCTGAGACCTAGTAATTCTGTATCTGTGGATAATTTTTGTCCATGTAGAGTTGCAGCTTCATAATATTTACCTCTGGTCCTTATTTTTCAGATGTGTGTGTGTGTGTGTGTGTGTGTTTTTGCTTTTTTTCTTTTGGTGTATAGCTCATTGGACCTTGTTTGTGACAATTGTTGATTCTAATGACTTATCCAGGGTTTAAAGTGGCTACCTTCTGAGGAAATGGTTCAAAGGAAATAATTGCTACTACTTAATTATTACACCACGATGATACTCGAAAGGAAAGCTTGATCAATTTTGTTAATTCCAGTCTTCTGCTGCTATTTACTGGAGTCTTCAATATTATGGTAGTGGGCTCTGTATGAAGGATGTGTGCTTAATTACAGAGGATATCAAACTTCTAAAAGTTCTTTGATTGTTAGTTTGATGCATCTACCATTGGATGTATCTGACATTGCTGTATGATAGCTTCACACCTTTCACCAAGCTGATCCTCAATGTAGATGGTGCTGCATGTTCTGCAGTTGACTCTTGTCTGATGATACATACAGATTTGTATATTTGATTTAAGTGTAAATGAGATGTACCTTTTCTTGATATACAATTGGTGCCAATTTTAGGGTTCAATCAAGGTCTTGGAAGCAATAGAAAGTAAGATTGTCATACCTCTTGTTTCTTCGTCAGAGGAAATTGTAACATGTAGCTATGCTCTTCAAATACTAGAGCCTGTAAGCTTATGAACTTATTAAAGGAAAGGGTACAAGAGACTGTTAATCTCTACCATGGAAATCCATTGTCCTAAGTTGCAACGAAGCCTTGACTTCAGCTGGCAGTACTGCCTCAACATCAAGCGTCCTTATTGGCCTCGCACCCAAGTGCATCCATTTCTTGCTGTAGGAGTGGGATATACTCTCTTCCTCTATTTTCTTCTTGCTTCACAAGGACATGTGAGATCCTTTATTGCACAATATAGAGCATTATCCTGAATTGAAAGATTGGGAATGGAGCAGCAAGGATAACCCTAATAGCTTTGCTTTCTCTGGTTTGAAAAACAGGACCCACACCTATCAAATAGTTCTCTCGAGTTGATTCATTGATCGATGTCAGCAACGTTGATCAGAAAATCTTCATCAAACAGGATTTGGAAGCAAACAAGGTATGTTTAAAATATCCTTACAACTGGAACCACAGCCTGCCATATGCAGAATTTTCTTATCTTACGTTATAATTATTTACTCCAACTTGTCAATCTGATTGTGTGACGCAGATTGTTTGTAGAATATATCCTACCTGAGTGTTGCATTGTTATGCATGACCACTACCTCACTGACTTTGTGTGTGAACCCAAGAATAATCATTTGATAGCCTAAACGAATTCAACCATTTTCTCCTTTATGCCTACTTTTTTATATGTACATCATAGTTTCGTAGTTATCACATCAATGGACATCATAGCTATCAGATCTACGCTGATCACCTACTTTTACTTCAGGCTGCTGCTTATTTTTTTTTTAAAGAACTGTTTTTTTTAGTCTTGATCACTATATGAAAGTTTTAAATAATATAAATGATCGTTTACACGCAGAGCTTTAAGACTTTCAGACAGATCTTGCCAAAGACTTTTCTGGCATGGAGGACAATAACCAAGATCAAAAGGCAACAGGCATCAGGGGGAAATAGGCCATCTTCTGACAATTCCCAGAAAAGACTGACCAGGATCCCTTGCTGAGTAGAGATGATTATCAGCTAAAAAAAAGTTTCACACAGTCAGACTTCGCAAGGGTAGCTGCATTTGGGAGTCTTCCTGTCCATAAATGTGATACTTTTGAGCAACTTCTTATAACCTTCTGGTAATTTAGCAAGATCTCTCTCTCTCCAATACAATTTCTGGACAGCAGTTTTTGCAGATCTTTACCCATCTATCCTGTTGTAATTAGTCTCTTATTCCTATGTCCTAAGCAATTTAAGCAACTCAATTTGTTTTCTGCATGTCAAGTGCAGGATGTGTGCTTCAAATTGTGTCAAACTTCAAGAGATCTAAATTATACATGAAATTGGTATAGAATTAGGGTGTGAATGACATCCTGCAGTTCTAGTGTATTTTGACAAGCAAAATGCAAAAATGTGTGTCATCCTGCCATTTGAATTTTGGTGATATGGGTTATTAAGCCTGCATTGTTCATCAACCATCAGCACACTTGACCTTTATTGTCACAAGTGAGGATGAAGCAGTCTTGAAGATGATTACTTGTACCAACTACAAGATGGCTACCTGATGAAGAAGACAGATGGAATACTATCATGCCAATCATGCCAACTCACTAAGGCAATACGTTTTCTTTTGTAAGTCCGTAGAAGCTATAGGAGCGAGTTTTCTTGAGTATAAGCATTTTTTGGCAGAAAATATGTATCCTTCTGTTGAAATTTGGAAAGCTAATCTAGATGGCTTTTGACTGGAATTTTATCCACGTTGATCATAATAAAAGATTTGTGAACGTCACTGTTGCTCGTTTTTGGGGAGCAGGACATATGGAGGAGAATGAAGAAAACTCTGCTATCACCATTAATGATTCTTGAAGACGCTTAATATTTCTGTATGTCGATGTGAAATGCTATCTTGGAGAGATGAATTGAAAAGTTAGCTATCCATGATGAGACGGATGGCAATGGATCGGATTCGGATCAGATGGAGCCTCACTTGCATCCATCCATTATTCCAATCACTCCATCCATATCCATCGGTCACCCGCTTTACTCATCATTCATATCCGTCCGTCCGTCATCCGCGGATGAAACAGGTGGAGCGGATGACTAATAGATAAGTATTGAAATTGAAAAAAAAAATCCACATAATTCTAATTTTCGGTGATTTATACAATAGTTTTTTATATATTAATAAAAAAGGAAACAATAACAACATATTTCATTATTAAAACTCTTAGATAAAAAATTAAATATATATGTTAAACGGGTGGGTGGATGATTAGTGGGTGAAGTAGAGTATCATCCACATCCGATTCGACTCATCATTCGCTTCATCCGTTACCCGCTTCATGTACAACTAGACATTTTTAATTTACTTTGTACGAAGTATATATTTCTCTTTATTTATAGAAATCCGCTATCTAGTAGTTCTATAATCGTGTTTCAAAAATTGCAATAAAATTATCCCCCTCCCCCTCTCTCCCCTATGTAGTATTTTAAAGAACCAACCATTACCAATGCTAATATGCTATGGCTGTACTTGACATGAATTGGTAATTTTTAAACAAAGCTCGACCCTTTCTAGCAGATTTGTATTTGACCAAGTCTATTGAGTTCAATAGCATACAAAAATATAGTTTGTCAAATCTCGAACCATTATTCTTGTTGAATGAAATTATTTTTGCTGATTAAAACTTACAAATTTTTTACTGATTCTCAATTATATTTGTTCTTTGAAGTTACCGAATATTACTAAATAAAATTTATTTATACTTAAGTGAAATAAAATTATTTTTACTACATGTCAAAAGAAAATTATATTTTTATTGAATTAAAATTATTTTTATTGAATATTATGGAGTATTATTTTAAAGTGAATAGAATAAGGCTTAAATTACAAAATTCAAGGACGAAGCTCAATTTCCTAAATAAGCATTTTGAAAAGCAGGCATAGCTATATCAACCCACTGGATAGATTACCCACTACTAATAGAAGCATAAAAAAATATTTATTATGATGAGTAGAATTTCACTATCACTACTACAAAGTTTTTCTTAGAGAATTTAGACCCTCGATAAATTAGACTAGTGAGTAACGCAATTACTTGTTAGTTGTTATTCCCTCCGTCCCTTTATTTTTGCTCCATTGCCATTTTTTGGGTCAAACTTTGAAAAATTTGACCATAAATTACCATTAATCTATAAACAATAATACAGCAGTTGTTACTCCAATTTCTAATTTCAAGATCACACCACATCCCACGTGCTCCTCAGAAAAGTCACCTGCAATTAGGCTATCAAATTAATTTTAAATTAAATTATAATTACTTTTACAAGTATAATCTAAAATCCAAAATAGGATGAGGTTTTTCATTTTTGGTGCTTGCATGACCAGCAGCCCACCACTCTTCCATTCTCTGGTTCAGTTATTCAACACACCTTTAAATACCTTTACTTCAGTTCTCTGGTTCATCTTCTTCAACACACCTTTAAATATCTTTCCCTTTAAAACACTTAAAAAAATTGAAAATTTTCACCTTCAAAATCCAAACTTTCATCAATGGCAACCGCCTTACTTCTCGAACCTTCCGCTTTAACCACCACTAAACACCCTACTTTTCTCTCTCCTCAATCCACCCCTCTTTTGCGTCCTTACCCAATTCGATTAACCTCATTAGCCCCCTTTTCTTCCCCTTCTATAAACCCTAAATTTTCACCAAAACCCTTCAAATTCACCCCCAAATGCGACGCCAAAAACCCGAATTCGCCCGATTCCGAGCTGGGTATCAAAGAGAAGACCCTAAATTCAATTGGGTTTGTTCTTGATAAGATTTCTGAGGCCTTAAAGGCGCTCAAGAAGCCTGCAATTGCAGCTTTATTAGTGGGTGCTTTGTTAATGTATGACCCAAATTCTGCTTTTGCAGCTTCCGGTGGGAGAATGGGAGGGCGATCATTTTCTTCAAGATCGTCGATGTCAGGATCTCAGAGCTACTCTGTTCGGCCCTCAAGTCCTGGGTTTTCGCAATCGGTACCGTATTTCGCACCCTCGCCATTTGGGGGTGCAGGGTTGTATGTTGGGCCGGCGTTTGGGGTTGGAGCTGGTTCTAGTTTGTTTTTTATTATGATGGGATTTGCTGCATTTATTTTGGTTTCTGGGTTCCTTTCTGATCGGTCTGATGGTGGGGTTTTGACTGCTACTGAGAGAACTACTGTGATCAAGCTTCAGGTAATGTGTTTTTTGTACTTTGGTTTTTAGTTTGATCAATATTTTAGTGGTAGTTTTTTACGTGCTAATTTGGAAACAACTCATTTATGTTTCTACTTTGGTTTTTAGGTTGATCAATATTTTAGTGATAGCTTTTTATGTTCTAATTTGGAAATAACTCATTTAAATTTCAACTACGGATGTTAGGAAATGCGTAAAGAGTTTTACTTTGTGTACCATTTCCCTGATTTTCATTTTAGTGTTAGACAAGGGTGTATTGGGATGCTTAACTTATTACTCTATTTCCGTCCCAGTTGGTACGATGTCTTTTTATGAAATCAGTGGCGGAGCCAGGAATTTCAAACCGGGGGGACAAATAAACATCATCACTTAGTTTAATATTGGAGCAAAAATATGCTTGAATAGTTAAAGTTTTACAGCTCAAAATATAAAATACGGAGTACTTAGTCAAAAAATCAACATCGTATACCACTTTTCTCCATAAACTATTTGTTTAGGGGTTCATAATTTTTGAAGATTTCAAACAATTAATAATATAGTTATTTAAATGTAGTACTGTCATAATAAAGGAAAGAAAAAGCGCACAGGAAGAATCGAACCCAGTTCCTAAGACTACAAGTACAAACTCATGCAACTTACTTTAACCATTGCGCTAACTCCTTTTGTCTATTACATTATGCACAAAATATTGTATTTATACTATTTTTTTTTTGGAAGTGGGGGGACAACTGTCCCCCCTTGTCCCACGCTGGCTCCGCCAGTGTATGAAATTGGCTTGATATACCATAAATCCCCTTGACAACTTTTGTGACTATTGAGAACAATCATCTTATTAAGATACTGCAGATTTAAACCTAATAATAGTAAGAGTAATATGGGAAAAATTATGGTTTTGCTTACTACATATGAATAGTGGCCTATTGTTTTCGGATGTCCCAAAGTAGAATGTGGCATTGTTAAAGTGGGATACAGGGAGTAGTAGCCTTGACTAGTTTATTGCTATCTTTTAGTTCAATAACTTGGAAATTGGATTAGGAGGGCTTGAAGTACAGCTTGAGGGATTAGCACTTTTGCTTTCTTCAAATAGTGCTGAAAATTTTGAGATACTTTCACTTGGTAATTGGGATGAGAAGTTGAGAACAAGAGCATTATGATTTTGGAAGTGAGCTGGAAAATCATGTAACTTATATAGGATTACACCTTAATTTTAGTGCTCATAGGATTCCTGTGTTGCTTATCATTATTCTTCAAAAATGGTTGTTTGTGGTTCACTTGTACCTGAAACAACCTTTTTACTGGTTTAGTTGGCTAGGGGTAAAACTCTACTGTGCATCTGGACCTTTTTTGAATCCACCATGTCCATTTGTTGAAGTGTTCAAGTATGTTTCTAAGTATTGTAACAGGGCCCTCCTTGCATGCGTTATTTGCAGAAAATTGGCTCAACTATTTTTGGAAGTATTGAACCATGTTTATAAGTATTGTAATATAGCCTTTAGCCCTTTATTGAATGTGTAATTTTAATTTTCTGGTCCATATTATTGCTGTTACTTATTCATTAGTTTTGATTTTTTATAGGTTGGACTGTTGGGCATGGCACGATCGCTTCAAAGTGATCTCAACCGGATTGCTGAAGTTGCTGATACATCAACCCCAGAGGGTCTAAACTTTGTTTTAACAGGTGGGTCTTGCATTCTATTGTTCATTTGACATTAATCTTTCTCTGCTTAAAGTACTATGTCCCATTGTGATTTTTCATTCCATGGCAGTGTATAGCTTCTGTGGCATGTAATTATATATAACTTCTTAGTATTGCTATGGTGTGCCTGGGATGTGATTGTTGTCTATTAAGATGAAATTAGGGAGTGAAGCTAGCAGGGGGTAAATGCCTCCTATCTGTGGGTACTTGAAGCCATGATATTGCCTAGACCTTCTTAGGATTGGTTTGAAATTGCTGTATAATCTTCTTGCAATTTATAGCCCTTGTTGATTCATTTATTGGCAGTTGAGAGGACAACACTTGTGTAGTGTTTAAATGGTTTCGGCTTGATTAGAATAGCAATGGTAAGGGTGCCTGATTGTCTTTTTAAGTCAGTGGCGGTGAAGATTATATTTTTTTTTTTTTTTGTAATAGCAACTAGCTACTGCTGGCTTTAGGGGTTGCAACTATGATTGCCGATAAGTGTAGACTAATGTGGGTTGTGAATATTTACTAATTCCTCAGATTTGCAGCTTACTAGCAGCTTCTTAATTTTTTTTTTTTTTTTCCAATTATATTTGTGTGAATACTTTATAGAATAAGTAGCTTTTTATTGTGTTCTTTACTTTGCTCTCTTTCCTTTTTTCTTTTTTTTTTTTTGGGTGTGTGTGTGGGGGGGGGGGGGGAGAGTAGGAGGAATGACTAGAGTCTTTAACTATGGTTATAATGGAATTGAGTTAAATTTTATATAATTTTCACTATGAATCACTTATTTTGGATTTATTGAGTGCTCTAATGATTCAGAATATTATCATGTTAGTTTAATAATCTGCAAACCTTTGCTCACTCTGTGATCTTTTTGCCCGTTTTGAAAAGAACAAATACAATGATCTTTTTGTTTTGTGATATATTTGCTAGATATTTGCTTTTTTCAGCTTATCATATCTGTCATCGAGTTCACTTCTTGCTTCATCTTCCTATATCTTGGGAGGCTTTACTGTATTTGCTTTCTCCTTTTATGTTCTTCGCGGCATGTTATCTAAGGTCTTAGCTGATACTTAGCTGGAGGTTCTTTGTTTCTTTCTTTTGGGTGGAGAGGGGGGGGGTGTTTTGTTGAAAGCCTATTCTTCTATATCAACTCTGTCTTACGCGTGCAAGATTGTTTAATTTTGATGTTTGCAGAAACAATGCTGGCCTTGCTTCGTCATCCTGATTATTGCATCTCAGCTTATTCATCTGTGAGTTGATTTACTTTTGGATTGGGAACTATTTTCTGTTCAGATATTAAAACCTATTATCGTTATTATTTATTATTAATTATTACACTCAGATGAGTTATTTATTTTTAATTGATATATGCTGTCATGACATCATTTATTGAAAGAATTTATGTATTTAATATCTGATATCATTTTTTCTATATGATATAATAAGAATTAGTTTCATATTTACTCCCTATAATTCTGTTCTCATAGTTGAAGAGTTTAAGCTGTGACATTCATGTTTTTTGCTAAATGCTTTTTTGTTGAGTACCGAGTATCTTAATATTTTGTTTTCTGCAAAATAATAGAAACCTATTGATTGGGAAAAAGAAAATAGACAGTGTCCCCCTACTTTGATGTTGTGCTGGTCACATTGTGGAGACACTTGTCATATGATAATGCTAGTGATTGGACTGGCTACTAGCATTCCTATATATCAGCTGCCAGATACTCTATAATTCATACACCATTCCATCACTAATGTCCTTGTAAGGTTCGTTGATGATAGTGAAATCAGCTTCCCACTTCTTCATGAACAGGGACCAAGGGAGTAGATAGAAAGGACCAGAATTGGTATCAAGAATGGCTGACTAATTCGTATATTGTAGAAGCTTGTGGGTCACCATCTTTTAATTACTAGTTGGTGAGTGGATGT
Source organism: Chenopodium quinoa (assembly GCF_001683475.1). Classification (NCBI taxonomy): domain Eukaryota; kingdom Viridiplantae; phylum Streptophyta; class Magnoliopsida; order Caryophyllales; family Amaranthaceae; genus Chenopodium; species Chenopodium quinoa. Next base: position 11,721,391 of record NW_018743292.1, read on the forward strand.
TACATGTCAGACCTGGTTATATGAGGCTAGAATTAGTAAAAAGAGAGGGAGCAGTGGGAATACTGCATCATATGGTATGTTTCCATAGAATAAAGTTTAGTCATTCCGGTGTGAAATCAAAGGAGTGTGACAGGAAGGGTATTTTGCTTTAGTTACTGCTTTGAATAGATATCTGACTGTTGATCAAAAGATTTTGTAAGTTGAGAGACATCTTTCTACTTTCACTCTTTATTTAGGCTGGCTGGTTACTCAGCTTATCTTTCTTGTTTATGCTTCCTTTGGCCTACAGTTCTTTCACCCTAAATTTGATAGCTGAAGCTGAATACCATTGAATTGATATGCAAGTCCTGCTAATGTGTCTGAAAAAGAGAAAGACTGGTGATTACTTCCACTGTCTTGTATCCCTTTTTTCTTAGGGAATGGGATTAGAGATCATCATTAAGGTGGGTATGCACTAGTATCTTGATCAATTACAAGGATATAAGGCTTTGGGGGTTTTTTTTTTCCCCAACTCAAAGCCTTTTGAACTTACCCTGAACTTGTTATAAATTGGTTTTTTACCTGAAGTCTGAACTTACTCAAATTTATGACTCCTGAAAATATTTTTTGAGGTAATGAACAATGCTTAAGTGCATAAGCCATAGACTTGGGTTGCTTTATACTAGTACACTACTGCACAATTTCATCTCATGGAAACTTTCAAGATAATAAGTTTGTTAGCTGTATGTAGCTCACCAAAAGTGAGTTTCAGTTTTAAACCAGATGCCACTAACTGAATTAAGTCTGGATGGATCAATTTGAGAGCAACAATTGGGATATTGCGTGATGGTAGCACCTCTGAGGTTATAAGGAAAGTTCTATAGGCCGGCTATTAGACCATTGTAGTTCTATGTGTTGGAATGTTGGCCATTAGGAATATTTGAGATTTGTTTGTTCAAATAATTTGTGTGAACAACTTAACGGATATAATTTAGACTTATGGGAAAAGGTTGGAGTTGTTACCATTGAGGGCTTTGAGGCTAAAATAAGAGAGAGTCATCCATGTGGATTTGAGCTTGTGTAGCATTTACCAAGAAGATGCACCGATAAGAAACTAAGAAAATGGACAGTTGGGTTATGGGGATTTTAAACCAGCTGAGGGAGACCAAAGATGACTTAATTGGTGAGAGTTAAGAATGATTTGAGGAAATTAGGTTTAGAGAAGTGTATAGCACTTGATAAATGAAGGGGGAGTATTGATGTTGTCAATCACTGAAGCTAAATTTCTTGGCTCATGTGGGTAGCCCCATCATATCAGGAATAAGACTTTAACATTGTTCATTGTTGTTCAATTTTCATCAAAGACTTTTGGTGAAATCACTGAAATGTATCTTCATGAGGAGCTTTAATATGGTAATTGGTTCAATATTAGAGAAACTCTCTAGAGCAGGAAGACAATCAGAATTACATTCCCACCAAGTTGACTCTGTGCGCACAACTATATCTTATCGCTTAGTCGTATATGCTCAGAAATTTTCCATGCTATGAATTACTACTTTGAAATATTGGCCCCTGGGATGAAGATTTGTTCTGAACTTCTTATTTAACCGTTCATCCTAAGGCCTTCCTGACCATGGGAAAGGTGATCCTGCTTGCTGGCTATTCATACCCCTTTCATTGACCCTGATTAATTGAAAAGGGAGAGTAAATAGATGTTATTATCTAGAGTTGTTGGATGATGATATGTTAAAGCCATTTTGGATGTAGGTGTATGACTTAATTCACAACCATCAGCATCCAGAGCTTCTCTTCTGTCAACAAAGGATATCTGACAGGAAATTAGTCTATTACCCCTAAAATGATTTCCTGATGGCTCATGGTTTCTTCCAATTTGCTTATGATATACAACTTCAAAATTTGTTGAAGCACCTATTTAAGGCTTTCCTTTGATGACAAAGTTATTAAAATCGGGATTCTACTTTGAATCGGAAGGAGCTATCAAAATTGAATCGTAAAATTGAATCGTAGAATCGTAAGATTCTACCGACATGCATAATCAAGACGTGATATCTAAATTTAGTTAAATATATTTAAATTATGAGTTTGAAACCTAATTATTGATAGAAAATAGTTGTTTACACATTAAGCAACCAATAATTGACAATATATATTTATAAATAGCTATATAGGCCTGTTTTAAACTTGTAAGGATTTTGCTAGTTAAGAGAAATATGTAAAATCGGATAGCATCGTAAATCGAATCGTGTGACATACATGAATCGTAAAATCGTAAGATTCTAAGATTTAAATCGGGATTTTAATAATAATAATTGATCCAAACTGCTGTGGGTCTCATAGGCCCATAAACTGTAGGGAGGTGTTTGTGATAGAGGTAAAAAGAGGAGTAAGCTCTCCCTTTCTCTTTTTCTTTTTCCTTTTCGTGGTTTTGTTGGGGCTGGGATTGGATGGGATTTGGATTACTTTGCCGGTTTGCCCTTAGTATATTATAACTGATTATTATTTTGTTATTCAGATTAATGACAAGGTATTACTTTTTTAGCACTTTTTTTGCTTTATGTTTCCCTTAATGCAGCATTTTTCGTGACCTCACCTATTGATGCTACTTTGCTTATTTTTTATAAAATGGGTAATTGATATGTTCAATTTGACAATCACCAGGTTGACATCAAAAAGAGTATCGAGGAGGGAGAAAAGAGGTTCAATCAACTTTCCATTGAGGAACGTGGTAAATTTGATGAAGAAACACTCGTAAATGTGAATAACTTAAAGAGGCAGAGCACCAAAAGCACGAGAGCCAGTGGATATAGCAACGAGTACATAGTGGTAATCATTAGATAACTTCTTATGCTGAATATAGTAATTGCTTGCTCTTGTTGATTGAGTAACTCTGCCCCGGGGGGATGGATTAGCATTTTCTCTTACTTTTGTTTCTGATGTGGCTTTTTCGTTGGTTATTAGTGTGATATTTTGGTCCATCAATTAAAAAAAAATGTTTGGTAAATGGTTTTTCAATGAGCCAAGATGAATAAGCTGTCAAGAGCAGCTCTTTGGCACTTTTTTTAGCTAAAAGTGTACAAGTTGCTTACTACTACATAGTAACATCTAAGATCTAACAACCAGCAATTGATTTTCTACGAAACATTTTTATTAATGGCTAATGCAAATAGTTGACCGGCATTGTACAATTGATTGCCACTATGGTCATGGGTTGTTTGTATCAATAGCTGATTCAAACCGTTGCCAAATAAGCCAAGTGAACTAGCCTACAATTGATTGCCATCATGTTAGTGGGCAGTTTTTTTGTTTGAGTTAATAAAGATGTTTGATAAAACAATTTGTCGGTGGTTTGTACAGTGACTAAAGTTTGGTAAAAACTGTCATTTAACTTTGATTTAGCAATCACCAACAGAGGAGATCTTTCCCTTATTCTAGTTTTCTGCAGCTTTAAGTCTATTTCGGCTCTGCTGGTAAGTATGGCATCCTATTCATAGCATGGCTGGCTATTGCTACATTCTTGTCATTTGATTTTGAACTTTGTTTTACTTAGTTCCCTTTCGCCACTGCAAATTGAAAGGGTACTTGCTGGAGTCTAATGAATCTTCATTTTGATTTAATCTTGTACTTTATTACTCGAGATTTTATTTCTGTAATGCCAATGTCAATATTTGTTCAGATTACCATTTTGGTGGCTGCTGAAGGAGTAGTTAAAATGCCTACCATTAATGGGAGCTTGGATTTGAAAGAAGCCCTGCAAAAGCTTGGATCCATCCCGTCAAGTAAAACTATGGTAAGTAATCCTGCTTAATTTTCTTTCAATCTGTTCAAATTTGAAGACAAGTAGATAATTTGCAAAAAAGGAAGTAAGAGCAAGTTCTGGGGGAACAAATTCTGCTTATCTGATTTATTGTTACATCGTCTTTGGCGTATCTTTAAAAGATGTTAAAACCCTTGCAGGCAGTGGAGGTTCTTTGGACTCCTCAGAATGAAAATGATACATTGTCAGAGAGAGAATTACTTGAAGATTACCCCCTCTTGAAGCCTCTATGAGTAATTGAGTACTGCTACTGCCCACAATTTTCTTTTACCTGTACATACCTTGAGGACTATGAACTATACTGATAGGATATGTGTCTTATACTGACTGATTGGAGTGTTGAACATTTTTTTTCTTTCTTTTTTTTTTTTTTCCCTTTTTCAGGTGACGCTTCTTTTACATCGTTTTTCTTTCCATTATACTGTAGGTTATATAACCTATAAGCGTTTGTAAGTATACACTAATACATAATCTCTTTGAGCTCCAGAAACTCTGAATTCAACGTAAATAGCAGATATGGTTACTTTTCATGGACAAAGTTGAAAACAAATGGTGTACAGAATACTACAAAGCACGAGTAATACAGTAAGGTAAGGTAAGAAACTTTAGATGAGAATAGTGGTGTTTTGGAGGGCAGGGTAAACAGCTGGACTGAAAATTAGATAATACACCCGGGTGCACCATGCTCATGGTGCACCCGGGTAAACAAAAAAAGGCGGAAAGAACATATAGTGTTTGATAAAGAACATACCTATGTTTGACAAAGAACATACCTTTAATATGTTATTTGAGTGTGATCAGTGTGTTCTTTGAGTAAAATTATATGTTCTTTACATTATAACTTATGTTATTTAACATATGTTGATAAACATATTTATTTTTGGGTTTAATAATACAAAGTATGTTCTTTGAATTTGGCGTGTATGTTCTTTAAGGTCGTAGTGACGCCCAAATTCTATTTTTTATTATCATGTCATATTTAAATTACTTTTATTATCGCACATTCTTTGAGTTTGATTAGTGTGTTATTTAGGTATTAACTATATGTACTTTACAATATAAATTATGTTCTTTTTAACATTTGGTATTTTGAAATTTGATATTGAAATCTTAAATTATTTTTAATTGAAAATAATGTTAGAGTAAAAAAAACTAAATTATTATGGGAAGTTGAATTTTTTTTTGGAGAAATAGAAAACTATTTTTTGGGGAAATGATATCTTTGGTAAGGATTTTTTAAGAGGTGATCAACATTGGCATGACTCACATCCCGACCCGATCCGGCCCGAAACAGGGTGGGTTTGGGCAAATCTAAAAATGCATTTTTAGTTAAAACTCGATCCGGGTTCGAAAAAAGCCCGAAAACCCGCTACTTTTCTACGGGTTTGAGCACGAGAAATTATGATATGGCCCGGCCCTACTCGATTATTTATCACTTCTAAATTTTTCCCGTTAATAATGTGTAATTTTTCAGAAAATTTTATCAAGCTTTTATCTCGTTCTTTTTATTATATCTTTATGTTCTTTGGTAATGCATGTTTTTGTCAAATACAACCATGTTCTTTGTCAAATACATGTATGTTCTTTATGAAACACAGGATGTTCTTTCCGCCTTTTTTTTATTTATCCGGGTGTATGATGAGCACTGTACACCCGTGTGTATAAACCACAGATTAAGTTGGACTGCCTCCTTACGACCGCTATGAGAGGTTACAGGTCAGTGGTGGAACCAGAGTTTTATCTCCTGGATCCTTTAAAAATACAATAAGAAAAATGCACCAATAGAGATAATAAATTTTGAAAGAAAACCTTCATTAAGATTGTGAATGGTTGGTCTTTCACAGTTGATTCCATTCAATCATAGGAATTTATTTTGATAATATTCGCTTTCACATCTTCTATTGGAGGGCATTGAAAGCTACTGTAGTTGAGTACTCTTAGAGATTACTCCGTATTAATGATGGTTTGCTAAAATTTATTACAAGCTTTGCATAAGTTAGATTTGAATTTATAACTCCAACTTAGCCTCACGAGTGTGTGTCAGAAATCAGAACATTTAAAATGATGTGATATCCAGTATGAGGTAGGTTGTTTTCTTTATATATACGGAGTAATTTTTTGTTTATTTATTTATTTATTTTTTTAATTTTTTTTAGAGACCGTAAAAAACAATGATGTAGAAGAGTTTTTTTTTTTTTTTGCTCAAAAAAACCATGTAGAAGGGATTTAAAACTAATAACAATGATTTAGAAGGGATTTTTTTTAAATAACCAATAAGGTCCTGTTCTTTTGAGCTGCTCTGGTCTGTTGAAATTTGATCTGCTTTGCTCTGCTCTGCTAAATTTGCTCAGCTGATAAGTGGTTTATTTGACCACTTATTGTGGTGATTTTAACCCAGTTTTGTAATCTTTTCCCCTCTTTCTAACCCTCTTTTGTTTATAAATGTTGCGTTTTGGCTTTGCCCTCCTCCTTGTGTGTTTGTATACTTAATTGGCAGGTAATGGTGAAGTGAGGCAAAGCAAGGAAGTTCATGGATCGAGATTAGAGGCAAAAAGTGATGGAGGGAGAGGTCGCTCCTGGTGGAGCGGGCGTGCACCTCCCCATGAGCGGGCGCTCCTGCAAAGTTTACATAATTCTGCCATGTTTCTGAACCTGTGAGGAGCGGGCGCTCCTCCAAGACTTCAACATATTGCCTATAATTTGAGAACAGCTAGAGCGGGCGCTCCTATCTGGTCTGCTAGAATCTGCCTCAATCTGAGATAAGAGGAGCGGGCGTGCACCCTGATAGAAGCGGGCGCTCCTCCCTATTTGCTTAAATCTGCCTCATGTTGAAAGAGCGAGGAGCGGGCGCTCCTCCCTGGAGTTTTGAATCTTCATGAAGAGTAGAGGAGCGGGCGCACATGTATAAGGAGCGGGCACTCCTCTTTCTGGAGCGGGCACTCCTAGCTGCAAATCCGTTTTCTTTTGATGGATTAACCTATGTAATTCGGGGAGTATAAATACTACCTCTTTAGTTCATTTTAAAACAGGTAGCAGTAGCATAGTTCTTAGCAACTTTCTCTTAGTTTGAAACAATCATCTTTGGTATTTTAGCTTAGAAATCCTCAAATTAATCATTGTAGTAGCAAGTTTCACCGATTATTCTCAACATTTCAGCAATTGTTTTCAACATTTGAAGCTTCAATTAGTAACTTCTTTCACTTTTCTCTATTTATTTTCTGATTTTATTTTGTTATTGCATGTCACCTTAATCTCTTTAGATCTTGATTGTTTGTTGTTGAATGTTAGTTTTATCATTAGTTAATCACTTTCCCCTAATTATTGAACTAGTTAGAACCCTAATCTTGGTTTGCATGTCACTCAAAATGAGTTGTGAGTAGTCCTCTTTGCTAGGGCTTGGGTGAAACTCAACCTAATGGTTAACTAAGTAAACTTGGGAGAAGTATTGATGTTTGATTTGTGATTAAATTGATTGTATGAGATTGCTTGTTAGTTCTTCATGATAGGAGTAGCTACCCTTGAATTTGGAGCTTGATGGCATGTTATGCTTAGTTTGACATGAAAATGTAGATTAAGTATGTCATTACTTATTGCAATTTGATTATGTACCTCCTATTGCTAAACTAATGAGGGATCTAAGTTTAGGAATGTGAGTTGTTTTCCTAATTGCATGAGGTTGGTCTTGCATATAGTCCTTGCTATCTCTTGTCTCTTTTACTCCCAATATGCCTAATTGCCATGGTTGAGTGGATCCCATTCCCTAGTGCTTTTAATTACTTGATTTAGAATAATAGTTTGTTGTCTACTTGACGAACACCCCTTTCAACAAAAGACCTCGAATTAGCTTGAGTGTTAAGATCTTTAGCAATTATACCCCGTTCCTTGTGGACCGAACTCTTACTTATCATTGTGCTTGGTTTGTGAGGTGTTTGCTTATAAATGTGTTTGAATGAGTGTGGAATGTGCGACCGTTCAAACGCCCATCAAAATGGCGCCGTTGCCGGGGAACGGTGTTGTTAATTGGTAATTGATTACTTGAGTCGAGTTCACAATCAAAAGAAAAATACAAAAAGAGTTTGTTTCTTTTTGGCTACACTTGTAGCCTTGTTACTAATTGCAATTGTTGAGTGTGTATGCGCAGAACCCATAACAGGATTTTGGTACCTTACGATTCCGAGATTGAACAAACTTATAGAAGGAGAAGGAGAGCCGGTTCTAGGCCGTTAACTACTTCCCTAACTAGAGATTTCAACTCCGAGGAACAACAAGATCAAATGGGTGATCCACAGCCACCACCTCAAAGACCTTTGAAGGAGTTGGTAACTCCGGGAGCTTATAGAGCTTCAAGTGGGATTGCTCCCCCAATCACCCCGGCCAATGATTTCGAGATTCGGCCCGCAATGATAAATTTAATTGAGAGGAGACAATTTAGTGGAGCAAAGCACGAGAGCCCTCTTGCTTACTTGAACGAGTTTGAGAAATATTGCAACATGATCTAGGTGAATGGGGTCACTCAAGAGTTTGTGAGACTAAAGCTATTTCCTTTCTCCCTAATAGGAAGGGCTCTTAAATGGCTTGAAAAGGAGGTGAGACCCAATTCAATAAGAACTTGGGATGAGGTCACCACGGCTTTCTTAGGGAGATTTTACTCTCAAAAGAAGATGGCCGAAGCAAGGGTGTTGATCTAAGGTTTCCTTCAAAGAGCTAGTGAAACCATATACGAGGCATGGGAGAGGTAAAAAGAATAAAGGGAGTGTCCTCATCATGGCATTCCCACATACCAAGTGCTTCAAATTTTCTACGGAGGCTTGAGCCCCTAAGGGAAGACTAGTTTGGATGTGGGAGCCGGTGGCACGATTATAAACAAAACAGAGGAGAAAGTTATTGAAATCATAGAGGATGTGTTGAGACACCACATGGATTGGCAAGAAGGAGAGATGGAGTCTTCGAGCAAAGGAGGGAGTGCGGTTTACTCCGTTGATCACCTCAATGCCATCAATAATTTGACATCTCAAATCACCAACCTTGGCAAGGAGATGACATTAATCAAGGCGAAGCTTGAGTGCTCCTCTTCACACCAAGAGCATCCCTCCCAATCTAAGGGGAGAGGTATGAGTTCTAACCCTTCTACATCTAATAACATGCCAAATGGGTGCTTATTTTGTGAAAATTCTGGATCATATGATCATGACACCTCTTCTTGCACTTATGATTTCCAACCCCAACCCCAATATGAGGAGGGTAATGAGCTTGAAAACGAACATGTCAATGCTTTGTCTTACGAGAATAGACCTAGGAATGACAACCAAAGATATTTACCACCCAATCAAAGAGGGCAAGGGGGAAATTCCTATAACCAAAGAGGAAATGATTATGATTACCATAACCAAAATCAATGGGGGAATAGGAACCAAAGGGATCAAAATCCCTAAGGTAAATACAACCAACAAGGTGGTTATGGTAACCATAACTATAATAACCAAGGGAATTTATTATAGGAATCAAGGCCAATATCACCAAGGGGGGAACTCTAATAAGAGGAACAATTGGAGCAACAATAACAATATAGGTTTTTCTAATCAAAATGCTTCCAATTCGAATGTGAGAGGTACTAGAGCTCCTCAAGATAACTACTATGCACAAGAACCTCCACATAGATCCAATTTAGAGGAAATGATGGAAAACCAAACTAAAATGTTCAACACTTTCATGACCTCTGGTGATAAGAAATTTAGTGAAGTAATGACTCATAATAAAATGCTTGAAACACAAATTTTCAATTGTCCAATGCTTTAAAGGAAGGGGCTATCACTTCCAAACTTCCACCCCAAGGACTATATCCCAAGAGACCCGTTAATGCTATATCAACTAGGAGTGGGAAGGCGTTGGAAGAGAGTGTCCCTAAGAAAAACAATGAGAAAGTGAACATGAGTGAGCCTCTTCTTAAGAGTGATTTTGAGCATGAAGAAGAGAAAGCCTTTGAGAATGAGAAAGATCATGAGAAAGAAAAAGAAAAAGAAAGTGAAAAGGAGATAGAGAAAGAGAGTGAAGAATAAAGAGAAAAAGAAAGAGAAACCAAACAATTGCAAACACTACCATATCCCCCATAAATTTGTGAGAAACAAATTAGATGTGCAATTTGGAAAGTTTCTTGAAACATTGAAACAAATTCACCTTTCATTTTTTACTGATGCTATCAAGAAAATGCCTAACTATGCAAGGTTTTAAAAGATATTTTGAGTGGAAGGATAAAGTGTGATTTGGTGGAAACGGTGAATCTCACCGAGAATTGTAGTGCAATTATCATGAACAAGATGCCACCAAAGTTGAAAGATCCCGGTAACTTTTCTATTCCTTGTGCAATATATAAGATGCAAATTGATAATGCTTTGTGTGACCTTGGGGCTAGTGTTAGCCTTATGCCATATTCGGTATATCAAAGACTTGAGATAGGGGAAATTTTACCCACTAACATTACCCTACAATTGGCCGATTGATCCATTAAATTTCCAAAGGGTACGGTAGAGGATGTTCCTCTAAGGGTGGGAAAGTTTGTCATTTCAGTGGACTTTGTTGTATTAGAGATGGATGAAGATGTTAACATTCCCATAATTCTTGGTAGACCTTTTCTTGCTAATTCGGGTGCTTTGATTGATGTTAAAAGTGCTAAAATAACATTTAAAGTAGGAGATGAGGTAATAGAATTTAATTTGAATGAAATCATGAAATATCCAAGCTCAACTTTGGATAATTTTATGATGATTGTTACTGTTGATTCTATTGTGAATTCTATGCATGAGCACTTGCTCACTTCTAACGATGCCCTTGAGAATGCTTTATTGAACAAAGAAAAGATAGGGGAACAAAGCAAGAAGATGACATTGTATGATGAAATGCTTGAAGGAAGTACGGAAGGAAGCATTGAGCTAGTATGCATGGGAATCACAAGCCATGATGCATTGGATATAGCTACAACAAGAGAAGTAAGGGTGTTCCAATGGTAGAACTCCAACCTCTACCATCACACCTAAGGTATGTATTCTTAGGTTCTAACTCAACTTATCCGGTAATTGTGAATTCTTCTTTGAACGAGTGTCAAACTCAAATGTTATGTGGTGTTTTAAGAAACCACCAAGGTGCTTTAGGATATCCATTGATAACCTCAAAGGTATTAGTCCCGCTTTATGTATGCACCACATAACACTTAAGGAGGGTGCTAAGCCTACCATTGAAAGGCAAAGGAAACTAAATCCTCAAATGGGGGAGGTGGTGAAGAAAGAAATCACCAAACTCCTTGATGCGGGCATCATCTTCCCCATTTCGAGTTCTAGATGAGTTTTCCCCGTTCATGTGGTCCCTAAACAGGGGGAATAACCGTAGTTGAAAATGAGAATGGTGAGCTCATTCCAACTAGAACAGTGACCGATTGGAGGATGTGCATAGATTATAGACGTCTAAATGCATCCACCAACAAGGATCATTTTCCCCTCCCTTTTATTGACCAAATGCTTGAAAGACTAACAAAGCATAAGTATTATTGTTTACTTGATGGTTATTCGGGTTTCTTTCAAATCCCCATAAACTCGGATGACCAAGAGAAGACAACATTTACTTGTCCATATGGTACTTTTGCATATAGGAGGATGTCGTTCGGACTTTGCAATGCACCGGCAACTTTTCAAAGGTACATGATGAGTATCTTTGGAGATATGGTTGAGGCCGAGATGAAAGTGTTCATGGATGATTTCTCGGTAGGAGGCCTCTCATTTGAAGATTGTTTGTCCAATTTGGGCAAATGTTTAGCAAGATGTGAGAAGGTCAACTTGGTCCTAAATTGGGAAAAATGTCACTTCATGGTTGAAGAAGGAATCGTCCTCGGTCACAAGATTTCAAGCAAGGGAATTGAAGTTGATAAAGCAAAAGTTGAAGTAATTGAGAAATTGCCACCTCCAATCAATGTAAGAGGAGTGAGGTCCTTTTTAGGGCATGCCGGGTTCTATATGAGATTCATCAAGGATTTCTCCCTCATTGCTAGACCTCTCAATGCTCTTCTTCAAAAGGAAGCCGACTTTATTTTTGATGAAAAGTGTCTTCATGCTTTCAACAAATTAAAGGAGGCTTTGATCACTTCTCCAATTGTGCAAGGGCTAAGATGGGATTTGCCATTTGAGCTCATGAGTGATGCTAGTGATGTTGCAATTGGAGGTGTGTTGGGGCAAAGAATCGAAAAGAAGCTTCATGTCATCTACTACATATCTAAGACTTTGAATGAAGCTCAACGGAACTACACCACAACGGAGAAAAAGTTTCTTGCCGTGGTACATGCTTTTGAGAAGTTTTGGAACTACCTCATTGGTTCCAAAAACTATTGTCTACACCGATCATGCGGCTATTAGGTACCTTGTGGCAAAGAAAGAGTCTAAGCCTCGTCTTCTTCGTTAGTTCCTTTTACTTCAACAATTTGATGTTGAAATCCGTGATAAGAAAAGGGCCGAGAATTTAGTTGCGGACCATATCTCCCGTTTAAAAAATGTGTAAGCAAGTGATGATTAGGTCCTCATTTGTGATGAATTAAGGGATGATGTGCTTTATGTATTGAATGAGAAAGAGCTTCCTTGGTTCGTCGACTTGGTGAAATACTTGGCATGTGGGGAGTTTCCTCCCGATTTCTCCAAGAATCAAAGGAAGAAACTCAAAAGAGAAGCAAGGCATTATGTGTGGGATGACCCCATTCTTTACAAAAGAGGAGTGGATGGTTTGCTCCAAAAACATGTTCTGGATGAGGAGGTGCAAAATGTGTTAAAGATGTGTCATTCTGACCCTTTTGGAGGCCACATGGGAACCAACAAAACAGCCTTGAAAATCTTACAAAGCGGTTTGTGGTGGCCTCACATCTTTAAAGATGCTTGGGGGTTTTTGAAGACTTGTGACCGTTTTCAACAAACCGACAACATATCCAAGCAAAATGAGATGCCTCAACAACCAATACTTGAGCTAGGGGTATTTGATGTATGGGGTATTGACTTTATGGGACCATTCCCTTCTTCTCATGGGAATCAATACATCATTGTGGCGGTTGACTACGTCTCAAAATGGGTGAAGCCATTGCCTCCCCAACTAATGACCACAAGGTTGTAATGAAATTGTTCAAGAAAGTCATATTTTTGAGATTTGGGATTCCTAGAGCGGTGGTAAATGATAATGGCTCACACTTCGTGCATGGTGTTTTCCAAAAGATGCTAAGGAAACATGGAGTTCATCAAAGATTCGGTCTTACCTACCATCCACAAACTAGTGGACAAGTGGAAGTGTCCAATCGGTAATTCAAGTTAATCCTTGAGAAGACGGTTTCAAGAAACAGAAAGGATTGGTCAGGAAAGCTTGATGACGCTCTTTGGGCATATAGAACGGCATACAAGACCCTAATAGGCACAACTCCATATCGACTTGTTTATGGAAAATCTTGTCATCTCCTGGTGGAGCTTGAACACCGAACACAATGGGCTATTAAAAAGATTAATTTCGATTTGGCTAATGCGGGAGAACAAAGATGGCTTGATTTACATGAGCTTGAAGAGCTTCGATTGGAAGACTATGAGTGTGCAAGCAACTACAAGGCTCGCTTAAAATAATGGCACGGTCGAAGGATAGAAGAGAAAGCATTTCTTGCCGGCGAAAAGGTACTCCTATACAACTCACGAATGAAATTGTTTTCCGGGAAACTTTTGTCAAGATGGAGTGGTCCTTTTATTGCCAAGGAAGTGTTCCCTCACGGAGCCATTGAAATCTCAGATTTGGATGGATTAAGATCGTTCAAAGTCAATGGGCATCGCCTCAAGCATTACTTTGAGGGTGCTCATGTTGGTTTGGTTGAGTTGATACAATGTAATCTTACCTCCTGAGTGTGGAGTTCGTCAAGCTATTGACGTTAAAGAAGCGCTTTTGGGAGGCAACCCGAGTATAAAAAAAAAAAGAAAAAAAAAGAGAGAGAGAATAAGAAAATTAATTAAGTGAGTGAAAAAAAAAATGGTGTAGAAAGCATGCTTGAACTGATTTTGCTAACATTTTGGTTGTAGATGTGTTCTTGTGGTTTTTGATGTAGGAATTTGGAGCAAAAAAGAATCGAAAAAAACAAAAAAACAGTAAAGCTGTCAACAGCTAGGAGCGGGCGCTCCTACCACTATGCAAGTCCGCTCCAAGCTCAAGCAAAGAATCAGAATGCTTCAAGCCAGGCTGGAGCGGGCGCTCCTCGTGCACTGTACGCCCGAGCCACCTGCTCCGTACAAATCAGAAGCTACAGGTATCATAAGGAGCGAGCACTCCAAAGAACTTGCACGTCCGCTCCAAACTACTTCAGCCAAAACAGGTTCATCAAGTCTTGGAAGGAGCGGGCGCTCCAACACTATTGCACGCCCGCTCCAATTGTGGAAGATGCAAGTCAGGAAGTTCTCTAAGTTTTAAAGTGGGCGCTCCTAAGGATCTACACGCCCGCTCCATTCTAAGTTTCGCAGTCAGAATCAAGAGTCAAAGCTTGGAGCAGGCACTCCTAGGTACTTGCACGCCCGCTCCCTGAAGTGCAAATCGAAACAGGAAGTTCAGAAGTTTTTGGAGCGAGTGCTCCACCCTCATGATGAGAGGTGAATAGCTAGGTCGTTGGACTAACTACCCTCTACCAAACAATATTTATATACCTAAACCTACACCAAACAAGTCTAGTGATAAGTAAAGGGTCGATCCGTAGAGACGGCGAATTATTGTATACACTACCGCTACTAAGCTAGGTCAAAGGATATGGGGGAAGAGAGGACTAAATCTAAGGATAGAAGACTAAAAACTAAGGAAAGGAACTAAGAAACTAAATCACTAGGGAAGAGGAATCAAGGCAATCAATGTGACAAGCACAAGCATAGCAATGAACACGAACATTCTCAATAACTTGAAAAGGGCGAAGCTCAATCATCTATGTCTCTCCCGAGCATGCTACACAATCAAGAACCCAATCCCGGCTAAGGGCTCGTGATCAATTCAAAGGGTTCACTTCTACCTAATTAGCTCTTTCCCAAGCAACTAAATGGGTAGCAATTAGATCATGCATTCAACCGGCCAAAGCGAAAGCAAGCATTACACATACCTCAATGAGCACATCCAAATCACTAAGACTTAATCCGCACACACCACTATACTAGCACTAATCAATCGCAAGCAAAAAATCATCAATAATCTAATTGGTCAAGTCGATAATATGGAGAATTGCCTAACAACCTAGGTCACTTCCGCACACACTAGGCCATTAAACTCTCAACCCTGCCTATGAGGTCGTGGTCAACTAAACAATGAAATTCTTCTATTAAGCTAGCTCACTCCCGCACAACTAGCACAATAGCGATTAAATCATGACATCAATGGGCTAGAAAGACATCAAGCATTAAGACCTTCATTTTTAGTTCAATACATCAACAATTCCAATTAAACCATCAAGTAAGTGTTCATCTTGCTCATCAATCACTAATCATCCCTAACCCTAGTTAAAAATCTACTCTAACATAATTAAACTAACAAAATCAAAGACATTAACACAAACTAAACTAACAAGAACAACAAACATTAACCAACAAAGAGGAACAAGAGAGAGACTAAGAATAAAACCCAACAAGAAGAACAAATTACCAAAACTACTATACTAATCAAGCAAATAACTAAACAAAGCAAGAATTAAAGAAAGCAATAAATGAGATAGAGTTTAGAATGCTCATTAGATTTATGAAGAGTAATCTAAATTCAATTTTGGAGTGGGCGTTCCTAGTGACCTGCACGCCCGCTCCGTTCTGGCAAGGAATTTCATATTCTTCTACTACGTTAGGAGCGGGCGCTCCACCCTCAACTGCACACCTGCTCCTCACTGATAAAGCCAAAGTCAGAATACTTCTCTAAGGAAGGAGCGGGCGCTCCTTCACTATTGCACGTCCGCTCCTAACCGGCTAGGTGAAGTCAGAACAGATTTCAAAAGCCAGGAGCGGGCGCTCTAACCTTACTGCACGCCCGCTCCTGCCAGTCCGGATAAAAAAAAAAAAAAAAAAAAAGATTCTCTTATCACTTTTCACCCTTTTTCACCCATTTCCCACCATTCATTCACCATTATCATACTCTCTCTTTTCCTTCCATCTACTTCTCTCTCTAAAAACCCCATTTTCCCCCAACTTTTATCTTCAAAATCTTCATTTTCTCATTAAATTTCTCACTAAAAATTCACAAATTCTTGTTCTTCACTCAATTCTCTATCTATCAACACCAAATTTGTCCAAATTCAAGCACAAAATTTTCAAACCCTAGAAGATCACCATTGTTGAAGTTTGGAAAGCTTGGTTTATTGAAGAAATTGGAGCAAAAGGGGAGCAATTTGAATAGTCTTCGAGGAATTTAGAGTATTTTCATACTCTAGTTGGTATAACCTTCTTCCCTAATTCACTTTCCCTCTTAAACCCTAGTGGTTTTTCTTCAAACTTCATTATTCTTGGTTATTTTTTATGAATTGTGTAATTTACTTCATGATTTGTTGCAAATTGGAGAATTTTTGTGCTTCATATGTTAGGGTGATTGATATTTGTGGTAATTCTTGGATTGCTTAATGAGTGATTGAATTTTGTGATCTTTGTGATTTTGAATTGTGTGAAGTTGTGTGTTAGTTGGAACTGTTGTTGATTGTGAATTTTGTGTTGGAAATCTTTGTGGATTGTGCTGGAATATATATTTGGTATTGTTGAAACAGGTACTTGGTTTTAATTGGGGGTTTGAAGTTAAGGAGGTTGTCGTGTGGTGATTTTGGTGTTTGTGGTGAGGTGTTTTTGAGTGAACCCCTTTATCCTTTTTCCCACCTTTAATTTTGTCAAAATGGTTCTAAGATATTTGGAGGTGTAGGAGGAAAGAAAAGAAAGACTTACGGAATCCAAATAAATGAAAACCAACCCAATGAAAGCCAAAATCAACAAAACCAAAATAATGCTCCTCCATCCACTAGAATCCCCGAGAAATTCCGAAAATACCATACCGAGCTTTCTCAAAGCGAAAAATCCTTCCCACGAGATTATATGACCAGCACGCTTGCCAACTTTTAGGAGTCGATGAAGGAGTTCGGCGTGTGGCCGACAATTTCAGATGGTTAAACTTGCTTAAGAAGAGGGAATTAACCTACGAACCGATCACACTCAAATTCCTTTCAACCCTTACCATGCGCCGGATAAACGGTGAGGGAGAACCTCTCGAGTGTGAGATTAAGTTTAGGCTTTTCAACCAAGAAAAGACCCTAACCTTAACTCACCTCAATGAAATCTTTGAGTGGCCCGTCTTTGACCAAATTAACCATCCCGATAGTTTCTACCTATCAAGCTATGAAGAGCAAAATTGGTGGAACACTATCGTGGAATATCCCAACTTTACCACTCGGTCTAGCCATACGAGCCATATTGTCCACCCCATACTCTGTATATTCATGAGAATTATGGGGTATGATTGCTTCTCGAAGCAAGACCTAGGGAAGCTAACTAAAGAGGAGATCAAATGCCTCTTTATAGCTTTATAATTTGAGGGGGACCTCAAGGGTAATGTTAATATGGGATATTTGTTTATCCAAAGGTGTTTAGAGATAAAGAGGAGTACGGAGTTGAGGGGGGAGATAAAGTGTGGGGAAATGATCCCGATAATTGCCAAAGCATTGGGGTTTACCAACTCCAATGTCCTTGACATTCAAGGACTTTCTTCAATGCACATGCTTGTGGAAGTCCGTGGTCGTGTGACCAAATATTCTTGGTTGGTCAAGGGTAAGCACCGTTGCTTGCTACCCAATGCGGCGGTGATGAACACCGCGGGTGTTCCCGATCTTGACCAACCATCCCAACCCCGCCGCCATAGCATTTCCACCGTTCCTAGATTTAAGGGTGGCTCCAGCTCTTCTTCTTCCTCTTTTGACCTAGAGTCGGCTTTCAACCATCTCAATCTAACCAACCAAAGAATCCTTCAAGAAAATTAATACCAAAGCTATGTTGCAAAAATGTCTTATTAGAGCAAGTTGAGAGGGGAGACTTTCTCCCCTATGTCAACTATCCTAACCGCCCCGTTCAAGAAGGGTCGGTTCCGAGGTGGAACAACAACCAACCCACCTACTCTTATTGGCAAGGACCTCGTAGCTCCATTTCGGAGCTACGATCCTATCCTCCCTATGATTATACACAACCCGGGAGTTGTGATTTTAGGGGGGACCCTTCTTATTACCACGTCCCCGAGACATGTGGTAATATGACTCCCGAGGAGATCGATAACCACCCCTTAAGGGGATACTTCGGGTTTCCACCCGGGTATGATGGTGGTTAGGGCACGGGTAGTGCACCGGATTTCGGTCACTATCGAAGTTGCCCCAACTATGATCTTCCTCCCTACGTGGATCAATCCTCTTATACCGGCGATGTAGACCCAAACTACAATTATTTTCCATCGCCTCCAAGAGAGGATGATGGGAGTAGCATGTAGACATTTGTATGTACCGTTCCCTTCTCTTCTTTCCCATAATTTGTAACACCGAGGCCGGTGTCGAGTTCTAGCTTGGGGGGAGATGTTTTTCATTGTGTACACTTAAATGCGTGAACGGTAATCAAATGTCTAGCTTGGGGGGAGGTCTTGAGGTCTTTGTGTATAGGGTGGTTCTTGGTTTTGATAAGTTATGTGCTTATACGTGACCCTATTTTGTGCATGTATTGAGAAGTTTGAGTTTGTGTGTGGAATGTTTGGCATGTAAGCCTTGGTTTAGCCTTTGGGACTTGTGGTGGGATTCATATTGTATTATGTTCTAGATTGCGGGCCTACTTTAGGTTTATTGTTGTTCTATTCATGATGATATGGCACGCCTAGGCTAGAACGATTGCATATTGGTGTTTTTGTCTCACTTTTCTACTATATGCGTGCATTAGAGAGTCTTTCTTCTATGATTAGCTTTGGTCTATTTGTGGTTGGTTATTTTGATGGTTAAATGCATGGTATGGTTGGCTTGCATTTGGTCTCTATTGATGATGATGTTGATGATTTATGAGGTTGTTTCTTCCCCTAAAATCCAAAACCCTAAATCCAAATTCTCTTCTATCTCCTCTTTTCTTTTCCCTAGTATCCAAATTTCTTTCTTTCTTCAAATCTTCTTATCCCTAATATCCAAATTCTTTATCTAGTTTTCTTATCCCCCTTTCTTCTACTTCAAAAAAAAAATGGAAAATTGAGATTTGAAAAACGGAATTTTGTTTTGCCTTTGGTTGGTTTGCAATGATGATATTGGATTATATGTGGTAGATACTTTCTTTCTTTTTGTAATTAAATTTCGAGCATGGTTTAGATGCCCTTGGTTGAACATAGAATTGGCTAGTTTAGGCTAGCGTGAGAATAACCTTACCGAATGTACGAGACTTAAAGTCTAGGTTTGTGGTAAGATGGTGTCGCTTGTCTCAAAGGAATTTGAACCCCGAAAGGTAGTATTTGATCCCACATTTGTCCTAAAAAGTGAGGTTTTATATTTTTCAAGCCATCAACATTTTGAATGAGTGGCAAAGATCCTCCTTGAATTAGTACCTAGATCGAGAACTTGAGCTCCAACTCCTAAGATTGCGGCTTAAACTACTCTTGTCATTAATGAAGGTTGTTTAATACGATGTATATGCATAATGCAAGTTAAGGCATCCGAATTTCATTTTATTAAGTGTATTTTCCTTTTTTATTGTAAATAATAGTTGGTTTTGTATATGAAGCTTTCACTTGTCAAAAATAAAAAAGGGTAAAAAAAAAGAAAAAAAAAAATATGTGATAAAATAGTCACCGCCCTAGCAAATAAACAAGCTTGGGGGTGCATTTCTGCTTAGAGTATGGTCATAGCTTGTATTTGGAGATCAAAGTTAGAGCCCTACTTAGGGTTGTTTCTAATGGATTACATCTTAGCTTGAAATCAGATACAAGCTCTTTTAGTTTTCTTCTATGCCTTAACTTGGTGTCGAGATCCTCATATTTTTGTGTATTGTTAGAAAGAGTAGTTAAAGCCATCGTCGATGGAGGGAGTTGGTTCACAAGCATATGGAGATGGTACGTTTTCATTGAGATGTCGAGTGTTTTACCCGCTATAGTTATGTTTTTCCGGCTCCTTCAAGGAGTCATGAGACACTACCATTAGGGGGGATTTGAACTTTGTGATGGGGACGCGATAAGATTTGTTAAATAGGCTTAAGATGAGTATTTTCGGGAAGATTAGCTAGGCCTTGGCTAGTCATGACCGTGGTTGATCTTAGGCATATACCTCATGCTCGAGTTTTATTGCTTAAGGATTCTCTTATCTATGCATGTGCTTTTCTTTGAGCAAACTAATCTATCGGGTTGTTTTGTGCTATGTGAATTGCTTGAGGACAAGCAATTGGCTAGCTTGGGGGGATTTGATAAGTGATTTATTTGACCACTTATTGTGGTGATTTTAACCCGATATTGTAATCTTTTCCACTCTTTCTATCCCCCTTTTGTATATAAATGTTACGTTTTAGCTTTGCCCCCCTCCTTGTGTGTTTGTGTACTTAATTTGTAGGTAATGGTGAAGTGAGGCAAAGCAAGGAAGTTCATGGATCGAGATTAGAGGCAAAAAGTGATGGAGGGAGAGGCCGCTCCTGGTGGAGAGGGCATGCACCTCCCCAGGAGCAGGCGCTCCTGCAAAGTTTACATAATTTTGCCATGTTTCTGAACCTGTGAGGAGCGGGCGTGCACCTGAGCTGGAGCGGGCGCTCCTCCAAGGCTTCAACATTATGCCTATATTATGAGAACAGCTACAGCGGGCGTGTAGTCACAACGGAGCGGGCGTGTAGTCACAATGGAGCGAGCGCTCCTAGCTGGTTGATCTGCTAGAATCTGCCTCAGTCTGAGATAAGAGGAGCGGGCGTGCATCCTGATAGGAGCAGGCGCTCCTCCCTATTTGCTCGAATCTGCCTCATGTTGAAAGAGCGAGGAGCGGGCGCGCATCCTGGCCTATTTGCTCGAATCTGCCTTATGTTGAAAGAGCGAGGAGCGGGCGCTCCTCCCTAGAGTTTTGAATCGGCCAATCTTTTGAAGAGCAGGGGAGCGAGCGTGCATGCATAAGGAGCGGGGCACTCCTAGCTGCAAATCCGTTTTCTTTTGACGGATTAACCTATGTAATTCGGGGAGTATAAATGCTACCCCTTTAGTTCATTTTAAAATAGGCAGCAGTAGCATAGTTCTTAGCAACTTTCTCTTAGTTTGAAAAAATCATCTTTGGTATTTTAGCTTAGAAATCCTCAAATTAATCATTGTAGTAGCAAGTTTCAAGGATTATTCTCCACATTTCAGCAATTGTTTTCAACATTTGAAGCTTCAATTAGTAACTTCTTTCACTTTTCTCTATTTATTTTCTTATTTTATTTTGTTATTGCATGTCACCTTAATCTCTTTAGATTTTGATTGTTTGTTGTTGAATGTTAGTTTTATCATTAGTTACTCACTTTCCCCCAATTATTGAACTAGTTAGAACCCTAATCTTGGTTTGCATGTCACTCAAAATGAGTTGTGTGTAGTCCTCTTTGCTAGGGGTTGGGTGAAACTCAACCTAATGGTTAATTAAGTAAACTTGGGAGAAGTATTGATGTTTGATTTGTGATTAAATTGATTGTATGAGATTGCTTGTTAATTCTTCATGATAGGAGTAGCTACCCTTGAATTTGGAGCTTGATGGCGTGTTATGCTTAGTTTGACATGGAAATGTAGATTAAGTATGTCATTACTTATTGCAATTTGATTATGTATCTCCTATTGCTAAACTAATGAGGGACCTAAGTTTAGGAGTGTGAGTTGTTTTCTTAATTGCATGAGGTTGGTCTTACATATAGTCCTTGCTATCTCTTGTCACTTTTACTCCCAATATGCCTAATTGCCATGGTTGAGTGGATCCCATTCCCTAGTGCTTTTAATTACTTGATTTAGAACAATAGTTTGTTGTCCACTTGACGAACACCCCTTTCAACAAAAGACTTCGAATTAGCTTGAGTGTTAAGATCTTTTGCAATTATACCCCGTTCCTTGTGGACCGAACCCTTACTTATCATTGTGCTTGGTTTGTGAGGTGTTTGCTTATAAATGTGTTTGAATGAGTGTGGAATGTGCGACCGTTCTAACGCCCATCATCTCCTCTGTTTAATAATAATAATAATAATAATAATAATAACAACAACAACAACAACAACAACAACAACAACAACAACAATAATAATAATAACAATAATAATAATAATAATAATAATAATAATTTTGCCAATAATAAAAATAATTTTGCTAATAATAATAATAATAACATTAATAATAATAATAATACTTATAATAATAATAATAATAATAATAATAATAATAACAATAATAATAATAATTAAATAATGCGATAATAATATTAATAATACTTAAAATAAAATAATAATAAAAATAAAAATAATAATAACGATAATAAAAAAAATAATGATGATGATGATGATAATAATAATAATAATAATAATAATAATAATAATAATAGCATTAACGATAATAATAATGATAATAATAATAATAATAATAATAATAATAATAATAATAATAATAATAACATTAAGAAGAGAGTATTTCCCGTGCTATTTGTTCTTGGAGTGCACCAGGTGGTAATTTGCAGCTTCTGAGGGATACTTTGGCAGAAGATTCTCCTACTTTTCAGTGGTGGGTGATGAGGACCTTGATTTGGAGGAGGTAATATCAAGCAGTGTCGTAGGAAGATTTGTGACATCCATTACACTGCTGCAGTCCGGGTTATTTCTTCTTTAGGCGTTGCTCCTTATAATGACGCCACTCTCGCGGATTTACAGTCTAAACACCCTACTTGTCCAGCTCCATCCTTACCTGATATACCTGTTGATGGCCTTCATCTCGTTACTACTTCTGCTGTTGTTTTGGATTGGATTAAAAGTTTTCCACGTGGCACATCATGTGGTAGGGACGGTTTACGTGCTCAGCACCTTCTGGATTGCTTGAGTGGTGCTGCTGTGGCTGTATCAGATGAGTTAGTTGACTCTATTTCCGCGGTGGTTAATCTCTCTCTAGCTGGAAAGTGTCCTATGGAACTAGGAGAGTATATTGCTAGTGCTCCTCTTACCCCACTTGTCAAGCCCGATGGTGGTATTCGTCCTATAGCTGTGGGTACTATTTGGCGGCGTCTGGTTTCGAAGGTGGGTGCTATTATGGTTGGCTAATCTTTAGGAAGTTACTTTGATGGTCTTCAATTTGGCATTGGGGTTTCTTCAGGTGGTGAGGCAATTCTTCATGCTGTGAATCAGTTGATTGAGGACCATGGTTCTGATGTTGGTCTTTATATGTGGCTGGTGGATTTTCAAAATGCCTTCAATTCTTGTTGATCGTACGGTCATGTTGCGTGAAGTTCATCGTCGTTGTCCGGGCATTTCGCGATGGGTTGAATTCTGCTATTCTAATCCAGCCAGATTGTATTATGGGGACCAATCCTTATGGTCGTGTCAAAGAGTGCAGCAGGGTGATCCCCTTGGTTCTCTACTTTTTGCTTTGGTTTTACAGCCCCTGGTTTGTAAAATCAGAGATGCTTTTGACTTATGTCTTCATGCGTGGTATTTGGATGACGGCACTGTTATTGGTGACACTTTGGTGGTAGAGAAGGTTCTGCAGTTGAATATGGAGGAAGGGCCTCGTTTTGGGTTACATCTTAATGTGGAAAAAACTGAAATTTTCTGGCCTACAGAAGACCCTCGAAGCAAGCTTGCGGGTGTTTTTCCGCCCAATATTGCTCGACCTTTGCGCGGTGTTAAGTTGCTTGGTGGTCCTGCTAGTTCCGATTCCGGTTTTGGTGGAGAGCTTGTGATGTAGAGGGTGACCAAGACCACTGCGCTTATGGATAAGGTTGCTCCGCTTGATGATCCTCAGTGTGAGCTATTATTACTTAAGGCATGTACCGGAGTTTCTAAACTCTACTCTGCATTGCGTACTTGTAATCCTAGTACTTTTGAGACGGCTCAGCGCACATTCGACGGGGCTCTTCGATCTTCCTTGGAGCGTATTGTTACTGCTTCGGGGCCTGGGTTTGGCGATTGGCAATGGCGACTTGCCACCTTACCATTTGTGTTTGGAGGGCTTGGGGTATATTCCGCAGGTGATGTTCGTCATTATGCTTTTCTTGCTTCTCGGTTGCAGTCTGCTGGGTTGCAGACAAAGCTTTTACGGCATGCTGGCATTGTTGGTCTTGAACGAGCCTTTGGAGATGCGTTGAGTCTATTTAATGGAATAGTGGAGTCTGACATTATGGGTAATCCTAGTGAGGTCGCTTCCCTAAACTCATGAAATAATTGGCAGATATATATTTCACAAAGGTTACCGCTTCTGAAGAATCTGCCTATTCTTTGTCTCCTCGGCAATCAGCATTGTGGAAATCGCAGCAGGGAGATCACACCTCTGCTTGGCTTCGGGCAGTCCCTATTTCTGGGTTGGATCAGACAATGAACCCAAAGACCTACCGATGTGTGTTGTGCTACAGGATGGGTGTTCCATTGTTCTCTATCTCGACGCCGTGCTCTGCTTGTTCTCGGGTTTTTACTGGGGATATTTTTCGGTGATCACGCGGTGTCGTGTGGTGGTATTATGGGTATTAAACATCGGCATAATGTTTTCCGGGATACCCTTGTTGATATCTGCTACAAATCTGGGATTTCGGCAAGAAAGGAGGTTGACATAGGGTTGTCTGGAGGGAATGACGGGGCCCTCAGACCTGCTGATGTGTTACTTTATTCCCGGGATCGTGGTCGCGATGTTTGTGTGGACTTAACAGGGTCTTCTCCTTTGACACAGACAAGGCTATCTGACTTTGTTCCTGGGCGGATTGTGGCTGATGCGGCTCATCGGAAGCGGGTGAAGTATGAAGCTAGTTGTCGGGTGATTGGATATGGCTTCATTCCCTTCTCCTTTTCTTCACTTGGGGAATTAGAGAAGGAAGTTGTTGTGTTGCTGAAGCGGGTTCAGAGGTTCTCGACGACGCAAGACATTGGGGCTCGTGCTGCAGCTTATATCTTCACTAGGGTAGGCTTTGCTATAGCTAGAGGAGTGGGGGCCCAGATTGTATCTCGGCTTCCCACTAATTTATGTTATTGTAGGTTGTATAACTTTGTCTGTGTTTTGAGATAATAATAATAATAATAATAATAATAATAATAATAATAATAATAAAATCTGCTCTGCTCTGCCCAAAAGATCAAAAGAACAGGGCCTAAGTCTATTTTTAGTAACCAATAACCAGGAACAATGATGTAGAACGAATTTTTTATTTATTTATTTTTTTTTTTTAGTAACCAATAAGTCAGTTTTTAGTTGGTGTCCACTTAAATAATACAGAGCAACTTTTTACAGTAAATTTGTTGAAGGGGCTCTAAGGCATATGTAACTTTTGACTTTGCAAATATGAGTCATTTTATGTTTAACTCCATTTTAACATTTACGGAATAATTAAGGGGATGTTTGGTTCATCAAGTTGGAATAGAATTTCTTACTAGAGAGGTATGAATTCTAAAACTCATATTAGTCTAAAGTCGTTTTATTGTTGGAATGGTTCTATTCTTCATTAATAAAATAGATTGTGAATCTTAGGAGGAGGGGTGGGTATGGGATTCAATGGGTAGGGGGGGGGGGGAGTTGGAACCCCTAGAGGTATGTGATTCCATTACCAAAAACCTCAACCAAACAAAAAACTAGATAGAATGAATCATAACTCTATTCCAACTCATTCCAAATGATCCAACCAAACGACCCCTAAATATTGTGCAATACAAAGTGACTTTGGTCTCATTTTGTGCAAAGACCTGTAAATTTGCGATTGATCCTCGAAGGAAGC
The DNA here is from genome assembly GCF_001683475.1 of Chenopodium quinoa. Classification (NCBI taxonomy): domain Eukaryota; kingdom Viridiplantae; phylum Streptophyta; class Magnoliopsida; order Caryophyllales; family Amaranthaceae; genus Chenopodium; species Chenopodium quinoa. The sequence goes on from NW_018743292.1 coordinate 11,747,145, forward strand.
AAAGATCATATTCTTGGTCCAAGACTTCAAGTAGCTTATCTCCCTACGGAAATGTTGTAGATGTAAGCCTTTGATGCTAACTTTCTCTATATCTTTTCAGTGAATTTTGTATCTAAAATAGAAAAATATGTAATGACTTCAAACTAATTTGTCAAAAATCCTAAAGGTTCTAGTGTTCTACCAATTTGATCAACCTCAATATCTTTAACTTACGTGGAAACCAATACACGTAATTTTAGAATTAGCTACAAGCCTACGACTATATATAGCATAATAATCTTAGATCACCCAATAATTTCTCAAAGAACCCATGAATGTCTATTGAAATTCTTTCAAAAGTTAAGCCCCAACTTAACAAGATTGAAGTTAGGCAGCATAAAAAAATTTGTGTACAGAATTTGCTGAAGCGCATATAGCTAGGTTTTGGCCTGCTAGTTTACAAGTCCTCAATCCAAAAAGCAGCATCCTGAAATGGAAAAATGAAAGGTAGAGGTATTGTAACAAAGGGACATGTGACAGTTCCAAGTATACATCAAATGGTCTTGTACGTAGTCTATATGGGACACAAGAATGAAGTTGGCCTCAATCGATACCGATCATTCGTCTATTTCTACGTGGTATATTAAATGCTTTGATACATCCTAAATACACATCACCATTAAAAAATGTCAGGTTACTGATAAAAATTTCCCACACTTGTTTGGTATGCTTTTATTTATTATTTTTAGTCGAAAATCTAAATCTGAATTGGGATTGGTAGTTTCACATTGAATTACAAGAAGTATATAAACAATATTTATGTCTAGTGAGTTACGGAGTATAATAAATTGATTTTAGGATAGAATTCGCTTTATATGAATTTGAATTTCCCTTAACTATTCCTAAATTAAAGTTTAATGAGCTACTCTACTTATTACCATCGTGGAAACCTGCTACTTTAATACATGGTCAATCAAACTCCTCTAACAAGGGATTGGTCGTAGATATTAATTTAATGATGAACTGATATGCAATTTCATAGATCAAAAGTGTTATTTTATTTATCCATCTTTTATCTACCACTTAATACCATTTGCATACATGTTTACCCATAGAATTATTAACGAAAATTTACATATAGCTTTCTTTTATATTCACCAGTAATTCATTACCTTTACCATCATTTATTATCATCAACTAACCAAATTGGCCGTTAAATATACAAAGTATATATTGTCATTAAAATATGATTTCTGCCTCAATTGATAATGTGGATCTAACGTTACTTTCATGAGGGTTAGTTGTAGAATGGTGGGTGCAACCGAATCTCTCTTGTAATAAGCTTGAAATATTTAACTGGATTCCCATGCATGTACCATTCAATACCATTCAAATATTCAATCTCTAAATACTCCTACGTTTGTTTTATGTAATAAGAATCTCTAGATATTTTCAATTTTTTGTATTAGTTTTTAAAACTTTCTAGAGATGGTAGACAAATTTGTCATGAATAGCCTCATGATTAGGTACATCTTTGTCCATTGCAATATGGTTGATTACGGCTGACTTATAGTCCACCTTGGAATGCAATAGAGTAAGATTTAATGCCAAAGTCCAACATTCAGAATAAATTTATAACATTTGTGAAATTATATAGTATGATGAGAAGGTTAAAAAAAACAATCAATCATGCACGTATATTGGATTTAAGAATTTATTTCCATCCATTGTATTTCTCAAAAAGTTCCATATCTAGTCAGAAAATACTCATCAAGTCCACATTATATACATACATCATTGTAGTCTTTAAATGATGATCCTTATATATCAGTAAAGGTGGCTATAAGCCTATAAGTTGTTAGAAATTACCAAGTAGGATGAAACTAGTATAGTATCCGTGTAATTACACGGTATAATAAGTTTATATATATAATTTACTTATTAAAGCAATTTTTGAATAATAATGATGAAGTGGAAATCAAAAATTACGCTCTAACATATTAGCTCCTAGAAATATCATAGCATGATTTAATGCTGGTATTTACATATTATGCTACTATTATTTTACCTATTAAATTATTTATAAACTTAAAATTAGGGATGGAAGGTGGGTATAAAAATGTGAGTCCCGTATCGCACTTGTCCCTGTTGGAGCGGGTATGGGTCCAACTTTGACGGGTAAGTAGGCGGGTATGGGTACAAAAGTCATACCCATCATGGGTAGCGAGTAAGCGGTGGATTTGATGTCATACCCGCCTATTACCCGCCTACCCGCCCAATTACCTGCCAACTTATTACTACCACCAATTTTTTATGTAATTCTTTTTGTATTTGTAATGATGAAGGACTACTTTTATACAAATTGACTACTTGTATAATATATTATTAAATTATGTATTTACAACAATTTAGAGATAGCATAATGACATGTTCTATAGGAAATTTATCAAACAAATGTTGTTAGGTTAGCGGATAAAAGGCGACCGGGTAGTGGATATCCACATGGGTGATGGATCAGGTGTGGGTGTTAAAATTTTACCCATCACGGGTGGCAGGTAGGTCACATGGTATAAAATTTTTTTGGCAGATGCAGATATAGGGGAGGGAGTACCCGCACTGCCCAATTTTCATCCCTACTTAAATTTATGAACCAGTAATTGGGTAAAAATTTTAATATTTGTTTTATCTACCTCTATACTTTTTTGTTATATTCATTTACATTTATGATGAGGTCTCCAACGTTAATATTTCACCAAAATTTTAAGCATGTATGAATGTATGTAAATATGTAAAGATATTTGGATAATACGGAGTATGCATTAAAATGATTATAGTAAGCTCGTACATGAAATTTTTATTTGTATATAAATAGCAAACGATGGCAAAAAAAATTTAGTTTAATCTCATAAATACTACGATGTACTCAATAAGTGAGTAGAACAAAAAAATGACGGTAGTAATATACATTTAATATATTTAATTTGCTCGTGTGTGAGAGAGTAATGTGCATATATTTTTAGGTATTTGATATTGTCTCCATTTCATAATATTGACATAGTCAAACTTAGCGAACTTGCTAATGTTTGACCCTAAATATAATAAATTGTTAAACATAATTAATAAAAAATATAAATAAATATGTAATATTATAAAACTTTATATGCATGATCTTTCATATATAATATTACTCGTAGTAGTAATTGTAGAATTTTCAAAGTATATATGGAGAATACATTAGTCCAAATATATATGTATAATTTATTCTAAATATTTAGTCTGTTAGTAGTATGAGTAAGTGTATAAATAATTATGAATATTTGATTTAATTCTACAAAATATTACATCAAAGGTTCATTTGGCTACATTTGATTGTATCTAAATAAGACATTACATTATCAAAAATGTAAGTTTGAAAATTGTACAACTTACTTAAATTACATTATCACGAGATCAATTAGTGATTAATAGTAAGACTTAGAAGATTCGTTAGATTGCACATTAATATACTACAATAAATTTTAGAATTACCATACATAATATTACGTAATTAGCGGAAAAAATTTCATTGTGAGAACGACATGTGTTTAGTTTTAGGTTGAGCGTCCTCTGTTTTAGTATAATTATAGATAAATAGATAGATGGAGTCAATCTTTTATACTCCGTACGAGTTAGGTTAAGTACACCCATTTGTTGCTTCAAAAAAAAAATATAACTCATTTATTTGTTGGAAATAATGTTAAGGAAAAAGAGTTTTTTCCTTCCTACACCATTTATCTATTATTTATCAGTTTTGAAATATTTTGGATATGATTTATCATTGGATTGTGTTCGTTGTTATCAGGTCGAATCAACAATCAGTTTTTTTAAATATTAATTATAATTGGGTTAGATTAAAATAGGTTTAGCTTACAATTGGTTTGAGTTACTACAATTGGTTTGAGTTACTACTTTAGGTTTATTTCATGTTTTGAGTTTGACAAATTTAAGCAAGTTGTTTCTGTTCGGTTTCAACTTGGAGATTATTTGGGATGAAATTGCAAGACTTATAATGTTGGAATATTTGCTTCAAATTATTAGTGGTTAGTTAACTCTTAATGTATAGGAATATGCTCTACTAAAAGTAATTAGTTTGTGTTAGTGGAGTCTCAAGAGTAGTGGGTTAATGCTAGCATGATATAATGATCATGAGATCATGTTCCTTATTTTTGGCTTAGTTAGCAATATATATGTTGTTATGTAGTATGTTTTTCAATGGATTGAATACAACTCAGTTTATTCTTTCTCCTCTCTCATCTCTCTAATTTATAATTTCAACATATAATGATGGTCTAATAATATTGTAAGAGAAAAGGATAAGATGCCTGAGTATCTCTGGCCTGGTCTAGTCTAAAATCTAAATTAATTTATTATCTTTAGTATTTCGTCTACTCGATAATGTCTATTTTAACAGAATACGTAATATAACTATACAAGTAATAAGAATTTATGAAGAGAACAAAGCCTAACAAGTAGTTTAACCATTTGCCTATTAATTAGCTTGACCTAATATTAATTGTCCAATAAGTAATTAATCCTATCACCTACTGTTTTGCTCCTTAATACAAATGACAAACCTTCTTAGTTGAGTTTTGAATACATAATGTTCCGGATGTAACCCGACAACCTGTATCCAAGATCCGTGAAAACCCTATCGTCTAGCTAAGTACCTACACAGTTACAAAGGTTAGCTAACCCCAGGGTGAGTCCGGGGATAACCACTCCGATGATAAATTTAAAGATGATTAAGAGAGAGAGAGAGAGAGAGAGTAATAGATGTTACCTCAAAATGAAGAAATAAGTAGCTATTTATTGGAAAATTATATGTCAGGTGGCTGCATGCCATGCAAACAACATAAACGCCAAGTTTTAGCAGCCATATGCCACGTGGTGGATGGATAGTAACACTAACTCTTGCCGATATGACATGCTAGCCGTTATGTCCATTTGGTATTCTGGTATTGGTTCGACCCGTATTTGAGTGTTATGATATCGACACCGATACCATCCCATACACATAATTAAAAAATAACAAACGACAAATGCGTCTAATATTTAATAAATTACTAAATAAGACCAATAATAATAAAAATAAAAAATCAAGAGATGAGATGTAAAACACAATGTTGGTTGATGACATGTCGGCCATGCATGTAGCATCAACAAAGTAAAAAGTTGCTTGCACTATAACGTCGGCGGTTGGCTGTTGTTTGGTCCTTTATAAACTCATGATAGGATAATTTTAAGATTAGGTTATAAACTTTGCTAGCTGCTGGAAAGCAATAATAATAATAATAATAATAATAATAATAAATGACGGAGCCAGAAATTTTAAACCGGGGGATAAATGAAAGACATCGCATGATGTGGCAAAAATGTTAGGGAAAAAAAAAATTGACACAAATATAATTAAATAGCTGAAGTTCAGATTGTTAAATACTTGACATGTAAATAGTTATTAGGTAGTCGAAAAAATGATGATTTCCTTTGGATTTCATTCTTTCTAGTTTCTAGTAGGAATTTTCGAAGATCGAGTTGTGTTCATGTTGTCTTAGACTAGTTTGAATTATGTGAATCATTTGACATGTCATGAATCAATTACCATATATAATTTTACAATCAAATTATCAAATAACTTAAATAATTAGTAAGTTAACAACCGAAAAAACTTAATATTTCAATAGAATAACATATTTTTATAATATCTAAATTAAGCAATGTGGGATTTAAATTTCAACATACACCTCATGTAATAATCCCAATATATATATATATATATATATATATATATATATATATATATATAATTTTATCATTCAAACAATTAGAAATTACTCCGTATGATTACTGTAGAAAATATAGTATGAATTCTATGCAGTAGTTAACTAACTAATGATTGCAAATTAAATTCTTAATATAAATACAAGTTAGAAAAAAAAATTAAAAATTGTTTTTTTTTTTTTTTTTTTTTTTGAAAAAACTGAATTTTTTTTAAGTGGGGGACAGCTGTCCCTCCCTCCCTCGCTAATAATAATAATAATAATAATAATAATAATAATAATAATAATAATAATAATAATAATAATAATAATAATAATAATAATAATAATAATAATAATAATAATAATAATAATAATAATAAGGAAAAATTGTTTTAAATAATACCACATTTCACCCGTCCGCTAAAAACAAGTCCACCTTTTGTTTATTTCAGAATAATACGACCTTTGGGGGGCGTCCGCTTTAAACAAGTTGTAACCTGTTGGTAACCTGATTAATAGGTTATATGGACACATGTCATCATTTTATTGGTCTGAAAATATAATTTTTTAATTACACAAAAATTTAAAAAATATAAAAAAAAAACAAATAAATTTAAAAAAATTCAGAAAAATAATAATAAAAAAAAACAATTAAAAAAAAATCTCCCAGCCCCAGCCCGTGTACGACCACCCTCTTCATCGCCAGACTGGAACGGCCCGCCACCCCTTTATCACCACCATCACAACCCCCTGTCGCCGCCCCTTACCACCATCACAACAAAGTCTCACCTTCCTCCGCAGTTGCTGCCACCACAACCCACCACCACCAAGCGAACCCACACACACCAAATCGCCACCAATCGCACCAAATCGCCACCACCGCACCAAATAGCCGGAGTTTAGGAGGTAGGGGGGTTTCGCGGTGCCGGAGTTCTCAATTTTAAAGGTTAGGATTTCTGGATTAGGGATCGGGTTGGGGGTTTCTACGGGTTCTGGGTTGGGGTTTTTGGGTTAATTGGGGTTTTCGGGTTGAGGTTTACCAGTTAATGGAGGTTTTCTGGTTAGGGATTCAAAAAGAGGGAAGGTGGCTGGAGAAGGATAAGAAGGGGGAGGGGTGGTCGGGAATCGATTTAAGGGACGGGAATGGGATGGGAGGTCGAAAAAGGTTGGGAACGGGGGAGTGGAAGAGGGAGGAGGGCAAGCTGCCGGGAAAGGGAGGGAAGGGGGAGGGGGGCTGTCGGAAAAAGGGAGGGAAGGAGGAGGAGGGAGCTGCCGGAAAAAGGGAGGGAAGGGGAGGGTGGAGGTGGAGGGGACGAGGCAGCCATTGATGAAGGTGAAGGGGAAAAAAAAATAAAAAAAAAATTATTAATTAAAAAAAAATTATTAATTAAGAGTTAATTAGATTATTAAACGAATTTATTGAAAATTTTAACTGGTTATTCAGGTTGTAGGTAAAATAACTTGTTTAAAGCGAACACCCCCCAAAGGTCGTATTATTCTGAAATAAACAAAAGGCGGACTTGTTTTTAGCGAACGGGTAAAAGGTGGTATTATTTAAAGCAATTTTTCCTAATAATAATAATATAAGTAATAACTTTGACATGCATGTAGCATTAACTAGGTAAAAAGTTATACTACTCCGTATTATTATTATTATTACTATTATTATTAATTATTACGAAGTATTACTATTATTATTTATTATTATTTTTTTGAGAGAATTATACTTTGTATATATTAATTTTATTATTATATTCTAATTGTATAAGAATTATTACGGAGTATATATGTTATTACTTATAAAAATCTCATGTACTAACACGGATATAATCTACTACTACTCCATAGTGGCTACGTATTAATAACATTTTTAACTATTAAAGGCACCAAAAATGGATAGGTTTTTTTTTTTTTTTTTTTCAGGAAAGGATGCTTTAAAATTTAATGAATGACAGACGTACAAAGGCTGCTTTTATCAAAAAATAAATATAGGCTCAAGTAATAATATAAATTAAAAACTACTCGTAAAAATTAAAAATAATTAACCTGGTGCCCGTGTGTTGAATTCAACATGGGATCTTTTCTTTGCTTTCTGAATTTTAATTATTTTTAAAAAAATTACAAAATGAAACGTCACTTTGCCTTTGGTGTTTTCTGTCCTTTAATGGAACACAAGCGTTGTCAAATATCACTCTCTTTTGAGCTTATTAATGAAATTAATCAATTAATTAATCATAATCGTAAACTACTAAAGAAAAGCATGTCATCTATCCATCATCATTATCTTCACATGATTGATATGAAGAAAATAAAGTTAAGTTATCTAATCATGACCTAACCTACCAATGCCATCACTTTATTTAGTCTAACCTCATCCTAATAATTCTTTAACCTTTCACCTTTATATACATACATGCATGAATTAGAAAGTTCTACAAGAAAGTCATTAATACGATATTATACCGTCTTTGTTTAATTTTTTAACGCTTTATTTATACAATTAGCATCAATCATTCTGTTTTTTGTTCTTTGTTCTTCGATTTATTTCATTTCTTGTTATCAAATGTCACACTTTTACCGCCTTATTTTACACAATTGAATCCAATTTGCAATATCAATGCTAATTAGATTCATATATAATTCAATAATTGATATTGCCTATTTTATAATACAAGTAAATTTTGGTTAAAGTAACGTACTTTGAACAAGAGAGAGCATGAAACTATGGCTAGTCTTACCTTCTAGATTGATGTAAATGTACACTAATTAAGTTTTCAAGATCCCTTTTACCGATTTCCTTACCTTGGTTTTACACAATTGACTGCTTGCACTTTTCAAAAAGGTTGGCCTTGCTTAATGGTGCTTGAATGTTGAATCCATATATTTGATTTTAAAGACCAAAGTATCCAAAAAAAAAGATTTTGCCTATAGCTTTTAGTCAATATGCCATCTACTTCTGATTTTTTAAACTATTTAAAAATCTTTTACGACACAAAAATAATGAATAGAAAGAGCTGAAATAGTAATACCCTACAGTCTTACACATACATGGTGTTATAGAAGAAGTGATGTTCCATTAATATTATTATATGTTTAATATTTAAGATGCGCTTTGTTCACCTTATAAAAATAATTTTTAAGTCTAATCAAGTCTGATTTGGTGAATTATTAGGCAATGTACATATAACATGAAAATCAAGTTTAATTAGTTGAATTTAGACGAGTTCAATTGAAGTGAACGCACCCTTAAATAGATAAAATAAAACGTGTATTATTATATGATGAAATTAGTTAAAATAATGTTTAAAGGTGTATTATTTAAGTTCTATACATTAGCATGTTATGACAATGATTTTCTACATAATTTGCATTTATCATTTTGCCGCCTTGATATATTTGTTGCAATAATGAGAAATATGATCATTTACAATATGTTTTGCACTATCATTGTGATGATGTAACTATAAATGGAAGACATTCCAAGTTTTATGAGAAAAGGGGTGGATAACCTACAAATCCATTTTTTTGTATTAAAAGTAGTAGTTATTGCAAGAAATTCTGCATGATTGGACAATTGGATAATGTAATTTATTGCGATTTTGCCTTTTAGGGTATATAGTTGATTAGTTATAATTGTACATCTAAATTATTGTGTATCGTCCCATATAAATGCACCTAATAAACTTTGATATATGTTTTCTTGGATTGGTACATGCATCCAAATGTTATTTAATTTGCAATTGTGCATTAAACTCTTTGAGAAAATTTCTACGAGTCATATGCAAATTATGTTTCCACCATCAATTAAAATCTTAAGTTAGTCTTGTTAATGTTATATATAGATCTTATCTGCGTTATATGAATAAAAGGGTAACACTTGTTGTAAATTGTCATGAGATTTATCTTTGTTATTAGAAACTTGTTTCAAACTATTTCTTGTGTTTCAAATTACATTAAATTATAAACAAGTTCATAGACACACACTTCAAGAAATAGAATAGAGAAAAAAAAATTGACATAGTTAAAAAAAATATTTAACTCCAGCTAAAGTTCTGAGTCATTAGATTATTAAAACTATCGATTGATTTGACCTTGTTTTGCTATTAGGGCATTCAATCTTGAAGGTGTATCAATGTCATATTCGTGCTAGAACTCGTAGAGAAATGGAGGATGAAGTAGAATTTTTTTGTTTTTTTGGAACAAAAGTAGAAAGTTGGCAATTTAGAAATGGTATTATGTATTAAAAATAATTTAAAAGATACTCATTATATGTAATTTATAATATTAATTAAGGATTCACAATGAATTTACCAAATTCAGCTTTAAATTTGTTTTACACTCATTCTAAGAGCATTGTCAACAATGAGCAAAAAAAATGCTCATGAGCAAAATTTGGGTGAAATTACAAAAAAAAATAATATGACTTACATCAATGAGGAAAAACAAAATTGCTCATAAGCAAAATGAAAAATGCGCATAGCATTTTTGAAGATGAATAATAACTATGTAGGGCCCACAAGGCAAGTAAAAAAAGGGGGGGGGGAATGATGTTAGAGAGAAATGTAGGTGGGTATTAGTAAAAGTAAGAGAGAATGACGTGGTAGGGAGAGAATGGTGAAGAAATTACTTTTTTTTGCTCATTGGTGGTATAAATATAATCACAAAAATGCTCATGAGTTGGAGGAGGGAGAAAGTGGGTAGAGAGAGAATGAGGAAACCAACTTTTGCTCTTTTATTTTTTTTTTTTATTTTTTTTTTTGACGGAATTTTTGCTCATTGTTAATAGTGCTCTAACAACATGCAATATGAAAGATCCGAGTGAATAAAATGTACGCATTAGTTTTACTATTATAATATTGTATCTTTGCAGGGTTTTTTTTTCAAACATGTATGTAATAGAAATTATTAATTTCAGATGGAAGCAGTATTTGAAGTAAGAGCAATAAATTCATTAAATTATTGCAATGATGTTGAAAAGAATAGATTCATGGGAGGAGCAGTCAAATTAAAAATCATGATCATGTGAAGGATCATGATAATGTGGACCTTCAGTTAGTCCAAATACATAAAACCCACATCTAATGGGCCCATAGAGTAAGAGCCATGCTGCAAGTAGTAGATTACATGCATGAAATTGTGGGGTCCCTCTTCAAAGCTCTTCTATTATTGGAGTAAAATTTAAGAATTTTATTTTTGAACAATAAAAAATGTATTTTATTTTAAAATATTAAAAATAAAAATTGGAGTTTCTTTCTAGTACGGCAGCTTATATAAAGTTACAAAGCCAGAATAATTGAATTGAATTTCATCCATCACTACTAACTCACTCCTATTGTCTTTTAATGCAAACCCTCTTTATGAAGTCCACCTTAGATTTTTGCTTTCTTCTTTGGTTGTTTTTAGGAATGGACAGTGTGCAGAACATTGAATCCACCTCAATCTTCTCTTAGTTTTCATTTTTTAATAAATTATCGTGAATCTATAAAATGAAAGCACGAAAGATAAAGAAGAATAAGATGAATAATAAGAAGGAACTAACGATTGTTATATTGTTACCTAGGTCCACAGGTAAGCAAGAAAGAAGTTATATTAATTTTAAGGAAAAATGAATTGCATTGGCTAGGTCAGTCAATGACCTAGCATCACTCTTGTGTTGAGTTTATTATAGAATGCATACAGATTCTAAGATGAATATATATAATCCTAAAAATAAAATTTTTGACTTTGAGTTCTTACAATCGTATTATGGACATTATTTTATGTCCGCAACAGTCAGAACTCATGTTCGCTTTATTCTCTATGTTGAACTTAGAATAACATATCATATTAGATCTTTTGATAGTCAAGAGATACTGAGTCCGTCACCTTAATTAATTTGACAAAAAGGAAATCAATTTATATTATGAGAAAATTAATTATAAGATAAACAAATTTCCTTTCCTAATCTAAGGTAAATGAGTAATGTACATGGATGCCAAATGAACCCAAACATCGCTAACCCGGGAGATTTTACAAGTCTCTCAGAAAAAAATTGACTAAATATCTCATAAATAGCTACCACAACTCCTCCCAATTTCTTGACAAAAATCGGGATACTGATATGGTTTATACAGGCCAGGCTCTATAATTGGTATCAAAGTTGATAATAAAAAGAATCATATAAACACCTCACAGATTTTATTATATATAAACAGCATCAACAGGAAGTGATATAGTCCTGTGAAGAGCACTTGGTAAGAGTGAACCAGTAAAGTTCTTTGTAGTAGCCAAATTTTGTGTAGTATAAGAACCTTCCATCGCCTCGCATTTCTGAATCCTTGGGATTCTTGAAATGGGGCAGCTCTTTTTTAAGTCTTCGATATTTGATGAATGCTGAACACTCTCAGACTCTGACTGCAAGACACTTCTTTCGTGTTTGGGGCAGCTCTTATGTAAATCTTCGATGTTTAATGAATGCTGAAGACTGTCAGACTCTGATTGCAAGATCCTTCTTTCATGTTCTAATAACAGGTTAAGGTGTAAAGATTGTGTAAACCTGTCATCTCCTTGATCATGATCTCCATGACAGGAACGCGGGGTTGAGGATTTTGATGATATCCCGAGCTGCTGGTCTTTGACTTCTCTCAACTCTATTTGGTACTTGGCTTTAAGCCATCTGAGCCCCCACTGAACTTCATTTTCACCATCATTGGATACATATTGGGTCGGGTTTTCTACACTGTTTTCAACCTTAGGCAAACCAGGGTGGCCTGATTTTTCATGCTCTTCATCGGAATGAATTCCTCCAGAGCCAGGTGAGCTAAGTTCCACACTTTCACAACCACCCCAAGTTACACCATGATTACCACCATTAGTGTGGCATGAAGTGGATAGTTCTGAAGCTTCCACTCCATGATCATCAGAAGCATCAACTTGAAATGTGATCTCTTCGAACCTTCCATGTATAGCAGCAGCACAACCATTAGGGCATTCTAAAAATGCTGGGTTGAACGCTCCAGGATTGCTCGACAAAAAATCCATCAAGGAGCCTATTGAAGTATGGGTAGAAGCACAATTTTCACACAATTTCATATCAGAAAAGCAGGGAGTTTCTTCATATCCTGGACCTTTCTTCCAGCCAGGTACCAGCGCGGATATTTCCCCATCAATCATATCTGCAATGCTAGTTACATCTTGATCAGTAATTTCAAGCTCAGCAACCATTTCAGTTGCAACACTTAAAGCTGTATCCAATTCGATGTCAAAAGGAAAGTAAATATTCCTGATGCGTCCTGCACGAATAAATAATTTGACAGGCTTAGATCCGTGCATGCCAAAAAAAAAAAAAAAAAAAAAAAAAAAAAGTAAACATGGTATAAACATAAATGAGAATATCAGTTTTTCAAAAAAAAAAAAAAAAAAAAAGAAAAAGAGAACATCAAGAGGATGACCTTCTTTATCAGCTATTCTAAGTCGTAAAAAGATGCTGCCATCTTCCCTTCTCTTTCCTTTAATGGTGATGTCGACATCTGCAGAATGGTCATCCTCATGGTGTTCAAATAAGTCAATACCAGAACTTTCAATCTCACTTGGATGATACCCCCACTCATAGAATTCCAAATCAATGCCATTGGAGTACCCATTAAGGTAGGAGCTGTCACTGTTGTAATGTTCAAGGAAAGAAGGCTGTCTCATTAAAGAACCGAGATCATCAAATTCACTTTGGCACTCAGTTGGCCTTGAATCATCATCATAATCATCAATTTGGAGAAATGGGTCATTCAAAAGTTCTCTTGCCGAGAGCCTTGATGAGACAGTTGCCAGACATTTATCAATGAATTGCCGCACCTCTGGATCTTTCACTTTGTACAAAGCATTAGGCTTCTTACCCTAAAAATTAGTAGTGTACGAAATATGGGTAAGAATATGGTAGTGTCCTTCCAAAAGAAATAAATGAAAGTACAGATAAAAAGTGACATGTACTCAAGAAATTCCATGGTGGGTTTTTGTTGGAGGAACAGATTTCTTACAGAGATAACTTTTTTGTAGATTTGAGCCGGATTAGAGCATTCACTATATGGATACTCAAAAGTGACCATTTCCAGTATGCACATCCCAAATGAATAAATATCAACCAATTCATTGTATTCTTCTTCATAGACTTCCGGGGCCATAAATTCTGGTGTTCCTGAAGATTAAAAAAAATTCCGCACATTCATCGTAAAGCTTCTAAACCCATTTGCCAACAATGCCAGTAAATCTTCTACTCCCTATAGTCCTAATCACACCAATAACTTCTAAACTCCATAAACCTTGTAAGTTTATAATGACCTAATCAGCTCACATTCAGCTAAATGTCACAGCTTAATGACAGGACATCGAAACCTCATTTAAAATAGTAAAGTTTACAAGAACTGCATCAAAAACCACACCAAATATAGAGCAAGCCAAATGACAACAATTAGGGATGTTAATGAGCTTGAATACTCCAATTCAAAGTAGCCAAAGCACAATCAAAAGTGAGATCTTTGAAGCTGAGCACTCTAAGCAATGGCTCGAAAGCTCAGAAGTAGTTTAGCTTTTTCTAGCATGTTTATTATACCTTGAGTCCTTGACATAACCTAGCAAAGATTGTAAATTGAAATAAAGTCGCAACAGAATTATTGCAACTTTTAAAGCTAAAGTTGCCTCATTGCAACTTATTGCTCAAGCACAGAACAAGATTAACCTAGGCAAGTAGAGCCAAAGAATAGATTCTCGAAGCTCGACTAACCCAAGTTTGAACTATATCAAGCAGAGCCCAAAAAAAAAACGCACGCTCGAGCTCAGCTCATTATTGCCCCTTATTACCAACACCTAAGTCGTCGGTGGGGTCTAGGCAGTCCATATACATAACCAAATCAGACATCATACATGCATAATTACATTATTAGAACAATGACAACTTAGTGTCACGGTATGCCTATTGGGGCATTGAAGATGTCACAGGTCTGCAACTTTACACCATACAAATGTCAACCTTCCAAGAGCAGACACAAAACCCATAAATAAAGCTAAGTTAAGGAGATGATTGAAGAAGCATACCGACACAATGAGCAGCATGAGATTTCCTGAGTATTGCTGCCAAACCAAGGTCACCAATCTTAACTTCTCCTTGATTACCATTAACAAATATATTATCACACTTAAGATCTCTGTGAATCACTGGTGGGTCATGGCTATGAAGATAAAGTAACCCTTTTAAGATCTGCCTACACCAGTGCTTCACTGCCCTGATGTTTACTCTCCTATGCTTTAGCCTATACCTAACCAAATTAAAGATTAACAAATAATAAGTAAAAAAGTATCAATAACATTATAAAATAAATCCAATTGGCCAAAGAAAAAGAAAAGTTGGCAGATGTTAATATCCGAGATTGATCAATGTCACACACACGAGGAACAATATATATATATACAGCTAATAGAAAATCACTCACTAATCCAGGAAGCGGATTTACAGTTAATTCATGTGCGTAAGATTGATCAATCTCAAATATTAACACAGACTTCCTAGAGAAATGTTGACTTACTGTCTTAAAGTGCCAGAAGTGAACATTTCAGTAACAAAGTTGATATTCCTCTTAGCTGTATCAACCCAGGAAGTGTAGAACTTCATAATATTCTTGTGTTTCAATGTTTTTAGTAGGTGAATCTCACAGTATAGCCTTTCCAGATCTTCTGGACTTTGAAGAAAATCATAAAGTTTTACTTGATTCCAAGCAACTTCAATCCCTTCATATTCATCAAATGCTCTATATCTGTCAACACAAATCACCCAAAAAAAAAATCAATTATTTTACAAATCTAGCAAATACCCATCTCATAAAATTACCCCCAAAATATTTCCCATTAACAAAATAATTTATCTTATTGAGATAAATCAATGAAATCAGTTCTACTCATATTCACCAAAAAAAAAATAAAAAAAAAAAGAAAAAAAAAAAAAAGACTGATTAAATCATGAATTAAAGAGTAGAAGTTCAGATTTCATACACTATCTTGGAAGCTCCTTTCCCAAGAATTTCATTATACTGCAACCAAAAAAAATCAATTTTTTTTTTGAAAAAATTAGCAATAAAACCCAGAAAAATCAAACTAAAAGTGGTAATCATAAATCAAAAAAATTAAGAAAAAATAATTAATTTCTACTTACTCTGCCATATCTACCAGTTGGATCAACTTCAACGAACTCAGAGCACTCATCTTCAAGATTTGAAAAACCATTCATTTCCTTCACCAATCACTAATTTCAGTAAACCCCTTTATTAATTTATTTTTCCCCCAATTTTTTTCTTCAATAAATATATATATCTATAATGTAACAGCTAATTTTATATATAATTGATTTAATCTTTAAGCTCTGACACCACAAAAAAAAAAATACCCACTTCTTTTTGATAAAAAGTTTGATCAATTATTCATGTGATGAGAAAAAAGGAAGGAAAAAAAATGTTATGCAAGACATTTACAGAGCTACCCACTTCTAAGCAGGGAACATGACAAACAAGAGAGAGAAAGAAAGAAGAGTTGTTTCGATTTTTATTTGTGTGTTTGGTTATAATAATAGTGATTATCCCTTTTTTTTCTCTCTCTAAATTCCGTGAAAGTTTTATGTATACTTTCTGTACCTTTTGTTGCAAATTATGAATTGAAATGAAATGAAATTTTTGAGGGGATTATATATTTTTATATGGTGAGGAGATTGTGGCACATTGGATCCAAGCTATAGTCTTTGAGAGAGTGAGGTATAGTTATTCTCTCTCGTTTTGTTAGATCTTGGGATTAATTTTATCACCCGTTTTTATAGAGTTATAGCTTTCTAAACACCAAAAAACTTGTAATACTCTTTTCATGTCTTATTCTCTTCGCCTTATTTTTGCTGAATTAAAATTATTTTTCTTATTGAACTAAAATTAATTAAATTAAACTTAAATTATTTTGTACAGTCTTAGGGATGCATATAGCATTATCTTTTTTTTAGGAAAAAGATATATGCAACCCTTAAACATTAATTACACCGATTTACTCGTGAATTTATCCCAACTTAATACTAAAAAGGAAGTATATTAAATGCTTGCATATAGCATTACCCTTTTTTTTTAGGAAAAAGATATATAAGAAGCTAAAAATGAAAAGAATAGACCATAAATAAACATTAATTACACTAATTTACTCGTGAATTGTCGATAATTTCCCAGCTTAATACTAAAAAATGAAGTATATTAAATGCTTATTTGCAGCCCTTAAGGCTGCATTGCATATAAATTACCCTTTTTTTAAAGTTATTGTCTTTACTGATTTCAAACAGAAATTATTTTTACTGAATTGAAATTATTTCAACTTAACTAAACTATTTTTACTGAACTGAAATTAATTTTATTGAAAATTAGTTTTTTAATGTGAAGAGAACAAGGCCTTATTTGGCTTTCTACACAACAATTTTTATATTTGAAAAAACAACAAGGCTTCAAGTTAAGTTATACTGATTCGACCGTATATGAATTTACGTGAAATTTTTTAATACTCACTTTGTTCCTTATAAGCACGCTTTTAAATGTAATATTGTAATTAAAAGATCTTAAACTACGTATTGTATAAAATTATATATTTGGAAATTAAAAATTGAGACAAATCTAAAAAAATCTCATATGAATATATTTTTTAATATATATATCTTATTCTTTAATATTAGATTCAATTTTTATTTGAGTCTCCTAAGATTTTAAATAGGACAAATAATACATTAATATTGGGTTGATTTTGAATATATAACACTATATAATGGGGGTTTATATAAGGGAATAAAAATGAAAATAGTAGGGTTTGGTTATGTTAATATTGAATGAAAATAGATCAATTTGAGATGCGTATAATATTTTGGATGGATTTTTTTTTTTTTTTTGTGGGGGGGACACGGGATAGTAATATGTTAGACTTCGTTTAGTTTAACTTTTTTACTTATTTTAGAAATATACTAGTTTTAAACCCGTGCAATGCACGACTGTATAATGTAATATAATAATTATTTTTGTATTTGTATTTTTGCTTAGTATTTTAATTTCATATAAGAATAGTAATCTGTAAAAAATATTTTAATAGTAGTGTTAAATAAGAACTCCGTATTTTAAAAGCACTAATAAAAAAAAAGTATTTTAAAAGTAAAACATAGTTAAAAGTCTATCAAAATTTTTACAAAAAAATAAAAATAAAAATAAAATAAAAGTAAAAAAAATAAACGTATGTCATAAATAGGCTCACTTAAACATAATTTGCATCCCGCTTTAATTTTCACTTTCACTGTTAACCCGCAATCACCTTTATGCAAATTAAAAATAACAATTTTATTAGATTTGAAAAACAAATTGATCATACATAATAACATAAATGAAACTTAAAATATGAATACTTATATAGTGGAATGAAAAGTAGAACGGAACTTACTATTTTCAATAGGGTGATGGTCTATGAACAATTAACTTCCCTTTATAAAAACACTAACCTTTCATAAAAAAATAAAAAAATAAAAAATATATTAAAAAAAAAAACACTAATTTTGGGTTTAGCATCCTGTATTTACATTTTTAAAACATGTTGAAGTGAGTCCTTTGTAAGTTAGAGAACACTTTTTTCACAATTTTTTTTTAAATAATAGTTATTATTATTATTATTACTATTATTACTATTATTATTATTATTGTCGCATTATTATTATTATTATTATTATTATTATTTTATTATTAATTATTATTATTACTATTATTATTATTACTATTGTTATTATTATTATCGCATTATTTTATTATTATTATTATCGCATTATTTTATTATTATTATTATTATTGTTGTTATTATTTTATTATTATTATTTTCATTATCATTAATATTATTAATATTATTATTAGTATTATTACTATTAATATCGCATTATTATCATTAATTATTATTTTTAATTTTATTATTATTATTATTATCACATTATTATTATTATTATTATTATTTTTATTATTTTTATTATTAATAATATAATAATTATTATTATTTTATTATTATTATTATTATTATTATTTGATTTTAAAAGATTTTTTCACTCTTTTTATAACATTAGAAAATGTGTTAAAAATATTATCAAATATTAATTATTATCATTAAATATTAGTTATTATCATCAATTAATATTATATATTAATTATTATTATTATTATTATTAAATATTAATAATAATTATTTTTTTTATCAAATATTAATTATTATTTTTAAGTAGAGCAGAGTAGAACAGCTCAAAAGAACAGGGCTTTAGTTTGAAAAAGGTTAGTTTTTTTTTTTTTTTTTTTTTTTTTGTAAGGGCATGATCAATTTTCATGTATAAAGTTAGTTTCAAAATTAAGGTATTTGTAAAGGCATGATCAATTTTTATGTATAAAATTAGTTCGAATTTTAAGGTGTAAATGCATGATTTTTTTGTTTTTTTTTTGTTGTTGTATAGTTTTTAATCAGAAAAAACAGGAAGTGGACACGTGTCCTTCCAACTTCCTATTTTTAAATTATAATATAGATTAGATAAAATATGTTTTAAATAAGTTTCGATATCGTATTGCAATTTAGTTTTGACACACTCATAAATAATTTTCTATGGGTGGCATTCGAGGTAGCAGTTGGCCAGGTCAATGCATTAGTTAATTGGATAAATTGTACTTTCTCTGTTCCACAAATATTGCAACAAGGATGTAATTACGCATCCAAAAGCACATTTTATATGTTAAATATCTATAATTATATAAGAAAAAAATTTAAAAAAAAGTTGATATGTGAAAGTATTTTACGAGACGAATCTAACAAGATCGGGCCCTCATGACTATATTTTATTTTACGTACAAATCATAATTTGTGGTCAAACAAGCATGATGAATAGTACAAAAGTCCTGCAATATTAATAAAACGAAGGAAGTAAGTGTTTGACAAGGTAGTGGTTCATGTAATAATTAATGGTAAAGATAACAATTATTATCAAACTTTAAATATTACCACTTCAAATATAGCAGGTAGCATTTGATCAAATTATAGTTAAGTTAAACAATATATATGACCTTTCTTTAATTTACAATTCCAAAAACTATTTTTATGGAACAGACATATTGTCAACAATCACTATAATTTTAAGCCTTTATTAATATAAGTTGTAAATTATTTGTTGCTTCGTTGACTACCTGTTTTTGCCAATTAAATAAACAAACTGGTGATCAAATAGTGAAAGTAATTTAAGATATACATCAACTTACTCTCTTTGTCCCTTTTTAATTTACCATGCATTTTTCTTCTAAGATTATCTAAATAATTTACTTGCTTTGATTCATTTTAGGTTTATATACGTTTTAATTTCCCTTTCTATTTTGAATTAGGTCTCACAATCACTCATTTATCTATTGGATCTCTCTCTACCATTTGAATTACATATGAGTAGAATATTGCACTACGCTAATCACTGGAGTATAAAACTAATACTATTAGGCTAGTTTTCAATTTTTAGACGGATATACCTAAAGAGATTGGTTATTTTGTGCTCATTTACTCATCTTATACTCATTCCGTCAATTGTAGACTTTCAAATTAGGGACATTGAACGATCGCTTATTAAAAAAACCTTGTATATACACCTAACTTTAAATATATCCGATTATAAGAAGGGTGTTGGGCCACAAATTTGTTTGTAACATTATTTATGTAATTTTTATGCTAAAAATATTGCTTGTATAATGTTATTGCTCCTAGATCCGTGAGGTTTTGGGACCACAATGTATACAATTTCTTGATATTTTTTAATATTTCACTGTATACACTAGTTCTTGATATTTTTCCTTCTAATTTTTATTTTTTTGTTTGGATTTGGAATTTTGGATTAACATGAAAACAACTTCGTATAAGTTAATTTTTTGCTGTTGAATTTTGGCTATTTGATGCAATTCAGTGGATTCAGCTAACTTATTCAAGATTATACCACGGGCGCCGACGGATGTATACGAGGAAGCCAGGAAAAATGTAAGTTATTATTTGTGTCATTTTAAGTAGTTGACATTATATATATTCACTTATTTATGTTATTATTCTGCATATTGATTTTAGTCAATAATTTATCGTACGGAGTAAAGAAAATTTTAATGAATTTGTCATCTACTTAAATATATTTTCAAATAAAATATCAAATTTTTGTAATAGGTTAATGGTCAACACCATGCATTAAACAAATGTATCAATTCAAAATAAAATAGTTACTGTATGTAGTAAAAATATTAGAGGAAGGAAAACAGAATAACATAAATTTGGATGATGAAAAAAGAATTGAGAGATCGAAAATAATAACTCACTTTGACAATCACCCAATTAAACGTACAATGACGAAAAAGAAAACGTAGAATGCCTAATAAAAAAACTAACGACATTGTAAATCAAGCAAAATCCCCTTCTTTATTTTTCGTACATGCTAGGATATTGAAGGGGAAGATATATTCGATTTGAACATGTTTGTCAAGAAGCTAACAAAGTTGTGGACTTTTAAATAGTTTTTACACATCCATTGCACACCAAAGTCAAGATTATAAGCACACAGTTAATTGACTATACTATAATATAAATCTTATTAGTAATTGAATTAAACTAGAAAGTTGCCTTGAGAGAAGACAAAATTAGGGGGTAAGTTTATTAAATTAATTTCTTCTTTTGAATAAGGCTGCTCAAGCGTTTCTTGCATTGTGTGAGATATTAGCGGTGGTAATGAGTTTGTTTAGATAAAGGGCACAAAGAATAACACCTTCAAATTGTGGTTGCATGTTAGGATACATTTTTGTTGGGAAATCTAAGACTCAACTTGCATGATTATTATATTTTGGCATTATCACTTAAGAAACCAATATAATCGATCATTGAACTTAGCCATGCTTAGTCGTGGAAGAATTATGGTACTTGATGCTCTTATTGCTCTACATTTTTGCATTATAGTGTCAATTATGTGTTTTGAACTCTAATTTTTGAGCTTTAAAATAAAATAAGTTATAATTTACGAGTAATAATTGTTATTATTAGAAAAGTAAACGGTCTTTAGAATTATGAAACAAAATAAGTGAAAGCTACGGTTTTGTCGTTGCATCAACAAATGTGTATTGCAGTGGAGTATGACTATATGGTTTTAAATTACAATAACTTGAAGTATTATTTTACCACACAAATAAAACATTGCCAATGTTCAAACTACCACGACCTAAATGATATTTTACAGAGAAATAACTTCTCAGCCTCATACTCTCTCGTGTCTTTTTAACAATGTGGGACACTCACATATGTTGTTAGAAATCGTTATGCTTCATCACAGGAGCAAGAAATATTTATCAAATAAATTACTCATCGTTAACTGACCTCACATCACTAGCGTATATTAGAAGAGAAGGTCTTGCATGAACTCATGATTAAATACATGAAAGCTAAAAAGCACGAGTTATGCAAAGAATAACTACCTTTTATCTAATACTAGTATCGTTTTGTATTCATTTTTCTTCAAATAAAGTCATTGAATAGCTAGCTAAATTAGAGTTACGGTAACATTTGGTGATCAAGTTTTCACCAATTTCACCTTTTGGTGATCAAGTTTTTTTTGTTGGCAATTTGGTGATTGAGTCAAATTTTCAGGCAACTTAACTCACCTGAATTTTATTTAACTCACCTTAATTTTATTTAACTCACCTTTAACCACACCAAAACTTAATCACCCCCAACATAAACTTAATCACCTGTTATAAATAATTTTGGACAAAATTATTTGTCAAATCTATTTTTCTTTTTTTTTTCCTTCCAAAAACTAGTCGTTTGGAATTAATTTACAAAATAAGTTTTTTAACTTCCTAACCGAAACAAAAGTTCATCAAAAAAACAACTCGTTTAAACACACAGCAGCACCTGCTACACACCCCTTAATTACCCACACCAAGTCACAGCAGCCCATCCACCCAAATGCAACTAGCAGCTTGCCGCCACTCACCAACTCTGCTCACCATCGCTGCCCAATTCCGCCATCTCCAGCGTCCCTCAACCACCAATTCATACAACCGCATCCACCAACAGCCTCTGCGGCGACCTGCACCTTTCCAAACGCCAGCAACGGCCAACGATCAAAGTAGCAGCACCACAAGTCACCCGCAGCAATATGAGAACCCCCAATTCGCCAATTTGGCTCACAATCAGTGGCAATTAGCTATTAATGCTCCAATTGAGGCCAAATAAGTTAGAACCTTTAGAGCGGTCGCTCTGTATTTTGAAGTGGACACTCTCAAGTTGTTCAATTTTAGAATCGAGGCATGAAGCTCAGAGCGGACGCTTCAATGGGTTGCGCGACCGCTCCATCGTGGGCTTGTCTTTCTTAATTCTCACGTGATTTGCGCGTGAATGGAGGTGCTCATTAATATCGGGCGGTCAAGATTGTTTGCTAATGATTGTTGATGACGATTAACGATGATTGATGATGCTGATGAATGGTGATAAAGATGGATGATTGTGATGATGAAAAGCAGAGCAACCACGAACGAGAAAGCAGGGGAATTGGGCGTCATTGACTCATTTCAATAACCGACATTATTTGATTAAAGCAAAAAATTTAATTAAATCAGCTAATTTCCTATTGGTTAACCTTAGGTGATTATGTTTTTAACCCTCAGTGACTAAGTTTTTGTCCCCCATTTAATTTTCCTCACCGGAAAAGTGTCTTCAATCACCAAATTGCAAGCAAAAAAAACTTGATCACCAAAAGGTGAAATTGGTGAAAACTTGATCACCAAATGTTACCTTAACTCAGCTAAATTATATAGTTTGTAATGCGTATTACTATTCAAATAATTGACTTGCTGATCAAAGTGCTTGTGAAACTATTTGTATTTTTAAAGTGGCTCTACGTGAAAGATTTTTATTTATAAATGTCAATATATTTTCTACGCTTAAATCCTTAGGTAGATACAAAACAATGGCTACTTTCTTTAATCAATAAAGTGATAAATTCTTCATGTACTTCAATTTTTTTTTAAAAGTATTGTGATTATATATGCCAAGATTTAATGTGAGGTTTCACTCTAAAACTAATTGATTAAAAACTTATG
Organism: Chenopodium quinoa; assembly: GCF_001683475.1. NCBI lineage: Eukaryota > Viridiplantae > Streptophyta > Magnoliopsida > Caryophyllales > Amaranthaceae > Chenopodium > Chenopodium quinoa. The sequence goes on from NW_018743292.1 coordinate 11,771,074, forward strand.
AAAATACATTTTGCATCAAATTCAATCAATTATTAAGTACTCTCTAATTCTCTATATGTTAATTATCTCCAATCATTTTTATTTTTTTTAATAATGTGGGACAACTCACAATATACAAGTAAAATTTATCTCTTAACACGGAAATTTCAATTTCAATAAAAATCAAAGAAACACCAAAAAATTTATCAAGATAACTAACTACGAGTACAAGATTTTTTAATTTAAGCAAGTGGATTAGAACAAACATACATGTACATATTTGTCACCTAAAAAAAAGAAGGAAAAAAAAAAGGAAAGGTACAAATAATAATCAATAAGTACTAGTACGGGTAAAACTGTAGGTGGGACCCACACAGAAATAGCTAAGATTGGCAGCCGCATTGAAGTAAAGGCAGATTTTGATAACTTTTCGGATGATCGGATCATTGCCAACTCATCACTTCACCCTTCACACTTTCAAAGAGAATATTATTCTTCAATCTTCATATCAATCTTATTAAATTTTCAATTCTATATTTGAACTAGCATATCATTTCTTAAGGCATCTGAATCTATTTTACATGTCTAAAAAAATTATTATGACAAGAATAAGTCCAAGATTTTGTAAATTTGTGTGTGATGAAGTGTATAGGTTATATCAACTTCTCTGTCTTATAAAAATATGTGGTTTCCTACCTTCCAAGTTCTTTATTTTCATTAATGCTTGTAGGTAAGTTGGAGTTAGAGTTCCCAGGCGAGTGATGAGCTATAGCTCTTGGAGGACGTATGTGCTAGTGGGCCGAGCGAGAGCTTGCCGACAACCAAGAGCTCTATTGCGTGCAACATGGAGTTGAGCTCGCCAGGCAGTGCAACTTTCAGAGTTGTGCTCGTCATTATGTTTCTCTCTTTGCCAACGGACCCGCGCAATCAGTCTTGTTTATTATGGAGTATTATATATACTTGTCTAGGGTTTTATGTAGTACGATTCAAGCATTCAAAAATCAGAAATATGAAAAGTTTTATGTGTATTTCTCATTTGTTTTTTGCAAATCAAAAAAAGAAAATCAATTTGTTTTATGTGATTGGTGACGCGGGAGCATTTCATTCATATGGGTTTACTTGAAGTTTCTTGGAATATTCAATTGCTTGTGAAGAATTTTGCATTTTTCTTGCAAATCTTGAAGATTCATGTAGCTTCTTATGAACCTACACTATCCTTTAGCTATTATTAATTATTAAGATTTTTGCCTATGGGTTATTATTACCTTTCACATAGGGTTATTCCTATTTTAAGGTGTCAAGGGTTTCGGTTCTTAGGATAATTATTTGTTTGATTCAATTATGTTAGAATATACTTAGTTGTTAATTACAAATATGATTGAGAAATAAATTAGGATTAGGATAAGGATTCATAGTTTTGTATCTTCTCTTAGGATTATGATTATTAGTTTCCTATCATCTTTGTACGGTTCTTCAACCTATAAAAAAGGGTACAAACCAATAAGGTTTTTAAAAGTGTGATTTGTTTAGGGAATTAATCTTCTTCTTCTTATTCTTTTTTTTTAATGACTGGGAATAATTAATCCTTTGATTGTTGCTTGTTTGATTGCTAATAAAAAACACCACTTGTTGCGACTTGTGAAAATTAGAGTACTATATCCCTTTAATTTTGTGTAAATTCTTTAATTCTTGCCAAAATTTAAAGATCCAATACTATTATAATTTGTGAGCCTTGTGAGTCCTAGCTTATGGAATCCACACCATAATGGTAATAGATTTTCAGATCTTGTTAGTAATTTTGGCACTTACATGTACGATCTTGGCGTGTTGGTTTCTTTCTTCATGTCAAGATTTGAATGGAAAGAATTTTCATCATTCGAAAAGCATCATCTTTGTAATTTTTATAATAAAGTAAATAATAATTTGATTATTTGAATGGTCGAGAAACATATAAAATAATGCTTGGGTGTTTAATGAATATTACAATATACTGTATTTCATATCTACTTGTTCCATATAATTATTTGAAATCTATACTTATTTCAAACCAAAATTTGACATAACCACTTATATACATTGCTTAGCTCTACATAATAAACAATTTAACACTTTGTTTAATAAGTTATGTTGATTTAAGGTTAATTATTGTCGTCAAATCATTTTCATTTTACAAGTCTCCAAATCAACCCACTTTGAAATTGAAATAGCCGTTTTATCTTTGATGTCATTATAAATTATAACAAGTTTATACAATGGTGTATCTAGAAATTTGAATTTGGAATCGTTAAAATTAAAATAAAATATACTTCTATAATGCACATTTTAAAACATAAATATCTTAAATTATATTTTTGTAAAAATTATAAAAATTTGATAATATGAAAGTATTTTCAGCACGAATCTAACAAGATCTCACAAGATTGAAGTTCATGTAAACACCAAAGTAACCACTGAGCTTTTTTTCCCGCACGCTAATTGTATTTAAGCTTGATTTTTCGGTTATTTTAATAAAAAAAATTCAAAAATCACTAGTAAGTTCAATAAACCCAGTCGAACACGCCGTAAATTACCCTACCTGGGTTTAAATACATGAATTGGTGATTTTTGTAAATGACATGATTGGTACAGTGTTTAATTTGACTCATATTTGGAATGATTAAGATTCGAACTATGAGGAGTATTTAACTAAATATAATCAGTATTTTGACCAACTAAATATTTAAGGAATAATTTAGTTAATATAACACTTCTACCTTAATAATACATACGTATATATTATATACAGGTTGTGTTGAATGAAAGTCAAATGATAACTAGATCTGGCCTCCTCTTTAACAATAAGAGATTTGAATATCTTGGATAAATAAAATATTTTTAGATAACATTCCCCACTATAGTTCATTGCATAAGGAAACTATTGGGACGATGGCAAATCAATTGTCACAACTATGCTAATTTAACAATTTTGTCACATGATGATAGTTTAATATATATCATTAAGCAAAGTTATACCTAAGACGCTATTGAACAGGTCTCGCCATTGGTGCTAGCTAGAGTGCGATGCTCTACAAGCTTCTAAATTACGTCTTTTTGTTATTGTACAAATAAATATAAATAAATGTTCCATAGTGCATATTTATAAGCCACCTTACCCCTAATTTAGAAGTTTTCTATTATGGACTATTCCCACCATCTAATAGTAATTAGTTTCTACACATGTAGAATTTTTATTCAACATTCCCTATCTAGAACATTCAACTAATAAAACAAAAGCATTTACTAGACCTCTCTAGAACCTTCTACATCTTTTATCGAGTAACTAATCTATCTTTTCTTAGAGGTTTCTCAGCTCTCTAGAATTCTTTCTATAGGTTTCTATCGTGCATCATGAATTCATGATCTTTCATGCCTAAGGCTATCTAAGCCCATTTTATTTAAATTGAGGTTACCTTTTGTGTTAGTGCAATTTGGGTGTTTCATTGAGAACATATTCCTATTCCTTTTTTCTAAATTAAGTTCTTAGGGGGAGTGCATGCTACTCTTGACAACCTATAGGCACCCCGTAGGTAACGATGTTACCTTCTTGCATGTCCAACAACTCGGCCATTTGTCGCATGTACGTAATTGATGATCTATGGGCTATGGCATATTGTTCCTAGTAAGGGCTTTTGTATACAAGATGTACTAAATAATGATGTCATCTAATAAAAAAATTATACAGTAATAAATAATATGACGTTATATAATTTTTATTTATTTATTTTTTTTTTTTTTTTTTTGTGGAATATGTATCCAAAAAATCATTACCTTTAAAAAACTTTAATAATTTATGATTTATTCAAGTACAAAATGAAGTACCCACCCACTTAAATGTATGTAATGGTGGAGAGAAGATACAGATAATGAGAAGCATCTTTAAATAGACCAATCAGACCATATAAAATATATTAAACATACATAAAAAATCATGGTGATTTAGACATAAGTAGTATACAACATCACTAAGGATTAAAATTATTTGTAGGTTTTTTTTTTTTTTTTTTTTTAACTTCTTTCACTTCATTACATACAAAATTATTTTAGTGGCAAAGATAATATTAACCATATTAGTGCCATAAACTTTTAGTATTATTCTAATTTTTCATATAATGATGGCCTTAATCATCATCATCCACTTACTTCAATTGAAGACCAATGTAATATTGCTTAGGAAACTTTGATGGCTTTTCAAAATGTAATGATATAAATATAGATTATGCATGCAATATTATGTATGCATGGTGGTCAAAAAATCTTGGCAAAGAATTATTTTTGAATTACGTATAGTATTGCATCATTTGCATGGTACACTTAATTATAATCTGTAAAGTTGCATTTTTCTCGCCTTTTTCAGAGGCTGATTTTTTTTTTTTTTATTAACCTAGGCATCATGCACCTAATATATGTCGCAGGTCTATTGCACATTTGCACGTACATGCTTCAACATTAAAATAATATTATTGGTCTCTTTAATTCTTTGCATATCATGCATGTTTATGATATTATATTATACTGTATTATTTGCAATTTTATACACGATGAATAATGGACAATTTTGACTTTAGATGCCTAGGTTAGAAAAGAAACTTAGAATATTGGATTTGTTCCTAGTTTTCTTTTGCAAACTGATTATTATTTTTGAATTGGCTTAGCTAGATATTCTATGTTATTGGTTTTATTCGATAACAAGTAAAATATCTTTGTTGCTGCTAAGACCACCATATACTTTAATAAAAGATTTTATTGATCCATAAAATAATGAAGCGTGTAATATGCAAAAAAATCAAAACAATTACCAACTCCTAGCCAAGAAATAAAACTAGAAAAATAAGACACCTATTTTTATAAAACATCTATAATTTGAGTGGAAGGGAGCAGTAGAAAAAAGTGAATACGATCTCACGGTCACATCAAATTAGACATAAATTTGGTGTGCTTGTGTGACTAGCTAGCGAAGTCACTAGCTAGATTAAAGATACTAAACGTTCAACGACTTTGCATGAGCTTGAAATTATGAATTTTCTTTTCGAAATTATGATTAAAAAAAAAAGAATCTTGAAATGATAACCTAGTAAAGCTATATTTGAATATAATAACAAGCTATGGTATGTGACAAATAAAGAATAAAATTGTAAGGTGCCCAACAAATTTGGCCCCTTTGTGTCTGGTGGTCTATTTGGTAAGCCACAGAATTTTTAGGCAGAAAATTGGTTACGATGTTGATGAGAGCTTTTTATTCGATTGATTAGGGCTTTCTTGGTGGGACAAAACTATAAATCATATTTTTTCGTAATTAATAATGATTTTGTAGCTAGTTAGCTAGGTATACGATACCTATTATTTGTAAGATTCCAAAATTATGGTCTCGTGGATTAAGGCCCTGTTCTACGTAGTAGTAGTAGTAATAATAATAATAATAATAATGCTGAAAGCTGTCTGCTCTGCCTTGCCAAAAAGCTTAAAAAAATAGGGCCTAAATTAAATGTACCATATTATCCATACAAAATAGTACAATACTATTACTCCGTAAAAGAGGTTGTTTAGGATTTTTTTTTTTTTTTTTTTTTTTTTTTTTTTTTTTTTTTTTTGGAATAGCCACATTTCCCTACTATTTTCTCCTTTTTTTTTATAATTTTTTTTTTTTATATTATTATAAATCAACTTTTTCATGATCAAGTTTGTTTTTAATTAGGATCAATGAGTGAGGTAGGAGCAAATCAGTAAAACTGGTTTGTAGGATAATACTATATAACTAAAAAAAAAAATCCCTACAATTCAATATAAACCACATATAATGTTATCGTTGCTTTTCGGGTCGGAGCATTATTGGATTGTAAGATTGTTTAGATCGTACCAGGATCTTATCACTCTTAATTTGTACTTAGATTAGATCATACAACCTTTAGAAACTTAAAAGCGTTTTTTGACTTCGCATGATTTTCATTCTTATTGTATGTAGAATTGTAGGATTGTAGATCTAGATCGCAATTAAACATCCATGGTTATAACTTATAACATATATGTTTATGAATAAAATTTATATTTTTTCCTCCTAATTCGTCTGGAATTATTGACATAGGGCAGGGTTATTTTTTTATTTTTTTTTTAACAATAGCGGGCAGGGTTATTATAACTAAAAATTATTATCCTTATTACATGAATTAAATCATTATTGATGATTAAATAAGTTATCAAATTGTATTATAGATTTAGAAGTGGCTTGTTGATTTGGCTTCTTCATCTATGCCCTCAATAGTCAAGCTAACAATGCAAAGTCATGCACTTACATTTTAGTTTTGAATATCATGCAAGCAAATTTAGTTTAAAGATTCTAATTAAGCTAGTTCAAGCACACTGCGCAAACTCTCAAGATATTGATCGACATGCCATCATCTACAATTGTACGATCATGTTAGATTAGTTTATTATATAATATAGTACTTCAATTTTTAGCAATTTTGGAAAATTTAAAAATTGCACAACTACCCATTATATACGATTGTCGGTTGCAATACATTATTTACCTTAAGTGCTATTTAAGGCATAATGCAATGTACTCTCTTCGTGTCATTTTACATATCCAACTGCCTGACTAGTTGTGCAGCTAATTTATAATTACTAGTTTTCCCACTGTTTTTAAGTGATGATACTCTAAATTTCGTGTGAAGTTTTAAGGGAATTATAATGGATGATTAACATATGGTAGTGTAATTAGTTGGAAAATAAAATAGTGTGAGAAAATGATGATGGGTTTACTATATTGTATTAAACATTAAATAATAGAACGGAAAAATAAATAATTTAAAATGTAATACTTCGCATTATTATGGTAATGTAAATATTGTGAGAAAGTGATAAGTATTAGATTTAATAGTTTATATTACATGCATTAAACGTGTAAAGAACTGAGAGAAAATAAATACTACTCGTAGTAATTGTAGAAGTAAGGATCATGCACAAAAAAGAAATAATTAAATTTGTAATACTCGTAGTGATGAAGAGAGATATAATTAAAAATAATTGAAAGTTTCTAAATCTAGAAAGTGTATTATAAAAAAAAAAAAAAAAAAGGTTCTCTTCAGGATCCGTCTGGAATTATTGTGGTGTTCTGTTTTTTGATTTTTTGTTTTTCAAAATAATTTGATATATGTCACATAATGAATCAAAAACTGGTCAAACTTAATAAATCATGATAATTTTAAAAATTGACAATAGAAAAGTGGATACACCCTTTTTAATCTGAAAACTGAAAACAAACAATAATGTCAACAAGCCCTAAAAAAGTCTATTAGTTTTTTTAAAAAAAATAAATAAATCAAAGGGAGTATATGTTATCGATATATGATCAATGTTTTAGTCTAATCAACGACTATAATCAAGTAATTTGGCAACCTGTATCTCGCTATTTGTTATTTGCTAATTGCCAAACGATACAAAGTGATGTTAGCTCGTTAAAGATACATACGAAATTTAAAATAATTGTCCAAAGAAGGGTTAGCTATTGCTCATCTTTGGAATAGTATCTTAATTAGTTGATGTGGAAATGCAATTACCTAAATTTTGCTAACTAACATAATATAAAAATTTTAATCTTTTACAGGCTGTTAATCAATATTTCTGGCTCCTTTTCTCTAATTTGTCCATTAGTTGTGATACCAATTGCACTAGTTGCATGGTCCAGGTTGGCAGATTAAATATAAATATTATTTATTTAGTGATAGCTTATAGAGAATGAGCATGAACCCACTTATATTAATTTTGATAAGTCATGCTAAGCTAATTTGTCATGATCTTTGTTAATGCACTATATAGATTTATATACAAGTGATATATAGCATGCTAATACGTACGTTAGTAGTTTGAGATGAGTTTAATGTTTCAACGTTATTGATAGGTACATATATAACATCATATTAACGCAATTATGATAAACTGTATACAAAATTTCAATCGTATTATCCCTTAAATATTGTCTCATTAATTTATTTCGGGTCAAACTTTAAGAAATTATATATTCATGTAGACTTTTGATAGATTCATTTCATTATATGTTATTAGTATATCATATCATTTTTTTTTTAATAAACTTTATGCATATACGTAGTAATTGGTGATGTTTATGTTTCAAAACATATCTGCCTGTCTTTGAAACTGTGAAAAATTGATTGGAGGACTTATTAAGGATTGAAGTGAAATATATGTAGATTGTAGAATACTAGTACTAAATATTATTATATGCATAATTCCCACAAGTTGTGGGAAAGTGAAATATCAAGAATGTGGATATCCGTATAAATACATATAGTACAGGATTTTCTGATCTTATTGAAAGCAATGGAATCGTAGTTTATACACATGCTGTTATGCAAATTCCACGGCTTCACGCACCTATTAAAAATTTCCACCTATTTAATAAATTATAACTTTGAATTATATATTATAGGGTAAGACCATTCCAATACTATTTGAGTTAGTTCCATGCATATCTAGGAGGATGACTTTTGAGTGGGTACAATAAATTGTAGTCATTATATTAGATTAAATCTCAATCGTTCATTAATTTTGACTAATCTAGGCCGTTAAATAGGATGACTTTGTAGTTAAAAAAACTATTTTGACAAAAAAAGAAAAAGGATTAAAAATAACCCACGTTCTATTATTTTCTTCTCCTTCGTTCAATCAAATACTCTGGCTTTCTATGTAGCTTTCTTCTCCGATCCTTTGCAATCCCTCCTGTTGAATCTATGGTTCTTGTTTTCATAAAAAAAAAAAAAAAAAAAAAAAAAACAAAAAAAAAAAACTAGGGCTACGATTTTGGTGGATTCATCAATTCCGATTACTTGCATCGCCTCTTGGAATTAATTCGGTAGCTTTTCTTTTCTATGAGCCCTAATTTTTTTAGGAACAAGAACCCTAGATTCAATAGATTGGCTTGCAAAGGATAATAAAAGGTACATGAGAAAGCAAAATATAGAGTATTAGATGAAGAAACTGAAAGGTTATTTTTTTTCTATCTTTTTCTTTTTTTTTTATCAATTTAATTAATTTTAAAGTACAAAGTCATCCCATTTAACGACCTAAGTTAGTCAAAATTAATGAACGATTAAGATTTAATCTAGTATAATGACTACAATTTTATTGTAGCCATTTGAAAACTATCCTATAAAGGAGGTGGTGCCAAACTGGCAAACTGCCAACTGCCAAAGGGCAAAGGGGTGATGCTAGGTTCGAATCCTCATGGCATCATGCATTGCAACAAAGAGTTGGATCATATATACAGTATAAGAGAGGGCGTCTCATTAATCTAAGGTTGGTTTAATGGGAAAGATTGCACCTTCCAACCTTGAGGTTGGAATCTCTTACCCTTCCCCCCCACTTTCAAAATGGACAAAAAAATTGTGAGGGTTGAGGTTTGATTAGGGTACTTTTCCTTACCTAAAAAAAGTTTGTATATAAATCTGGCAAATTTAAATTTCATTAAAAATTTATTGAAACAACCAAATTAAATTGCAAAGAATTAATCCAAAACGTATATTGAAATCAATCTAAGGGAAATTATCACTTATCATAGAGTACTACGTATGAAATGTATTGAGAATCAATAATATTAATATAAATTTTCATCCCCCAATAAAGAGTTAAGGTTCTTTTCAAACCCTGGCCTAATTAATTACTTCATGCATACTCAGTTAATTTTTGCAGTACTTTCCTTCGAGATAGTTATTTGTGTGTTATTTGGTGGCTATTAATTAAGGTTCTTTCCAAACCCTAACTTCATGCATACTAAGTTAATTTATAGTAATTTCCTTCTAGATAGTTATTTGTGTGTTATTTGGTGGCTAGGTTGGTATATATCCTATCTTTCTCCTTACTACCTTGTCGTTGTGTTCTTTAGACCATCTCCAATGGTGAGACTTTAAGGAGTTTTTTTAGGAGAGAAAGGGTATTTTTTGCAAAGAATACCAATAAGTTGGTATCTAAACTTAGCAACTCTAAAAGAAAGTTGCTAAGTTTAGATACTCAACTTTGAGTCTCATTTGACAAAAAGTGTGGGCCCTTTATTAATATTATAATATATTTGTAATTTATTTATTTATTTATTTATTTATTTTTTTTGAAAAACTTATAATATGATTTGGTGGGCCATAAATTGAAAGTGACATTAGTATACTTTAGAGAGTCTCACTATTGGGAAATTAGACTTCACATGAGTTGCTAATTTGAGAAGTGGATTGAGTATCACCATTGGAGGTAAAAACAACTCATTTTGTATTTCAATACTCAAAATTGAGTCTCACCAAAGGAGATGGTCTAATGCCTAAGCTTGTAAAAAAAGGAAGTATCGAAAAAATTGTATTGATTTTCTTCTAGTCCAAAGTTTCCATATCAAAAGCTATGTTGAAATTTGTGTTGTTGGATCTGTAAAATTGTCAAGTTTGTTTAAATTTCTTGAAACGACGACAGTTCCGTCGCAATGAATTTTCTTAAAATTAATGTCATTGTAAATTTTCCAATTAATTTAAGAATAATACCAATATCGTTAGCAACATATTAGAGTAAGCAAAAAGGCTTTATTCAATGTGTCCTTACAAAGATTAAAATTGAACTATACTATTTTAAGAAGCTAAATTTTTTAATTCGAAAAATTTTCAAATTAAATTAGCTAGATTCAATAATAGATTTCAAACAATCCAAATCAGAACAAATTTTTTTATTTTAATTTTCTCACTCTTTACTTTTTTAGGGGTGACAAAAAACATCCTATTATTCATTCTAGAAGCCAAAAAGAATTTTAAATAAGGAGGAATATAGTAAAAGACTCTCACCGATTATTTCAGGAAAAAAAAAAGTAAAAGACTCACTAGTCAAAATAAGTGTGTCATTTTACATTCTAAGCTGTTTTTCTGTCCATCTTCATATTTTAGGTAGCATATTCTTTTGATAATTGGAGTAATAAAATAAAATACAAGTAGTAATGTTTAGTCATTAGTCAAACATTTAAACATCACTTTAAGACTGAAAATTATATTCTTGCACACGTATGTCTCTTTAATATTGGTTTGGAGGAAAAAGTCAATTTCATTTTTGCCCAAGTCCTTTAACATCAAATTATTTTTGGCTATGAATAATATACCTCCACATATATGATGTTGATGTAAAACCATAATATTATTAGATTTTCTCTACTTTTTTTTTTTTTTGAAAGAAAGACTTTCTCTACTTTTTAATTCTATGTAATTGAATGATTTTTCTAATATTATAAAATAATTGTCCTTTTACTCAATATCTTTGGTCATTGCGACAAGGAGATCTAACTCGATACGATGAAGTTTGAAATCATACATCTTTGTTATAATTTGTTGTAAAAAAAAGAAGTTAAATTCCAATGTTTGTTAATGGATCAAGACTACGAGGTTTTTTTTTTTTTTTTTTATAATTTACATTATACTGAAATATAATCGCATGTCGATAATCATTTAAATTAGAACTAATTTTATGAATTAAAGATAATATTTAGAATAACATAATTTTAAGAAGTTGAAAAGAACATCACCTAGTAATTAGATTTAAATAGTTTTTTTCTCAAAAAAAAATAATAAAAAAAATCAATAAATAAAATTAAAATAGTTATTTATTTATTTATTTTATTTAAAAATATGTATAATTAGTGTTGTGAGCTAGCTGGAAAATAGGCTTTTCCACACATCACAATCATGGTGCTTGCGTGCGGGTTGTACATTAGAGGACCTGATCATAATTAATTATGTACTTAAAGATGTTATTAGTAATATTCAATGCTTGCGTACGGCCCCGTACATTACACAATATCTCACCAAATTCATGAAATTTCTTTTCTAACTAAACTTTCACGATTTTATTTATTTAACCAACCATCTTTTTTCTTTTTTTTCCTTTTCTTTTGACAAGTTTAAGCAACATTATATGGTAGTCATTTAATTGGAAATATCATGGAACATGTATATTGTCTTCTTATATTCTTTTTTCAATTTACTAACTACACGTAACATGCCAACATTTTAAGGTTCTTTTCATGGAAGGGAAAAAGAAAAGTAACTAATTAAGGTTTTTGCTAATGCTTTGGATAGTTTAAAGTCACGTAAAATGTTTGGAGCCCAAAAAGACGCCTTTATTATCTACTAATCTCATCAAATTTTCGACTTTATCACTTATTTTTTTCGCCTTGAGTAATGGTTGTCTTTGTGAAATTCAGCTCATATTTTGAAATTTTAAGTGCAACTTGTTACTTTCTTTCTTTGGGGGATAACTTCTATTTCCTTATACTAATAATAATCATTAATTTTTCATACTCGGCTATATATATTTACTTGGTAAGTTTGAATCTTTGAGATTCTATTTCTGTTAAACTCTTTTGTTGGCATTTTGCCAACTATAACCAAAAATTAATCCCAAAAGATTAAATACGTGGAAGTGTAAATGAATAAGCCTTCATAATCTAAAATTTTGCATTTAAATTAAATCCAATTTGCATTTACAAATTTGCAGTTCAAAAATCATATGTACTTAAAATGAGAAAATGAGAAAAGAAAAGTATAGGTAAATGAAGACTAATCCTTCTTTCAAAAAAAAAATAAAAAAATAAATAAAATGAAGACTAATCCAAATTCCAAACCCAAACACCAAACATGTCTCGTTTGGTACGGTCTACATAAGAATTCAATATTCCGTACTTCAGTCCAACTTTGGAACAACAAAGAACCTAACTTGGACTATTAAATTTGATAATTACTCCTGAAGATTTTAAGAAATTTTCTAATTTAGCCAACAATTTTGTCAAAAATCTATGTCTATACCTATACGAATTTTTTCTCCTAAACTCACATTTTTATTATTAATTTTAATTCATCATAAAAATATACATCTATTTTATATTTCAAAAAAAATATATATATTTATGACAACATTATAGTCTCCGTCAATTTAAAGTAATTATTTCCTCTGTTTCAAATTAGATGACACGGTTTGACTTTGTGCATTATTCACATAATTTGCTTTGACTTCGTTTTGTGATTTGGTAATGAGAAAAAATATAGTCATATGGGGTCTTGTTAGATTTTTCTCAACACCTATTTTTTAAATATCAAATTTTATAATTTTTGCCAATATATAATCAAGAATATTTGAATTATAAAGTATTAATTGGTAAACGTGTCATCTAATATGAAACAGAGTAAGTATATCTTAAAAAGGCTTTTTTTTTATTTTTTTATTTTTTATTTAACAAATTGATAACTAATCAATGTTAGACTTATTTACAAATATAATATAATTAAGTAATAATTTAAAAATTTAAGCATTGATCGGACACTAACAAAAACTCCATAAATATATACAAGTATCTCGGACTACAAAGTAGCTGCTTTTTGTATGTGGGCTAGACTAATAAACATTGTTTGATGTTGGGCTATTTATCATATTGGGCAATAAAAGGATTTTGTACGGGCTCGACTAAATATAACACCACATTTTGGGCCTAAGATGGATTTTGTTAAAAACGAGTAATATTTGTGTCGGTTTAGTTTAGAAAATCTTATCATATGTTAAAACTATACATCATTCTCCCTCCGTTTCTGAAAGTTCGATTCAGCTATTTATAAGTGAAAATTATAAAAAGTTGATATTTGAAAAATTTATAATAAGAGGAGTCTAAAATGATCCCTCATGTTAATTTATTTCTATTGTATAAATCATAACATGTGGTCAAAGTTATTTTATTTAGGAATGGAGGTAGTATTTTTTTCCCTTCCTTTGGCATCAAGAAATCCAATATTTGTTTCTTGCAAATAAGAATTATAATTAGATACAAAATCTTATGTCTTAATTATAAAATTAGGAAACTATCTAATTAACAAAAGCCTATATATACACACCTAATACTCTAAGGGGCCGTTTGGTTCGCGCGGGGGAATCGGAATGGAATGAACAAAGGGAATGTAGGAGAATGGAATGAAACCCTTTCCAAGTACTGTGTTGTTTGGTTTTCAATAAACAAAGGGAATCACCATCACCACCACACATCCCCTTTCTTCACTTTTCCAGCCACCAGGAGCCACCCCATCGCCCAGCCACAACGTCGACGGAAATCGGCAGCCCTGGGCGCACCTCCCCCACCCCTCGCAGCCCCTAACCTCCCCGGAAAAAACTTCCACCACCACGCAAAAACCCTAGAAAACACCATCCCTCCCCTTAAAAACGCCGGCCGACCTTCCCTCCACCCTCGAAACCCTAGCGGCTAAGGTTTCGAGGGTGGGGGGAAGGTCGACCGGCGTTTTTAAGGGGAGGGATGGTGTTTTCTAGGGTTTTTGCTTGGTGGTGGAAGTTTTTCCGGGGAGGGGAGGTGTTTTCGAGGGGAGAGGTGGGGGAGGTGCGCGGGCTCCGGCGAGTTGTGGGGGAAGTGCGGCGAGTCCGGCGGTGGGGACTAGGTCCGTGGCGAGGTGGTTGGGCTAGTTCCGGCAAGTACAATGGTGGTGGGTATGGTGGCTAGGGAAAGGGAATGGGAAAGTCTGGGGGGTGGGGAATCAATGTAGACTAAAAATGGGTGAACTCAAAAATAAAAATGGGTAAAGGGAATCAAAAAAGTGTCAAACAAACAACAACAAAGGGAATGATATCAGTTCATTCCGATTCCCTTTGATTATTAACCCCAACCAAACGGCCCCTAATAGTGCTCGTATGTTTCATTGTTTCAATACACATCTACTCTTTCAAAAATCAGCTAATTTAATTCTCTTGCTCATCTCTTGACTGCGATAATTTTGTTTTAGAGGTAATCGATTCGACAATATTTTGCTACATATATTTTCTTATTCAAATAATTCTTACATTATACTATGGTGTACATGAAATTGCTAAATATTGTCTTATGAATTTATGCGTAAAATCTTGTACTTCTTATATGATCATTGATTCTTATGAAGTATTTTTCAAAAACAATTCGTTCATATTTATTTGAGCTTGTTTTCTTTCTTTTCAATAAACCAATGCCGGGTCCTTTAATTAAATATTGTGCTGTTTCTAATTTATTTTTTGTTTTCATATATGGAGTATGCAATCATTGGCGGATGTATGTTAGAGCATGGTGGGTCACATGACCCAGGCCACCATTATTTAAAAAAAAATAATAATAATTAAAGTTATAATTTATTTATGAAAAAACATGATGAAAATCTAAGATTAAGTATTATCAATAAACATATAGTTTAATTATAAACTAGATTATTTAATTATGAATTAATAATTAGTTTGACAAAATTAGATAATTTAATCAATTTTTTTGCACTATGTTTTCCTCAATTCCTTATTATTTTTTCGTTGTGTACTGTGTATTATTAGGCGTTACCCTTTATTTATTTATTTTCTTTTTTTATAAAAAACCGTATATAATAATTCCAACTTCAAATCTAATTTTTCATAATATCACATTGAAAAGTTTGATTCTTATATACATCTGAATGCAAAGTACACTCAAATGGTCCAAAAATATCTTTCATAAAAAAAAAGGTACATAATAATTCCAACTTTATCTCCAAGTTTAGAGCCGGATTCGAAGTGCACCCAATAATTTTATTTTATTTTGCTCATTTTTGATAAATTGTTTAATTAAAAAGGAATGAAAGTGGTAATATTTATTACTTTTAGAGAATGAGACTTTGTGAAGTATTGGATTTTATTTTTGTAAACAATGCATTTTTATTGATTGATACTTCGTATGTCATTGATGGACGATGCTTGGTGAACTGGTGACCTACTATCTATAAAATCCTGAATCCGCCACTGTATGCAATGTTCGCAAGATAGAGAGCTTTTAATTCTTTCAAAATTACTCTATTTTTAATCATTACGAATCAATATCTTCTTGTCTCAATAGCATTGCAATGACCTTGAATGACATGAATGTACTAATGTGTAAGCAATTTGCAGTTAATAATATGAAGTTGTATTAATTGCTTTAAACTACTTTTTTATCTTTATGATTATATAAGAACAATTTCTTTATTTTCGGTTTATTGATTTTTGAAGGGTGTTCTTTATTAAACCAAATTTTGTTATCTTTGGTTCTTTATTTATTAATAAAATTCTAAAGATAATGTATTGAAGGTAATAATAGGCAAAAGTTTCTTTTTAAAAAAAAAATTATTATTATTGTTGTTTAATTATTGTTCCTTGGTTCATATGATTTTATTTATACTCCATAAAAAATTAAAATGTCAAGGCTTTACAAATTTAATATAGTCCCTATTTTCCCTATATGCTTATCAACAATTTGATTGACTAGTACTTATTTAATAGTTTATTTGGTGCAACGAAATAGTAGATCTAGTATTTAAACCTTGTTTTACTTTTTTCAGGTATATTATTCGACAATTTGGTACAAAGATGATGATGATTATAGATGGTTCAATGATCAACAAATTTGTCGAAGACACTGAGGCTTTTTACAAATGCACCGATGAAAAATTCAAGGAACTCGATGTCGATAGTGATGGACTTATTTCCCGCAATGATCTTCCCAAGGGAGGGCTTGGACAATGGGTTTTAGCAATAGATGACGAAGCTTATTCGGACGAAGACATTAAAGAAGCTTACGATTTGATCTTCGATGGAAGTACTTCGATTGGTCTCGAGACCTTTCGTTTGATGGCAAAAGAAATCATGCTAGCATTGGTTCGAGGTATTGGTGACATGCCTATTGGTATGCTCCTTAATGAAGATAGCTTGATCTTCAAGGCTTGTCTTCATAGTAATTAGAATAGAAATAGCTTTTTTTTTTTTTTTTTGAAAAGAATAGAAATAGTTTTTACAAACAATTAGAGATGATTATGTAATTTCTAAATACTTTCATTTGTTAATTCATGTTTTATTATTATTATTATTATTATTATTATTATTATAATTATTATTATTATTATTATTATTATTATTATTATTATTATTATTATTATTATTATTATTATTATTATTATTATTATTATTATTATTATTAGATGGAAGCCCGTGCGATGCACGATTTTTTCATCTATTTTTTAATTATTTGATTTATTGTATTTAATAATTTCAGAAAACAAAAGTTTAATATTTTTTTTTACTATAATTTATAATGAATTTATTAAATATAAATAAATTGTAAATATGATATTTTTTCCATTATATAAAATCTTTAATGTGAAATGATAAATTTTTAATAATTTAAATTTTAAATCATTATTCATTGTTTTACCATATCTTTTATTTCGATAGAATCACCAACCTCGTCCACAACCAACCTACTACATCAATGGATAAAAATGTTAGCCAAACTGAAATTGATATAAAATAAATCAATATATTTACCAATAAATGAAAAATTGTTGTGATATAAAATCAAATCTATGCATTAGAATTTTTTCATCATCTCTAAAAATAACCAAAGCCATCCATTTATTAAGTATATAACATCTAATCGTATGTCATTACATAAACAAATAATTGTTAAGTATCCTAAATAAATACAATGTAACTAATAATAACAAATATAAATTTAAACATAAATTTTAAAAATTACCCGGACATTGGTGACCTAAAACTAACACAAAATTCGCTTGATGGGGTATTGTATTGATATGAAACTTTATTTGTGTCGTATGATGTGTTAGATCTGCATGTAAAAAAACATTTAATAAATAAAACATAAACATATAATCGTTGAGTATCCCAAATTAATATAATGTAAGTAATAATTAGAAATACTAATTTAAACATAGGATATTAAAAATTAAGCTAAAAATTACCCGACCATTAATGACCAAAAATTAACACAAAATTACTAACCCAAAATTCGGTTGATGGGGTTTTTTTTATTGATACAAAATTTTGTTTGTGTCGTATGATCTGTCAATTTATAATGGTAAGTATCACAAATTTTAATTTAATTATAATTAACGAAAAATTTGTATTTCTTATCATAAATACTATCAAAATTTATCTTATATGATAGGTTTCAAACTTTATTATAAGCGTTTATCATTTAAATATTTTTTAGTATATATTTTTTGGAATTCTTATACTCGTAGTATTGCATTAATAAATTTATCTTTTCCTATATTTTTACTTTATTTTTTTTCATTAAAATAATTTAATTCGTGGATTATAATCTTCGTGACATTAAAATTTCAGATATATCAAATCTAATTCGTTACTTTTATCTAGGTGGAAATGCACGGTTTTTTTTCATACATAAATCTCAACAAAAGATATCTTCCTATAGACTCTAAATTTATATATATATATATAATTATTTGATTTATTTTACTATGTAATAATTTTAGACGAAAAAACACATAATAATTTAATTAAAGTTTTATTGCCTATTACAAAAGTATAATTTTTTTTAATGTAATTTATTATGCGACTTTATTTATTGTTGTTTTGTATTTTATTCGTTGTTGTTAGTTATATGACAACTGAATTTAATAATATGAATAAATTGTAAATATAATATCTAAAAAAAAAATTGTAAATATGATATTTTATCGATTACATATTAGGTTAAAATCTTTAATGTGAAAAGATAATTTTTTTTTCATTTTTTGAATAATTTAAATCCTAAATCATTATTAGTTGTTTTTTAAAAAATAGAAATAATAAAAAAATAATAAAAACATGTATACTATTTATCTTCTATTTCAATAGAATCACCTACTTCTTTCACACCCATATCTCTTCCATCTAATAAAAGTGGATAAATAAAACATGTTAGCAAAAAAAAATTTATATAAAATTAACCGTTATAGTCTTATAAAATAAATCAATATATTTACCGCGAAGTGAAAAATTGTTGTGAAATTGATCTAAAAATTGTAATTGTACAAAATCAAATCTATGCATTGGAATTTTTTCATCGTCCCTAATCGCCCGAACAATAGTATTTTGGAAAATTGAATCATTATTTTGTTGTCACTGACAATGCGTGCAATATTGCTTCTTATTTGTAATGAATGAAAAGTATTTAATTGAGTAAACTTTTCTTTCAATTAATTTTGGACGAATTGTACAAAGTTGGCTAATTGAGGTATGAACTTAATCAAAATTAAGTTAATTTGATGACTTGATTAAGCTACCTAAATCACAAAAATTTGTTCTAATCATAAAATTAATTAATATAAACTACAAAGGTTTATAACAAAATTTAATAAATGTAAACAATTTATAAAGATATAATACCTTCTCATCCAATAGGACCATCAGGCGAGAAACTTGTACTTCGATTTTCCAATCATTTTTGCTCCAATCTAATTCTCTGATTAAATCAGATGTGCGTGTAAAAACAAAATTTAGTAAACAAAACATAAACATATAATCGTTAAGTATTCCAATTAAACACAATGTAAGCAATAATCACAAATATACATGTAAACATGGATTTTAAAAATTAAGCTAAAAATTACTCAGCCATTGATGACTAAAACTGACACAAAATTCGCTTGATTTGGTTTTGTATTGATACGAAATTTTGTCGGTGTTGTAGGATGCGTCAATTTATAGTGGTATGCATCACAAATTTTAATTTATTTTTTTATTAAGGAATAACACTATCAAGATTTATCTTAGATATATAAATCCTATATCTAAAGATGATTTTTTAAAAATAATTTTTAGTTTTTTAAATAAATTAAATCCTAATAAATCACTATTCGTTGTTTTAACTACGTGGCAAAATTCTTAAATCTCATTCGTCACTTTTTCTTAGGTGGCGAGTGAATTTATTATTTCTAAAATAAAATACAAATCTAACTTTTGATTGGTCGAAATAATACCTTTGCTTATGTGGCTAGCTGAATGCTCTCGAAAAATTACGTGGCAAAATTCTTAAATTTCATTTGTCACTTTTTCTTAGGTGGCGAGTGAATTTATTAATTCTAAAATAAAATACAAATCTAACTTTTGATTGGTCAAAATAATACCTTTGCTTATGTGGCGCGACAAATGCTCTCGAAAAATGCCTACTTTATTTATATATATTAGATTATTATTATTATTATTATAACAAAAACCTACAAAGTCAATCGATTTACAAGAAATTAGTGGGGAGACGAGATACAATCTGGGACCCCACCCCTCTAGCTATAGCGAACTCGATCCTGTTGAAGATGTGAACAATTGCACGAGCACCAATATCTTGAGTCCTAGCGAACGCCTAAACCCGCTTCAGCAACACAACAACATCCTTCTCTAATTCCCCCAATGAAGAAAAGGAGAAAGGAAGAAAACCATAGCTAATAGCCCTGCAACGCGCCCCATACTTGTCTCGCTTCCGCTGAGCCGCAGTCGACACAACACGACCAGTAACGAAGTCAGACAACCCAGATTGTGTCAAAGGAGAAGACCCCGTCAAGTCAACACATACATCAAGGCTTCTATCCCAGGAATAAAGCAACACATCTGCTGGTCGAAGAGCCCCGTCGTTCCCTCCGGTTAACCTAACCTCCTTTCTTGCAGAAATCCCAGATCGAAAACAAATATCAACAAGGGTATCACGAACAACGTTGTGCCGATGTTTAATACCCACCATCCCAACACAAGACACAACATGATCCCCATAAATATCCCTATCAAAAACCCTTGAGCAAGTAGAACACAGTGTCGAAACGGAGAACAAGGGAACATCCAACCGGTAGCAAAGAACACAACGGTAAGTCTTACCATTCATAGTCTGACCCAAACCTGATATTGGGACTGCTCGCAACCAGGTAGAAGTGTGATCCCCCTGCTTGGACTTCCATAAGGCAACCTGATGCGGAGATAAGGAGAAAGTGCATTCTACAAATGCAGTGACCTTCATGAAATATATATCTGCCAATTTGTTCATGAGTTTGGGGGCAGTGATCTCACTAGGGTTACGCATAAGGTCAGTCTCCACTGTCCTATTAAAAAGACTAAGAGCACCATCGAAGGTCGGTCCTGGATCAACAATACCAGAATTGCGAAGAAGAGTAGCCTGAAGACCAGAAGACTGCAAACGCGACGTAAGGAAAGAATAGTGCCGAACATCACCCGCTGAATAAACACCCAATCCACCATACGAAAAAGGTAAGTTGGCAAGTAACCATTGCAATCACCAAAACCTGGCCCCGAAGCAGTTACAATGCGCTCCAAAGAAGCTCGAAGGGCCACATCAAAAGAAATCTGGGCCGCTTCAAAAAGATGAGGAGGACAAGTGCGTATAGAAAAGTAGAGTTTTGAAATCCCATTACACGCACGAAGTAGTAACAACTCATATTGGGGATTATAATTATTATTATTATTATTATTATTATTATTATTATTAGGAAATTTGAATAAATATTCTTTCCGTCATTTATATATTATTTGTAACATTGTGATGAAAATGATATTCAATTAAAATTGAAATACCTTTATATTGTAAGACGATAAAAGAGGCTACTGTTTTGTTTTTTGTTTTTCCGAAAACAAATTGGCAAAAGTTGATAGTACTATTGTAGTATTTATCTTGTAGCTTTGACTTACTTTGATTGACGAGTAATTAATAATTGCTCAAATTTATTAAATTGGTGAGATTTTTATCATAATTAGGTAATTTGCTTGTCAATTACTAATTCACTATGGAATACGTACGTAACAAACAAAGTGACTTGAAGTTTTATTATTTATTTATTTATTTATTTTAGTCAATAAAACCTTTTATGCGGCAAATGTAGACCAACAAATATAAGGCAAAAAATATTTTAGTTAAATTCTCATGTCTACACATATTGTTTCTTAATCTTCTGGTAAGAAAGTGTAGACACCTGATTGTGCCTCCCCAAAAACCAAATCTAGTGATGAGTACTTTTTCATGTATTTGATTATCGAGTTAGGTAAAGGGTTGAAGAGTCTCGTGAATTTCCTTTAGCCTTAATCATTTCTAACCTTTCTTTAAATGTTTTTAAACCAAATCATCCATTGCGTGCCTTTTAAAATTATTCATTTTGTGTCAACTTTATAAAAACGTCCAAACCAATCTATTTTGGTCCATGATCTCGGTCCAATTATTGTATATTTAGAAGGGGCTTGAAAAGGGCTTAGCAACGATATATTATAAGCCCAAATTTGACTTATAACGAAGAAGTTATGGTCAAAATACTAAACCAAGCCCGAACCGAGTCTTGCCTGCGACCCAATGATCATGAGGAGGGTCCATTTACCTTAATCCCATTCCTAAACCAAGGATTTATTACAAGCTTCTAGAATCCTCTAGAAGGTTCTGATTTATCTCGTTTTCGAAAAGATAAAGGTTTAAGAATTTTACATCGGATAAAACATCTAATTTTCAATGATCCTAATCCCGATCAAAATAGAATACATACGGATATTTGGTTGACCCAATCCGATTGGGAATCAAACTCCGTACGGATTCTATCTTTTCAAAACCATCGCTGAGCGACAGCACCATCGCGCCGCGATAAAGCTGTCGCGCCGTAATGAGACCTGTTTTACTTTAATTTGAATTATGACTCTTTTATGATCCTTCGACTCTCTTTTTTCCCTATAAATAGAGGTTGTATTACCCCGTTTTCATTCACCAACAATCATCATCAACCCTTTCTAATATTCCCTCTCTCTCCCTCTCTCTTAATTCTAAATGTTCTTAGCCTAGCCTAAACAAATCCCAAACATACATCCTTGGTACTCTCTTCGATCAAACACCATACTTCCTTCACGAGATTTGAATACACTAACCATCATCGATGTTGCCTTCGACCTCGACGTGAAAGATTAATAGTTCTGAGGGTTTGGTCTCAAATCTATGTTTCATTCATTATTTGATTTATTTACTTTGTTGATTTAATCTTTCTTGAAGTTACTTATGTGTTTATTGTTTTAATAGCAAGAAGGGAGGAACATCAACGTAAGTAATTCAAATACTTAATCCTTGATTTTGGAGTAGAAATCATGTTTAGAATATTATTTTAATTCCTAGTATCATATTAGGATGCCTTTATGATTTTTAATGTCATGTTAGGATGTTGATTTCGATTGATAGTATCATATTTAGGTTAAAGCTTTGATTTTGATTATTAGTGACATGCTAGGATTTGTTATTAATCCGTTTAGTATCATGCTTAGGATCTTACTAATGATGTTTTGATGGTATTATTATGATGATGATGATTGTTGTGTCAATTAATTATATGTTGCTTAATTATTCATGATTGATTGTTATTGCTTGATCATGCCCTTTCTTGCAGGTTTAAAGGGAATTTGTACTTAAAATCACGCCTAATAACATAATTCATAATTTGATATAGGTTAATATGATTTTAATTCAAGTGATCACCAATAATAAATTTGATTGTGCATTAATAATTAACCAACGTAGATTAAACAAGTTTATGGCTAACTTGATGTATGTATGTCGATCGAAAAGCGCACATGAATATTATAAGAATTAAGTAAAGGTCGATTTAGGGCGGGTTCAATCTCTTTGAGGTTGGATTCATACCATCATCCCCGAATATCCAGTCACGGTTCCAGACTACTATGGAGTTAGCGATCTTCGTGATCGTTAATAGGGTGTAACCTTCGCACCTGTGAACGGTTTACAAGTTCCTAAAACTTGTTGGCAACTCTGCTATTTCTAGCTTTCTTCCCTTGGAGCGCCGCCATGCCTAAAAGCATGAATACAGTGGGGCTCAAAAGGTTGAGTTTGAAAAATTCCCTATAGTTTTTGGCGACTCCACTGGGAAGGATTTCTAATCTTGATTCCTAAAATTTATTTTGGTATTCGATTTAGAATGCGTGGATGAAACTTGAAAGGTTCTATATATTCATTGTGCGTAATTTTGATTAACATTGTGGCATAAGCATAAAAATCTTTGCATTGGAAAGACCATCCGTAATGCGTCAAAAACCTAGGATATTACATGTAGGAAAAGCCAGAAATATCTTTCACAACTAAAATCGAATAAGCACTACGAAAAATTGGAAAAAACTTTGAAAAGCAGAATTGCCGCGACGCGTTGGAACTGTCGCGAGACGACAGAGACCTTCGCCAAACGACAACTCTATCATGGCGCGATAGAGCTGTCGTTGCGCGATAGACTCTGTTTTCTCGCGTCGAGTTCTCGCGACATTGCGCCAATTTTCTGCTTTCGTGTTTTAACTGATTCTAGTACTGTTTTGCCGATTTTACTTCTTGAATGAGTTTTTTCGACTTTTCTGAAGCCATATGTGTCATACATATGGTCTTAGCCCTTGGGAATTCACGCTCCATCCACCCTGATAAACGCTCCGTGCAAACAATGGGTGCATCCGATATTGTGAATTCACCAAACCATGGAAGCGAGTTTAACCTGTGGGGTCCCATCCATCGTGCCAACCCTACTAAGGTAAGGCTTTTGCGCAATGCATCCAGACTCATAACTATGGACCCTTTTGACACCATAATCCTTGACCTTAGAGAACTAGACTCATGGTTAGGTTGCAAACTCATTGCATTATGTTGTGACTACTTGATTACTTGTGCATCTCTTATTTGTGCATATCCTTACCTATGATTAAACTAACCCTTTGTGTTGACTTGTTTATAGTAAATAAAGTCTAACAAACTAACCAAGGACTAAAAAGGACTTTGCTTAATTTAATTGGTTAATTAATTTGAACCTATAAAGTCTAAACATACCCGACCTAGAAGTCTATAGGTTTACACCTTCGAAAGAACCACCAAAACAGATTAGATTAACGTTCCATTAGTGGCGCGAAAATCTGGTATGTGCCGCGAAACGCCAGTTTCATCGCGCCGCGATGGAACCAGCGTTCCGCGACAGTTCCATCGCCACGCGATGGTTCAGTTTGTTCTTTCCAAGTCTTCGTGTCGAGTCTAATTTCCATAATTAACTAGTTTAATGAATACACGAGGTCTTAACTTGGTCTTTGTTTGAGTTTAATCATATGTTTAGTCCCATGGTCATCACACGAGTCTTGAACATATCACTTTCATTCACGAGTCATTGCACACACTTTGTACATGTATTTTCACCATGACCATGTCTAGAGTCTTGTGTGCGTTTTCCGTCATTTTTTTAGGGGGGTAAGTCGGATATTATCCCCCCAACATTAACCATGTCGCTTGAAAACCTGATTTGATCCCCATACTTGATTCCCAAATATGCACCCATTTTTTGTTTTTTCAACCCAATGAAAGTACGAGTCAACTCGAGTCAAGTCATTAAAAGAGTCAATAGTTTAATTTTACAGCGTTTGGTCAAGGAGAGAAGGACGTTTAATCAAAGATAAAACCTTTATACAAGTACTCCTTTTTGGTAGTCCAGTTCGAAAAAGAAGAAAGATAAGAATGGCAGCTAGTCAAGAAGATTTTGATAAACTCCAAAAAACCGTGAATGGTTTGGCTGAAATGCTCGAAGGATTTATCACTCGAATGGAAAAGGCTGAGGATCCTAACAAGCAAGTATCAACAGAGACGATCAAGCGTATTAAAGATAGTCTAAGTCAAATCTCCAATGACTATAAGTACCTTGGTATAAGCTCTAAAGGGGTTTCAGTGGACAAAGATCTTCTTCCGCAGAAGTTCTCTGCCAATGACATCCCTAAGTTCAAAGCTACTAACAACCCTTACTTTCATTTGAGGGCTTTTGAGACGATAATGGAGATCAAGGGGATTGATAAGAAGGTTTTCCCCTCGCTCTTCGCCCTCTCCCTGGAACCAGTATGCCAACAGTGGTTCTTCTCTATAGGTGCTGAGAAAATTGCTACTTGGGATACTATTACGCATGTTTTCATTGATAGATACAAATGTAATATTCAAGTAGAAACCGATCATAGGGAGCTTGACCAGTTAAAAATTTTCGTTGTTTGATGCTTGTTGTGTTTTATCATATTGGGCCATAAGAGGACTTTGTACTTGAGCTCGACTAAATAAAACACCACATTTTGGGCCTAAGATGGATTTTGTCAAAAACGAGTCATATTTCTGTCGGTTTAGTTTAGAAAATCTTATCACATGTTAAAACTATCCATCATTTTTTTTCCTTTCTTTGGCATCAAGAAATCCAATACTTCGTATTTGTTTATTGCAAATAAGAATTATAATTTGATACAAACTTTTATTTCTTCATTATTAAATAAGGAAACTATCTAATTAACAAAAGCCTATATATACAAAACCTAATAGTGCTCGTATGTTTCATTGTTTCAATACACATCTACTCTTTCAAACATTAGCTACTTCAATTCTCTTGCTCATCTCTTGACTGCGATAATTTTGATTTAGAGGTAATTGACTCGAAAAACATTTTGCAGCATTCTTACATAATAAACATTATATTATGGAGTATATGAGATCGCTAAATATTTTCAATAATTTTCTTTTGAATTTATGCGTAGAATTTTATACTTCTTTATATATATGATCTTTGATTCTTATGAAGTATTTTTCAAAAACAATTCGTTCATGTTTATTTGAGCTCTATAGCTATTTTGTAAAATAGTTATTTGTTTTTTAGTTTTCAATAAACCAATGTTAGGTATATACTTTAATTAAATATTGTGTTGTTTCTAAAAATTTTGTTATTTTCATATGGACTATGCAATATTCCTAAGGAAAATATAGAGCTTTTAATTCTTTCAAGATAACTCTATTTTCTATCATTATGAATCGATATATATCTTCTTGTCTCAATAATAGCATTGCAATGATCTTGATGAATGACGACATGAATGTACTAATCTGTAAGCAATTTGCCACCAATATGAAGTAGCATTAATTTTTTAACTTTGATAACAAAGTTAAACAATCTCTTTATTTCCGGTTTATTGACTTATTGAAGGGTGTTTAGATTATTAAACCAAATTTTGTTATTTTTGATTCTTTATTTATTATTATAATTAGAAAGTTAATGGATTGAAGGTAATAACTCAAAAAAATAATATGACTGTTGTTCAATTGTTCGTTGGTTCATATGATTAATTTTATAAAAATTAAGATATCAAGGCTTTACAAATTTATTAAAGTTCTTCTTTCCTCCAAGGTGTAATTTTTTAAATATTTGTTATTAATGGGTAACACTTGTATTTATTTATTTGTTTGTTTTATTAAAACACATGATAAATGGATTTAATTGGGTTGATTTGAATTTTGTTCATCGACCAAGTGTTTGTAGACTAGCTTAGTACTCCATATAGTCCCTATTTTCCCTATATGCTTATCAACAATTTGATTGACTAGTACTTATTTAATAGTTTATTTGGTGCAACGAAATAGTAGATCTAGTATTTAAACCTTGTTTTACTTTTTTCAGGTATATTATTCGACAATTTGGTACAAAGATGATGATGATTATAGATGGTTCAATGATCAACAAATTTGTCGAAGACACTGAGGCTTTTTACAAATGCACCGATGAAAAATTCAAGGAACTCGATGTCGATAGTGATGGACTTATTTCCCGCAATGATCTTCCCAAGGGAGGGCTTGGACAATGGGTTTTAGCAATAGATGACGAAGCTTATTCGGACGAAGACATTAAAGAAGCTTACGATTTGATCTTCGATGGAAGTACTTCGATTGGTCTCGAGACCTTTCGTTTGATGGCAAAAGAAATCATGCTAGCATTGGTTCGAGGTATTGGTGACATGCCTATTGGTATGCTCCTTAATGAAGATAGCTTGATCTTCAAGGCTTGTCTTCATAATACTCCGTAATTAGAATTGGAAATGGTTTTACAAATCAAACAATTAGAGAATAGTATGTAATATCTAAATACTTTGTTGATTACTTAGTTGATTCATGTTTCATATTTTGATTAATAAGAAATTTTGAAACAAATTTCTTTTCATGGTTATTATTATATTTGTAGTGATGAAAATGATATTCATCGTCATTAGAATCTTCGGACTTCTAATATTACAACTTTTGTTGGCATTTTACTAACTATGCAAGAAATCAAAAATTAATTCCCATAATCCTTCACGCAGTACAAACTTATATCTAAGATCCAATTTGCATACTCGATCGATTTTATTGTTCAATCTCCAAAATTGAACAAAAAAAATGTATGGTAGATGATGACCAGTCCAAACTATAAACATGTTTCGCCCGGTACAGTTAGATAAATTATAACAAGTTCAATGTACATGTCTTAAAATTCAGTATTCTATACTCTAGTCCAATTTTGGAACGATAAACAACCATAACTTGGACTACTAAATTTGATAATTACTCTTGAAGACTGAGTATATTTGTCTAATTTTTTGCATAGCTATCAAACACATCAATATATGACTTTACTGCAAAGTGGCTGCTTTTAGTCTTTGGGCTTTAGAAGGATTTTATTTGTGGGCTGGACTAAGTATAGCACCACGTTTTGGGCCTATGAAGGTTCAACATTTTGCAATTGAGAAGCAAATATTTATTTGGCAATTGAGAAGCAAAGCCCAAAAACAACTCAAACTTAAGCAGTAGAGATTTTTACAAAGAACAAGCCCAGCCCAATTAAATTTACTGACTTTATCAAACCCTAAACTTAGATTAACTCCTCACCTACTTATAAAGCCATACACGTCCATACTTCATACCTAACATTTTAACCCTAACTAAACCATTTATTTAAACACCATTTTTATAATACACTTTTAAAAATAACATTCTCTGTTTTTATAGTCAAACAGGTTCAAAAATAAACCAAAAATTCCTCTGTTTATATATTTCAAAAGGTCAATAAAAATGTTGTTGATGATAGATGGACCGATGATAAATAAATTCATCGAAAACTTGGAAGAGTTCGATAAATTTGCAAGTGAAAGTTTTATATTGATCAATGAGAAAAAAGAGGGAAAAGCCACTGAATCAATTGCATTTGATGGAGAGGATGGTCAAGAAAACCGATACGGAGTTGTCAAAGATTTGGCGGGATATAAAGCGGAGTTGAAGGAGGCAATGAAGGCGGTGGCTCGTGGTATTGGGACTACGCCGGTGAGTGTATTGGTCGAAGAAGGTAGCTTTTTGATGAAGGTATTCGAACACGAGGTTGCTTGGATTAAGAAGCAAAAAGAAGATGAAGAAAAGGCTAAAGAAAAAGAAAGAGAAATTAGTTTTGCTAAGAAAGTTGAAGTTATGGTTCCTAATAAGAAGATTAAGAAGAAGAATAGTTTTGGTTTTTTGAATTTTTGTGCTTGTTCTGGTAAACAATTTGTTGAAAATAATTAATTAGGATTGAATATATTTTTTATGCAAATCAAATGTTTATTTATTTTTCTTTCATTGTTTTATTTTATGAATTATGATTTACTATCTTTTCTCTGATATTCGTGTTTATTTAATTAGATATAGGAAGTAGGGTTAATTGTTTTTACTTATTTTGCATATAAGCTCGATTCGAATATGTTAAAGTAGAAATTCTATTATTATAATTGAATTGTGAAGAACATGATTTGAATTTTAAATTTAGTGTGAATAGTGGTGACGTATAGGGTTTAATTGCAATTTTGACGCCAAAAATATAGGGCCAAAAAATATATTTGAGCCGCATTAAACTTGATAGAAAAGAAGTAGAGGACTTGGTCAATGGACTAGCCATGGTACTTCAATATTCATATAAAATATTGTGAGAGAAAGTCATCTTCTATTTTATTTTAAGGATGAGAATATGTAAAATATCTTAAGTGTTGATTAATTTTTATGTTAAGTTTCAAAAGATAAATATGGAGTATATTATCTCTCATTCTGGTAATATATATCTTTTTTCACTAAGAATTTACAAAAACATTGTTCCTATGCCCTATAAAATAATGCCAACGAATATTTTTTGGTGTTCTGTCCTACCCGATTCACCTTTTAGGCATTGCTTGTGTACACATTACGAGTAAAAGAAGTGTAGTGAAAAAGGAATTGGAAAGGAATTTCTTTTATGGTGGTATTATCAATTTTTTTGTCCTCATTGTGCATTGGAGACTGGACTAGCCTATAAAAAATGCAAGCTTATAAGATGAGGGTTTGTCATTGTTTTCCCTTAAATAAGGCACCTTTAATCTAATCTTGAACTACCCGATATCTTTCATGGAAGGTATATGATAGCTAAGTATAGTCCATGTATTTTTCTGATGACGATAATGACTCTTTGTATTTTTCTGATGACAATAATGACTCTTTATAATCACCAAGTTATAATGAATTGAGATTTATTAGTGTATACGTCAATTAGCTCAATTGAATAAAGTATTGGAATTGGTATCTAAAGCTTGAAATCAAATTTTGATTATATAATTTATTACTTGTATAAGTTGTATGTGGCTCTCTTTACACCAAAATAAAAATAATAGTAAGTTTTAAAATGTTACAATAAATGATGAATACTATGTACTAATTAGTCGTTAACTTGTTACTAATGAGAACATGGTATTCAACCTTAACAATGGTTGTGGAAAGGTCCTTGCTTGTAATTTTTTAATAGTTAAAGCTAGTAGCTCACCATTGTCGAACTACAAGGGTTGTAGTTTTGGTGAAATTACAGAGCTCTACAAAGCTAATCTGTACGACTTTATACATCTATAACTAATACTAAAGTAATTACCGCTGACATCACCACTGTCTATGTGTCAACTTGTTAGAGAAATGAGATGTCGGAAAATATATGTGTGATATATTTTCCGTAGATATCATTAAGAGAATAATATATTTAGGTTTATTTATATTAAAGATTTTAGTTAGAGAATATATCTGTAGGTTTATGGTTATGTTAATATATCTTTTAGGAAGATTGTTTCCTATTTTATGAGCGTAGGTTTTGTATAAATACTCTAGCTATGAATAATAAACTTGTCATTCTATTATCTCTTTCACCCTAAATTTGTTATGATATCAGAGCGGGTTAGATCTTGGGAGTATTTACAAAAATTTTCCCCCTACCAATGGGTTAGAAAACTAAACCCACTGGTGGGATGAACCTTCAATCAAAAATTTTCCGCACTTTTTTTTAAAAGATCTTTGATATTGTTTACTGTTGATAAATTGATGAACGTGAGTGGGTATTGAATGGTAGCTAGTGGTTTATGGTGTCTTGAGGCAAAGATGAAAACAAAGGCATTGATTTGAGTTTTTTTATTAATAAATAAAAAAAAAAGATATTTTGGCTCTCTTGTGTTGTGAGACAGATATATCGGCTCTCCTTGTGTCGTGAGACAGGAAATATATTGGTTCTCCTTGTACCGTGAGACAAGGTCAATAAGATGGTTCTCTTTGTGTCGTGAGACAGGATTTAATTCTCCTTGTACCTTGATACGACAGGGCAAGCATATGAAGATAAGAATGGACGTCGTTGCAGAAAACCACGGACAGTAGCGAAGGCTATGCGGAAGACCACGGGCACCAGCAAGGGACGTGGAGGAAGACCAGCAAAGGGACGTGGCGGAAGACCAAGGACACAAGCTAAGGGATGTGGCGGAAGACCACGGACACCGGCAAAGGGACGTGGTAGAAGACCACGGACACCAGCAAAGGGACGTGGCTGCAAAAGTTTTTTTTTTTAAAATAAAAATTGAAGGCGACATCAAAAGAGTAGTGCATATCGATCGACTTTAACAAAGTGAAGGATTTCCAATCGCAATGTTCGTGTTACTACCGTTACGATTGCGGGAGGGTGTTAGAGATATGAAATATCGGAAAATATATGTGTGATATATTTTTCGTAGATATCATTAAGAGAATAATATATTTAGGTTTATTTATATATAAGATATTAGTTAGAGAATATATCTTTAGGTTTATGGTTATGTTAATATATCTTTTAGGAAGATTGTTTCCTATCTTATAAGCATAGATTTTGTATAAATACTCTACCTATTGATGAATAATAAACAGTTCATTCATATTTTCTAATATCTCATACCTCTAACACAACTTCTTATTAAAAAAATTCCCGCCAAAATTATAAGTGACATCATCTTTTTTTTTCAACATAAAGCTAATGTTTGGAAAATAAAGGTAAATTAATTGCACATTTTCATAAAAACTTAATTTTTTTTTACTACATTGACTAACAACACAATTTCATATAGAGGTAAAAAAAAATAAAAAAAAAATGATATACATAGCCCTTAGGGCAACATATAAGCATTAAATACACACTATAAAATCGTATAAATTTAAGAAATCAGAAAAATATTAACACTAATTACACTGATTCACGCGTATTTTTATCATGAATTCCTAATTTTATACAATTTTCAAGAGTGTATTTAATGCTTATATATAACCCTTAGGGCCACATATAGCATTATAAAAAATAAAATAAAAAATTAGTGGTAGGCTCTTTCATTTTTCTTTCTTTCCTCCTATATTCTAACATTTTATTAGTGATGGTATGAGTTTGAATTTTCTACTCCTTATTGTTTCTTCATTTTTTTTATAATGATTTGAAGCAAAAACCATTAAACACTAATGCTAGCATTTTTTAAATTTTTTTTATTATAATTATGAATTTCATTAGAATGTTTAACATCATCTCTTTTAATATATATGATCAAATATTTTATTGCTAAAACCGTGCATCGCACGGAACTAACCTAGTTAGTATAATAAGAACATCCACTATGGATAGCTACATCCATTGTAGCTTTGGGTTGCCACATCAACCTACATCATTTAAGCTACAATCTCCACAAAGGCAAGCTATTACTTTTTGCATGCAAAATAAAAAATAAAGAAATAAAAAGCAAAAATAAATGCAAAAAAAAAAAAATTACAAACAATTTATTCATTCAAAGTGGACAACACATGTTTTGAGTGAAAGCCATGTAGTTTCATCAAAGCTACAACCCTTGTAAGAGCAACTCCAACGGTTGCTTTTAGGAATAATTTTTAAGCTAATAGCCAAACCATTGGAGGATAATCCAATAGTTAACTTGGCCAAGCAAATTAGCTAGGCTAAGCTAATAACTCCACAATGATGAGCTACTAGCTCCAACTATATAAAAATTACAAGCAAGGACCTATTTACATCCATTGTGGATCCTCAAATAACTTCTAATGTGTTGACATGCTGGAGTATTTTTGTAACAGCTTCCTTGAGCTCTTCTCTTGAATAATCCCCTTTATCAAGGCAAGACATGATAATATCATCATCATCATGCAATTTGATTTTAGCATCATCACCACCTTTGTCATAGTAGTAAAACCAAAGCCAAGCATCTTTGATGGTAACACCAGAGCTCAACTCCAAATCACTATACAAATAACATAACTTGCATCGATATTCAAACTGTTATATAATTCATCATCTTCTACATATTGATCAGTTCTATATAAAGTTAGCCTCCCATCATTTATGTAATTCGTGTCGTTGTCTTTGGTAACAATCGTTGTCAACATTGGGTGGCGATAACATGCCTTTCCAGTAGGATTGATTTTCATGGATGGAAATCGTGTAAGGACCGTATTAGCATGGAGCTTTAAATGCCTCCATGTCACGTACGCTCTTTGTCTTGTCTCCTTATACCTCACTAGCCATATAGTTCGAGCATTTTGATTAGGGAAATTACCTGTTTCTCTTAGTGAGAAACGAAATTTGTTTCTCATGGGGCAATTTTCGTGAATAAATCAACAACATTATTGTGGGCTCCATAATTGAATAAAGTTGTTGGTTTATTTACTAAAATGATACGTGAGAAACAAAATCTATGAAAAACTGGGGCTCCCTCGTTATTATTGACAATGATAGCATCAACCGAAACAAAGTAATAACTCGAATGATGCGAGGTAACATTGATCTGAGAATCCCACCTAAACCAGGATTTAGCTGCACGTGCAGCCAAGGGTACGGGTGGAGGCGGGAGTTGAGCAACCACAGACTCAATAAGCGAAAACCTTGAAAAAAATCACATGATTTCTTCGTCTGATTCACCGATAATATCCAACGATCAACCTGATGCTCCATCAATCCTGGAGGGAACGGCAAGTTGGAGATAAAGAATGATGGCGGTGGCGATTTATTTGGGTTTGGGCACACAATTACCGACGTTGGCATGGTGAAGTTGAGCACGCTCATTCTTGTAACAATGTCATACAATTCCCGAGAGACAATCGAGGCTTACAATGTCATCGACTTTGCTTAAGATCAATCCATCAACTCCCGAGGGATACCATTCATGTAATTAATTCTTGGCTGAACCTGCAAAACATCATCCTCTTCTCGATCGGGTTGTGTCAATGACAATAATGGCTTCTTATTACTAGTAAACCAACATTTTGTTACTTTCATGTACGCTGCTATTGATACCGCGCTCATACATACTACCCTCATTATATTAATAATTCCCATCTCTTCTTTAGTTTGTTAAATTCAATAATTTCTGATATTGATTTCAGCATTATAAATGACTCGTAGTTTTATTGTATGATATATTTAGAAGGTAATATTTTATGAAAGATATGTTTTACGGAATTAGTTGGGCTTATATGATAGTAATATTTAGAAGATAATATTTTATGAAAGATATTAAAAGTTGGGCTAATGAGTTGGGCTAGGCTCATGATCCATTGCTACGAATTGTCATTCTCCATCCATGTTACTCTTTCAACTGTTCGAATGTTTTCTTTCAAATCAAATGAAAGTATGAAACAAAGGAAATTATAGAGAACAATAAAACGTCCTCTCATGTACGAACATGTTAAAATAATGTTAAGCCCTAGGATACATGGACACTTCATCCAATTGTCGTATTCATGTCGGACATCGTGTCAGACACCGACGCTCATGGGACACATGAGAATACGTCTCAGACCGTATCCTACTATGATATAGGCTGTTCAACTTTATTTTAATGAGAAAATTTAAGTAAAGTAAGATAAATAAGGTAATTCTTAAATTATATGGGTGCCTTCATATATAGCTCATTGTTAATATGATACATTATGATCTAATGAGAGGACGGATGACAAATATATGGTCAAATTCTTTTTTAAAAATATATTATATGATTTTAACATCTTGTATCCGTGTCCCTTATTTTGATATAGCCGTTTTCTCGTATTCGTTTCATACCCGTATCCGTGTCAGTATCCGTTCTTGTGCAACCTAGGTTAAGCCTAATATTGTATAGCTAATGGGCCAATGTTACCAACCCTAATATCTTGTCAGGTTGTGTATATATTCTTGTTTATACAGTAATACAACTAAGGAAAATCAATTCCTGACATGGTATCAGAACCTCTAAATTTCTAAATCCTAAAAAAAAAAAATTGATTTTTTCTAGTGGTTGAACTGGCTTATTGACATTTTTTATTATTATTATTATTCTTTTTTTTTTATTGAGAAAGAGTTGGCTTTTTGATAATAGTTATTCTCTTATTATATATTTTTTCAAAATAAATAACTTGTCTTAACTTACACGTAAGATTTATTTAAATTATACGTACATGGTATATGAGTTTTTAGACATGGAACCCAAAAGGATTAGATTATTTCGAGCACATTAATATCATTTGTGATGCATATAGGGCATTATAGCATAGATGATAATCAATTAATCGTATGCTTACTACTCCGTAGCATACTAGTGCAACTCCATAGGGAATCAACTTAATACAATTGCGATTATTAGAATTGCAAGATGATCTATGTTTCACCTTATATATATGATCTTAAAAGTTTTGTATTTATATGTGATAAATCCTTCTAGTAATTTTAGAATTTTACTACTACTAAACCAACTTACATTTTAAAACTCACTTTATGGTTCCACCCCCATTCCTTCCCTCAACCACCACGACAATCTAGCCTCAACAACTCTATAAGCATCTCAAGCCAATAAATCTAACTTCGTCCCAATGACTCATTAACATCTATTCAGCATTACCCGACCAAGACCAACGAACCATAACAAGTAACAACAAATAAACTCATAAGATCTATTTTGTTCACCTTATTTTCACTTATGTCATTTAATGAACTTAGATAATTTTAGTAAGCTTAGATAAGTTTAAAACTATGAAGTTTTGATAAGAATTATCGAAGTTCAAATTACAACTAATATAAGTTTTAATAAGGTTTAATAAATTCAGATAAGTTCAAATAAATGAAAATCAGGTGAATAGAATACAAATACTCCCTCCGTTTTTAAATACTTGTTTCATTTCTACTTTTTGCACTATTCATTTGTCCTACTTTGTTTAATGTTGTGATTTATACATACGAAAAAAAAATAGTTTTGTGGGTACTTGTTGGAATCGTCTCAATGAATAAATTATTAATTTTCAATTGTTAGAATGTATACTTATTGATAATTAAAGATATTATTGATCAAAATTAACATCGGCATACGTGCCCAGGAGAAATAGAACAAGTATATAAAAACAAAGGGAGTATTTCGTAATTCTTATGAACATACACCTATCGAATAATTATAAAAGTATTAGGTCAAGCTCAAATCTTGGTCAATGTATCAAGACTAGCTACGTGCCTATTACTGCTAAAAGCTCTCTTTCCTTTCTTCCTAAAACTTTATGATTTCAATCCACACTTATAACTAGCTATGTAGTGTTGCTCTCACTTAGGCCTCATTTAGTTCAACTTATTTTTACTTATTCAGATCAGATCAGAAAAAATAAGTTCAGATCAGAACATCGTTTTATATGCGGTTTTTTATCGCTAAATATTCTTAATTTCGTAATGAAAAAAATTGTGAAAATTACATATTAATAAACTACACATTACTACGAATCTAACAAGATCCCACTTGATATATTTTTTCCTTATAAATTATCGTACACTTAAGGTCAAAGTTTGGTCAAATCAGACAATCAGATCAGATCAGACTAGACCAGATCAGATCAGACCAGACCAGTTCAGTAAAAATAAGGTGAACCAAACAAGGCCTTATACAGTTATATTAATATGGAGTAAGTAATATATTATTAATATTTGATACTTGTATAGTTCTATTGAACAACAAGGTTACTAGAAGTTCACGAGATTTGCTCAACTCATAATGAAGCATACAGTTATGGTTGAATAAATGTACATAAAACGACAACTAATTGTATGTGCAAGCTTATTTTAATTTATATACTAATCCCTGCTTAACTATAAGGGCGCCGAAAGGTGGGACCTTTACACCGTTTTTCTCTTGTTATTTATGTATGGTAGTCTGTTAGACCCCTCAAATAAAAAATCTGTTGACTTATTACTTGTATTCATGTTGGTTTTTTATTTTTACTTGTATTCACCGTTTTTTTTTTTTTTTTAAATATACTTGTATTCATGTAATTAAAAAATATTATAAATTATACATGCAAAATAGATGCTAGATTATTGATGCTATGTATGATAATAGTACATAATACATTGTCA
Organism: Chenopodium quinoa; assembly: GCF_001683475.1. Classification (NCBI taxonomy): domain Eukaryota; kingdom Viridiplantae; phylum Streptophyta; class Magnoliopsida; order Caryophyllales; family Amaranthaceae; genus Chenopodium; species Chenopodium quinoa. The sequence goes on from NW_018743292.1 coordinate 11,808,468, forward strand.
AATACTCAAATCGTATTTAAATTTTCAATAATATATATACCTCCATTTCTGAAAGTTCGACTCACTTACTATTTATGTGGTAAAACTAAAATAACTTTGACCGTATTTTATGTGTGAGATCTTGTTAGATTCCCCTTATTATAAATTTTCTAAATATTATAAATAACAGGAGATATTCATGATCAAAGATGTTCATTGAAGACCGCGCAAATGCCAAGTGAGTCGAAGAAACGAAGGGAGTATTAACTAACAATATAACTCTTCAGCCTAATTCAATTAACAATTTACATATTACAGTCACAAACACGACAATACAAGTGGGGATCAATTGGTAACTAAATACTTCATATATAGTAAGGAAATTTTTTTATTATCTTAATTAAAGGTAGGTGTTGGATCAAAATGTGAAAATGTATTATAGTAATATTTGTTGGAAGAACTTATCCCATCTAAATTTAGGTGTGACTTGAATCTGGGCTAATCAAAGTCTAATAGTAGGACTGTAGGATGGTAAAATAAAAAAGGTTACCTTCATACGGTAGAGTGTCGTTTAGTTAAGGCTCAGGAGTCGGTCTACATTCTGTAGCATGAACTAACCTCAAACAAACAACACATAATTTAAACTAGACGATAAAACTTTAGCTTCTTTAATAACAATTTTAATAACAATTAACCAATAGTTTTCTCTACCTAATGTAGGGAAAGATGAAGAAAAACAAAGACAAAATTAACTTTGATTTGCCAGAATACAAATCATTAATAAAAAATAACAGAGGAAAACATGGACATAAACACATGCACTGAATTTGAAACCAACTAACTCAAGCAAATAGGAAAAAGAATACAAATTAAACCAAACCATGCTTTCTTAAGATATTAAAACTATATAATAGTATAAAATACAAAAGGAAGTGATTTTTATATTAATATTCATACAGAAAGTAAGTAAAAAATATAGAGGTGATAAAAGTATGTACTAAATTGTACAAAAAGAGGACATACGTTGTACAAAGACAACAGCTGGGAGACAGAATCAAAGATGGGGTTAATAATTGTACAACGTGCATCATAGGCCTCCATTTGGATTTGTTGGTAGTAATTACTAATTAAACCACACTTAGCTTCTCTTTTCATAATTTAAACTCCCATGTTTTGTATACTAGTCATCAAACAAGATATCTGTGAAGCACTTCTAAGTTCTAATTATAGTTTTAGTACACAAATTATTGTTAGTAGTAGTATACTCGTATTATTTATTACTAACTTTGATTATTTGTCTAAAAATACCTTATTTATTTAAATTTTTTGTTAAAAAACGCCTTGTATATGTACAATTGTGTTAAAAAATACGTTAAAGAACTATATGTTTTAACTTATGCTTGTATCCTCTTTGGTATTATAAATTAGCTTAATTAGCATCTACTAAACATTGGAAAATCTCGAAAATGTAGCAAAAAGGACTCATACCCTTGGCCTTACACTATGTTGCTTAAATAATAGTAAAGTTCATGTGTTACGACATACTGATTGAAAATAGCTCCATTCTTTTATTGATTTGTATAATGATACTTCGTATTATATTACTTGTTCCATTTGATTTAAAAAAAACTCTCATATAAAATAATCAAGTGTGACAAATGAATTAAGACGGAGTAAACAACAAGATTTTGTTATTTTGTACTCGTACATGGGGTGATATTATATAGAGTAGTTGTAGATTCGTATTTGTACTAAAACACAAAAGGACAAACTAGTGAAACAGCTTTCATGAATCTTGTTACAAAATGATGAACGTAAACACTACGGAGTAAGGAGATGAGACTAGACTAGCTAGTGTACTATGCAATAAACTTGTCATTCATGCATGCATGCATGTTAAATTTGTTATGCATCTTAACAACACAACAAGAAAACATGGTCATTTTCCAGAATTTCAGAATATTGGTACCCCACTTCTATTCTATTCTTTGAGTGCTCTACTTTAACGTTATAACTTCAAACCACTCAACATTGTTTGTTAGTCACTCCCTTTCCCAAGGTTCTGCTTTCAAAACAGTAGCTCAGTGTCATAGTTGGTGATGTAGAGCAATTCAAACAAACGTTACAACTAAGTTGAGTATTTTGTCTAGAGGAAATGAACAGTATCATAGTTTGGTTGGCTACTAGTCTCGTAGAATCTTTGTATGTGTAATATTCTTGCTATGTTGTATGTACAACGGAATCGGATTCACAATCTTTGTAGGGATATGACGGTGGTCATTGTCTAGCGAACACGATGAGACTAACAATGTTTTCGGATAACAATAATGGCCAAAGGGATGAAATGGGAGGGCGAAACAGGAGTTAATCGAATTAGCACATTTGTTTTTAAGTGTTTCTAAATACTATCCTTTCTCGCTCTTACCCTTCAAGTCCTCTTTTCCAAAAATAATATATCCATCGCTTACCTGAAAGCCTATATTAGTAATGATCATTTATCTCAAGTCCGAAGATTATTAATATCTCTAGCTCATGTATGAGATAAGAGTGTATCTTATTTTTCTTTAAAATGGAAGTGAGGACAAGAGATAGTCTACTTGAATTCTCACACTTTCACTATGTGATAAACAAGTTCCTACATGCTCTTAATTAAGCCACCTCTTTTGAGTTAATTTGTTTAAAATTTATTATTTGATTTGACAGAATAATAAATAGAATCATCAAAATGAAAGTCCCTGCCTAGGGTAAAAGTTCCTCTCGTCCCTGCCTAGGGTTTTTGCGTTCGTTCGTTTGGTTCATCCCTGATTTTCCATCGATTCACAACTTGTTGACCGGATTTTCCTCCTCTTTCAATCCCACGATGGCTGATAACCTGATTGAGGAGTGGGAGAAGCTCCGTTTGACAGAAGAAGAAAACTCTGTTCTTGGTGCCCTGGTTGCCGAAGAAGATGATGATACCACCAGGACTCGAATTTCTCTCACTCTCGTGGGGAAATTGTTAACAGTAAGGCCTTTTAATATAGAAGCAATGAAAAGAACTCTTTTGAATGTGTGGAATTGTAAGAACAATGTTGCTATTCGAATGGTTGAAACAAATTTATTTGTTTTTCAATTTTTCGATGGGGAAGACAAAACTAGGGTTATGGAGGGTGCACCTTGGTTTTTTGATAAAAAATTATTATTGTTGAATGAAATTGCTAGTGATGAACAACCCTCTAAAGTCAGATTTTCCCACACACCCTTTTGGATTCGCATCAAAGATGTCCCCTTTAACAGGAGAAATGCTGAATTTTCCTTCGACATTGGTGAACATTTGGGTGGATTTATTGAATATGATGATTTTGACCCTCTTGGTTGGAATGAATACCTGCATGTCAAGATTGAAATTGACATCAATAAACCCCTGCATAGAGGAGTTAAGATTGCTATAGGTTCAAGCTTGAAATGGTGTGGCATACAGTATGAGCGTCTGACAGAATTTTGCTATTATTGTGGGAAGATGGACCACACTGATAATGAATGTCAATTCTTTGAAGCTTCAGATCTGGGTAAGGAAGTGATTTATGAGTACGGACCTTGTCTTGGAGCATCACCGAAGAAACAAAACCATCTCACCGTTCTTGACTGTGAAAAAGAGAGAACTTGGCTTGCCAAACTTCAGCAACCTGGTGCCCCTAAGCTACCTGGTTATCACAGCCCTAGTGTGATAAGGAAAGGCCCTCCTGGAGTGGCCAGAAAATTGTCTTTTGTTGGTATGGAAAGGGAGAATAAGACTCAAGACAATCGTACCACTTTTGCGAAAGTTATTGAGTCTCAATCAGGAAAGCAGTGTTCTGATGGTTCTTCACTCAAAGTATCATCAAAATCAGACTCCCCTTCACTTAATCTTCTGCCTCTTAATCCTATTTCTGAATCAATCCCCAAGAAAATGACAACTTGCAGCCACACTCATGACCAGCTACAACATACATCCTCTACTACTCCCATATTGACGCATGAAAGAAAAGGTCATGCTATGAAAACCTGGAAGAGATATGACAGGGATGTTGACACTTCTATGGAAGAATTTCCTATTGCTACTGGTAAAAGAAAGACTCTTGACTCTCTTATAGTGGAAACCGAGAGGGACTCATCTAGGAAGAGGTACAAATCCCACCCTGGTTTCACTCTTGACTCTACTAGTCCGGCGGAGGTTGGTGAGACCCAACCTCGCCCTTCCCAATGAGTACTCTATGCTGGAACTGTCGAGGGGTTGGAAGCCCTCGAGCAGTTAGAACACTTCGAAAGTGGTGTTCGTCTCTTGCCCCTGATTTATTGTTTTTGTCTAAAACTAAAGTCAATAAATCCATTGTTGAGAATAATAAATTTCTTTTTAGTTACTCGAATGCTTTTGGTGTTAGTAGTATTGGTAGATCAGGTGGACTTTGTTTGTTTTGGAAAAATGAAATTGATTTTAATTTGATTTCCTTTTCTCAAAACCATATTTGTGGTGATGTTTCACTAACTTCTGGAATTTCTTGGAGATTTGTGGGAATTTATGGGTGGCCCGAAATTGGAAATAAATGCAAAACTTGGTCTTTAATTCGTAATCATTGTGAGGATATGAATGGCCCTATTCTCATTGGTGGAGACTTTAATGAAATTCTTAGCTATGATGAGAAGCTTGGAGGGGTGGATTCGGAGAGACATGTTATGCCCGAGTTTCGAGAGACTCTGCAAGATCGCAATCTTCGTGACTTGGGTTTTATTGGGCAGTGGTTACTTGGGAAAAAGGGTTGACTGTACAAACTCACATTCGAGAAAGGCTTAATCGATTTGTTGCGAATGACCAGTGGCATAATCTTGACTTGCATCCGGTAGTTGAGAATCTTGTGAGATACAAATCGGACCATTCTCTTATCTTCCTCAAATTTGGTGAGCATCGCAAGAAAAAAAAAAAGAAAAAAGAAAAAAAGAGTTCTGTTTCGAAACATGCTAGCTTTTAGATGAAGATTGTGAAAAGGTAGTTCGTGGTGCTTGGGACGAACTTGGTGGAGGGGTTGTTGATTGAATTAAGAGAGTGGCGGGCAATCTAAAAATTTGGAGTAACCTCAAATTTCATAAATTAGGGAAGCAGGTCGATGATGCTGAAAAGGCTATTAAAAGTGCACAAGAAGAAGATGTTTCGGCTGTTTCTTTAGCTAAGTGTGCAGAGTTAGAAAAGCGACTTGACGGCCTCCTTGACAAGCAAGAAGCGTACTGGTATCTCCATTCTCGTGTGTCAGAAATCAAAGATGGAGATAGAAACACAAAATATTTCCATCATAAGGCTTCACAACGCAAGAAGAAAAATGATAGTGGGGCTCTTGGACAATGATGGGGTTTGGCGTGAAGAGGTGGCGGATCTAGAGAACATTGTTCAAAACTTCTATAAATATCTCTTTACTGCAGGTGCTCTATCCGAAGAGGCTATTGATTCGGTTCTTGATACAATTGACAGAGTTGTTACTCCAGAAATCAATTCTGAGCTCCTCCGCCCGTACTCAAAGGAAGAGCCTATGCCGCTCTTAAGAAAATGCACCCTTGCAAAGCCCCGGGACCTAATGGTATGCATGCAATATTTTACCAAAAATTTTGGCATATTGTCGGGAATGATTTTTTGTGCTTGTTAGTAATATTCTGCAGGGTAATGAGTCTTTTGCCTCTGTTAACAACTAACGTCGCTCTTATTTCGAAAGTGAAGACACCATCTCATATGTCTGAATTTAGACTGATTGCCCTCTGTAATGTTTTATATAAAATAGCTTCCAAAGATTTTATGATGAGATTGAAGTCTATTTAGCCGGGGATTGTTTCGGAGAACTTTCGTGCCGGGGCGTCTGATTACAGACAATGCTCTCATTGCTCTTGAATTGTTCCACTCTATGAAATCTAGAAGCAAGGGGAGAAAGGGGATGGTGTCTATGAAACTGGATATAAGCAAAGCATACGACAGAGTAGAGTGGAATTTTCTAGAGAAACTTCTCTTGAAAATGGGATTTGCAGATAGATGGGTTGAGATCATTATGGACTGTGTCTCTTTAGTCAAATACTCATTTATTGTTAACGGGAATGTCTGTGGTTCGGTTACCCCCTCTAGGGGTCTCCAACAAGGGGATCCTCTTTCCCCTTATTTGTTTATCCTTGTTGATGCTTTTTCTGGTCTTATGTGGAAAGCTATGGAAAATGGTGCTATTCATGGGGCCAAAGCTTGTTGTAGGGGGCTGAAAATCTCTCATCTTCTCTTTGCGGATGACAGTTTACTCTTTGCAAGAGCCAACCGAAGCGAATGCTAAAAAATAGTTAAAATTCTCAACATATATTAGGCAGCTTCCGGACAGAAAATTAATTATGATAAATCGGAGGTTTCTTTTAGCAAAGGGGTTCTTGACACAATGCAAGAGGAATTGTTGAGTGTTCTTGCTATGCGGAGGGTTGACAGACATTCTAAATATTTGGGTATTCCTACAATTGTGGGACGGTTTAAAAAGATGATTTTCGCGGCTCTCAAAGATCGTATTTGGAAGAAGCTAATGGGGTGGAAAAAAAAACTCCTTTCTCGTGCAGGAAAAGAAATTCTTCTCAAGTCTGTGATCCAAGCTATCCCAACTTACCTTATGGGAGTTTATAAGATTTCAAAGGGGGTTATTGATGACATCCATGATGGCCCAGTTTTGGTGGGGCCAATGTGATGATAAAAAAAACTAGTTCATTGGAAGAATTGGCGAGATCTTTGTTCCCCTAAATGCTTAGGGGGGATGGGGTTTAGGGACCTAAGTGTCTTCTATGATGCTTTATTAAGTCTCCAAGCATGGAGACTCGTTTCCAAGCCGGACTCCCTCTTAAATAAGGTGCTTTTGGCTAAGTATTATGCGCAAAAAAGCTTCCTAAACTCTAATTTGGGTGTAGGCGGCGGCTATTCATGGCGTAGTATTTGTTCATCCAAGGCGCTTTTTAAAGAGGGTCTTCTTTGGATGATTGGTAATGGATGCTCGGTGAATGTGTGGGATGATCCAAGGGTGGATAATGGCGACAGTCGATTCATCATTACACCTAGAGATGATTCGGTGACATATGTTAGTGAACTCATTGATCATGAAAGCGGAGAGTAGGATGTGGATCGCATCAACAACCTTTTCAACGACAGAGATGCAAGGAGTATTCTGGCTATTCCTCTTAGCTTGAGGGACGTATCGGATAGTATTTCATGGGCATTCTCAATGGACGGCAACTACTCTTGTAAAACGTCATATATGTTGCGAAAATCATGTGATCTTGACAAATTTCACAAGACTTGGGTTGACATTTGGAGCCTTAAGGTAACTCCGAAAGGTACGACACTTTCTATGGCGCATATGCACAGGTACCCTCCCTGTTAAAGCTTATCTCAAGTTCCGCCACATGACCGAGATTGATGACTGGCCGTGGTGTCCAGGCTCCCCCGAGACTGCTAGATATGCCCTCTTTGATTGTCATATGGTACGCAATTTATGGATTGATTGTGATTATTGTGAAATGTCTCTTTGGCCCTAAGATATAAACTTCTTGGAATTATTTGACTCTTGGCGCAATCTGGAAAACAAGAAGAAATGTAGGGGAGCTATTTGTTGTGGAATATTTGGGGAAGGAGGAATGAAATGATTTTTATAAATAATGACACGCACCACCCAATTATCATTGAGCGAGTATTTCGTCTTGCGGATGACTGCATTATTTGTGCTAAGAAGATCTATGGTGTGGCAAAGAGCTCGGTCAGAAAAAGTCCAAAGAAGTGGCTTCCCCCTCCTTCAGGTATCGTTAAATTGAATTGCGATGCCTCGTTGCGAGAAGAAGGCTGGGTGGGACTTGGTGTATTTGCTCATGATTGCAAGGGAGATGTCTTATTTGCAGCTACAAAGAAGACTCCGAGCATACTGGCCTACTGTCGTGGCTGAAGGGAAGGCAGTCTTTATGGTTGTTCGACTTGCTCGCAAATATGGGCTACTTAATGTTATTATTGAGTCGGACTCCCAGGTGCTTGTCAACAGATTATGCAAGGCTTCCATCTTCCTCACTGGTCTTGATACAATCTTGGATGACATTCTCTTCTCTAGCTCTGTCTTTAATTCGATTGTTTGGAGTCATGTAAAACAGGATGGTAACATTGTAGCTCACAATCTAGCCCATTTAGTGCCTTTTGGTTTTGAACAAATTTGGGAGAATCATAATCCTTGTGAGGTTTCTCCTTATATAACGATGGACAAATTATCAATATAAGAGACCTATAACTTTTCCAAAAAAAAAATAAAAAATAAAAAATAGTACGGTGCTTACCTGACATGTTGACAAAAGACAATTAACGTCCTAAAGTACTAAATTACCAATTTGTCAATGATTTTGCTCTAAGGATAAATATTGGAGTAAAAATAATACTCGAACTCTTTAAATTCAAAACTTCCCTCTCGTTTCAAATACTTGTCTTTTTTAATTTTCCTTCATTTCTTAATTTTGTCATGAAAGGTATCAACTGTTTTTCACATTTACCATCAAATCTAGATTTATCACTAGTCTCACTAGGGAATACCTTTATAAAACTTCTTTCAATTTTACCGCCTTTTGTTTTGTAAATACGTAAGTTACACAACCAGATAACAACATTCGTTCAAGTGGGACCCACTATTAGGTTTCTTTTGTTTTCCTTACTCCCTCAATTCAATTTTGATAAACGGGTCTGGGCCACATCCGTCACAAGTGTCCACTTTATACGACCAAAGAGGTTTCATCCCAAAACCATATGACAATGAGAAGAGTAGTTTCTTAGCGTTATAAAGTGAACACAACTTTCTCTTTTCTTCAATGTGGGATACACATTCCAATATTTCTCTTTACTTTTATACTTTTTCAATGTGGGACAACACTTTCACTCACATGTGGGTTTGCTCATGGGCTCAACACTCCCCCTCACATGTGAGTTGTTTATAATACTTGCCCAAATCACACCACAACCCAACCTGGGCTCTGATACCATGTCAAATACGGGTTAAGGTCCATTACAAGTGTCCATTATACAAGTCCAAGAAGGTTTCACCTTAAAACCATATGGCAATAGGAGGTTTGGCCCTTTAGCCATATAAAGTGTTTGACTCTCTCAACTTTAATCAATATGGGACACTTACATGTGTTATTTGGTAGGATATACTTCCACAAATTTTATAAAAATGCGACTAATAATTGTTCAAATAAGTTGAAGAATTAAAAAAAGTAAAGCAAAGTAAAATTTAAATAAATCAAGGATTCAAGGTCATATTTTTTCTAATTAATTTGGATAAGATACGTTCAAGCGAGATTGTCGAATAAAACATACCCTTATTACTCTAATTAAGTCCATCAAGTTATAAGTCTAGCTATTTAATATTGCAGGGAAAGATGGATGAGTAAAAAGACCTAAGCCATTTTGCAATTTTAACCTAGATAAAACGATATTTTCTTCGTTTCAAAGATGATACATTTCTTTTATCATGTTTGCCAATGTAAAAGTTCAATCGAAAATAACGAAGATTATTTTATCATAAAAAGTACTAAAAATTGAATTTTAATTAAGTACACGTTGAAATTAATTTAATAAGAATCCACATGACTATATGTTTTTTTATACCTATAAATCACAAATGTTAATCAAAGCAAAGTTAATGAATAGTGTCAAAAGTCAAAATGGGTCATCTAATTTGGAACGGAGAAAGTACTTCGTATATAAAGTATAGGTTGGTGTTAGTGACGTATACAGGATGAGTTCAAATGGGTTCGTTGAACCCACTGATTTTCTGAAAAAAAAGTTAAAAGTAATATTTATGTATTATTCGACAAGTAGTAGAAGCGCAGCTCATTTGTATTTTTTACTAACTATTAGTCTTGGAGATCAAAGGTTCGATCCCTAACGTCAACCTTAATTTTTTTGGGACAACAATCTACTACTCTAACTTTCTACTTTCTCATTTTTTCCCCCCAAATTCCCAAATTCTACAGCACTGCTCACGAGACCGGTGACCAGATTGTAGTCCGCCTCCCGACTTCCCGAGTCCGAGCCCAACAGCACACACCGCTAATTTGATTTTCATATACTTCGTATAGTTGATTATGGAGTTGGAATCTTACCTGTTTGAGTTTTTAATTGATAATTAACACATAATTGATAGTTTTTAATTCATGTGTCAAATTTGTGTATATTGGGATTTTTGTTTTAAAATCCCTTCCAATCCTTGTTAGAATTAAAGCCTATCATAATCCCTTATGCTTGGATCTCATAGCACATTGGCTAATAAATGGAGATTGTTATTCAGTATTTGTTTGTGTATATTAATAGCTTTTGTTGAAAAGTCCTATTGATCTGGAAACTTGGGTAACCTGATATGTCTTTTTTTTTTTTTTTTTTTTTTTTTTTTTTTTTTTTTTTTTTGTCATTTTGGAGATAGAACTTAGAATCGAGAATATTAGATTATTTAGAGATTTTAATAAATACTTTATTGATTTTTGTGTACTAGTATTATCGATTTACAATTTTTCATTTACTCTATAAAAAAACTAGAATGTTACAATGAATTTTACTTGATGTTAACATAGATTGTGAGGTTTTTACCATGAGTTTAGAGTCTTTTTGGAAATGTGTCCTAAAGTCTCAAAAGTCCTCCACTTGTTTTTTTTTTTTACCTAGTCCAAGGGATCCTCTAATAGAAGAATATATAATCCATTTGTAATCCTAAATTTGAACTTTCATGCTCGTATTGAATTCTTATTTAAAATTTTCATTTTTTTTTTACAATTTCGAATCCACTCTTCGAAATTCCTGGATACGCTACTAGTTGGTGTATGTATGCGACCGTGTGATACATAAGCAATTCAAGAAAATCCAAATTATTGAGTATAGTACAACAATTAAAAACACATAATTGAAGGAACATGCATGTAAATTTTTTTTTTTTTCTAAATAAACATGCATGCATATAACTTAGGTCCTATCATGATCAACCTTATATATATCTACTTATTTCATGAAAAATGAGTTCAATTACGAGTTAATTCAAGAAAAACATTCAAATACAGAGTACATAATAGGGTGACTATAAATATGTTTTGAATTGCTATTTAAATTTATTTTACAACTAAAATAATTCATATAAATTCAAATATGTGAAAAGCAAATGAATAAAAACGCATACATATAGAGTGACTATGGATTTTTTTCCTGACTTAATATGCCTTAATTTAGAACTTATATAAACATATTAGGATATATTTTTTAAAGTTAATTTTCACTTATTTGAAGTTTTGAACAATAATATCGCCTGAACGTATCTTGTACTTATTTTAGGTATAATCTGAAGATAATTAAACTTATTTTTCACCAAACTTATTCTTCATAAAACAAGTGAAAATAAGATGAATTAAACATGGACTAAAACTTACTGCGTATTAAAATAAGTTGAATATAACACACCGAATGCAAAAACGTAATGTATAAACTATAAATACACTCTTTGGATGTAAAACCATTTGAAACGCAAAGCAAGGGTCCTACATAAAATAATGTAGACAAATCACAAAGGTTTGGCAATTTGGCAATTAAGGTAGCAAGCTAGAAATTCAAAAGTCTAACAGTATTAGTTATTTATATATTTAGATATTGTCCCTAAAGTGCACCCCAGCTCACCTCGTAGAGTATAAGGGACTGTGAGCCCTCAATTTGCCGCTAATCAAGCCCAACTTGGAACCCAACTCATCACACCTCACCCCTTTTTCTTTCCTTTTTCCAACTGCTTCTTATCCATCATTATATTTACACCCTTTCAATCATTTTTATTGTTGCACTACATTTGCTCTACTAAATATTGCCCATTTCTTCCTTAGATATAAAACCCAACACTCCCACATACATTTTAAATTGGGTAGTCGGAACTCGGAAATATCAGTCGCTAAAAACCCAAGTTTTTTAAAAAATGATACAAGGGTGTTTTAGTAACCCCGGGAGTCCGGTGTCAAACAGAAGCAAAAATGTACAGGCAGCAACAACGTCATCGTCATCAAAAGAGTCTCTTATTACTTGTATATATCAAACTCGGTTGATTGACTCACCGATTTATCTTACACTCACTTGGTCAAGAACGCCTTACTCACATTCCCTTACTATCCATGCTCCTGATTTGTTTTCCATTACAATTTCTCTCCAACCATCTACCTTCTCTATTTTCCGGACCCGGCCCGGGTCCAAATCCATTCAGCTCAACCAAACCCATGACCATCAGAACCAAAATGAGAGTCAACCTAAGATTAAGTTATACTATGACTTTACTCGAGCCGAGTTCGCTCAGCCAAACTCGGCCGAGCCAGAGTCAAGATTTTACTTGGCATTTATACGAAATGGCCGGCTTGAGTTCCTCCTGGGTGATCTCCGGGAGGACTTATCCCGGAGAGTTGGACTCGACCGAGTTGACAACAACTCGGCCGAGTCCACTCTCCTGTCGAGGAGGGAGCACGTATTTGGGCGTAGAATCTACGCAACACGGTCTGAGTTCCTGGGTTCGACTCGTTCGATCGAGATCGAGTGCTCGGGAGGAACACTAAAGGTGAAGTTCGATGGAGAGTTGAAAGTGAACGTAAAAAGATTAGCATGGAAGTTTAGAGGAAATGAGAGAATGATGGTTGATGGAATTGCGGTGGAATTTTATTGGGATGTGTTAAATTGGGTTAATAATAACAATAATAATCATAATAATGGAGGGAATTTAATGGGTGCTCAGAAAAATGGGGTGTTTGTTTTTCAAGTGGGTGAAGGTGGGGTTTGGCCGGAAATGGTGGGGCCAGAGAAGAGGTTGATGAGGAAGAATTCACCCGCGCCGGGGACAGCGTTGTCCCCAGCCGGGTCGTGTTCTAGTGTATTGCAATGGGCGGAGGAGAGTAGTGATTGTGGGAGGAGTTCTTCGGGTTCGTCTTCGACGACGCGGTCGAGTGGTAGTTTCGGTGGTGGTGGTGGTAATGGTGGTTATTCTTTAATTTTGTATGCATGGAGGAGAGAATAGTTTTTATTTTTTCATTTTATTTAAATTTTTCTGAAGAATAATTTTTTTTTTTTATATTTTTGGGAGGGAATTCTCAAATTTTACTGAATTGGTAGTAAGATTTGTGTTTAAAAATTCTCAGAGAGTACTGTGTACAGTTTCTTGTTGTTTAGGGTTTAATTTAGACTTTATTTTGAAGAATTTGCATAATGTTTTCTTGGCATTCTTCTAATTGTTCAACACAAAAGTTGAAATGTGGTAGTAAAATTCCTTGTACAAATAAAGAAGGATTAATGATTTTACTACATATGTTGAATTCAATAAGTTGTTTTCCATTGTTTGATTGAACTTGTTACATTGCTTTAATTTAAGTTTCGATTTCGGATTTTCGATCAATGCAACGCCATAGTTATATACTTCTACAATGGCTTTAATCAAATTTGATAAACAAAGATGGGTTCATTAAACCAGTTGCTTGCTTGCTTAACAGAGAATTTTGCAACTTTTTGTTCAAGGTATTGCGTTGCCTTCAAGAAGAAGATACAATGAAGTTGCTACAACATAACAATTAAATTAAGTACTCTTTGATTTCCAAAAAAAAAAAAAAAAAAAAAAAAAAAAAAAATTTAAGTACTCTGTAAATACAGTCATACAGGACAGTACTGCGTAGTACGTTAGTGATGGACCATATTTACCGTACAGTAAATGCTACTGTATGAAATACTACACTCATTTTCAAATTTGTTTAGAGGAAATACTTGGTTTTCTACAAGACAAAATCATACTACATGGATCACTTTTGTCTTGTCTTTTGATTGTAATCCACTCAATTTTTTTCCAAAGTAGTTTGAATAGGAAAAAAAAGGTTATTTGATGATTAACCTTACAAACATTCATGATTTTGATTTCCCTCTTTACCAATAACAAATTAACGTCTTAAATAGGTTTACATAAGACCAATATAGCCTATATTTTCTACCGGTAATTTACAATAATGTAAGTATCGACAATAGCATTTTCGAACGATATAACTGAAGAAAGGGGTAAACGACATAGTCCGTATATGAACAAGCTTGACTAGCTAACTAGTTCTCCATTTAACACCAGGGGTGCTTATGATGCGAGTCGAGTTCGAATTTGGGGTATCTCGACTCGACTCGTTAACAAATCGAGTCGAGTTTTAACCGAGTTTTGACTGAGTCAATCTCAAGTAGCTTGCTAATTGATTCGGTCGTAGTAGAACATTTGTTACTACTCTTTATTTTTATATTATAAAAGATATACATATGATGATATGAGTATATATATATATATATATATATAATTAAGTTTTTGAATAATTTTTATTTTATTTTTATTAAATATAATAATAAATAAAGAAATTTGAGTTTCTCACAAGTTTTTGAGTCGAATATTGAGCTACTCGACTCGACTTATTAACATTTCGAGTCAATCTTGATCTCGAGTCGAGTTTTAACTGAGTCGAATTCGAATAGTCCGCAAGTTGTCTCGTCTCATAAGCACCCCTATTTAACACCACATGAAGTGATAATGTCACTCATACTATGTTCGTTTCACCAAATCTAATGTAGTTTGCAAAATTCAAGTAGACAATAGAAGAATTGAATTATATTCAAATACATCCAAAAATGTGTTCATATGAATACAGGGAAAAAGGGACCCACCGAATATAGAAAACACAAGAGCCACATAATGATTAGTAGTTGAATGCTCCATAACAGAGCTGCAGCCGCGCATGGACGATGCAACTTTTTTCCTGCCTTGGATTCTCAAGCAACTACCATCAACTTTTATTCCCATCCAAAAAAATTAAAAATATATTAGAAAAATAATATTTTTATACTCTCATATTCAAAGACTTTCTTTAATTTGTCATTTTATTCTATTTTATTTTTATTAATTAAATTTTGGGAGGGTGAGCTTGTAGTCTTTTTCAAATAGACAGTTGGATGAGGAAAAAGATCCAAATAGTAAAAGCTACAAACAGCCTTTTGTTTTTGTTTGCATAATAATCCGGATTTTATGGGACCATAAAGCAACTAATTATCTCACTAATGCTTCGTTGTTAGCCTATGATTAATAGGCTACTAAACAAGTTATAATGTTGCTTTCATGATAAATTTTCTACTCATTACTTGGACTTGGAAATTTTTGTTAGGAATGTCTAATCGGGTGACTTGGTGGGTATTGTTTCACATCGATTCAATCATGGCCGTAATAGACATTTACGGAGCATTTAGTAGGTAATGGGGCGAATATGATTCTAAAACAAAAGTATTCCTTGTAGATTCCATTCCTCCTAAATGTTTGCCTCATACACCAAAAATGGTCGTCCCTAAAAGATTGCTTATTTGCTATTTATTTTATTATAAAAACCCCACTTTTGATCCCACTACTTTTGTCTCTTAAATTCCATTTAACCAAAGAGTATGATTTTGAATTGTATTCATCTTATACACACCTGCCTTGGGCTTTCTATGATGTACATGTATTTGAGAGGAGTAAAGTTGTGTCTGGATTATTTCAAACATCATTCTCTGAACTGTTTGAATTGCATGTTAATAACTTTATTTTTTATTTACTTACCAAGTAGCACACTGCAGTACTGCGTAGAGATTGCTTAAGCAGAGTTTCACATCTCTCGCCATGCGCAGTGACTAAGGTATTACAGTGGCTAACATAGAGCACGTAACAGTCGAACACAAACAATACGCTGCATCTCAACTTTCCAGGCCCCAGTAAAATTAAATTACATTATGATTCAAAACATCAAAACAGCATATCCATGGATATTATATGTATTATAAAGCTACAACGTTCAATATCAGTTCTAACTGGCTACACATTAGTACATCATCTGCAGCAACTTTATGAAACAAAAGCCACAAGTTTCCAGCCTTAACTTAGCCATCGTCTTATACACAAACTAGAGCTAGGATAGAAAAATAATGCAGAGCACTGACTTTAGACGGTGCCTTTTATACAGGTTTTCCTACATATGAAGCAAAACAAATGCAGCATCATTGATGCTTGTTCTATGGAAAAGTATATGCTTAAGGAAGCTTCACACAGTAATAATATTTCGAACAGTTTATCAGAGGGAAGAATTGCTCAGCTTCATAACTGATATTGCCATATGCCAATATAAACATATCTGACAGTGAGACTAGTCCCTGCAATGGCAATATGTAAAAATTAAGGGGGTGTTTGGTAAAGAGTTGATGATTGAAGTAAATAAGAGTAGATTTGGAATGTCTCTCTACTATTTGAAAGTGCTTGGTAAAGAGTAAATTGGAATATGAGATTGTGGTGATTCTGGTGAATCTACTCGTTTAAAACATGCTAATAATTGGAGCATATTATATTGTAGAAAATATATTAAAGGTATGCTTTAAAAATTAAACAACCCCTAAGAACAATAGTTGGGGTAATAGGACCTAAAAGGTGTAATCGTATTATGAGATAGCTACCTATTATTTCCAAAAGTGGCACCCAAACAAATAGGAGAAGTATAGGATGAAAACAGCTAGCTCAATTCCAGGGTATTACTCTATCCATTTAAGCTTAAAATTACGTCACAGACTTGTGAGCTAGTGGTCAATCTATTCAAAAACATAATAGCTTCATCACTGATCACAGGATTGGTGTAACAAACTTAACAGGCCACAACACATCAAGATGCTTTGGCTACTATGGGTTCTGGCATAACAGACATCAGTAAACAATCGTAAGAAAGTTGTCAGTTTCTTAAAATGGTATGCAGCTTCCCAAGATGACCCTTTCCCGAAGACTTTTCATCCAACATGAATTCCTCATATGAATCCCTAAGCCAAGGCTTTTTAGTCACATCCTGTTTCATGTTTTATGGTATTCATAACTCCATTATTGCACAGTTATTGTTATATCTTGAAAAAACAAAGCAGAACGCTATGTAAATTTGTAGATGAACAGTCCGTCAAGAAAATCACCTACATGACTTACCTCATAAGAATCTGATAGGATATCTCCCATGTAAGTTTATACTATTGCTTAAACATGGCTGTCACTTGAGAATTAGTGAATTACTTGATCAATCCTATGGTCTTCTGAAACTAGGAGTGAATATCTGCCCGACTGCTTCAACTGCAGAAACATTCCACCTTTCCACATGTTTGACAATCTGTTCGATTAAAAGAAATGTTTAAGCTATCTGAATTCTGAATACATCGCTTCTGAGATGTATAAGAGAGATCTATATACTCACTTTATATTCATCATTTAGATCATAGGTTGTGCTTCCTTCAATGGCAATCAGAGGCTTCCATGGAAGCTTTAAGTAGGTCCTTTCAGAAACACAAAGTGAAACTTTTACAATAGGACTAAAGTCTTTTCACTATAATTAAAACAAGAAACAAAATAGCTTCCATAATGTTAAGGACTCCTCCAATCTCTGACATAAATCCAGTGGAAAATACTTAGTCGAACACAAAAGCTCAAAACACATGGAACAACTAAATGCTTCTGCAGAATAGATGCTAAAATCGTCATCAGATTCTACTCATTCATCTATAACTCAAGATACATTAGATATACAAAGTTTTAGACGAATGACTGATCAATTGTCAGGCTAACTTGCAGATTTTCATGGTTGATCATGAAAACCAGAATACATCAATTTTAATACAAATGTACATAGTTATTTCCACATCTGCAAAAGTGCACAATACATCTTTCAAAAAAGTGACCATCAATAAGCTACATGGAGATCATTATTACTCTAATGCCTCTAATGAGTCTACCGACCTTGGCAGGGTAAGGGAAATGAAAATGTAAACATTTGCCCCACAACAACACAGTATGGTTTCAATTAACCCTAACTAATATTCAGATATTGCACTTACTCTTTGAAGATCTAACTCAGGCTACTCAGCCTATGTAAATTTCACACATTTTCCAAGCAACCGTCCCTAGAACAATTCATGTTTAGAAACCGTCTGATAGGACCGTAAATGCATAAACAGAAGTACTGACCAAACTGGAGTATATGACATAATGAACATACCAACAATGCTGATATCATTTACAGGACAAGTATATACTGCTATCAGAGGGAAATGAAACTTTATGGAAAAAGAATAGGCCCCTAAGGAAATGGAGCATCTAGTGTTGTTATATTGATGGCATGTAATAAATAGAAGAGTAACAAAGGCAGCATAAAGAAACACATTGCTAAATCAAGATAACTTGGAAAATCTTAAAAGGATTCCAAACTGAACAAAAAGAACTAAGCACCTTAAGCTCCAAGTTGCCAAAACAAAATCTCTCTCAGCATCAACGCCCTGTGTTAAAGAATTACCAGAATCATTAGCAAATCCGCAATGGGGAACAGGGTTCTACTCGTAACATAAAAGCCAGTTAAAAAAATAGTATGAATGAAATCCCAATAAAAGAAAAGGCATCATGTCAAAGCAATGATTATTCATTCACAAGGCAATTAGTTATGGTTATATCGGGTGACATTGAAACCTCAAGTTGGTGAAACTAATTTCCCAACAGGACATATAAATCACATAACAGGTTTTAGGGTAATCCCATTGAGGAAAGAACATGAAAAGGGGTAAAATTAACCAAATAGATACCAAGCAGCAGAATACTTTAATACCCTTCCCTATCCTAAATGCCCTAAACCCAACAGCCCCTATGTGGCGATTAAATTCAGCTACTGGTGACTTTGCGAGTTCATGAGTGAAGATGGAACATCAGATATTCGATCAAATAGGAACAAAATGATATGTGGTTTGACTTAACAAGTAGACTTATTTCTTTTATGAACTAGGGGCCACCAAGCTATCTTAAGAGCTGCATCTTAAGCATCGGGGTATAGAATATTTAAAGTACATTTATGTGTGTGCATGATATATATAATCTCTTGAAGAGAACCAACTATGCGAGATTCATTGTTGAAGGTGAGAGTGGAGTGACAAAGGAAATCAGTCAAGAGAATGAGCAGTGGAAAATGAAATACAGTACCCTGCTGATTGACATTTGACATGAGGCAGAAAGGCTTCATTGGAACGTACATAGAAAAAAGTTTGTCTACAATTTATAAAGTCGGAGTGCCAGGTCAGGGATTTATTTATTTTTCTCCAAGTACAAGACCAGTTTGTTCAAGAAAGGGTGCAACCGAAAAAGAGAAGACTATCAATGATTCAATACCACACAATTTAAAACTTTACAGAACCAAAAAGGAAGTAAATACCTTCTCAATGCTTTTGAGTACAATAGAGGGTTGCTCAAAGAAAGGTACAAGCAATTGCAAGTTCCGTGAATACAACTCTCTACCTGTTTAACCGAAACAAGTAACCAATTTATTCTAGTAACTTGGTGGTGCAATATGCTCGCATTAAAACATATGATTCATGCAAAACCTTGAAGCCCCTGACCAGGAAAAAAAGAGAGAAAAGACAACATGTAAACAATCAAAACCCCCAAGATAGAACCTTCAGCTAGAGGCATTAACTGAAGCCCTTTCAATAAAACCTCCAGCTACAAGAAGGAAAAAAATAAATAGCTCATAGCAAAGTCAAACACAACTGCAAAATAATATCAAGCATTCATCCATCTGTTACCAGAGGCTGTAAAGTCCATTACCATGAAATTTAATAGTTGGATCCTCAAAAAGACAATCCTCGATATACATTGAAGAGGTAAAAATCCCTGCATCCAACAAACAATGTTATCAGCTCTCAAATAGTCAAGTGTGCTTGTCGGTGTGTGTCTTAAGAAATCAAACCATATTATCAATCAAAAGTCCAAGAACAAAACCAATCAGTTGCAGGCAGCCAGGCATTCAAAAGGAGGATCAAATTATTGGCACATGAGTCATCAATATGAACAAATACACCAAGTATCACTTACAAGCATATGAATGATCACATATACGAAGATTATAGGAGTTTCCACGATAACCACAGGCCTCATCCTGAGCATGGACAATATCAAGATGCATACAATCTGCTCAACAAATATAGCACAAGAATTTCTACCTTGTAAAACAGCACACTATTAATCATGGTTTCAAGAGTCAAATAACATCATCCATAACTACTAGCAAAACTTCTGTATCCCACATTATGTTTACAATGAAATAGTTGAGTTTATGTGTTCAGTATAATTCAGCATATACAAAATAAAAAGTTTCACTGAATTAAAATCAGAGAGAAAGCATTATAAATGCACAAAGCAAGGGAAAATTCACCTGTAACAAAATATGCATTATCATAATCTGACTTGAGAATACCCAAAACATCATCCACCCCAGAAATTAATAAATCCTCTTCCCCTTTAGCAACCACCACATCCATTCTACAAACATAAAATGCTCAATTAACTTATCATTAGAGAAACGAAAAATTGACACCATCCACTTTTAAAAGGTCCCGACTTTAGATTAGCTTAAAATTGCACACTATAGGGGTCTAAACACACTAAATTGTAACAATAGTTGGGACGGGCGGTGAAAATTTTTCAACAGGGAAAAAAAAAAAAAATCAAAACCCTTAATTCTCAAAGTAATTGAAATTATAAAAAAGGGAAAATTTGGGCAACCTGTTACTATTGAAGGAAGAGAAAAGCCTGAGAAATTCAGTGACCCCATTAACGGCAAATTTAAGAAGCTGGGGAGTTTGTTTCTTTGAATTGCGGTCAGTTGATAGGTTTGAATTGCAGAAAATTCTGGTATTGGTGATCTGCAAAAATGGAAAATTAAAGAGCAGAAAGATGATTATTGAAAAAGAGAAAGATTAGAAAATTTAATTTGGAAACAAAGGGCTTGAATTAGGCTGAAATGAAATTACTTTGGACAGTCTGGAGTTGTAGGATGTTGAAATAACGCCGGTGGAGCAACAAATTCCCGCCATGTATTTCTATTGATTGGGTTAAATAGCTTCCCAACTTAGATTTAGTTTTGGCTAGATTTGGTCATTTGGTCCAATTATTTCTGGCTACATACACCCTCTACAAAATGAGTTTTTTTTTCGTTTTTTTTTTTTACGGAAATATAATTTGACTAATTAATATTTTCCGTTAATCTTTTATCTTAAAGTTACTCTCACATCTACATTTAGTTGAATAGAGACATTCGTTAATCGTTCATCTTAAAGTTACTCTCACAACTATATTTAGTCGAACTGAGCCATATAATAGTTTATTTATCACATCATAACACACATCTTCTTATTAGAGATATCAACATATAGTTGGTACCATTGTAATGATCATATCTTGTTATCTTTATTTTGGTACATAGTACATTACATTGGGATATATTGTTATACAAAAATCATTGATATTATCTTTTACAATCTTCAATATCATCATCTTCTCATTAAAGACCAAGTGAGTTGATCATTGTATATCCTAGTGTTTGTGTGTTGTATACATAATCCTTATATCCTTAATATAATTAGTTAGATAAATCTCTATCTTTTAGCTAGTTACCTTGTATTATCACGTACTTCTTGTGTGGATTATTATTCTCACTTCTTATGTAGATTAATTAGAGTTTGAATCCTATCATATCAGAAATACCTCCTGTATTACAAAACGAGGGTCACCATTTTCATCGACTTCATGACTCTAGCCAACTTTAATTTTTAGAGATGAAGGGAGTATAACTAATTAACCATGGCCGATCACCCCACCACTACCACCCAACCTCTTAAGTTCATTACGGGCTCCGACTCATACGGTTGCACCCTCAAAGATGCTCTCGTTTCCCACCTCCGCTTCCTCAACATAGAAGTCGAAGACCTCGGAGTGGCCCCATACTACTCCATGAGTGAAAATATAGGCCAGCGAGTGGCCGCAGGAGGTGACACAACCCGTGGCCTTCTCGCTTGTGGAACAGGCGTCGGCGTCCAAATATTCGCCAACAAAGTCCCCGGAGTTTACGCCGCTACGAGGCCAAGAACACCCGGTCCATCAACAACGCCAACGTCCTAGCTGTATCCGGCATGTCAACTCCACTCGAAACCGGCATCGAAATCCTTAACACCTTCATCAACACCCCCTTCAAGGCCCCCTGCCTTGCCTCCAACAACAAGGAATGGGACCATGAATCAGAAGGACAGAGAGTTTGTTCCTGTGGAGAGGGAAAATGAAGATAGTAAGGCAAAGTCCAACATCAGCTATTATTTGATTCGAGGCCGGGAGTGTGGAGCTTCGGGCATGACTTGTTTGTGACAAAAGGGAAGAAAATAGTGTGGAATTTGAGTAAAAATGAGAAGTATGATCGGAGTGATGGAGATTATTTGTATACACCTGCTGGAGATATTCATAGGGTTAAGTATTTGGAAGATACCGAGTTTTTTCTTTAGTGGGATGAAGATCTTGAATCTGCTAAGGCTGCTATTGCTAATCAAGATTTCTGAAGGCGAAATCGGAGAAATTATTTATTTTTTTTTGGAGAATTTGACATTGCATTCACATCTTCTGATTCTAATTATATATCATCTTATGGGTTTTGTAGATAATTAAAAATGTATTATTAATAAAATTATTGTTATGTGTCTACATTCTCGGTGTTTCTATGTGGCTGTCTTAATATCTTTCAACAAAAAAAATGTGGCAGTGTTAATATTGTGGGAAAATTCTACCATAGTCAGTCTTAAAATGACTACTTCCATTCTTAATTCTCATTGGTCGATTTTTGATTTATTTTTATGTTTGGTCAAATTTCTTTTTTTTAATTTTTTTCTTTTTTTTTAATCATTTTTTTATTTTCGAAAATTATTTTCTGATTTTTGGATAATATTTTTTTATTTATTTTCATAATAGTTATTAAAATAAGTTTTTAATAAAATAAAAAAAATAAAGATTAAATTAAGGAAATCAAAATCAAAATATTGTTCTTCATTCTTTTTTTTAATGTTCTTCATTCATGGATGAAATTAACCACCATTATTGTAACCTTTGTCCTGTAAAAACACTCACACATCAATGAAAATTGAAAATATGCATCGATCTACATATTATAGGTGAATTCTTTCAAAATTGGGATTCACGTGCAAATCTAGATTTGTTTTTAATCCTAAAACAATAAATGTTAATTGGACAATCGCAATCAAGGGATGCAAAGTCGGCCATTATATGTATGCGAAAATAAAAATTATCAAAATTTCAAAATTTGGGTTCGTGAGGCAAATCGGAGAAGACAATCGCGATTTTTGTTTTGGAATACCTGTTTGATCTAAAAAAAATGTAATTTTAATTTCTGTTTGTTTATAAGACATTAACCCAAATGCTAATAGGAGATTACCTATAAAACGCAGTATTATTGTTTATTTTGTCTACGACCATACATTATTTGAACATTGTTAATTATTAGTTTATAATGCATTAATATCTTAATATTTTTCTTAATTGATAGCAAATAGGGTTGTGGTCATCACTAACCAAGTCACAATGTATGTTTACCAGGTTTGATTTCAATGATTACTTATGTATCTACTATTGTAGTTTGATTTCTGTATGCATGCATATGCCTCAAAATTAAATTACCTCTCAATCAAACCACCTTTAGAGCAATCTAATGACAACCTAATCGTCAAATTAGATGATTATCTTCGTATCTATCGTGTGACCCAATGGTTGGATATTACGGAGTTTGTTACTCGTATTAATTAAAATAATGAACCTTCTTTTGTTTATTATTATGACTTTACAATTTAAGGAGATTGAGACCAGTTCTAAATATATAAGTAATGTCATATCCTAATATTGGATGAATTCTTTATACTAACCAAATGAAAAAAAAAAGTGGAATTAAAGCAATTACAAAGGAAAACATTTAAAAAAAAAGGATATTTTAGATTTTAACACCTGACAAAAACCCGAAAATGGTTTTTAACACCCCAAAAAAAAAACTTTTATTTTAACACCAGACAAAAACTATAAAAATAGTTTTACCACCACTTAACGGTTTCCGTCCAAAAATTCCATTAAGTGGGGTACACAGTGATACGTGTCACCATTTTACTTGTTTTCAAAAAAAAAAAAAAAATGTTATATAATATATGTATTTAGTGGATGTCCATATGATAATTCTAGAATATTTTAGATGTACTATGTTTATTATGCTACAAGGAAACCCTAATTGTATCACATGTATATATACATATGTACTCCCACATCATTCAGAAATAAGAATATAGATCTATTCTCTCCCCTATTTTCTTCCCTTTTTCATAACACGTTATTACCACCAAAGCTCGAAATAATTAATAACTCTTTTGATTTCTATACATATACATAATTGCTAACTTCCCTCAATCAGCCGTTTTCCATAATGTTTCTCTCCTCAATCTTTTCTCCTTCTAAACTAAAACTCTGCAACTCTAAATTTTCTAGATCGTCGTTTTGAGATTTGAATAATGAGTTTCTGTCAAAATAATCGGACTCATAATTCAAAGACTACATTTTCAGTATGATTTGTTTTGTATTCGTTAATGGCTAATCTTCAAATTGGATTCGTTTTGCCAACTAGATTACGTGGCGCTCGGCGAAACGG
Organism: Chenopodium quinoa; assembly: GCF_001683475.1. Classification (NCBI taxonomy): domain Eukaryota; kingdom Viridiplantae; phylum Streptophyta; class Magnoliopsida; order Caryophyllales; family Amaranthaceae; genus Chenopodium; species Chenopodium quinoa. The sequence goes on from NW_018743292.1 coordinate 11,833,062, forward strand.
AGACGACCGATTAATACGGGAAAACATATTCAACTGCTCTTGATTTGCATTGCAATGATTTAACCCAACCAGCCGCCATTAATTGAAAAAAAAAAAAAAAAAAAAAAAAAACGACGAAGCTTTTTTGAATTTTGGGGGGGTTATAGGAAGGTGAATTGGATTTCTGGAATCATCTGATGGTGAATGTGGGGTTTGAATTTGTGTCTCCTAAAAGTATTTTGAAAATTGAGGAGAAGAAGAAGAAGGTGTGAGGTTTGAGGAATGAGTGGAGTTTTAAGTCTGTATTTGGAAGGAAAAGGAAGAGACAAACTGAAATACAGACGGCTAATTTTATTAATGAGGATTGCGCGACGAAAAGCTATTCGTAGTGGTGGTGTTATCACACAGTTCATTATATGCAAGAAAGTTATTTGGGTCCAGCGATATATTATACTTCCGTCACTTTACTGGTATCCCTATATTCTTTTCTCCATATTTTACTGAATTTATCAATTATTGCCCTTCTTGAAATAATATAATTATAGGTTATTAGACTAGTTATTTGATTGATTTAATTTATATGCGCCATTTTTTATTGAAAGGAAATACGAAATTTATTAAATTTGGGATATGGCTATTGATTTGTTTCAGCTAAGTTGTCGTATTTGAATATGGCTAACTATTGATTTGTTTCGACTAATTTGTCTTATTTGAATAGCTATAATTTTGGAGAATGAAATCGGTGGTTTCATCATCAATCTCTGTTGAATTATGTGATGATCGTAGTATATTGATTTTATTTATTTTCAGGTTTAAATTCTCGGACATGATGATCTAATATACACAACCTGCTGCTTCCAATTGTGTGTGGTTTACCATCACCATAGAGTGTTCAAGCATATTAATTATGAACTATTTTAATAGCTGTAGATTATTTATAAGATGTTAACTAAATCCTTCTTGAATTAGGCACCAAAGCTTGATTGTTAGATATGTGTCATAGGATTTAATGAAAACCCAAGTACTTTTATTCTATGATAAAGCTGAGAGTTTTTCATTCATCACTTCTTTAGTACCCACTAGCTCATACAGAGTATTGAATTGAAGATAGCAATTTTTGTGGTGTCCCTTGTTTCTTTTGATGTTGAGTGAGTCTGTGAATATCAGGAAGGTGTGATTTAGAGAAAATGGTTGTTAAGCGTGTGATAAACTATGTTACAAAGTATTAGAATCGCATTTGGTTGGATTAGTTATTTCATTGGTTTTGGTCGATATAAAGAATAATCTTAGTTTTAACTTGGACAAGTTTGGTTGCTTCTTATTGTTTACTTTGTATTTGGTTTTATAAAGGTATTATAAACGAATTATGCTATTATAATAATTGTGTTTATATCATGATTATGCCTATTGATTACTACCAGACTTGATTAGCTTTATCGCATGATATTTTTTTGTGAATGTGATATGTTACTATTAATAATCTAAGGTTATTAATTACTCATGATAGTTTATAAATTATGAATATATTTATCTAAGCTAATTTCTAATTCATCGTTTATAATATTATAAATTTCCCAAGGTATGTTTATTTTATAGATATAGATGGCATGTGTTTGGTATATTACTATATTGGTGTATTAAGTTCAATGATAAAGAAATTCAAAGTAATTTTGAATTTAAAGACAATTCATTTATTTTATTACACTAGGCGAAAAACCCCAATCCCCACCGGTTCAAACCACACATTCCCCACCGGTTTTGAACCGTTCTTGATTTGGGGGGTGCTAAATCCTCAAAGATTTCCCACCGGTGGCAAAAACCACTTTTCCCACCGGTTTTGGAGTGAACCGGTGGCAAAAACATGTGATTTATGTTATAGATGGAAGACTTTTCCCACCGGTTTTGGGGTGAACCGGTGGCAAAACCATGACATTTCCCACCGGTTTACACATTGAACTGGTGGCAAAAGTTAGCCCGCCAGTTTTGGAAATTGTTTTGGGCACCGGTTCAATGTGTAAACCGGTGGGAAAAACCTGTTTTTTTTTTTTAAAAAAAAAAATTTATAATTAAAAATAATTAAATACTTGCACATCCTGTATTAATTCTGCCATTAATATATATTATAATAACAGTAATAATAATAATAATTATTACCCGTATTATTATTATTATTATTATTATTATTATTATTATTATTAAAAATACTAATAATATAATAATTTTTACATTGGAATAATAACAACAATATATAAATATTAATCAATAACTGTAAATGCGATACAATGAAATGTCATATAGCTTTTACAACTCATTAATTAAAAGGTGTTATATTTACAAACTATACTAATAATTAATGTATAAGTTAACAAGTTCAAATTAAATTATATGTGATGAAAGACGCTAACATGTCTCGAACTTCATTCAGCTCTTTGCTTGTCAATAGACCTCCTTTCTGTACCTTGCAAAACTTGGTTAAACAAAAATGATGTTATCTATAATTAATTACTTAGGTTATGTATGTAAAAATACATTTACAATTTAAGTTAGGCAAAAATTTAATACATAGGCCTATATGACTACTACTTCACCTATTTTCTACATTTATTGCCAAATCAACTCATTCTTCCTCATAACATGTCAATATTACCTAGTTAGAGGCAGCTAAAGCTTGAAATCACATTAAAAGAACAAGTCAAGTGTTTTAAGACGCATTTTCAACCTAAATGGCCCGAATAAGGCCTATATCACTACTTGTATGCTTATTTTCTACACTTCTTATCAAATCAACTCATTCATTCTTTTAACATGTCATTATTACATAGTGAGAGGTAGCTAAGGATTGAAATCACATTAAAAGAGCGTTTGAATGGTTTTTGGACGCAATTTCATTAAAAATGGCCGAAATAAGGCCTATATCACTACTTGTATGCCTATTTTCTATATTTTTAATCAAATTAGCTCATTCTTCCTCTTAACATGTCATTATTACCTAGTTAGAGGCAGCTAAGGCTTGAAATCACATTAAAAGAGCATTTGAATGGTTTTTGGACGCAATTTCATTCAAAATGGCCGAAATAAGGCCTATATCACTACTTGTATGCTTATTTTCTATATTTTTAATCAAATTAGCTCATTCTTCCTCTTAACATGTCATTATTACCTAGTTAGAGGCAGCTAAGGCTTGAAATCACATTAAAAGAGCATTTGAATGGTTTTTGGACGCAAGTTCATTCAAAATGGCCGAAATAAGGCCTATATCACTACTTGTATGCCTATTTTCTATATTTTTAATCAAATTAGCTCATTCTTCCTCTTAACATGTCATTATTACCTAGTTAGAGGCAGCTAAGGCTTGAAATCACATTAAAAGAGCATTTGAATGGTTTTTGGACGCAATTTCATTCAAAATGGCCGAAATAAGGCCTATATCACTACTTGTATGCCTATTTTCTATATTTTTAATCAAATTAGCTCATTCTTCCTCTTAACATGCCAATATTTTCAAGTTATGAATAATCACCAACCCTGTTTACCCAATATTAGCATAGAATAATCAACCATTAATTAGCTTAACATTCACAATTATATATAACAGAGATACAAAAGTCAAACATTAAAAAAATACAAAGGAATGGTGGAATGGTCAAGGATGAGAAAGAAGGAATAAGCTTAAATTACTAAGGCCTGACTACTAAGATGAGTCATGATTTACCTAATAATGCAATAAGCCTGGACCATGACACCACAACCAATAAAGTAAAACAAATGTACAATAATATAAACTTGAATCTATAAGAGAAATGTAAGCATGTTGATGTATACAAGAAGCTACTCAAACAATGACATCTTTGACAGAATCTATATATGAACTACTATCTAAAGGATTTTCTCAACTATAATCTATCAATCATTTACTACTTACCTACGGTAGCCAAAACCTATCATCACAAATATATATATCAGGCAACATATATATATATATATATACTTGTATTACCCAATAGAAATTTACAAAAAAATACTAATTTCAGGTGATGAAAAACACAAGTCTCGACTGTCTCGTAATATTTTTAATCACACTTAATTTAAATGAAAGATATATCATTGCTCTAAGATTCAAAATGAAAAATGTTAGTAATTGATGCACATACACTGACAATTGAATATGCAGATTAGTTTAGAGTCTTATTGATAGAAATAAAAATGTTGTGTGACCCTTAGAAAGTTAGAATCCTTTTAGAACTCCCACTTTCACTCACAAATAATAGCAAGAATTCTTTTTAAAACTCTCACAGTTTCCCTATAACCAACCTTCCTAACACCAGTCTTAGAAATCAAACTACTCTACATGGAACCACCACAACTGAACACATATCAAAGACCTGCATTTCCTAAGGACTGCATTAAGCGACATTTTACAACTGAACACATATCAAAGACAGCAGCTTTACCTGAATACAACAGCAAGCTCAAAAGTCACAACAACAAGCTCGAAATTCACAAGAACAACAGACTAAGACCAACCGCCCTTCAGCCTCATTCTAGTTCAAACCCCATTTTCTCGAACTCACAACAGCAGGCAAATTAACCCTAGAATTATGTAATTGCAAAGAAAATCAACGACTAACCCTATATTGCGAAAGAATTCAATAGAATAAGAAGACCCAAAATACATCTTACCTCGAAGCTGCTACAATGGAGGTGAGAAAACCCTTGAATTCGCTTCAATATATCGGGATGAGAAAGCTCTGAATGCGTTTCAATATAGGAGGGCTATGGAGAGAAAAAAGAAATTGACCTTGGCGGCAATGGAGGTGAGAAAGCTCAGAGTGCGCTTCAATGAAGGACAACAATGGTGATGCTAGGCGAGAACGAGAGAAGGAACGAAGAGCTCAATGTGGAAAAGCAGGGGAATGAATTGAAGGAAGAAGAAAGGTTTCACAAAGTAATTAAAATTAGGCGGGTTTCTGGGTTAAATTGCGCACCGGTTCGAACCGGTCCTAAATAATCTTTTCCCACCGGTTTATGCTGAACCGCTGCGAAATCTCTTCCTTCCCCCCCCCCTTTTTTTTTTTTACAAAACATTTTGGCACCGGTTCAAACCGGTGGGAAAACAAACATTTGGCACCGGTTTATAAGGAACCGGTGGGAAAAGTAATTTTCAGAATCCCGCCCATTTCTTTTCCCACCGGTTTTCAATAACCGGTGCGAAAAAGGGGGTGCGGTTTTCATTTTTTCTACTAGTGTTAATTAGATGGGAAAGCAGTTGATTGATGAATTAGTATTGTTTGTGATGACAATAATGTCTATTACATGAGATAAATATAATTTCTACGAAATGGTCAAGACAAGTATTGTACTACTAGTAACTAACACTCTATAATTGTATACCCCCTCCATTTTTGGGACTAAGTTTCAATTTTTGTTTAATACTGACACGATTTCATTGTTGAAATATTAAATAATGTGTGATAGGATTCGATTATATATATGATACTCTATGCCCGCATTAAGTTGAACTATATGAATGATGATGAGTAGATTGAACATGAAATACTTATACATATGGACCTGAAGTTCCTTTTGAATGAGAGTTCATGTGATTGAAAGAAAGCAAGTTTGTATGATGTTTTCATGATTACAATTCATTGAAAAATTCAATTAGAATTGCAAAAAATATTTACTTGTACATATCTACTATTAGCCAAGAAATAATGTTTATGAGTTTATAATATGCAACATGACATTGTGAGAAACTTTACATGATCAACGTTTTATTATGCCCATAAATATAAGAGTTTTTTTTTTTAAGATGAATGTAATTGGGCAAGAGGACATGATTAAGTGTTCTATAATTAAGTATAATATTATCTAAGCATGTTTTTGCTAAAAGGAAAACGTTACTTGATACATGACATTGCCAAAAGAATTTATAGCTTAAAAGGGCAAAGATTTTAAAGGTTGTTGGATTGATTCCATACCCCCATATGCAAGGATTAGGGGGAGATTGTATGTATAAATAATAAATATATTAATGGTCAGTTTGATACATACATATCAACGATTTATTTTATAGAAGTGGCCACATGTTAATTAAATATTTTGAAATGATACCGTCCTGAAGATGGATATAAATAAATGTCATTGATCATATACTAGTTGTAAATACTCCAATTAAAATTGATGTCCCGAATGACAACATCAATTATTGATGAACTTATAGCACGCCTGAAGCGTGATAAATCAATAGGTTCTAAAGATAATTACATATCTTTGAAAAGGAAGGGAGCTACTATTGACAATGACAAATTTGAGGAAGTAATAAATCTCATTACATTTCTAGAAGAAATCACTTTTTGTAAAATTCAAATGTTTTATGATAATATAAGAGACTCCTGAAGAGTATGAAATATTCAACAAGATTAACATGTATCAAGATTATAGTCAAAACTCCAGCAGAGTATGATTAATTATTGGATAATATATTAGTTGATTGTCTTGCCAAGTATAAAGAAACACATGTTGGTGTTCAAATATCACATCATATTCATGGTCATGCATAAAGTAAGTTTAATAAAGTGAACACTAGTGTTGGAAAACTGACCAAAGTTCAAATTCAGAGAAGTGATTGGATGTGATAATTAAATTAGGCCATCTGGGTTTAATAATTACCCGTTATGAAACCTGAAGTTTCATTTGATAATGTGCTGACACTATCTCAATGTTAGATATATGAAATGAATTGAATGGCAATACATAACATTGAGATTGAGCTATAATAATTTGTGTTGATGAAAATTTTAAGAGTTAATAGGTTTTGATTTTCATATATACGAAAGAGCAATATGTGACCAGAAGTTCACCAAAATAACTTATATATTATTGTCAAGTATTAGATGATCAGTAGCTCACCAAATACACTATTTAAGTCTTCAAAGATCCAGGAGATCGCTATATAGTGGCTTTACACACAAGTGATTTCATTATTCTTGATTGGGGTTATTTTATGTCAGCATATAAGAAATAGAATAAGAAAATAGACAACTGCATAATAAATGTCTCTCCATTGACATTAATCTCCAGAAGAGAACATATTATGGAAAATATTAATAAAGAAATGATTCTTCTCTAGAAGAGATAAATGTTGTTTAATACAAATCTTCTGAGAGATAAATTTTGATTGTGATCTTCGCATGAGATGAATTTTAATGCAATACTAAGTTGGTATAGAATTAGACGCCCCTATAAATGAGATATTTTACCAACTTAAGGGGAGAAAAATTAGCAAAAGTTGGAAAAATCGGAAAATATATAATTGGTGATCCCTATAAAGGTAGTTTGAAAAGTTATATGCCAACTTTTGTCTATGTATTATCAAGATATGTTGCACATTTATGATTTGATTTGTATTCAGTTATGACTCATGTTGCATAGCGTTGAAGATACATTTTGGTCATATTATGTGTATACATTGAGATAAAATCTTGCCAATTATACTTGAATCACTACACTTGAAGTGTGGGTTGTATGACCGGATCCAAAATAAAGATATGATATGTGGCAAGATAGTGCGGTTAACACTTTTAATATTGTAATAATATATAAATATCATAGTGTATGAAATACCCAAAAGTGATATAGATTTCTGAATTATTACAATAGATGGCCTATGATGTAAGAAAAGTTATGATGGTACCAAATGAGAAACATATTCAGATATCATTGTCAAAATAGCATGCAAATTAAAATTGTATCTTTGAGGAATTAGATGATACCGGTAAATGATGGAACCGATATATAATATGCATATGCAGAAGGAATGGACTTGTGCATAAGAGATCAGAAATATATGTCCATTTTGATGTCAACATGAAACTAAGATAATAAATCAAAAGCTTATCATGGACAAGAAGTCCAATGAAATATGAATGCTAATGATCAAAAGTTTATCGTGGACTAGTAGTCCAAATAGAAAATGGACTGAAATCCACACTGTACATTGTTTGTATTTTTAAGTCTTTTATTTATATCCATGTTTGAGTTTTAAATTTATGACTTACTCATTGTATGTATAGGATGTAGTTTGATGCATTACTATTACATATATATTTTGTTTAATGTTTTATCATGAATTCTACATTTCATATTGCATGCATTAGTCCTATACAACATTTGTGTTATATGTGAATGTTTATGGTATGACGAGTTTATAATTATGATGAAGGCTTATAAGAAGAAGTTTATACTCCAATGGGCTTATAATTGTGATTAAAGTTTATATGATGACGAATAGCATGTTAAGAATCATGCATGAAAAGTTCCCGCAGAACTTATATTCAACGTATTCAAATATCTAGCCCTTCAAATTCTATATTCTGGAAAAATGACAATGTTAATATTGTTATCAAACTCATGGAGAGTATTGGTGAATAAGTTATTCAGACATCAACCTGAAGTTGAACCAAGTGAGAGTTAATCGATTTTGTACACATTGGAGAACTCTCGTATAAAAGGCAAAATGTCTAAAGAAATAGTAATGAGATATATTATAGTAAGAATCATCTTCTTATGGTCCAGAAGAACCATGATTAAAGTATATAATAAGACTTATGTTATATTAATACTAATTCATATAAACTTAGAAAATGATATCAAGATATCACGGGTTGCCATAAATTATTATCAATATTTGATTATCAATAGCTACTTTTATGACCTTCAAAAGTAGACATAATTTTGATGGTAGGGCTACTTGAAACAAAGATGTCATATAAAATAGTGGTAAACGCAACATAGGTATTGTTCTCACAAGTATGGATAAATGAAGATGCTTTACAGTGAAGATTCAAGTTTGATCAGGGAGGATGAACTATCAAGGAATGTTATTCAGCTACAAGTATGAAGTTACTAAGGCATTGGATCATTACATCGGAAGATCTCAAGTTATGCATTCATTAGGGGGAGAAAATACGTGCTGCACTCTTTTTCCCTTAACCATGGTTTTGTCCCACATTGGGTTTTCCTGGTAAGGTTTTTAAAGAGGCAGCATGTCAAGGCGTATTACGATAGTGTTGTACTCTTTTTCCTTCACTAGGTTTTTATCCCTTCGAGTTTTTCCTAGTAAGGTTTTAACGAGGCATACTATTCGATAATGGTCATCCAAGGGGGGAGTGTTATATAATATATGTATTTAGTGGATGCCCATATGATAATTCTAGAATATTTTAGATATACTATGTTTATTATGCTACAAGGAAACCCTAATTGTATCACATGTATATATACATATGTACTCCCACATCATTCAGAAATAAGAATATAGATCTATTCTCTCCCCTATTTTCTTCCTTTCTCTTTAATTTCATAACAAAATTAGATTTTTTTTTTAAAACTCAAACAACCAGAAGGCAGCCACCAACGGTGGCCCTTGCCCTTCTCCTAGGCCAACTACCGAACCACCCTCTCCTAGCCCCCCGTCACCGGGTTTCGCCACCGAACCTTCCTTATCACCGGAAATCGACGTACCCTCGCTTCCCGCAGCCAAAATTCGAGAACCCCCACCGAAAATCGTGCCCAGAAAATGGCGACGAATTTCAAGGGTGGTGGTTTTGCGGCTGAGCAATCTTCCTTCCCCAAAGACGCCGGCGAATTTGGCCATTAATGGCTGAAATCGACCGGTTTTGGGGCTGAGTGGCTTTATCCGGCCGATTTCGGCCATCAATGGCCGAATTCATGGCTGAATCAACGGCCAAAAATTCGTGGCCGGTGATGGCGGTGGTCAGGCTAGGGTGGTTAGGGCTGCGGGAAAAGGGTGGGGATGGGTTTAGGTCGGCCGGTGAGGTAAGGGGAGGTAGTGCGCCGGTCGTTGCGCCGCCGGCTGTGGGTCAAGCTGAAGAAGAAGGTGGCAGTGGGGCTAGGGTGGCTGGGTAGTTTAAGGTTTTAATTTATTTTTTTTTTGCCAATAATAAAGCGACACGTGGCTCATGAACCCACTTAACGGATTCCTAAACGGAATCAGTTAAATGGTGGTAAAAACCATTTTTTTTTTCAGGTGTTAAAATAAAAGTTTTTTTTTTTGGGGCGTGTTAAAAACCATTTTCGGGTTTTTGTCAGGTATTAAAATCAAAAATATCCAAAAAAAAACATACAATGACAAACGGTCAAATATATATGTAAATATATTTTTGTATTTATGTAAATTAGGAAAGCTAATATTCAGCCCCTTATATTTAGGCTAAATGCATGCTACTGTTGCTAGTAGTACCCCTTAGAATAATTAGCTAGGCACATATCAATATATCATGCTTCTGTTTTGTATATACATGTCTATCTTAATGAGAATAATATTCTTTTTTCTAATTATCAAAATAGCATTACATGTTAAATGTGATTTCTGTATGTGTATCTAGTTTGTTACCCAATGCTTAGCAGCTTAGGTACTACGAGTATATATTTTTTGATTAGTTTAGTTTTTATTTTTAATTTATAATCTATATTTTATGTACGGAGGTAGGACAAAATACACTATTATATACTGTTAAGATATATTTGTAAATAATACTTATATATTCTTTGTATTTTGTGTGTAATTGGTTACCGTAATTGTAGCCTAGGATAGCTTTAGTCTAGCAATTGACATTGTTACCTTATTTGTAGCTAAATTAGGGGCTTTTAATAAGTCTAATCTAACACTTTCCATTGTTAATCTAAATTTCAATTTTGATTAGTTGCTTTAAATATATTTTTACCTTATACAAAGCTGGTTTGAATTTCAAATTACACAAACCAAAGAACTAAAATTATTGTCCAAACCTATCTTCTATATTTTGGTTAAAATTTATTTTAACTATATATTATATCTTAAATTAGCTATATTAAAATATGAATTTACCAAAAAGAGGTTCGCCTTAACTAAATCGATTTACCAATTAACATTTAACAAAGAAGATATTTGGTAATGTTTCAAAAAAAAAAAAAAAAAAAAAAAAAAGATATTTGGTAATTATAAAAGGATCGGAGTCAAATATGCTACTCACGATGCTCGGATGCTATCCCCTATCAATACATTTCCTTTTTTTATTGGAAGAAAATTAAAGGTTTTATCAATTATTACTGACACAGGTTCCTATTTAAACATTCTTTCTCACATTAATAGATATTGTGTTCATAATTTTTTCTTAAAATAATTATATAAGATTTGTATAAATCTTTGTCCGTACATTCTAATAATTGACAACGTTCAAAATAATAGAACTGTGTGTTACAGGTAATGTCTTAATAAAAGTTAGGTTAATGCCTTATACACAAACAAGATTTGTAATTCCATCTTTGTTTTTTTGGATCACAAAGGTTATCAAAACAAAATTTATTGTTTCTTCTCCAATTTGTCTCACGAACCCAGATTTTCGAAAAATTGGTAAATTATTTTAGTTTTTTCATATAATGGCCGATTTTTCATCCCTTGATTATCATTGTCCAATTAACATATATTGTTTTATGATTTAATATGAACCCATATTAGCACAAACGAAACGCTGATAACTCATTGTGTGCGAGTGTATTATAGGACAAAGGATTATGATGATTTCTATTGTCAAATTAGATGATTATTTTTGTATCTATTGTGTGACCCAATGGTTAGATTGATGCATACTTTCAATCTTCATTGATGTACGAGTGTATTATAGGACAATAAAGATTATGATGACGGTGGTTATTTTCATCAATTAATGAAGAATATTGAAGAGCATTGAAGGATAATGAAGAACAATATATTGATTTTAATTATCTTAATATAAACGTTGTATTTGATTTTATTAGAAACGGATTTTAATAACATAATATGAAAATAAAATAAAAAAAGTTTTTCAAAAAATAGAAAATAATTTTCGAAAATAAAAAAAAGAATTAAAAAAGAAAAAAAAATTAAAAACTGAAGTTTGACCAAGCATAAAAATAAATAAAAAATCGACCAATCAGAATTAAGAATAGTGGTAGTCATATTAAGGATGACCATTGTAGAATCATCCTATTGTGTAAGTGATGGTGTTTGTGCTACATACAATATGGTCTTTATCTCTCTGATAATGATTCAAAAAATCTATCCATGAACTTCGAGCAGTCAATTTAATTTCTGAAAATTCTTGAACATTATCTGTACATGTAAAATCAATGACATAAAATGATGTAACTGTATCTACTGTAAGTACAATATGTATGTATACTAGTATGCTAAGACAGACTTAGCTAGCAGCAAATGTGCTACATTCATCTGTAACATTATATTCTGTAACAAGCAGAAGCTATTGTCTGTTCAGGATTGTAAACGTTTACTCCAAATATTTTCAAGTTCTGAACTCGGAATATCACATTGGTCTGAAATCAAAGCTAAAAGGCTGGATGTAAAAGTGTCATAGTCTGAAGGAGTGATGTCGAAATCAATATATCCTGCTTTGCTGATAAATACCAAGTCTCCTAGCTCCCGGAGGTTGAATCGCAGCATGATCTGTTTGGGTGGGTCAGTAACAAGGCATAGAAGAAGCCCTTTTGCTATGAACAATGCCTTTTTTAAAGACTCAAAATGATGCATTTGGAACCAAGCACAATGCATCGTATTTGGTAACATTCCCCTAATTCCATCAGCCTGCAATCAAAAACCCCCAACAAATAAGTACTGAAATACTTTTCTTGGCTTATGTAGATATAATTGGAATCGACTATTAGCTGTTTGAGTGTACCTCTTCGTACTTCCAAGTTGACTCTCCAATAGTGGCGATAAACAACCTGTCCGATATATTCATTGAAACTGGTACATGTGAATAAAAGAAAGAAAGAAACAAGTTAAGAGATCCGGCATATACTTAACTACTGAGTACATACTGAAGTAGTGATGACAAAAGATAGAAGATGAGAAACTAGCTCGGACCTATTCTAGTAGTTGACACGTATTCTTCAATCATCTCCCTGAAGTGATCACTTAGTATGACAGCCTCACAAGCGAAAGTAATGTTGGGAAATTTCTCGAAGCTACCATCCATTTCGAGTAATTCCACAGCAAACTCTCTAGGAGAAGCATTTCCTGAAATAAATCATCAAAAGTTTGACACACTTAATTTCCTTCTGTCATGAAACCAGGCTGCAAATGTAAAATATCGAACTTGCAGATAGAAAACCAAATTGTTATTTATAACAAGTACTTAACATTTGATTTCTCTAATACGAAACATGAACAAATGTCAGGAAAACCTGTACGGAAAATGATTAACCAAACTTCGTTGAGCTAATGAATTATCAATATCCGCGTTATTCTGATTTTTTTTTTCATATGTCAATCAAGTGTTCGACTTCAGGCAACTTTGTATAACTTTGATTCCATCACAAACTTCAATCGAAATTTAAGGAAAAATTGTAGGGAAACACCTTTCATAATACGCATTTGCAAATAAATGCCTTGTACAAACACTACAAACTAGGTTTTTGGTTGCATTATACCTTATAAAATGGATTTCGTCAACATTTCTGTTTGTAGGCCCGCGTCCAACGATTTACACCCAATTAAAACTCATTTTATGCACTTTGAACCTTAAACTTATTATTGTTTGTTAATTAATTTCCAAATATACCCTAATTTGAAATTGATGAGTAATTGAATTGCAAGATTAGTTTGGGGAAATTTTCTTGCAAATAAGGCGCAATCTTCTAACTCGAAACCATAAATAATTCATAAAACATTACAATGTTGTTAATTTACACCCAAATTGAGAGCCCTAATATCAAATTGAAAAGTGAAAGGTTTTGCAGTACATTACATGTAATTAAGGTTTAAACTAGGCATATTAAAACTGCAAATTATCATATTCTTCATTACTTGAGTAACGAAAAGAAAATTAAAATATGTGAACAACCTTCACAACAAATAATGTAATTTCCACTGATAATTTCTACTATATAATATATTTTAAAATCAATTTGAGAACCCTTTCTTTCTCATAATAATCCGACTTTAAACCAATGAACAATAGCATTAATATCAAACATTTCCCACCAAAAAAACATGCATTAAAATGTTACAGAAATTTTTAAAAAAATAATAAATAAAAAAGGACAATCAAATTAACAAGAAATACGTACCAAACACGAAATTGAGTTGAGAAGAGCCAAGAAAATGAAAAAGGGTGACAGTATCTTTATTAGAAGCGTCAGCAAGATTGTCGAGAATACATTTCATGTTAATCATCTTGTTGATCATAGCATATTTGAGCTCAAAGTTGACCAAACCAGAGGACTTCAACCAAAGATGTCCTACAACCTCGATTTCCGTGTTGCGAACCATGATCTCCAAACCATTCTCTTTAACTTCGATCAACCCCAAACCATTTGGATTAAAACTGGCATCGGTTAGAGATTCTAATGCCTGCTTCAGTTTACTTGCTGGGTTTACTTGGAAGCGAAAACTTGAAACTGGCGTTTCTTGGAAAGTGTCAATTTGATCATTTTCTGTAGGTTCTTGAATTGGGGTTTCGGGTTGTTTAGAAGATTGAATTGGGTTTTTGACATTGGCGGTTTCGAGATCTTCGAGAGATTGAATGATGGTGGAGAGTGAAAGCAGAGGACTTGAAGATTGAATTGGGTTTTGGAGATCATTTTTTTCTGATTTCATGGCGGGAAGAGTGAAGACAGAGGAAACAGATCAACAGAATTTCAAAGGTTTGTGATTTTAGTTGTTACTGTAACTTTAGTTAAATTATCTGGTATATTGATGATTCTGCAAAAATGGGAATTTAAAGATTTGAATTTTTTTTGAAAATTAGAAATTTTTTTTGTATTTAATTAAGGGTTTGAATTAGGATGAATAGAGATTTGTGAATAGTCTTGAGTAGTAGGATGTTGAGATAACAAATTCCCGCCATGTGTTGCTATAGATTGTGTTTAAATGACTTTCCAACTTTTGATTACTAATAGAGTTGTGTTTCGAGTTTCGACCCATTTTTAATTTTCTTTGACTTTAGGGGTTCAAGCCCAATTCACGTTAGACTTTAGAGTAAACGAAGCCCAATATGAGAATTGCGCATCCCAAACTAAAGAATACCATGGAAGAGATGAAGCCGAGCCAGAAAGACTAGTATTCAATAAGAGCCAGAAAAAAGCAAGCGGTAGCCGTCACTAGAGAGTAGAAAATAAGTTAAATGCCTAATCGCCGTCTATAATTTTTATAAAGCAGCTTGAGGTATCAAATTCAAGTACATCGAATAAATAAATCAACATCGCACTTTTACATTTTCATTAGGCCTTACAATTCTTAATTCTTTAGCATCCTAAGCTTAGCAACCTAGATTAGTTTAGCGATAGAGATAGCATTAGTACGATATTGATCATCAAATTTTGAAAGAATTTTGTCCGACTCGGATAATTCAAAACTGGTTTATAATATAAAATGAATATGTATTACATATAAAATGAACATGTGATAATAAGAATGAATATATAAAATTGAATTTTCATGCTCATTTTTATAATTGAATAGTTGTATGACAATCATATTCATTTTTTAAGTGTTCATTTTTATTACTAAATGTTCATTTTTTTATATGTTCAATCTTTATTACTAAAAAAGGTTTACGTAGCCAATTAAGGCTTTGATTGATTGATTTCATAATTTTTTTTTATTAAATGTTAATTTTATAGGGCATTGACGCGTTGTCTATCTATTCTAGCTACCAGGGTGCAGCATAGACTAATTGTCATATAATTGCTAGGCTTTGAGCAATATGATATAGGACGAATAAATTTTTTTAATTGTTTGAAATTTACCCTCATTTATAATTTGAAGTACCAGCAATATCCTCACTTAATATTTTTGGATTGTAGTGTATCATTTATTCTAGTCCAATTTTTTTTTTTTTTTTTTATATATATATATATATATTTTTTTTTTGGTTAAGACAACTAGTCAAAACTTAAATTTCTACATATAACCGGTTTTTTCACCTCATTATTCCATAATTCCATCCACCTACCTGGCAACCTCCAGTCCTCCACTTTGTTTTCCAGAATTATCTCCTTCCTTTCTTCATCCTCTTCCTTTCCAGAATACATGTACATAATTATAACTGAACAACACATCTTTCAGAAAAGTGACCAGCACATCTTTGTTATGTACTTCGTACAATATAGTGTCTAATGATCACTAAGATGGGGGCGGGTATTAAACAATTGATCACTTCAATTTCGATTTTTTTTTTTAATGCAGATGATTCGAAATACCTATTCATAGACTTCAATAAATAAAATCAACGACATAAAACAACTAAAAACTGTATCTGTACGTACAATATGCTAGTATATAATATAGTCTCTGCCTGTCTGATAATGATTCAGAATATCGACCCATGAACTTCAATCAATTTAATTTCTGTAAATTCTTGAACATTATCTGTACATGTAAAATCAATGACATAAAATGATGTAACTGTATCTACTGTAAGTACAATATGTATGCCACCAGTATGCTAAGATAGACCTAGCAGCAAATGTGCTACATTGTTCATCTGTAACATTATATTCTGTAACAAGCAGAAGCTATTTTCTGATCAGCATTATAAAAGTATATTCAAAACTGTTACGAGTGTATATATGATAGTTGTGTATCTTATGTTTTGTAATTATTATCTAGCTATTTATATAAGATACACAACTATCATATATACACTCTAACACAAACAATTTCAGGTTCTGAACTCAAAATATCACCACGAGCGAGGAAACGAAGCTAAAAGGCTAGATCTTAAAGTGTCATAGTCTGAAACAGTGGCGTTGAAAGCAAGATATCCTGCTTTGCTGATAAATGTCAAGTCTCCTAGCTCTCGGAGGTTGAATCGCAGCATGATATGTTTAGGCGGGTCAGTAACAAGGCATAGAACAAGCCCTGTTGCTAGGAACGATGCCTTCTTTAAAGACTTATGATGCGGCATTTGGAACCAACCACAATGCATCATATTTGGTGGCATTCCCCTAATTCCATCAGCCTGCAATCAAAAACCCCCAACAAATAAGTACTGAAATTCTTTTCTTGGCTTATGTAGATATAATTGGAATCGACTATTAGCTGTTTGAGTGTACCTCTTCGTACAACTCCCAACTTGACTCTCCTATACAGACTATCAAACTCTTGTCCGATATATTCATTGAAACTGGTGCATGTGGATAAAAGAAAGAAAGAAAGAAACAAGCTAAGAAATCCGGCATATACTTAACTACTGAGTACATACTGAAGTAGTGATAACAAAAGATAGAAGATGAGAAACTAGCTCGGACCTACCTCTAGTAGTTGACTTATATGCTTTAATCATCTCCCTCAAGTGATCACTTGCTATGACAGCCTCACAGGTGTAATAGATGTTGGGAAATTTCTCGAAGCTAGCATCCATTTTGAGTAATTCCACAGCAAACTCTCTAGGAGAAGCATTTCCTGATTTAAATCATCAAAAGTTTGACACACTTAATTTCCTTATGTCATGAAATCAGGCTGCAAATGTGAGATATCGAACTTGCTGATAGAAAACCAA
Source organism: Chenopodium quinoa (assembly GCF_001683475.1). Taxonomy (NCBI): domain Eukaryota; kingdom Viridiplantae; phylum Streptophyta; class Magnoliopsida; order Caryophyllales; family Amaranthaceae; genus Chenopodium; species Chenopodium quinoa. The sequence continues at coordinate 11,850,605 of NW_018743292.1, forward strand.
ATTTTTATTTATAACAAGTACTTAAAATCAAAGTTAACATTTGATTTCTGATACAGAACATGAACAAATGTCACGAAAACCTGTACGGAAAATGATTATTGATTGTTGAGGGGCAATCTCCTAAACTCCGTTGAGCTAATGAACTAAATACCAAAATCCTGTTTCAATAATTTTGCATTGCATGATTCTGGTTTCTTCATATATATTTCAATCAAATGTTTACATCAGGCAACCTTGTGTAAATTTGAGTCAATCACAAACTTCAATTGGAATTTAAGGAAAATTTGTTGGAAAAAACCTTTCATAATACACATTTTGCAAATAAATGCCAATGATTTCAAACCTAATCTAGTTACACCCAATCGACCCCAATTACAACGCATTTTTATGCACTTTAGAACCTTAATGTTTGTTAATTAATCCCCAAAATATTTATTAGTAATTGCAAGATTAGTTTGGGAAATTTTTCATACAGTCAGGTGAAATTTTCTAAATCTAAATTATAAATGATTCATACAACATTCCAATTTTGTTAATTTACAACCAAATTGAGAACCCTAATATCAAAGCTTGATATATTATCCCAAAATTAAAATCCTATCTTCAAATTAAAGAATAACTGAAAAGTTTTGCAGTAAATTACGTGTAACTAGGGTTTAAACTATACAAATTAAAACTACAAATAATTATATTCTTTATTACAGAGAAAAAAAAATTCTTCAGAACAACCTTCACAATCAATTTAAGAAACCCTTCTTTCTCATAATAATCAGACTTTAAATCAATGAACAATAACATTAATATCATACGTTTCCCACCAAAAAAACATGCATTAAAATGTTAAAGAAATTATAAGAAAAACAGGACAATCAAATTAACAAGAAATACTTACCAAACATGAAATTGAGTTGAGAAGAGCCAAGAAAATGAAAAAGAGTGACAGTATCATTATCAGAAGCATCAACAAGATTATCGAGAATACAATTCAAGTTAATCATCTTGTTGATCATAGCATTTTTTAGCTCAAAGTTGATCAAACCAGAGGGCTTCAACCAAAGAACTCCTACAACCTCGATTTGCGTGTTCCGAACCGTGATCGTCAAACCATTCTCTTTAACTTCGATCAACCCCAAACCATTTGGATTAAAAGTGGCATCGGTTAGAGATACTAATGCCTGCTTCAGTTTACTTGCTGGGACTTGGAAGCGAAAACTCGAAGTTGGCGTTTCTTGAATTGAGTTTTCAACATTTGCATTCATGGCGGGAAGAGTGAAGACAGAGGAAAGAGATGAAGACAGAGTTAAATTTTCTGGTTTTGGTGATCTGCAAAAATGGGTAATTAAAGAGCAGAAATATTTTGTATTAATTTGATAAAGGGTTTGAATGAGGATGTAATGAAATTACTGTGGATAGTCTTGAGTAGTAGGATGTTGAAATAACGACATTGGTTCGCGCCATGTAATGTAACTTTAAATGACTAAAATGGAGTTAGACCCATTTTAAATTTTCGTTGACTTAAGGGGTACAACCGTAAAAGCTCAATCCACTATGGACTTTAGAGTCAATGAAGCCCAATATGATAATTGCGCAACCCAAACCAAAAAACAAGTACTAGTATACAAGTTCGATCTTTAAAACCCTTTCATCGCCATAAGAAAAAGCAAGTAGTAGCCGTCATTTGAGAGTGGGAAATAACTGCAATGTATAACCACCATCTAAAATTTCTATTATGGACATTAAACCAAACAATCAACATCATACTTTATATTTTCTTTAGGTTTTATAGTTCTAATTAAGTTCTTTAGCATTCTACGTTTAGTTTAGCAATAGCGATTAAATAATAAGAATGAAAATGAGCATTAAATTAATAAAAAGGGACTTTGTCCTACTCGAGATAATTTAAAAAGGGGTTGTAGTCTTATACTTATTCTTAATAAACCTGAATTTATTATGGACCAAGTTTCTCACGTGCCTACCAAGCTTCTTACAAGGAACACAGCCGCCCTCTTCCAGTCTTCCTCCTCTTACTCATTCTCTCTCCTCATTTCCGTCCAAACAAAAAGGGCACTCACCCAAGTAAGAGAGAGAAACTCATCAATATTTCCCCAAATCACAATTTCCAGATCAATTGATCGATATATTCATCTTCTTCAACATCAGGGCGTGACCTAAGATCCAGAACACAATTCAATCAATCATGTGGAGAAGGCTTGTTTTCTCTAATCTCAAAATTCTTTCTTCTTCTTCCTCTTCCGCCATTGTTAGACCTTCATTTTCTTCTCTCGCTCATCGTCTTCTTGCTGCTTCCTCCGTTGTTCGCTCTTCGTCTTTTCTTCTCTCTCGCCGCCATTTCTCCGTCGATGCCGGTAATTCTCCCCCATTTTCTAGTGTTTTGATTTAGATCTGTTGTTGTTGTTTTTTTGAATTTTTTTATTTGATTGGATTGTTTTTGGGTTGTGTTGAAGTTTCAAAGGCTCAGAGTAAGGTTGAAGATGCAATGCCCATTGTTACTGGTCATGAGCGTGAAGAGCTTGAAGCTGAGACGAATGTTATTTTAAACTTATCTTTATAAAGGTCTTTATGTGATAATAAAGGTAATTATGTTAATATTAGAGGTTAAATATATGTTGAAAAGGTTTACGATGAAATGTCACTATATATCATAGGTCACTATATGTTAAAATAAAGTCACTATATTATTTATAAGGTCTTTGTTTGGTTAAAAGAGGTCACTTCGTTTTCAATATTGTATATTGTCAAAATTAAGGACTATATTAAATTAATGGTAATTATTGAAACTACTGCTTGGGTGCTGATTGATTTCGATGGTTGGCTGCGATGGTGTTAATTTGGAGGTTGTTGGCCGCGGTGGTGTGAGTTTAGAGGTGGTTGGCTGCAGTGATGTGAGTCGTTCGAGTTAGTGTGAGTTTGGAGGTGGTTGGTGGGTTCGTTGGGTTGGTGGTTGGCTGCGGTGGTGTGAGTTTGGAGGTGGTTCGATGGGTTGGTGGTTGGCTGCTACGAATTGCAATGGTATGAGTTTGGGGGTGGTGAAGAGTGAGGGAGTGCGTGAGTTGTTGCAGGCTTGGCACATGTAGGCTTTTGGTTCACATTAATAATTAATGTGGACCAGCTCCACACAAGATTTTTTGGTAATCTTAAATAAACATGTATTACATATAAAATAAACATGTAATAATAACAAAGTTGTATAAAATTGAATTTTCAGTTCATTATTATAATTGTATAATTGTATGATAATTATGTTCATTATTAATATACTAAATGTTTATTTATTTATTTTGATATGTTTATTTTTTAGGAAAAATAAACTTTAATAATCCCAATATTGCCCAATTTACTTTAAATAATCTCTATTTTTGATTGTTCTGTAATAATCCCAACTTTCACCTACGTGATCTTTCTTCAATCCCAATACCGAAATCTTGGCGAAAAGGTTGAATTTTTTTTTTTTAAAATTGCCACGTGTCACTTGTTTATTGGGTCAAAAAAATATAATAAAATTTTAAAATAAAAAGATAAAAAAAAAATAGCATTTCCAAAGCCTACCATGACCACTGCTGGTGGCCACGGCCTCCCTGACCCAGTTTTTCGGCGCCCACCACCAATTTTCGACCCTTTCCTTCCCCCCACCCCGGAAACCTACCCTCATCCCAACCTAGCCTTGAAACCGTATTCATTGGGACCGAGTTCGAAGGTGAAGGAAGGGAGCGATGGGGTCAGTCTCTAGGGTGGGGGAAGGGAGGAGGGGTCTATTTTAGTGGTGTGGGAAGGAAGGGGGCACCGATTTCGGCTGTTTGGGAAGGGATGAGGTCCATTTAGGGGGTTGGGATGGGAAGGGAATGATTTTGTGGCGATTTCTAGTGTTATGGGTGGTTTGGTGGCGATTTTTGGTGCTACGGGTGGTTTGGGGGTGATTTTTGGTGTTATGGGTGGTTTGGTGGCTGAAATCGGTGGCGGGGGGCTGGGAGGGGGTGGTTCGAAGAAGGACCACCGTTTAGGTAGCAGGTGGTTTGGATATTTTAATTTTTTTTTTTATTATTTATTTATTTTTTGGACCAATCACGTGTTGACACGTGTTAGGTAACCTAGAGTTAAGGTTGTTGACTTGTTTGGGATTGTTAGAAGAAAACGCACATCAAAGTTGGGATTGGGATTATTTAAAGTAAATTGGACAAGGTTTGAATTATTAAAGTGTATTTTTCCTAACTTTTATTATTTATTGCTCATTTTTTAACGCGTTCAATTTTTATTACTAAATATTCAATTTTTTTTTTTTACGTATTCATATATTTTTTTTTTTTTTACTAAATGTTCATTCTAGCTACAAGGGTGCATCATAAGTTATTTGTCATGTACTTGGGAGACTTTGAGCAATATGATGGGAAATTTTGATGATTTTGCAAATAAGGGGTGGTAAAATTAAAATAAATTTTAAAAATGGTATAACCTACAACGAACTATTTGTTAATTTTATTTTATTTTTTCTTCTTTTTTTTTTTTTTTTTTTTTTTTTGTTTATAAACATTAATTACTTTAATTGACATGTAAAATACTTCACCAATAACAGGAGTGATGAACTTGAAAATAATTAAATGCATGACATGACATCAATAAGACAATAACATTTAAAAAATAGTATAGTACCTACAAGTATTATTTATACTTCTTCAGTTACACAATTAGAGGCGGAGCTACAAATGCTAACACTGAAAATGGCTCGGTGCAATTTTGTTAAATTGGGCCCTAAAATCATTTCTTTAAGGAAAAATATTTTACTAAATTATAAATTTTGTGATAAAATTGAAAAATGAATTATTGATTAAAAAGTTATCTCTTTACTTTGTATAAGTAAATTTTAAATATTGGGGCCCTTTATAGTAATTTTACTTAGGGTCCTGTGCGATCGACCACCCTGCACATACTCAGAACCATCAATGTACACAATTTATATTATGTGTACCTTCTCGGTGTTTTTATGTGGCTGTCATTATTTTATGTATCAGCAGTGTATGTGATGGTGTTTGTGTAATACGATAGTCTCTGATAATGATTTGAAATATCGAGCGATACATGAACTTCAATCAACTTCAATTTTAAGCTTTTATGAATATTGAACATTATCTGTACAAGTAAAATCAATGAAATGAAACGATGTAACTGTATTACAATATGCTAAGTTAGACCTAGCAGCAAATATGCCACATTCATCTGTAACATTGTATTCTGTAACAAGAAGCTAATTTCTGCTTAGGATTATACACGTAGTATATGCCAAACAATTTCAGGTTATGAACTCGTAATATCACCCATAGCTTGGGAAGGAAACAAAATCTAAAACACTTTGTAGAGCAGCGCAATACTCTGATTCAGTGGCGTTGAAACCGATATATGTCCTGCTTTGCTGATAAATGCCAAGTCTCCTAGCTCCCCGAGATTAATTGAATCGCAGCATGATCTCTTCGGTGTATGAAGGCATTAAAGGTGGTAATATCATCGGCACATTTCATCGAATTGGGAATCCTACGATCGATCTTTTTCCAAAGGAGATTTAATTTGCCAAAATAGACTTCGATTGTGTCTTGGTCTTGCTTGAGAGATGCGGCTCTTGAACTTAGATCAAAGATTTGAAGTTTGTCCCGGCCGCTGCTTAAAAGGGTTTCAATCCCTTTTCATAGCTCTCGAGCAGTAGTGTAATCTAAAAATTTGATTAACCAAATTAGGATCGATTTTTGCTATGATCCAAGAGATGACCATTGAGTCACGTTGTGCCTATTGTGTATATGTGGGGTCTGTGGTGGCAGGAGGAGCGGCAGTGATGTGGTTGAGCCGCCCTCGACCACCGATTGCGATTTGCATCAATTTACACCACGTGGTGTAATTATGGTAAGTGAGTTTCTTGGTTGTTTTAACCTCGGGAGCCAAGGGTTCGATATGGTTTATTTGGTGAATTTATTGGAACATGTGTTCCATTTAGGCCATTGATATCAGTGGCTAGTTAGTTGTTTGTTGGTTTATGTTTTGATCAGTTCCGGGTTCTACCATGATCGGTAAGTATGGTGGTAAATGATGAAAGCCAAATAAAAGATGTTACCGGTTCCGGAAATCACCGTATGGCTCTGATACCATGAAGAGAATAAAAGCTGAGTTTGTGATTAAATGAATACAGTTTTCGTATTAATTTTCTCATTAAAAAGTACACATATATACATGAGGCATAACAAACTCTAAGCTATTATTTAGGAGAGAACGATGATAACCAACTCAAGTTGTTACACTGCTTTGACATTTTCTCCTTTGGCACTTTCTATTCTACATCCTCTCCATTACCTAGCAAATAGTAATTACCATCCTCATTTGATTATATTTCGTTAGGGGCCATGCTCAAAATGATCTTCCTAACTTAAATCTTTCCTATACCAAGTTTTTGTTTTTTTCTTTTTCTTTTTTTTGAAAGTTACCCTCATTTATATTTCATCAATCAGTTATAATCCTTTCGTTCTTCATCCTCTATCTCGAAGGACAAGAGGTGAGAATCGATCCTAGGATCTCCTACAATCGGGAAGGAAGCTTTAACCACTTGAGCTATCTCTCACTCTCATCAATTTTAATATAAATATACATAATTATAACTGATTCGCAAGAATGAACAACACATCTTTCAGAAAAAGTGACCAACAGTAAGGTATTCATAATTACATTAGTGAGGCAGCAGAAGCTAAAAGGTGAAGTCCAGGTGAATCATTGGCGTCAAAAATGATACATTCAGCTCTGCTGATGAAAACCAAATCTCCTAGCTCTCGGAGGTTGAATCGCAGCATGATCTGGTCGGATGGGTCAGTAACAAGGCACAGAAGAAGCCCTGCTGCTATGAACGATGCCTTCTTTAAAGACTCACGATGATGCAATCGTAACCAAGCCTGATGCACCATATTTGGTGGCATTCCCCTAATTCCATTGACCTGCAATCAAAAGCCCCCCAACAAATTAGTGCTGAAATTCTTTTCTTGGCTTCTGCAGACATAATCGGAATCCAACTTTTAGCTGTTTGAGTGTACCTTTTCATACATCATCCGCCAATCTCTTTTTCCTACTGAGACGGTCAAAACCTTGTCCGATATTTCCAGTGAACCTAGTACATGTGTTAAGAAAGAAAGAAACAAACAAGTTAAGAGTTCCGGCCAGTACTTAACTACTGAAGTAGTGATTGATGACAAAAGAAAGAAAATGAGAAGCTAGCTCGAACCTATTCTAGGTTTTTCGAGTTCCTGATATGCTTGAATTATCTCCCTGAAGTGATCACTTAGTATGACAGCCTCACAGGCGAAAGTAATGTTGGGAAATTTCTCGAAGCTACCATCCATTTCGAGTAAATCCACAGCAAACAGTCTAGGAGAAGCATTCCCTGAAATAAATCGTCAAAAGTTTGACATACATATCTGAACTTGGAAAAACTAACATTTGATTAGGAATGAAGAGCATGAACAAATGAACAAAGGATTAGTGGTTTTTTATGGACAATCTGCTACTAACCAAACTCCGTTGAGCCAATGAACTATCAATATTCGCTTACAATAAATTTCACAGCATAATTCTGTTTTAGTATATTCTTCATATTTCAATCAAATGTTTGACATAGGCAACCTTGTAAAAATTTGAGTCCGTCACAAACTTCAATCGAATTTTTAAGGAAGATTTGTAGGGAAAACACCTTTTATAATACACATTTTGCAAATAGATGCCTTATACGAACTATTTTTATTTTTATTTTTTTTTGTTTTGGGTTTGCATTACCATATAAAATGGATTTCATCAACATTTTTTTTTAGGGCCACGTCCAACGATTTCAAGCTTGTTACACGGTTACACCCGATCTAACACCTTTCCTAAAAAAATAAAAATAAATCTACACCAATTAAAATTTAAAACTTAGTTTAAGAACCCTAATTTTTAATGTTTGTTAATTTATCCCTAAAATAAACCCTAATTAGAATTAGAAGAGTAATTGCAAAATTAATTAGGGAAAATTTTCATACAAAACAGGTGAAATTTTTAAAATTGAAACCAATCCAATTTTGTTAATTTACCCCCAAATTGAAAACCCTAATATCAAGCTTCATTAATTATCCCCAAATTAAAACCCTAATTTCACATTGTAGAGTAACTGAATTTTTGCAGTAAATTAAATGTAATTAGGTTTAAACTAGGCATATTAAAACTGCAAATAATTTATATTCTTCATTAAAACTAAAGAATCGTTTTTTGCTTTTTTTTCAAAAGGAAAACTAAAAGATCGTTGATAAACATTCAGTTTTTGATACAGAGTATAGAAATTCAATAATGTAATTTTTACTGTATAATCTATTTTCACCACCATTTAAAACCCTTTTTTTCTCCTAATAATCAGACTTCAAATCAATGACCAAAAACATTAATTTCATACAATACCCACCAATAAACTTGCATTAAAATCTTACAGAAATATAAAAAAAACAGGACATCTCAATTAACAATAAATACATACCAAACATGAAATTGAGATGAGAAAAGCCATGAAGATAAAGAAGGGTGACAGTATCATTAGCAGAAGCATCAACAAGATTATCGAGAATACAATTCAAGTCAATCATCTTGTTGATCATAGCCTTTTTGAACTCAAAGTTGATCAAACCAGAGGACTTGAACCAAAGATGTCCTGCAACCCCGGTTTTCGTGTTTCGAACCGTGATCTCCAAACCATTCTCCACAACTTCAATCAATCCCAAACCGTTTGGATTAAAATTGGCGTCACTTAGAGATTGTAATGCTTGCTTCAGTTTATTTGCTGGCCGAACCCCGAAGCGAAAACTCGTAATTATTGGTGTTGGATCATGTATTGCAGGTTCTTGAATTGGGGTTGTGGGTTCTTTAGATGATTGAATTGGGTTTTCGACGTTGACGGTTTCAAGATCATTGAGAGATTTAATGGTGGTGGAGAGGGAAAGGTTTTCGATTGAGGTTTGGTTTTTATCTAAAGTTACGGTCATGGCGGGAAGAGTGTAGAGAGAGGAAAGAGATCAACAGAATTTCAAAGCTTTCTGCTTTCTGTATTTACTGTCACTGTAGTTTAAGTTTTGGTTGTAGTTTTACAGAGGATTTTAGGCTTTTATAAGAAAGGTTCTTTAGCATAGAACAGCGGCAAATGAGTCGTAAAAGCCCCTATAATAATATTAGAATATTAGGGATACATTAGGGACACCCATCATAGTTGAGTCGTAAAATTGTGGTATTAATCTTCATTAAATAATACGGAGTATAAATTAATGTATTTTTAGAATAGTAATTGTTTCTATCAGAACATATAGCATGAGAATATGAGATGAATTTGTCAAAATCTGTTCAAAGCCTTAAAAAAAGAAGAAATTAAGACGAATGCTAAGATAAAATGAAAATAAGGACAGTTACGTTTAGTTTTGTTTTCACTTATTTAGAGAATAGTAAGTTTTGATAAATTTAGATAAAATATATTAGAAAAAAAATAAGGTTTGATATGAGGTTACTTAGGTCTATTTAAACTTAATTTACATCTATAATAAGATACTCCGTAAGTATTTGATGATATTTTTTATCTTTGACAAATCACACAAAGATATAGCTCATCATCATAAAATTGTATTCCATATCTATCTCCAAATATACTTGATCGTGAATTGTGTTTGTGACATGCATGATGATTTTATGTAGCGCTTATTAAGATAATCATGTATAACTCTCAATACTCTTCCTAAAAAAAAACTCCTTCAAATGTACTTATACAATCATACTCCTCTAATCTGTTAACTGCTACACTTTTAATTAACCATTAATTTCTCTAACCCATAATAAGGGAGTATTAATCATACTTTTATACATACTATATAATATAATACTTCCTTCAGCTTTAAATTGTAATTACAAGAGCTCACTTAATTCGTTTTGACTCGAAAAAAAAAAAAAAAAAAAAACTCAATTTACATTTTGACTTACATGAAGACAATAATTTAACATGATTTAGTTTTGAAATAAACCTAATCTGTCCCAACCTTAATACAAGAAGGAATCGGATAAATATACCAAATTAAAAAAATTTATTTAATTTTTTCTCACGTCATTCCTAAATCTCAACTCCAAACTCTCCTCTCCCACAAATTTCCAGTCTTCCACTCATAGTCTCACACTCTCACTCCCACCATGGCCGATCAACCCACCACCACCCAACCTCTCAAATTCATCACCGGCGCCGACCCCAACGGCTGCACCCTCAAAGACGCCCTCGTCTCCCACCTCCGATCCCTCAACTACCAAGTCGAAGACCTCGGCGTTGGCCCTTACTACTCAATCGGCGAGCAAATCGGCCGGAAAGTCGCCGCCGGCGGAGACACCACCCGCGGCCTCGTCGCTTGCGGCACCGGCGTCGGTGTCCAGATCTTCGCCAACAAAATCCCGGGAGTTTACGCCGCCGCTTGTCTGACAGCCGATGAAGCCAAGAACACCCGGTCCATCAACAACGCCAATGTCCTCGCTGTATCCGGCATGTCAACTCCACCCGACACCGCCATCGAAATCGTTGACACCTTCATTAACACCCCTTTTAAGTCCCCCTGCCCTGCTTCCGGCAACAAGGAATGGGACCCTGAAGTGGAGGACTTCCTGAATAAATCTGTTCCAGAGATGGCGAAGATTGGAAAGTCGGAACCCGAATCAGAAGGGGAGTGTCCCATTTGCTGCCTGGCGAAGAACAGGGAGTTTGTGCCAGTGGAGATAATGCCTGGTGGGATGATGAAGATAGTGAGGGAAAGTCCGACGGCCGCGATCATTCGGTTCGAGGCCGGGAGTGTGGAGCCTGCTCATCATCATAGCTTTGGGCATGACTTGTTTGTGATAAAAGGGAAGAAAACTGTGTGGAATTTGAGTAAGAAGGAGAAGTATGATCTGAGTGATGGAGATTATTTGTATACACCAGCTGGGGATATTCATAGGGTCAAGTATTTGGAAGATACTGAGTTTTTTCTCAAGTGGGATGGTCCTTGGGATATTGTTTTGGATGAGGATCTTGAATCTGCTAAGGCTGCTATTGCTAAGGAGGATTCCTGATGTCGTAAATACTGTACTTTTTCGGCCTGTGAGTTTGTGACATTGCATTTTCATTTGCCGTGGAGTTGCTGATGTTGTGGTTCTGATTCTGTATTATCTTCAACTTTGTTGAATAAGAATACCTGCTTGTTATATTATTGTTATGTGTTACATTCTCCATGTTTTATGTGTCATAATGTTGTGCTTGGGAAAGTATCTTATGATCTCCGGGATGGGAGTATCAATGCTCTACACAATCTACTCCGATGATTTAAAAATTAACAAGTACTAGTAGATTTGCTTGAAGAATATGCAGATTATATTACACATTTTGACCATACATGTTCATCGTATAAATAAATATACATTTAAGTGAGGGACTACCGCCAGAATATTACAATGCATGAAGGTGGTAAAAAGTTAGGGAGCTAAGAATTATGTGCAATAATCATACGAGACTTAACTGAGAGGGGGAAGTTATAGTAAATTCTAGAGATTCTATGGCAGGGAGTTTCTCCCTTAATGCAAAAAGATCTTCTCCAGCGTCACATATGTAAGCAGCTGCCTGCCTGCCTGACAGAGTTGCGCCCTCCATACTATCTATGTAATCCTGTCAAAAGGGCCAGTTTTGAAGTTAAGTATTCTATCGTTTCAGGAATTTTTTAAACAGGTAATTCATTGTAGGATTTTTTGAAACAGGTAATTCCAAAGTAAAGTTTATATCCTATCAAAATTGTTGCAACAAGTAGAAAACAGTACTCTATTAGGCATAAAATCAGAAAATCAACATCAATTACCTGCTTTGTGTATGACCCGGCAAGGAAGAAGTTGTTAACAGGAGTCTTTTGATCAGGTCTAAAGGGATCTTTTCCAGGACCCTCGCGGTATAAAGACTGCCCAATTTTGACAACAGATGACCAAGTGACATCCAAGCCTCGGGAAGATGGAAATAATTTCAAAACCTGGCATGGCAAGCAAACAGAATACTCTTAGATCATGTGTTGCCATGCATAACAAATATCAATCACTATGTAAGCAAAAAGGTCAAGTTAGCAGCTTAATATTTACACTGATAGCCTCTAAAGAGTAATAACAGGCTTGTAGCTAAATAAAACAAACTTTTAAATAAACTGGGTGTACAATAAATATTGTAAATAAGTTGTGAAGTTACCCTAAAATGATTAAAAGTTACCCAGATGTAAATATAAGTTACCTATTTTTTTTTACGATAAAGTTATCTTTAAAAGATTTAAAATCACATCCGTGATCATATTATCCTTGTAAAACTTATCTTATAACTTATTTAGATTAAAATAATATCAGGTATAAAGTTACCCTCAAAGCAGGTTAATGGTTACCCAAAATTGTTTAGAAGTTTCCCTAAAACTTTTCAATGTACATTAATATTATTGTGCATCCGGTGTACACAAAGGTTACCCACATCATAAGAACTTGCAAATGACAACCATCATGCAACTGATAGTACACTGAATTTAGTTTCCCACAGCAGTCGTGATAAAGCTTATGACAAGGCAGAGATAACAGTATATGCTGGAGTTTACTCACCTGCTCTGAAACTCTTTTTATAATTTCTTCATTTAGTAATGGCATGTAAGGATCTCCTGGTGTAAGAACACACCTGCCCCCAAAACATAATTTGTGAGTATAAAGGTGCAGATCAGTTTGTATTTCCACAACTATAGATACTGTATAGCATTATTTTAAAAGAGAAGTTTCCTTACTGGAGGAGTGACCCTTGCCCTGCAATATAGTAATCTTCTGGTGAAGTCAGAGCCAGGTCTGCAAAACAAGAAAAATCTGCATCCGGTGTGTACAGGAGATTGTCCAGTCCTGTTGCTTGCTTCAGTTGCCTGAAATGTCCATTATAGAAATTTTGATGATGAAATGAATCACCAACGTATCACACAGTCACTTTATATTAAACAAGTTCAGAGTCTGAATCTGATGCTTATTTTTCTATTATATATAAGGGAAGATTCTAGCGTGAGAGTTTCATTCCACAAGACAAAATACATTACTTCATTTCAAAATAATAGCCGCCCATAATTCTAACATTATCAAAAAGGTCCCTTGTGTCTTACCGTACATATCCATTTCATACAAAAACCACTCATATGTAATATGTGTCGCAAACTTGCAAATCACATGTGATTGTTGTTGAGGTGAGGGAAAGTACTTGTTCAGTCCAGAAAAGTTCAATTATGACTTTATGAGATTCTGTATTATTTATATTCTAAATCATCAGAGCCTAGTTAGACCATCACCTAGATTGTTGTAGATCCTGCAATTCTGTGACCCATCCATTGTATCTAAGTTGCACAGTGACAACAGGCACTCCAACAAGCTCATAGATATTGTTGAATAATTCCATATCTCTCCACTCCGCTGGCAACAATTTTTTTATTCCAGGAACGTCACAAGCTGCCATGCAAATACAATATTTGCATCAACATTTAAGTCAACGTAAAGCAAAATGCACATTGAAAGGGTGCAAGTTTTTTATATTCCAGGAACGTCACAAGTTGCCATGCAAATACAGGATTTGCATCAAATGTTAAGTCAAAGTAAAGCAAAATGCACATTTGAAAGGGTGCAAGGGATTACCTGCAACATAAGCGTCAGCCCTCACAGTTTTCTTATTTGTGGCCTGAGATTGATGAACATGACAATTACACCTAATATTAAGCAAAGGTGCAAGCAACTCTTCAAAAAGAAACAGTAATGAATTACTAGAAACAAGAATCGCTTGATTTTAAGAAGCATAATATATTTTGATGTTCCCCAACAGGCCAACAGCTAACAACAACGTATGATGCAATATACAGTGAGACCCACTATCCCATCCACACCTTTCCCTTTCTCTCTCCATCCTAATACCTCCCTCTCCCCCTCCCCATTCTCCAGGCCACAATTGAGATCTTAATAATGACAAATCTTGGTTCTAGCTAGCCTCATGTACATAGCAGATGATTGGTATATGGTGGTCAAGTAGCCAAAAATTATATGATCATGACAGTATGACACATGTACCAAAACTTGCAGAGAGGACAGCATCATATGCATAATCCAGGGCACGAGGCCGCGACTAATTGGATGCAGGAAAGCAGAGTCGCAGACCCAACCTAAAATGAGAATCAAAACCTGATGACTTAATTATCTTATTATTATACGGGGAAACTAACCTTGGAGATGGCCATTCCTGTTACATATGTCTCTCCATTTGGGAATCGGTCATAAAGAATTTTTCTGCATCCCCACCTTAAATGAAACCTGTCATGGTGGCGATAGTAATTCAAATATGTAATTGTTAGCAAATTCATCAAAGGACCAGAAATTCAACCAATGAAATGAAACTTTATAGATAAACACCTTCCTCCTTTCTCTTCGATATACTTTCTGATCGGTCTGCTCAGGTAAACATCAGGGGAACCCTTGAGCATGCGTAGCAATGAAGCCTCTGTCTTTGTGGCAAACAATGAGAATATAGTGAGCATACAACGCGCACTGATATTATCACAATCAATAAACCCAAGAGCATAGGCAACAGGATCCCACATTCTTTGAATGCTTGCACGTGTTCCACCTTTTGATAAAAACCAATCTGAGAAGCTTATCTGCATATTGGAACATTGATTATAGATGTTTAGATACAGCTACAAGAACTTGCAGTTGAGCACGGAACAATAGCCAAAAGAATTTGCAGTTGACCGAGGGAGGGACAACAGCAAAAAAGAGGAGAAAGCTAGAATAGACCACATCCGAATAATCTGGTATGAAAAGCTGATCAGGGTCTGTGATGAAAAAAATGTGTAGCAGAAGATAATACTACATGCTTACAGAATCCAAATTCCGTATATCCTGCATAGCTCCATCTGGATCAACAAGGGCACGTACAACTGGACTCAGTGCAAGAGCCAATGCATTTCTGGCTTTGTCATAAGGCTGTAAATAATTCAAGTGCATGATTAAGTCATACTCAAAACTTAGAAAGGAATACACTCAGGGCGAATCGAAATATTGACCCCATCCAATAATGTTTACCATTAACAGAATAAGGATCTTGTAGAAAGTGAAATAGGATTAGAATTATAATTATTGCAGTAGTTACCTGAAGTTGATTTGTTGCCAAAAATGCCCGAATTCCATGTATTGGAGCTCCAACAGGAAACCGGAAGTCAAGCTCTGTCAAATTAATCAAGTCAAATATCAATTCTTATAGTTGTTTGCATCTTGTTACATCATTCTACTATCATCTGAACCATAGGATAAATCGTGGTTGCAATCCAACAATAGTTGCAATATGTTACGGAAGCAGCATCTCAGGGGGTATTATGTCACATTTCATTGGCATCACTACGAGAATAGATAAATTGGAAGAATTTCCACATTGTCATTGTAATATTGAGTAAAACTTAGAACATATACGAAGTACACTTGTAGATCTAAATACCATATATAAATAAAGGTTTGGCTTTTTACAAGTACTCACCATGTAACCCCAATTGACATTTGTAGTATGGTCTCCCTTTATATTCTTCAAAAAGTTAGTGGTTAGTAAAACAGTGAGTCTTAAACTTGAGACGTCTCACCTAAGATTTAATTATTTTATCACTAAGAAAGTTGAGAGTTAGTTATCACAAAGAATGTTACAGTATCATTTTAAAGCATGTAATTGCACGAATTTTTTATTATCTGCATGTTGAAAAAGCTATAAATAAAGGCCTCTACGTAAAGGAACGGTCTTGATTTAATTTCATTAAACCTGAGCAAACAAATCCTATGATATACATATTGAATATGAACGGATAGGGAACAAAGTATAAAGAACACATACCTCCAATTTCACCTCCTTTGTTCACAAAGGTATGAGTATGATCCTTGACCAGTAGATTATTTTCAGCGCCTACCTAGTAGAAAGAGAAAGTAAAAAAAAAAAAAATGTCAATGCTAGCAAAAGCAGCAAGGTTACAGATACCTATTAGATTGGTTTCTTAGTTTTAAAGGGTGCGAGAAGGCAAAGGTCTGCCATTTGTAGGTGAGGCACACTTTATTTATATAATAAAAATAAATAATTTTTATTAAATAAGTCTATAAAATGATTCTATGAAAAAGGTGAAAGGGCCATGTGATCAATTGCTAGGGTTCTTCAAATATAATTGGGGGATATGGGGTTTCTCTATCTAGTATTAAAGTAAATCTGACTGATGCAAAGTCAGGTGGTGTTTTTTTTAGAAAAAATGGTCTTACACATCGGCCATTGACACCTTAAAACATAAGGCGCAAGAAGCAGCCGAGAACAAAGCACAGGGGCGGCCCTTTGTAGGTCTTTGTGCCGTGCGGAGCTAAGGTGCTAGCTCTTGCGACTGACTGAGCACCTTTAAAACTAAGATTGATTTTCGATTTCTCTTGGGGTTTTCGTCTCAGACAAGATAAAAATCAATTTCATAACATAACAATAACTAAATGAACCCCAACAAAGACCAAATTGTAGAAAGTCATTAACACAAATAGATTTTCGTCCTGAAGGAGAGCATTATCCACAAAATCAGAGAGCATCTCATGTTTATTCTCATATAAGAGGATATTATGATTTTGAAAGGAAGACATGTACAAACAACTGACCAGATATGTCAGCTCAGCAACAAGTACTCCTTAAAAAAAGAATAAAGAACAGACAAATGAAGTAAGAATATATTATAACATCAAAACTAGATGTTCACCTTTTTCAGCAATCTGAACAGATTGTTATAGCACCCAAAGAAGACATGCAGTCCCATTTCGATGTGGTTTCCCTTTTTGTCAACAAAAGAGCCCACCTTTCCACCTATAAAAGGCCTTGATTCATATATATCCACCTATAAAGAACAAATGTACTTTAAATAAAATAGAAATATTGAAGAGTACACAAAATTTCACTCCCTTTAGAACCATGTGATGACAACTGATAAGAACCCTCATATAAAAGGCGCTGCTCAAGTTAGACATTGTTTCCTACAAATAGCCCAATATTTTCCTCATAAAATAGAAGGATATGCAGATGAGAGGTACGAATAGAGATATGAGAAGATGAGCTTAAGCTCCCAATTATTAAATGATCTTAGGCTCCCAATTATTAAATGATCTTAGGCTCCCAATTATATAAAGGGCAATGTTAAATGATGCATTAAGCACCATATTCATTTAGGAGGAGGATCTTCAAACTTTTTGTCCCCCAGACCTGGTTGGGAACTCTAGCATACAAGAAAATAGTTGGTGCTGAATACCTCATGCCCTTGATCCAAAAGCTCAACTGCAGTGGACATGCCAGCAAGTCCTGATCCAATAATTGCCACCTTTAGCTTTGGGCCCTTGTAACGTTCAGGTTCTGGGGGAAACAATCCCTTTGGAGCTGCCAATAAGATCATTCCAATGTAGTTTTTAGAAACAGCCAACTATCACTACCTCAAAAAAGTAAAAAACTTCCC
This sequence comes from Chenopodium quinoa, assembly GCF_001683475.1. Lineage (NCBI taxonomy): Eukaryota > Viridiplantae > Streptophyta > Magnoliopsida > Caryophyllales > Amaranthaceae > Chenopodium > Chenopodium quinoa. Next base: position 11,868,199 of record NW_018743292.1, read on the forward strand.
AATTAGCTAATCAATTCTCAATTCCTAGTAAACACCGATGTTTCATTAGAGTGACATGGAGGAGTTAATAGTTAAAGTACGTATAAACAATAAGAATACTGGAAGGGAGTTAAAATGACACGCCTAAATTATAGACGTGGATTTAGCTTAGAATCTAAGTATCACTCCCAAAATTGCTCTATGTCTAAACTGCACCAATCATCTAAAGAATTCTACATCTTTGAAGCTCCATGACATTCAGATTCACATTAAAACTTGATCTTTAATGAAATTGAACCCACATCTTTCGATTCATTGCATTACTGAATTGAGAGCATTTATTGATCTCATTTATGTGCTCAAACTTATACATGTATAGATTATTCAGATGTTTCACACAAAACTCAGGAAAAACACATCAACTTTGATCCCAAGTACAATACACCTTACTCCTAGTTGAGTTTTTGAGACATTATATCTGGATGACCTAAATCTGTAAAGCATACGATATGCTTCATTGATTAAGACAGTCTCATGTATATTCCGGATCTCAATAACATAATTCCCAAATCGTGTGTCTATGTGTGCACGCGCATTACTAATTACTTGAGTAGTTGAATTTAACATCACTTGATCAACTTAGCAAAAGATTAACGTTTAAATTAAAATTTTATTTCTAGAAAACAACATAACCTGCTTCGACCATCTTTCAGCCTAAAATAATCTTCTTTTTTGTCTTTTTATTTTTTTTATGGGGAAGAACAATATCATTAACCAATAGCCTAAAATAATCTAGGAAGTAACAAAAATTCTGATACAAAGGATAACTTTCAGCAAGCACAATATACACTTTTTTTCCATTATTGTTTTTTTCCAAATGCATGCTACTTTCTCTGAATATATCAGCACCAAACATTATATTACAGAATTTCTATAACAAATCCAGGGAAATTCACTCAATCTACTTCAAAATTAAACGAAATGTGAAGCTATAATCAATGAATTGTAAATATATCAATCATGCAGAAGGTTTAACCAAATAAATCAAACAATTCGCACCAAATAAATACGCAATTACTCATTCCAATCATTTTAAAAATAAAAAAAAATAAAAAAATTTAAAGGCGCAAAAAATTGAGATGAAAGTATGAAAATCAAATCAGACCATTAGTACTCATATCGGAGATATCGGAGTCCAATGAGCAGCGAATGCGCCAACACCGGCGAAGATTGAGCTGAGGAACCGACTTCCGGTTGCGAATTCCGGCGGAAGTCGCCGGAAAACAGAGAGTAGACGCCATGAGAGAAGACAGAGGAGAGAGAAAGTAGTGTAAAATGGAGGTTTTTTTTTTTGTTAGGCGGAGAAATGAGCCATGGAAGAGAGTGTATTGGGGAGGAGAGAGAAAATTGGAGTTTGGGTGTAATGGGTTTGGTTATCTGTTGAGTGCGGAGGGGAAGTGGAAAGGAGGAATTACCGGAAATGGAAGTTTTGTCACGGCGTATCTAAAATCAATGTCATTAGCACCACCTATACAATGTTTTTTTTTATATGTGGTTGGTCACATCGTGTGGTTGGGGTTATTTATTTAGGAGGCCATCAGTCAGTTAGGGGTTATTTTTCAGGGGTTATTCAATCGGTCAGAGATTACTAATTCAAGAGTTATTCAATCGGTTATGGATTACTAATAGAGGTTACTCAATCAGTCAAGGTTACTTATAGGGATTACTTATTTGGTCACACCGTGTGGCCAGCCACATATAAAAAATTGTGACCTGTATAATTAATACGAGTAGTTTATTGTAGGCAATTTTTTTAAAAAGGTAGAGAGTGAGAAATTGGGAAAATATTAGGAAATCCTCTTTATGATGGGAATTTTTTAATGTATCTGAAGAAAGAATGGGAAGTAAATTAAAGTTATTACAAGGTATAATATTCCTAATTTCCTACTAACGCTAATTAATGACCTCCAACTTTAAAAGTTGATTTTCGGCAAGTTAATTGAGTATGTATTTTATGTAATACGGTATACTAAGACATGAGATAATGAAAATCACTCAAATAAACTCCATGAGATTTAATCCTTAAACGGCTAAACCACAAGAATCTAGGTAGAGAGTAATGTTACTATTTTACTCATCAACCGCATAGATGCAATACTAATTGTCAAATACTTGTAGGTTAGGCGAGGCATTTTAAAGGGAGGAAAGTTATGTACCTATTGGTACATAGTAGGGGCATAATGGTAACTTAGTACAATAAAAAGGTGATGGGACCACATATTATAACTTTAATTTTCAGGTTTTAATTGTACTACTATAGTCATTTTAATACCATTACAACTACTATTATATCATTACACTCCAATGGCATATTTCACAACCTAGTGGTACATATATTAGTTTCAAAAGTATATCATTGTAACAATCTTTAGTGTAATTTTAACTATTTACAGTACTATTGTAATAACAATGATACATTTCGCATCTCAGTGATACTAATGTTAATTTTTTAAATATTTATAAATTGTCATGTTATGTACCGATAAATACATAACATTCTTCCATTACTACTTCCTCTAGGTTAGGCACTTAGAAGAATAAAAAAAAATGGTAAAATTACTATCGTTGGGAGGGTTTAGCCTTATTACCTCAAGGTTACAAGGTAATTTCTCACTAAAGTAAGGCCTATTAATTAAAGTATCATTATTATAGAGATGTGTATTATTGTTTCCTCAAAAATTAATGGAGGATTACGTGGTGGGTATAAACACAACCAACGTATGGTGCATTGGTGCGACGGTGCGAGTGGTTATCCCACTAACAACAAGGCCAATAACTCACTAACTTTAAGCTGATAAACTGGACTGCTCTTGTAATCACACGTTTCATTTCTTTACCAATAATGCTGAGATCATTCTAAAACTTTTCCCAACTTTGTTTATTGTTTCTGATTTCTGACACGTTTGGGCCTGAGCCCATCTTATTCCTTCAACCCAAACCTTATATAGGCCCAATGTTTGTAGTCACTAAGGATTCTTTGGAGTTTGGGCTGGTCCAATAAAACTAGAACCGAGACCTTTTTTTTTAATGGTAGAGGATCCATAACCAACTATAAACGATAGGTTCAGGAAAATATAATTATTACTCAAATTCATTTTTCCTCAAAAAAAATAAAAAAAAAATAAATAAATATATATATATATATATATATATATATATATATATATATATATATATATATATATATATATATATATATATATATATATATTCATCGGATTTTTCTAGTTTAAAGTCAAATTTAGGTCAGAAACTTCTGATGTCTTAATCTTTGCATTTTATGATGTATACATGATTTGATTTCATGTTTTGAGTTATCACCACCAAGGCTCCAAACATTAACTAGGTCAATTGTTGACGTTCACTTTATCAAAATCTTTTTGATGTTGGATGCATTCCACAAAAGCATTTGTAGGTTGTTAATTGTTGTACAAGTTATGTACTTGAATTCTAAAGTTATCTAGAATGTACTTGTGTTAATACGTGAGATATATCAAAAGTACTTATGAAAGTTATTGGAAAGGGTTTAGACTTTAGAGGGTTATGGTGAAAACTGAAAAGCATGATCATTGACTTCTTTATTATTGTATTTATGTTCAATAAAACTAGTACATTTTAGATATCTTAAAAATTCAAGTAAATAACTAGTACATCAAACCATTAGATTAGAACAACTCCTTTTTATCCCCAAAAGCCACATTCACATATACCTCCAAAGTTACTTAATTTTTCCAAACACTACAACCATTAAAAGTTACTTTCACAAACAATACTACTTTTAAAAAAAAATTAAAAAAAAAATTAAAAAAATAAAAAATAAAAATTAAAAATTACCTTTTGAGTTGTTGTTTAACATAGTCATTGCATTGCAAAATTAAGCAAGAAGCATATTGCATATTGCATATTGCATATTTCCTTTCGTAATATCTGTTTCAATTTTGTTTACCACAAGGAAAATGTCGATGTCAAAGTTATACACCTTTATTTCTCAATGAATTATGATTTATACGTAAAACACAACCAAATTTAGGCCCTATTCACTTCACCTTACAAAAATAAATATAATTTCAGTTTAGTAAAATGAATTTCAGTTCAATAAAAATAAGTTCAGTTCAGCAAAAATAATTCCAATTCAGTAAAAATAATTTCAGTTCAGTAAAAATCAATAAACTTAAAGAAGAAATATAATAGAAAATCAGTTAAAATAATTTCAGTTCAGAAAAAATAATTTCAGTTCAGTAAAATTAATTTCAGTTCAGTAAAAGTAATTTTTAAGTTCAGCAAAAATAATTTCAGTTCAGTAAAAATAATTTCAGTTCAGTAAAAATAATTTCAGTTCAGCAAAAATAAGGTGAAGTGAACGGGGCCTTAGAAATCCTTAAACCCCATTACATAGCTTCCAAATATAAAATTCAAGAATATGGCTGAATTTAGGTCTGAAAACAATTAGACATTTATCTAGACTAGACACAATTCGTAAACATCAGATCTAAATTTGCTCTAGATGCTGGATACGTCCCAAAGCTCACTACGCTAGGAAAAAACTAGTACATCGATTCAAATATTTGGTACCCAAGCAAGACCATCCATTCAAAGTTTCAAACCAATTCATCTTAGAACATAATTCACTACAAAAATTGAACTGTGTCTTTAAATACTCCATCTTAATCAATTTCTATTTTCTTCTAAGAATCTCAGCAGCCAATCAAACGTGAGTCTGAAACTATTTTGTACACTCCACTTGCTAAATTAGCCAATAAATGTATAAACTACCTAAACAACAAGGAGTGTAATTTATGAGACCAAGGGACAAGATTTGAAGTTCATAATCTAGAAAAAGCGTGACAAATTCATCATCAATAATAGTAAATCGTCCTAACATACTTGGACACAAATTTTGGCATGGGCCTAAAAGAGAAGGAATATTGGACCGACCCTATAATTCTATGATCTTGACCTTAACCCTAAATGATAGCTTTATGCTTGTATGTTGGAAATTCTGATTATAAAGCTGAACAAGTTCTTGACTTTTTTAGGTCCAACTTTTTGTCATAAAAAGATGACTGCAAGTTTATGAAGTTATGAATTTATGATATACGGGTAAACAAAGTTAACTAAGCAAGCTTAGCGGAATTAATGGGAAATTTATCTAATGATTTGTGACTTTGAGGTCACAAGTTTGAGTCCTACCAATTACATTTGCTTGGAAGTATGAAAATTCCTTACCTCTCCCTTTATCCTCAAGTGTTGGCTTGTGTAGTTGGGCTGGCTTAACCTTAGTGCTAGTTCAGTAAGCTATTTCATCTTACCGAAAAAAATGTATATACTTCATACTGATACTCGTATATATATGTCAAAAGTTTAAATCCAAATTTCAAAACCCGAGACATTCAAAAACACATATGAAATATCCAATAACTTATATGAGTTGTATCCATCTCATCTTGAGTCCAAATTCACACATAATTTTCTCATTTATAATCTTATCCATTCTATTTGACACTATTTTTACTTTTTACACTTTCTTTTAGCTTATCTCCATTTGAATTACACTCATCCACCTTTCACCTCATCTCTTTTATTTATTGTTGAGTCCATGATCAAACCCACATGTGAATTCAAATGTTGGCCCACATTAAAAGAGGATAATAATGTTGGGATGTGTATCCTACATTGAAGAATCAAGAAAGTTGTATCCACTTTATAAGCTTAAGGGGCTACTCCCCTTATTGCCTTATAATTATGAGGTGGAACGAACCTCTTTGAACTTATAAAATGGACATTCATGACGGTGTGGCGCAGGTATGTTTAACATTTATTTTCTTTTTTTATACACCCACTCACAATTCAATTGATTTCCATGCATCTCTAGAAACAAGAGTTCATAGTCTGTGAGTTGAACTTTCTAAAACGGAAGAAATTTTTTTCATTTAATTTAATTTAAATTTTATTTTTTTTCAAAAAAGGAGAATATCTAAGAAATTATAGACAATCATGAAAGCTAAAACCTAATAACTAACAGGACAAAAAGTTCACTAATTAAAGCTGGAAAAATTATAAAATTTCCACTATGTCATCATGGTCGTATTGTCCATCTTTCATCATGTTTCTTTGCCGCGTGAATCCCTTGATAATTATGCTCCAATGTTGCAATTTGCTCTTTTTAGAGTTTAATCACCAAATCTTGTAAATTTTGATCAATATCTAAAGTCACTTTATAAGTATATGAGTTATCCATTAAATGCTAATTTTTGGATTGGTTTCCATAACAAATATCGATAATTTAAGATAGTGGATGTTGATATTTAAAACCTAGTTGACTGGTTTGTATACTTCGTTTTGTTTTTATTTTACACCATATTTATTTTGTGTACATATAGAAAAACATAATTATGTTTTTCAAAAAAAAAAAAAGAAAAAGAAAAACTTAATTATGTTATTAATTGTTTAATTTGACTAGCTAGTTAGTAGTTACTCGCTATATTCATATTTCTTCGTAATTGTATTAACTTTTTATACAGAAATGTTGTGCTATTTAGCTTGATTAGCCAATATTATAAGTAACTCTATGAAAAATTGAAAAGAGAATCCTAAAAAAAATCGGTTAAATAGTAAGGGTTGAAGTTTCTCACGAACTAGTTGGAAATTACATGCGAATTATCTTATATAGTTAGCACTCTATTCTACTGATAATTATTGTTGAAAGAAGAAAACTTATTTATTAGCTAATTTACCAAATGAAATGAAATTTACATGTCAAATTACCTCATACCTACAACCTACTCTGTTGTACATAATTTGAGCTAATTACCATCAAACAAATGTAAACCATCTTGTCGAAGGCACTACATTCTAAATGCACACACTATTTTTGTATAATAAAACACATAAAAAAATAAGACAATATTTTGATAATATTTCAAACGTTAACGATAGCTGCTAGCACCGATATGGAGGTAATTCAGGTAAATATTATGGAGTATCAATATTAGTGTGTTGGTATTATATCTAGATACTCTTAATAATGGTACCCAAGTGATACATACGGACATACGGTATATATATTTATTCGTTGCTTTCGTGTTAATTTTTGGGCTCATACTACTCTTTCTATCTATGTACTCGGTATTCCTTTTTCTTCCACTCACACGAGTAAGATTGTATGCTCAATATTTTGCAGTAAGTTATTAGGAAATAGGAACACGTTTAAAATTCATCCATGTTATATATACATATATTATCGGGTATGTTCCGTATGTATTACGGAGTACTCCGTAATACTTCCCTCACCTTAAGTAGCTAATGCCTCTTCCCTAGTTCCCTTGCTAATTATCTGTCACTTTACTCAGCTTGCTCCTTCAATTCTAGTACTTCATGGCTAGAGGTGGGCAGCGTGCAGTGCCTCGCCATGCCTGGTGGTGGCTCGTGCCGGGCCTGCAACTTGGCGGGCCGTGCCGGGTCGGGCCACCATTTGGCACACCCCAGCCCACGGCACGGCACGACCGACGTGCTTGGCTTGCCGGGCCAGGCAGCGGGTCATCCAAAATTTTTATTTTTTATTTTTTTAAAAAAAAAAATCGATATATATTTTTTTTGAACAACTTTTAAAATGAGTATATTTAAATAATTTTATTAATTTATGTTTATGTTTTTGTATTATTATATTATTATTGTTCTTTTTACTATTCTTATTTTTATTATTATAGTTTTTTACTCTTTATTATTATTTATGTTAATTTTATTATTAATTTATTATTATAGCCGTTTTATGGCTGTTGGAAGCAGCGAAATATAGTCATTTTGCACGGGTTGTGCCTGGCGTGCCACGTGCCGTGCAAGCGGGCCGTCCTGCGGGCCGAATTACCGTGCCGCCCACCGTGCCCGTGCCAATTTTTCAAAATTGTGTTCACGGCACGGCCCACTCCTCAGTCACCGTGTCGTTCCGGGCCATGCCACCACCGTGCCGTGCTCGTACTGCCCGCGGGCCAGCACGGCCCATATCCACCTCTATTCATGGCTATATTAATGCGTGACATAATATGTTTGATTTATATTGTAACAATAAATGTGAAACGCTAAACATCGCCCACAAATTACCACATAAAGCCCACAAATATGTTATGATTAGACCATTATGCCCTTTTGCTAAAATTGAGATAATCTCGGTGTAAAAAATGTGGAGCCGTATTGGCTCGTCGGGGGAGACCGGATGGCAGGCCGGAGATGCGGGGGACGCCGGAGGTACGTCGTCGTCGACGGAAAACGAGGTAAGTGACCGCTAAAATTCACGGTTTACCGTCGTAGTGGCTACGACGCCTAGGATGGACGCCCAAACCGTAGCCTGGACGTCCAAGCCGGACGCCAGAACCACCAGAGTGGCGTCCAGGCTAGACGCCCAGACCACCTGAGTGGCGTCCAGCCCAGACGCCCAGACCACCAGACTGGCGTCCTGGGCAGACGCCACTCCACTGGGTGAGGCGGCCCTGCCAGGCGCCAGTCCAGTGGCTGTGGCAGCCCTGGCAGACGCCACCTTTAATAATTAATTTTTTTTTTTCTTTTTTGATTTTGTTGTTGTTTTTTATTTAATTTTTTTGTAAAAAAAAAATCGAAAATGATTTTTTAAAAAAATTCGAAATGGGTTTTTTGTAAATTAAATTTGAAAATTTGAAATAGGTTTTTTTAAAATTAAATTTGAAAATTCGAAATGGTATATTTTGAAATTTAGTTTGAAAATTCGAATTGGGTTTTTATAAAAATTAAGTTTGATTATATATAATTATGTTTTTTTTTGTGTTAATTCTGTGGAAATATAGAAATTAAATGTATTATCCGTTAAATGTATTTATTGTAATATATAATTGATGCAGGAATATGGTGGAGACGGAAATGATTACAGTGGGATATTTGGACATGATGGTCCATTCGAAGAAGCTCAACAGGCGATTGATTGGGCAAAACAGGTTGCAATTGCAGCTGGATTTTGCTTGGTAGTAGCAACTCATAAATCTCAACGGGATGGTAGAATGGATCGCATTTTGAGATGTGACCGTTATCGCAAAAGAGAAGAAAGAGATTTTCGTACAGCCACTCGGTTTGACACAAAGCGGAAAGGTTGTGGGTGTGAGTTCAGAGTAAAGGTTCGACAACTACGGAGTCGTGACGGTTGGGAAGTGATAGGTTACTCTAAATGGGGGTATCACAACCATGAGATGATAGTATATGAAGAGGGTCATCGACAACTGAGCGGCTTAAGTCCTGCTGCGAAACTAGTTGTGAAAGAAATGAGTGATGCTCAAGTGAAGCCTGCTAAAATATTAGCATCTGTGTTAGAGAAATTTCCAGAAGACCATCCAAACCGAAGACACATCTACAACGTCAGACAGCAACTCAGGTTTGAACGGTCAGAGGGAAGGAACCCTATACAGCAGCTGCTACACCAGGCACAATCACGTGGTTACCTGTTCTGGTTTGATTCTGATGAAGATACAGCGGAGGTGACTCATCTTTTCCTTGTGCATCCTGATTGTGCTGATATGATCAAGTCTTGGCCATTTGTGATTTTGATCGACTCAACGTACAAGACAAACAAGTACAAGTTCCCTCTGGTTGAGATGGTTGGGATGGCTCCAACGAACCAGAACTTTCTGATTGGTCATGCAATCATCAGGGATGAGACGGCTCCAAGTTATTATTGGGTGTTGGAGAAGCTGAGAAACTACATCGGGCCTAATGTTCATCCAGCAGCCATCGTCAGCGACTGTGAGGGAGGTATCTTTGCCCCCATAGCAGAGCTGTTTCCCGAATCGAACCACTTATTGTGCACATGGCACATCAACAACTGCGTGAAAGTGAAAGCCTACAACCTTTTCAGGAAGAATTTGGAAATGGCAGAGAGATTGGTGAATGGTAAGTGGCGGAAGATCCTACAGGCTACCACAGAGGAAGCGTATGAGCGAGCATTGGCTAACTTCAGGGATTCGTACCAGTGGTGTCCGGCACTGGTGGACTATGTGATGCATCAATGGGTCCCTCATAGGGAAAAGTTTGTCAAATTTTGGACAAACCAGGTACTTCATTTTGGGAACACTACAACATGTAGAGTTGAGAGCGCTCATAGAGCTACCAAGGACTGGATTGATTCATCGACCGCTGCTTTGGATACACTGTTCGCTAGACTGAACAAGTCAATTGAAACTCAGAAGAACGACATCAGGAACTCTCTAGAGGACTCCAGACGACGACATGGTACGATGTATAGCCATTTTATATTTAAGATTCTCCATGGTCGTGTGTCGCACTACTGCTTGGGGTTGATTCTCACTGAGCTGAACAGGGTGAGGGACTTGGCTGACGAAGTGTATACTCGGTGTGGGTGTACTATTTCAGTAACTCATGGATTACCTTGCGCATGCACCATTCATCGCGTTATTACAGAAGAAAGGGCGTCGTTACATGTTGATCAGGTCCATTCATTCTGGAGGACGCTTGTTATTGGTGAGCATGCAGACAATCAAACGGCCGACCGTGAACAGGAAGAGTTGGAGCAGTTCCGTTCGATGTACGACCGAGTGTCCTCCAGCCATCCTTCTATTATTCGTGACGCTACTCATGTGCTTCATGACATGTTCCACCCGTCTAACTTAGATTATGAGGAACCCGAAGGAGTTGACCGTCCTCGAGGTCGACAGCGGCGGAACAGGAGTGCGTTTGAGTATATCCGTGGTCATGGTCGTGGTCGTTCTCGTGGTCGGACATCGTCATCTAGTCGTAGTCAATCTTCATCGTCTGTGAATATGCCCCTGAGAACTGGTACGTTTTGGTTGTTTTTATTGCACATAGTTTTAAAGTGTTACTCCTGTCTTCTTAACTGTCTATAATTAATTATTTGGTGAATAGGAAGAAACGATGTTGATCAGTTTCCGTACAAGGAAAGGATACCTGCGATCATCATGTCGTACGTGGAAGGGTGGAATGATGTAATCGGAGATGGTAACTGCGGATTCCGGGTCGTGGCTGATGTTTTTCAAATGGGCGAAGACAACTACGGTTTGGTGCGTGAGTTGATGTACAACGAAATTGCCTCTAACCGAAATGTTTATCGTCATGTGTACGAGGATGACTTGGATGGCGCTCTCCGACGTATCCGGTGGGGAGGTGGACCTTGCGGCGAAAATCATTATTTTGACGCGCCCCTAGATCTGTTTGCCGTTGCAAACATTTACAAATGCGCAGTCATGCATTTCGGCCTGGGAGTGCATAGTCAAGCTTATTATCCTTGTACCACGGTTCTCCCTTGGCGGTCGCGTGAGACTGTCACCACACCGGTCAGAGAGCTAGCTATTGCGTTTCTTGGGTCGTCATACAGACATTTCATCCGACTAGACATGTCAACCGATTTTCCGGTGCCACCGATTATACCTCGGTGGTACAACATTCGCACAGCGAGCGTAGAGGGTTAGGATGCGCTATATAATGACCGGATCCACGAATGGAACACCCTAGCTGCATTTTAGTTTTTCTTGTGTACATTCTTTATTTGTAATCTTATTTGTACGTTGCTCTTTTAATGAGAACATTAATATTTTATATTGTATTGCTTACTGCATTCTATATGTTGCATGGGTAAGTTGCGCGGATCCACGAACGGTTATATCAAAATTTAAAAACAGCAGTGATAATATGTTTAAGTTGGAAGCTAAAAGAACAATCTAAAATGTTACAATTTCACAACATAATGTCCAAAATAATGTTCTATAAATAAAATACAATAACCATCAGTAATCCCTCCTCGACGACGACTCCCACTGCGCAATGGTATATTCCAGACTATCAACAACAGCTCTCCCTGTTGCACTCATGCTGTCCTTCTCAAGAGAGAGTTTTTGAACGTCTTGCATTATCTTTCCCATCCACTGCATACAACAAAAAACAGAAGATGAAATACAATAACAACAAATAAAACTTAATTAAAAGACAACGATAAATATAATAAAAGACATACCGCTTCCGTGGCAGTAGGCGGTGGCACATAATCATCATCGCTGTGGTCGAGATCAGCGATCAACCTCGGGTGCGAATACCGGTTGAACCATTCCATGTAGTAATGGTCACACATGGGAGTAACCCCAGAGGGCGGCCGCTGCAACTCCGCTGTCCATAATCGAGCCACCATCGGAAACTGGTCCCACGTCCCGGTCATGATATCCGGCCATTCCACGACGTACTCCCTCGACGATGCAGGTCGGACCGCCTTCATCGGGCACGCCGGGGGAGGAGGGACAACTTGGACAAATCCAAGTTGGCGAAGACATCGCTGGGGCATGTACGCTTCGACGATGTCACGATACTGAATGAGTCCCGTGTACAGGGTCCTGGGTACCCTAACACTAGGGTTCGGGCCGAAAGGCATCCAGTTCACCTGTACAATTACAACATATAAAATATAATAACATGAATATAATATGTGCAAATAATAAAATGTAGACTCTATAAATAAACGTTACCTCTAAGGGGGACAGCCTGTCCAGCAATAACCGTATCGATCGGAGGCGGTCAACGGACTTCTTCTCCGAGCGGGGACTCCACGCACAAGCACGCGGCATCCCCTCATCAATAGGAACTGGGTCACGATGTGGTCGCAATGCAGGAAAATACTCGTATATCCAAGTCTGCAATAGAGTCAGACACCCAGTGATACCTGCCGCGTCAGCCCGACTCGCAAATCCTAGTTGGCGATACAAATACGCCAACGTAGCCGATCCCCAGGAAAACTGGCCTACACTGTCGGGGTCACACGCCTCTACGATGTCGCGTGGCCTGAGCTTGTTTCCGCCGCTCTTATCCGGAAACAAAGTACATCCGAGGAGTAGAAAAACATAAGCACTCAGCTGTGCGTCGGGCGTCCTACGTGCACTCGGGTACAAACACCGCTGCAACACAGATGCGATCTTCACACCTCCGTGTTCCCAAACACCTAGCGCCTCGGTGTACAGTGCAGCCCTGTCCACCGCCAACAACTCCGCCAGCGAATCTGCCTGATCCGCATCAGCCACAGCACAAAGTCGTTTACCCTCAACACGAATCCCCAGAATGGCCTCGACGTCATGTAACATGATCGTCATCTCACCGAACGGAAGGTGAAAAGAGTTTGTATCTGGCTGCCATCGCTCAATGAAAGCCGTGATCAGCGTACTGTCAATCTTATCGTGCATGGTGGCAGGAACGTGCTTCACCCCAGTGCCCTCCAGTCGCTCGAACATCTCGCTCTCCGCCGGCCAGGCCTCAGCCCATGTACGCAAAAAACTACAAGTCTTTTCCCGGGTATGACATTTCAACAACCCCGTAACTGAAGGCCTCTCCTGGTCCTCCCAAATACGGGCAGCTATGTGTCCTAGAAAGCTAGGAATCACACTCCCGTCAACAGGCCCACCGGGCACCTCACTCCTAACAACCCAAGAATCATTACCCGCCCTCGACCGTTTCCTGCTTGCCCCAGAGACAGTGGACGCAGATGATGTGCCAGATCTACTAACAAATCTACCACCCCTACCCTTACGCACCTCCACCATATGCGTCTCGTACATGTCATCAACCCTCTGACTGAATGGACCGTAATCATCATACGGTCCACTGCCATCGTCCACATCCTCATCCTCATCTGCGCCCTCCTCCTGCTCCTCCTCCTGGTCACCCTCCTCAGCATCATCATCGTCATCGTCATCCTCATCCCGACGGTGGATCCGTTCTCTACGAACTGAGGCCTAAATACCACGGGATCTGACATGTCTATGCCCCGACCTCTCCACTGAATAACTTCTACTAAGAAGCTCTATATTCTTCCCCCCACCATGACGACCCTACACAAAATTTTAAAATATATAAACATACAAAAATTTATACGATAAATAATCATCATCGCAAATCAAATACACTAAAAACAAACAAATAATAGTAAACAAAATATAAACGTAGAAAAAATACAACGTAATTGAAAAAATATATAAAAATAAACAACAAAATATAAAAACAATTCAAAATTATATTACAAAAAAAAAAAAAAATTAAAAACAATTTTTTAGAAAAATTTAAAAAAAAAAAAAAAAAAGGGGGGGGCGCCCTGGCTGGACGCCCAGCCGGCGGTGGTGGCGCCAGATGCAGACGCCGCCACCAGTTGGCTGGCGTCTGGGCTGGACGCCACCGCCACGGTTATGGCGTTTAGTGTAAGCGCCGCAACCGTGGCGGTGGCGTCCAGCCCAGGCGCCAGCCAACTGGTGGCGGCGTCTGCATCTGGCGCCACCACCGCCGGCTGGGCGTCCAGCCAGGGCGCCCCACCGCTTTCACGGCGGTTTTCCCCCTTTTTTTTTTTTTTAACAAAATATACCTTTCCACCTTGGGACATCCTTCCCTCCGCCGCCGCCGCCACTTCCTTGCCTTGCCGCCTCGACATTGCCGTTATTTTGAATTTTTTTTTTTTTAGAGAGGTTGAAAGAAGATGAGCAATGAGAGTGTGAGTGATGAGAGTGTGAGTGATGAGAGTGTGAGTGTTTTTTTTTTAAGGTCAAGGGCAATTTAGGGAAACCAAGTGAATTTTATGGGCTTTATGTAGTAATTTGTGGGCGATGTTTAACAAATCCCCAATAAATTTGTCAATACTACACCTTTTTGTACATTTAAGGTTAAATTGAATGAATCGAAGGACAATAATGTTGTGATTCTCACTCCAAATTATACTTTTGTTTAATTCGATCTTCAATTCTCAGTGGGTTTTAGTGATAGGTTTCTCATTGATGGGTGGACAATGAGTTGGATCTTCATCTATATATTTTGACTTTATACTAAACTTTTCATTGATATGAATGTCAGGAGATCATATATATGGGTCTGCGGGCTTTAGCTCATCAAAAGTACACTTGAATTTTTATTTATTTATTTTTATTTAAAGCGAGCCTTATTTTTTATTTTATTTTTTTTATTTATTTGCTATTGTTGTCGTCGTAAGTAAGCCGTTACATTTGGTAGTTTTTTATACGAAGTATATGATTTTTAAAAGTAAACCTTACTTAAATTGGAGATTTTTGTGAACCTCGGCTCATTATAACTTCCTTTAGTAAGTTATAGGAGTAACTAGTTATTGTCCCAACAACACCTTGAATCGTTGCAAGTAATTGAAACATAAAAATTCGAGTTACAAAGATTTTTAAAATAAACTTAATCTTATATAGGCAGAGGTGGCAAAAATCGATCCGACCTAGACACCACGACTTGACTGTTTATAGGTACTACGTACTACTAGTAATATAATAATTGGACGATAATATAAACAGTAAATGGATCTCTCCCCATTGCATGTACCACACCACATGATAAATAAATGGATCTCTCATTCTCTCCCCATCCATGTACCACACCACATGATAAATTGGGTAAAATTGTGATTGGTAATTTGGTATGGTTAATCCCATGGTTTGAGGTCGAATGTTTAAATAGTTTCCACGCTTAAAATAGCGGGCCGAGTAAGTGGGCCCAAAGCATGCATGGGAATGGAAAGAGCAAATTAAAGCGTGAGAAATAATTCAAGATTGATCACGGTACGTAGACGACACATACTATCTCGTTAATCTCACTCATCTTCCTATCTTCTATTTGACCAAACTACCCCTAAGGTCCCCATTCATAGAAAGATGCACATCATTCATACATACATCATCATCATCCTTGTCATCACTATAAATATATTATAATTAATATTATCATTATAGATTATAATTATTATTTTTGAGAAATAATAAAGTTGAGATATATCACTATCACTTTTATTGATTATGTTTGTTTATAATTGAAAGAATTATGACAAAATTCAAATCCTTAGAGATTTGCTAGCTTGTATTATGGTATGAGTTTTTTCCTTTTGGTTCTATTGAATATGTATTTTTTTTGGGCAAAATTAATAATTATTAGCCTTTTGATAGGACCATGTGGATGTGATTGTTGTTTTAATAAAACTTGATTTGTACAAAAGTTTGTATTTTCTTAAAGTTAAAGATTATAGTAATTTGTTAAAGATTGTAGCGTAAATTAATTTTAAAGGAATTAATATGATGAATATTTTCGAGAGATTTTGTCTACTTTCTAGTAGAATATACATACATTCACTTTTCTTCCATTGCCCTATCATTGTCGTCAATGTCGGTGTTGATGACATGCATGGTCGTTCGTTATACTATTGAGTATTATCAATTGTGGTGATATTTTGGGAAATAAGTGGTGAAAGACAGAATGTGATAAGTGGTAATGTTTTTTTTTTAGTTAAGTGCAACTTAATATTTTACTTACAATATTAATGCCCAATATATATGACACAAAATCAATTTTGCTTTACTAGTACTGAACTTGTAAAGTGGACACTTGTGAAGGGTGCACTCCAGACCCGTTTATCATGTTGTCAAAGTGCATGTTGAGTTGAGTTGTGATCTGTGTTGGCCCCGTATCCTCAAGAAGCCCAAAAGGCGTAGGGCTGCAATCAGAAGATCAAGCACAAGCCAAATAAAGAAGGAATCAAACCAATGACTTGAGTAGCAAGTGAATCAATCAACTGGTCAGCAAGGCAATTATGTCAAATATACAAGAAGGCATGAAGGCAGGGAGAATAAATCACGAAGATTCCCCTTCTTTGAATAGATTATGTAATATCTGTACAAACCCTAAGGATCCCTAGGTATAAATAGCTAGAAATACATGTAAGCCTCATTCATACATTAGTACTCGAACTATTTCACTAAACATTCAATAACAATTGTAGCTATTCTGATCAAGGAAGCTATCATTACTTAGTATTGTCGTTCTTTTCTCTTGATTTATTGTTTCTTAGTCATATTATTGCTCTTTGTTATTTTGGTTGTTTCTTGCAGGATTATTTATTAATACCCCTAAATCCTTAAGCAAATTCCTAGAGCCATTCTTCTAAGATTTGTCCTAAACAATCTGGGTCAGTATTATGGACAATTTCTGTGAGGTGGAGTATTGAACCCATAAACAAACTCACATGTAAGTGAAAATATTGTCCCACATTGAAAGAGTATAAAAAATTTGGGATGTGTATTCCACATTAAAGAAAAGAGAAAGTTATGTCCACTTTATTTATATGGCCACTACTGCCCTCATTGCCATATGGTTTTGAGGTGGAACCTCCTTGGATTTGTTAAGTGGACACTTGTGGCACGTGCAGCTCAAAAGATTCAAGAAAATACAAGTTTATCAAAGAGATACACAAAAGTTGTTGTATATGGAGTAATAAGTGGCAATTTGCCTATTTTGACATATTGTGAAATATATCAACAACTTTTTATTGAATGCAAGCCTCATATTTATTGGTTTTATTACTAAGATGTCAAACCGACTAGACAAATTGTTGATTTATGCACGAAAATCCTCCTTGATTACTGAATACTCCGTAACATTTTTATTTTTGTTTACCAATGTGAATGTGTGACAAACTGGGCTGGGGGGTTCTTCCTCAGAATACATAGCTTGTGTGGGAGTCCATGCTGAAATGCCTTGGTCTTAGGTTCTAGTCTTTTTTTTTTTTTTGGCAGATAGGTTCTAGTCTTAATACAAGCAACTTCATCTCATTATTAATTACAAAGTATTAATTATGAGCAAAGCACAGAGCAAAAAAATACATCACAAAAGAATAGAGCCTAAGATGTACCATATTTCAAAGGTACCTCATAAATTTTGAAAACCACAAGGCTATCATGTGTATTTTGCAATACCTTAAGGGTACCTAATGAAATTACCGATTATATAATTACTCATTATTGTCAACATCATATTTCCATTCTTTTTTTTTTTTTTTTTTTTTTTTTTTGTATACATGCAAAAATTAGGTACTTTTCATAACACAATCCACCGCTGATCTTTGTCATGGTTGTCTAGTCGTCAACGATCGTAGATGTGGTGTTTCAGTTTCCCCCTTTTGGTTGTGTTTTAGCTTCCTTGAGAAGCCTTTTTTTTTTTTAAATAGTAGTTTGTATTTTTTTTCTTCTAATCTATCCGTCTTTCCTATGATAGGAAGACTTTTAGATTATAATGATCCTTCTATGTGATAGGGGGATTATTAGGCCCGTGTGCCTTACCTTGTAAAAAAAAAAAAAAAAAAAAAATCAATTTCAAAAACAAATACGTAATAGGTACGAAAATTTGTAAGGGAGGTTAGATTATTGTTATTTAATTTTGTAAGAGATTATACACGTATTACGTAACAAAAAAGTAGTAGATTGTTGTTTCTAAAAAAAGAAAAGAAAAAAAAAGAGTACTCTGTAGTAGATTGTTACAGTATTTAATTTCTGACAAAAATTGATGGTGAATATGCTAAAAATATGTTACGAGTAGTTCGCTAAATGGGTTGTGTATCATGACATCATGAGTACTTTCAAAACATCTACTGTGATAAATTAGTTAGGTTAGAAGTTATCCTTAGGTTCTTCTAACCTTAAAATTCATGAAATGGTATGAGACATAAACCCCAAAAGGCCAAAAGCAACACACACACACAAAACATGAACTTAAAACACTAATAACATGTCTAATTTCCACATCCAAACCCCAAATAACATGTAATATAACCCAAAACACTTATTCATTTTTATTCAAAAAATAAAGAAGAACATGTATTGTATTGAAATACATAGTATATATATATAAATAAATTAAAAGAACATACTACGTACATGTCAAATCAAAGAACATATAGTTCAAAATCAAAGAATATATGTTGTTATTTTGACCAGGCGCACTATAAACATTATACACTCAGGTGCACTAAATAATTTGGCGGTAGTAGAACTTTTTAGTTGTAAATTAAACTTATTTAGGTGTAAACTTATCAACTTTTATCCTCAAAAATGTTAATGACGAGTAGGTAAGATTTTAAGATGGATTTGATTGAATTTAACCTCTACCCATTTATGGTAACTTAAGCATAAAATTGACTCAAAATGTAAAAACCAACCAAAGCAAAAAAATAAGTGGGTGCAAAGCTTACAAATGTGGAGGAATAGATTAAAAATGGCAAACTTGGAAGGAGAAAGCGCATGGCATTTGCCAGATGAAGACAGACAATTACACGTGAAGGCCACGTCTTAACGCCATAAAGCAAGCATTTGCATTAGCAAGCAGTCAAGCACCAGATCCTAATTTCATGATTATTGATTATATCCCTTCCATCCTCTAGTATTTTTTTTTGTGGTCCCACTCGTCCCACGCGCTACTTCCTACGTATAAATACAAGTATAGTTGCTGGTAAAACAGTGTCAAGTCATCCACTCAATTAAAGACATTTGGGCAGTTGGTTGGAGGCTCTCCTTCCTCTCCTATGAGAGAGGTTCGATTCTCACCCCAAGCAAATAGGTTCCCCAATTTACCCCCTACTTGCAAGGGATTTCTCCTTACCTTAAAAAAATAAAAAATAAAAAAATAAAAAAAATTAAAGACATTTGGGCAGTCGCTTGGTATATCGAGAATATATATAGTAAAAAATTACTCATTTTCTCCTCACTCGGTTTTAAAATTAGAACATCTAACCCATCTACCAAGATGCAAATCGTGTAGCAAATTAAATTGTCAATGTTAGACCATTTAGTATATGATAATATGGATAATTGATGTTTGAAATATCTAGCTTTAGCCTGATTACTATTCTTTGTACCGATCCATTAGAAATTTCACTTAGGTTGAGATCCTTCTAATGATTATACTTCGCACCTTTTTCAAAAATGAGAAAGAAAAATCTTACATTTGTCGATACCAAATTGTGCTTGGTGTAGTTGCCAATTAGTTAGTTTTTCATCCGACTGTTAAGATCACAAAGTCAAATCCTTCAAATTACATAAAAGTGTTTGAGGTGAGGTTCTCTTATTCTTTCCCCTCATTTTAGAAGTATCTTATCCGCAAATAGTGAGGGATTTTATTAGAGATCAAATTTTATTGTATGTTATGCATCGCATTATAAAATAATATAGAGTATTGTTCAGTTAAATAATAAAGGTTTTGCGTTTGTCAAAAAAAAAATAAAAAAAAATAAATAATAAAGGTCAAATGAATAGATAATACGCATTTTACCTTGCGTATTCATTTTCATGTATAAATCTTTAATGAAAATTTATTAGAATTTGGAACAAAACATGCTAGTACTGACACAACATTACCCACTCTTCACCCTTGCCAACTTTTTCGTACAATGTTGTAATTGTAACAAATCATCCAAAATTGGTCAAAAGTATGATTTGGAAAATTTTCCAAATGCTATGAATTAATTGGACTTTACTACACTATTAGGCCTTTAGTCACTACTAATATAGTACGTGTACCTTACGTTTGATTGTCTTGATCTACTTTAATCTAACTTGAAGAAGAAGTATCATATTAGAAACGTTAATTATTTGGCAACAAATATTTTTGCTAAAAAGCTAATTTAATGAACAATCTTTTTATTTGAAGCCAAATTTGTACATCTTGTACAACAACTTTAAGTATCCAAGTCGTACCCCATTTCTTTGGCCTACCAAAAACATAATTAAATACAACAATAAATTATATGTACGTCGTACCATATATATGCAATAAACTATGAAGTATTTAATTAATTTTGTAGTTGCTATTATATGGGATCTTATATGATGGGATGGCATATTAGATGACATATGATTCGCAATACAATACAAAATTCACCATGAAGCCATACACTCACGTTATTCATTAATAATCTAGAGGTTTGGTAACGTAAATTAATCAATGTTCTAGTACGAGGAACCTAATTATGACTTGAATATAGCCGTCGCCAACAAGATTTGAATCTCTATTGTCCGTGGATGATGTAAACAATAAACATTGCTCAATCTCTTGGTTTTTGGCATAATTTGATGACGGGGTTTGAATAAACATTTACGTAAGAGTACAAGACCGTATTATCTTGACAAAAATAATATTTAAAATATAGATATGAATATATTAGAAGAAAACTACTAAAGTTTATGTCATTACAAAATCACGCTCTATACTTCGAATCAAAATTTATGAATTATACAATTTGAAAATCAAACCTTTGATAATAGATCAAAGGTTAATAATATCATATTCAAACCTCTTATTTGAGGTTAAAAGAACAATTTCATAAATTATTGTAGAATTGTAATTTAAGAATCGTCATGACTAATATTATAAGAAGTACTTCGCATTTTTTATATATTAAAACTTTATGATATATTGGGCAAGCAACCCATTACTACCCCTATAATTTGTGCGCCATTTGTGTAATTGTGCTTGCTTTAGGCAAACAAAAGGCCAAAAGAGTTGAAGATAGGTAACTTCGATTGGTCAAGTAAATTTCCTCACCATAATTGATAATGCATGTCAATTATGGCAATCAAGAGTTTTGACTCAACAAGATTAACAGTTAGTCTTTTCAAAACTATAGACACACAAACACCACTAAGTGAAAAGATATATGGAATAATCTATCCTTATTTACCCAAAAATAAAATATAAATATTTGACTAATTACATTAATTTGGAATTACTTTCTACTCCGTAACTTACTTCATAGTATATGTTATTCACACAACTATCCTTGCCAAATTCATACTCTTTAGATTTTTATTAAAAAAAATTGAACTAGAAACAACCTGCATAACACATGACAATCTATTCAAAAACCAAACTTTAAGGAATAATTAAATATATTTATTGTATAAATATGAGATATAGTCAGGTAGTGTATTTAGATTGAACATTTTTGGACGTCGGTATACAAAAACATAAAATTAAATCAAATTGAATTAATTTAGGAAAATCTCATTGTTATACCTCAAAAGTAGCACTGTCAAACGGTTTGACAGTTCGGGTTTGGTTCGGTTTGAAATCGGTTCGGTATTAAATCGGGTCGGTATTAAATCGGTTTAAGTGTCTCGCGGGTCGGTTTTAGTTCGGTTTAAATATTTATCGGTTCGATTCGGTTTCGGTTTAATCTTGATCGGTTTTAATTCGGTTCGGGTTGTAAACAGTCCGGGTAGTAAACGGTTCGATGCAAACGGGTTGCGGTTTGTTAATGGTTTGGTGTAAACAGTTTTTATCCCGGTTCAAACAGTTTCGGGTTGGAAGCGGTTTCGGGTTGGAAACAGTTCGGTTCTTTTATGGTTCGGTTTATAACTGGTTCGGTTTTTTTCGGTTCAGTTTATAATTGATCCGGTTCTTTTTTGGTTCAATTTATAACTAGTTCGGTTCTTCTGCGGTTTAACGTTATTCGGATCGGTTCCATTCCGAGTTTACTAAATTACGATTCGGGTCGGTTTTCGGTTTCAAAAAATCAATTGTTTATCGAGTCGTTTGGATTTGGGCAGTTAAATGGTTTTGGTTTGAAATTTGATAGTATTTGCTGGTTAACAAGTTTTATATAAAGTAAAGACTTCATCATTTCATATTTAGGCATCATATTATAAACAAATTCACATTGATTTTATAAATATATATCATGTTCTGTTTCAAGTTTAGTCATATTGATCTTACTAGTGTATTACGAAGTAGATTATAAAAGTTAGTGAATTAATGTATTATTGTTTTACAACTAGGTTGTTATATGTTTCTTATTTAATCATTTAAATACTAGTGTCAAAGTCATGATTTGATGAGTTCTTATTAAATGGAAATTTGCAATTTGGTAATTCGATACTTGATTAATCAACAAGACTGGTAATTATGGCTCGTTTATCTTTATATATTTTCATGAAATTATGAAGATATTACAAAGTAGTTTGATTTGTGTAATGAAAGAAAACATTAATGATTTATTAACAAGGTAATATTGATTAGTTCAATCGATCGTATGTACACATTAACGCATAGCATCTAACCATCTCATAGTTAAATACTTCGTATGTATTAGTACAAAGTTATAAATTAGTGAACATTATTTTGATTGGATCAATAACTTGAGCTGTTGTTTTAAATTAAATTAGGATCATTGTTCGTGTAGTTTAAGTATAATGATCTACACCATCTCTAACTATTATTTTAATACTCCACCCGTCCCTTTATTTTGTCCCTTTGTCATTTTTGGGGTCAAACTTTGAAAATATTGACCATAAATTACCACTAATCTATAAAACAGTAAAACTTAATTTTGTCACGAGACTCATGAGTCATGACTCATGACTTCATGAGTGATCTTTTTAAATTTGTATCATTATATATTTTATTAATATAACGTTTTTATAATTTTTACTTGTATGAAAATAAAGATATACTACGTAGATGTTTTAATACGCGTCTTGGAGACTGATCCCGATCAAATGAATACACAACACACAAAACATCATCTAATCAGTCTCAACCATAGATCAAAAACAATCTACGGTTAATTTTTTTCTCCCACAACACACACGGATCACCACTCTCAACCATAGATTAAAAACAATCTACGGTTAGATTTTTTTCCCCACAACACACACGGAAAACCATTCTCAACCATAGATTAAAAAATCAATGGTTAGATTTACATCTCAACCATTTTGATACCCTAATTCCACTTTCACTTTCACGCCTCCTAGTTCTTTCTCTCCTCATCTCCTCTCAGATCTCACTCATTCATTCACGGCGCCTCTTCGTTTGTCGTCTCTCTCATTCATTTTCAATTCTCCCTAATTCATTCACGGCGCCTTTCGTTCGTTGTTGCTGCTCATCGGTGTTGTTGCTGCTCTAATCCTCGCTTATCAGTGTTGTTGCTGCTCTAAACCTCTCTTTTTTTGTCCAGGTATGATATCTCTCTTCCTCGTACTTCTTGCAACTGATTTAATCTGATTTATGAAGTAGAAGAATTAAAGTTGTAGTTATAATTCCCCTTAATGAGTATATAATTGTATAATTGTATAATTCCTTCACTGGTAATCAATCTTACTCTATTTCAGTGTTGTTTGATTCAAAGTTCCTTGCTTTCTGTGTACTTGTTATTGTGATTTCATTTTAACTGAAATTAGTTTTTTTGAGGGAAAATTGATCAATGAATTGCTTTTTCATTGATGTGCTAATTTTTTGTAACAAAAATCATGATAATCTGTGATTTTTTATTTATATCATGTATAGATAGTATCATTCATGGCATTGATTAATTTAATTTCAAAATAGTATGGATTCATAATTTCGCTATGATTTCCTTCTGTTCAATTCTGAGTTAAAATTTTATCTGGTTTTCATTTTATCATGCCAAATATGAAAACCCTTTTGAATATTGGTTTAATTGAGTTAATTTTGTGTTAAAAATTGGAATTGCATGTATATGTTTTTTTGGGCTAGAAATAGTAAATTAGGTTAAGCTTATACTATAATGTAGGTTTTAATAGAAAGGGGTTTTTTCTAATTTGTGAAATTAATTGTTTTTTTCTCACTTAAATCAGGAAAAATGAGAATGAAAAGAAAATCTCTAATTGAGGAAAGGTATTATGGGATCAAAAAGAGGCAGATGAATTTTATAAAGATGGTACAAGAAAGAGCTGTTAAAATGAAAACTTCTTGGGTGCCTTTTTTACCTAATGAGTATATAATTGTATAATTGTAAGTTAGGTTAAGCTTAATGAGTATTTAATTTTCTAGTAGTTAAAAATTAATGGGTTGCTACTGAAATTTGATTATATGAGTTTATTAGCGTTTATAGAAAAATAATATGGGATTAATGACTTTTCACTCTCTATTCTATTTGTTGGTTTCACTATTAAGTGTACATCTCAATGTAATGGGTTTTCGACTCTTAACTAGAGTGTAAAAAGTACCTAAATGTGTTAGCATTGATAGGGACAATTATTTGTTATAAGGCTGAAATGTGTTGTTTTGATCCTGTTTTTTCAGCAATGGATCAAGGGTATGAAAATTATGATGAGGACAGACAAGATTATTTAGAAACTTCAGATTCTCAAAACACTATTCAGAATCAAGATTCTTCTCAGCAACAAGTCACTACCACTAGTGGTAGTAAGCGTGGACGAACATCAGATGTGTGGAGGCATTACACCTTTTTTGATAAGATTGTTGGTCTTGCTCCGATAAGATATGCGCGATGCAATGTTTGCGGTAATGAATATAAAGCACCAGGTAAGGCTGGTACTTCCACTTGTAAAGCTCATACTAAGGCATGCATGGGTAAAAATATACATCATCCTGCAAATCTTGAAAGTGTTGTTGATCCTACGTTTAATCAAACTCGTCATTTACAATTGCTTGCTAGAGCTATAATTTTGCATTCCTATCCTTTAAATATTGTGGAGCATCATGGCCTTAGGGAAGTTTTTACGAATCTGAATCCTAATGTGAAGCATGTGTGTAGAAACACTATGTTGAAATATTGTATTGCTAGAGCTATAATTTTGCATTCCTATCCTAAATCGACCATCGATGGAGATTGATAATTATTTGAATACTCCTCGTCAACCATCAATTGAAGGGCAGAATTATGATGTTCTCAAGTATTGGGAATCTCAAATTAATGTGTACCCCATATTAGCTATTATGGCTAGGGATGTTTTGGCCATTCCTATTACATCGGTAGCCTCTGAGTCTTCTTTTAGCATGGGTGGTCGTATTTTAAACAAGTATAGGAGTGCACTTTTGCCTAAGAATGTTGAGGCGTTGGTTACCACACAAAATTGGTTACGTGGTTATGATTGTGATATTGAAGAAGACGTCCTTGAAATTGGTAAAGAGGTGATAGATGAAAGTTTTGCATCTAATTAGAAAGGTATGGATGTTGCTATTTTACTGATGCTTAATTTATATTGTGTTGCTTAATTCAAGCTTTCTTGTTTTTTTTTTTTTGTGAGAAAAGTGTAGCTTCATTTCTTACACTAATGATAAGTATAGGGTGCTGCTACTGCTGACTGCTTCTTCTCCTTACTGTTGTTCTGCTGACTTGCTGTGCTGCTGACTTGCTGTTCTGCTGTTGTTCTTCCATTCTGCTGCTGCTCTTCTTCCATTTTGATGTTCTGCTGCTCTTCTTCCATCGCTGCAGTTCTGCCATTCTGCTGCTGCAGTCTGCAGTGCTGCTGATCTGCCATTCTGCTGTAGACTGTGGTGCTGGTGTTAATCTTGTTATGCTAAAAACTTGTACAATTCTGTTGTTAAAACTTGTTTGTATGGATTGGTTGGTTTGATTTTGTTACTTTGTTGTTAAAAATTGTTTAATTATGTGTATGGATTGGATTAGTTTGTTTTGGTTTTGAAAAGTTGAAACTTGTTGAATTAGAAGTTTTATAACTTGTTAATGCTATTAATCCTATTATGCTACTGGAATACTGCTATGTTGATGAATAAGGCCCAAAAGGCCAAAAAATTGTAGGTTATTGCCCAAAAAACCAAAATTGCAGATTATTCCCCAAAAACCAAATTAAAGTCAATACTCACGGATTAGCTAACGAAGTGCTATTTCTAAGGGAATTTAGTATTAACTAAGTTACTAAGATATATACAATTAATATGATAAGTATATGGTCTCAAGAAAAACTGATAAGTATGGAATATATGCTAAATATATATTCTAAGATTTCTAATACTTAATCCAAATAATTACATAAAAAAGTGCACCAAAAAAAATATTATTATTACATACAAAAAAAGCTTGTAAACGGTTCGATTTATAAGCGGTTTGGTTCATAAACGGTTCGGTTTATAAGCAGTTCGGTTCATAAACGGTTCGGTTTATAAGTAGTTCGGTTTACAATCAGTTCGGTTTTTAAATGGTTCGGTGCAAACGAGTAGCAGTTTGCTAACAGTTCGGTGTAAGCGGTTTTTATGCCAGTTTAAATGGTTTCGGGTTAGAAACGGTTCGGTTCATTTTCGGTTCGGTTTCCTTTTCAGTTCGGTTTAGATTTGGTTCGGTTCTTAATCGGTTTAACGTTTTCTCGGATCGGTTCGGTGTCGGTTTTACTAACATGCGGTTCGGGTTGGTTTTCGGTTTCAAAAAAATCGGTTTTTAATCGGTTCGGTTCTCATTCGGATCGGTTGAAACAGTTCGGTTTCACCGGTTCGGTTCGGTTTTTGACAGTGCTACTCAAAAGTGATAGGACAAAACATGCAAAACCAAAAATATCAAAATCTAAATTGGGTACGATGACAAACCAAAAAATGAAAACAAAAAAAATAAAATTTTCCATAAACTCTCTCTATAAATTTATTTTATCATTTTTTTTGAGAATTTATAAGTAAAAGGTAATTTTGATTAAATTTCTTATTAAAGTGAGTCATATTGGCAAATTCTCAACTGGATTCTTGGCTCTATTACATGTGGTTGTGTCCAATAGGAGAGAGAATCTAGGTAAGAAATGGAATATCAAGCACACCTTACATTTCTTCTTTCACTTTCTCTTTCACAATAGTATTCATTAGCCAGCCTTTACAGCCATACCCAGCTAACTACTCTTTTCCCTACTATACTAGTATTCCACATTTTCAACTCTCCTCTTAATTTATTAATTCTATCCATAATCCTCTCCATTATTTTTCCTTAAGGACCCATCCTTTTCTTTAATAACAATAGAAATAATTAAACCGACCACCTTAATCACGTTCTTAACCTTACCTTGAACCACAATCACATTGATTGTTCTTCCGTTTAGTACTTAAGGTAGACAAATAACACGATTAAAGAGCATAGTAAAACCGTAACTTTATCATTGACCTACCCAACATTCTCCAACCCCTTAATCGTGTTCGGACAAATTAGTAACACTTCAAGTGTTCTAACTTCTAACGTTTAATACATCACCCATCGGGGTAACATAATAATACGACAAAAGAGCACAATAAACTGTAGGTCTAGTATCGAGTATCGACCTACCCTTTTTATCTTTAGTAAATAATTGTATCATGGGCATGTAAAACTTTCCTTTTGGGTGAGACTGTTTGCAGTCACAAGAGCTAAATTCGACAGTAGACTGCTGTCCTTTTTTAGTTTTTTTGTCTGCTTAAATTCTCAATATTAATTTTAATTTTTTTTTACAAATTACATTCTCTAAATTTGTCTCTAATCTATCCTGGTCTCTTTCTTTTTCTCTCTCTTCATTTTCTCTTTCTCTCACTCACTCCATCTAAAGTCCAGATTTGTTTCAGTTTCCTGCAAAAAAAAAAAAAAAAAAAAACGTTTATTTTTGCTCTGAACACATGATTTAATCGAGGTACTAATTCATTTGTTTGAAAGCGTTTCTGGGTTTTTTCTGAATTTTGTTATTCTGGGTGCCGTTTTCAAGATGAACTGAGGTACGTTTTTAAATTACAGAATTCTTTAGTTTTGTATAATTGTATTCAATGTGTTTTTTAGTGATGAGTTTAGTTGTAATTGGGTGTTTTTTTGATGTGGGTTTTGATAGGCACATCAAATGTTTGTGAAAAGGCTTAAAAGAGAGAATTTTGAATTTTGGGGTTTGGAGGGAGTTTTTTCATCAAAATGAGGGATTTCCCATCTTGTTTTGGGGAAAATGCTGTGCAGATTCCGGATTCTTCATCATCATCTGGTAATAAAACTGCTCAAAATCTGGTAACTTGTGCATATCAATGTCGATTTCGAGGGCGGTCTTGTGTAATTACAGTTACATGGAGTAAGAATTTGATGGGGCAAGGTCTAAGTGTTGGAATTGATGATTCAAGCAATCAATGTTTGTGTAAGGTTGATGTTAAGCCATGGTTGTTTTCTAAGAGAAAAGGGTCTAAAAGTTTAGATGTTGAGTCTAGTAATATTGATATATATTGGGACCTTTCATCAGCAAAATTTGGATCTGGACCTGAGCCTTTGGAGGGTTTTTACTTGGCAATTGTGTGTGATAAGCAAATGATTCTTCTACTTGGGGATATGAGGAAGGAAGCTTTTAAAAAGACTAATGCTACACAAGTTCCTAGTACTGCTGTTTTCATTGCTAAGAGGGAACATGTTTATGGGAAGAAGGTATTCTATGCAAAGGCTAAGTTTAGCGAAAACGGTCCTGTGCACGATCTCATGATTGAGTGTGATACCTTTAGCACTAACGACCCGTGCTTGATTGTCCGTGTGGATACCAAAAATGTGATGCAGGTCAAGCGGCTTCGTTGGAAGTTCAGGGGTAATCACACTATCCTGATTGATGGCCTCCCTGTTGAAGTTTTCTGGGATGTGCATAATTGGCTTTTCAGTACATCTCCTGGAAGTGCAGTTTTTATGTTCAGAACTAGTCTTTCGGCTGAGAAGATATGGGCTAGCCAACCTCTTTGTGATCCTAGTGTATTGCATTGGTCAGCTTCGCAAAGAATTCGAGATTCTCAATCGCAACAACTTGGTTTCTCTTTGATTTTGTATGCCTGGAAGCAAGAATAGTGAGATTTAAGGATTCTTTGTTGAGTGCTAAGTGCTAACAGAGATATATTAGGGAGTGTCCATTTACCTTTCTCTGTGATGGAACTACACCATAATTTTTATATAATTGGTTTTCCTTTGTCTTCCCATCCTTTTTGTGGAAAAGGAAGACAAATTAAATAGATCAAAGTGATTTTTGTTGCCTTTGTAAATTCCTCTGTCCAATATTCTCTTTAGTTTTTACGCAATATTCTATTGCTTTAGAGGATCAGATGAAGATGATTTCAATTGTATCTCAGTTGCATACTTGTATGAGTTGTATCACTTGTTCAGTATGCCTCACATACAGAAAGCATGACACTTGTTTGTGATATAGTTAGCTTCTTCTCTTTCATGTTAGTTTATCAAGTGAACATTTGATTTGTGTGTGAGAGATAAACTCCTCCTTCTGCAGGTTCTTGGATAAGCTTCAAGCGAGAAGAATCCAAGGTTGGGATATCCTTGATCTTTCATTTAGCAGAAACAAAGATTGCTGTTGTCTTCTATCAAATGCCTTTTATTTATAAAAATAATTTTACCTACTTTGTTTTCCTGCAGGGATGGGCACATTGCAATATTGGTGTGTCATATGTTGGGCTGTCTGGTGATGGTGGCATCCTATAGTTTGCAATTTTTATGACTTGTTGGTAGCTATTCTACTTGTACATGTACAATGCTGCTGGAGTTATGCTTTTTGTGACCGTGGAAGATCATAGCTTATGGTGCATCAGGTAATTGGTATATCTCTGTGACTGGCTGACTATAAATTAGAAGTTTTTAGAACCTGTCAAGAAATTATGCTAGCTATAGATTCCACCGATAAATCTGTTTTGTTGGCTTAACATTTAAATTATGCTTCATGTTTTTGATGGAGTTCAACTATTACTGTTTTGAGGTTGGTGAGTACCTTTGGCGTTGAGGTCAAATTACAAAATAAAATTTAGTTATTATGTATTAGTTATTTTGGAATATATAATATTAACTTGTATACCTTTTATTTCAAACTGATTCTTACTGTCACTTTTATGTTTTTCTGTTTTGGAATTTATTCACATCTTTTAACTAACTCCTTTTAATATGTGGTGTTTGTTGACACCAGAAGCTTTTTATAAGCATAAGCATCTTGTATATTTACATGTATGTGGCATCATAACATGCCATTTTAGTAGTATTCGTGTTTAAAGCATCTCACTACGATTCAACAATGATGTCGTAGCATTAGCTTTGATTCTTATTGACTATAGTTGATGATATTTGTAGACATTGATCTGAGGGCAGTGGGCCACACAATGAAGCGATTTCCTTAAGTTAGGTGACCCTTCTGCCGCCCCCTAGTTCAACAAGTTTAAAGAGGAAACAGGTGGAGATCAGCGCCAAGTCCCAGTTTGCTGCATCAAAGCTGAATGAATACTTGTTGTCACCTGGTATTACTTTTAATTCTGGATACTAAATTTTTAATAGTTATAGTTTTGGCATGTGACTATTCTATGCTGTTGTCGACATTATGCATTCAACCTTGTTTGCCTATATGGTTATATCTTTGACAACCTACCTGGCATCAAGATAACCTCCTATCCAATTGGCGGGATTCTCCATCTTTTGGCTATAGAGTTCGATTAGGGAGTACCTTAAAGGGTTGAATCTCTCATAGTGTGCTGATATTCATCCCTATCGAATTGTCAATACATCAAGGAATTCTTTCATTTACTCTAGAAATTTATATTTACCTTCTGCAATTTACCCTTTCTGCTCATGAAGTGTTTAGTTGCATCTGTCATTTACAAATCCATATGACTTGGCTATCGTGTGAAAATTAGGAGGCTATAGCATCCATCTGTTTTTGCTTCTTTGGCGAAGATTCTCTTTTTGTGAAAATACCTAGATAAAGAGAATTTTCCTTTTGTTCTCTTCTAATTCCCTACGACATGTCTACCTTCACACCCTTTGATCTCTGATTTTGAAATTTCAAACTGTTCAATCACTACGTAGTGATCTTTAGGTTTTGTGGATTGCTAATAAGTAACATAAGTAAACTGCTTGTTACTGTCTGCCCACCAGTAGGTCGGTACCACATGGTTTTTCTGGTATTTAAATCCAGTATGCTTTTTTGGTGAATGGAGAAATCCCAACCTCATCTTTAAAAAAAGAGGGGAGGCTGGGTTAGGCCTGTTTGCAGCCTTAAGTGTAGAGAACATTTAAGGAAAATTGTGCCCTTATCACTGACAAAAGTTAGTTTGTAAAATGGTCCAAAAAATTGCCATTGTTACCCTGCTTTTATGAGCCCCTCTATAAATGCCAAAATGTTAGTTTTCTACTAGTATCTATATGTTACAATATCAGGTGTAGTTAATCTTGTGACTCTTCATGCTAAATTAATACATCCCTTGTATTGTTAAAAGAAGTTAGTATACTTTCTCACATGTTGACTATTAAAAAGATAATATTATTGCAACTGCCTTGTAATTTTAGATTACCAGATAAATTTGGCAATTTGACCACAGTTATCTTGTGGGTTTCAGATAGAGCTGAATTAGTGAGATTGAAATAATCTCAAGACTCTCAGATCTTGGATTCATGACATTACTTCAACAAATAGGAGTTTGTACCTTGTACACAAAAATTAGCATAATAAAATTTTATAGCTTGCATGCTGTTTTTGCAATCAGACTTTTGCTATAGAAGCGTCTACCAATGATAACATTTTTTTGATACATGGGAATTGGGAACATGTAAATGACGTCTGCTTTTGGTTTCAGACTGAAAATTTCATTATTCTAATTATATTTCATTCCCTAAAAGGAGGTGTAATTGTGATGAAATAGCTAATAGTGGAATCATATATTCAGAAGTGGCTCTGTTTCAAGTGGTTTTGAAGTCTTAAGTTCAGTAGAATTTGAGTGGGGCAAATATCTAGTATTTAATCTTCTTGTAATATCGTAGAAGTGTTGATGAATGAAATACATGCTGAGGCATGTTAAAGATTCTTTTAGTTGAAGCCTTTGCTGATACTGTGCATTTACCCAAGTTGCTTGAACTACATATGTTGATGGGTTCTGCTTTCATTATTGCTAAAATTTCAGGCTTGGTTGATGCTGTCATTACTTTGTACTGCTTGTCTGCTTGTGGCTTACTATAAATTTGTATGGAGCAGGATTTATGTAGCCTTCCATTGTACAGAATCCGATATATGTGTAGTTCTTATGATTCTTCAGCCATCTTTAACTCTGCTGCTTTGTTGCTTTGTAGGACTAAAAGACTGCATACATCTTCATCCTCTTCAATAAAGTTGGAAGTTCAAATTAATGGAGAACAATTAAAATCAATTGCATCTAGTGTGCAGTACTCCGTCTGCTGTTAAGTAGAGGTAAGTTGGTGAATTGAAGGTGAAGATTTGAAGAACAAAAGTCAGAAGCCTTTGTAAAATTGCAAACATTAAAATTTGCATACAAACTCCTCGGCTTGATGAGTAAATTGTTAGTTTTATATCCACTTAATTAGGCCTATTTACTATATTCCCAGTTTTGAAAACTTGATTTTTTTATTTTTTTATTTTTTTTACAGGGAAAGGTTTCTATCTTCATCACTGTAATATACGAAGTATTGAAAGTAAAGCTCTAAAAATAATATTATTCTGAGTACTAGAATTATTATTATTAATTTTTTTTAACATTCTTAAATTTGGTTTTGAATTGAACACATTACATAACTTTTTATGTGACGCTCTCTATTCTCTTGAAAATTCTTCTATTTTTTTTTAGGCAGTATAGTAGTTAGATTTTGATACTTTATGTGAGCTTGTATAGTTATTGACTTATCATAAGAAACCTTGTTATTCCTGGAAGTTGGCACTGGAATCACTGTATGTTTCAGTTTAAAAAAATTTAGATATTTTTCATGGCAAAATCTTATACGAGACAATTTCACAATTAGTGTGATTTTTTCACCCCTGTTTTTTTAGTGGTAACCTGTACAATTTTGTGCTGTAACTTTTAAACATGTCACAATAAATTAACATGAGACAATTTTACCCAAGACTAGCTCCATAGTAACGATACGAAGGAGGTCACTATAGATTTGTTACTGAATCCTCTCTGTTTCATGTGTGGCAGGAATGCAACGGTACAAAAGCTCAACAGCTCTTGGAAAGGGACCTTTGCCCTTGATGTATCCAACTACTGCCTGATTAATGGCTGAGTGGGACTCTTGCTGTTTGGCTGAGCTGCTAACTCGACCAATTTTCTAACTCTATTGACCATACATTTCTTTGAGATGCCCTTTTCTTCAAGGACTGAGACATTGGTCAATATGACTCAACCATATAACTTTGTAGGAATATGTTTGTCCAAGAATATGGTTTTGCAAGAGATGACAAAACTTCAACTGCCATTTCTGGTATTTTTATGTCGATTTGGAACCTTTTACTGTCTGTTGCTGTCTGTGAAATGCTTCCAGAATAGTGTACTTTACACTTCTTTTGGGTCATCAACCTCTGAGTATATAATACAGGCAGATTTTGGGTCTAGTTCTTGATATACAGTTTTACTTTTTACAAGCGTTTACTTCATGCAAGTTATGTTACGAGTAACTAGATCTTGCATGTAGGGGTGAAACAAATTTGGGTTAAAACCGAACCAAACCGAAAACCGAACCGAATAAGAAATATGGTTCGGTTTTTTTTCGAAAGTGGTTCGGTTTGGTTTTGAAAAAAAAAATATTTCGGTTTTCGGTTTGGTTTCGATTTTAAAAATTGAAAAACCGAAAAACCGAACAAAACCGAACAGAACCGAAATTTTAAGCCCAAAAGCCCCCTAGCCCAACACTTTTACCCTAAGTATATAAAGGAAAAAAAAAAACCCTAATCCCTCACTTCCTCATCTGACTCTCAGTCTCTCACCTCTCCTTTCCTCTTCTTCTCCTGATCTCACCTCTCCGCCCTTTCTTTCTTCTCTTCTCAGAATCTTAGTTCTTCCTCTCTCTCCTTTCCTCTTCTCAACTCCGTCCTTTCTTTCTCCTCTTTGATCTCTTCTCCATCACTCTGTTCTCCTCTTTTCCCCACCAGCCCACATCGAACAAGTTTATTTACAACGTTATTAAGCCATCAACTGAGTAGCTAAGGTTTTTCATGTCAAATTCATCCATGAAAACACTAGATCTAGTGTTTTCATGGTCGAACTTGACCTTTAAAACCCAAATTCGAGGTTTTTCGGTGGAATGTGAGGTATGTCCTCTTTTTCTTAATTTTAATTTGATTTGAATTTTTTTTCCTACTTTATTTTTATGGTGGCGTAGCCGTGTAGATTGAATTGCGGTGGTGATAGGTAGTTGTGGGTCGATCTAGGGTTAGTGTTTGGGTGGAAAGGATGAAGGGTGGTGAAATAAGGTGGGTTGTGGGTTGTGGTGGGTGCGGATCTGGGTTAGGGGTGGTGATAAGGTGGTTTTTGGTGGTTGTTGTGGGTGGTAGTGGTGATAGTTTCTATGGGTGGTTAGTGGTGGTTAGTGGGCATTGTTGTGGGTGGTTAGTGGTGGTAGTTTCGGTGGTTTTTGGTAGGTTAGGGTGGGTGGTAGGTGGGTTTTAGGTGGGATGTTTGTATGGTTTGGTTTGGTTCAATTTTAATTGGTGTGGTTTGGTTCGGTTTTTTTGCAAAATGTGATGTTTAGGATGCTTGAGAGGAAAATTCGGTGCGGTTTGGTTTTTTTTAGGAAAACCGAAATTTAGGTGGTTTGGTTTGGTTCGGTTTCAAAGCTAAAGTGGTGCGGTGTGGTTTGCAAAATCAAGAAACCGAAATTTGGTGGTTTGGTTTCGGTTTGGGCAAAAAACCAAACCGAAAACCGAACTTTCACCCCTACTTGCATGTATGTGATTACTACCCGTTTTTTTTTTGGTTGTAAACAACTTCCTATAATTGCAAAACTTTGTCTAGTATTACTATTTTACATATTTTGTCCATTTTTGCCTTTTGTGGGGTCCACATTTGCGTTTCATCCCCAATTTACTTCAATTTTATGATCCTCCTCTATCATTCAATTTTACTCCGGTTTCCTTCACTTTTCACCATCTTCCTCAAACCTAAGCGAATTATACTGCTCTAAATTTCTTTCTTTTGACTAATTTAGCACCAGTTGACTTATAATAACCCTCTGCAATTCTAAAATTTCTTCATCAACCCATTTGAAAAGCTTACATGCCTTTCTACCAGATACAATATCATAGCGTTTACATGCCAAAGAAACCATTGAATTGGATATTCTACCTTTGAAAATCAGATCAAGATTAGCCAAAAAAAAAAAAAAAAAAAAAAAAGAATTGAATACTAAAGCCCTAAATACAAAACCCCTAAATCAATTGAAACCCTAATACCTAAACTAAATCCCTAATTACGATAATTTAAGAAAATTAAAAACCCTAAAACCATATATTGCAAATAAATTACAAAAATTACTTAAAAAATTACATGTTGTTAGACTTTGGCGAGTAATTGTCGAATTAAGGGTTCTTGGGTATCTCATCGTGGTTAGGGGAAAAGAATAATACGAAGTAGAAGAAATGAACATGTGAGCCCTACAAACGGAAAGGAATCCGTTAAACGATAGTCTTAGACAAAATTTTTGCATTAATAAGGTAGTTGTTTTCAAATTTTTATTGTTCGGGCAATTGTTCACAAAACAGGGCTTCTTATAGGGTAGTTTTAGATCGGATAATATTTCCATATATTTATTTTACAAGACTATGACAATAATTATTAGGATGATATCTTTAAATTATGATAACGATATTGGATTATTTCTTTCTTTATTCTTTTTTTTTTCCTTTGCCTCAAGTAGTTAAATTAATGAAGGGGATACATTATTCTTATACAAATACATTTCATGACGTTTCTTTCCAAAAATATATGTATAAAAAACAAAGATACAAAATGTATAGTATATACTCCCTCCGCCCGTAATTATCTGCAACATTTACCTAAAATGGGTGCTCTATATTATTTGCAACAAATTTTTTTCTTTTCTTTTTGGGTAATATTTAACTATTAATTACCCACTATTACCCACTTTTTTGGTTAGTGGTCCCATCCACTACCTAAAACCCACTACAAATATTTGTGTTCACACTACAAATACCAAATATATCCTTATTTTTCAACATTTAAATGTTTAGTTTATATATATCATCAAATGGGTAATTTTGTATTTTTACTTTTCTCTCTCATTAATTAAACCCACCAAAACTCAATTAACACTCCCCTAAAAGTTTTGCCTAGGAGTCCGAAATATTGTCCTTTGTTGCAGATAACCTCGGGTGGAGGGAGTATAAGAAATAAGTGACGAGTTATAAAATCATATAGGGTATATCGATTATTACGAAATAATCTTAATGCTTTACAACAGCCCATATTAATACTTAACTTATAACAATCAGTGGCTCATGGAGGCGGATGTACCATGCGCATGGTACATCCGTTAAAAAAAAAAAGCGGAAAGAATATTGTATAGAAATGGAGTGATTTCCATGAATAATGTGAGAAGAGAACAAAATTCCATAAATACGCTATATTTTAATAAAATTCCAGACATACCGTCCACGTCAGCAAGTGTAATTATTATTATTATTATTATTATTATTATTATTATTATTTTTCCAAATCTAAAACAAAACCGCTTATTGAATTAGCGGTTACATATAATGTAAAACTTGCTAATTGAATTAGCGGTTTTATGTATTGTAATATTGATTGGCTTGCTCGAGTAAGTGGTGAAAAACTAAACCGCTAATTGAATTATCGGTA
Source organism: Chenopodium quinoa (assembly GCF_001683475.1). Classification (NCBI taxonomy): domain Eukaryota; kingdom Viridiplantae; phylum Streptophyta; class Magnoliopsida; order Caryophyllales; family Amaranthaceae; genus Chenopodium; species Chenopodium quinoa. Next base: position 11,905,417 of record NW_018743292.1, read on the forward strand.
TCAAGCTTTTTATTTTTTGTAAAAAAAATTAGTTTACAAAAGATGACGTGGACAGTACGTCGGGAATTTTATTAAAATGTAGCGTATTTATGGAATTTTATTCTCTTCTAACATTATCTATGGAAATTGCTCATAGAAATGTAAAAAACATTTAGTTAAAGTGAAAAGAACATGGTATTGAATTGTAAAGAACATATATGTAAAGTGAAAAGAACATATTGTTAAAATGTAATGAACGTGATAAAAGAACATAAGAGAGATAAAAAAAAAAGAACATAAAGCTATTAATAACAATGAACATGACACTATTTTATAAAGAACACACTGTTAAATAATATTCTTTATCTCAGTGTTATTTGATTGTCAGTGTAATGTATTTTTATTTGTGACATAATATTCATTGTTTACTGTGAAATGTTTTTTAAATTTTGTCTTTAGATTATGGTGGGTGAATGTAAATAATATTTATTATATAATATTATCATGTTCTTTATTAATATTATGGATGTTCTTTAGGTATACAAAAAGAAGATAAAGCTGGATATTCTTTGTAAAACAGCTATATGTTCTTTACAAAACAACTATATGTTCATTCCGCCTTTTATCAAAAATCCGGATGTACCATGCTTGGTCGTACATCCGCCTCCACAAAGAAAATTTCAAACTTATAATACCCTAAAGATTTGATTCACTAAATCAGATCCTAAAGATATTACTCACCAAATCATATCCTAATATCAATGTTGAAACTTGCATATATAATCTGGAAATCTTAAATTTGGCAATTTTTTCGACATTAATCATCAATAATCTATCAGCTAAGCTATTTGTACTCTAATAGTTAATTAACAAATTTCACACTTTAATTTGCAGTGCAAACGTAACTTTTTTCAACAAAATTACAATAAGTGTAGATATTATTAAGGAAGGTGATTAGTAATTTCGATATTCGATATTCGATAATAAACATTTCTCTTATTGTTTAGAGGGAGATCGATTTTTTACTAATGTAAAATGTTGTCAATTCGTATCTTATTTCCATCACTTATCAGATTAATGATAAGAATTATGTTATAACTTTATTGATAATTGCTACCATTATTATTAATTATTGAACCAGTAGTCTTACAGTTTAATTTATTATTTTAAATGCTTTAGTTATTAAGATTATATATTATTATTAGACTTTAAAAGGCTGAAAACTAGTCTATTTTCGGACAACATTAGAACGGAAATTAAAACAAGTTGATAACTAAAAATCAAGCAAGCTGAATCATTGAATACGGAGTATTATATTTCAGTACCCAAAAATTAGGGCAACGAATTCAACAATGGAAAGAAAATAAGTACGGAACAAATTAATAACCTAAACTCCTCGTAAAACAATTCAATCACACACAAATCATAAACTAATCATCAATGAATATAGTGATCTTTGATTCAACAGACTCATCTTCATCCATGTTATCATCTTCTGCAACATAATCATTAGAAGCCACGGAAGAAGCAACAACACTCGATTCAACGCGGTCATCCTTAACCTTGTTCACCCCATCATCATGATCATACTCTACATCCATATCCTCCTCGCCAAGCTCTTTAACATCATTATCATCGTTCTCGTTATCATTATCGTTGTCGTCGATGCCAACAACATCACGATTGTCTTCAGCAGTAGTGTAATAAGACTTATAACTTGGTTGTTCCGAAGAAGTCAACACAATTTCCTTGACAATTCGGCCTAATATACGTTGGCGTCTACTAGGAGGTCGAGGACGATCAGGTTGAATAACGGGGGTTGTGTAAGAAAAAGACTTTTCTTGCCTATTAGGAAGGATTACTCTAACTGCGTCGTATTCGTCGTGGTATTTTTGACAAAGGAATCGAAGCTCTTCAACGCTTAAGTCGTAGTCGTCACCTCCGGTAGCGTGGTTGATGCAGTTGTGCTGGCCTTCTAGTACTACGTAATGAGCCATTGTTGTTTTTTTTTTGTTTGAGAGGAAGTGTTGTTATACTATAAGCTAGGGTTTAAGATGAACAAATGTAATTAGGTAGGGTTTTGAGATGAGCAATGAATGATATTGAGTTTAAGTTGGGTTTGTATAGAACATTAGAACTTAGATAACTTGGCAATCAAGGTTTTATTGTCGGTTTTGGTAAGTTTTTTAGGGTGAAATTTGGTTTTGTTTTGGATTTTAATTACTTGTTTAAGTTTTACTTTCCTTATTTTTCTTACACTTAACATACCCTATGTTCTTCGGATTTTATTTGGGACGCGTTAATCAATTTTCTTACAACCGTATCTTTGATTTGTTATTTTCAATTTTTTTTCTTTCCATATTTATTTTTTGTTTTAGCCTTAATTTTTTTTTTTTGAATTTCTTTGATTCTTAATTTTTTTTTCCATCTTTAATCATTAAATATTTATGTATATTAGCTAGTAAGAATTATAAATCAATCATCGATACATTGAAAATATATAAGTGAATAATCCAATTAACTAACCATTTTTGTAATAACATTTATATTTTTAATAAGTGTATATCTCAGCTCGGTCATTATTAGTATATGTGTATGATAACAATATGATTTTACAGCGGTCATTTGAAAAAAGACTACCATATTATTTAATGATATATAATATGATCGGTTCAATTTTTCATGTTATAAAATGACCACAATTAGTCTTATAATATCTATAATGTAAATATAATTTTTGAAAATTTTAATCCAACATAAAATAAATATTTTTTGAGAAACTATAAAATAAGAATAAAAATTACATAAATGAAACTAAAAATTTGATAAATAAAAAAAAATGTTGATAATACTATTCAATGTCAAAAATAAAGTAATATAATTAATTATTTGGAAAAAAATATGTCATTTATGAACTATATAATCATTAAAACATTACGGTAGTCATATTTCAAATGACTACTGTAAAATAATTCATGATAACAATTTTAAGATATTAGAGGTATTAATTTTACAACAATAACTTCCCTAACTATACATAATTAAACAAATGACTTCATTTAAAGTACTAGTTAAGATTAGTTGGAAAGAACTATTATCTATTTAATTTTGTACGGTCTTCAAGATATTGACCATCCGATCAATATCATTGATTATATATTAACAAAAACTATACAAAATATCAGTATCATAATATCACACATTGAGATGATGAATAACAATATATATCATGACTATGGAAAATTTTCAGTCAGATTTTTAAAATTTGTCTTTAAAAATTGAAATGAGCACTATATTATGAGACGGAGGGAGTATAATTAATTGAGCTACAGAAGAATAAGTTTGATTATGACCTTATTCATTATAAAAATAAGGCAATTTGAAGAAAAAATATTTCTATAAGCTCAACTCGGTTATATATAAGGCTAGCAAAATACAATAATTATTACGAGTATATAATAGTTTTAAAATACTTTACATTTGAAATATTTATGGTTGAAACTAAACTACTAAAATGATTTACTACTGCATGTAAATTATGTACTGCATTTAGATTGAGGTGTCAATTCAGGTACCTTGGTTGGTGGTACTCAAGACTTAATCAAATCCGTCTATAATATTTTCCCTTGTTGCTTTCTCCACACCAACATAAAATAATTATAATTTCATGTACAATTACATCTAAATTCATTCATCACATTACTGTCATTTAAAACCTACCTATTTACGAGTAGCCAAAAAGTAATACACTATATACAAGTCTTTAGTCAATGTAAATATGTAATTTCTTTTTTGACGTGATTCACATCAACTATATAGTATACATGCATTAATTATTAAATATGAACATTATACGGCTTGTTGATTGACAAAATTAATTTTTTAGTTGAAGACTTATGTTATCCCTTTATGTATTACCTTAGATTCCAAACGGCTCTTTAACAATTCTAAGAAATCATCAAACGGCCAATTAAAATTAAGAAAATGTCAATATTTAAAATATAATTATTTTTGGGTTTGACAACTACGCAAATTACAACGTGCAATCCACATCTTATGTACGTGTTCTTTTTCTCTCTATACTTCAACTTGTTCTTCCTGTTTTTCGTTGTCAAATTTCTTCTGTCTTCTTAGCTTTCCAACGCTTAAAAAACTTCTTTCTTTAATTTGTTTCACATAATTTTTAGAGCTTCTACGATCATCTTTCATGCCTTCGGTAAGATTCTCATTTTTCTCTATAAAAACCATATATTAGTATTGATGTTTTTACTCGTTTGTTTTTTTGTGCTAAGGAATTTGGTTATTGTGTTTGTATATAACTATGATGAGAAAATCTTTGATGTTCATGCATGCTTTTCTAAACTTTTAATGAACGCGATGTTTACATTCAAAGTCAATAAGGTTCATCCCTTAAACGTTCTCCTGTGTCATAATCATTGTTGTGTTGTAATAACTTAACTGTAAAGGCGGCTTTCCCTTGTTGTTGTTGTTGTTTTTGTTGTATGAGGTCCTCCCGGCAAGGAAACAACTATTTATTTCTTCTATCTAATATGTAAACTTTGTAACATTAAAGATTAAATATTTACATTTAAGGTTTTTAAATTGTTTGATTTTATTTTACTTTTACTTTGGTCAACATGTTTAACACATGTGCATTGTCTTAACTTACCTATAGAGGCGTATTTATTTGTACCTTTTACATCACTTGTCCTGTCTGTCCATTAAATCTATCTCTTAGGGCAAACATTTTAGCTTTGGGTGTATAAAGTTAACCTAAGATATTTACACTTTGATGTATTTAGACTTTAGAGGGCTATACGGCAAATTTAATCAAGAGAAGCGTGAGAAATCAGACATTTCAAATTAATTTCTGCTTGTAACATATAATAATCTTAAAACTCAAAGTTAACTATACTCTCTAATTAGATTCAATTTGGCAACTATTGACAGCCTACTTGTAAGCTGATTTAAGATCAGTTTGTGCTATATATATGTGAATATGTGATTAGTTGATTATGTGGTTTTTGGTAACGAGATGGCTTGGAATGAGCTTATATGAGGATCGATCATGCTTATTCAGCCCTCTTCCTTCAATTGTTGTCACATTACTTGTGAGTCGTGAATATAACCACTCAGAAGAACCTAGTAGCTTCTTGGCAACAGTTAATGCCCAACAAAAAGACAATTAAGAAAAAACTATGCTTAAGTCAGTTAGCCAGTTAGGAAGGCTTTTGAACAATTCTCTTGTTCGTTTAGAATTTTTTTATTAGTTATAGTTCTAATTTCTTGCAATGTATTATAATTATGCTGTAGAAAGCAAGCAATAATGCAGGAAACCGATCCTTGCCAAAATTCGGAGAATGGGACGTGAACGATCCTCAATCAGCTGAAGGTTTTACATTAATCTTTAACACAGCCAGAGATCAAAAGAAAAATGATAAGACTAATGCTGGCGCTTCAGGCACTAATCAAAGTCCTAATCAGAACAACCAAGGCAAGCAAAAGCAAAAGCAAAAGCAGCAACAAAATCAGAATAATCAGCAACATACTTCGGTAAGACTCCTACTATCATAAATTTACTTTATTCAAGTAATTAAGTTCATTTAGTTGATTATTCAGGATGCTCGAAAATAATTTTGATTGTATTGTTTGGTTTAATTGTAGGTGAAGCATAAATGGTTAAGTTGCATATTTGGTAAATAATGTTGGTGTACTGGTTTTGCTTCCACATTGTAATAGAAGGTGGCATGTTAATGTGAGATTTATAATTGTTTTGCTAAGATTTAAGCAATTGTACGACCGAAATGTTGTGAAGTAATGAAGCTTTTTAAACAATCTTCTGCTCTTAGAATTTATATGGTTTTTGAGAATTTTGTGGGAAATCGGCGATACTTTTCATTTCCTAAGGTAGTACAAGGATCAAGGTACGAGTTCAATCCTTATGGAGAGTAACGACTGGCCAGTTGAGTTAAGTGAATGGGAGACGATGTTGGGTTGACGCCCAGGAGAATGAACGATTTTTTTTTACTACTGTAGTAGAAGTGTAGAACACAGCACTGCCTCAGTCCATAACTAACTTGAAATTAATGGTAATGATTTATGATGAAACTGCAACAAATCATTTACTTTATATATTATATTCATCATCGGGTAGAAATTAGCTTGTTTTTGAAATAAGTGATTATATTCAGGATGACATAAAACACCGATGAACATACTAAAACAGTTAAGACTTAAGAGCACCAGCAGGCAGCCAATCTCCACACAAATCAAGATCGTAAGTCAGCCAGATTTCTTTCTAATCTACCTATTGATTTTTACCTTGCATCCCACAATCAACTACGGGTATATAATATTGACCAGTACCTGTAATGGCTGACAAAAGACGAAGGTGAAATGAGTAAACTGAAGTATTTTCACCTCTATTCTCTGATTCAGCAAATCTTAAAAGCATGTAACATCGATTAACAGTTATCTGTATGGATGGGATCAGTATATATAAATAAATTGTTTGCTGATAGGGGTATGCAACTATGCATTCAGCAACCACAAAAAGTTGTCAAATTCCTCAAGTTAACAAGTATGTAGGTGCAACTTTGCAAAATCTGAAGACGGCATCCTTTCTTGACAGTGATGCCAGCAATGTTGCCAAAAAAACAAAGTTTTGCTCATTGGAGAACATCACATTACCCAGCCATCACCCCAATCTGACTCGACATTGTCACCAGCTGGAGATTCCAAATTAGTAGCAACTTCAGGGTTGGGTGAGCTGTGATCTTGATCAACTGGAGGAACTGGAGCAACTGAAATTGCTGGTGAGCTGTTATCGGGATGATGAAACAGACAATTTCGACCATATTTGCATGTACCTTGCAGCTCATAGTTCCGGCAAACTTTGCTACCCTGATGATGGCAAAAGTTAAAGCAATTGTGAGCGATATAACATATACATATAAGTGAAAAAAATGAACTAATGAAGGAGATTTGATAACATATTGATACAATCATACAATTGACTGATTACTATGGAAAGATATCTGCACAAAGATCTACACTTAAGAGTTCCATTTCAACAACAGAAGATGTCAAAAAAGCCACCAGGTAGCAATATTTTAAGACATAGTCGTTAAAGTTAGGGTACATACAGGTCTTAGAGGAAGGCCTGACTCATTGAGAGCACATGGAGATGATGTAGACATTCGGTCCCTTGGATGGTGGTATCTACACGCAGATTTAAATTTACAATTGCCAGTTTTCATGAAGAATTCACACTCTGGCTGTCCAGGCCGTTCAGGGTACTGTCCATTCTGCATTTGCTGCTGCTGATGAGATGTTCCGTTTTTCCTTGGATTGCCAGGATTTAAATTAGGAAGCTCAGGGTTTTTCTACAAAAACCAATTACAATTTCATAAAGCAAACTAAACACAATGATATAATATCAAAGTGAGAAGTTAGAGTAGCCAGTTCTAGTTGTATAGAACTATAGAAGGAAACAGTAAGACATACAGATTTAGAGTAGAGGCCTTTTGAGGAAAGCAGCGGCAGACGTAGCTTAGAGTCCTGACTTATTGGATGGTTATACCTGCAAGCAGCTCTGTATTTGCAGTCTCCAGTTTTCATGAAAAAATCACAATCAGGTTGCCCTGGTCGTAAAGGAAACTCTTCCGACTGTAGTAAGTGTTCATAATGTGTTGTAGGATCTGCTTTCTTCGAGAGGTTGTTTACAATTTGATGCGGAAGTGGAGTCTTTTTTGCTGACAGAGAAAGGTTGACCTGGGCCAGAAAAAGTAGAAGAAAATTAATGAAAAGCTACTTGTCCTAACAAGAGAGTATTTGCCACTAATTCACTCTTCAGACAAAAAAAAGTAATTGCATTGAAATGCAAGCCAGAATCATTAAGAACTTCAAAACACAAATAAGACAAAGGACACAGTAATCTAGTGTTTAAAACAATTTTCTAGAATAATTTGATCCTCAGTAGCTTAATTAATGTAGCTGTATGCTATCCAGCAATCATTGCAGTTTTGTACTAACTACCAAAGCAGAGGGTGTCCTGGCAAGAAATTGAGCACCATACAATAATGTTTTTTTAGTTGAAAGCAAGTATGGAAGCAAAATGACAAAAACTCAAATCAGTTACAACCCTAAAAAGAAAACCAAGAGGAAAAAAAAGGATGCACATAAACATGATACAGAAGAAACCATAACCTGGAGGGACAAGACTCAGGAGTTAAAACCCTCATACTCAAATTCCCTTGTGGTGGTGGAATGTGGCCATGCGGGGTTGACCTAATGGTGATTGGGTCTTAGCCCATCAAAATTTGGGGTTAAAGGGGCTTTCATAAGTTTCATCATAAGTAATTTGGCTCCGAGAGAGGTAGGATTTGTGTGGTCATCATTACCTATCTCCAAAGAAAGCACATATGTGGTAAAAAGTTGCACTTTCTCAGAAGATCTTAAAATGTATGGTAAGTTTCACTTTCAAAGAAAACCGCTGTAGGCAGGGTAAGAAGTAATAATTTATGCAGACTTACTTAATATGATGATAAAGAGACTATTTCCAATTTAACCTTAACTTAATACATAATAAGTTAATAACTGCCTATTATTTCATGTTAGTAAGAAAAGGAGAAGAAAATTATATAAGCTACGTTAATCAAGTCCATTGTATTTCAGAAGTCAAAGAATTGAAAATGTTACTCCGTAACAATGAACATTGGCTCCAAGCTTTTTTATTATTCCACAATAAAAAAGAACAATTAGTCCATAATATTTCAAAGTCAAAAAATTGTGAATATTTAAACTCATCAGAAAAGGACATAAACAATAAGCCTCCAAGTAATTTTTTTTAAAAAAAAAAAAAAAAAAAGGGAAATTATTTTGTAAGCAAATTGTGCAAAGATTTATATTCTGATTTTAAAAATAAAAAAAGAAAGAGATGTGAACACTTCATATGCATCCTTTTACAGAAGTACAGGGACTAGCTAACAGGTGAGAAGAAGACTGTAGTCAGGCAAATTTGAGTATACATTTCACCTCCCAGCAGTTTGCAAAATTATTTTGTAAGCAAAGTATTAAGATTACGTATCAAAACATGTAAAACATGTTGGTACAAATGTGAAATACTTGGAGTACATTAAGAACAAAGAGATGTACCACACTTTCAAAGAGAAGTTAAAGAGAAATTTTTAAAATACTCATATGCCTAAAATACGTGAGAAAGGTCAAGAAGATTGCACCTGATCTTGGTTCCAACGAGCATTTTGAGGCAATGCTTGGTGATAAGAGCTCATTCCAGCATAAGGCAAACCATTCATTGAGCTTAGGCCATTTGCCAAGTCTGGGATACCCCGTGCTACCCCAGAAGTTTGCAATGGATCACCAACATACATTCCTGAAAAATTGTTGCTACCTCTTGCATATACACCATTACCCAAGGAGCTTCTGGCCTCAGATTCTTTCGAAGCAATAGGATCAGGATGATGGAATCTGCAATTAGCTCCATAGCCACAGGAGCCAGTACGCAAGTAAAAGGTGCACTCTTGCTCCGACTAAGGTAAATTATAAGGAAAAAAAAAAGGCCATTAATTTCTCAGTTTATTTAGAAGTCTCTGAGCAGTATACATTGCTTAACACAAGAGGCAAACTTGGAATCAAAAAAGAAACAATAATATAGTCTTACCGGTCTAACAGGTAAACCTAGAAAATTAAGCTCTGGACCTTCGTTCTCAACTTTCTGTGCAGAGTGATTATATCTGCAAGCATCTCCATATTTGCATCCTCCTGGTGTCCGGAAATACTATATAATAAAAAATATTTAATAATAAGAACAAAATAAAAGATATCAGTGAAACAAAATCTAAAGAACAATGCATCAAAGGCAGCATAACATAGCTTTATTACATCAAATGCTCAGATTAAAGGGGTGTGATTACAAAATCATAACCTCAACAGATAAGATCAAGACTGACATTCACATAGGGATACCTATGCTTGCATTAGAGGGAAAAACAGTAGCCTCATCTTCAGAGTAATGTGATTGTTAAGAAAACAATTACAACACGTGATTTATTTATGCATTATATTGAGAAACTGGAATAAGAAAATAAAAATTATGATGACAATTGCTATAGGTTTGTGCATTTCTGCAGTAAAGGATAAAATAGTTTCCTTATCCACAAAAAGAACATAAATTCCCTAATTAATACCGCGTAATAACAAACTCAAACCACATCTAGTCTAAGGTGCTTTAGGTTTGTGCATTTCGCAGTATAGGATAAAATAATTTCCTTATCCACAAAAGGAACATAAATCCCCTAATTAATACGGAGTAATAACAAACTCAAACCGCATCTAGTCTAAAAGGTGCTTTAGGTCTAGTTGTACATTTTACATCAATGGACTATAGTCAAATAACATTTCTCAAACTTGCATCTTGTTTGCATACCCAAGCAGTCAGCCAGTCACCAGTTCAAGGTTTGGATGCAATATCACCAATAATGATGATACTTTTACAAATTGCTTTATTGAGCATGCAATTTCTAGTGCAAGCATGTTAAATAATTGATAAATACTCAATCTAGTATAACTGTATAAAGCCAGCAATTTATATCCAAATAATTAAATTATCCAATAGAAACTAGCAATTTTAATAATTGATAGGTTAAATCTAATTATTTAGAGAGGATTACTCTGTTGCACAAGAGCCAGTTAGTCCAGCCTTAAAGCATAAAGATATCGTAAATTGACTGCATCAACTACATTATTACTTATTCTAAAAATAAAAACACTTACACAGTTACACATTCTTCTTCAATGAAATTCATGCAAAAATTCTCCACTAATTCCTATCTGTAATGTGCTTCATATAAGAAGTTAGGTGATATATATGTATCTCAAAAATATAGTTTCACAAAACAAAGACACTCTAACCATGACGTATATAATTTTTTCAAAGAAAAGGTATACACCAATAACATACTTCCTCTGCTTCTCTAATATTGCAACAAGGGGAAGACACAGAATTTAAGATGAGGAGAAAGATAGAGATAAATAAATATAGGGGCCACGCGATGAGGAGAGAGATAAAGGGAAAGCTTTTGCAAATATATAGTAATGTTGCAATATTTGTGCAACTTCCTAAAATGGTAATTATTGCAATATTAGGGGAGCCGAGAAAGTATTAAACTTGCCAAGTCGTGTCCAGAAAAAAGTATCCAACGTCCATATCCGTGTCTATGTTTCAAGGACCTAACACAAGTTGTTGAGATTATATGGATAGTCACTCGACGTTTTTTTTTAACCTCTTCTCTTTCCTTATGTACCCTATTAGGATATAGATTTGAGAAGAGTGTAAATCTAACATGGGTTTAAATGCTCCGGAAAGAATTAATACAAAAAAGGAATTTTAAAGAGGATAAAGGAAGAATGCAGGAGTAATGAAGCATATAGTTCCTCAAATTACACTTTTGAAGTCACATATCATATAAGTAAAGAAAATGAATACAAAAGGTCATTATGATGCAGAATGACACAGACCATAACCATGAACTCAAGCCCTCGATGAATAGAATTGACCTGTATCATAGTACTAAACAACATTGCTTTTGTCTTAAAACTTCATATAATTTGTCTCAGAAATGTCTCCCCTAAACAAACACATACACACAAGCTCATACACAAAACCATATATTCCTCGAAAATACCAGCTTGCTTATGACATTAACATTACGAACAATCTTAGCTAACTCTCCAAAAAAACATTTCCCAAAAACAGACATTAAGAGGTTTGCTTTCAGACAATTTTCCTACAAACATTATTTTAAGCAAACTGCAGGCCCACAACTTAACTCCGGAAAATACTTAGTTAGAGTAGTTGCTCTGGCAATGCAACTATTATAACAAAACAATTGATACAATTTTATGCAAAAAGAAAAGAAAAAAAAAACATTCAAGCATACTTAAACAAATCATGAACAACATTTCTCGTATCAAGAACACATGGTAAGGGGTCAAGGTCAAAGTCAAATTAAACATCTTTTTTATTCAAAACGAAATCTACGGGATAATAAAATACTAAGCATTCTTAAAATAATGTATATAAAAAGCAACAACCTTGCAATCAATCTTCCCAGGATCAACAAATGTTCCATTGTTCTCCTCAATTCCTTTCTCCTGGTCCAGAGCAACCTAAAAACAACAAAACAAATCAACATCATAAAAACCAACAACCGAAACCCGAAAGAAAAAACCCCAAATCTGATATACCTTAAAACCCTTCTCGGGAGGGTGATTAAATCTACAATTTTGTCCAAATTTGCAAGTACCCGTCTTCAGATAAAAGGTGCAATCAGCAGCATAAGACCTTAAAGGGTATAAATGTAATTTCTCCTCTTCTTCATCTTGTTCATTTTCTCCACCTTCAATCTTCACATCAACCTCATTACCTTGCAAAACTACACCCTCAAACTGCTGTGCAAGAAGCTCTTCCTCAGTAACTTGTTCATCCCAGTGGGTCCCAGTTGGAGAAATCCCTAATTTAATTTCATTCTGGATTTCAATAGATGAACTGATTTCTTCACAGGTTCCCATAACTTTCTCTCTCCTCTATTTTTTTAACAGAAACCCCAACAACAACACTGAAAATCAATGAGCAAGAAAAACAGTACCTAGTTATATAATAAAAATATAATATAAAGTGGGATATATAGTACCATATTAATAGCTACTGCTAGGTGTGAAAAATAAATGATAAAAAAAAAAAAAAAAGCAAGTTTATTTCATCAGTGGAGATTCTCACAAGTGCCGCCTTTTCTCTATTTTTTTGTTTTCATTTCTACTTTATTTTTTCATCTCCAAAAGTACAATCAAAACCCACCAATTTTATTATTAAAATTATTGAAAATATTTTATAAAAATTAAATTGCAATACAGTACTAAAAAACACCTCCTTGGCTTTTTTTTTTCATCAAAAAACCCAAAATTAAGAAGAAAAAAGTAAAAATTTGCAGATGAGATAAAATCATATTTCAGAAACATTCAAATTATACTCATTTAAAAAGACTGATAGATTTTTTGTTAAAAAAAAAAAAAAATCGAAATTTTAAACATTAAAGTTACGAAATTGCAGAAATGATAATGTTTAATCCCTAAAAAATTCAAAATTTCAGGAAAAATAAATTTTTTTAATCATCGTTAAAAAAAACGTAAGCGATTAAATAAGAATTCTGGAATTTCATACCTGATGATGAGATCAAACTTCAGTGAGTGAAATTGGAGATGGTAAACCACATTGTAAGAAACGTCACAGTTCCCAAAAAATCGGCGGAAAAATTAGGACTAAAGAAAAGAGAATTTTAGGGTTTGATTGGAAGAAGGAAAAAACGAAAACCCTAAAAAATTGGGGAAGAAATGAAATTGACGGAAGCAGAAAAGAGATTCTCTAAAATACGGCGTAAAATTGTGAGGAGAGAGAATCTGATTGGGTAGCTCCACCATCACCCCCCACTCTTTTTAGTGTACTCAACACTGAATTGCTTAATTTTTTTTTTTTATTTTTTTTTTTTCATTTTATTTACAAAATTAAGAAAATGTTTTTTTTTTTTTTTTTTTTTAAGTGTTAATTTACTGTAGTTGCATCATCAATTTTATGGGCCGAGAAAGGGAGAAGTTAAATTCTGCAGTGGTGGTGGACCCTATTTTCACTGTTTTCTTAAAAGCCCATGTCATTTCCCACTTTTTTTATGAGAATTTTCAATTTTTTATCAGCAATTTTTCTGAAAGGAAATTTTGTTAATCAATAATCATCAATCATATCATATCATATCACTAATAAATAAAGTCGGTCTCGCAGATAGGTCACGAGACAACGACTCATGTCATTCCAATTTTTCACCAAGTGTCATGCACGTAGTGACAAATAAGTATTATTGTGACATATATGATGTTCAGTAAGCGAATTTTGGATGATTTTTTAAGATAAAAATATTATATAGAGTTTTATTATCAGTATACATTTAATATTTCATATATGGGATTAATCATAACTTTTAATAAATATCCTATAATTCAGTTTTATTTCCACCATAAAATTCGTTTTTAAAAATAAGATTCATTCATAATATATTTAATTTATTTACAAAAATAATAGAGTAACTGTAAAAACAAGTTTTAATCAGGAAAATTAATTTTAGTGTTGGTAAAAATACTTTCAGTTTAGTAAAAATAATTTCAGTTCAATAAAATATATTTTGAGTTTAGTATGTTTAAATATCATGCATTATCAAAACAAACCTAGTAACTACTATATAAAGCTAAACTTTTAGCCAAGTCCCGAGACAGCGACACTTGACATTCTAACTTTTCGCCAAGTGTCTTGCCACGTAGGCGACAATTAATTATTAATATGACACGTAGGATTTATTTGAATATATTTTTTGTAGAAAGAATAAAAAAAGTTGGATAAATATAGTAGGATAAAAAAGTTATTTTATTGTTATATTTTCAATAAAAATTTGGATAGATTGAGTAGGATAAAAAAGTTGTTTTGGAGTTTTATTTTCAATAAAACTTTGGTTTAGAATTTTATTTTCAGTAAAATACTAATATTTTTATACAAATGACATATCCATAGAGGTACAAAAGGAAAAATAAAAAATCAAAGCGATTAGTTATTATATATTACCATTCTCTTAAGTCTTAACATGCAACCAGTCTTTCTCTAGATGTTCATAGAAAATGAAAAGAGATCACAGCTTTAGACAACCGTTCTATTTGGTTGTACATTATTACTTCTATTTTTTTTTAGATTGTCAAATGATTATTAATCTATAAAATACCCATAAACGGACAAGTATGATTGTTAAGTGATTATTAATCCATGAGACGAAAATTCAAATAACATATACTATATATTTTAGGTAAAAAGTTTTATTATTTAAAATTTAATAAACAACCCGAGCATCGCACGGGCACAAAACTAGTCATCACAATATATACTAAAAGACACACCATCAATTGCATGTGTCATCTCCTGGTGTGTCTTTAGTTACGCAATTTCTTTTTTTCCAAAATAAAAATCTATTAACTAAAGAAGCAAATCATTTACAAAAATAATATTTTTTTTATTCATATTCCATTTGAACACGTAGTAATTATTATATTTAAAATAAAAAGATTTCACAACTCTTTCTAAAAAAAAATTGGATAACTATAAACCAAAAATCAATCAATCATCAATAATCAATAATCAATAATATATACTAAAAGACACATCATCAATTACATGTGTCATCTCCTGCTGTGTCTTTAGTTATACAATTTCTTTTTTTTCCAAAATAAAAATCTATTAATTAAAGAAACAAATCATTTACAAAAATAATTTTTTTTATGCAATTCTATATTAACACATAGTAATTATTATATTTAAAATAAAAAGATTTCACAACTCTTTCTAAAAAAATAAAATTGGATAACTATAACCAAAAATCATATTATTAATATAATTTGTGCCCAGTTTTACAATAAGAAAAAATATTGCTCATATTTTTTGCCTACTTTTGTTTTGGTTGTGTATTAGAAGCTACAATTAAAAATTACAAATACCAAATCAACATATCACATACTTTTATTATTCCTCGACTAATTGATGATTATAATACTTCTCAATGAATAATCTATAAATATAGATCACAGTGCATGGCACGGGATCTATCCTATTGACTACCGATTTTAGAGTTTGTTTTGAAAATAACTACCTGTTTGAAAAATAACAACGACTTAATATTAAAACAGACACCGAAAGTGACACGTGTCACATCTTGGTGTTGTTTTTTCCTCCAAAACTCCCCCCCCCCCTCTTTAACCAATTTTTTTAAAAAAATATTTGATACAACTATAATAATAATATTCCAAATCTTTTATATTATCTTTATGGTGTATATTTATTTTTATTTGGTTTTCATAATTTTTCCCTACACATTTACCAAAAATATTATTCCAACTTTCTTTTTAATTATCTTTTAAACGGAGTATTATTAGATTTTACTGAAAAAGTAATAATAAAAGTGATTCATATAATTGATATTGAAGAAATTAATTTAAAACATCACTTAATATTTTATTTCAATTTAAATATTAACTATACAGTCAAATTAATGACAATTTTGTTTCCAAGAATCTGTAAGTATATATATTAAAAGCGAATAAAAATGACACGTGTCATTTCTTGATTAAAAATTTCCCCACCTATATTCCTTTCTTCTTTTGATTTTTTTTGGGTTTGTTGTAATGTTAAATCTTCATCACGGTATAATATACAACATTTTCTTTTTATATTGCAAGATATGATATTAGAAGATTATCCAAGATTACTACAAAGTATATATTATAATTCTTTTATTTGGCAATAAAGTTAATTTCAATTAAAATGAAAATAATTTTAGTAACACATATAAATGCATATATATAATTTATTTTCTATTCAGTTTAAAGCTTTTGTGCAAAAATTCTGACCATTTTTAATTTCAACTAATCAATAAAAAATATATAATTTCTCCAACAATACTATTTTTTTTCTTAAAACCCTGCTACTCGGTAACTATAAAAAAAAAAGTTGATTATCATAGAGTAAAATAAAATCAATAAATTTTCAAACGTTGTGCCAGAGAAAGTCTATCAACAACACGAAGGGTATAACTATATACTTCCTCTGTTCCTAATTAGATGACACGTTTCTTTTATCACGTTTGCCAACGCATAATTTTAACGATTTATATATCCCATTATCAACATTTTAAAATTATAAAAAGTGAATATTAATAAAATATACATTAAGACGATTCAAACAAGATCCCACATGATTATATTTTATCATAGCTACAAATCACAAAAGTTAGTCAAAGTGTTGTTTGTGAATAGTGCAAAAGTCAAACTGTGTCATCTAAAAAGGAACGGAGGAAGTATAAGTATATGTACTACATGTACTTATCTAAAATTTTCATTTTGTATAAGCAATATTATAAAACCTCATAGTCCATAAATTTCTTTCATATTTTATTTATAAAATATTACGGTGTATACATACATCAATAACCTTAACATCTTTGGTATGGCCGTATGATTGTTATTGAATTAACATTATAATTCATTATAAAATTTTGAAAAAACGGTGCATGGTACGGGTCTTAATCTAGTTTATAAGACTACCAAGTTTCTTCCAAAAGTATTGGTACACTACCTTTCACAATTTTCCGTCTAAAAACTTAACGGTGCATGTTACAAGGTCCCACCTATTAGACTTCCTTAAAAAAAAGAAAAAAAAAACACATAAAATTCCCTTTATATCTTCATTTAATCTCAATCACGCACCTCTTTCATTTTCTCTCCCGTCCCTCGTTGCACCAAACCTTACATGAGCCTTAATAAATATTTTCACCATTTCTCTCACTGCTCCACTCACATTCTTTTTTAATTCTTTGTTACACATCATTCTCAACTTGAAGTAAACTTTGATTATGCTCATTATCATTATATCACCACGGTAAATGCAGTAAAGCTACATGAACAAAAGGAAGGGCATCGATGGAAATTGTGGTTGATGGGAATTGAATTATGAACACTGGAAGAGTTAAGGTGGTTAAATAGGCAAATAAGTGGGGTTGTATAACGTGCACTGTTAATTTTTTGAATGAAAAACTGTATAAGGTAGTGTTACCAAAACTTTTGGAAGAAACTTAGCAGCTTTATAATTTTTTTATTTTATTTTAAACAGGCTAGTTATTTTTAAAACTGACTATAAACTTTGGTAGTTATTAACAAAATTTCCTAATTAAAATGCAAACTAATTTCCTATATAAGTCGATTTAAACACTATTTCTCACAATATCGTATACCTAAGCTTGATTTCAAGGTTCGGTATTTGCTAGTATAAAATCCCTAATAATGTTGGTGGTTCTATATATTTAAGGCTAAGGGGCTAACCAATAACGAAGAAATTGAAGCTGAATGT
This sequence comes from Chenopodium quinoa, assembly GCF_001683475.1. Classification (NCBI taxonomy): domain Eukaryota; kingdom Viridiplantae; phylum Streptophyta; class Magnoliopsida; order Caryophyllales; family Amaranthaceae; genus Chenopodium; species Chenopodium quinoa. Next base: position 11,923,403 of record NW_018743292.1, read on the forward strand.
AGCAACAAAAAGGTTGATTGAGTATCAGATAGAATGAAAGGATTGCTTCTCGTTTATACTTTTTAAAAGTGTATATATAGATATGAGAATAATGTACCCTAAAAATATAAGAAATACTTTAAGAAGAATAGTTGTCAACAACAAATATAAAGCTTTTAGCTAGCTTATAACCATCCAGCAATGTATATTTAGTCCAATGCAAAAATATTGAATTAGAAATGAAAGTTACCATATCTCCTATCCTCAATCCTAAATTCTCTATAATCTAAAAAACTCTAACTAAAATTGCAACTATCTCAACACTCGGTATCTTTTCTCTTTCCAGGGGCTTCAAATCTCTAGGCTACAAATCTTAAAATCTAATAATTTCAGTTCAATAGGTTAAATTTAAGTTCAACAAAAATAATTTCATTTCAGTAACAATAATTTCAATTCAACAAAAATTAGGTAATAAAACGAGGCCCAAAATAGATTACACTAGCTACATAACTAACACGTGTCATGTTTTCTACAGTGTATTAGTAACTAACCCTACTAATTATATAAGATTAGATGAAAGCCCGTGTGATGCACGATTTTTTCATACATAAATCTCCAGAAAATATATTTTTCTTAGTTAGGAAAACATAAGTTTTTTATTATTATTTGATTTACTTTACTATTAAATAATTTCAGACAGAAAAACACATAATAATTTAATTAAACTACTATGCCTATTACAAAAGTTTTATTTTATTTTTTAAAATGTGAAAAGATTTTTTTTAAAGAATAGTTTAAGTCCTAAATCATTATTCGTTTTTTATTACTCTTGAAATTAACTCTTAAATCTATATATCATTTTATATATTTCTTGTGATCTCTAAATCTTTAACAATTTTTTTCTATTTATATTTTTGTACATAAATTTCATATAAATGTTTAATGAAGGTTAAGTTTTTTCTTGCATTATAAGTTTTAAATTTTTTTTTTATAAAAATATCTTCTCATTCATCGGATATTTAGATAAAACCATTAATATTAAAAGATAATTTTATTTTTTAAAAATTTAAATCCTAATATCAAAATATAATTTACCCTGTTTAGGGTTTTTTTTTAATGATTTAAATCCTAATATCTAAAGATGAGATTTAGTTCTTCAAAAAAAATAAAAAAAAGTTTTTTAAATAATTTAAATCCTAATAAATCATTATTTGTTGAAAAAGTTTTTAAATAATTTAAATCCTAATAAATCATTATTCGTTGTTTATACCTACATGGAAAAATTCTTAAATCTCATTCGTCACTTTTGCTTAGGTGACGAGTGAATTTTTTGATTCTAAAATAAAATACAAATCTAATTTTTAATTGGTCGAAATAATACCTTTGCATATGTGGCGCGCCGAATGCTCCCGAAAGATGCCTACTTTATTTATATATATTAAATTTGTAGTTTTCATTTGATTTCCATATATTAGTAAGCAATCATTTTTTAGGTTTGATTAAGTTAAAAACGAGCCTAGCCACACCCGTCATTAAGAGAAAGTCCACTTAGAAGGGTCATCGCTCGTCGTTCCTTCTCAAAACCATAAGTCAACACGATGATTATGTAGCCCTTTAACCTTTTAAAGTCTTCAATTCTCTCAACTTTTAACATGGTTACTACTTACATGTGTTGTTTAGGAAAATTATACTTCCCTATTTACGCTCGGTTTCAAAGGTCCATTGACCTATCTTCGGTTTAATTTCAGATTGAACCAAATTAAACAAGTTGTACATATTCAATCATTAGGTATTTTTGGGGAGACACAATTTGATGTTAGCAAAATTCAATCATGACTATCATTATATCAACATGATTTCCTTCCATATGTTAGAGATTTTCTAGTAAACAAGGGTCACAAAGAAAATTAGAAATGAAATTAACGAAATACTTCGAGGCGTGAACGGAATCACTTTCCCAAAAGTATAATTCTGACCCTATACTACAACTAGGTATCACGGAAATTACTTAGGAGATACAATGAAGAACAATTACAATAACTTGTAGGATTATTGCAATTCAATGTATAAAAGTGTGTGTAATTTTGTGATAACGAAGAACTGATTATAACTTCCTATGCTAATGTGATAAGATAGAAATTAAAATAATATTTCATCTCTATCCATTCATCATATGAGGAGTCTCATATATATAAGATAGTAGTATGTGAAACAATGCATTAAGTATTGAAACCGAAACAATGCATTTACTAAATAATGCATTAAGTATCGAAATCGAAACAATGCATTAAACAATGTATTATTATGACATGCATTAAACAATGCATTAAAACATGCATTAAACAATGCATTAATACATTAAGTTACAATGCATTAATACATTAAGTTATAATGCATTAAGTAACTTCCTAACTAAATCAAGAGAAATCGAAACTGAAACCGTAAGTAGTAACGGTTGCAACAATAATGATGATTCAACCTACTTCCTTTCATTTCTCTTGATTAGTTGTATACCACTATCTTAATCTTATGTAGTCTAAGTCATGACACCTTAACCAAATGACTTAAACTTAACATAACATAACACGAATATAATCAACTAAATACTCTAAAATTCTCCAACAATCCTCCCTCATTTAGATTATTTAAAACGATTTATTGCATAAAAACATCATCATCACAAAAAAAATCTTATGCATACATGAAAGTGTACAAAGACTTGAACTCCCACTTAGTGCAACATATAGTCCAAGAATCCGTATCCATTTGGTATCGTAAAACGTTTGAACCAAAAGCAATACATATTGGATACTTGAAGATAATACACACACAAGATTAAATACTCAAATACATATTTACTTGACACTTTAAGCCATGTGTCCATATCTATTCATAAGTACATCGATGCTATGCCCATAATAATTTCTTGGAGCGGCTAAACCTCGTACTTATATAGGTAGATTTCCAAAACATGCTCCTGTGACAAAGCACAATATCAGGAATTCTATTAAGCTAAACAACCTCTCATTATCTCAACATCATAGAAAATCCGGAACTTTACCTCGGATGAATAAAACAAGTTCCCAATTAGCAAAATGAGAGAGTTAATCTTATTGAACTTAAGAGCCAACGTCTTGTTGGGCGATAAGTTAAGACTTCCTCATTTGTAATTATTTAGGGCTCCAATCCTAAACCGATTGTCATCCTATTGTTAACATCTCTTACCAATGCCTTTGTGAAACAATCGGCGAGATTAAGATTTGTTTGAACTTAATCAATATAATAGTGATCACACTATCCTTGATAAGTCCTTGAATGTAATCATGTCGTACTCCAATGTGTCTTGACTTACCATTATAAACTTGGCTAGATGGCTTTGCCAAAGTAGCATTGTTATCACAATGTATCACTATTGGTGAAATCGGTTTTGGCAACAAAGGTATCTCAAACATGAGATCCTTCAACCATTCGGCTTCTTTACTAGCCGAATGCAAAGCAATGAACTTCGATGTTATTGTGGAGTTTGCAATGCAAGTTTTTAAAAGCCCACGAAATAGCACCTCCCCTATATAGAAAAACGCATCCACTTGTGGAGGAATGATCTTTGTTAGAGATCCAACTTGCATCCTATAAGACAAACCATAATCCATGATTTTCTTCAAGTACTTTAACAAGCGTCGAACCACTTGCCAATGTAGCATGCATACAAGATTACTAGTGTACCTACTTAGTTGACCAACTGCATTAGCAATATCCGCCCTAGTACTTGTCATGGCATACATCAAACAACCTATTACTTTAGCATATTTAAGTTGGGATACTACATTACCTTCATTAGGTATCAACTTTATGCTGGGATCCATAGGTGTTGAATAAAGAGAAGTAGAGTCATCACTAACATTAAATTTCTCGAGCACTTTCTCAAGGTAATGACATTGTAACAACATCAACTTTCCTTTTCCCCTCTTTTATTTTTATGCCCAAAATGACATTTGTTTCTCCCATGTCTTTCATGGAAAACTGAGAACTAAGGAAGGATTTTGTCATTTCAACTTGTGATAAATCCGTTCCAAAGATCAACATGTCATTTACATATAAACAAATTATGACACCTTGACCGTTGTCATCAAATTTGCTATATATACACTTGTATGAATTGTTCAACTTGAAGCCATTAGACAATACAACCTCATCAAATTTTTGATGCCATTGCTTATGTGCTTGTTTTAGCCCATACAAAAATTTAATAAACTTGCAAACTTTTCCTTCTTGACCTTCCACAACAAACCCTTCTGGTTGTCAAATGTAAACTTCTTCCTCTAGATCTCCATTCAAGAAAGCTATCTTGACATCCATTTGATGAATCATAAGATTATGGATAGCCGCAAGTGCTATTAACAACCTAATAGTTGAGATTCTAGCTACTGGTGAATATGTATCTAAATAATTGACACCAGGCTTTTGTGTAAAACCTTGTGCCACTAACCGGGATTTGAACTTTTCAACAGTTTCGTCAATCCTCAACTTCTTTTTGAAGATCTATGTGCACCCTATCGGTTTACATTTTGGTGGTAAATTAGCTAACACCCAAGTGTTATTTCCCATGATAGATTCCATCTCATCATTAATAGCTTCCTTCCAAAATAGAGCATCACGAGACTTCATAGCCTCATCAAATGTCAAAGGATCATCTTCCACATTAAAAATGTATGAAAATTGTGTCGTAACATAATCCCTTGATCCTTCAACTAAGTACACATGAAAGTCCGACCAAAATATTTTTCATTCCTTGCCCTCTTACTTCTCCTAGGTTGAGATGATGATGTTGATGCCCCCTCTAAATGAATTTGGTCATCAATCTCTTATTGTTCAAATTCAATTTGGTCAAAACTTTGAGCATTGGTGTTTGGAGTTATATCTTTTAGTCTAAGAATTGATGAATATCTATTTTCATCAAACAATGCATCTTTAGACTCAATGGTGGTATGAACGACCAATAGTCATTTTGTTCGATCACATAGAACCTATAGTATTTGTGATAACTTGTTATTTGTTATGATTTTAGGGTGTTATTGAACCTTGATTACTTGATAAATTGGTGTTTTGATTCACTTTAACTCTTTTTTTTTATAACAATTTTTCTATATCCTATGCTTCACGGGTTGTTAGGGTTTGAGATTTTAGGTAAGACGACCAATTGAAGTCCTTGGATGTTATACCGAGGTTGGAAGAAAGAATATGATGGAAAGAAGCCAAGGCAAAGGAGTCCAAATAAAGAAGAAAGAGAAAACTGCAGTGAAGCGGCCTCTCTAAAGAATGGCGCGACCTCTCTAAGTCAGTGGAGAAGCCTCTCCTGACCTCAACAGAAGTTCGTGCCTCTATTTTGCAAAGTGAAGAAAACTAGGAGGAGCGGCCTCTCCAGCTTGAGGCACGACCTCTCTGGGTCAGTAGAGAGGCCTCTCCACCTTGTTGTTGTAGCTACTGCCTCCCTTGGGCAGATTTAAGAAATTTGTGAGGAGTGGCCTCTCTACCTGGCGCGCCCTCTCCACTCTACTGTTAAAGTTCCTACCCCTTTTGGAAGAATTGGAAGAAGAATGCGGAGAGGCCTCTCCAACGTAAGAACACAGCCGCTCCATATGGCGCGCGACCTCTCCACCTATTTGGAGAGCCCTCTCCACCCTGCTACTGGAGTTCCTGCCTCGATTATACTTAGCAAGGCGCGACCTCTCCAAGCCTTGACGCGACCTCTCTATTCCTTTGGAGCGGCCTCTCTAGGCCTTGGAACGGCCGCGCCCGATAGCTTTTGTGACTTTTCTTTTGCGGAGTTTACTATGTAATTGGGGTATCATAAATAGGTTTAGGGGTTCTTTTGTACGGACATCCAATTTCCTAGAGTCCTTCCTCTTAGTTTGTAATTTTAGAACGAAAATAAAAAAACTCTCAAATCATTAGTTAGCTTTTAATTCTTAGCTTGGAAATCTCAATCCAAATCATTGTAGAAGACAAGTTCCACCACTAGTAGAAAAACACAAATTAGCACTGGTTCTTGAAAATCGGTGCGTAAAATACAAGCCAAAACCCAATAAATTAATAATCGGCCTAAAAGGAGTTAAGAGCTATAATTTTTTTTTTTAAGAAAACCACGCTTTAGTTCAATCTAACAGCCTCACTCTCTTTTCTCTTTCTCTCTCTGTAACTCGCTTCTCCTTTCTACTTCTACCTTTCCCCATTTCCCTCGTGACTCCACTACTTCCACCGCCATTACTTCCACCACTACGCACCCCTTTCCACCGCCACCACACTTTATCCTCATTCTTCATGGCATCAAGGCGATGGTGACGGTGGTCGCGATTGGTTGTTAGATTTTTAGAGTTTCAGGTGGCGCATCTCTTTTCTCTCTTCTTCTTCACGGCGTCCCGCCTCCTCCTCCTTTGTTGTCTTGAGACAACCCAAAGTTTTTGTTCTTACCCCATTATTATACTCACCTTAGAGGTTAAGGTTATCTTATGATGTTGAATAATTTTATAATTTGGTTGAGTTTTTGTTATTTCAGTTTTGAAATTAGGGCTTTGGTTGATTATGGTTTTTTATTTCGATGCATTTGTTACGGGTATCCGATTTTTAGTTGTTTTTAGATGGATTTTTGGTTGTTTTTAGATGGATATTTGGTTGTTTTTAGATGGATTTGTTGTGGGTATGCAATTCCTTGGTATTTTTGTTGTGGTTTTGAATAATCGATTTGAAGTAGCATTTTGATCAAGTTCATTTTTCTGCTTCGAATAATTTTGTATATTTGGTCTTGATTTCAATTTTTAATAATTTATGTTATTTAAGTTGTAGCATAGATTTGGTTGATTAGTAGTTTACCATGGTTAAAAAATTATTGGGTTCCACTATTTACCATGTCTGATATAAGTATTTTCAAGTCTTTGCTTTCGCTACCAATTGCTTATTCCAAGGATGGTCATGGACATGATTTCTAGTGAGACAAAATTATCAAGGTGTAAGCTCTCCATGTAGATTTCTCTGGCTTAATTTGAGGGACAAAACCGTTAAACAAGTTCGAGATCTAATGCCTTGGGATGTCATTTTTTGTGCCGGAAGCCTTATTCGTGTTCCAAATGGAGTGCCTGATAACTCATAGTGATTATGTCTTGGACGAGGTAATTCAGATTTTTTGAGCAAAAGCTCGTATGATGGTGTAGCCGCGTAGCCTGGGGCATGATACCCCTGCTGTCCTGCTGATCTCTTATGTAGTTATAAGAGCTTTCCATATTTTGTATGTCAGACAATTTAGTTACCTTAAAAAGTCTACTGCTAATCACTTCTGTTGTCTTAAGAACTATCCATGTTTTGTATGGTGACTATCTTGTTTTTACTATGAGAGTCTTTGCTAATTGCTTATGTTGTCTTAAGAACTTGTCATATTTTATATGCTGATATGTTGCTATTACCTTATTAGTTATGACTCTATTGGGATTATTTATCTTGTTCACATCACTATTATCTATTATCTTTTGTTGTGATGGAAAATTTACATATGAGACTAGCATTTGTAACGGTGTAGTGTATTTTCAGAGAAGCATCAAAGATATAAATCGAATAACTCGTTTTGTATACACACCGGAACATGGGATTTGGTTCAATTTGCATTTATTTTCAGATTCAACACCCTTAAGCTTATGTTTCTTGTTGCAAAGGCTTAAGTTTTAGCATTTATTTGAACTTCATGCACTCAAAGAAAGCAACCGATATCTCAAGTATGGTTTGATGTTTCTTTTGCTGATCTATTCTCTATAATGTCCTATGATCATCAGTTGAGGCTATTTTCAATATGATGCTTATTTTACAAAATCTAACCTATTTATATTATTTCAGTTTGCTGATCATGCCTTTTAATTTTTGCAGCATGATAAATCATACACGCAGCACCTTTGAAGATATAGTGGATGCATATTTGGCATATCTAAATGTAGGCTTTGTTAGTTTGTTAAGGATTCACTTATCATCCTCTACTTGGAAGTTTACACAAGTTTTATGCAAGTGTGACTGGTAGCTTTAGATTGGGGGAGAGATCTGATGTGTGCATGGCCTAGCTTAATGTAGCTGAAGGTTGTGTTGGAATTATTATTTGCATTGATCGTTTGCCCTTGATTTCATTTGACATAATGTATAGAACTTGACACCAGATTTATTGACAGAGCTTCCTGATGACTATACATTTGAGACCACCTTAGCAGACTTGATAGTAAGTTTTAGGGTTTGGAATCAGATTACATAACTCGGTTTTAGGAGTTAGCTTTGGTTTGTGTTTAAGTTACATTTGTTCTTTGTTGCTTGTGTTTTCACAGGATGATTCACTGCAAGCAGTGTGGTCAAATGGTGAAGGTGAAAGGAAGCTTATTAGGTAAATATGATATAAAACGCAGAAAAGGAGACACTCATTGAGGAGAAATCTGCTGCCATTAACAAATTGGTGGCAGGGAATGAACTAGGGATTGAAGCTTATCTAAAAGGTAATAAAATTTATAATTTTATTCCATGGCGCTAAAATTTTCATTTAAAAACTCTCTTTAATATATGATTGATATGTTTCTGGCAACTGATCACTCTCTTATAATTCAATTTAAATTTGTAAATATATGTGTATGACATTTATTTTATATGTGTAAATAAATAAATGTGTATGCCTTTCCCTTCAAATGCATGTGCTAGAATGTGAAAGCAAATCAAATAGTGGTCGCGGTTTTTGGCTACCAAGGTAGAATGCTTTGATGCTGATAATTGTTATGCTACTCCAGTTCTTGTTTATTTTGCTTCATCTGACTTTGCTTTAGTTTGTTTAGGTGGGATGAAGGTCAAGACTGACGAAGATGAATCATCTCCTTATGCTAATTGCTGCTATGCCCCTGTTGCATGCTGCTATTTTGCTCTACGCTACTGCTGTTCTACTGCTAATCTGCTATACTTGTTTTTTTTTTAATTAAAATTGTAATATTGCAGCTTTGTATTAATGAAAATTATAATTTTATATATATGTTAGTGTTTATGTGTCAATTTAAATGAAAAAATGCAAAAAAAAAAAAAAAAAAAAATTTACGTTTTACATTTTTTTTTTAATTTTTGAAGGCATTATTGGCACCGGTTAATCGATGCGAAAAGTTTTATTACCAACGGTTTTGAACCGGTGCGAATAATATCACTTATTCGCACCCCTAAAATCTAAACCGGTTTTGAACCGGTGCGAAAAGCCAGTTTTGAATTGGTGCTCATTTCATTTTTTCTACTAGTGCACCATTGTTGTTCGATTTGAAGCTTCTTAGTAATTATTTCTTACTCTTTTCTTATATCTTCTCTCTACTTAGTTGTTAATTACTTGCTTAATTCTTGTATGCTTAGATTGTTAATTAGTTTAATTCTTAGTTTGAACTTATTCATTAATTTCTTGAAATATATAATTGCTTAATTTCCATGGATTGTGAGTAGTCTAATTTCTATAATTTAGGTAAAACCCTCAATGTAGTCACTAATAACTTGTTGCTTGTAATAATTTGGTAATTGTGGGGTGTTAATTAGTTAAGCTTAAGTGGTTTCCTTGTTAGTTCTTGCATTTGGCCAATGTTAGGACTATTTATCCAAGCTTTCTCAACGAAGGATCGAGAGATGAATTTGAGTTAGCTCCCTTATGCTTAATTGACTTGGAATGCCATGAGAATAGGAATTTCCAGCTGAAAATGTTTATGTCATCGTGATTATGCTTTAGCACTTGTTTTATGCTTTGTAACCACGAAAGTAGGTTCTATTCATGATTCAAGTAATCCCTCTAGCTTGAGAGAGTAGTTGGGTGCCTTAGATGACTTCCCCTATTTTATCCCCTATTTTACCTTGATTGTTGCATGCTAATTGTGATTTGTGATGAAGTTGAGTGGTATAACCCGAGCCCTAAATTCCTCTTAATATTGTTAATTTCTTCTTAGCCTTAGTTGAATTGGACTAGTAGAAGTTACTTAAACCAACCTAAAAAATTGACTTGATTTAGCTTATTTAAATGGTAGTATTTCGGTGGATGATTCAACGCCTCTCTTGGGATTGACCCTTTCTTACCCTTGCTATTATTTAGTGAGACCAAGATATGATTTTCTTTGGTAGGCTCGACGACGACCTATCAATTTGCTATGTTCCGCATATCCTATAAAATTGCATTTCACTCCTCTTTCACCTAACTTCTTACGTTTAGGTTCCGACACTTAGCTTATACAATTTCCCTACAACCCCAAACTTTGAGTTGACTCAAGTTTGGTTTCCTTTTATACCATAGCTCATAGGAGGTTACCTCATTCCTTTTCATTGTAACTCGGTTTAAAATGTAACAAGCGGTTAATATCACTTTTCCCCAAAATTCATCACTCAATCCCGAATAGGATAACATGGAATCAACCATTTCTTATAAATTCCTATTCTTCCTTTCCGCTACACCATTTTGTTGTGGTGAATATGCCGCGGTAGTTTCATGTATTATTCATATTGATTGGAAATAACATGGATTATAGTATTCACCACCTTTATCGGTTCTTAATATTTTGATTTTACTGTTTGTTTACAATTCTACTTCATTCTTGTAGATTTTAAATTTGCCAAGGGTTTCATCCTTAGAATGCAATAAATAAACATAATAAAATCTTGAAAAATCATCTATGAAAGTTGCTAAATACTTTTTGTTGCCTAAGGAAGGTGTGCTATGAGAATCACATAGATCATTATGCACTAAATTAAGGAATGCATTATTCTTTTGTACAACATTAGGAAATGGTTTCCTTGTGATTTTTGTTAACATGCATGCACACTTCTCTATCCTTGGATCAAAACACAAAACTAAATCTGCTTTGACATAAAATATAACTTTTTATAATTAACATGTCCAAGTCTTACATGTTATAGAGAAGAGCAATCATTAACAACATACAAATTGTCTTTCAAGGTATTAGAAATACTAAGTTTAAACATTCCATCACATAAATAACCAAGTCCTACAAATAAACCACCTTTAGACAATATAAATTTATCTGACTAAACACCAATTTAAATCCTAAACGATTCAAGATAGCACCGGACACTAGATTGCTCCTAAGCTCGTGAGCATACAATACATCCCTTAAAATAAGAGATTTGCCCGAGCTAAACATTAACTCTACTTGTCCCTTGCCTAGTACTTTTGCGGTGGAACCGTTCCCCATGTAGAGAATCTCTCCATTGGTCACCTCAACGAAACATTTAAACAATGAACGATCCTTGCAAACATGCCTCAATGCTCCAGGATCGATTTACCAAGAAGTATCACCCTGTACACATAGGATTTCAGAAATCACACACAAATAACACATTAAAGAATTAAATGAAATTTGTGCACAAGTATTACCTTGCTTGTCTTGGGATTGGCTTGAACCGCCTTTCCCACCTAGAGCTTTCTTGTTGCTCATCTTTTTCTTCCAAATGGTATAATATTTTTCAAAATGTCCGGGTTTTCCACAAACCCAACAAGCTTGTGATTTTTGACCATCACTTCCCACTTTAGGCTTTTTGCCTTTGTTTTTGTTTGAATAATTTCTTCTCTTCCTCTCATTAGACTTAGCATCCTCCACCACATTAATTGTGGAAGAACTAGGATTAACATCCTTTTGTCCCTCTTGCGCTCGGATTTCCTCCTCAATCCGAATGTGAGAAGCCAAGCCCTCAAGATTAATATCATCTTTCTTATGCTTCAAAGCATTGCTAAAATCTTTCCAAGATGATGGTAGTTTATCAATTATAGAAGAAACAATAAAGGTCTCATCAAGAGTGATATTGTGTTGCCTAAAACTCCCTAAAATTCTTTGGATTTCATGAAATTGTTCCATAACCGGCCTACTATCAATCATCTTAAAATTATTGAACTTTCTAACAATAAATTTCTTGCTAGATGCGTCATCGGCCATATACTTAGACTCTAATTCTGCCCAAAGCAATTTAGAGGACTTATGAAATTGATAAACATCAAACAATTCATTAAACATACAATTAAGGATGTGGCCACGACATATGTAGTCATCATTCTCCCACTTGTTCCTCTTACTAGTGGTATCCAACGTCTCGTTTCCCTCCTCCAAAGGCTTCGGGGATGTGAGAACATAAGCTACACCGAGCGATGTCAACAGAAAATGTATCTTCTTCTGCCACCTTCGAAAATCCATTCCCTCGAACTTGTCCAATTTTTGAAAATTAGTCATCATTTCCTTCACATTTGCCATCTTTGTAGGAAATTATACTTTTGGATTGTTAGGGATTTTCTAGTAAACAAGGGTCACAACGAAAATTGGAAATGAAATTAACGAAATACTTCAAGGCGTGAACGGAGTCACTTTCCCAAAAGTATAATTCCGACTCTATTCTACTACCGGGTATCACAGAAATTACTCAGGAGATAAAATGAAGAACAATTACAATAACTTGTAGGATTATTGCAATTCAATGTATAAAAGTATTTGTAATTTTGTGATAGTGAACAACTAATTATAACTTCCTATGCCAAAGTGATAAGATAGAAATTAAAATAATATTTCATCTCTATCCATTCATCATATGAGGAGTCTCATATATATAAGATAGTAGTATGTGAAACAATGCATTAAGTATTGAAACCGAAACAATGCATTTACTAAATAATGCATTAAGTATCGAAATCGAAACAATGCATTAAACAATGTATTACTATGACATGCATTAAACAATGCATTAAAACATGCATTAAACAATGCATTAATACATTAAGTTACAATGCATTAAGTAACTGCCAAACTAAATCAAGAGAAATCGAAATCGAAATCGAAACCGAAACCAAAATCGAAACCGTAAGTAGTAACGGGTTGCAACAATAGTGACGATTCAACCTACTTCCTTTCATTTCTCTTGATTAGTTGTATATCATTATCTTAATCACATGTTTTTTTTGGTAAGTACGCAAATATATTAAACAAGTAACAAACTGTACAACAATATACACCTAGCCCTAACTAAAGGGCTAGCAAGCAGCAAAACAACTAAAAAAAACAAAACACCCAACCTACACAAGACCCTAAGGCCACACATCCACCAGACCTGTTCAGATGACTAGCAGAATCATCTTCCAGAAAGGGTGCTCTGAGAGTCACAGAACAAAACCAGCCCTAGGTCACCTTTCTACCTTCTAGGATGGGCTCAAGGGAACCAGGGCTAGGACAGAAAAATAACAACCATAAAACAACAAAGAGAATCACTACCTACAGTATCAAATATTACTCTTAAGTCTATACAACCATTTACAGTCTTCAACTTTCCATTTCTGATTAATAAGCTGCTGAACTCTTCTTGTGGCTTCCCTTTTCACAACTTTAGTTAGAATACCAAGGACTATAACAACACTCTGCCAATACACCTGATTCCTTGCAAACCAAATGTGGTAAACCAGAGCAGTTAATACAGACATAATCACATTATTCTGAATTGGGTTCTTAGCCTTTCTCTGCCAGTTCTTCCAAGTATACTCAATGCTAAACTGATGATTACTAATCCCTAACCATCAGCAGACATCCAAAATACACTGCTTACTATACTTGCAGTCAAAGAACATATGAGCAATGATTTCAGGTTGCTCTCCACATAGCAGACCAATGTCATCATCATAGGCTAGCTCCATACTTTGCTGGCTTGTCTCTGGTTCTCAGCCTTCCCTACACAACTAAATAGGATATGAAAGCATGTTTTGGGACATTAAACCTATTCCAAATACAAGAACACCAGCTCACCTTGTCCATAGGACCCTGCAGCCACTTGTAGCCATCTACAATTTTATAGTTCTTGGTTAGCCAATTCTGACTAATAAAACCTGCTTTCATATCTTCCTTCACTTTACACAACATTCTCCAACCCCATCCAAAATTCTTAGAAGGAACATAACTCCACCAGTCCTGATTCTTGATATAAACAACATGAACCCATTTGACCCATAAAGAATCTGATTTCTTAGCAATCTTCCACACATAACTCTCCAAGGCTGCCTTGATCCAACTAATGCAGTCTCTAATTCCGAATCCACTTGCTCTCTTAGGCCTACAAACCCAGTCTCAGGCCAAAAGAGGAGCTTTAGAAAGAACAACATTACCATCCCATATAAAAGCCCTATAAAGCCGAGTTATCTTGTCCATAACATTCTTAGGCGTCAACAAACACTAAGCCCAATATGTATGCAGACTCATAAGCACTGAGTTTACCAAAGTAACTGTAGTTGCATATAACAGATGTCTAGAGCTCCAACAATGCAACTTTAGGAGCATTTTATCAATTAAACCATCATAGTCTGAAGCTTTCAAACTCCTAACATTAAGAGGATTGCCAAGATATCTAAACGGAGTTAAACCAGCCACAAATCTAGACATATGTAAAATGTCAGCTTTCATTCTAGTCTTCACACTACCGAAGTAAATAGTCGTTTTATCAGACTAGCCTGTAATCCATATCTAACCTCAAAAGCCTTCAGAGCCCTAATCATCAAAGAAATAGACTGCATATTCCCATAGGAAAATAGCATCAGATCATCAGCAAAAATTAAATGGTTTAGAGCTAACTGGTTGCACCTAGGATGAAACTTAAATTGCCTTTTCCTGCCAATCTTCTTTAACATTCTAGTCAAGTATTCCATTACCAATACAAACACCAGAGGAGACATATGGTCTCCTTGTCTGATCCCCTTCATGCTTTTAAAGTATCCATGCATTCCACCATTAATCATAAGAGAAAAAAAGGAAGGTGTAGTAACACACTGCATTATCCAACTTGTAAACCTGGCAGGGAACCCCAGAGCATCCAGCATCGCCTTGATGAAACTCCAAGTAATTGAGTCATAAGCCTTCTTAAGTTCCACCTTAATAGTACATCTAGGGGTTTTACTCTTATCATTGTACCCTTTTAGCATATCCTGACAGATAAGGATATTATCCAAGATGGATCTGCCAGCCACAAAAGCACCTTGACAAGGATCAATTAAGGACAGGAAGCACCTTTTTTAGTCTTTCACAAATCATCTTGGAAATTATCTTGTATAAGACATTGCAGCAAGCTATAGGTCTGAACTGAGACACCTTAGTGGCATTATCCACTTTAGGAATCAAAGTTAATGTAGTAGCATTAACTTGCTTGAGTAATTACCCACTTGCAAAGAAATCCAACACAACCTTTACTATATCAGGCCCCACAACTTCCCAAGAAGCCTTGAAAAACTTACTTGAAAAGCCATCAGGCCCAGGAGCTTTGTCATCCTCAATATTCTAAAGTGCATTCTTCACATCAACCTCACTAAAGTCCATGCAAAGTTTTGTTCCTTGCTCAAGGGTAAGGACGGGACCCTTTGCAATAACAGACTCATGAACCCTACTAGAAGCAATATTAGTGTTCCCAAGCAAATCCTTATAATACTCCAAAAAAACATCACACACCTTGTTAAGATATGTGATTACACTTCCCTCATCATCCATAATATAGAATAGATGTTATTATGTACTCTTCTCTTCCTAATAGCAACATGGAAAAAAGAAAAATTCAAATCACCTCCTTTAAGCCAATGAGCTTTTGTACAACCTAAAACATGAAAGAAAAAACCTAATAGCAACATGAAAGAAAAAACCTATTTTAGCCTTTGTACAACTTAAAACATGCTAGTTCCTGAAATCCCAGTGTTCCAAGCCTCTTGAACTCCTATTACGAACTCAGGAGCATCACACCACATGTTAAAAAACCTAAAAGGTTTTTTCACCTCAATCTCATTTCCAAACACTTGAGCTACACAAGGGCAATGGTCCATAATCCCTCCTGGTAGAAAATTCACCTACATAGCAGGGTGATTCTCAGCCCAAATGTCATTGACAAGAACTGTATCAATCTTGGAGCAAACCCTACTCTCACCCACTTGCTTATTGTTCCAAGTATAGAACATCCCACCTACCTTCTAATCAATCAAACCACTCTATCTTAAACAAAGCCTAAAAGGGTCTATTTCTTGCAATGAAATAGGAGCACCCATCCTCTCAGTAACATTCAAGACATTATTGAAGTCACCTCCTACAATCCAAGGTCCTTGCACACTCCCACTAACATCCCTAATCTGATCCCATAAAGCTACTCTTAGAGCAGGGTCATTGAAGCCATACACCCAGGAACATTCAAAGGCATAACCAGAAGCCTTACGAACAACCTGCATATGGATTAACTGTGCCTCTACTCTTGAAATAGTAACATAAAAAACAAGAGGAAACCAAATCACCCAGATCCTCCCACCCGTAGTTAACTACCACAGACCAATCATTTCCAAGCCTTGAAAACACTTTCCCAAAGTTACCAGCCTTCACCTTAGTCTCAACAAGCCCAAAGAGGCCTAAACCATGCCGTTTAACAAACCAAAGCACATCACACACTCTATTAGGTTGGTTAAGGCCCCTAACATTCCAGAAACCTCACTTATCCATTAAAGTTATGTGAGCACTCCCCCTCATCCACCACTTCCAACACACTAAACCTAGTCCTACTCACACCACCTTGAACTTGTCCTGTAACCTGCACCTGAGCTTGTGCCATACTTCTATTCTTAGTAACCCCATCATCACCAACCCCTACAGCTTTATCCTGGCCAGTATCATCATAATTCTTGTTCCGAGCAGCATTATCAGTCACAACATTCTTTTGAATAGGCCTCCAAACCTTCTTGACATGAGCTTACTTCAGTTTCCTAGCTCGAACAATGTGATTAGGACAATGATCAGCCACATGCCCCATCCCACCGCATTCCTTACATGTCACTGGCTTCCACTCATAAATAACTTTTTGCATCACATTCCTCCCATTTTCATCCAGGAATTCAACAACATCAGGGATTTGACCATTAAACTGAACCTCAATCATTATTCTAGCATAATCCAACTTCTTTTTACTTGCAGTTGCCTTATCAGTCTTAATAAGCTTACCAATCAAGGATCCTATTTTCATTAAAGCAGAGTGTCCCCAAAATTTCAGATTTAGATCAGGTAACCTGATCCAAATAGGAACCTCTGAAATAATCTCCTCCCCAGCTTAATTCCAAGAGTCCATTGTCTCACTACTACTGGCTTCTTATTAAAAAGAACAGGACCAGATTCAGAGCTTTGTCCCTACCATCAACAGATTTAAATCGAACTAGAAATACTCCATCAGGTTTTATTGCAACCTTAACCACTCCAAATTCCCCCAAATTCTTCGAACAAACCCATTAATGACACTATATGGAGGCTTAGAGCTAATCACATAACATATTAATGCAGAATTCCAGAAATCAACCTCCCCTTGAATATCCTCAATTGAGATCTGCAATTTCCCATTACTATTCCCATTATTCATACCATTAACTCTCCTAGGTTCAGACAAATCTAGACTCTCATCAACAACATTCTTGAACAAATTATCCCTCCAGAATCCCTACTATTAACATTAGTAGAAACAGATTAAAAAACAGGGTTTCGAATAGCAGGAGTTCATAAAACAGAGCATTAAGGATCTGGGTTAGCAGAATTTGTGGAAAAATTACTAACTCTATTTCCAGAGTTCAGAGTATCACCAACAATCATCAATGGAGTAGGATTAACAAACCCACTTCCAAAATTACCGAAAACAGAAGCTTGATTGAGCTCAGCATCAATGGAGTTCGAGGAATGGTGGATTACCTGAAGCCATTGATTGAACTGTTCCTGATGTTGTCCTTCACCAAAATCTCATTTGCCATTGCAGACTCCAACCAGCTTTCCACACAAACATCCTCCGAAGCTAAACATGTTCCTTCCTCTTGGTGTAATTCTGAGTCACGGGTTTCGATTTTTGTTTTGATTTATGCTTTTTCATCGATTTAGAGTTAGAATTCTTGCTTCCCTTCGATTTCTTACCCTTAGCCATAGCTCAATTCGAGGATTTGAAGGTTCGAAAATGCATGGCGAGTTGTGAAGATTTTCACTCTTTAAGATTTTCTAACTTGTAACTTGTACCGAACCTTAATCATATGTTGTCTAAGTCATGACACCTTAACCAAATGACTTAAACTTAACATAAATGAATATAATCAATTAATACTCTAAAATTCTCCAGCACCATATATGCTTCTATAATTTTTTTTAATTATACTACCTCTATTCTTTTATGTTCTACTCGATTAATATTGATTTCAAATTTTATGAAAATATTGAAAAATGTGAGTGTGTGTAAGATAAAGTAAGAAAGAGAATGTAAAAAGGTAGGTTTATATAAGAAAATAAAATAAAGTAAAAGAGAGAAAAAATATGGAAAGATGAAAGGGTAAGATGGTAAAAAGTGTATGCTAAAAATAGAATAAAGCAAAGTAAGTAGAACATAAAAAGAGGGCTCCAAATGAAAAGTGAGCAAAACAAAAAAGAACGAAGAGGGTGTATTTGTGGAGGAAGCCCCAACTTTGTTTATCAAATGACAAATTTGCAAATAAACCAACAAACATGCTCATTTCGTAATAATTATATCAACACATGAGGGAATGTGGGGCCCTTTTTAATAAAAAAAAAGGTTGATGCATTTACGGTGTTGCCACTGATTAGTAGATTTTGTTTATCAAGGTGATAAACTTATAGGTATGAACTTGTTTAAATAATACAACAATTGAATTTATAATTATAAAAGCATATATGGAAGGAAATCATGCTAATATAATAGGTAATCATGATTACCTACTAGGGCTACTGTTGTATATTATTGTTACTTCTACAAATAATAGTGCTCAATTCATAAGCCAGCATTATTATCTACCATATATGCATATGATTGCTTTTGATATATATATATATATATATATATATATATATATATATATATATATATATATATATATATATATATATATATATATATAGAGATTGGATCATGTAAAAACAAACCTTAAGCTGAAAACTGAAAACAGATGATCTAGACCATTGAATTTTTATTTTGTAATCTTGACCGTCCATTCTCTCTGCTCTATTTTTATCTTTCTTCAATCTCACGATCTCACTATTTCTCTCTCCTCCTCCCAAAAAATCATCAAATTTCAGAGGAATTTGCTTCAATCTTCATCAATAATTTGCTTCAATCTTCATCAATTTCGTCTTTAGCTTCAAAATTGAACCTGAAAAGTGAGTTTTGCGTTTCAACAATCAATTATGTGAGTTAATCATTTTCGTCGCTGAATATTCATCCCATTGAAGCGAGTTTTGAGCTTTCTCCTCCATTGAAGCGAGTTTGAGCTTTCTCGATCCTCCATTGAAGCGACTTTGAGCTTTCTTCTCCATTGAAGCGGCTTCTCAGGTAGTATTTCTTAAATTATCGACTATCAATTTCACAATCTAGGGTTTATTGCTAGTTAATTGCTCGAATGTTTTTGTTATGGAATATAAATTGTTGTTTGGATTCGAAATTTGTTGTATAGCATGCGATTTTGTGACTTTTGCTCATCAATTTTTTCGACTTTTTTTCATCAATTTTGTTCGATTTGTTTGATTTTGCAATTTCCTGTTCGATTTTGTTCGATTTCCTGTTTGATTTTGCTTGGTTTTTGTTCGTTTTCATTTGTGATTTTTGTTCAATGGCAAAAACCTAATGTTCCTGGATTACTTGATGAAGTGAGAATAGGTCAGAATGTTGTTGTCATTTCTTGTAAATTGAAATTGTGATTATCTGTGGATACTACATTCAGAAATGGAGAGGCAACAATAAAAGCCTTTGTTTCGGTTAGTTTGTCTCTTGGAGACCAGCCGCTTGCTGCTCAATTTCAGGAAATTCCTGCAGAGCTTCGGATGTCAGAAGCTGAGAGGGTTGGATGTAGGCACAAGCACTTGATATATATTTTTGTCAAAATAATGAAACCACCTAATTAACAATGCTAATTTGTATTTACTTGTTATATACTCTGGAGAGGTTGCTGGCTTTAATTGAAATGGACCAAAGCAAACCTGATTTGAAATGGATTAACGCAATTCCTATCAACAAGAACACAGTAAGTTATGGCCTTTTAATTTGAAGTTAATTAGAAAGTGAAATTAGCCTAACAGCCTTACCAAAAGATGACCATCACCTCAAGTATGACCCCACCTGTATTTGAATTGACCCTACTACTACTGCTTGAAGTTATGCTATGCCTAATAGTGGCAAAAGTTATACAGTTTATAAAGTATATAATGTATGATATTGGTTTTTGATTCACTAATGCCTAGTAATGGCAAAAGTTATACAATTTATAAAGTATATAATTTATGATATTGGTGTTTGATTCACTAATGCCTAATAATGGCAAAAGTTATACAGTTTATAAAGTATATAATGCATGATATTGGTGTTTGGTTCACTAGTCCTCTTTGGCTCTGGTGGTGGCTTTCAAGATTCTTGAAACCAGAGGTCTAGGGTTCAAGGACTGGTGGAAAAACAGCTACAGAGGAAAGATACTAGATGAGGTATTACAAAACACCTTCCTTTTGATTTTTGATATAATTGTAAATTAGTGGTATGCTGAGTATTACTGTATTGCTTTACTGCCTTTTATTTTGTTGTGCAATTTTAATTTTATAAATAGTATGTCAATTACTAGCATTGCTAGATTGTTACACTGCACGGACATAATTACTTCATAGAAAAATTATCTCAGATTCTATTTCTCACAAAAGAATGAACAAAAATGAGGGTCATTTGGCTTGTTGCTAATCAATCACCCTTTCATTATTTCAGTGCAAGTTCTGTGGCAGGGAGGGTACTATTACAATGATACCAAAATCTGGCCGCTATCTAACAGGTGATGACTGTGAAGCTGGAAAGTTTGTCCGTTTGATGAGCTTTGATTGCCGGGGTTTGGAGCCAGTGGACTACTCCTTTGGTGGTGACAAGGAGGAGCAGGAGAAATTATCCGATGACAAGGAGGAGCATGAGAAATTATCTGATGACAAGGAGGCCAGAGAAGGAGAAGTTGATGATAATTACCTTACTTTTGTAAATAGTGACATCTATATAAATGTGGTCAATGTTGTCAAAATTTATATAATTACCTTATTTTCGATATAATGACCTTAGATTTATGGAAATGTTGTAAATTTTGGTTCAATCACCTTATTTTTATATATAGTGACCTTTATTTTTGTATATAGTGACCTTTATGTAAATGGTGTCAAAAACTCAGATATAGTTACTTTATTTTTGTATATAGTGACCTTAATGTAAATGTTGTAAAAATTGTTATAGTTACCCTATTTTTGTATATAGTGACTTCTATGTAAATATGGTCAAAATTGATATAATTACCCTTTTTTTGTATATAGTGACTTCTATTAATAGGATCAAAATTGATATAGTTACCCTATTTTTGTATATAGTGACAAATGTTGTAAAAATTGATATAGTTACCCTATTTTTGTATATAGTTACGTTATTTTTATATATAGTGACTCTATGTTATTTTATTTTTTTTTAAACCGTTAGATCTTGTTAGTAACAATGGATGGTTGAGATTTTCTGTTTTTAGTTTTCACCATAAGCCCTGTTTTTAGCGGAACCTCCCCGTATATATATATATATATATATATATATATATATATATATATATATATATGTTTTAATTAATCTAGCCAATATTTATTGGCTTGTTTTGGTAATTGTTACTACTACAAATAATGCTAAAGTCAATATTAATGCACTAATACCATTCCTAAAATTTGTTGGGAAAAAAAAAATCATTTCAGAAACCTCAAAGAAAAACTAATCAACCAATTCAAAAACAATGTTGAAAATTGTATTAGTCCTAATAATTTTGTTCTCGATTGTGAAAGATCAATCATTTGTTACGGGTTGGGGTGTGTTTAATTTCCGGTTGATTATACGGTGGAAAGTGAGAATGGAATAACCTCTATCTTATGGTTCATTGTACAAAATATGGTGCAAAAACCAAAGATCTTGGGGTTTCTCCAATTACTCAAAGAACTAGATATAGTTGGACTTTTAAGTCCGCTTATCATGTATTTGTGTACTATGAATGTTGCTTGAATTGGCCTTTTCATGGTGAAGTATAGTTTACAACTCGAAACAAGGTTAATTATAAAAATTGGGTCAACGTTTATGGATAATAACTATTAAATTGGGCCTATTGGCCGTATTGGGGCTATAAGGCTTGGTATGAGGTTTGAAATGAATACGAATTATTTGGGCTCGGTTTCAAAGTTTTATTTCACATCTTCGGATAATTTTCATATTCGAATCAAATAAGACAAATTGTACGCATTCAATGATCAGGTGTTTCTGGAGAGACATGATTTGATGTCTATAGAATGCAGTCATGATTGTCTATGATTATATATTTACGGGGCATTTAGTATGGGGGATGAGAATAAAGATGGTAAGAAAGTAGGATAAGGATAGAGAATTAGTAAGTTAGATAAGGATAAAATTGACAATTTTCATTGTTTGTATGATTTGTAGATTAGATTGGAAACTAATTAAAATACATAAGTATCCTTACTTACCTTTCTTCACTCTCCCCCCAAAGTATTAATGTCTTTTGCTCTTTGATCATATTACCATTCCTTATAGGCTTATACCACCCCGTAGGCATTATTTTGGAGGGATATATAACTACGCTTTTATGTACCCCCTTCCCTTTCCCCTTCCTTATCCCTATCCCTCGAAGCAAATAAAAGAATTGTTAAATTCCTTTCATTTTATCCATATCCCTGTAAACAAACAAACTACTTCATATTATATTACATAATTGCCTTCTATAGATGCTTCTATTAAAAGGCTTGTGTTAGAATATTGTTACTAGTTACTACCACAAATAATAGTGCTCAATAAATGTGTAATCATGATTATCTACTATACTAAGATGATTGTTTTCCATATATGTTTCTCTAAACTTAGCTTCTATTTATGGGCTTGTTTAGATTATTACTGTTATGAAATTTTGACTTTTACTACCACTAAAAAGCACCACTTTGATTTTTGCTACTTATTTCTTTAGCTAAAATTTTATTTTATTTCACTACCACCAAAAGCACAAAAAATAGATTTTGCTACCACTTAACATTTTCCGTTAGGGTACCGTTGGTGGTCAACTATAATTTTTTTCTCGATTCGTGCGCTGAAAATACATATTCTGTTAAAGTTTTAGGGGGTCATTTTGGTTCTTAATGATCTTAAGGGTCCATATTGAGCTCAAAATCGACAAAAAAGAATATATGTGCCTTGTTTTGCGTGTTACTATGCTTTTTCCGCAAAAAATGCTTGGGTAAGGTTTTAGAGATACGATCATTTGAGCCTTAAAGATTCACATTGAACTCGAAATTTACAAAAAAATAACGTAAATGCCTCGTTTTGCATGTTGAAATAGACATAATTGAGCTCGAAATTGACATTATTGGATGTGAAAAACGAGGCGTTTACATTATTTTTTTTGTCAATTTCGAGTTCAATTTGGATCGATCCTTAAGGCTTTAAATGACCTATAAAACCTTACTAGAGCAATTTTCGCGGCAAAAAGAATACTCCCTTCGTGTTTTTTTTTCAAGTGTTACACTTATCAAATGTAGTCTTGTTTTTTCTTTTTAAGTGTTACACTTCCATTTTTGGCAAAACGTTACATTTTAATATTATTTATATCTCCTCTCATGGTTCCCACCCAAACTCACTACTATTGTTTTTTTTCTTTCCTCACACATTCATTATTTTTCAATGTCGTACTGTTTTTTGTTTTTTAAAAATCACATTCATTACTTTTCAATAAATTATTCACCCCAATATTTTCTTTTACAATTTTTTAATACTTCAAGTTAGGGCTATTAATGAGCCGAGCCCGAATACTGGTAGGCTCGGCTCGAGCTCGTGAGTTTGAGTTTGAGGCTCGGCTCGAGCTCGTGGCTCATCGAGCCTTGAAAATTAAGCTCGGCTCGAGCTTGAGTGCTAAAAAATGGAGCTCGGCTCGAGCTCGTTATTGGCTCAAGTTCAAAATTGGAAAAAACCAAAAAAATCGAAACGTTATGAAAATTGTTACCTTTAAGAAGAAGGGATAAGATTAAAGGTGAAAGAGTGGAAGGAATATCAGGAATTTAACCATGAAAAAAAAACAAAACAAAAAACCGATGGGTTTTTAAGGGCTCGTAATTCCCAATTTTCTGATGCACATTTCTTCTCAGCTTGATATGCGTAATTTCAGCTTCAAATGGCCGGTTTCATTTCTACATGTAGCTCAATATGGGATACAAAAGGTACCAAATGAAAAAATATGTTGCACCATAATCAAACAAAACTTTAACAGGAACTAAGTTTATAGAAAATATACCAGTAATGGCATCCTTCGCTGCATTAGCCTCACGCGAACCCATCACATTAAGCTTCCCTGATGTTCCGCCTTTGACCTGTGTATTCCCACCATTGGTATTCTTATTCCCACTCTGAAACTACGCCCCCTTGTTCACTTGATTCCCATTACTACCCTGTTTCTGCTGATTCTAGGTCTGTCCATTACCCTTAGACTGATTTTTTCCTTGACTCCCTTTATTCTTAGAGAAGCACTCATACGCCTTGTGTCCTTGCTTGTTGCACAGGTTACAAGTGACTAAGTTACCATCACAATCCTTTACTGGGTGATTGTTGGAACATCTCTTGTAATAGTAATTACGATCTCCAGGCCGGTTTCTATTTCCCCTGGGAAAGTTATGCCCACCTTGGTTGTTCCTATTGTTCTGAAAGTTGTTGCTTTGGTGATTGTTAAACTTCCGCTTTTTAAAGTTATTCTGGTTCCCAGATGGTCTAGAATTGGTCATAGGCTCCTTTCTCTTCTCTCTAGCTTCCAACACTGCCTTTTAAGCCTTTTCCTTCAACTCCAACGCATGTAAATGCTCTGCTCTACCATACAACTAACTCTTCCAAGTTATCAAACACTTGTCCTAACAACTTGCCTTGGAGAGAAAGAGGCAATCCCCTCTCAAACCTTCTATCTTTCTGCCTATCAGTAGCCACAATATCTTCAGCAAATCTAGACAACTCGACGAACTTAGTGTAATACTCTGTCACCAACATATTCCCCATCTTAAGTTCTAGAAATTCATCAGCTTTCTGCTTTTGCAAGAACATTGGGTAGAACTTATCCTTCACTTGTTGCCGAACACATTCCATCCAAATTTAGGTAAGGCTTTCACAGTTTGCTCATTCTGCTGCCACCACAAATTTGCTTCACCCCTCAAGTAGTAAGCTGCACTACTCACTTTAGACTCATTAGGACATGCTACTGCCACAAACAACTTATCGAACTCTCTCAGCCAATTTTCAAGGACAGTTGGGTCAGGTTCTCCCTACTGTGTAGAAGGTTTACTTTAAGCAATCTTCTTAAACAACTCCCCAACAGGGTCAGGGTTGTTATTGTTACCCCTCTCAGCTAACTATTGAGTTACATTAGCTAGTTGCCTAATTACTTCATTCAGATCATTGTTATTGTTGTTTCTCCCATCTATCCTAATCCTCCTGAATAAAAGAAATTACTACTATTAGGTTGGTGACAACTATTTTATAATTAGACAACAACTAGACTACTTTAAATCAAGCACACAGGCAGCCATCTTGAATTATAGTAGAAGCACCTACATACTCATTTTCTCCTACTAATAATTCAATACATTGTTTTGGTTGTCATGCAACCATTTCACTTAAGTAAGCACTTCACAAAAATATTTTGATTCATTTCCCTTAGTACCATTAACAGAAATAAAAAGTAAGAAATGATACTTGGTAGGCTTGGTTGAAGATTGAAATGAATAAGTAAAGAATAAACGGTACTTTATTACAATACAGAAAAGAAATGTTTGGAATATCCCAAATGTAGCCTTGCTACTTATTACTCATATGCTATACTTTATTAAACTGCAACTATAAATAAAGAATGAAATAAATGCTCAAAACTCTAAGGAAAAGTTAGTCTAAAATCTGCAAATGTTGACATTGTCAATATTATCTTTCATCTCCTTGTACTTCTTTGGATTATACTCAGGATCACTCCCATCATTACCATCATTGCCATCATCATCATCTTCCTTAGGATCCATTTCTTCTTCAGGTTCTTCCTCAGACATCAAATTCCACATTAATAGTTATTGGAGGGCTGGGGGGATTTGGATTAGGAACTACTCGGCACGAGGTGTCTCCCGACTCATCATCTTACTCCATTGGCTCCCCTTGACTCTCATAAGTTTTCTCAGGTTCTGACTCAGGCATAGGATCATGATTATTTGGAGAATGATAGGCATTTTGCTGTGGAGCTTGTGAAGCATTTTGTGGAGGAACTTAGTGATAGCCACAGTTATGGTAAGGTGGAGGATTATCAGCATATTGAGGATTAAGATATAAATTCCTTGTGAGAAATATAACGGTATAAGTATCTCCAATATGCTCCCCACTAACCATTAGCATCTTTATATTTGGTGTAATTAGCAACACCATTAGGCAAATGAAAATTACGAAAGCAATTCTTAACGGCTTCATAGGGAGGATAGTTAGGTAAGCAATGCACAATCATAGCAGAAACATAGCTAGGTTGATCCAAATGATACTCCCCAAACACATCACATCTATAAGAACAATAAAATCGTATCCTGCGAATATAATCTCAAACATGCTCATAGTCCTTCTTTGCTAAAGTGCCCATATCAAAGAATCTACTAGATAATTCAAATATCCTGCAAGGTATTTTGGGTCATTACTCAATAAAGAAAATTCTTTTTCAAACTCGAGTATACAGTTCCTTGCAAAAATTTAAGTTTGGTGTTCAATTATACAATTTTGTATCAATCCACATAAACATGCTTTTCACTTAAAGACCTACCATCATACAACATGCTTGAACAATTTGCATATATAAAATATGTACATAAGAAGACATACATTTCTAGCCTTTATGCCCTTTCTTTCCTACCCAAGCTCACCAAATGCTTTCAAAAGCAATTAATACATAATTACATACCTTAATTCCTTCGCATACCTGCATATAAAATTTTTGAACTTAAACTTTTAAAATTTGAAAATTAATTGCCCCGACTAAAAAAAAAATTTCGGACCCCAAAAAAAATAAAAATTCGGCCCTCCATTTAAAAAAAAAAATTCGGACTAATTTCTAAATAAAAAAAAATAAACGGTCATTTCACCAACTGCCACTGAGTACTTAAAAAATTCATCAAATGCCACTGAGTACTTAAGGAATTCACCAAATGCCACTGAGTACTTAAAAAATTCACCAAATGCCATCGCGTTTTTCAAAATTATATTCACCAAATGCCACTGAGGTTTAGTACAATATCACCAAATGCCATTTCCGTTAGTTGACTGTCAGTGTCCGTTAGTTAACCCCACCACTTGTCACGTGTCACCTTCTGATTGGTTTGTTTTTTTAAAAAAAAATTAAAAAAATAAATAAAGAATTAAAAAAAACCAAAAAAAATTAAAAAAAAAACAAAACAAAACACCACCAAATCCCCACCCTACCCCTTCTACCACCAGCCAGCCCACCCAAAACCCTATTCCCCTCCCCTTTTCGATTTCCGGCCACCCCACCCAAAATCCCCTTCCCCTCCCCTTTTCGTTTTCGGCCACCCACCCACACAACCCTCACTCTCAAAATCCGGTAGCCTCTTTCCCCTCCCTTTCCTCGCACCCCCTTCGACTCCGGCAGCCCCTTCCCCTCCCTTTCCTCGCACCCCCTTTGACCCTCAAAACCCGACCCCCTTCACACCCCCTTGCTTGTCTACGCCATCAGAATCTGGTTACCCTTTATGGTTGCACTTCACGGAGAA
Organism: Chenopodium quinoa; assembly: GCF_001683475.1. Classification (NCBI taxonomy): domain Eukaryota; kingdom Viridiplantae; phylum Streptophyta; class Magnoliopsida; order Caryophyllales; family Amaranthaceae; genus Chenopodium; species Chenopodium quinoa. The sequence goes on from NW_018743292.1 coordinate 11,951,278, forward strand.
GCACCCCCTTCGACCACCAATTTTCGACCCTAGGGTCGGGTTTTGAGAGTCGAAGGGGGTGCGAGGAAAGGGAGGGGAAGGGGGTTGCCGGAGTCGAAGAAGGTGCGAGGAAAAGGAGGGGAAGGGGGCTGCCGGATTTTGAGGGTGAGGGTTGTGTGGGTGGGCGGCCGAAAACGTAAAGGGGATGGGAAGGGAGTTTTAGGTGGGGTGGCCGGAAATCGAAAAGAGGAGGGGAATGGGGTGTTGGGTGGGATGGTCGGAATCGAAAAGGGGAGGGGAAGGGGTGGGAGGCTGCTGGCCGCCGGCATGCTGCCGGTGCTGGCCTCGGCGGCACGGGGGTTTGGCGGTGGGGTGGCCGGAATGGGCTGGCTGGCTGGTGGCAGCAAGTTTTGGTTTTTTTTTTCTTTTTAATTTTTTTTATTATTTTTTTTAATTTTTTTTTAAAAACGGACCAATCAGAAGGTGACACATGGCAAGTGGTGGGGTCAACTAACGGACACTGGCGGTCAACTAACGGAAATGGCATTTGGTGATATTGTACTAAACCTCAGTGGCATTTGGTGAATTTTGAAAAACGCGATGGCATTTGGTGAATTTTTTAAGTACTTATTGGCATTTGGTGAAATGACCGAAAAGTAAATTAAGTACTCTTAAAATATTTTCAAAATCATTTAAATAAACACTTAGCCAAGCTTTAAACATGGGTACCTTAAAAACACATATTTTACTTTAGTGGTAATTAAAATCTAACCAAAGCTCCCAAATACCACTTTGTAATACCCTGAAAATTTCCTTTTTTTAATACTCCCTTTTTACTCTACTACCTCCGTTACATATTAGTTGCAACTTTGGGGTATTACTTGTGAGACTTAAAATATTCCAAAGTTGCAACTAATATGTAACGGAGGTAGTAAATAAACCTCATTTTAGGAAATAACCAAAATATTACTGCCTCCGTGATAACGGCTAACGCTATTTTTCAAAGTCACACAGTAGAAGTCTAAAATAAAAACCAACTTTTTAAAACAAATAACTTGAGTTCACAACCTCAAAACATAAGTAAATTAAAACATCCATAAGTTGGAACCAATATAAACATGGCCCATCCAAAACCAATTTAAACTAAAACATAACAATGTTAGTCCATAAATAATAATCAATAATTCAAAAATATAAAACTAAGAAACCATAACAGATAACTCTCTGCACTAATTTCCTTCATGCTTCAAGTATCTGTCACTTTCTCTTTATTTCAACCACTCTACTCACCATATAAATGGGTCATAGTAGGGCCAATCCAAAGGAAAGCCAAACACAAACACAAAAGTATGAATCAGCAAAAGCTGAGTACATATGCACCACACTAACATGATCATTCTAGCAATAATAAATAAAACATGCTCACCATACAATTCACAAGTCAACTTACCTTTGCCTCATAACTAGCAATATCAATTATTAATAAATAGCTTTGGATTACACATTGAACGGGTTCCTACCTTAAAAATAGCCCTTTAGAAATATTAAGCTTCCAATTAGGGAGTTACCCCAATTGGCACCTACTATGTCGTCACTCTTGTGACAGAATTCTAGCGCATTAATAATAAAAGAAATAATATACAGCGTCTGGTACCCATGTAGAAGCTATGATCAAATATAAAGTCACATAACTCCCCCCCTCCAATATGTTCATACTCAAGGTATATACGTTCCAAGAGTTTTGATGCGTATCCTCTTACACTTTACGTGATTTACCAATTTAACTTGTGATGACTCCAACCAATCAATCAAGAACAAACACAGTAATCATCCATACATACTTCCATTTCTTTCTTAAATTAATTAGTGAGCACATACTATTTATTTTAATTAAGGTTCCTTGCCTAGTTTTGTGCACAAAATTGCACTGTTACTACCTTGGTGCATAAGATGCACTAATAAACTTCCTTGACTCAATCTCAACTTACATGCGTATGTAAATAAAATAAGCTAACTTCTTGACTCAACTCCAAATATATATGAGTGAGAAATAAAATCATGAATCATGCTCAATAATTATAATCTTAGCTCTTTTAAACATATATAAGTCTTGCTTATTAAATTCATGCCTCCTTGATATTTGAAAATTAAATTACATCCATGATTCATACATATTCTACTTGTATCATGCCTCAAATAATATATTCACATGTTACATAATGATTTATGATCAACCAACATCAATCCAAGCATTTAATTCATCACTTAAAATATTTTACATTCCTAGCACGATACTACGCATACACAAATATTTCTATGCGCATACGTACCTTGAATAGCACCTAAACTCGGCCACACTCGCTAGAAAGCACCTACCTCAAAGCTTCCTATAAATAAAAATACATAACCATAATCAATCTATTGTTCTCACAAATTTCCAGGAACTATAATATACTTTAAACCTCACTAATTAACCCAATTTAATAGTTTAAATGCCTTAAAACCTTATTTTTAAGTGGGTACTTAAAACTCTTTCAAAAAGACTTAGTTTTCATGACTTAAATAAAATTCGAGCATACTTATTTAATATAAAACATCACTAATAAACCAAAAAAAAAAATCATATTTAAGTCATCAAAAACCTTTTTCTTTTTATGAGTAATCAAACTCTAACATAATAATTAAAAAGTAGTGTGTATAATTAAATTCCAGCATTAATTGAGGGCTTAAAACTCATTAAAAACATGTTCTAATCTTTAATATAACAACCACAACAACCTAGAACTAAACCCTAACCATAAACATTAAGTTCCCAAATTCTAGGGTTTGGGGTTTTTTCAAATTAAAATCTAAAAACTATAAGAATAAATTAAGAATATCAACTACTCAAAATCAACAACAAAATATAATTAAATTCATGCTTTCAATTAATTACACAAGCTTAGAAATTAAATTAGGAGAAGAGAGTTTTTTTTTTTTTCTTCAATACCAAAACCGAAAAGGAGAGGAGAGAGAGAGGAGAGACGATGGCCGGCTAGGTGGTCGCCGATCCTGCTTCTGGCCGCCAGTAGTTGGTGGTGGCGCCGGTGGCGCGTGGAGATGAGGAGAGAGATGCGTGGGAAAGAAGGAGAAAAATAGGAAAAAGGAGAGAGAGAAAATAAGAGAAAAAGCTTGGGATTTTGTAAAGTCTAACCATTGCTTTTTGAGTGTGAAATCCTTAAGTTTTTGGGGGTATTTATATCCCCTTTTTAAAACCAAAAACACTTATTTACACAATTGCCATTACTAAACCTATTCCTCCTTGAATTCTCGTTTGGGGCTAACTTGTTGGGCCCTTAAAACTCTTTTACTCCTAACAAATTAGTCCAACACTTTTATTGATGTTGGCCCAATTTAAAATACTTTATTGCTTTAATTATTATCTCATATTATTTTATACACATTTATTTTATATTTAAATAATTAATTTATTTAAAATAAAATGAATCACTTTAATTTATAAATAAAATAAATAATTTATATATATATAAAATATTATAAAAATACGGAGTAATACAGCTTTAGCTGAAATCAAGCTCAACCAACTTGAAGAGGCTCATGAAGACCTTGGCAAAGCAGTCAAGGCTGAGCCTAACAACCAGGACATCCGTCGTGAAATGGAGAAGGTGGAGGGTCTAAGAAGTAAGGCTAGCAAGATCAAGGGCAAGAGGGGCACTAAGGATTCCGACCTGTCACATGCCATCTTCAACAAAAAGGGGAAGATTAGCAAGACTACTGCTAGTATAAAATCTAACAGGTTGTCTAGTAGTAATGTTCAGAGTGATATTATGGAATTACCTAACATGAATGCTGCTAGTGAGATGATGGTAGAGAGCGCTATCCCTACAGTTAATGTTTTTCCCCCTTTGGGAAAAGGAGATAATGATGCTACCAGATCTCCAAACAACCAAGATTCTAGGCAAGTAAAGGACAAGGGATTGAGGAAAATTCATATTTTCCTCAACAGATTGATAAGTAATTAGTTCCTTAAGATTCTATGTTTGACTTATTCGGATCTAAGTCAAGGAAAAATCTTGAGTTTCTTCAAACAATTTGCTGTCTTATGGATGAATGTACGAGTGAAGGAAAAGACCACACATGAGGGGCGTCTTGGTTCTCACAAGGCTAAGAACCCAAAGTTTCCGAAACCTTGTTCATGCCCAGTATGATGGTGGGTCCGGAAAGGAAGGGTCGTGTCAAGAAAAGCCAAAAGGAAAAGGTTGAGTGACCTCTGGACACCGCCGTGGTCAACCATGTTGTTGGGCTTGGGAAGCCAAACACCGCTGCCATTGAGAAGTTAGATGATCATATATCTACAGGCCTAACTTCTAGCAGCAATGATAGTTCAAGTATCGAGGAAGGGAGTGACACTAGTACAAAATGTTAATTTAGAAGCGGTTCAAACCCCATAATTGGAAGCGGTTTTGAATCGGTTCGGTTTGGGGGGCTTGCCATTGTCAGTTAGAATTGGACGGTTCAAACCGCTTCAAAAAGTGGAGAATTAGAAGCGGTTTGGCGCCAAACCGCTTCCAATTCCCATTTTTTAAAAACAAAAAAAATTCTACAATTGGAAGCGGTTTTGGCGCCAAACCGCTTCCAATTCCCATTTTTTTTTAAAAAAAATCAACAATTTGAAGCGGTTTTGGCGCCAAACCGCTTCCAATTGTAGTTTTTTTTTTATTTATTTTTTATAATTTATTACTAATAATATTAATATAATAATATTATTAGTGACCTTTCACAATAATTTCAGTATTTGTAATTAATAATAAAATAATATTATTAATCGATAAAAAATTATTATTAATAATTAATAATAAAATTAATATTATTAATTAATAATAATATTAATATTAGTTACAAAATAAAACAATAATATATATAACACGAAATAATTATATATATAAAAGTAACATCATTTAATATATTTAATGAACAATAATATTTAATTACACCAAAATATATTAAGATTACAATTAGAAATACTACGTACATACTAATGCGTACTTAATTAAAATAATGTTGACAATAATAAGTAATTAATAAAGTCAAGCTAACAAACAAAAAATATAACCATTACGGCAATTCTACATGGCATCGAATGTGTTAAAAAAAGCCCACATGTCGCAAACTTCATTGATCCAGTTCATTCCTTGTTAACGGGCCTTCCCTTTGAACCTTGCAAAACTTTAGAGAAAAAAAAAGAAAGAAAAAACCAAAATTGTCATGAGTATCACAACACCGAAATGCACCAATATCACTGAAATTCACCGAAAATCACGAAAATGGCCGAAATGCACAAAAATCACATGCATCACGTGCGTGTGCAGGCTGTTGGGCAGCTGCCTGGCTGGGCTGGCTGCCTGACTGGGCTGCTGCCTGGCTGGGTGCCTGCCTGGCTGCCTGGGCAGGTGCCTGGCTGGGCAGTGCCTGGCTGGCTGGGCTGCCTGGGCAGTGCCTGCCTGGCTGGGCTGCCTGCCTGGCTGGGCAGGTCACTGCCTTGCTGGGCTGTGCACCTGCCTGGCTGGGTGAACTACTAACTTACCCAAATTCTTTGTTTTCTTTGTAAACTGACATGTACTAATTCTAACATACCATATTTAGTATATTTAACATGTTTATAGGTTGACATAGCTTAAAAGTATTCATTTTCATGCAAATACAACGTTATAGGAGCATAAGTAGGAGAAAATGGCATAAGTTAGCTTCTTACTTACCCAAATTCTTTGATTTCGTTATAAACTAATATCCAACTACTGTAACATACCATATTTAGTATATTTAACATGTTTATAGGTTGAAATTTCTTAAAAGTATTAATTTTCATGCAAATACGAGGTAATAGGAGCGTAAGTAGGTGAAAATTTCTCAAATGAGCTTCTTACTTACCCAAATTTAACCATTATAACCATTACACCGATTCTACCTAGATGCCATCAAACGTGACGAAAAAAGCCCATATGTCGCGAACTTCATTGATTTCCTTGCTTGACAACGGACCTACACTTTCAACCTTGCAAAACTAAAGATGACAAAAAAAATCAACCACTATCATCAGTATGTAGCACCCCCCCATGTGTTACGCTTGTTTTATGTTCGGTGCAATAATGGAAGCAAGGTACAGATTGAATACAGTAAAAGCATACCTCATCTACTTGTTGTGCTTCCGAGCAATTGTTGACTATGTCAAGCATAAACCTCATCACGTATAGGGCACAATCAAGTCCGTTGTTTTGTTGCGCACACTGACATGCCACAAAGGTACTGTTATCATGCGTAGCCATTACCGAAGCCAAGTATATTAAACAAATCACTAACTCAAGGCATTACCTTTGCATATTTCCACTTAGGACCCGCAACAGAACGACAGTTTAACTTCTTCATAACACTTTAGGAAAATAAGTTCTAAGTTAGAAACATAAATTCTCAGTGATTAAGTTTAGGGCAATCAACAAAGGGAAGCAATATGTACCTATTCAGTAGGTTCTTCACTAGCAACCTCCGTGGTGGAGTCTGTCGAATAGAATCAAAGTGGTAGATTGTGTTACTGGATACGCAAATCACCAAAAGGGTCCAATGAGAACTGCAGGTATTTACATAAACGTGAACATATTATACGCCTCAGCTAACTGCAATTTCAGAATTTGGAAAAAAGGAAAAAACTAAATTATGACATTTTGTGACGTACTCCTCAAAACAAGGGGCTAATATGAACTTATCTCCACCACGAGTTGATTCCTTCATACTCTTTTCTAGGTAATCTTCCACTTCACGAGGGTTTCTTAAGCATTTGGTAATGGAGGTTTGCTCGGGGCATAACCACCCAATTGCAGCCTCGGAGTTGCATCCACTAACAAGGTGATCCTGTAGTGCCCTTCACGACAGTAATGTAGGGATTACTTATTAATTACATTGTTTATATTCGAAAATGCAAAGCTAGGGTGATTATGATTAGTGGAAGTGAATTACTTCATGAAAGTTTGAATGATGGAAATGTTAAGCATGGCACCCGATAGAAATTCCTTCACATCCTCTTTTGTAATTGGTGCGATCCCATCGTCATCATAGTGGAACATTGCCTTAGGTAAAGTCACTTCAATAGCTTTACCCCTAGGCAACTCGCTCACACGGTTGTGAAGAAAAGTACATGCTTTGGACAACGAGTTCAATATGTCAGCTTCTACTAGTGGAGTACAACTCGCAGCCGAACCTCTCGAACTCTTCGTCAACCCTTGTCCTTGTTGGACATTCTTAGATTTTGGCTTCTCCACCTTCTTCATTTTAGATGACTGATTTTCATTTGTAACATAAAAGCACATGGTTAAATTACAAGTTGTTTGGGACATGTTTTAAAAACCAATAATGTTGTGTACATTTACCCCTCCTATCAACCACACTCGATCACGTGGCCATTGCACAAAGCTACCTTTCGCATCAAGTAGCGTGATGAAGTCATATTCCTCTCTAGGCACCGGTAGTGGCAAGTCCTCAAACCCAGGTACTATGGAATTGATGCCGACGGAGATGTAGTGGGTATTAGTAGTAGACTTGAAATGGACCTTGTCAAACGGTTGTGCGCTACCATACCCCACCAACTCACCATCCATGTTTTTCTCGGGGTGAAGGAGCTCACATGGCGTTTCTTCCTACACATTTTATTAGGACAAGTTATAACCTAATTAACCAGCGTCATGCTAATACAAGGACATATTAGTGAGACTTGGAAATTACCTGAACATCTGGAAAAGGATCAGATCTTTGGTTTGCAATCCCTCTTGAATCTGCATGCGTCGGACTAGGATTCTACAAAAGTTCAAAACAGCCATGCTAAGGCCTCGTTTGATGATATGGAGGCCATTGAACTCAATTGTAAAACAATTACCTCGCTGCCAACAAGTGGATCGTCCATGACATCCTTGGGTTGACTACATGAGTCAACTGGGGTTACCAGGGGCATATACAAGGTTGGCAAGTTCATATGCTTCAAAATAGCATTGAATTGACTTTGCAACTGTTCTTGCACCTCTTTGCGAATCTCCGCCTTTATTGATTCTTTTTCCTTGGCATCCATTTGGTAGGGCGAATTAACACTTGATCTAGATCTTCCTGATCTAGTGTAATCTGAACCCATAACCTTTTCCCACCCAAGTTACTTTCCGCCCGCTCCAATTACTCGCCCAGGGTGGTATGATTTTCCCAAATCCAAGGTAAAAGGATCGTTCTCAATGCTTGGAGTGAGCTTGCCTTCAACTACTTCTGACGTATGCTCGAGCTGCAATAACACCAAAAAAAATGATCATTCTAAGTTAGACGTAGTCGTTATCGAAATATTAGATAATGATAACGGTGAAATATTATCATAAATGTCATAGATTAGGGTGCTTACAAGTGCATCTGCTACAGTTTTGGTATCCGGGTGCATGACGTACTTCCCGGTGTTCTTGTCGATCCCATGCATAGCACACCACCAATCATTGGCACGACTCACCAAAGATGTCACCGTGGAGGGAATCGGTGTATCAGGTGAAGATATTTTGGATGTGGGGTACAAACCCTCTTTGATCCACTTTTCTCGACTTTCCGCAAATGTCTTACAACCCATATGATGGTTATACATTTTCTTCTCAGCATTGCGCGTAGCTTGTTGACTTCTTTCCTACACATTAGCAATTGTTCGCATCATTATATGAAGTGAGCAAATTTTTCAAAGTAACTGTAATTTATATAAGATTACATACAAGTGCAGTAGTAGTTGTTGATTTCGCTACGAACTTCTCCCAGTCCTCCTTCGTTATTTGTGGATATACATCCCACGGTTTCTTCTCAACTTCATCCTCTCCTGCATTACCCATCGAAGTTTTCTTGGGTTTATGCCTTTGCTTCTTATGGATCCATCTTGTTCTTAACAAACTTTTGAAGTTTTTGAATCTCTCTTGTACAAAACCTTCAAACGATCTCCTCTTGTCTGGGTCATCGGGAATATTGAACACACTATGTAAGAATCGCAAACTTCCATGTCAGTAAAGTGAAAACAAAAATTGACGAAAAAATGGAGAAACGAAAAAAAGGGACCTGCCCAGCCAGGCACCAGCCCAGCCAGGTAGGCAGCCCAGCCAGGCAGGCAGGGACCTGCCCAGCCAGGTAGGCACTGCCCAGCCAGGCAAGCAGCCCAGCCAGGCAGGGACCTGCCCAGCCAGGCAGGCAGCCCAGCCAGGCAGGCAGCCCAGCCAGGCACGCACTTCCTAGCTAGGCAGGCACTGCCCAGCCAGGCAGGCAGCCTAGCCAGGCACCTGCCCAGCCAGGCAAGCAGCCCAGCCAGGTAGGCAGCCCAGCCAGGCAGGGACCTGCCCAGCCAGGCAGGCAGCCCAGCCAGGCCTGTCATGCTGCACCAACAACGAGGCAGGCTCGAAGTTTGGTTTTTAGGCACGATTTTTTGTTCTTTGAAGTCGAAGTTTGGTTTTAAGGCACAAATTTTTGTTTTTAGGCTCGAATTTCGGTTTTTACGCACGAATGCATACATTTTGACTCGAATTTTCATGAAAAAAACTGAAATAATAAACACTTACCATTGTATCATCCCAAAACATTTGAAGCAACCCTTTTGGAATCTCTGCCCAGTCAAGTGTGATCGGTATTTTACGAGTTAGGATGCCAATGTGTGTGGAATATTTGCTGCGCCATTGCCCAGTAGGTTGACCCAACTCGTCAAACTCTAGAACCATCTGTTCCCCGGGCTTCTTAAATGCTTTTGTTGGACCCCTAACCTTTCTCTTTCCCGATGCCTTTTGTGTACTGCTGGTTTTCAGTTGACGTTGCTTCTCTATTTGGTCGTTTGAATCTTGTACAAACTCGGAGACAATATCATCCACAATAGGGGGGCACATTCAGCTGACATCTCATAAGCGTCAAACCTGCGCTGCAACTCATCATGAGCTTGGTCTTCTGGTTTGCCCAAATCTTGCTCCTTATTCACATCATACAACTCGTCACCAGATTGAGAACTACCATGGTCTTCATCATCCATAACCTCTGCGTGGTGAATGTGTTCATCACGACCCATTTTATGTACACACCTACCACCACAAGCAACGCAAATAATTAGTACACAAAACATGTTTACAAGCTGAAAATGGTAATACAAGAACGAATTGAACAAAATATGTACAGAATGGCAACCGGAGCTTCTACCATTCCCAACTTCGTTATTTTCATACCTATCACACAACTATCCTTGTAACAACTCACATTAGGTATACTAATAAGTGTTTTAAATATGAAAATGTGATAAATGAAATGATTTCATGCTAATACAACAACGAAGTGAACAAAATATGTACAAAATGGCAAAAAAGGGCTTCTACCTTTCCCAACTTCGTTAATTTCATTCCTAGTTCACATCTAATCCTTCTAACAACTCACATTAGGTATACAAAACATGTTTACTAGTTGAAAATGCGATAAAGGTAATGATTTCATGCTAATACAAGAACGTAGGTAGAAAAATATGTACAAAATGGCAAAAAAGAAGATTGACATTACGATGCAAAAACAAATGTACCTCATTCGAGTATTCCCTCATTGTGGTCTGCTCGAATATAATTGCATCCTTGTCTACATCATTTGATACGTCAACTCTAGGGGCAGTGAAAGGGGGCGAATCATCAAACACATCATATTCGTCCTCGTCTTCGACATCTCCAACCCCTAAGATTCTTCTCTTGCTAGCAAGGACGATGGACCATTTAGGATCGGCTGGGTCGGTGACATAGAACACTTGCTTACCTTGAGATGCAAGGATGAATGGTTCCAAACTATCCACAGGTGGCCAAGGTCTACAAGAGTGAAGTCATCGTGTCTGATGTTGCGCCTAATATTATCGACCCATTTACATTTAAATAGACCTACCTTGAACTCACGATAATCTAGTTCCCATATTTCCTGAATTCGTCCGTAGTAGGATAATTGTGCGTCAGCCGGTGATGTATCCTTCGCACTGGCAAACTCTGTTGATGAAGCCACAAGCGTGACACCACTATTTTGAGTCGATGAGGATTTCTGATCACGATGCTCAGTCCAGAATGTATACCCATTAATGTCATATCCCTCAAAAGAATAAACATCTTCCTTTGGACCATAAGCTAGCCACTTTATAGTATCAGAGACACTCTCATCCAATTGACGCATGACTCGATCATGGAACCATGACATAAACATCTTATTATGCAACTGCATTAGTGCCCTTTCCCCTTTTGATGGAAATTCCGCACGCAAACTATCCATTTGCTCTTCTAAATATGGGTGAACCTCCGCAACATGATGAAGCACAAATAAGTGAGCTTGCAAGAACTGATCATGAGTAGGTGAGATCCGTTTCGACCCGAGTGTGCCATGACCATCAAGTCTCCTTTCATGTCGGGAAGTGGGAAGCCCTATTGGTTTGGCAACGGCAACATACTCCGCCACGAAATTACCAATCTCCTCCGCCACAATCCCTTGAATCATACTACCTTCTGGATGGGCTGGATTCCTGACTTTATGTTGTAATGTGCCCATGTGTCTTTCAAAAGGATAGCACCACCTCATAAAGACTGGACCGCACATCTTGATCTCACGAACCAAATGAAGGACCAAATGCACCATGATGTCAAAAAATGATGGTGGAAAATACATCTCAAATTTGCACAATGTTACAACTACATTCGCCTGGAGAGCATCAAGTGTAAAAGGATCGAGCACTTTGCTGCATATAGTGTTGAAAAACGAACAAAGGCTCGTAATAGCTTCTCTCACGTGCTTTGGTAAAATACCACGAATGGAAATCGGTAGGAATACTTGCATCATCATGTGACAATCATGAGATTTCATACTAGTCAACTTCAATTCCCCATTCAAGGAAACGAATCTTTTCATGTTTGACGAGAAACCAGAGGGAACCTTAATGTCATACAAACAAGCACAGAACTTCCGTTTTTCGTCCTTTGACAATGTGTAGCAAGCTGGATGTAAATACACCTTTTCATCTTTCTTCTTTGATACACCGATGCCCTTTCCTTTACGCTCCCCCTTACGTTTATTGCCACCATCTTCCCTTACCTTTTCCATTACCATTGCCTTCCCTTCCTTTGGCTGCACCCACAATTTCGGACGAACACCCCACGCTTCCAAATCTAATCGCGCGCTCTTCCTATCCTTTGTCTTGCCATGAATACCCATTATTGTCCCAACAACTGCATCACAAACATTCTTCTCTATATGCATCACATCGAGACAATGTCTAATATCATGTTCTTTCCAGTACTCAAGCTTCCAAAAGATCGATTCCTTTTTAAATAAGGCATGTGGGTCTAAAGGTTTCGAAGTTTTACCAAAAACAGTTGGTATACCCTTCACTCGACCATACACCTCATGTCCACTCAATGGCCTAGGCGCAACCACTTCTTCAACTTTCCCATTGAAGGCCTTTTTCTGCCTACGATATGGGTGATCGCGCCGAAGAAATCGTCGGGTCCTCACGTACACATCTTTGCCGTAGTGTTCAAGGTACACGTTTGGTGTGTCATCGATACAAACAGGATATGCTTTTATGCCCTTTGTTCTTATACCCGGACAGGTTTCCATATGCGGGAAAATCATTAATGGTCCACATCAGGGCTGCACGCATTAGGAACATCTCGTTCTTATGGGCATCATAAACAGAAACTCCTTCGTCCCACATCTTTCTCAAATCATCAACAAGGGGCTCAAGGAAAACATCAATGTCGTGTCCAGGTTGCCTTGGACCAGTTATTAAAAGAGACAGCATTACGTATTTTCGTTTCATACACAACCACGGAGGCAAGTTGTAGATTACTAAAAGTACCGGCCATGTGCTATGTTGGGTACTCAGAGTGCCAAATGGATTCATACCATCGGTTCACAACCCAAGCCTCAAATTTCTCACTTCATCACCAAATGCCCTGAACTTCATATCGATGTTCTTCCAAGCCGGAGAGTCAGCCGGATGCTTCAGCAAACCGTTTTTCTTTCTTCCCTCTGCATGCCATCTCATGTTCTTAGCATCTTTTGGTATTGAAAATAGACGCTTGAACCTTGGAATGATGGGAAGATACTATAACACTTTGGCAGAAGGTCCCTTCATACCAGCGTTGCAGCTCTTTCGCTTGTAACGCGACTGACCACAACGTGGACATTCCTCCAACTCTTCATATTCATTTCGATAAAGAACACAATCATTAGGACATGCATGTATATTCTTATACTCCAAACCAAATGGACACATGAGTTTCTTTGCATAATAGTACGACTTAGGAAGTTCATTCTCATCAAGCAACATGTCACATAACACAGTCAACAAAGAAGTAAAACTAGTGTCGCTCCAGTTATACTTTGACTTAATGTTAAAAAGTGTTAGCACGGCTTTTTGGCAGCCTCTGATAACGACTCAAATACATCACATCGGTCACCAAATTCACCTTCAACATTATGCATCATCTCATCCAAGTGATCACCACCACCGTCCTCGATCTCATCCCCATCCTCATCTCCATCTCCACCACCATCACTACCATAATCATCTTCCGCACGAATCTCGGCTTTGTTATCGTGAGTATCATTCCCAACAACATTCTCCCTATACGATCCCTCTTCACCGTGCCAAACCCACACATGATATTGCGGCCTAAACCCATGACATACCACATGATCCCTTATTGTATCAACACTGTCGACCATTGTCACATTATTACAGTTGACACAAGGACAATAAAGGTCATTCACACCCGTTTTGATCTGATATTGTGAAGCACTCTCGCAAAACTCTTGGACCCCATTAAAGAAATCCAACGTATCACGTCTACCATACATCCAACCGCGATCCATCAACGTTTTCAATTGCCTTTACGCACAAACCAACACATTTTAAATAATGTAAAATTGCAACATATAATCAAAGTACATTGTTTGTATTTATATCGTTAATGCATATAGTGTAAAAATGATTGCTCCCATAAAGGTACTTATCACTCCAACCTAACCCATCCTTGAACGTCTAATCTCACTAGTGAATGTATGTCAACTTTCCAATTTTAAGGAAAATCCGGCAGCATTTCGCCCCAGTTCTCCAAGTACACAATGTAGGTAAATAATTACCTACATATGCACCCGGAGAACATGGAGACGAAATGCTAGGCCGAGACATTCCTTAAAATCGAAAAAGAGACATACATTCACTACCTAAGTGAGATTAAACGTCCAAGAACAGTCCCAACCGGGGACTATTCAAGTCTTCCTCCTAATGAGAAAGACTTGAACGGGTATCTAGGCAAATGATGATGCAAGCATTCAAAATTTTCCATTTGTTTGACATTTAACAAAACACAAGTTAATTCATTCATACAATGCTAATTGGACTACCTACAAGCAAACTAAGCTCACTTACAATCCATATTCAATAATTCATCACTTTTTAGCTACTCAAATTCAAACAACTTATAACATTATACAATTAAGGTAAGAATTAACATTTTGTATACGAATAATTATTAAAATAATTAACATAAAATATGATTAACTAATATTGAAACCCTAAAATTTGGGAAATTGTTAAGAACATGTAAATAAGGTAGTAAGATTAAGTAAGCATGAACTCACCCTAATTTGTGAGGGACAAAGAGAAGGAATGCCTGTGGTGGTGGTGGTCCTCAAGCAACGTCGCAGCAGCAAGGGTCGTGGTGAGGCCGAGTGTGGTGGCTACCAGCGTCAATAAGCAACAGCAGCAGCAAAGCGTCCACAAAGGAAATGCTTGCTGTGGTGGTGGTTGTCGCGGCGGGTGGAGGCGGCGACAGTGCAGGGTGTGGAGTCCAACAATGACCTAAAACAACGCCAATGGTGGTGGGTGCAGCGACTTTTGGCAGGTTGTTGCTAGTTGTTGTGGTGGGTTTAAGTGACGGTGGTTATATATGGTGGTTATGGTGGAGTGTAGGTGTGTGAGAGTGGAAGTTGAAGGGAAGCAATGGTGGAAGCGAAGAAATGGAGGGGAATTCAGAGCAAGGAATACGTTGAAATAGAGGGGAAAAATGGAGGTAATGCCGGGTTTTTTTTTTTTTTTGAAAAAGGGAAGCGGTTTGAATCGCTTCAAATTGGTTTTTCGAAGCGGTTCAACCTAAACAGCTTCCAATTCTTCCCTTTTTTTTAAAATTTGGGCGGGTATTTGTAAGGAATTGGAAGCGGATTTGATAAACCGCTTCCAATTATTGGCTTCCAATTTGGTTTTTTCTACTAGTGTGAGGTTCCTGCGACAGATTTAACTACCACCGATATTGTTGAAGTGGAATCCGTAGGTTCTAATTATGAAGACTCCATGATTTTTGAACTTGAACAGGTGCATTCATGTCCATTCTCTACCTTCACGTTCTCTGCCACGTCGAGGAAGTATGGAAGACCAATTAGGTCAAGGGTGAAGAACAAGAAAGGTAAAAAGTATTCTAGGTTTTGTTTTTGCAGGATCAAGAAATACAAGGGAACAAGTTTGGAACATCCTATGGCTAATACCGACGATAGATCTCCTCAATCCCCTTATTTGCATTATCAAGCAGCTCAGATTGATTTTACCCCCAATCCCCACTTTAGTTCTTGTATTAGTTTGGTTAAGAGAGGCAAATACTCGATTTGTAGTCTTGAGTCAGTTGGGAGCTAGTCTCCTTTTTGGACCGTTGTAAAAAAAAAAAAAAAAAAAGAGTCTGTAATATGTATTTTTAAATTTAAAATATTAAGAAATGAAAATATGTTGAACCGGGGTGATATAAAGGATCACCTAAGGTTTTTTTTTTTTAATCCAAATGAAGATGCATACATCCAAAGGAAAGAAAAAAAAAACTAGGAAAAATCAACTACAAGCACACGGAACTAATAAAACAAGCTACCTATGGAGGGATAAGATGTGGCAAAGCCACACCTCGAATATCCTCCTCTAAAATACGACTAAGCTTCGCCGGAGCATTATTATTGAAGAAAACTAATTGAGAGTCCTGAACAACTCCGCGGTTGGCCAACCAATCCGCCGCACTATTGCCTTCTTTGAAAATATGTGCGACTTTTACTTGTCGTCGATCGTCATTGAGTAACTTGAGGCATTGCTGTATTTCATGAATATTCTCACCATAGGCCACCTTCTGGGTTTGCAAGGCTTGCACACAGGCCAAATTATCTAGTTGGACTTCGAGCTTATTGATTTGCAAATTCTTCGCTATCTCCAGTCCTCTCACAAAAGCCAACACTTCAGCTCAAAAGGTTGTGTTGTACCCAAAAGTTGCGGCAAAGGCTGAAACGAGGTTCCCCGCATAGTCTCTGATGATGCCTCCACCACTAGCCAGGCCCAGACACCCCTTGGCAGCCCCATCACAGTTCAAAACTAAGTTTAACCCATTGATTGTCAAAACAAATGCCCAAACTCAAGAGAATTTGATCAGAGAATTTGATCCTCACAAAATCATCTGCATTCTATAACACAATTTTGAATTATGGTATTTTTCAGTCAATTCTCAGTATAATTTATTCTGCAGTTAGTATAGATTACGATGTTTATTTTAATAAGAGTAATAAATTTTGATGAACTTTGCGGATTATATAGAATTTAGCTAATTAATCTAAGGAAAAATTGGTAAAAATAATCTCAACTTTTGCCCGTTCGCTCAAAATAATCCCAATTTTGGATTTTTTTAAACAATCCGAACTTTGGGGGTTATTTGCTTTAAACGATCCCAACCGGTCACCCAACCTAGTATATTAGGTTAAGGGGACACGTGGTACCACATGATTGGTTGAAGATTTTAAATAAAAAAACAAAAAAATTAAAAGTAAAAACAGCCCACCACGACAACCTCCTTACCACCACCCCCACCGGTTGCTTCCGGAGCCCCCAACCATCGCCGCCAACCCTCCTCACGCCGGCGCCGACTTCCAGACCTTCCCTTCCTCACAGCGCCGCCACTTCCTTCCTCCTTCCCCCCTAAATCACCTAACCTCCACTGCAAAAAAAAAAACCCTTAAAATAACCCAGCCCCACCGCAAAAACCCCCCAATCGGCTCGGGTGGGGGAGGGCTAATTGGGGGGTTTTTGCGGTGGGGCTAGGTTATGTTAAGGGTTTTGGGTTTTTTTTTAATGAGGTTTTGCGATGGGGGAGGGGGAAGCGCCGACGCCGGGGAGGGAAGGCCTGGCGCGGGTTAGGGGCAGGGGGTACCTGGCTGGGCGGTGGGAAAGGGCTGCCGGAATCCAGGTTGGTGGTGGTGGTTTTCAAGTGGTTTTTTTTAAAAAAAATAATCAACCAACCATATGGTCATACGTGTCACTTAAACTAAAAAAAAAATTACTCTTTACCAGGTTACCAGTCACTTGGGACCGTTTAAACCAAATAACCCTCAAATTTTTGGATTATTTAAAAATAATCCAAAATTGGGATTATTTTGAGCAAAAGGGTAAAAGTTGAGATTATTTTTACCAATTTTTCGTTGATCTAATTGTCAGTGTTATTTTTTTTTTTTGGAAAGCAATTGTCAGTGTTATTTAGTATAATTGGAATTGGAATTTTGCTATTCAGTACTAACATTTGCAGATTACATACTCCGTATTACGATTAATTAAATTCATTGTCTAGTGTGACATGAATTCTTTGATTTTTATTTCTGATATTTCAGTTCATAATCTGCTTTAAATGATTTTTGATTATTACACTTATGATCTCTAAATTTGTTTGATAATCCATTTCATATTATGAACTAGTTGAATTATATTTTAAGACTGTTCATCTTTATTGTAATCTACTAGTTTGATTGCCAAAATTTTAACTTGTGATCCGTAATTGTCCTTGTTAATCTTCTTTGGCCGAGGCAAGACTTCTAATACACCCTTTTCCCATGCTTTTAAAGAATTATGTAGTATTTGTAATTACTCCGTATATAACTGACTTGCATTTGCCTGTTTTTTATGTATTGAACTTGGGAATAAGTAAAGATGGAGAACGAGGCTGCTTTTAGGTTGATCCTGAGTTAAGGTTTGTCCAACTTATTTTGATTTGCGCAAAGATATATGAGGATTGACGAACAACATCCATGAGGAATGTAATTGAGGATGATAGATGAGTTTGATGAATGTAGTCTACTTTCATTAAGTTTTTGGATAAAATGAAACAAAATTTCTCAGTCTGTAATCATCAACCATAAGTTTCCATGAATAATTTTGAGGAAAATGATCTACAAGTTGATACAAAGTCAACATTTCTTTTAGATAGAATTGTTTGAACATCACCAAATTCAACACCATTATATGACATTATTACTACAGAAATCAATTTTAAACATACAATTTTAGGACTAATCACAGAGAAGGGGGCTTCCTAATTTTTGTAGCTTGCTCAAAAGCATAAGATATCTCGATTAGTTTAGGTTCCGTACCCTTTAGGCCACCGAAACATATTCCAAATGGCACACCATTGTCACCATATCCAGCAGGAACACTAATTCCTGGGTATCCTCCAATGGCAAGAACAGTTGACAACGACGAGTTTGGTGTTATGATTGCGTCTAACTTGTTTTCTACCATGACCTTCTCAAACCCGTCTCTTGACCATTCTTCTAATGTTGCCAACAATCTCTTCTCTTCAGGTCCAATCCCATTTGTTGCTTCAGCAGAAAGAAATATTTGTTGACCATATTCTTCAATCATTTCCTACAAATTCAGCCAATTAACGGTCATTTTACTTGGTATAATAGGTAAAAAGTGTGTCTAAATACTAGCAGCTAATCAGTAATCATCACCTCTTGGGCATTTTTGTTGTTAAACTCTATAACTTCAGCCAAAGATCGTACAGGAGTCTTCACCAGCTGTTCTAAGTAAGAATTCAGAGCTAATTTGAACTCAAATTCCATCACCATTCGCTCATTGTTTGATGACATGATTGCATCAATGTTGGGTATTTCCAAATTATCAACTAGTATTGCCCCCTTTTCCCTGTAGTTATCTCAATTACAAATAAGCATGATCAATGAGTATTAGTAAATGTTGTGCAATAACACTAGTCACTCAAGCAAAAAATTGGCTCTGCCTTTTTGCTTACCTTAAAGTATGGAAGTGCTGTTTAAAAGTTGTGGCCTGTTTAGAAGACCATTCAATATGATCAAAGAAAGGCTTTCTTACAATTCCTAACCTTTTCCCTTCTAGACCGTCGAGCTTTAGGAACTGAACATACCCATCTGGCGGTATGTATCTACTTGCATTCGTTGTCGCTTCAGAATCATAAGGATCATAGCCTACAATGGAATCCAGAACATATGTTGCATCTGCTACAGTCCTACAGATTGGGCTGTTCATAGTTCAATTACACAAGGATAATATAAAATGTCAATACAAATTAAAACCTTCATATTAATCCAAACCTGGGATACTAGAAAGGAATAAGAAAATCTGGAATGATTATACCCAACAGTGTCTTGTGTAGGAGTGATTGGTATGACCCCACCACGGCTAGTGAGACCGAGAGTTGGCTTGATGCCCACGACTGAATTGGTCCTAGAAGGATTAAGGATGGATCCATTTGTCTCGGTTCCTAGAGTAACGGCCACCAAGTTTGCAGCTACTGCTATAGCCGATCCACTACTTGAGCCACTAGGATTTGCTGATAGATGGTAAGGGTTCTGCAAATTAAGATAGGGTATGTTCTGTTTCTTAATAATATTGCGAAATTTGTGCTATACAAATACAACCTATAAATACATTGTTTCTTATCAAATATCAGTGGTTTATAGTTTTAGTTCTACCTTTACATACTAAAACATGAAACATACTTGTTCTATTTCAAGAGCTGAGGTTGATCTCAGAGATCGATAAAATGTTGCTTATTTCAACAGCCACAAGCACCTAAAGCTACCGCTTTCTTCAACTTAAGTATGCACTACCACAAGTAATCATTGTTATATAATACAAGTCTTTGTTATACCACACAAATCACAAATAAACTCGCTTTCTATTCCAAAGATGATCAATGAATTTATGTTTTATAATATACAGGTGGATTATATTCCGGGACAAGAAATTACCTGGCCTTGGCCGCCTCTAGCACACCACCCACTCGGCGCACCAAAAGACCTGAAATGAGCCCACTCACTTAGGCTAGCCTTTCCAAGTATGATAGCACCAGCCTGCCTTAGCTTCTCCACAACCCCAGCATCCCTTGGAACAACTGAACCTAACAATGCAAATGATCCTGCAGTCGTATTCATCCTATCTTTTGTAGCAATATTGTCCTTTACCAATATTGGTATCCCATCTAGCCTTAGAGATTCCACTGATCCTGACTCCTTTGCTTTCGCCCTCCGTTTATCGGCCTCCTCTGCCTGCTCCAGAGCATCCGGGTTGACCTCTAGGACTGCTCTGAGAACTGGGTTGAGTTTTTCAATCTGATATAGGTAGAATTGTACTAGTTCTTTTGAGGTAAGCTTGTTTTGGTGGAAAGCTGTATGGAGATCTTTAATGGTAGCTTCTTTAATTGGGAAATTGGCTTGGAGATCATTACTGTCTAATGATACTGTAGAATTTGATGAGCATATGTTTGTCATGGATAATGCTTCGTATTAGCTTAAGATGAAGATCTGAAGACTTCAGAGTAGATGTTGAATTGAGAAGAGAGATTAATGATCTAATCAACTTTGATTAAAAGTTTAATTTAAGAGATTAGTTGAGGATAGATATATAGTTAGATACTAACAGAAGAATGTGACTTGAAAGTTTTTTATTATACTTGGACTTTGGTCTGGTTACTCTGGTAAGATAACTCTTTTCTTTTATTTCTTTTCCTTGTGGAATAATTAAGTTGGTGCTAGGAGAAAAATTTTAGTTATTGATTGATTTATTTTTTCTCTCTCAGTCCCTCTTATGCGGTAAAGGCTACACATACAATGATGACTACATACAATTTTTACAATTTTTAATGGTGTTGTATTTAGGGACAACATACAATGGTTGTATATGTATCAGCTCTCCTCCTATGCCACATAAAATAAAATAAATAAAAAATTTATTGAGCAAGCCCGGTTAATCTTTATGATTTTCGTCAATCTATTTTTCCAGCTCATATTTTTTATTTAGCATTCAATGAGTCAGATTACAACTGTTGTATAATGCTTGTTAGCTCCACTAGCGCCGTTTGTGTACTCAACTCACCAATTGTATGCTTCCTCTAAAAAAAAAAAAAAAAAACTCACCAATTGTATGCTGCGCCGACACCAATTTCTCCATTAAACAAAAACCCTATGAATAAAAGGTGAAATTAAGGGCATGGTCAACCCCAAAGGGTAGAGATGACTTACTAGAATGTAATTAATAACCCAGAACTTGAATTTATGCATTAATTTGAACAAAAATTGCTCAAAATTGGTGAATTTGGCCGAAATTAGTTCGACATTCGGGTTGGTTTATGAGGCTGTTGCCGGCAAAAACGGTGTTATGGTTGCTCGCCTTCTTTCTAGTGGTGCTAGAAACAGGGGCGTCACTTTGGTGGTGGTTATGGTCGTAGCGTCATGTACTTTGGGTGGATGTTGCATGCTTCACTTATGCCGTTAACTTCACCTCAACACCGTGTGATATACTTAGGGGTGTACACCGGTCCAAAATCGGACCAGACCTGTTTGGACTGGGGACCTGAATTAGTGAATTTTGAGAACCGGAGACCGAACCTGATTCAACAAGTTCGGTGTCGGGTCAGACCTGAAAAATCAGGTTCAATCCGCGTTTGGACTTGAACAGACATGTTTTGTATTTTTTCCCATTTTTTTTTTCTTTATTCAAGCCAAAGTTTCTACATTTGAAAGTCAGCGAAAGTAACATTATAACAATATAAATTAGCATTACAAATTTACAATTATATCAAAATATAATTATAAATTAAAATTCGAAATTATATCAAGCCAATCATAGGCTCATAGCATAAATTAAATTTATTTAAAAATACGAAATCATCTAAAAAATATAAATTAATATTACAATTATATCAAAAACTAATTATAATCAGAAATATTGAAAAAAAGAAAAAGATTAGATCTACAATTTAAACTCAGCGAAAATAACAATAAATCAAACATAAATCAAGTACCTAGGGTTTATAATTTAATAAATGAAATTAATTCTAAAAAGGGTAAATGAACACCACGGAGGCTACGTTGGTGGTGGTGGACGGTCGGCTTTTGCGGTGTCGGTGGTGGTCGCCGGAAATTCTTCCTCCTTTGCTCATGTCAACTGAAATTAAATCGAAAAAAAAAGTAAATGTAGCCTGGGTTCTGGAGCAACGGAGGTCGTGCGTTTCGGTGTCAAAAATCGGTGAGGGATCCGGTGTGGTGTCGGAAACCAGACGACGGACGTGAGAACAGGGGGACACGGAAGAGAAAGGCTGAGAGGAGAGGAAGAAGAAGAGAAGGCGAGAAATGAGAGGCGCGTTTCGGTGTCGAAACCAGTGAGGGATCCGATGTGGTGTCGGAAGCCAAATAACGGAAGAGAAGAACAGGGAGACATGGAAGAAAGAGACTGAGAGGAGAGGAGGAAGAAGGAGAGAACGAAGGGGAGAAATGAGAGGCTGATAGTATTAGGGATTTAGGGTTAGGGTATTTATATGTTTAAAAAAAAAAAAAAAAGGGGTTTCAGGTCCGGGACCGAAAACCTTGATTTTCAAGGACCAGGACCGGACCTGAATCAACGGGTCCGGGTCAGGTCCGGTCCGGATCAAGTCGGTTCAGGTCCGGTCCAGTTTTTGTACACCCCTAGATATACTATACAGTATTGCTACCACTTCAATTGTCCTATGTGTGAGAAAATACAGGTCATCAATGGTGTAATTACTTTGCTACCCCTTTTAATGATTCGAAAATATCCTTTTTAACCCTAGGTATAAAATACAAGTTTTTTTGGTGTTTAGAGAGCCACAAGGGCGGAGATGAAAATCGATCTCAGGATCCCCTGAAAGCGGAAGGGAGCTCTAACCACTCGAGCTATACCTTACTCTCAAATATAAAATACAAGTTAATCATAAAGATTAACTTGTATTTTCTCGTATTTTAATTAAAAAAAAAATGAGTGTTAGTTCTTGATTACGAGAAGTTGAGACAAATGGACAATGTGATAATTGAAAATCACACTGATATACAACAAAAATCACATGTTTAGAGATAAGGTTTTACTGTTATCACACATTAACATGTATCTTTAAAAGTTTAGTATTACCTTTACTAAAATTTATTAATAGTACAAATAACCAAGCTGTTACTCCCTCTTACCCTATTTGTTTGTCTCATTGTAAAAATGTGGGTCAAATTTTGATAATTTTAACCATAAATTCTCGTTGTTCTACCAAAGGAAATATAGTCATGTGGAAAACTGAGATATAAACGTTTTAACACATGTCTTAGAGATTGCATAAAGTCAAATGGGGCAAAAATAAAGGGACAGAGGGAGTAAAAAACATAGCTTTAAAGTTTAGGTAGGAGGCTTTCTAAATTTTGTAGCTTGCTCAAAACCATAGGCTATCTCAATGAGCTTAGGTTCCGAACCCCTTAAGCCTCCAAAGCATATGCCAAATGGCACACCATCTTGATCATATCCAGCAGGAACACTAATTCCTGGGTATCCTCCAATAGCAAGAACAGTTGAAAACACTGAATCAGGTGTAACAATTGTATCTAACTTGTGTTCTACCATAACCTTCTCAAACCCGTCTTTTGACCATTCTGCTAACGTTGCCAGGGCTTTCTTCACTTTGGGTGTAATTCCGTTTGTTGCTTCAGAATCAAGGAATGTATCTTGACCGTATTCTTTGATCTTTTCCTACACATTTACCAAATGATATGTTGGTCATTCTTTGATCAGTTCAGGTAAACGATTTTCAGGTGAAAAGAATGAGGCGTGACTAAAGTACTAGTAGAATAGTAGGCTACTAGCTAATTTTCACCTTTTGGGTATGTTTGTTGTTGAATTCTATTACATCGGCCAAAGATCGAACTGGAGACTTGATCAGATGCTTTAAATAGGAATTCAGAGCTAACTTGAACTCAGAAGACATCACCATATCCATATTGTTTGATGTCATAATTGCTTCAATGTTGGGTATTTCCAGATTATCGACTAATATTGCTCCTTGTTTTCTGTAATCATCTCGTCAATGAATAATTAGAAAAGCATGACAAGTGTGTATTAATCGGTGTAATGCTACTTTACATTAGTCAGTCAAACAAATAGCAGGTTCAGTTTCTTGCTTACCTTAGAGTATGAAAATGCTGCATATAGGTTGTGTTTAGTATAGGAAACTCTTTGATAAGATTAAAAAAGGGATTCCTCACAATTCCTAACCTCTTCCCTTTTAGACCATCAAGCTTTAGAAACTGAGCATAGCCACCTTGGGGTATGTATTTTCTTGCATTCTTTGTCGCTTCAGAATCATAAGGATCATACCCTACAATGGATTCCAGAACATAAGCTGCATCTGCTACAGTCCTACAGATGGGTCTGTTCATGGTTCAATTTCACAAGCTTAACATAAGAAGTCTACTTGAAAACTTAAATTTTGTTCTTAAAATTGAGAATCTTTGAAAAAAAAGGACTCATGTGGCTACATACCCTACAGTGTCTTGTGTAGGAGTGATTGGTATAACTCCTCCACGGCTAGTGAGACCGAGGGTGGGTTTGATTCCCACGACTGAATTTTTGCTGGAAGGACAAAGGATGGAACCATCTGTTTCGGTCCCAAGACTAACTGCTGCCAAGTTTGCTGCTACTGCTATGGCTGATCCACTACTGGAGCCACAAGGATCTGTTGAGAGATTGTAAGGGTTCTGCAGATAAAATATGCTTTTTCCTTAACAGTACGACACATATATTCATAGTCATTCATCACATATGCATTTGTTTTTTCTTTGTATTTATATAGTCTTCTGATACATGTGCATAAAATTCACAAAAGAAACTGTCATATAAAAGCTGCATATCATAAATTAAAAAGAAAGGTACTTACCTGGCCTTGGCCGCCTCTAGCACACCAGCCACTCGGCGCACTACTAGATCTAAAATTAGCCCACTCACTCAAGCTAGCCTTCCCAAGAATAATAGCACCAGCCTGCCTTAGCCTCTTGACAACTCCAGCATCTCTAGGAACAACCGAGCCCAACAATGCATATGATCCTGCAGTTGTATTCAGCTTATCTTTTGTAGCAATATTGTCTTTTAACAATATTGGTATCCCATCTAGCCCTGACTGACACTTCTTTGCTTTTGTTCTCCGGTTGTCAGCCTCATCCGCCTGCTCTAGAGCATCCGGGTTCACCTCTATGACTGCTCTGAGGATTGGATTGAGCTTTTGGATTCGGCGCAGGTAGAACTGGATTAATTCTCTTGAGGTAAGTTTGTTTTGGAGGAAAGCGGTTTGGAGATCTTTTATGGTAGCCTCTTTGATTGGAAAGTTTGTATTTAGAGAGGCGGCTGATGTTAGGCTGAGAATAATTAGCAGGAAATGAATTAGTGAATATGAAGTTGACATAGCTAATTTAAGTAAGATTGCTAGCTTAGAACTAGTATAAATCTGCTCTAAAGGTGAGTATGATGAGAAGCAGATATATTAGTGATTGAGTTGAGTTACTATAGGCAGGGGATATTAGTCCATGGATCTGAAAGTGACTGAAGTTTCTGCTTTAGACAAAGTTGTGGACATTATTTAGTGGGGTTTACTTTTTTTGGGGTCTTCATTTTTTATTTTATTTTTATGTAACATGGAGTTTGAGGCTTTGAGCTTATATTTCTGTAAGGGAATAATCTAAAAAAGGCAGGGGAGGAGCAGAGAGTAGAATTTTAAATTCGGATAAACGAGTCATGTTCATGTTTGAATGATTTACTTTATCTTTCGATTGGTTACATTATCAATCAAGAAGTATTAGTCTATTAGAGACTCGGGTCAGTCCGGAAGGCAATGTTGTATCCGTACTGTTTCCTTGAGACTGTTCAGAGTAGCTTTGCTGAAGAAGTTTGCACATTTTAGTACTTGTTTGGTAGACATGATAATAAGTCAAAAAATAAAGTTTGTTGGGAAAATACCTTTGAATTAAGCTTTAGTATGGAAACCAAATTGTATATAGACATTAATAAAGACAAATTTAGGATCCATCAAAGTGTAGGAGGCTTTCTAATTTGTGTAGCTTGTTCAAAACCATAGGCTATCTCAATAAGCTTAGGTTCTGTACCCTTTAAACCTCCAAAACATATACCAAATGGCACACCATCTTTATCATATCCTGCAGGAACGCTAATTCCTGGGTATCCTCCAATGGCAAGAACAGTTGAAAACGACGAACCAGGGGTTATAATTGCATCTAACTTGTGTTCTACCATAACCTTATCAAACCCGTCTTTCGACCATTCTGCTAATGTTGCCAAGGCTTTCTCCTCTTTGGGTCCAAACCCATTTGTTGCTTCAGCAAAAATAAATACTTCTTGACCATATTCTTTGATCATTTCCTACAAAGACAATCATTTAATGATGGTCATTTTTATTTGTATCATAAGTCAGGTGTAACAATATCCGATACAGATCAGTATTATTATTATGTACAGTAGTTTTTAAGGATCAGTACAGTAGTTCTTACATCAGACCATCAGGAGAAATGTGACAATAGAGACTTGAGTGTTGTGCTATTTTGGATTATTTTTTGTTTTTTTTTTTTTTTTTTTTTTTTTTTTTTGCTTTGCCACTTAAGCTTGTTTACAATATAATACAATGGCCCTGGATGTTTTCCGTCATTTGCCTACTCTGCATATATTGAGAGGACAATCATTCTTATTGATGACCTTTGATCCTTCATGTCTATTTATTTACGGAAGACATCAAGCTCTGCAATATTCTTCGGAATCCATGCCTCTATTTCTGTTGATGTGTGCTAATGCATGTGTAAAATTTGTTTTGAGTGTAATACCCGATACAAATTCACTAACATAGTGACTAAATTGCAATTTTCAGGAAGGTAAAGCTTTTGGTTAAGAATTTTTTGGCATGTAATAAGATTTTGCCTCAAAATTTTGTTCAATTTGATGACTGCATTAATTAATCTAACCTATAGTGTAATGAGACTTCATTTTTCATTGTGTGTTGCAGCATTACTACCACCTTCTTATGTGCTTGAAGGAACCCCAGGGCAAAGGCTTTGAGTTGGCAAGAAAACATATTTTATCTTGCTTATTAGAGCTGGAACAAATGCAAAAATCAGCTGAGTTTCTGAGGTCAATAGGATGCTTGACAATATTGTTCTGTTAAGTGTTTCGTGTATTTATTACAGTACTTTTTTTGGGGGAATTTTGATGATTATAAATTGCTGAAATTATACTTATTATTATAAAATATTTATTTCAAATATTACACCACTTGTCTTTTAAGGAAATTTTACAAATATTACACCATATTCAATTTGACAGTCAACATTTATCACCACGTTATTTATCAAGATAGTAACTTTAAAATTTCTTCTAAGGTGGAATATTGTACCAATCGATTTCATAATCTCGAGTTTGTCATTAATATAATATTTGTTTCACAATAAAGATACGTCTTTCATTTATCTGTGAAGTAAATGGAACCATGGAACTATGGAAGGAGAGTGATAGAATGAGTTAGCAAAGAGGTAGCAGTGGGAAAAGACATCTAGAAAGAGGGATAAGGGGCAAAAAAGGAGATGATGGAAGTACAGAGTTAAGAAGACAAATTGGTACAAAACTCTGTAAGAGAATGACAGTAGATGTTAAAAAAATGCAGAATTACAAAATGAAGATTCAGGGTAAGAGTAAGGAGCACCAGAAAACCCCATGAATAGGAAAAACTTTTAGGCCATGTATGTAATTTAAGGTAAGGACTGGAGCATCGGTTCATTAACTCGGTAAAGAATGTTAACGAGAGAGGGGGGGAGAAAGAGAGAGACTTGTAAGTTATGAAGCTATTAAAAGGAGGAAGAAGGAGAAAAGGAATAAAGAGATGGGGATTGAGAAAAATAGAATGTTTAGGGGAATAAAGAAAGGAGGGGGATTTCTTTAACCTGTAATCCTGTATGCACCTTTATAGATACTATTTGAAAAGGAAGATCACATGACTATAGTAGCATCGACTCAATTGTCAAAAAAAAAAAAAAAAGCTCAAATCTCGATAACTTTCAATATCATTAAACACATTATTAATCATTTCATCTCTTTAGCTCCAATCTTTAAATGTAGTGTACTTAATTAGCCCTATTAGCCTCAATTAGAATTACGATTTCAATTACTTGCTTAAGAAATGCAATGTTGTTATTATATATAGCGATTGCGAAAGACGACAATAATATCTAAAAATCCTCGAAATTATAAGAAGCTACTTTAAAAGAGGCTACTAAAGAAAACGGATACGAGTAAGGGTAATTAGGATAAGAAGAAAAACTCACAAATGCAAGAGAAAAGGAAAGAGATGAAGAAAAATAAAGAGGACAAGGAAAAATGTATCACCTGCCAAGTTATGTATACACTTTAGATATGTTACCCGCAAGTACATTTTTCTATTTGAATCTAATAAAGCATATACACACAATACTTTTCGCTAAAATAAAATATAATTTGAAAAGGAAAACAATACTTTTTGAAAAAGATTCTAAAATTTGAAAAACCTAAATGTTAATATGTAATGAAAGAAGGAAATAGAGAGGAAAATAAGTAAGCTAGAATGGGGGGAATGGAAGTAAAGATTAACTTTTATGAATTTGGAAACATCATAAGATAGGAAAGGAGGGAGGGAAGGAGCAAGATAGTCACTTAATAGCAAGCAATTTTATGTAGTAAAAATTCAATATCATTAATCATTTTTTTTAAACAACTTAATCGGCTAGCACAAATTTAATGCATATACAATTGCACCCGAGATATTTCTGCCATTTAAATGAATCCAAGTCACATATACTGAACAATCATACAATTTGAAAAATCTTACCTGAACAATCCACAAGAATGCACCTATAAATTTAGGTGTACAAAATTGGGGGGGGGGCGAAAGAGAGAAAAATGAAGAGCTGGAAAAGAATAGAGAGAGAGAGAGAAAGAGAAAGAAACAGGGGTTAGAAGAGAGCTGAGAAAAATAAAGCGATAAAGCTAAGAGAGAAAGAGATAGAGTGATAATGAAAGAGAGGGACCGAGAAAGAGATACCTAAATTGATAAAGAGAGAGAGGAGGAGGCTGAAAGAGTGAGGGGTATAAAGAGAAGTCGGGTGAGATATAAGGGCCAGGGGGAGTGGGGCTAAGGGGAAAGGGAGCAAGTACAACCTAATATTTTCCACAGCCTCTTAGAGGATAGAACATGGACAAGAAAGATTAGGAAAGAAAGAGAGTGAGAAGAAAGAGTTTGGGCCAATAAAGGAAGGAATGAGTGAGAGAGGAGCAAGTCGACCAATAACTTTCAAATCCATAGACTAAGAACAATTAAGACAAGGTAGGGGGAAAGAAAAAGTAAAAGAGAGAGGGACACTTTAAGACAATAAAGAAATGAAAAGGTGCAACTTGTTCCCTTACCACTTGCCATTACCGCCTTTTTCAAATTATTCTTTTTTTTCCACTCATTTCCATTTTACTCTACTATTCGAAACTAATAAGACACTTTTGTAGAAGACGAGTGAGTGGTCGTAATCTACTTAATACTTGTAGAGATACATGTTTAATTAACTAACGAGATTTAAATTCAACTTACTCTAGTACTCAGAATCCTAAAACCTCTTTCATAAAATAGTACAATCAGGCCTGTATTGACCCAGGGCTAGGGCCCATGGACAGAAGGCCCCATTTTTGTTAGTACTTTAGGCCACTTACGTAGTGGTTATGAAAATGTGGAAGTATTTGTTCTACAGTAGTGCGTGAGTCTAGGTGGTTTGTTACATTTGATAATTTTTACCTCCTTAGTTGGAGGGAATCTGGGTTCGAACCCCATAAAATGCTTTTCTTAAATTATTTTTCTTCAACAATTTTTTTTTTTGACAGGTTTTTGATCAGTATCTTATAATAGGATTTTTGTTAATATATATTTTTTTCAATATAATATGTAAAAGATATGAAGTTCATGCTTTCCCTCCATTATTTAATTAAAATCCCAACCTACAAAAAAGCCCATTGAAATTAGATACATCTATTAAAAAAAAAAAAATCATACTATCTAGCTAGCTATTTGAACTTTTATCCAATTGAAATAAATCTTAATTCATAATTCAATATGTAATTCAATTCATATTATAAAATAACTTAATCATCCTTAATGAACCATAATCATTTTCCAATTTTCAGTTTTTACGTAATATAGTTGCTTCCCAAATTTATACTATAATAGTAAAAATGATGCCATAGATTATGAGTAAATTAGTGATCAATTTCATTTGCTGGAGATAATTGATCATAATATTGTTTGTTTTGGTACAATGACTACATAGAGTTATTGTTGTTGTCCTTTATAGGTATTTTAAAAAAAGTTATATATTTAGAGGTCGTTCGGTTGGGGTATTCATCAAAGGGAATGAGAATCAACTGTCCTGATTCCCTTTGTTGTTGTTTGTTTGGCATTTCTTCCAATTTCCTTTACCCTCTCCATTACCCCAAATCCTTCCAACTCCATTCCCCATCCCCTAGGTTTTTCCATTCCCTTTCCTTAGCCACCACAACACCACCACATCCGATCCAAACCAGCCACCACCATCCTACCATATCCCCACCACCCAGCCACCATCGTCGCACCTCCACCGTCCCTCGCCGGAGCTCCCCCGTCCATCGCCAGAGTTCCCCTGTCCCACGCCGGAGAACCCCTTCCCCGAAAAACTCCCCCACTCGTGCAAAAACCCTAAAAACTCACCCTCCCCTTCCCCGTAAAACAGCCGATCGATCTCCTCCCTCCCTCGAAACCCAAGCTGGGGGAGTTTTTCGGGGAAGGGGAGGGTGAGTTTTCAGGGTTTTTACGCGAGTGGGGGAGTTTTTCGGGGGAAGGGGTCTCCGGCGTGGGATGGGGGAGCTGCGGCGACGAGCGGGGAATGGCGAAAGAGGGGCGATGTGTGGTGGGGAAGGGGCGGTTAGTGGTATGGTGGCCGTAGTTGGTATATAATAGGTCTTGTGTTGTGGTGGTGTGGTGGTGGAAGTGGTAGCTTGTTTCCCTTTGTTATTCAAAACAAACAACACAACAAATTTAGGGTTTTTATTTTTTATTGAATTCCTTTTCTTTCCCTTTAATTTGTTCATTCCATTCCAATTATCCCGTGCAAACCAAATAGTCCCTAAATACAAAGTAGTATTTGTTTACTAATGTTACATGCTATCATACAATATATTTATTAATTTTATATTGTATGCAAGTTGATTTTTTGTAAAAAAATTTCAAAGAAGCTATAATCAAATTATTTGTCCATATAATAAAAAGAATTGTTTCCTATATTACAAAACCTAAGAATTAAATTTGGGGCTCCAATATATTAGTTTGCCCATGGGCCTCTGTAATCTCAGAAACGATCCTAATAACAACTTACTTATGTTAATTAAAAAACAAACTTGAAGATAACGATTTAGTGAATATAACTTATAATTATTATAAACTTATAAATTAATTTGTAATAAACATGTATCAAAAACGTTTTTATGCTCAATTCATATACAATTGCACCGATTAATCCCCTAAATTAGGGTTGAGCAAAATTATCTTAAATCCCGAAAACCGATCTGTATCTGATCCAAAAATTATGGATAACCGATCCGAAAAAATCAAATATCGAATATTCAAGATAATCTATCACACACGATTAACAATAACCAAATTACATATTGTAGTGTCGGGATGCGCGCGAGTAATACATAAAAATTGATACAAGTACAAAAATTAAAATTTTTGCGATGCAATTTTTTGGCAGCAAATTTTCAGGTGTAATTTCAAGTTTGGGTACTTTGCGCTATACCCTTAAAACTCAAAGCGCGCCTTCCAATTTTTACACCTGAGCTGCGCCGCTCATTTACAAATTATAAAGTTAATTATTGCTAATCCCAAATTTTGGGAATCTTATGCATCTTAAATTAATAACTCCCCTTAAAATATTGGTCATTTCTCATAAATTTAAAATCTCTCTCTTCTTTACTTCTGCAGTACTAGTACAACTCCTAAAAAATATTCCAAATTTCAGAAACACTTAAATCTTGAAATTTTAACCATTGGATTCTCACTTTTTTTTCTCCCTCCAAACTCAAAGCTCAAAAATAATTTGAATAAAAATACACCCAAAAAAAAAACTTTGATATTTTCCCTCCTTTTTCTCCTATATAGCTCTTTTTCTTCAACTCATTTTTCATTCACTCAACACCCCTAAAATCTCTCTCAACCAACTTGTATTGCTTGTTACATTATCATCCTACCGGCTCGAAAAGCCGGCCTTCGAGGTCTCGTCGCTTTGGTCTCAATCATCTTCCTCCATTCCTCAGAGAAGTCAAATGGTAAGCTCAATGCAGGCTAACAGGGAGAACATCCCACCTTTCACTTCTTCAAAGCAAGTCACAAACACAGTTTTTCAATTTCAAAGCAAGTGTCTCAAATGCCGCAGAATATCTGCTAGAAGGCCTCTTCAAGATATCACCCATCTCTTCAAATCACCAGTTTATTCAAGATCTATTCCTCTGTTTATTCCCCTGCCTATCTATACTTTCGCCCCCGAATCGAATATCAGAAAGAGGGAAGCCATTCATGTTGAGGGTTATTTTAGTCATGGAGCCATTTCTAAGTCTCTTAGGATGAATTATAGATGAAACTTTATTTTGGATTATTTTTTGGGTAATGTAATATTGGTATAAAAAATAATACAAAATTAGTCAGTCAATAAAAAACAAGTCTATTAATGCCAATAGCATCCAAAAAATTGATCAAAGCTGCTGTATTTCCATTACATTTAGCAAATGTGTGATTACAAATTTTCAATTGTTTGTTAACTCACAAATGGGAGATTGTTTGTGCAATTAAAACCTTTGAATCGCGTCATGGGACTAATTGGACTAACCCATTGTGCCATGGCTCTTATTTTTCTTCATGACTCACCTAAATGGTTAAATTTGAAGAAAAAAAAATTGAAGTTATTTGAGAAGCATGTGCTTGTCAAAAATGACAAGCGCAACCACATCATATATTAGCTCTTTGTACTCCGTAGTTGTTTGGTTTTGTATTTGGTAGTTGAATCCACTGGTTTTAGTGGAAGTGGAGAGCTGCTAAAGCGCTTATGTCCATAGGATAAGTGTCCGTGAACATTTTGGCTTTGTAGTCTCTTGAAGCCAAAATCTTGTTAGCAGCCTCGGTAGGATGTTCTTGATCCCAATATGCTCGCGCTTTTCGATCTTTACATGGTGGACTAAATGGGACACATTCTGCTGCCACTCCACAACACGGTTGATTTGTATTTTTCAACCCCACTCTAACTGCAAACAAAATCATAAATTAGTTAGGCGTTGTTCTGTTCAACTTTTGAAATTATGTTTGTAGATACTTTGTAATAAGTTGAAGTAA
The DNA here is from genome assembly GCF_001683475.1 of Chenopodium quinoa. Lineage (NCBI taxonomy): Eukaryota > Viridiplantae > Streptophyta > Magnoliopsida > Caryophyllales > Amaranthaceae > Chenopodium > Chenopodium quinoa. Next base: position 11,984,886 of record NW_018743292.1, read on the forward strand.
ACAAGAACGTAGCCTTAGACAGTTTAGGCAGCTAGCAACTGGCGAAATGTAGCATATACCTTTGATGTGCAGTCTAAATGTTTATATTTCGCCCTTTGTTAGTAGTCTAACTGTTACGTTTGTTAGGCATTTAGTTAGAGTGCTAGACTCATGCTTTCGTATCAACTTAACTAAATATGATGAACATAGTTAAAAGTTTTGCGAAATTATGTATAAAGAAGAAAATGACTGATGAAATGTGGAATTACCAAGATTTTCAAGATTATTTGGGGAGATGATATCCATACTGTTTATGAACACAAATTTGACTCCTGGATGTTTGCTGTTATAATTATAAACTAGCGATTTCAACTTGTGATTATAATTCTTCAGGACACCATTGATGAATCCTGAACAAGTCTGAGCTAAATTTAGGATTGGAAGACAACCAAGTGGTGAGAGCCCAAATAATATGATCTTCCTTGCTCCCAGGCTAATAATAGTCTTCAAGAGGTCATCCCATAAAAAGAAAAAAGAAAATTAGTAACATCTGCCAAAATTAAAATTACAAGTAAAAATATAACGCCTTTTATAAAAAATTTATGAAAACTTTGATCAAATTTTGTATTTATACTCAATAGAAATACACAATAGCTTGTGAGATACTGTAAAATTCATTTCAAAATGAGCTTTTCAAACAAAATAATTAAAATATGAATAAAAAAGTGAATTGAGAAATGAGAACCATGTAAGAAAAACAAAAATGTGTCTTTGTTTGAATTTTGTTGTTAATGTTATTTCACTGTCAATGTGACAATTTAATTCGTACAGAAAAAGTTTAAGCACGTATATATAAGAGGCAAAGCTTACATTGATTTGACCGGTTAATTCTTTAATGAGTTCATCAGCATAGGCACCGGGAATCATGTGTGTGGCCATAACAGATGGTCGCATAAAATAGTTAAACATCCAGTCGTTGCTCCCAACATAAATGGAGTATAGGCATTTGTTGAGGTGAATAGCAGCATTTTTATTGCCTAGTTTATGTGTAATCTTTGATACTACTTTTTTGTGATTATTCACCTGTTTATTCATACAAACTCGATCCCCCTAACATATTCATCATGTCATCAGTTAGTTATATACAAGTAAAAAATACTCGTAGTAAAAATTAATCTATGATAAACACGAACAATATATAGTAATTAAATTCAAACAAATACGAAAAATGTAATTTAAGGTTAAGTAATGGTTTGTGATTTTATCCGAAAATTACCACTTGAAAACCCGTTTCATCGAGAATACCCGAAGAACCAGATGCATAGTTTACACCATCCATAATTTCATCCTCTGGTATACTTGCAAAGGGTTTGATTTAGTGCGGTAAACCAAGATGATCACCTGTACACATAAATTTCATTACAATAATTAGTAATGATCAAATAAGGATCAAAATGTCTAAATTTATTACCATTAAACATTAGTGTTTTTTTTTGTTCAAAATATGTACTTTGTTTAATGTAACTTATATTCTTCATAATATTTATTATGAATTTTGTGATGAGTATCCGTTAAATACTTAAATAGTGTAGAGTCTTACATGTACTAAAGTACAATGTAACAATTAACTAGTGAGTGTTTCAAGTCATGCCATTTATCGTATTATTTCATCTACTGCGGAAAAACAACATTGAATTAAGCTCATGGTTTTGTTTTTCATGAATTTTGAAGCAAATCAATTGGAACGTAAACTATAGATTAGAATTTTATAATAATGCTTGAATGTTGATAAAATATAATGTATTATGAAGCATGTAGCTTTATTTCATCGTCATTCAAGTTTTCTAGTCTTATCTGATATGGCCTTTTTTAAAAAAAAAAAAAAAAACTTATATATTGATAAGTTAATGATATAATATGATATTTTTTTTATCTAATATGCCCCGATCATTTTGAAATAATATATAAAAAAATATGACAAAATAAAACGAACCAATAAGATCAACGGTAGTCCTTCCATTAGTAAATCTTCCGGTAGGGCCATTAGGAAAATCTACTCCATAGGGTGGAAAATTGCACTTGGCCGTTGTTATAAGGTTATTGTTATTGCCACTATCTGATAATGAGTCTCCAAATATGAAGAAGCAAGGCACTTTGGGTGACCCATTAACCCAATTTAGTTGCAAGCTAACAACTAATATTGATACCAACGCTACTAAACTCATTGAGCCTTTTTTCTTAAGTAAGAGAACCTTTTTTTTTTTTTTTTTTGGTAATTTTCTTTTGTTCAGATTAAGAGCTAGAGATTTGTGTTAAAGTTTAATTTAATTTTAATTGGGATTAGTGAAGGTTTTAATGCCAAAATACAAGTAATTAACAAATATAGTAATATACTAAATATTGCAACAAATGTGCAAATAGTGTGAATTTTTTGCTCATATTTCTATTTTTGTTCAAGTTAAGATTATTTGCTTCACAAAAATTATGAGGAAGTAGTGGATTATCACAAAGTACGGTAAGTGTTACAAAGGCATCATAATTCTACCTGTTTTATTAGATTCAATATTGTCCATCAAATATTAAAGTACCATCTCGGCATTTAGACTTTGCTTGACCAAGTCCATATCCATAAGTATTTAATTTTGCTCTTTGGTTTTCTAAAAGTTAATTTATTTTTCTATGGCTCAATCTATCCACTTATTTGACGTGACTAATCATCATTCAAATAAATTTCCTTAATAATATGCATTTGTGCTAATACACATGGAATTATCTATACTACATTACTACATTTTCTGTATATTAGAAAGTGTTTCATATAACTTCGTGTTACATGACACGCTCCTCTTTTATAAATGCTATATTTTCATATCAACCCTAAAATTTAAAAATAAAAAAAATTGACAATTGAATGTATGGAACACGGAACCCACATTATATTATTGTTTAATGTTTAAAATTAAAGACAATAAAGTTTCATATTTATATCTTTTTGCAATACTTACACCACTAGTTAAACCTATCATACTTTTATAACAACAAGAAACTATTATAGACTTTTCTTACCACAATTCCTTGTAATAATGATACTCTTTCATTTCAAATTAAACCTAAAATTATTGTCAAATATCGTGCAATTATTTATTACAAGTATGTCATAACGTCATAATTTTCTCATTAAACAAAAATTATAAAAAATAACAAATTGGTAGATCATTGTCTGAGACACTCGCTAGTTAATTCGAAAACATCAATTCGTTAATTAAAAAAAAAATTAAAAACTATAAAATAATTTATTATTTTAATATGTTCACGAAGATGTTCAAACTAGACCTCGCAATAAAATTAATTAAAAACCATTTTAATAAAGCAAAGAGAGTAGAACAATCGATATTCCTAGAGCTGACAAAAGCTGACCCGATCCAAAAAATTTACCCGAATCCGATTATTAACCAACTTGTTTGAACCCGGAAAAATGGTGACCCGAACTCGATATGACCCGACATGAAACCAACCCTAGACCCGAGTATTTGAGACCCAAACCCAAATATGAATCGACCTGGAGATGACCTGACCTGAATATAACTCGTAAATTATTGACCTGAACCGAACCTGACCTGAATAGAGAATGACCAAAACCCGTTTTAACCCGTATTTAACCCGACCTGTTACTAACCCAACCCAAAATTCAACTCGATCTGTTACTAACCCGACCCGAAATGAACACGACTTGTTATTGATCACCAGACCCAAATTCAATTCGAATTTTTCCTGACCCATATATTTCGAACTCAACCTAACTTGTTATTGACCTAACCCGATTTCAAATCACCTTAAATTCAATTTATACCACCTTATTAATATATAGTTATACAGTTACGTACTTACGTATTCCTTTCTAAATTTTTTCTGCTGAGAATATGATGTTGCTGCGCAAATATGAATATAAGATCACTACTAGAAAAACGGCAATTTCCGACAGAATTTTTTTGTCGGAAAACGTGTTTTCGACGGAATTCCTTCGGAAACTGTCGTCGTAAACGCCTTTCTTGGAAAAACAACCTTTTCCGACGGAATTTCCGTCGGAAACACATTTTCCGACGAAATATCAGCATCGGAAAAGATTTTCCAGCCCGAAAAATTCCGTCGTAAATTTCTGACGGACTGTATTTCACCGGAAATTCCGTCGAAAAATCCTACCTCGGAAACACATTTTCCGACGAAATACCAGCATCGGAAAAGATTTTCCAGCCCGAAAAATTCCGTCGTAAATTTCCGAAGGACTATATTTCACCGGAAATTCCGTCGGAAAATCCTACCAAAAAAAAAAAAAAATCACCCACTCCACCACCCACCACCACCACATCCACCCTTTTCCCACCAAACCACCTACCCAACCCGTTTTCCAACCAAACCACCTGCCCGAAAAACCTTCCTACCACCCTAACCAGTATCCCTCCCCACCACCCTAACCCTAACCCGTATCCTCAACCCACCACCCAAATAATCTCTTATCTCCACCTCGCCGCCCAGATCTACCAACCACCACCACTCACCTCACCATCCAAACCCCCAAAATAAAAAACAGCCACCCAAAATAAAATCAAAATACAAAGTAGCCACCCACCACCAACATAAACATTCACAAAGATCCGAAAAAAATAAACAAAAAAAATTGAAATCAAACAAAATAAATAAATATACAATTATCTTCTGAAATTAATAAAATAACATTACAATTACATCAAAAATTAATTATAATCAGAATTGTTTTTTGAAAAAATAAAACTAGATCTACAAAAAAAACCTTCAAAGTGAGTGACGGGTCGCAGCGTTTAATGTTGTTGTTGATGTTGTTGCTGCTGCACTACCATAGAACCACCACCAAATCGTTAGTTGTTGTTGCTGTGCGGTGGTGTCGCCGTTTTAGGTGGTTAGAAAGAGGGGAAAGAAGAGGAGAGAAGGAGGAGATCGAAGAAGAGAGAGAAGGAGAATGAGAGGACCAGAACGAGAAAAGGAGAAGGAGGAGATCGAAGAAGGGAGAGAAGGAGAATGAGAGAGGAAAGAACGAGAAAAGGAGAAGGGGAAAGAACGAGAGAAGGGGAAGGGAAAAGGAGAAGAGGAAAGAGAATCAGAGAGATGAGGCAGAAAAGAGAAATGACAGAGCTGGGGGGTTTTGCGGGTTTTTTTTTTTCTTTCTTTTTTTTTTAAAAAATGGGAAATCCGTCGGAAGTCATTAAATTTCCGTCGGAAATTAATTATTTTTCGACTGAAAATCCGTCGGAAGCTAAGTATTTTCCGATGGATTTGAAAAAATCTAAATTCGGCGGAAATTTCTGACGGAATTTAAATTCATCGGAAATTTCGTTTTTTCCGACAAATTTTCGTGTCCGTCGGAAATTGACCTTTTTCTTGTAGTGGATTATATCATATGAAATTAATGACATCTTGTGTGTGTCACTTGTGTAGTTGTGTGCTTGTGCAAATGAGTTATTATAAGAAGTTCAATAGTCAATAGTTCAATACATACGACTCCTTAAATAAACTAATTATAACTATTTGCTCATTTCTAAGTGTTAGAATTTGAACTTATATGAAATTATATATCCTAAAATAAGTGAAAAAAATGTAGGTTAAACTTACTAGCTCGAATTTGAACTTATTTGAAATTATTTATCTTACAACAAATGAAGAAATTGATAATGATTAAACGTGAACGTCAATTAGACCTGTCAATTTTCGACCCGACCTATTTAAAAATTATTTAGAATGATGACGATTTAAATTATGTAGAATATAATGGCTAAAACTAATATGGTGAAAATGTTCGATTAAAAAATTGAAAAAAATAGCAAATAAGCTTGAAAAATCAGAAATTTCTAAAAATTAGCCAAAAAAAATTAAATAAAAAATAATTCTAAACCCGTTGGGTTGACCTGAACCCGAAACTTTGGGTTAGGGTTGAGCATTTCTTGACCTGTGACCTGTAGTATTACCCGACCCAAAATGACCCATGACCCGGAGTGACCCGACACACACTTGACCCGACCGACCCGATTGACAGGTTTAACATCAATACACGAGCTGTTAACAAATCAACCCGAAAAATGTACCCAAACCCGATATGACTCGACCTGAAATCAACTCGAGACCCAGATTAACCCAATATTCGAGACTCGAACCCAAACCTGACCCGACTTGATCATAACCCGCAAATTATATATTGACTTGAACCGAACCCGAGAATGACCTGACTTGGAAATGACCCGACCTGATTACAACCCGCAATTTATTGACTTGAACCGAACCTGAGAATGACCTTAACTCATTTTAACCCGTTAAAATCCAAATTAAACCTGACCTATTATTCACCCGACCAGTTATTGACCCGACCTAAACCCGACCCAAATCCGATAAGATGTATGACCCGACGTGACCCGACTCAAGCATGACCCAACCCGAACCTAACCTGCATAGGTTACGACATTAACCCAAATTGACTGACACAAACCCAACCCGTTTACCCAAATTGACAGCTCTAGATATTTCGCAATGAGACAATTATTAAAGCACATAAATTATCAAGTGATGTACAATGTACTTATGAGTGGGGTGAGCATGGGACGGGTACCCGTACCGTTAGTACTAATAGTTCGGGTAACCAATAACCAATATCACTAAAAGTGATATCCATAAACCGAATTTGGGTACCCGGATTTTCGGATCGATTATCGGGTACCCAATAAGATATCCAATAATGATAATTAAACTTATATTGTAGTTATGTTATGATTTAACACTAATTAACGACAATATCATATGATCTTGACTAAATTATTAATAATATTACTAATCATTGATATTATAAAGTGATTATGAAGTAAAGTAAGAGTTTAGATTTTGGATAAATAGATTTAAGTAGAAAAAAACAAAAAATTGCTTATTAGATCGGATCGGATAACCGTTAATTTTAAAATGGTACCCAATAACCATACCAGATAACAAAATACCGAAATGGGTACCCAATACGTTATGGTTATCGGATCGGATGTCCTAATTTTCGGAACAGTTACAGATCGGATTTTCGATAGTTTTGCTCAACCCTCGACCTAATGTACGTAGATAGATACTCCTTAATTAATACGTAGATACTAGCAATTTCTTACAAGCCTGCCAAATTTGGAAGGGGTCAAAAAAAATTCGAATAAAAATTTAAAATTTGAGGCACCCAATTTTTTTATTCAATTTTGCTAAACATTACCCGCCACAACACCAACTACACTCAAAGCGCGCCTAAAAATCCCACATCTTAGCTGCGCGCCGCTCGTCATTACTTCACAAATCTCAAACCCCGGGAATTTCAAATTCTGCCTCTTCCCACTTCCTTTCATTTTGTATTGATTCTCCTAAATAATATTCATAAACTTTCAAATCTTGAATTTTCAACAAATCCAAACAATTGAAAATCAAAATGTCCAAAAAAAGAGAAAAAAAAAAAAAAGAAAAGAAAAGAAAGAAAGAATCTTCTTCTCTTATATATCTCATTTCTACAATGTCATTTCTCCACTTACTCAATTCTCTCTCAACCATTATCAATCATCTTCTTTATATTAGTCCATTCTTTCGACGAATCGGTTTCGAGGTTGTCTACCAACCAATTTAATTCTCTTATTCATCCTTTTTTTTAGAGAAGTTAAATGGAGGTGTTAAAGCAAGATAACAAGGAGAACATCCCACCTTTCACATCTTCAAAGAAAGTTAATAACCCGGTGGTTAGATTTCACAGTAAAAGCATCAAATGCCGCAAGATTTCTTGTAGAAAGCCTCTTCAAGATATTACCAATCTGTTTCATTTGTCAACAACCCATTCAAGTTCTTGATTTTAGATCTAGTTTTCTGTTTTCTCCCCTGTCTACCTCTGCTTTCACCCCCGGATCGAATACGCGAAAGAGAAAGATTGGTCAAGTTGATGGTTTTTTGAAGAATGGCGCCATTTCTAAGTCTCTTAGGATGAATTTTAGATAACTTTTTTTTTTATTTTTTTTTTACAATTTTTGGTTGGTTGATTTGAGATGTTATGTCACACTTTGTTTGAAATTATACACTAGAATATGAATTCCAATAATATACAGATTTACATTTGGAAACTTAATTTACAAAATAAAATATGGTTGATTTTACCAATTTTAATGATACTGTATAAGTGTTCTTCATCTGATATAGTTGATGTCAGATTAAATACATTTACATTATTTATTTAGTAAGTATTGCAAGCTTGCAGCATGTGTCTCTGATTAGAATTGTAAGAAAAATTGATACTAGAAAATAGGTATTGAAATTTGAGACAAATTTAGAAAATTATACAAGTACGTTTTTTCTTAGAAATAAAATAAGAAATTAAGAATGGGTTATATGAGAATACAAAATTATATAAATACCAAATGTTGCAATATTTGTAAAACGGTTAATTAGTAAATAAGTTGCTGAGGCAAAAGTTTTACTTCTTTCTGTCAATCTAAATCTACAAATAATAGTCTAAAAAGACCAAATTCAACAAACATATGTTAAGATGGAAAGCACATCAATGTCATATAACTATCTCTATGGATGATATGATCCTATACTTATTGGCTTTGAAGTCCATGAATTTAGAGCTGAGCTAGGCCGCTTATGTCCATAGGATACGCATCGGTCGAATTCAGGGCTTTGAAGGCTCGTCCGGCTAGAACTATGTTAGCCGCCTCGGTGGGATGGGCTTGGTCCCAATAAGCACGATCCCCTCTATCATAGAATACTGAGCGGATCACATAACAAATTTTCCAATATCCCACAACAAGGTACATTTGTTACCTTCAAACCTGCAAGATTTTCAACCAAGAATCACTAATACGGAGTATGAATTATCTTGTATGAAATAGTGTTGCGTTTCCATGCTAATATATATGATCATTTTCTGAAGTAGAGTTCAATTTAAACTTACTAAATTTAAAGTGACATTATTTTGAGACAGGTTACAAAAGAATTGTGGCTTATAGATTAATATTTTAGCCTTTTGAATTAAATTTTTAGTTGGGTTTTTTAGTACAACGTTACTCAATATTTAACGTAAACAGAGTCGTTTAATTTGTGGGTTATTGTGAGTATAAGTCTGAAATGAAAACACGGAGAAGAAATGTACCTAGGCCTTGAAGATTATTCGGGGAGACGATTTCCATAGTGTTGATCCAAATAAATTTGGCATCGGTATGGTTCTTATTGAATGTATCGACTAGTGATCTTAGCTTGGTGTTGTACATTTCTAGGATATCATTGATGAATTTCGAGCATGTTCCTTGTGGATTCAAAACAGGAAGACATCCAAGTGGTCCAACTCCAAATAATATGACCTTCCTGGCTCCTAGATCATAAAGAGTCTACAAGAGTTATCCAATAACAATCGAAACAGATTAGTAACAAGAACTTATATTACAAGATATTTCAAAGTATAAGTCGTTTTACAATATAGAAATATGATTGACTATACTTGGAAGATTGAAGATGGTTTTTTTGTTAGCATACGTACGTTTAATTGGCCGGATAATTGAGTAATGAGGCTATCAGCATAAGCTTGGGGAGGGGATTGGACTATCGGAGGTGCTCTCAAGAAATAGTTAAACATCCAATCGTTGCTCCCGACATTGACGGAGTAGAGGCATTGGTTGAGATGAGCAGCAGAGTTATTTTGGCCTAGCTTTGATTGAATTCTTGACACTATTTGTTTGTGGTTGCGCAGTTGCTGATCCAAACCAATGCGTTCTCCCTACACATAATATAGGCAAAGTGATCATCATTAACATTTTTGGAGTACTTGTATATGTTTAGAAAAGATTAGTCAAATGATCTTCTCTGTTATGGAAAAAATGTAAAGTTGTATGTCCTATGTTGTATTCCCTTTATTACCAAGACATTGTCCCATTTGCCCTTTCACCGGCCTTAATATTTCAATGAAAAAGCTGCTATTTTCTCACATAGGCATATTTTTTCAAATATATCGATGGGTACTCATGGTAAAAGTTGTATAACAACTATTTAAAAAAAAAAAAATGTACTCGTACATAGTTGTTTATCTAAGTGTTAATGTATAAACATTGCATGCATGAGTTTATAATAGCCATTTTCATTGTTGATTAATTCCCTACATGAAGTGTACATTTTCTTTTATTTTTCTATTAATAATATTAAAACATGAATAATCAACATTTTTGTAACTTAGCCCATGTTTTTATTAAAGATGTTATTATTACCACTTGAAAGCCAGTTTCAGGGAGAATTCCAGATGAACCAGATGCATAATTTACACCATCAACTATTTCTTGCTCTTTAACAATTGGAAAGGCTTTGATGTAACTCTTTAAACCAAGATGATCACCTGTGTGAATAATTGCCAAAAAAGGATGATAAGTTCAATTCTATTTGAAATAAATATATTTTCAGCTGAGGGAAAAAAAAAAAACAGTTAATAAATAATAATAATACGGAGTAATAAAAGTGATAATCAATAATTACATCAAGCAAAACCAATAATAACAAAAAAAACATTTGGTTTGAAAGAGAGATTATATTAGCCCATTTAGGGCAATGGGCCCAACCCAAATTATAACCAGATTTAGCCCATTTGAAAAGTAACAATTTGAACATAGTGAGGTTGCAAATAAAAATATGAGTTTTTATATATATATATACTCTGTAATATACATGGTATTCGACTACTCGTAATCAAATCATATTTTACATGAAAGTGAAGGCGATTTCTTTTAAAAGATAAATAAGGTAAATAGGGAAGAAAAATTACCGATAATATCGACGGTAGTCCTGCCATTAGTAAATCTTCCAGTGGGGCCATCAGGGAAGTCAATCCCATATGGTTGGAAATTGGCCCTGGCTAATGTTACAAGGTTATTGTTATTACCACTATCTGATAGAGAGTCTCCAAATATAAAGAAACAAGGTACTTGGGGTGAGGCCAATGGGGGTTCTCCATTAACCCAATATAGATGCAAACTTGCTACAAATATTGTTAATATCACTTCTAATCCCATTAGATTAATTCTTTTTGAGGTTTGAAGAAGTATAAGAAGGCGTGCAACAAAGGTGTATGAATATCGTACATCCCAAAACAATGCATAGGCAATGAAAGCATATTCTATTTATAATCCTAATGACAACATTAATGTGTTTTATGGCAAGTAATTAGTAAGTTAGAGTTTCATCACCTTAAAGAGCTTAATTTAGAGTTTCACTTGAGTTAAATCTCTTGCATTTGCTAATATTGACCGTGCTTAATTACTGAATAAGTATTGTGTTTACTCCAAAGGATTTATTACTCCACTATACAACTTTCATGTACTTTATATCAAGTAATTATATATATATTTTTAATAATCATACATCTTGCTAGTTATTGTAGCAATGGAAATCAAGGAAAATAGATAATCAGTGAAAGTTGTTCAAATTTTTGTGTATCATTAAATGGTACAAATAGACTAAATGTGGTTGGATAAGACAGGGTAAAAATGAACATTTCTTTGAATCTTTGTCATGTTAAAAGATAAACCAAAACTAGGAAGATTGATAGATAACACACTTAAAAAAAAAAAACCTAGTGAGTGCCGCCTTATTTATTTGTTGTTTATCATATTAACTTTTTGCATAGTTTTCAATAATGTAATATTGTAATTAAAAATTTCAAGCTATATATTACATTATAAAGACTACATATTTAAAATTGAGATAAATCTAATAAAATTCAACATGACTATATTTACAATAATATATTTATCTTTAAATTAGAATCCATAAGTATTGGAATTCTAAATTTTTTAAATGCAACAAGTCGATAATAAAATGGAAACGGAGAGAGTAGCTGAGTAGTTGATACTGATTTGTATATTTATTGTTTGGAAAATGCTATACATAGCCCTTAGGGCTATATATAAGCATTATTACACTAGAAATCTTATAAATTTAGAAAATCATAAAAATATAAATACTAATCACACTGATTTGCGCGTGTTTTTGTTATGAATTCTTAATTTTATACAATTTTTAACAGTGTATTTAATTAGGGCTACATATAGCATTACCCTTATTGTTTTAATGAGAGTTGTTTTATTTTATTATTTTATTTATATATATATTTATTTATTATTTTTTATTTTTTATTTTTTTTTGTGAGTAAAAGAGTTTGAATATGGTAATTGTTTTTCTTGCATTAGTTTTGACTATGTGGTTAAACAACGGATAAGTATTGTGGCAACTTATAACATTCATATGTTTTAATTTATGACAAGTAATTGATTTTAAGTTTCACTGTTTTAGTGTTGTAAACTTGTAATTTTAAAAGTTAATAATATATCTAACTATTTTTCTTGCATTTGTTAACTTTTGACTATGACCTACAAGTATTAAATAAATAATGGTGCACTTACTCTATGTCTAAATAAGTGTTTGATTTTTTTTTTTTTTTTTTTTTCAAAAAAAGTATTTGAATTAACTGAGAAAGTAGGGAGCAACATTAACATAAATATGATCAAGTTGTGCATGTCAAATTGGGTTATTTTAATTTAGATAATTATGCGTTAGTTTAAATGGAGTTCAGGTTAAGTTGAACCGAGCACCACGAGTTGATTTAGAGGTGATCATATATGACTCAGCTTGCTTATTCCGTCCAAAAATTACCTGGATGTGGGCATAATTTTTAGGCCTGAAACCGGCCTCAGACCAGCCAATTCGACTTAATTTAAATTTATTTTTAGTTATAATTTTGACCGTCTTGAAAAATTGCTACTTTTTTCCCCACAATAGTACATGGTTTGGCTGCAAGCTAAGTTTTTAGGCCCAACTTTCTTCGCCAAAGCTCGGCCTAGCTTGCGAACCATTCACCGTACCTTTAGGTTGATTTCTATATAAAATAGAATTGAGTTGGATTAACAACAATTTGGTCAAATTTAAGTTCAAGTTAACTCAGATTGATTCTAAACATTGTTCATCTCAAATTTATAATATCATCAATTGCATTTTTTTTAGAGAGCCACAAGGATGAGGGTGAGAATCAATCTCAGAATCTCTTGAAACCGAGAAGGATAGCTCAAGCTCTAATCACTTGAGATATCCCTAACTTTTTAAATTGTCATTAGTTAAATGCATGTTCTGTTGGATTCAAATTGAGTGACAATCTCCTCAGGTCGGCCACATATCGAGTATGCAATGTTGAATTCGAGTGAAATTTTCTTTGTGAGGCGGATGTACCATGCTTGGTACATCCGGATTTTTGATAAAATGCGGAATGAACATATAGTTGTTTTGTAAAGAACATATAGTTGTTTTTGTAAAGAACATTCAACTTTATATTATTTTTGTATATCTAAAGAACATCCAAAATATTAAGGAAAAATTGCTTTAAATAATACCACCTTTCACCCGTCCGCTAAAAACAAGTCGACCGTTTGATTATTTAAATAATACCAACTTTGGAGGTTGTCCGCTTTAAACAAGTTATTTAATCTGCAACCTGAATGACCGGTTAATTTTATTATTTTTTTAATAACTTCGTTTAATAATGTAATTAACTCTTAATAACAACTTTAATGATTGTTAATTACAATTAAAATATTTTGATAATATCTTTTAAAATTAAAACTGATTTTTATTTTTAAAATAAATGATTTTTTTTTTGAAATATGATGTGCTGCCACGTCAGCCAGAGAAGACTCCAGCCAACGCAGCAGCCCGCAACGGCAGCCAGGACAGAGCCCAGCCACCTGTAGCCAGTCACTTCACCGACCATACGCCCACCCACGCTGGGCTACTGTCACTACAGAGCGAAATTCGGCCTGCACCAACTGCAAGGCCGTCGCTCCTCCCCTCCCCCCTTCACCTTCATTAATACGTAGCCACCATCCCCTCCATTTCCGGCAGTCCCCCCATCCCCTCCATTTCTAGCAACCCTCCTTCCCCTCCATTTCGGGTCGTCCTTCCACTTTCCCTTGAAACCCATACCCGAAAACCACCTAAAATCCCCTTTCCTCTTCCCTTCCCTTTCTCCTCCATGAATTCCAACCACCCAAACCCCTCGAATTCCAGAAAAAACCCACCCACCTTATCGAAAAACCACCAAAAAACCCCATCCCATGGCCGATTTTTGGGTTTTGAGATGTTTAGCGTAGGTTTTGGGATTGGTTTCATGTGGCTTTGGAGATGAGGGTGGGGGTGGGTCGGGTGGCTACGGGATGAGGGTGGGGGTGGCTATGGATGCGAGGGGAGGGGGCGATAGGGTTGAGGGGCGAGATGCTGGGGTTGGCTTTTCCGGCGCGAGGAGGAGGCTGTGGCGCCGAACAGCCAGGAAGAGGTGTTGGCAGCCTTGGCAGGGAGGGGAAAGGGTGGCTGGTGGGGGGGGGGGTTATTTTTTTTTTTACTACAAAAATAATAATAATAATAATTAATATTATTACCTATTAAAAATTAAAATATTAAATAAAAAAAACAAATTATATTTTTTTAACCCAATCAAACATTGACACGTGTCCCATATACCTATTAATCAAGTCAACAACTAGTCATGACTTGTTTAAAGCGGACAACCTCCAAAGGTGGTATTATTTAGAGATAACCAAAAGGTCGACTTGTTTTTTTTAGTGGATGGGTGAAAGGTGGTATTATTTAAAGTAATTTTTTCCTAATATTAATAAAGAACATGATGATGTTATGTAATGAACATTATTCATATTCACCCACCATAATCTAAAAACAAAATTTAAAGAACATTTCACAGTAAATAATGAATATTGCGTCACAAATAAAAATACATTACACTGATAATCAAATAATACGGAGATAAAGAATATTATTTAACAGTGTGTTCTTTATAAAATAGTGTCATGTTCATTGTTATTAATAGCTTTATTTATTAAATTTTTTTTTTTTTTTTTTTTTTTATATCTCTTATGTTCTTTTATCACGTTCATTACATTTTAACAATATATTATTTTCACTTTAGATATATGTTCTTTACAATTTTATACCATGTTCTTTTCCCTTTGACTAAATGCTTTTTACATTTCTATACAATATTCTTTTCGCTTAATTTTTTTTTTTTTTTTTGAACGGATGTACCATATCCGCCTCCATAAACTACTGATTGAAATTGAGAGCCAACCCAATTCTCGGATCAAATTCTAGTTGGTTTCACTTTAGACAACTCACTTTGCACATCACCAAAACACCGATTCATCCATATCACCCAACAAAGCCACAAAAATAGCAAGTCCATCCCACACAATCAGCCCATCCAACAACAACAACAATATTCCCTCTTTCCATTTTCCACCCTTTGTTTTCTTCTTTCTCTCAACTTCTCCACCTTTCGCTCTCCTCCAAAATGTCAACCAAACCCTTACCCACCTCCACCACCCCAAACTACGGCACAATCCCCACCACCACCACCACCACCACCACCCCCTCCACCTCCATCGACACCTTCATCACCCGCGCCACCCACCACACCCAAACCCTAATCTCCCACCGCCGTCCATGGCGCGAACTCCTCTCTCTCTCCTCCCTCTCCCTCCCCACCTCCTACTCCGCCGCCATGTCTCGCCTCCGCCGCAACCTTAACTACTTCCGCTTCAATTACTCCCTCATCATCCTCTCCATCCTCTTCCTCAGCCTTCTTTGGCACCCCATCTCCATGATCGTCTTCCTAGCTGTTTTCGTTCTCTGGCTTTTCCTCTATCTTTCGAGAGACGACCCAATCGTTGTTTTCCATCGTTCGATAGATGATCGATTTGTTCTTCTTGGGCTCACCATTGTTACGATTCTCGCATTGGTTTTTACCCAGGTTGGATTGAATGTGTTGGTTTCGCTTGTGATTGGGTTTTTTGTTGTTGGATTACATGCTGCGTTTCGAAGTGTTGATGATTTGTTTCTGGATGAAGATGATGTTGCTGATGGTAATGGGTTAACTGGGTTTGTTCCTGGTTTTGAAGGTCAGCCTTTGAGACCTACTTACGCCAGAGTTTGATTTTTTTTTTTTTTTTTTTTTTTTTTTTTGGGAAATTGTAAATTTGATACGTGTAAAAGGATGTTAATGAGCTGAGACGAGCCGAACTCGAGCTTGGGTTGCTCAGGTCGGGTCGGGTTTTTAACACTTTCATTCGAACTCGAGCCGAGTCTGAATGGGATCGAATTGCTTTGGTTTGTGTTTGGGTTAGTTTTTTTTAATTGTAGTGTGATGGTTGAAAATGGCAAGTTTTTCTTACGAAGTTGTACATTGGAAATTTGTCAGCAATTAAAAAAAAGTTCAATTTCAGCTATGTTGACATTGCATTATTATATGTTGATGTTGATTGCATAAAAAACATCTTGATGGTGAAGTATGGCAATTAATTTAATTGCGGTTAAACCATCCCTAATTATGTGATATGTTGATATCTTATCCAAATACGTAATTTGTATTGGTTTATTAGCGAGGATACGTAATTTGTATTGGTTTATTAGCGAGGATAATATTATCCTAAATTCTGTTGTTATGTTTTTACTTCGTAATAGATAAGAGCCATCATTGTCATTGAGGTTGCAAAAGGTACTGCTTCAATGATAATGAAATAACTCAATAAGTGATGCTAAAAGCAGCTAACTTGCCTATTAAGATCTTTTAAGACTATGCACTAATAATTTTTTTTATTTTGTACGGTAGGAAAATTTAACAGGAATAATCCAACCTTCGTTCCGTTCTCCCATATTAATCCAATTTTTCGATTATTCCGCATTAATCCAATCTTTGCCCCCCATTTTCTCCCAGCAACCCTTACAGGTCATCTACCGGTACAACCGGTTATAAGTGCTACGTGGCACTTCCTAATTGGTTTTTCTTTTTTTTTAATTTACTTTTTTTTTATTTTAATATGTAAATAAAAAAAAAACCACCTTCTTTCTTCTTTCTCTCTCTTCCATCACCAAATTCACCACCATAGCAATCTATCTAGAAATTTGCTCCACCTCCGGTCGCCACCCTTGACCACCTTACACCAAAAACAACCACCACTAACACCAAATCAGCCACCACCTACCGCACCTCAACCACCTGATTTAAACCCCCCTCCACCCCGTCCCCACCACTAGAACCGCCCCTTCCATTTTCGACCACCACTGCCCACCCCACCCTAAGCTACCCCCACAGCCCGAAACTACCACAAAACCCCACCACCACCAGCCACCACCACTACCCCAAGACCCTAATTTCGTCAGCCACCCTATAACCCACCCAAGCACCCCGAAACCACCCCTTATCCTTCCCAGACCCCGATTCCCTTCCCTAGCCCCCGATAATCGCCCCCTCCCCTTCCCATGCATCGGAGTGTGAAGCTGCGGTTTGCGGAGCTGTGGCCGGTGCTAGGTGCGGAGGTCGGGATTTGGTGCGGTGGTGTTGTTGGGTGCTGTTGCGGTGGAAAGAGAAGGCAAACAGGGGAGTTAGGTGTGTGGTGTGGTTGGTTTGTGACTGGAGGAGGAGATACGTGCGGTGGTGCAGGGGATGGTTGTGGTGGTTTGTGGGCTGCTGTGAATTGATGTGGCAAAGGTGAGAGGTGCGGGGCTGTATTGATGTGGCAAAAGTGAGAGAAATAAGAAACAGCAGGGGTGGGGTTTTTTTTTTATTTTTTTAAAAACTTTTTTTACTACCCAATTTTTTTTTAAAAAAACAAGTAAATTAAAAAAATAAAAATAAAAAACCAATCATGAAGTGCCACGTCATCATAAAAACCGGTTGAAACCGGTTGTTAACCTACAAGGGTTGCTGGGAGAAAATGGGGAGCAAAGGTTGGATTAATGCGGAATAATCGAAAGGTTGGATTAATATGGGAGAACGGAGCAAAGGTTGGATTATTCCCGTTAAATTTTCCTGTACGGTATTAGTTGTTGCATTATCTTAACCTCTCGTGTATTAGGAGGTGACATGAGTAGTAATCGACTCATCTATCGACCTAATACATTACTATACTACTATAGGGAATTTGATAACTCTTTCGAAACACCTTAAGTAATATATATGATTAATAATTCCAAACAAAGGGAGTATAATGTGACCATCATTAAAGATGCCAGCATTGTTAACCGAAAGCAATGCAAGCTCTTGTTCAGAATTTCATAGAGTTTCAACTATCATAAAAGTTCAACAATGCAATAAAAAATTCAAGACACAAATTATTTGTTTTTACAGAGTTTTGTTCACAGATGTATACGAGTATAGATTGACAATTTGACATGAAATGTTAGGAAACTGAAACAATGATTAAGTTGATAAATTACTGGAAAACACAAAGTACAAGACAATGAGCGAAAAAACAAGCAACTACAAGTTAGATTGAACAAGGCAATTCAACAAAGGGAAAACATAACAGGTCCTACTCATGGTATAATTGAGATCAAGAAAGATACGAGAAGAGTCAGAAAACCAAAAAAAAACCTTAGTATCATTTTCACTTATCCAATAGTATTATAAACTTGAGTTTAAATGAAATAAACAATAATTTGGAAACAATGGTACAGAAGTTGAGATGGCCGAGTTGGTCTAAGGCGCCAGATTAAGGTTCTGGTCCGAAAGGGCGTGGGTTCAAATCCCACTCTCAACATTATATCACTTTTTTTAATTTCATTTTTATTTTTCCCTTTTTATTAAGATAATATGACAAATAAAAGGAATCGAATGCTAATTTGCTATACATCGCCCTAATGTTTACAATAGTTTGAAGTTTAGTAGGAAAAAACATTACTACACATTTTGTAAGACCTAATAATAATGTAAATTCAGACCTCAAAATTGGGTTGAAGAAACACTACGGTGTACTTCGTAGGTGTTATGGAGTAGAACTACATTTTAAAGTAATGGTAGCTCACCCTCTTTATATGTATTACGGAGTAGAACTACATTTTAAAACAATGGTAGCTCACACTCTGTTTGGAGTAGAAATACATCTTAAAACAATGGTAGCTCACACTCTGTTACGGAGTAGAACTACATCTTAAAACAATGGTAGCTCACACTCTATTAGGGAGTAGAACTACATCTTAAAACAATGGTAGCTCACACTCTGTTAGGGAGTAGAACTACATCTTAATACAATGGTAGCTCACACTCTATTAGGGAGTAGAACTACATCTTAAAACAATGGTAGCTCACACTCTGTTAGGGAGTAGAACTACATCTTAAAACAATGGTAGCTCACACTCTGTTTGGAGTAGAAATACATCTTAAAACAATGGTAGCTCACACTCTGTTACGGAGTAGAAATACATCTTAAAACAATGGTAGCTCACACTCTGTTACGGAGTAGAAATACATCTTAAAACAATGGTAGCTCACACTCTGTTACGGAGTAGAAATACATCTTAAAACAATGGTAGCTCACACTCTGTTAGGGAGTAGAACTACATCTTAAAACAATGGTAGCTCACACTCTATTAGGGAGTAGAACTACATCTTAAAACAATGGTAGCTCACACTCTGTTAGGGAGTAGAACTACATCTTAAAACAATGGTAGCTCACACTCTTTATATGGATTACCGATTACTTAACTCTCCTTTATTGCTGCAGGATGCAACAACTATGCTTCAAGAATTTTACTGCATGGATATATTCTGAAATTACGTTTTTTTGAGCAAAATTTTTAACTTTGTAGAAATTATTTTGTAATGTATCTGTTAGTTCCACACTTCAATTACATCTGAATGTCCAACCTGATTCCTCTGACAGCTCAATTTATGTTCATTTTAAAAAATAAAAACAAATGTTTAATTCAGAGCATTAGAATAACTTCATAGCAAACACCACCTAGTGAAAACTGAAAAGCAGTCGAATCAACAAATCACGTAAATATAACCTATGCTCTGAAATCGCTGGAAGAATGCAGCAAATGCTGTAAATAAAAAAGTATTGCCTTCAAAAATAACTACCCTTGTTCAAATTACTGCGATCTCTTGGACTCTGAATTCTAAGGCCAAAAGTCCAAAAGTCTCTTACTCTTCCTCTAGATTGATGGAGTCTCCAAACTTGCCATACAGGATCTTCTTTAAGTCAGCCATTTGTGCGGTTATAGATTCCTTCTCTTCTTCAAGTTTCTCCAAATTTTTTTCAGTCAATTCTTTCATCTCTTCTAGTCTAGTTTCTACTTCTTCCTTTGGCACATGAGCAAATACCTCTCCTATTTGAAAACGTACTATCTCCTCATCAGTCAAGATCAGCTCGTTGCTTGCATCTTCCAAATTCTCACATTTATCCTGAGAGGAAGTCAGATAGCAAATTTTATTCAGGAGAGGAATGTCAGGAATCTAACATGTGTAATCACGATGGAGTATATAAATCACAGTCAACTAGGAATTAAAATCGGAGAAATAATATGCAATGAAGTATGAACTGATCAAAGAACCAAACACTGTCCACATTCAAGTTGAATTGGGGCTTTCCCTTTGAATTTCAATAAAGCTTTCTGCCGGTAACCCGGTCAGCCTTCACAAACTTTGAGATAATACACTTCAAAAGTTGGTAGCCTATCACATAATATTTAACAAAATCTGAGAAATAATGTGTAGAATGTCATATAATTTTTCAACAGGGAAAGAAACTCAAAACCTTCTACACCAGTCACTAATCATCAGGAAATGAAATTTTATTACCCCCCCCCCACCCTGCCCCCGCGTCACACACACCACCCGATAATATGTGTGAATGGCTGAATGCCACGTAATTTTATTAACATGGAAAGGAACTCAAAACCTTCTACACCAGGCACTAATTGTCTGGAAATGGAATTTTATCCCCCCCACCAGCCCCCCCCCCCCCCCCCACCCCCTCTTCCCTCTCATCCACCCGAAGGCCAACATATAATCAAAGTCACACTAACTCAGTGACTTAAAAGTCACACCAATTCCCTAGAAATAAAAAATTACCACATGGAAGCTTATAATAACCATGAAAAACATTTCCAAATCTATAGAAAATAATTTCTACGCTCTACCAAATTACATTAGGTACTCTAAACAGTTTAGATGCCATTGAAAACCAAAACATTGGCCATACAGATTTAGAGTCGAGCTGTTGTAAGGAGCAAGGGAGAAGTCCGGAGAACAGAAGGCAAGGTACTTTCAGCTTTGCAACAATCATTATATTAGGAATTGGAGCAGAAAATTGGCATTGCTCATCAACCCATAGAAAACAATAACATTGGGCGTACAGATTTATAGCAGTGCTGTTGTAAATTTATAGCATTTCCGTTCTTGGCAGTACAGCTAGCAGCAAGGAAAGGAAAGGTAATTTCAGCTTTGCAACGATCAATTTATAGGAGATTGAAGCAGAAAATCAGCATCCCTCATCAACCCATCCCCTGCCCCCCTCCCTCAACACACCCTAGGCTCCAAACAATGGGAAAAAAAGAAAGAAAGCAATAAACGCCTACTACAACTGAAATAAACTTCTGCAGCCAATTAATTTATATAGCATCGTTATAAATTTGTTTTCATAAATAACTTAACACCAGCTAGCCAGCTTACATAGTAAACACATCTGAAACAGAACGCTTAACAAACACTCATATTTCAACAGGTAAAAATCAAAATTACATACAAGCCACCGCCCAAAGTGACAAGGGCCGACGCTTCGCACAATTACAGATGGCTCAATTTTTCAGTTACCTCACATAGTCACATACAACCCCCAAAAGACTGGACAAATAAACACATCCTTCTCAATGGTGGTCAGGTACTTCTATTTGTGAGCTACATACCCCAAAATGACAGTATATCTCACCTATCATGTTATATGTGCAATACAAAATGCCTAATTTTTCATCCATCAAACTATATGATCAATGCAAACTTTCCTCTTGCAGACTTGCAATAATGTAGTATTAGAAGCAAATTTAGCAAATAGCAATGTTAATATCTTAAGAATCCTCAAAGTCAAATAGTAAGCAGCTTATACTTCAATTTTAAGATTAACTAAGACACGACCTGTCACAAATTATCGGTTCCAATAACTACTTTAAAAAAATATAGTTCAAAATCATCATCCTATATTCCTATGGACATGGCATCAGAAAACATACAAAGTAGCTAAATTTTCGCTTCCGTCCTCAGCACCCTTGCATGTCGTGCCGCCGATGCATGCTCATACACACACTAGTACAATATTGTCCGCTTTGAACTAAGCCCGCACGGTTTTGCTTTTGGGCTCCTTCCCAGAAAGCCTTGTACTAGTGTATTGAGCATCACTTTATAAATAGCTCCTTCCCTTGCTATTTCTTCCATGTGGGACTTGGGATGAAATTCCCAACATTGCAGTCCATAAAATTCATCCTAGTCTTATTCTAATACAGAAACAGGAAGACACGCTAAATTAACAAAGTTGACACAGTTCCAACAATCTTTCAATCAGCCACTACCTCTACAACCTGAAGGAGTTATTACACCAAAAATTGATCCTTATTTTACAAACCCTACATCAACTTCCAAATTTCCCTTCTTTAATTACTCCACAAAACCTAAAAATTATATTACCATAAAACTCAAACAATCAATAATTATTTCAATATTTATAAACCTAAAACACAGTAATTGAATCAAATAACTAATACCCAGATCAAATTAATCCCAAAAATGCAAAAACCCAAATCCGAAGTTTACACAAAAATTAGAATCATAAAAAAAGAGGAGCAAATATGAGGCAAATTGAAAGGAGAGAGAAACACCTTGAGGAATTTAATCTCATCAATTAGCTCATGAAATCGATTATTGAGTTTACTAAACTTGTTGATATTCTGCTGATCTTCCCAAGTAACTTGGGTCTCTGATCCTGTACCCTAAAATGCAAAATTTCCAGCAAAACTCAGACACAAAAATCACCCAGAAAACAAAAACAACAATATTAAAAAAAGTAGAATTTCTTTTTAAA
The DNA here is from genome assembly GCF_001683475.1 of Chenopodium quinoa. Classification (NCBI taxonomy): domain Eukaryota; kingdom Viridiplantae; phylum Streptophyta; class Magnoliopsida; order Caryophyllales; family Amaranthaceae; genus Chenopodium; species Chenopodium quinoa. The sequence goes on from NW_018743292.1 coordinate 12,007,841, forward strand.
AAATGAGAATATAATTTAAAGGGAAGATTTACCTGTTGCATATTCGATGAAAAAGTTGAGAGATTTTCTGAAAAATCTGGAGTGGTAGAGTTTTAGTAAGATGAAGACGATCGCAATAGAAGGTTTGAAAGACTAATCGGTCAAGTCCAAACCCGGATTCAATATAGTGAAGTCCGTCTGTTATCGGGTGGGTTGCCCACTTATCGTTATTTAGATAGTGGGTTGTCCGTATCATACTTTCTCCGAATCTTTTTATTTACACTAAGGTAGTTAATGCGCCTAGTCATAGTTAGCAGTTAGTCCTATTGGAGTTTTTTTGGTTTGGTTTTATGTCACAAATTTAGTTGTTGATAATTAACAATAATGAGAGAAATTATATAAACAAATATATTTAAGGTATAAATCTCTGCATACTTTTTATAAGAGTTAAAAATTGTTAACATAAATGAGAGAAAATAAGTAAACAAATATTTTTAGGGGTATAAATATCCTCACACTATTTATAAGAGTTTAGGTAAGCTTTTTAAAAGGTAAAGAAAAGTTTGACTTTTACACTATTCATCTACTCCCTGCGTTATTATTATTTTTTTTAAATATAAGTGTTCTATCTTGGCCGGCACACTTGTCAATGCATTACTTTGATCAATAACAACTTTTGTTAGCAATAAGTAATCTATACACGACTATATTTGGAAACTATACATCAAAACGAATCTAACAATTACACACATGACTATGTTTTGGGGGTGGGGATTCCCTCACCCTTCCACCCCCCCTATATTCTCAAAGTGCCTAGCCTGCTATCTCAGATCGGGAGAACCAGTGAGAGGTTTCGGGCCAACCAAAAAAAAAAATAATAAAAAAAAAAAATCCAAGCAAAGCTTGGTCTGTTGTGGGATCAAACCCTACTAGAGGCACTTTGGGGGTTGGGATTCCCTTACCCTCCCCCCTCCCACCGCCAATTCCCAAAGTGCCTAGCCGGGTCGTGGAAACCTGTGATAGGTTTCGGCCTGGTAGGGCCCTTCTCCTTACCAACCCACAAAAAAAGCTATATTACAGTAGGTTAGGTTCCGTGCCATGCACGGTAATTTTCACTATTTATTTTTAGTTTAAGACTATATTTAATTATAAAAAATAACCAATTGTAAAATAAGATGAAAAATTCGTAATTACAAAAAGAAAAATAAAACTATATCATACTAAAGAAAATAGCGGGAGTATTACATGCACGACTAATAAAAATAATTATGGATTACGTCTCAAAGTTATATGTAGGAAAAATATTATTGCATAGTGTCAAATAAAGGAATAATATTTGGAAAAATTGTCAAAAAAAAAATACTACCTCCGTTAAATGTTATGTGCAACTTTGGAGGGGGTTGCGGTTACCAAGGCAAAATTTGAGGGGCAAAGATTAGCTAGTGTAATGGGAAATAATTAAAGAAAGGGGAGAGAGAAAATGGGACTACTCCACTTAAAAAAGGGTGGGGAAATATGATTTTATTAGGAGGGAGAGAGAAAATAAGACCACTCCACTTAATTATTCAAATCTGATTTTTTAAGTACGGGTATATCAGTCTTTTTAAGCTTTTTTGTTTATTAAAATAGGAAAGAAAATAGAAAGTTGCACATAACCTTGATCATCCATTTTTGGCAAAAATTGCACATAACATTTAACGGAGGTAGTACAACTTTTCAGTGGTCCACAAAAAACAAGTCAACCTTTTAATTATTTTTAAATAATACAACCTTTAGTGGGTATCCGCTTCAAACAAGTTGTGACCAGTTGGTAACCTGATTCACAAGTTATATGGGATACGTGTCATCATTTTATTGGTTTGCCAATTTATTTTTTTTACAAATTTTTTTAATTTATAAAAGATTTAAATAATATTAATCATTACTACAAAGTAATTAAAATCGGGATTCTACTTTGAATCGAGAAGGGCTCTTAGAATTGAATCGTAAAATTGTAAGATTCTACCGACATGCATAATCAAGACGTTATACCTAAATTTAATTAAATATATTTAAATTATGAGTTTGAAACTTAATTATTAATATAAAATATTTGTTTACCCATCATACAACCAATAATTGACAATATATATTTATAAATAACTATATATGTTTGTCTTAAACTTGTAAGGATTTCGCTAATTAAGAAAAATATGTAAAATCGGGTAGAATCGTAAATCGAATTGTATGATATACATGTATCATAAAATCGTAAGATTCTAAGATTTAAATTGGTATTTTAATAACAATGATTACTATTATTATTTTTAAAAAAAACCCACCTATTATTATTATTATTATTATTATTATTATTATTATTATTAAAACGACTATTTCACCAAATGCCACTGATCACTTTAATAGTTCACCAAATGCCATCAAGGTTTTCAAAATTCACCAAATGCCTTTGACAAATAGTATATTGACACATCGTGCCATTAATGAGGTTTGGACGTTAGTTGTCCGTTACTGCGAAATGACTATTTTTCCCTTTAATGTGTTTAATGACGCCGTAAAGAACATTGACTATGTGAATTGACCTATTCAATTACAAAGAAAAAAAAAAAAAAAAAAAGTTGCCCCCTCTCTCATTTTTCATCCTCAACCTCTCCTCTGTTCTTTGTGGTTTCACCATCATTCAAACCTTCAAATCTATGAACAAGGAAGAAGCGTACTGTAACAGCTGAACGACACGAGCAACAAGATTGAAGCTTTAGCTGTGGTTGTATTTGGGCGAACCAAAAAGCGGTCACAAGTAGTGGAAGAAGCAGAAGGAAATCGCGAGTGGTGAAGTTTTTTTAGGCGTTGGAGATAGCACGCAAGGTAATAATCTCTCTATTGATCTTCATTTCGCGTACTGATTCCAATGTTTTTTGCGAAAATTGAGTTAGGGTTAGGGTTTTCTCAAATGATCAGTTTAATGTGCTTATTTGACATGACCTTTGTGAATTATTGTTAAAAATCATGTTAAAAACCTCATTTATGGGTATGAATTTGGCAATGTGTGTATTGATATGTTAGGGTTAGTGTTTTTTCACAATTTTTGAGTCCTTAAAATGAAATTTTGCGAGTTGATCAGGATATTTGGTTAGGTATGTGTTTGTTGATATGAATGATGTGTGTTGATGTTCAATAAAGTAATATGTCATTTGTTGTTGATAGGATGAGTAAAGTGTGGCTTGGTGTCCATTCCAAAGATCAGGGCTTTGATGTATTGGTTGAGGATACTGACAGAACTAGTCTAATGGACTTGTATGAGTTCATGTTTGAGGATTTTGTCAAGCAAAATGTGATCCTCCCTAAATACTATAGTTTGTCTGTACTGCCACCTAAAACTAATAGAAAGTTGGAGTTATGTGAGGATAGTCATATGCTGAAAATGTGGGAGTGGAATGAGGGTAGGAAAACAATAGAAGTATTCTTAGAGGAAAAGGAAAGTCATAGTTTGATGTTTAAGGATGCTGAAGCAAGTTGGCAAAAAAAGGTTAAGGCAATGGCTGAGAAGGCTAGATTAGATTTGGAAAAGGCTCAGAGGATGGCTGAAGAAGAAGAAGTTGAGAGGGACCTTATGGAACAACAACATTTTACAGTTGCATTTGAGGTTCCTGTTGTTAATGCTGATGACTCAAATGTTGAGTATTTAAGAGTGTTTCACACTCCATTAGCTGATTAGGTTTTTCCTAGGCCATCTCAGCCTTAGCCCGAACAAAGTACTCAGCCCTCAACTCCACCTATACACTCTCAACCAACTTCTCCTCTTAACTAGCCCAAAACCACATGTTCTAGGAAGAAAATGACACATAGGAAAAGGAAAAGCACACCTAAAAAAAGGCCAACCCAAAGAAAAACACCACAACCATCCCAACCTTCTCTTCAACCACAAACATCCCAACCTTCTTCTCTACCATAAGCATCCCAACCTTCTCCTCAACCATCACCAGTCACACCACCAGTATCTCCTCAACCACAAACACCACCAGCATCTCCTCAATCACCAAGACCACCAACTTGTCCTTAACCAGGAATAGGTCCAACCCAACCTCCACAATCTGCAGCAGCTACTTGTACTTCATCTCCTGGTAAACCTAAAAAGAGAGGTAGATGAATAACTGAGGGATTTAGGTCAAAAAAGAGTATCGCAAAAAAGGTTAATGTTGAGGGGTAAGGTGTTACTTTAAGGAGATTAGAAAGAAATAGAAATGGGAATAGAGCACCTACTATTGATTTAAGTGAAGAAAGTTCTGATAAGTCTGGTAGGATGGTGATAGTGAAGATGATGATTACATACAATCTGGCAGTGAAGAAGATGATGATGAAGCAAATATTGCAGACTTTATAGAGGATGAGCCAGAAATAGATTGCCTTCATGATGACATTCCTGACAAGCAATTTGAGGATTACCTTGATGGCAGTTCATCCATGGATAAGACATATAAGAATGGTAAAATTTGGAGCTATCAAGAGTTTGGAGCCATGGTTGATATTTGGAGACAGAGAATCATTTCTTGATGTGTTCAAAGACTATTGTATTCAGGAAGGATTTGGTGTGTATGTTGAAATGAGTGACACAACAAGATATATAGCAAGGTGTGCTATAGATACATGCAACTGGAGGATTCATGCTTTCACAATGACAGACAAGGTTAGCTGGGCAATCAAGACATTGACATGGGAGCATACAAGTTATGGTAGGCCGGAGATAAACCCTGTAGTAAGTTCTGAGTGGCTTTGTAGACATCTACAATCAGACATTCAAGCCAATCCTGACATTCCAGTTGAGTCTTTACAGAGACTCTGTATGCAAAGGTTTAGGATTCAAGTAAAAAAAGGCTGTTCTACAAAGTGAAGGCTATGTGCAAGGAGATCATTCATGGGGGTTTTGGAGGGGCATACTCACTTTTGCCTAGGTATGCTGAAATGGTGAAAGAGACTAACCCAGGTAGTTATGCTCTTGTGTCATGGGGTGAACCTACTGCAAATGAGCCTCCAAGATTCAAGGCTTGTTTTTTTTTTTTTTTCTTTTGCTGCCCAAGTTAGGGGATTTTTGAGAGGGTGTAGTAGACCTATTATTGACATTGATGGGGCCCACCTAAGTGGACATTTCAAGGGAATCTTGTTAACTGCACTTAGGATTGATGGAAACAATGAGATTTTTCTCATTCACTACACCAAAATAAGCTTTTAATAGCGTTTTTTTTTTTTTTTTTTAATAAAACATAGCGCTTATGAAGCGCTATAAATTATGGGTGCTGCTAGTAGAATTATAGCGCTTACTTAAAGTGCTATTAATGTTTCTTCATTTAACAGCATTCAATATATAAGCGCTGTTAAACCTTTTTTTTAGGGATTTGTTAAACATCGCCCGCAAATTTCCATATAAAGCCCACAAATTAGACTTGGTTTGACAATTATGCCCATTTCTAAAATTGTAGCAAAGTGAACAAATCTCGATCTCAAAAATGTGGAGCCATACTGGGTCACCGGGGGAGACCGGAGGGCAGGCCGGAGATGCGGGGGACGCCGAAGGTACGTCGTCGTCAACGGAAAACGAGGTAAAGTACCGTTAAAATTGACGTTGTACGTAATGGCGTCTGAAAGAGGTGCCTGTGCAATGGAGCCGGCGCCTAAATTGGACGCCACTACCGTAGCATGGACGTTCAAGCCAGACGCCACAACCACCGTACCGGCGTCCAGCTCAGAAGCCAGAACCACCAGACAGGCGTCCTGGCCAGGCGCCAGTCTAATGGTTGTGGCGGCCCTGCCAGGCGCCATGTCCATGGCTCTAACGTTTCTGCCAGACGCCGCCCTGCAGTGAATTTTTTTTTTTATTATTTTTTTTTTGTAATTTGTGTTTTTTTTTATTGTTTTTTTTTTAAATTTGAAATTTTGAAATCGTGTTTAAAAAAATTCGAAATGGTTTTAAATTTGAAAATTCGAAATGTTTTTTTTTTTAAATTAAGTTTGAAAATTCGAAATGGTTTTTTTGAAAATTAAGTTGAATATTCGAAATGGTTTTTTATAAATTAAGTTTGAAAATTCAAAATGTTTTTTTTTAAATTCGGAAATTCGAAATTGTATTAAAAAAAATTCGAAATGGTTTTAAATTTGAAAATTCGAAATTGTTTTAAATTTGAAAATTCGAAATGGTTTTAAATTTGACAATTCGAAATGGATTTAAATTTGAAAATTCGAAATGGTTTTAAATTTGAAAATTCGAAATGGTTTTAAATTTGAAATGGCGAAATTGTATAAAAATAAAATTCGAAATGGTTTGAAAATTTGAAAATTCGAAATGGTTTTAAATTAAGTTTTTTTTTTTAAATTAAATTTGAAAATTCGAAATGGTTTTTTTTCTTTTATTTTTGGTTTTTTTTTTAAAATTTGACAATTCAATTTTTTTTTTTTTTTTTAAAATTAAGTTTAATAATTTTATGTTTTTATTATGATGTGGAAATTAGATTTGTGTTAATATATGTTAATATGTTTTAATTGTTTATGTGTATGAATACTTTTATAAATGATTGTGTTTCAAATTTGTATGTGTACGAATAATATTATACATAATTATGTTTTTAATTTTGTGTTAATTCTTTGTAAATATAGAAAGTAAATGTATTATCCGTTAAATGTAGAAACGAAATTTACAAATTAAAAATGTAGATATTAATTATGTGTTAATGTTGTGTTAAATGTATTAATTTAAGTTTGAATTAATATTTATTATAATATATAATTGATGCAGGATTATGGTGGAGATGGAAATGATTACAGTGGGATATTTGGACATGATGGTCCATTCGAAGATGCTCAACAAGCGATTGAGATGGTAGAATGGATCGCATTTTGAGATGCAATTACAGTTGGATTTTGCTTGGTAGTAGTAACTCATAAATCTCAACGGGATGGTAGAATGGATCACATTTTGAGATGCGACCGTTATCGCAAAAGAGAAGAAAGAGATTTCGTACAACCACTCGGTTTGGTACAAAGCGGAAAGGTTGTGGGTGTGAGTTCAGAGTAAAGGTTCGACAACTATGGAGTCGTGACGGTTGGGAAGTGATTGGTTACTCTAAATGGGGGTATCACAACCATGAGATGATAGTATATGAAGAGGGTCATCGACAACTGAGCGGCTTAAGTCCTGCTGCTAAAATATTAGCATCTGTGTTAGAGAAATTTCCAGAAGACCATCCAAACCGAAGACACATCTACAACGTCAGACAACAACTCAGGTTTGAACGGTCAGAGGGAAGGAACCCTATACAACAGCTGCTACACCAGGCATAATCACGTGGTTACCTGTTCTGGTTTGATTCTGATGAAGATACAGCGGAGGTGACTCATCTTTTCCTTGTGCATCCTGATTGTGCTAATATGATCAACTCTTGGCCATTTGTGATTTTGATTGACTCAACGTACAAGACAAACAAGTACAAGTTCCCACTGGTTGAGATCATGGGGATGACTCCAACAAACCAGAACTTTCTGATTGGTCATGCAATCATCAAGGATGAGACGACTCCAAGTTATTATTGGGTCTTGGAGAAGCTGAGAAACTACATCGGGCCTAATGTTCATCCAGCAGCCATCGTCAGTGACTGTGAGGGAGGTCTCTTTGCCCCCATTAGGGAGTTGTTTCCAGAGTCGAAGCACTTGTTGTGCACATGGGTGGTCATACAGACATTTCATCCGACTAGACATGTCATCCGATTTTCCTGTGTCACCGATTATACCTCGGTGGTACACCATTCGCACAGCGAGCGTAGAGGGTTGGGATGCGCTATATCATGACCGGATCCACGAATGGAACACCCTAGCTGCCTTTTAGTTTTTCATGTGTACATTGTTTCTAGTAACCTTATTTTTACGTTGCTATTTTAATGAGAACATTAATTTTTTATATTGTATTGCTTACTACATTTATATGTTGCATGGGTAATGTCAAAATTTGCAAACAGCAACGAAAATGTTGTCAAATGTTGAAAGCTAAAACAATAATCTAAAATGTTACAAACTTAAAACATAATGTCCAATTTAAAAAACTGAAATGATAATGTTTAAAATGCTCTACAAATAAAATGCCAAAACCATCAGTAATCCCTCTTGGACGCCGACTCCCAATGCGCAAGGGTCTGTTCCAAACTATCAACAGCAGCTCTCACTGTTGCACTCATGATGTTCTTCTCCACAAAGAGTTTTTGTACGTCTTGCATTATCTTTCCCATCCACTACATACAACAAAAAATAAAACATGAAATACAATAACAACATATAAAACTTAATTAAAAAAACAACGATAAATGTTTCATGAGACATACCGCTTCCACGACAGTAGATAGTGACATATAATCAACATCGTTGTGGTCGAGGTCTGCAATCAACCTCGGGTGCGAATACCGGTTGAACCATTCCATGTAGTAGTGGTCACACATGGGAGGAACCCCAGATGGCGGCCTCTACAACTCCGCAGTCCATAAGGGGGCAACCATCGGAAACTGGTCCCACGTCTCAGTCATGATATCCAGCCAATGCACGACGTAGTCCTTCGACGATGCAGATCGGACCGCCTTCATCGGGCATGCCGGGGGAGGAGGGACAACTTGGACAAATCCAAGCTGCCGAAGACAACGCTGGGGCATGTACGCCTCCACGATCTCACGATACTGAATGAGTCCCGTGTACAGGATCCTGGGTACCCTATTACTAGGGTTCGGGCCGAAAGGCATCCAGTTCACCTACACATAATTTTAAAATTTAGTAACATTCATATAATAAATGCATTACTGAAAAATTGTAGAAATAATTTATAAAATTTACCTCTAAGGGGGACATCCTGTCAAGCAATAACCGTATCGATCGGAGGCGGTCAACGGACTTCTTCTCCGAGCGCGGACTCCACGCACAAGCACGTGGCATCCCCTCATCAATAGGAATCGGGTCACGATGTGGTCGCAATGCAGGAAAGTACTCGTATATCCAGGTCTGCAATAAAGTCAGACACCCAGTGATACCTGCCGCGTCAGCCCGACTTGCAAATCCTAGTTGGCGATACAAATACGCCAACGTAGTCGATCCCCAAGAAAACTGGCCTACACTGTCGGGGTCACACGCCTCAACTATGTCGCGTGGCCTGAGCTTGTTTCCGCCGCTCTTATCTGGAAACAAGGTACATCCGAGGAGTAGAAAAACATAAGCAGCCAGTTGTGCGTCGTGCATCCTACGTGCACTAGGGTACAAACACCGCTGCAACACAGATGCAATCTTCACACCGCCGTGTTCCCAAACACCAAGCGCCTCGGTGTACAGTGCAGCCCTGTCCACCGCCAACAACTCCGCCAGCAAATCTGCCTGATCCGCATCAGTCACAGCACAAAGTCGTTTACCCTCAACACGAATCCCAATAATGGCCTCGACGTCATGTAACATGATCGTCATCTCACCGAACGGAAGGTGGAAAGAGTTTGTATCCGGCTGCCATCGCTCAACGAAAGTCGTGATCAGCGTAGTGTCAATCTTATCATGCATGGTGGCAGGAACGTGATTCACCTCAGTGCCCTCCAATCGCTCGAACATCTCGCTCTCCACCGGCCAAGCCTCAGCCTATGTACGCAAAAAGCTACAAGTCTTTTCCCGGGTACGACATTTCAACAAGCCCGTCACTGAAGGCCTCTCCTGGTCCTCCCAAATACGGGTAGCTATGTGTCCTAGAAAGCTAGGAATCACACTCCCGTCTACAGGCCCACCGGGCACCTCACTCCTAACAACCCAAGAATCATTAACGGCCCTCGATCGTTTCCTGCTTGCCCCAGACACAGTGGACGCAGATGATGTGCCAGATCTACTAACAAACCTACCACCCCTACCCTTACGCACCTCTACCATATGTGTCTCGTACATGTCATCAACCCTCTGACTGAATGGACCGTAATCATCATACGGTCCACTCCCATCGTCCACATCCTCATCCTCATATGCGTCCTCCTCCTGCTCCTCCTGGTCACCCTCCTCAACATCATCATCTTCATCCTCATCCCGACGGTAGATCCGTTCTCTATGAGCCGAGGCCAAAATACCACAGGATCTAACATGTCTATGCCCCCGACCTCTCCACTGAATAGCTTCTACTAAGAAGGTCTAGATTTTTCCCCGCACCATGACGACCCAATGAATTCTACAAAAAATTAAAAAATATATAAATATACAAAAGTTTTTTAGAAAAATAAATAACTACCTACACATAAAAAATACCAACACTTACAATATATCGTCATGTTTATAAACATAAAATTAATAAAGATTATAAAAAATCAAACACATAAAAAATAAATAGGACACAACACAAAAATATTTAAAGGGGATACAAAATTTCTGATTTTCAAAAAAAAAAAAATTATTTCAAAAAATTAAACAAAAAAAAAATATATTACACATACACAAATACACACATAATATCCTAATGTATTACACATTTAAAAAAAAAACAATTACACATTAACACAAAGAATTTCCACATACTACATAAATTAAGACATAAAAATTTTTTACACATCAAACATAAAAAAATTAAATATTAACACAAAAAATAAATCTGATTTTATAAAAAATATATATACTGGATTTATAAAAAATAGCACATAAAATTAATAAATATTAAAAAAAAACAAACACATTAAAAAAAAAGTAAACATAAAACAAAATTATTTAAAATTAACACAAAATTTCTGATTTTCCAAAAACAAAATTAATTTACAAAAAAAAAAAAAAAAAAAAAAAAAGGGGGCGAAGGTGGGGCGCCTGGCCAAGACGCCCACCCACTGGCAGTGGCGCCAGATCCGACAGCCATAGCTTGTGGGTAGGCGCCTGAACTGGACGCCCACCCAGAGGCGGCGGCGCCAGAGCCTATGGCCTGGCGTCTGGTTTGGACGCCTCTATGGTTTATTTACAATTGAAAAAAAAAATCAAAATTATATTTTTGAGAGCATGTATACAAATATTTAATATCATCCTATCTTATATATTTGTGGAGTAGCAAATAAATCTCTTATAAAAATTTTTATCTAATCATGAAATGGGTTGCTTGATAAGATAAAAATTGAACATAAATGTTTTTTTTTTAAAAAAAAAAAAATATTGATAAAGACTGAACGTTATTGTTATTTTTTTTTTTTTGAAGAATATTGATTTTTTTTAAAAAAATTTGAAGAATATTAGTTAATTATTAATAATTTATATTTCTTTTAAAATGTTTTTTTTTAAAAATGTTTTTTTTAAGAAAAAAAAATTGATTGAACGTTTTCTTAAAAACAAATTGAACATATATTTTCCTTTTTCAAATATTTAATTTTAAAGTGTTTGTATATAATAATTGTATAATTTATAGTTTTTTTTATTTATTTAAATCCTAATATCAAAAGATCATCTTTTAAAAAAGATAATTTTTAGTTTTAAAATAATTTAAATCTTAATAAATCATTATTCGTCGGTTTTTACCTACGTGGCAAAATTTTTAAATTTCATTCGTCACTTTTGCTTATGTGGCGAGTGAATTTTTTAATTCTAAAATAAAATACAAATCTAACTTTTAATTAGTCGAAATAATACCTTTGCTTATGTGGAGCGCCAAATTCTATCCAAAAACGCATACTTTATTTATATATATTAGATTTTGGTGTAGTGATTGCTTATGGAGTGGTTGGTTCTGAGAGTATTGGCAGTTGGGGTTATTTTCTGAGGAATTATTTGAAATGCCTTTTTGAGAAGGAGGGTTGCAAGAGAGATGATTGGACCTTCATCTTTGACAAAATTAAGGTAAGCCACTCGGACACTAGTTTATTACCTGTGATTTACCATTTCTTTTTTTTTTTTTTCGAATCTCAGCCATTAAATGTGTTCTATTTTCTTGCTGGGTGTTAACACATCAATTCATGAAACATTCCCCAGCTCAATTAGAAGAGTATGTTGCTAGCTCTTGTACATGAACTGCAAGACCAATGGATTCAGTGGTTCAGCCTTTTATAAGCTTTTCTGGATAGTAGCTATAGGCATGGGGGATATGGAGTTGACTGACTATGCAGCCAAGATTATCCAAACAAGATCAGATGAGGCTAGATTGTGCTATGCAACCCCATGTGGTGGTGATGAGTTTGAGGTGAGAGACCAACATGTGCATTTTCCTACAAGCTGAACACTGACACTTGTGGTTGTGGGAAGTGGCAACATTCAAGAATCCCATGCAAACATGTACTGAGGGTGATTTACCACCAGAGGCTACAACCTGCAAACTTTGTATTTCCTTATTTCAAAGGGAAGGCATATAAGCTAACTTATGCAGAGCATATGCACCCAATGCCTGACCCAAGTCAATGGCCATCATTTAATCTGCTAACATACTACTACCACTGGTGAAAAAATCTGCAGGAAGAACAAAAAAGCAAAGAAGAAGAAGGCAAAATGAAGCAAGGAAAGGGAAGAGGCATTCAACAGTCAAGTGCAGCTTATGCAGTGAGTTAGGCCACAACATGTTGACTTGTGCATCAAGGAAAAAAAATGTTGCAACTGAAGCAAGCACTTCAAACACCTCCTCTCAACCCCAAAAGAAAACAAAGAAAGAAGCATGAATGCACATCCAATCAGCTTTTTAATGCATAGCCAGTTTATATATGTATTTTTTTGAACATTAACAGTGAAGTGTGTGTTGTGTTGTTTAGTTTTTTTTGACATATCCTGTGTAATTTTTTGTGGAACTTGTTTAAATAGGAAGCAATTTTTTGGGCACATGATTTGAACAGGAAGCAATTATATACTATGCTTAAATGAAAGTGTATTTAAATGAGCACATGATTTAATTTCTCTCTTTATTCAATTTCATTGCAATTACAATAGTTCACTTCATCATTACAATCACAACTATTACACACATCAGTACCCCTAATTTCATAATACAATTGAGTACTTTTTACTGCTGCTTGATTTTCTTCTTCAATTATTTGAATTCTTCATGCAAATTGCTTTGTCCTGAGCCATCCCTTTCATATCAGCTTCCCCTGCTTTGACCTTCTTCATGCTGATAAAATTTGCACCATTTGAAGCTATTACATGAATCACACTTATAATACAGCCTTTGTGGATTAGATGTTGACTCCGAGCTTCTAATTGCATATTTTCTACCAATAACAAATTTTGTTTGGAACCTTTACATATGCATACTCATGTTTCACTACTACATTTTTGACCAAATGCAACGGCCTAATAAAGGCTAATACAACGGCATTTTAATTGGCGTTGCAGTAGATGCCACGGATTTAACACTAATGTTCTTAGAGGTAGAGCTATTGCCATGGCTCTAAAGAACTGTTGCATTAGCCTAGCTATTTTAACAAAAAAGGGAGCTATTGCCACGGTATGTGTATTGTATGATGAAAAATTTAGAAGAGCGCAGAGTACTTCCCTCTATTTTTTTGCCCAAATATTTTGAACATTACGTGTTACTATCACTCTGTACCCATTTTCTCCATTTTCCCCAATTCTCCATTTTCTCACATTCTCATATTTTCTTCAATTCTCCAAAATTACTTCCAAATTCTGAGAGGAAAATTACGAAAAAAATTACTCAAAAATTCTAAGAGGAAAATAAGCAAAGAAATCTGAGAAAGTAGATGAAGGCGGCACTTAGGCGGTGGTGGCTGATAGCGGCACTCAGGCGGTCTCATTTTCATCTTGCATGTCTCTTCCTTGAGTTTATTGCTCAAATTTCTGTTCAAGGTATAAAACGAATTTTCGTTTTTGAGATTGCTTAATTGAAATTTTGTTGTTGCATTTTGTGGTGATTAAATTTGAAGTTTTTGCTTTTGTGTTTGGGAATTTGTATTTGATGCCATGGAAGATGAAGTTTCTGCTCTCGTAACTCTTGGAAACGGCTAATGGGTTTCGTTTAGCAATATTGATTTTTTTATTTTATAATTTTTGAAACCTAGCAGTACTGAAAATTGTATTTGAGTAGTCTAATGGGGTTTTTTTTGGGGGAATTTCATATAAATGGATAAGAAGATAAATTGATTTTACTTAGTTCTTTGTATTTGCGAATTATTTTTCTGAATCTTGTTTTTTGAGTTCTGTTGTGATTTGTCCTAACTTCTTGATTAATTAAGGATGAATAATATTAAGTCGAATAAATATTGTTGGCGCTTGATGCGTATATTATTGTGGATCTTCAGTACCAGAATTATAGTCAATTCTAAGTATATGCCAAGAGTTGGACTTGGGTCAATGTAGCAATCCTATTATAATATCAAACAAAATCTGCATCCAACTTTGAAGGACAATATAGATGCCAACTTGCCAAGTAGCACTGATTAGACTTGTGTACAAATGACTACAATTACAACTTGGTATAATGAATAACTATGACTATACACCTCATTGAGTTTCTTGTCTGATCATGTTAAGATGAGTTAAAACTGAATTTAGAGATATAATCCAATCTATAGCGTCTTTGTTGCTTGTCTCTTGAAACACTTGTTTATTTTGAGAAAAAAAAATGATTTGTAGGGTTGTGTTATTTTATCATACTACGCTACTAATACAAGTGAATTTCCAGATTCAGTACAATATGCATGTCTTTGTTGCTTGTTCCCATGAAACTCTCACCTTCTTTTTTGAAAAAGGCAGGAAGACCATTTTGGATTGTCCAATTTGGTTAGTGAGTTTAAGCTGAATTTATAGTTTATTAAATTTAATCAGTAATGTCTTTGGTGCTTGTCTCGTCAACTATCATATTGCATGATCTAATGTTTGATAAGTCACATTCATGTATGTTGCTTGTTAATTGAAATCTAGATTGCACATAGCAAATTGAAGATGATTTTTTTTACTTATTGCTTCATCTAGTTGTACACTTGTACCCATGATTATATTCTTTTAATAAGTATAAGTGAGACCCATGATTATATTTTTTTGTGTTTCATATGAAAATTCTAATGTTGTTAGTATTTCAACAGGATTTCTGCTAAAAGTGAGCCTGTATTTACTTATGAGGAAGTGCATGACAAGCTAGGTAATCTTCAGGCTGAGGTACTTCTGATCTTTCATTAATGTGACATTATGTGTGAGTATCTTAACCTGATTTCTGGTTCAAGAGCCTTATCAATGATGGCAAATTTTGATTAGGTTACTAGGGTGAATAGAATCCCAAAACCAAGGCCCAAAGTAGAGAGTTTATTAAGAATGACACTAACAGTGAGAAAGCAGAGAAAGATTCGAACTCTACTTCTGGCACCAGTGAAAGTGAGGAGAGCTCAACCAAGGAAACGCCAGAAACTTCTGATGGCTCGGCTACTGATAATGCCGAGGCTGGATCTCATGATGAACTGTGATGTGATAGCTACACCAATGGTAAACCAAATTCATGGTTATAAATTACTTCTCCTGCCGAAGGCTTTTCTTGTCAGAACAAAGTTCTCTCTAATGGACACATTCCTTGCCAATGTATTTATTGGCTTAGAGACAAGTTGGCATAGATATTTCCTCGATTAAATCACATTTTAGCTTGAGCCATAGGTTACTGAGCCAGTTCGACCCCTTTTAATTGGTCTGAGATACGAAATTTTGTTAGAAAATACAGTAGCAGTTAAAGGTACTTGTACTAACACTATTTCTGTGCTTGATATAAGGTTGGCTAATGCAGACAGGCATGCGGGAATATATTGTATAGCAAGGACAAAGTGACTGGTCAGACTGTCCTCATTCCCATTGATCATGGATACTGCTTGTCGGATTATGTAAGTGCCATTGCATTTCTTCCGGTTAATACTTTATTAGTACATTTGTGTTTTAAACGTGTGATAGCTTCATTGCTTATTGTCAAAAACGCTGCTTTGTAGGGGATGCAAATGGTTTAGTTCATTGGACTGCATTTTGTTGATTGGTTTTATGATATTTGTTTGGAGCTTATTATCCCTGAAAATTGAAGTATCTTGTAGGCATTCATTTTGTTGAAAATTAGTATGTTTGAACTTTTTGAAAGCAAATTGATTGACGGTTAGTTCTAGCTTTATGTCTTCTTTTGGATGATTAGGTGATTGTTAATCCTGCAAGGGTAGCTAAACAATTCATTGCCTTGGCAATATGGCTAAATTTGATCTGCTTGAAAGATGCATTAGTTGGAGCTCTGAATTTGGTCCTAACTGTTTGAGATTAGGAAATGTTATATCAACTCATTTGGTTGCAATTTTTGAACAGAGGTTTTGAATTGAAACAGGCTGGCTGTCTTGTGTATGAACTCTGTTTTATGAATTTGTTTGCCTACTTTGTCTCCAAGTAGCTTAGAAAAGCTTAATTGCAACATGATAATAAGATTATAAACTAAGTGAGATTGCATTGTTTACTACATACTCATGTCGAGCTATTTATGGTTAACATATTTTTATTTATTTAACCAAGGAGTATCTCATTATCTAAATAAGATATAAAAAAAATTACAATTATTCATCTTCAAGTTAGGGTTCTTTCTCCATTGAAGCAATTTCTAAGTTCTTCTTTATTGAAACGGCTCCTCTCTCCTGGGTAAGATGTTCATTCAACATTTTATCTTCAAGTTATTTTTTTTTGCTGTTATCTTGTTGCTTCCCTGATATTTCCCTCTACTGCTACCCTGCTATTTCATCCTTGCCTGTCTTTGTGTTCCTACTGCTGCTGACCACTTGTTGTTGGTGTTGTAGTGTGGCATCGTGCTTCTGCACTATTGTGTGCTTGTTGTCGAATTATAATTTAAATGCTGGGAGATGATGATGTTCATAAAGTTAATCAAATTATAAATCAAGCGAATATTGTTTTTGTGGGACTAATTAATTGAATTTTGAGTTATAATGTGATTAAACATATGAGTAATGACAAATGATATGTGTAATTATAATTAAAGAATATCATAAATAGTCGATTTTGTGTGTTTGTAATTTTTCGATTTAGTCAAGTATTCGATCTATGTATAGAGATTTACTTTAAATAACTTGGATTTGGTTTAGAGGTATCCGAGTATTCAACCATAGGAGTTGGTTTAAAGGTATTGGAGTATTGTTGATGTTTGAATTGGATCTTCTGTTATGGTTAAATGTATATATGCATCACAAATTCATTTTGGTCATATCTTGTTTAGAGATCGTGTTTCAATTTATCTAATCTCGTGATTATTGAACCTTGCTTTTGAAATGAGAATTCCCATTAGGCATATCGGGTTGATTTTATAGCTTTGAGAGTAAGTTGGTGCCAGTTTTGGGCATTGTGCTTTGACATTGTCTTTTTTTCACTTAATTTTACAGATTCTATTTGTATTAGTCTTGCACAAGGAAATCTCATGCCACCCAAGATTAAGGTATATTTGTTCTGTTTTTTCATTTAACTATATTTGTTTATCAAGTTCCTAATATGATCTGCTTGTGAATTTTGCAGCTGTTGAT
Source organism: Chenopodium quinoa (assembly GCF_001683475.1). Lineage (NCBI taxonomy): Eukaryota > Viridiplantae > Streptophyta > Magnoliopsida > Caryophyllales > Amaranthaceae > Chenopodium > Chenopodium quinoa. The sequence goes on from NW_018743292.1 coordinate 12,025,309, forward strand.
TGCTGGTGGTAGGCTTATTATCGCCATTGGTGGTGTGGGATATTAAAAGTTTTGAAGCAGCACTTTGTTGTAGTAGTATGATTTGATCAACAGAGACGCAGCTGTTCAAATTGTCAAGGTATGTTGAACAATCGTATGCTTTGTTAGTCACAAGTACCAATAAAGTAGTAATCTAATTGTAATCTAACTTGAACTACTTTTCCTATAAAAGCTTGTGCCTTACCCTTTGTGTACCATCCAATTGCAGGAGGTGGATAATACTGAAGTTGAAGAAGATGCTTCATGAATTGCTTTACGAGAAATTGGAGAAGCAGGAGAAAGAAATGATAATGCGGTCCAAAGAATTGCCGAAAATATTGTTTGGCGGATAAAATGATTTAGTTTTAACTTTTAATTGTTTTTTTTTCTTAGTTTAACTAGTGATAATTTAATTTTGTAATTTTCCTTATAGAAAACAATGTACAAACTTTGAATTCATATTAATAAAATTCTAATCTTTCTTATAGATTAATTTTGTAATTTTCCTTGTAGATAACAATGTACTAACTTTAAATTCATATTAATAAAATTCTAATCTTTTTTTTTTTTTTTTTTTTGAAAATTCTGATTTTAGTTGTATTATTATTATTATTATTATTATTGGCATTAGGTATTAGTGAACTGTGGCATTAGGGTATATGCACCGTGGCATTAGGTATAGGAAACCATGGCATTAGGTATTTTAATGCCACGGTAATAATGTTGTCGTTGCATCAGGTATTAATCTAACGCCACGGATCATTGATGCCGTGGCATTAGGTGTCATATGCCGTTGCATTAGTCCTACTGCAACGCTAGCAGATGCCACGGTACATGGCCGTTGCATTAGGCCCAATGCCACAGATTTTGACGCCTAATGCAACGGATTTGGGGGTTGCAATAGATAAAAAATGTAGTAGTGTTTTGAGGAGGATGTGTTTGATATCAAACTCGTGATTATGCAAATAGGTCTGCTATGTGTGTTTTAGTGTACTATTTATACAACAAATTGGGTGCAACAGCTAGATTTGCCTAAAAAAAATTCGAAAAAGGTCAAACAAACTAGCTGTTACAGCTCATTAGTTCAGAGGTATATTGTGCAAAAATTTACAAAAGTAATGGCATTTGGTGAAATATCTAAACTGCTCAGTGGCATTTGATGAAATAAGAATTGCAGTAACGGACAACTAACGTCCAGATCTCATTAATGGCATGAGGTGTCAATGTACTGTTTGTTAGTGGCATTTGGTGAATTTTGAAAACCTTGATGACATTTGGTGAATTATTATAGTGTTCAGTGACATTTGGTGAAATAGCTGTTATTAAAAACTCCTATTATTATACTTTTTGAAAACATTTTTATTATTATTTTTATTTTTCATTTCTTTAAAATGAAAAACCACCCACCACTAGCCCCTACCACCACAGCCCAGCCAACCACCACCCTAGAACCCCTCCCTCCCCCTCGCGACCGCCGGCCGACTAGCCCACATCCCCACCCCTTCCCCTTTCCCCACGAGCTGGCGCCCCCAAACCCAAAACCCCCAACCCAAACCCGAAACCCCATAGCCCGAACCTCGAATCAAACAATTCCTGGGTTCTTGCGTTACCGAAGCGATTCCTCTTGTCGGAAGATGGGAAAAATTCTTATTCTACCAGTTCGGGCTCGGCGAGTCTCTCCTTTCTCGTGTGGGCAGTCTTCAATGCGAGTTGTGCGTCGTTCCGGTGAAGGGGGTCGGGCCGGGGAAGGGAAAGGGAAAAGGTGGGGGGTCAAGGTTTGGGGTTGAGCTGGTCGGTCAGCCGGCACGAGGAGAAGGTTGGGGGTCTATAGCGGCGGCCGGGGGTGGAGATGAGGTGGCTGGGCTGTGGGAAAGGTGGGAAAGTTGGTGGGGCTGTGGGAATGGTGGTGGGTGGGTTTTTTTTTAAAATAATAATAATAATGTTTTTTATAAAATAATAATAATAAGAATTAATTATACTTTTGAACCTACTTAACCAGAAAGAAAAAAAAAACCGGTAATCTGGGTTGTGGGTGAAATTTCTAGTTTAAAGCGGATACCTTTCAAAGGTTGTATTATTTAGAAATAATAAAAAAGTTGACTTATTTTTAAAAGACCACTGAAAGGTTGTATTATTTTTGACAATTTTTCTATAATATTTTTGTTAAATGTGTATAAATAAATGAAATATAATTACCAAACAGTAAAGGAAATATTATTACAAAGTATTAAATATTATCTAAGAAGATTTGGCAAAAACAAACAAAAAAAATTATTATTTTGACGGGAATACTTTTAAAAAAAGAGATGGCACATGCCATTCCTGGTTTCACCTTTAATATATAACTAGGTTAAAATCCCGTGCAATGCACGATCGTTTAATATTTTTGACAATAATATTACAAAATATAAAGTACTACCTCCGTTACAATTATTTGCAACGATTAGACATTTTTCCTCTTTACTTTATGTCTAATCGTTGCAAATAACTGTTAACGAAGGTAGTATATAAAATATATGTGGATATATTTCATTTGGGTATATATGAAATAAATATGATAGTCAAACTGGAAAGAAAATATCTTAAGGTGTAAATAGTTTAATTTACTTAAAGATTTTCCAAAAAAAAAAAAGCGGCGAAAAAGGCGGAAATTTTTTTCACAAGGTAATGACAAGTGCCATTGATTATTCGTTTTTAGTATAAGTTAATAGATATAATATAATATGTAGTTATAAAATTTTGTGTTAAAGCCAATTTGATGCAATATAACGTAAAGATGTTTTTTTTTTTTTAATTTTATTTCCTACTATATATTAAATTCATTTAATTGTAATCTATCATAAAAAAATCATTTCAAGAAAATAATATTAATATTAGTAATAAAAATCTTTAACTTGTAATATATAAATTAAGTATATACAAAGTAGAATCTTATTGTATTAAATAAGTTGTCAATTATAAAAGATATAAAAAGAAAATTAGAGTTTTAATATATTTTTATTTTTGGAAAATGGTTTTTAGAGGGAAAAAATATAGTGACACCAGAAAGTGACATGTGTCATTTCTGGTGTGTGTTTTAGTATTATGTTGCTAAATTAGTGCTTGTGCTACGCACGGTAATAATAGTCTTTTTTCCCATAATTAATTTGTGATATAATATAACTTGACATATGTCCAAAATGATCGATATAAGCAAGACCTGTTTGAGCAATAATTTAAAAGATTTTTTAAAGGAAAAAGAAGTTAGTTGGTAAAATTATTACAGAAATACTTAACAGAAAAATTATTAGTTCATAAGATTTCAAATCAACACCATGAATAGAAATGTTTTTGTTTTCTTTTTCTTTTTTCATCGAACCCCACTATTGTACAACTACATAATGGTAATTTAAATGTTAACACTGTATTTTTTTTGCTCCGTTATTTTATATTCTCCACCATATTTCAACCTTCTAAATTATAGCTTATGATCCCTTAATTAAAAAGTCTCAAAATCTTGTGTAACTATTTTAAGTAAATAGAACACGAAATAAAAAGGAATACAATTATTATAAAGATAATATATATGATTAGGAATAATATATTATTATACTCGAAGTTGTATTATACAAATATTTCAAAAATAAAAGATTTTTGCTAAAAAGGGACGGGGGGGGGGGGGGAGTTTTGGAGGGGAAAAACAGCACCAAGAAGTGACAAGTGTCAATCCTGATGTCTGTTTTAGTATTATGTTATTATTGATTGATTGATGATTGATCAATTTAATCTATATGAATAGTAAAAAGTCAAAATGAAACACCTTATTAAAAAACGGTAAGCGTACCTGAATTAAATTATTTTCAATATTGAAATGGCTTCATACAACCATAATATTCCATAAGAACAAAATAGGTTGATAACAAGTTATGTCACGAATTCACGATACTATTTTAAGAACAAAACAGGTTGATAATAAGTTGTATCATGATAATTAACAATTTTGACCTTAATTTGATTAAACAAATTAAAATGAGTTAAATAGATTTTTTGCTGATATATGATGTCATAAAGACTTAAAGTCACCGAAAAATGCATTTGGGTGGTAATTGTAATAATGAATTGATTTTAGGGATATAATATAGAGTAAGTGCTTAAATGAAATGTGTTATCGAAAATAAAATGAAAGAACCGAAGAAGTATAAACGTTATCTTGTGTCGTAATCATAAATAAGTGACGGAAAAATGAATAAAAAAAAAACAATTATTACAGAAGATGGGACAAGATCCACTCAATGTATTAGACGGTGTATGTAGGCCATTGCAAGTTAGTTAAAGAATTTGCAAGTTTTTTTTTTTTTCTTTCATGTATACCGATAATTTGTTGACAGAAAGTATAATTGAGAGAAACCAAAATTTGAGTTGAGAGAAATGATGAAGCTGATGGCTGAGCAATTTGATCTTTGATGAAATTAGATCGTAGGGAAATCTCAAATCCATTATCTGATAACGTTAATTAAGCACCCAAAGTTGGAGATAACAAATTTAACATCAACATAAATTAAAAGCCTCCTTTGATATACACACAGATGCATATAGAGGTAAGTGCATCCAAAAGTGATTTTTTTTTTTTTTTAATTTTATTTTTTATTTGAATATTCTTTTCATGACTTTTAAGTCATAAGCATGACTTTAAGGTCAGTGTTAGGTTGCAAGTGTGAGTTGTTGTCCCATATGGAAAAATTAAATAAAGAACCTAAGTGAGCTACTCCTTGTATTGCCATATGATTTTGGAATGGAAACTCACTTAGGCTTACGTGTGGGTTTTTCTCTCTTCCTTATCTCTCCCCCGATCTCTAACACACTATACCAAACGTTATTAAATTTTCTTTAATAAGATTGCCATTAAGAGAAAGTGACCGTACTGGTTCTACTGGAATAGTAAAAAAGCAATCCTTGGCTCCGTGCACAAAAAATATACGTATTATTTTATATTTAAGAAAAATCTAGGACCAAATACTAATCAAATACAGTTGATATTTAACAATTTTTTTGTAGCTCTGTTTAAAATTTCTTACATAAACTCGAGTGTAAAATTACCGAATAGATATCACGTTATACATCTATATACTATCTTGAGTCTTGAACATTCGATCTTGTGTGCAAATGGAGGAGGAAAGTCTTGAGCAAAGGCTTATAAACGAGCATCAACAAGAGGAAACATCTTCTAAGAGAAACAAGGGTCGTAGCTTTATTACTTTGCCATTCATCATAGGTAAATTAACAAAAACTTCGTATGTATTTCATTCTAGTTATATATCTTTGCATATTATTGATTAGTGAGTAAGAAATCAAACTTGTATTCGTATTAGTTTTGTATGATTTTGTGTTTGTAATCAACTAGAATTCTAAGAAATTGTTGGATTGACAGCAAATGAATCATTTGAGAAAGTAGCAAGTTATGGATTGACGACGAACATGATAGTTTATTTGATGAATGATTATAAGATGAGCTTAGCCAAAGGCCAGAATTTGCTCTTCTTATGGACAGCTGCTATCAATTTCTTGCCTATAGTTGGTGCTTTTGTGGCCGATTCTTATCTGGGCCGTTTCCTTACTATCGGTCTTGGTTCAATCTTCAGCCTCTTGGTAAGTTCATCTCTATTTTTATGTTCATATAATACGCTTGATCTGTTTATTGTTGTTAATCACTTCAGGGGTGTAAATTATTCGGATAAATAAAATTTATATGTAAATTGGATCTAATCGAATAATTAAATTTGATTAGATTTTTGTTAATTGTGTTCTTCACTGAGGAAGATTTATTTCCTCTTGAAGAAAAATGATAGAGAATTGTTTTTTTTTTTTTTTTGAGAAAGAGAATTGGTGTTTTATTTCTCTGTAAATTGTTTTATTACCAAAATTGTGAACTCTTTATATTTTTTTGGAAAGAAAACTGTGAACATTTTGTTAAATGAATTTTCATCAAATGGGAAAGTAAGTAACTCACTATATTGTACGAGTTATATTTCCAAACAGGAAAAAGAAGATTAGAAGAGTTTCTCAACCTTTTGAAATTGGTCGGAATTTTAATACATATGGATTATTCTGTATTGAATCAGGATCATTTGCCGCAGAAAATCTAAACTAATTTTACAAGATAAAAAATTTTGTTGATGAATGTAGCTAGTCCTTTTAAGCTAACAATGCACAAGTTAGATCTGCCCCTGATTGTGGGTGATAATGGTGGTGGAACCACCACATTATTATGCTTTCTTTGTCAAGTTTGTGAGGATTGTCGTCACTTGCCAATCCCAATTTCTTACATTTAAAACTTAATCCATGTCACAGAATGAGTGCATAGTGTAAAAAAAAAAAAAAAAAAAAAAAAAAAAAAAAAACTAAATTATTTGTTAAAAATATCGTATCTCTTGTAATTAGTACGGACTACGGAATCTGACAGCTTAAAATTAATCCAGTGACGTGTAGTACTTCGTATTTACAATTTCTTTCCCAAGTTGATTTTTTATTTATCATCTAATACTAACAAACGTGAAGTTGTGGTCAAGCATTGGAGTAAAATTGAAGCTTTTATATACTTCCTTAGTTCTAGGGTTATTGCAACAATTAAAAGTTTGCATTATTTATTACTTTTGATTGACCTCATATTATAATTTATATGTTGTAAAAATGTAGTAATGTGGGAGTCTTGTTAGATTCGTCTCAAAATGTACTTTAATAATATAATTAATTTTTTTTTTTAATTTATTACTCTTATATAATTATAATTTAACATATAAAATATACTTTAAATGCATAATTTTATCATTGTTGCAACATTATTAGAACGGATCGGAGAACGTATTTCATTGGGTAATACTACGTAATATATATATAACCCATAAAGCCCTAGAGTTCTAAATATGTATTTGATATATTTACTAAATTGATACTTTCTTAGTTCATTATTATTCTTTATATGTGGTATTACCGTATTATGTATGATGAGGAAGGATTAATTAAAATGAGGATATTCTTTTTTAATTTTAAAATGAAAGATTATGTTTTTGTGGTTACATTAATTAAATGCATGGTAGCCTTGAAATTGCAACAAAAGTACGAATACAAATAATGATATAAGTGGTTTATTTTGAGCTAAAAATATTTTGTATCTAAAGGAAATTACAAGGCGATTAGATTGTTGAAAACAAGCTAAATTACAAAATATGGTACGAAATCCAAACAATGGCAACCACATTACATTAAAATCACATGCAAGTAATTGACACTTTGTATATAGGGTTTAGATATAGGAAAAATGTATGAAAAATTATGAATCGACAATAAGACAATTAAGCATATTGGTTAAATTATTAATGCTTGTCCAAAGTGAATTATTATGGAATTTTTAAAGCTCCTTTTTAATGATTTAGAATCAAAGTTGCCAAGTTAAACATAGTAAGGTCCTTTTTGTTCTTGTTCTAGGAAATCTTATACATCCTCCGATCCTTTTTGTTCTTTCCATTTGAAATCTTTTTGTGTTCCAATTGGAAAGAACAAAAAAGATCAAAAGGAGCAAACAAGTTCGTTGAAAGATAAGGTATGTTTAGTATTTATTTACATGGGAATTTCGAATTCCAAGGTATACGAAGAATTGAATTTTCTTACCACAGGGGATGATTATGCTTTGGATGACAACAATAGTCCCTGAAGCCAAAACCACAGCAGGACCTTATGCTCTCCTTCTGTCCTCCTTTCTTTTCATAGCAATTGGCGCGGGTGGTGTTAGGCCTTGCTCACTAGCATTTGGAGCTGATCAAGTAGACCAAAGAGAATATCACAAAAACAGGACGATTCTTGAAACTTTCTTCAACTGGTACTATGCTTGTGGTTGCTTTTCTGTTGTAATCGCAATGACAGTAATTGTGTACATCCAAGATCACTGGGGTTGGGCAATTGGTTTCGGAGTCCCAGTGATACTTATGTTCTTATCGACGCTATTCCTCTTCCTTGCTGCTCCTTATTATGTGATGAATCAGGTAAAAAGAAGTCTGTTTAGCAGCCTAATACGAGTTGCCGTTGTTGCTTTTAGAAACCGTAAAATGAATGTGCAACCTCTAGGATCAAGTGTTCATCAGTACTACCTTGAGAAGGATTCGACAGTAATTGTCCCAAGTGACAAATTAAGGTCAGGTTTTTATCATTATAACAACAATTGTACCTCCAACTTCTATTCTAGCCGTCTAGGCCTTTAAATCCGTTACTCGTGCCCAAAGTTTGTGAAGAAATCTAACCTGTATTTGATCATTATTGATTTTAGGTGCTTAAATAAAGCTTGTATCATCCAAGACCGCGATCAAGATATTGGTCCAGATGGCATGGCCAAAAATCCATGGACACTATGCACGGTGGAGGAAGTCGAAGAGCTCAAGTCTCTCATTAGAGTCCTCCCAATTTGGTCTACAGGGGTGATAATGTCCATACACGCGAGCCAGAGTTCATTTGGACTGCTTCAAGCGGAATCCATGGACAGACACCTAGGGCCGAACTTTGAAGTTCCTGCAGCCTCATTCATTACATTCTCAACCATTGTTATAGTAGTCTGGATTCCTATCTATGATCGCATACTCCTCCCCTTAGCATCGTGGGTCTATGGCAAACCCGTTACCCTTAGTGTGAAGTTGAGGATGGGTATAGGGCTATTTTGTGCATTCATGTCTATGTTGGTTGCTGGAATTGTTGAGAACATAAGAAGGGAACGAGCCATTGCTCAAGGGTTCATGGATAATAATGGACCGGCAGTGCTCATGTCCGCCTTTTGGCTAGTACCCCAATATATCTTCAGTGGTCTTGCTGAAGCCTTCAATGCTATCGGGCAAAACGAATTCTTCTATACTGAAATGCCGAAAAGCATGTCAAGTATAGCAACTTGTCTCTTTGGTGTAGGAATGGCCGTTGCAAACTTGTTGGCTAGTTTGATATTTAATTTGGTGAATGATATAACCAAGAGAGGAGGAGAAGAGAGTTGGGTTTCAAGTAATGTTAACGAAGGTCATTATGATTATTATTATTGGTTTTTAGCTACAATATGCTCCTTCAATATGTTGTATTATATGATCTGTTGTTGGTGTTATGGACCTGTTGCAGGAGAAGTTTGATAAAGTATTCACAGTATTTACCAATTCGAGTTTGGTAGTATACGGGTAAATGTATATATACAACAATTGGTTGTATTACTTGTATATGAATAAATTATCATATTATATAATGTTGTACATACTCTATTTTCTTATCTTATTATTGCGACACAAGTACAAATGAGAATTATGTGCTAGGCGTTCTCCTCGTGAGGAGGACGTGTGCCTAACGCTTTTCCTCTTTTTCTAACCTTCAAAAAAAAAAAAAAAAAAAAAATATAAATACAAATGAGAATTGACAATGATAATTAGAGTTTTACTTCCAACTGTAGTAAATTCTCATACTTGCTGCCTTAGCTTGTTATGCGGAAATGAGATTCAATGGGAAGAGAATTGGGAATAAAAGATATTTGCATTACAATTATCCATTAATACTACGTGTATACTTCGTATTTTTTTTGTGTATTGTAATTATGTATATTCTTTATTTCCCCAAGTTTTACTCATTTGTAATTCTACTTACATTTTACAGTGTGCGTTTCCTATACGTACATAACTTTGATAGATTGTAGAATCATGATTATAAGTTTATTTCCAAGTAAAACATCCTAAATTTATTAGATTGAAATTTTATCTAAATTTATGTTAAAAACTTCAAATATTTTTAATTAATAGCTTGTTTGGTAGGATGTATTTGGAAGGACAAGAAAGAATGTGAAAGGAAATTTAAAGAGTAAGTTTAAACCAAACATGAAAAAACCAAACAAACTGTAATTTTCCTAACTTGGAATATTTAATTTGTTAATGAACAATTCCCTCTCCTAGTTTCGTCTTCTTATGAGATTTATTACTTGCTTTTCTTAAATAAAAGTAACTAAGAATGGGGGGATAAGATCTTGGAGGCCTCTGATTAATCTGACTAATGATATTAACTATATGAACCAACAATTGGGTGTAGAGAGCTAGATTTCTATTAGAAATAATTCCACGAGGGATTTCATTCACTAACTTCAACATATATACAGTGTACAAGGCAATACAAGGCATATATTTAGGAAACTAATTATATGCATAATAATCTAAATATATGCTTAACTAAAATACAGTAACAAACTATATTTACATATATCTTAACACACCCCTGCAGTTGATGAGTGACATTTATGTCACTCTTAGGGGTAGTATTTAGGTCTTTTTCCTCTTATTTTTCTTAGGTTTTTCCACCTCATTTATCCTCTTATGGCTTCTTTATGTGTTGATGAAAAGTAATGCTTATTTGCGCTTATTTTGATAATCTTTATGCATTATTTTATCATCCCCATGCTCTCGTGAACTTTGGTATCTTCTGCAGGTTCCATGACGGTCCTATGCACGGTGGGAGGCCCCTTGGCCAAGTATGGAAGCCATGGACAAAGGCAAGAGGAGCAAAAGGGAAGGAGAGGAAGCAAGAAAAGGAAGTGCAAGAGGAGGTGTGGCCGAACCTCTGAAAGGTCCGGTCGAACCTAGGTGTGGTCAAACTTTTGAAAAGTTTGACCGAACCTCCAGGATGCAGTGAAGGCAGTGTCAAACCAGTTTTCAGCAATTTTGCAGGAGAGGTCGAACCTCAAAAGTTCGACCAAACAAGGATCAGGGAGGTTCGACCGAACCTACACAGGGTTCGACCGAACCTACCCTGAGTCCGACCGAACCTACCCAGAGTTCGGTCGGACCCTTTCCCGATCTCAGCCAATTTTGTACGGACTATTTAAGGTCCTTTTGAGATCGTTTTTGAAAAGAAGAAGGACAGTAGCCTAGTTTTCAGAAACCTCTCTTAGTTTGAAACATTCCTTAGGATTAATTTAGCTTAGTTTTCATCAAATCAAATCATTGTATTAGTGAAATTCAAGAATTATTCTCAAAGTTTGGCAATTTGTATTCAACATTTGAAGCTTCAATTAGTAATTTCTCCAACCTTCTTCCTTTTAATTTCAGATTTTATTTGGTATTTGCATGTTATTTAAATCTTCTTAGTTCTTGGTAATTTGTTATTGGATGATAGTTATTTCAATTGTTAACCACTTTTCCCCAATTATTGAAGTATTTAGAACCCTAATTCTTGATTGCATGTTGATAAACATGAGTTGTGAGTAGTCTTCTTGCTAGGGGTTGGGTGAAGCTCGACCTTTTGGGTTAACTATGCAAATGTGGGAGAAGCATTGATGTTTGTATTGCAATTAAATTGATTATATGAGATTGCTTGTTAGTTCCTCATGATAGGTTTAGCTACCCTTGACTAAGGAGCTTGATAGTATGATATGCCTAATTTGACATGGAAGTGTAAATTGAGTACGTCATTACTTATTGTAATTTGATTATGTATAATCTATTGCTAAACTAATGAGGAATCTAAGTTTAGTAGTGTGAGTTGTTTTCTAAATGCACGAGGTTGATTTTACATATAGTCCTTGCTATATCTTGTCTATTTTACTCCCCGTTTGCCTATTTGCCTTGGTTGAGTGGATCTCATTCCCTAGTATCTTTAATTCATTGATTTAGAACCATAGTTTGTTTGTCTTCTTGACGAACCCCAATTCACCAATTGACTTCGAGTTAGCTTAAGTGTAAAGATCTTTGGCAATCATATCCCGTTCCTTGTGGACCGAACTCTTACTTGTCATTATGCTTGGTTTGTAAGGTGTTTGTTAATAAATGTGTTTGATTGAGTGTGGAATGTACGACCGTTCTAACGCCCATCAGCAGTCGAAGCGGGAGGACGACGGACACTGAGACTGTCCTTGAAATCATCAAACAAAACTTGTGGGAGTCCCTTAGTAAAGATGTCGGCGATTTGATATCGTGAGGGCACATGAAGAACTCGGACCTCACCACATGCAACCTTTTCCTGTACAAAATGTATGTCCATCTCAATATGCTTAGTACGTTGATGTTGCACTGGATTACCCGAAAAATAAATAGCACTGACATTGTCACAATACACAATAGTTGCTTTAGAAACCGGACAATGCAATTCCAATAACAAGTTTCGGAGCCAACACGACTCAGAAACCACATTAGCAACACCCTTATATTCGGCCTCGCTCTACGCTAGATTTAACGAGTGTTGGTTGTCTCTTGGAGGACCGTGACACCACGTTGTCACCCAAAAACACAATACCCGAGGTAGAACGTCTCGTATTAGGGCAACCACCCAATCAGCATCAGTATAAGAAACAAGGGAAGAAATCGAAGGAGCATTGAGATGGAGACCAAGATCAAGTGTACCTTGTATATACCGAATAATGCGCTTGAGAGCTTGCATCTGGTCCACCCTCGGGTCATGCATATGTAAGCATACATGCTGTACCGCATACGAAATCTCCAACCTGGTGAAAGTGAGATATTGTAGAGCCCCAACAAGACTCCTATAAAGGGTTGGATCTTCATAAGGTGCGTAGAAGTAGCACCCACCTTAGCCTTGGTGTCAATCGGTGTTGATGTAGACTTGCAAGAAGACATACTGGCCCTGTCAATAATGTCCTCGCTATATTTGCGCTGTGAAAAAAATATACCACCCTTGTGTCGGGTCACTGCAATACTAAGAAAATAATTCAATGAACCAAAATCCTTCATAGCAAATTCTGAGCTAAGAAGGTTCATAATAGATATCCGAAAAGCATGAGAAGCAGTACACCGAGATGCTAGCACTACTACTAGTGTTTTGCAGAAAGAAAAAGAGAGGGGTATAGGGTTGCAGCATGGAGAAAAAGAGGAAAACAACCCCTAGGTTTTGGCGGCATCGAGGAAAAAATATTTTAAAAAAGATGAGAAAAACAAAAAGGAGGAAAAGTAAAAGAGATAGCAGAAAAATCCAAATGATAAGAATAAAGGAAAGCAACTTAGGGAATCCAATAGCCGCCAAACCCGAAATGAAAATATTCAATGGGAGGTGCTTGCAGTAGAAGAACACGAAGAGGCTGCAATTAAAAATAAAAAAAATATTCATCGGGATATTGCGAAGGAAGGAAAAGGATCGAAACAAAGATCCCACCTAGAAAAAACATCAATGTTGGAAACAACCAACATTAATAATAGCGTTGCAGTTCCAAGAACAATACACCATGAAAACACCAATGGCGCTTCATCTTCTTCGCCTAATCCCGATTTAAATCCAACCCTTTTATCCTTTGCTAACATTTCACTTCTCACCACCAATTCTATCATCCTTTCTCTACATATCAAGCCTAGTTCAATTTCAGCCAACCTAGCCATGGAAACCCAGAAAAATTCCGATCAAGTATCAAGGAGGAAAGAACCCTCAGTTCTTCGCCCTGTTCTGCCTCGATTCCAACCCAATCAAATGAACACACCAGTGAACCCCTCGTTGTACCGCCTTTCACATTACCACCCGTCCCAATTTCAACTCCAATCACCTGCAATTTCCCCAACAATACTTCCACTTTGCCCATCCACCAAAATCCTAACTCCATCCACACTATCCCGGGCCTCACTTCATCCCAACATTCCCAACCCCATATCTATGGCCAGTAATGAAAATGAATCCAATTTCAATCGAAAGATTGAACATTATAAAAGCGGGTATGCAAATTGTAACACCCCAATAATTCTTTCTTTAAACCTGTAAATACCTTTAATAAAATCCAAGAGAATTACTGACGTGCTACCGCCACGTGTTCAAACGTTAAGGCTAATTCAGAATTTAGCAGCGGAAAAACCAACTCAATTATAATTAAGTTTCAAAACCAATGAACAAAACCAAATTAAATCTTACAAGTTGGAACCATTAAGGCCCTTATTCAAAACCCAATAAAAGTAGTAAATAAATTAAACCAGAGTTGAAATAAATTCAAACTTATGAAATAAAATAAAGTGTGAACACTAACCAACACTCTACTCTAAATCCCACCACCTTGATGCAAGTCCAGACTATATAAACACCTGTGATTAATCTGCTCCCCAATATTACAAGTGTAAAAATTGGATCATTACAGGGTCATTGAAAGGCGAAGGCCATGACTAAGAAAAGATACACAAAAGCACGCAATCAGCAACGCTTAGTACATACAAGCTACGAAAAATAACAAAGTATTCCTAACATCCTACTAATTAAAATCAACACACAACAATTTAATAATTGACTCAAGCACATGGCTCAACTGTTAATATTATTAAGACTTCTCTAATTAACTCTGATTATTTCATGTCATTTTTTTTATTGGATTAAGCAATAGACAAGGTTATCTCCCCATGTTCCGATTCGGAACATCAATGAAAGAAAAACCCCATGCCTCCTTTCGAAAACATCAATAAACATCCAATGGCAGACGGGCGCGACTCCAAGGTCATAGCTAGTATGAGATCTCAGCTAACTCCTTATAGTTTTAAAAAGTATTTGAAATAAAGATACTCGTAGATCAGACGACCTCTAGAAAAGTGCACGGCTAATACCCCGTGTACCTCAACCCCTGTTTGTCATTACTCAAGATGTGCACAGATCCAGAGTTTTATTGCTCATCCATCTTGCACTTTACCTGATTTACAAGTTTAAGCTTGGTGATGTCTCAGATGCAAAACAATACAACCAATCAAACATTAACCATCAAAGCAATTCAAATTTCCAATTCAATTATATTCTTAATTTATTAGTGACAACAAATTTTATTATTGAATCCTTTAACTACCTCGGTGTATAAACACGTTAAGTGCATAAGCCACCTCAAATCCTCAAACTCGTCTTATAAGACTTTAATTCTCCCTTTACTCATTCCATTTCATAAACATGAACGAGTAATAAGATAATTCATTCCACATATATATGTACCTTTGCCTCTTAGTTCATCTTGCAAGTTAACGCATAAATGATACTTACGAGATAAATCAATACGCATTTCTCATACATGAATCAAAACCAATCATCACACTAATCACCAATCAAACTCACTACCATACAATTTTAACCAATCCACAAGTTTCCTAACAAGATTCTAAAGTTTTCAAGTCCTTAAACATGCTCCTAAAAAGTCAAGGTTTTTCGTATCCTTGTACGTAGCTTGAGTAAACGAGTTGGTTGGCCACTTTGGGAACTAGAAATTGCCCTCTACGAAGTCCTCTCCTAAACCAAACAACAATAATTCAATCAATACTCAGGCAATATAATTTACAGCAATCCAAACTACTTTAAAACCCCTTAAACCATTATAATAATGCCTTTAAAATATTCACAATAGTCAAAATTAATAATTTAATAGTTCAACTATAAGTTTATATGTTAAAATCATGAAAATATAGCTTATAGCATGAAATTCCAGCAACTTTAAAGTAAGGAATATAATTTGAAAATTTAGTTTAAGATTATAAAATCAACCTCATAGACATCTCTACTTGAAATAATCACTATGTATTAGGTTAGTATGTTAAAAACCTAAATATCCATCGTAAAACCATGGTTTAAAACCTTTAAAACCAAGACTGAAAATCAGAAAATTTAATTTAATAATAGAATGTATGAATACAACAATCTAAACTTGAAATATATAATTAGAATTCAATTAGTTTCATAAAAACTTAATCAAACCTTCAAATTTCACAACTTAAACCCTAAAATAAACATAATTCAAATCTGAAAATTAATTTTTAATCAAGATAATCGAATTTAAACATAATTTACATATAATATAATTGATAACTTAATTAACACGTTTAAACCCTATAACCATGAAAAATCAACATTTAAACCCTTAATTCTCAATTAAACTAAATCTGAAATATTTTGTCATCAAATTAAACATTGCAACTGTTATACATAAACAAATCATAATAATAACAATTTAAAAACAAAATTTAATAAAGATTAAAACTTGAATTAAATTAAAAAAATAGAGAAAAAGAAAAAAAGGAGAGAGAAGGGGGACGAACTGGTGGTCGTGGGTGAGCTGCGGTGGTCGCCGGAGCAGCGGTGGGCGCTGGTGGTAGGCTGTCGACGGCGGCAGCACAGCAACGAAGAGAATTTTTTTTTTTTTCCCTGGTTGATGAGTGCGTGAGACAGGGGAGTAGTAGCAGCAATATTTTGGGAAGGAGGAAGGTTTATGCGTGAGTAAAAGAAGGGGAAATAAGGTGCAATGCTTTTTAAATAACAATGGGCTAAAAGGGTTCTTAATCCTTATGGAATTAAGACATCTATTTGGGCCACAATTGGATGGTTAAAAAGAGGTAGGCTTAGATCACTTAAAATTGGGCTACTATTATTATAACACTATTATCAAAATATGGTTAGTAGGTAAGAAGAGAATTTTTAATTAAAATAGTGCTTATTAATTGAATAAAGTTCAAATTAATTTCCTATAATTATAATAAAATCGAAATAAAATATTCGTATACGTAATAAATAAATATAATTATAATTTATTCAAAAATATGGGAGATTACACAAGTAATGATGAATCAATTCATTCACCCCTCTCTTCCATAGTACGAAACTCTTTTCATCCCTATAGAAGCACCAACAAAAAATCCACCAACTTACCCCTTGCAGTTGGTAAGCCAAATTTTAAACCTAATGGAGCACAAAAATTTGCTGGTAGCGTTGAAACACGGAAGGAAGTAGTGGTGTTCGAACTGAATCTCAACTACATGACGACGGGAAATCTGATTCAGGACACCCGAATGACAGCAATGCTGTTGTCAATGGAGGATGTATGGGATATGGGGAAGCTCGACCTATGGAGGGATTGGGGGATGCTCTTCCCAACTGAGAATAATCATCTCGAGCAAAGTCGAGGGATTTTTCCCAACTTCCCTTTTCCAACTGTTAATATGAAAGCCATTTTATGGGTAATTCTCCGTTTCTCATTGTGAGAAACATGGGGGTATGTGTCAAGATTTGGGGCTCCCACTCATAACACATACGCGGTCCCCACCAGTGAAAAATATCACATTATTTTCCAAAATGCTATAATGAGGAAATGTGGCTCCCTCCCATTTTATGGAATGTGAGAGGTGCAACTAGCAAAGATTTTGTTCCACTGGAAAAAGAGGTGGTGCGAATGCATAAGCCTGATATTTTGTTTCTTTTGGAAACTAAATCAACTGATGAAATTGCTCATAGCCTTTGTAAGAGGCTAGGATTTGAGGACTTTAAAACAATTCCTGCTAGTGGTCTAAAGGGTGGAATATGGTTATTTTGGCGCAAGCCGACCATTTTAACGGACCTTGTTGCTGATTCGCCGCATGTCCTTCACTCCCTTTTCAAAGTTTCGCCTTCTGATCCGGAGGTCCTTAACCGGTGTGCATGCCCCGGCAGCAGCAAGAGAAAAAAGAGAGCTGTGGTATACTTTGGGGGATAACTCTCCTCCAGCAGCTACGCCTTGGCTACTCATGGGAGATATGAATGAGGTTCTCTCCCAATCTGAAAAAATGGGAGGGAGGCCGGTCACAAATACTCAAGGAAAAGCTTTTTCAGAGTGGACTGACTCTGAGGGGCTGATCGATCTTAACTATAATGGTCCAACGTTCACTTGGAACAATGGTAGGGAAGGAACGGAACTAATTAGGGAAAGGCTAGATAGGGCTCTTGCAAATGTAGAATGGATGAAAGTGCACCCTCTAACTCAGGTATTTCATTTAGCAAGAACTTATTCCGATCACTGTCCGGTTATGATTGATACCGGTTTTGTTGTTCATAATGGCAATTATCCTTTTCGTTGTAAATTAAAGAGGCTTGGCTGAAAACCCTACTTTTGATGTGTTTTTTAGCAAGTCTTGGGGGAAGGGGAATAGTTTTAATGAATCTAAAACCTGCTTTACGACAGAGGTGAAGGTTTGGAAGAAATTTGTTTTTAATTAAGCCATCCAGAATAAGAACAGATTAATAGCTAGAATTCATGGTATTCAAAACGTGCTTAGCACCAAATACTCCTCCTTCCTAATTAATCTTGAAAATTCTCTTTTAAAGCAGCTAAATGACGCTCTAAAATTAGAAAGAATTGCGTGGGTACAAAAGGCCGGGGTTGATTGGAGGAAATACGGAGATTGGAATACGAAGTATGTTCACATTTTAGCCAAGATTAAATATAGTAGGAGTAAAATTTTATGTCTAAAAGTTGAATCCGGAAATTGGGTTGATCAAAATGTGCTTAAATTAATGTGTGTGAATTATTTTAAGAACATTTTTGCGTCTAAACAAATTTGTCAACCTAGAATTGTATCTTTTGTCCCTAATGCAGTGGTAAAGGATGATGACTTTATGTTCCTTGCTAGTGAGGTTAATATGATGGAAATAAAAAGTGCTTTGAATATGATGGCTCCTATGAAAATCCCGGGACCGGATGGCATACAACCTAGATTCAACCAAAAATATTGGATGTGGTGGGCAATTCTATTGTTAATCTTGTTTCTAACCGTTTTATGGAAGGGAAAATTTCGGCTTATATTAATGAGTGCATTTATCTCATCCCAAAAATTGAGCAGCCGGAAACTATGAATGACTTTAGACCTATAGGTTTGTGTAATTCTATTTATAAGATAATCACTAAAACAATTGCAAATAGAATTAAACCTTTATTAGGTGAGTTAATCAACCCGGTTCAATCTAGCTTCATAGAAGGAAGATCTATCGATGAAAATGTATTAGTTATTAAGAAATTGCTCAATTTTTTCAAAAAAGCGAGCAAAAAACACCTTATGGCTTTCAAAATCGATATTTCTAAGGCCTATGATGGCCTGGAATAGGGATTTATTAGGGAAACCTTAATTGGGCTAAACTTTCCTAATTCACTTGTTAATCTTATCTTAAGTTGTATCACTACTCCCTCCATTTCAATCTTATGGAATGGAGAAATTACGAATAGTTTTACACCTTCTAGAGGGATTAGACAAGAGGACCCTCTTTCTTCCTACATACATTTTTGTTCTTTGTCTTGAAAGATTATCATTAATGATTGAACAAAAGGTAAGTGAGTGCCAATGGATTCCCATTAAAATTGATAATGAGGTTAGTATTTCCCATCTTTTTTATGCCGATGATGTATTATTATTTGCTAGGCTTCGGTGGAAAATGTGGGAATTATTAGGGACGTTCTTCTTGATTTTGGCACTAAGTCGGGTTTGTTCATTATTAGTCCTACTAAGTCCAAGGTTATTTTTCCTCCTAAGATGTGCCTTTCCCTTAAAAAAGCTATTCTTGAAGCTTCCAACATTAAGGGGGCTCCATCTTTTGGAAAGTATTTAGCAGTAAATATTAGCCCTAATAGACTTAGAAAGGCGAATTATGTAGATCTCCTTAATAAGACTAAAAATAGAATAAAGGGTTGGCAAGCAAAACTTCTTAACATGGCCGGAAGATGTACCTTAATTAAGTCCGTTCTTAATTCCTATCCTCTCTATGTGATGCAAACTACTTTGCTTCCTAGTGATATTATTGATGAGTTAGAGAGGAGTTGTAGGTGTTTTTTATGGAACAAGGTTGATAAAACTCACTATCTCCCTAGGACTAGTTGGGAAAAGGTTTGTCTTCCATTCGGGTTAGGGGGGCTAGGAATGCGTAACTTAAGGAATTGGAATCTTGCTTTTATGGCTAAACTTGGTTGGAGAATTATCCATGATCCGGATAAGCTTTGGGTTAAAATTCTTCGTGCTAGATATTTCAAAAGATCCACTTTCCTTAATAGCATTCCTAGCACTCAAGACTCTCCTCATTGGAGGGATATTCTAAAAGGGAAAGAGTTGCTTATGAAGGGTATCTCTTATAGAGTTGGGAATGGGGAGGATATTTGTCTATGGTACCACCATTATATTAGGTGGGAGATAAGCCTATTTATTTGGCTATAGACAACCCTATCCCGGATTCTATAGCTCATTGGAGGGTTAATTACATTATTGATAATGGAAGGTGGAATACTAATAGGATTAAGCATATCATTCCGGAGTATCTTTGTAAGCTAATTGAAAGCAATTCCCCTTCCTAGAGTAGCCTCGGTTGAGGACACCCTTTGTTGCGGAATCGAATCAAATGGTCAATTTAATATTCGTAGTGCTTACAATTTTGCTTTTAACTTTGCTGCCCACCCCTCCTTTTCTTGTATTAATTGGAAGAAATTTTGGCATATCCCAATCAACTTTAAATATAAAATGCTAGTTTGGAACGTATGTCATCAAATCTTACCTATTGCTACTGTTTTGGCCACAAGGATTGATAATTTTGACCCTTTATGCACTAGATGCAAGCTTGATGAACAAAGTCACATTCACTTATTTAGAGATTGTATCAATTCTAGAACTTTGTGGTCTAGGATTTTTAGTCTAAAAAAGATGGATAAAGAGCGAGTTTAATTATCAGATTTTTTTTTCAACATTAATTGGGAAGGATGGATGAACTATAATATGAAAATGAGTACCACTTGGAAAGTTACATTCTCGGTGGCTGTATGGCATATTTGGAAGACTCGAAACTATACGGTTTTCCAGCTAGCTATCTATCACCCTTTAACCTTGTTTAATAGATATAAGTTGGATTTGGATGCAACTCTTAATATTTTTCAGTGGAAGGGGAGAATTCCAGCTGTTCTAATTCGTGAGACGAGATGGCAGAGGCCAATGGGAAGCAGCATCAAGATTAACACTGATGGAGCGTGGCGAAGAAATTAAAAGGCAGGAGATGGGGCAGTGGCTAGAACTTCTGAGGTTTTTTGGCATGGCTTGGAGTGTGGCTGCTAGAAACCTTGCTCAGGATGCGGGACTTAAGGATGTCATAATTGAGACTGGTGCATTATCCCTCAAGCGTACCATCGAGGATGTGGGTAAAAATGGTACTCATGAGTTTGCGGTGATCCTCAAGGATATGCAGAGTCTTCTCAGTAAGGGCTGCACCTTCTCGTTCAATTATGTACCAAGGGAGGCGAACAGGGTGGCGCATTATCTAGCCAAGATAGCAGTGGAGTTGGAGGGAGGATCAGGTTGTTTGGTTTTGTTAGCCTGATGAACTCGATTATGCGTGTGTACTTTGATCTTGAGTTTTTGAATTAAGTTATTCTCATTGTATTTGATCTTGTAGACCCATTGTCTATCACTTCCTTGTCTAGAATTCACATCCCTCTATTATTCTATATTCTTACGCCGGTGGGAATATGAGGCCTTACGAGACTATATATCTAGCTATTGATGAAATTTCCCGTCTCAGATCACTACACGTCTACACCTTCCCACACACGTACACCCCTCAACATAATGGTTTTTTCAAACGACGTCATAAATATATTGTTGAAATTGCACTCTCTCTTTTAACCCATGCTTCCATGCCATTAGGATAGAGTATTGGACAAATGCTTGTTCAACTACACTATATCTCATAAATCGTCTTCCAACCACAACATTGAAAAGTGATTATCCATACGTACCCAAAATTATTTGGGAAACTACCAAACTATGAAAAATTAATTGAAAGTTTTGGTTGTTTATGTTACCCATGGTTAAAACCTTATAATAACCATAAACTTGAATCAAAATCAACTCCATGTGTTTTGTGGGATGTTCCACTACTTAAAGTGGCATACTACTTTCTTGATCATCCAAATCAAACAAAATTTACATGCCTAGGTAAAACAAGTTCCCTTATTCTATACCTATTGCTACTTCTACGCCACCTACACCGTTGCTAATTACTAGCATTAATAATATAATTTTTTAAATAGTAAAATTAATTCATCATTAAAATAACATCAATTCTTAAAAGTAATTCATTAATAAATATTTTAACATAACTGTTTCTACATAACTGCATGTGTTGAAAGTGTCGCTGAGTGCTTCTTGGCCATTTGGGTTCTTGACAATTTGATCAATTGATTTCCAAGATTTGCGAATGGATTCGTAGCACTCTGGGTCCGCCTCCTAATTAGTAAATCGTAACGAGTAAAATAAAAATTATGTACTATTATTGTACATTCGTACTAAACTAAATTTAGCTAAAGTATGATAAAAAGATAACCTGGTAATCTTTACTTACTATTTCATAACACCCATCGGGCTGAGTAATGTTACCATAATACATAATCGGTGTTGATGATGCGAGGGCTCCGATAGCTACCTCATGGTATTTTAGCCAAAACCAAGTCGCTAAAGCTAAATTCGCAAAGCAAGTACGAAACAATTAGATTTTTTTTATGCTTATTTCCGTAATTATTGTTTCGGTCAGAAAACAATGGGCCTTCGGCTGGCCCTTCAGATGAGTGGGGACAAGGCCCAATTCAAGTGACAACTGGATTGGGGATTTCCTACACAGCAATGTAAACGTAAACTAGCCTCGGGGGGTGTGCCGAGGAAGGCCCCTCCGATGCCGAAGTCAGTACGGATGCAAAAGTATTAGAGGAAAGCTATGCAAGAGTATTTGTTGCTTGTGGCATTTAATGTGAATGAATGTAATTGTGTTGAAATGAAAGCTTTTATACCTTTGTCCATTGATTAGGTTGGGCTTTGCTATTGTTGACTTGGCAAATGTATTGAAGGGTTGAACCTTACTATTTGGGCTTTAACTATTTTCATTTGTGGGCTAGGCCCAATTGTAAGCATTTTGGACCCCAAACAACTTGCCCCCCAGACCCGATTCGTGAGGATAACGGGTCGGGTTTCAGCAGCTGAAGGATTTGGAGGGAAATAAATGAAAATAATTTAAATATTTTTGATAATTCAATACGGTTAATATAACCGTTAATAATGATTAATTAACCTTAATGACGGTTAATTAATGATAGTGGGGAAGTGGAGTGGATTTAGTGGGAAATTAAATTTAGGCAGTTTTGCAATTGGTTTGAGGAGAATTTGAAGAGTTTGCAACTGACATTAAGTGAGTGGGTTTTTGCGCCAAGTATATAATTTACATTTCGCATAATTATTTCCGGTATTCCCAAATCAAACACTCTTTGCATTTCACTCTCACTTTTCCAGCGAACTCGCGCAAGCTCTTCTTCTTTTTCACCAATTTCCACCCTTTTCCGAAGCTTTTCAGCAGAATTCGTTGCTCCGAACCACTAAATCGGCGAATTCCGAGTCAGATAAAGGTAATTTTCTCCGAATTTCATTCGGATTTTCCTTTCTTTTAAGCTTTTCCCCTTTTTCCTACTCTTTTCGCGTCGCCGTCGACCTAGCAATGGCCGGCAACCCTGGTAAAAGGCCAATGGAGCCTGAAGACGAGGACATTGAGGAAGAGGCGCCGCAACTAATTCTGAAGAGGAACCGCCCTCTGCCTGTTATGCCGTTTTTGAGCGGCCGAAACCCTAACGCCCGAATTGAGGTTGGTTCATCCTCGAGTGGGGAGGGATTAAGGGTTATTCCGCTAAAAATGCCCCTCCTAGAGAGCCATCTGAAGCAAGTACTTCTGGCCGAAGGGGTCCTACCAGACCTCGGCCCCTAACCCCTGAAGAGAGGGAATGGACCGATGAATATGAGAACGATGGTCTGCTGAAGACCGAGTCAGCCGAATGGTGGCTAGCAAATGATGCTCGGTACCATTTTGCCGAGCAGCTGGAGGTTTATTATGGCATAATGGAAGCCGATGGGTATTGGTGCCGAATGCCCACAGTACTGGAGAGAATCTATCGGCCCCCTCCTGGTTACATTGGGGTTTATGTTCGGCAGCTGCAGTTCGGGCTGCGATTCCTAGTGCACCCCTTCGTCACCAAAATTCTGAATGGGTACAATATTTCATTGGCCCAGTTAACCCCTGTCAGCATCAAGAGGATCATGACTTATCTCTGGGTGTGCATTTTCTACGGACTGCAGCCAAGTGTTCACTGCTTTCGGTGCATACATAAGTTGTCGCCGAATACTCAGTCCAGCAGAATACATGGCCGAGGTTGGTGGCACATAGAGGATGAAAGGGGCTACTTGACCTGCTATCCTAACGACACCTCGGATAAACATTGGAGGGAGCAGTGGATCTAGGTGCGAGCTCCTTCAGATGAGGGCCACCCTAATTATTTCGGGGGGCCTCGCTATGTCAGGAAGCCAGACCCATCTATGTCGAGCATCGGCGATGATGATTTCACCGAGCTGGATCGCATGCAGATGGAGTTGTTCGGCAGATCCACGAATCCTGGTGCAACAGGCCGAATGACAATTGTGCCTACCGTCTGGCTGCCCTGTTACCATTACATTTTCCAAGGGAAGATGTTAGCCGTTGCTGGCCTCAGCCGAAGATACCAAGGTGGTAAGTGATTCGGCTGGGGCCGAGGCATTTATTTCCTGTCTTTTAAATGCTCGTGATCCGAAGCCTTTTTGATTAAAGATAACGTTTTGCTCTGATATTTTTTCAGCTATCTGCGAAGAGACCTCTGGCATTGACTACGACCTGCTGGGGATCAGCCAGACTAGAGTGCCGATCACCAACACTCCTCCCATCACAGCCGTGAAGGATCGGCCACTGACGCTGCAGCCGAGGAAGCTCGAGGTGGTCAGCGCCTTTGAGTATCTGGCGCAGAAGCCTTGGTATAAGAAGATCGACCCTTTCTTCCTACTCTCGGCTGAAGAGGAAGCTGCTGCTGCTGCTGCTGCTGCTGTTGAAGGAGGTGACTTACAGACACCGCCTCCTCCATCCAAGCCTATAAGAGAGGAAGACTCGGAGTCTGAAGATACTAACGAGCTGTTCGGTCCTTCGGTTAGTCCTTTACTTATTGATTTTCTCAGCTTGGAACTTCAGCATTTTGATTGTTTGTCTTGCAAAGTATTTTTCCGAATATGTTGATACATAGCTTCAACTTCTGAACATGCATGTTACACATAGCTTTCCTTGAATTTGCACATAGATTTTGCTAAGTGTAGCTCTTCGGATGCGCCTCTGTCTGATATAGTTTCATTTTGCTAAAACTGTTATGTGGCCTCGGCCGAAACATCTGTGTGCTTCTGCTTTGAGCCTGCTTGCTGCTTATTATTTCCTGCATTGTTCTGTTTGTTTTTTTTATCTTCTGCTTCTTTGATCTCCTGCTTATCCTCTTGCCCCCTCTTTCTTCGCTTTTGCAGTCCGAAGAGGAAGAAGAGGTACAGAAAGAAGAGCCTGCCCCCTCTGAACCTGTTGCCGAGGATATGGCTGGCGGAAGAAGAAGGCCTCTGGTTCGGCCTGGCCAATTCAGAGCACCAGAGCTTCCTCTAAAAAGGCCTCGGCTAGCAGAGGTCCAGGAAGAGGCGGTTGAGGTTACTTCCCCCTCTCGGGAAGTTATCATGGAGGTGGTCGATGTGCCTGACCCCTCGTCTCCTCGTCACATGCAAGAACCATTTTCTACAGAGGTTCAGCACGAGGTTGAAGTGTTGGGGATCCAGGATGAGGATCCGAAGCTTGCGGAGAAAGAGGGCGAGCCGCAGCTGAACGACGCTGCAATGTCCGCGCATACGAACATCCCTTCCAGTTCAGCTGCGACCTCCTTCTGCACTTTTCAGTCAGCTGAGATGGGGTTCGGCTCAGCGCCCTTGGTCCCTGTTCCTAGCCATGCCCGCGCAATCATTGAGGATAGGCGTGATTCTACCCTTTCCTATTTCGGCAATTTGGGCAATCTTTCGGCCATTGAAAGGGCCAAGGTCTTGATGCAGGGCGCTGCTACGGGAGCTGCTGAGTCCTTGGAAAGCGTGCCCCATCCTCTTCTGGAGAACCAAAGGGTTCTGATGCAGGTACCCTACTTACACTTGCGTTTTTTTTTTTTTTTTTTTTTTTTTTTTTGGCCAAGTGTTGGACTTCGGCTATCTGCATAATCTGCTATTGTTGGGTTTTGTAGGCTGTGCACAATCATTTCCTCACTGTGGAAATGTTTGACGAGCTTCAGAGCAAAGCAGCCAAGGTTGAGGAGGCTGATACTCTGGCTCGGCTAGCTGAGCTAAAGCAGGCGAAGGCTGAGGACGATGTCTCAGCTGCTAAGCAGGAGATGCAGAGGATGGAAGAGAGAGCAGATAGTCTTTCCTTGGCTGGAAGAGGGCCAGTCCCTCATGAAGGAGTTCGGAGCTAACACCCTCGCTGAGTTCCGGGCTCGGCTTGAGACCAAGGCCAAGGAAGAGGCTGATGCTCAACAACTTCTCATCTCTGCCCATGAACAGCAGCTGGCCCAGGTTCGGGAAGAGGCTAAGAAGGAAAAAGATGATCTGCTAGCCGCGAACCAGAAGCTGAAGGATGATTTGGAAGCTCAAAAGGTCGAGCTGCTGGATGCCAAGGAGCTGCTCAAAACCAGCGTTTGGCTCTGCATGCTGCTCCTGACATGAACTGGGACCAGGTTGAGGCTTGGTCAATGGATGCTGACAACCCTCGGATCTAGGAGGCTAGCTAGGCTGAGATTGACTTCCTAGTCCGCCAGGCTGAAGCTGAGGCTAAGGAGGCTGAAGGGGCTGCCAAAGAGGCTGAAGCTACTGGTCTTGCCTCCTCTTCAGCTAAGGCTGGTCCATCTGGAGTTCCAGGGAATGCTGAAGCATAGGAACTCGGGCAGTCGTCTTCTGAGTCCTGCGGATCAACATGCGCTTAATTTGTAAACGCCGCATCAGCTTTTTCCTGTTCTTTTGTTTCAGCTTGCCTTTGTACAAACTTTTTATCTGTTTTTGTGTACTTTCGGCAGCTGTGTTTTCCGCTATGTGGGCGGCTGCCGACTTTGAATTTTTGTAGTTTTAAACTTCTGAATTTGGTTTCTGTAACTCGTACTCAATGTTTGTGATTTTTCAGTTTCTGTGAGTAGATGAATAGAATTTCTAGTTGTTTCCTCTTTTTCTGCCTGATTTTCCAGCTTTGCATTTGACTGCCCGATTTTTCCGAATTTTTTCGAAATTTGGCCGAGTACAAAGCTTCGGCTAAGAGTTCTTCAGCTGATAACACTTTGACCGTTTTACTTGACTTTTCGTGAAATTTTCTCAAGTGCCAAGGGCCTCAGATAGCAACCCAGCGCGTAGGCGCCTTCTGCTCCCCCCAGAACCTTGAAGATGAAGTCTTCTGGGTTCTGAGTGCTACTGAAGCTTCGTTGTAGCTTGCACATATATGTTTATTCCTTGCGCTCCTGTCAATTCTAACTCATCCGAGGGAACGACTACTTAAGACATAATGCCAGGGCAGTGATCGTCTGAAGCACAAGGCGTAATTTACGCAATACTTCAGAGGTGCAATCACCACCTGAAATTGACTTGCCGACGCACAAGGCATTATTATGCAATGCTTCGGGCATTCTGCCAATTCCTATTTTCGGCTATGTCCTAGATGAGCCTATGGCCTCTTTGCCGAGAGCAGTAAATCCATCCGAGGTACAGTGCATCATCATGCAATACCTCGAGGTTCTATTTACCACTCATATTGGTAGGTTCTCCGGCTTGCTGAAGCACAGTGCATCATAATGCAATGCTTCAGACAGCACCGGGTGTAGACCCTGAGTTCTTTCAAGAATCGGCAGGAACAGAAATAATGGAAGCAGAATAAAATTGTGAATAATTGTGGCTCGAAGGCCTTTCATTAATCTGAAGGGAATATACTTACACAGATTTTTCAAACATGAAATTTTCTAAGTACATCTGCGTTCCAATGATTTTTCAACTCAGGTCCGTCTAACTGCCGAAGAGGATAAGTTCATGGTTGGAGCTCATCATATATTTCATAAGGCCCTTCCCAGTTAGCTGAGAGCTTCCCATGGATGCGACTTTTCTGAACAGCGGCGGCATTCTGAAGGACCAAGTCCCCAACTTTAATGAGCCTTGACTGGACTCTTCAGTTGTAGAATTTACTAATTCTCTGTTTGTATGCCGCCATTCTATCCCTCGCCGAATCTCGGATCTCATCTAAGAAATCAAGGGACTCTTTCATGAGATGCTCATTTTCTTCGGCTGAGAACTGATTGACTCGGAGGCTTTCTGAGCCAATTTCCACTGGTAGAACGGCTTCGGACCCATACACCAATTCAAAAGGCGAATGCCCCGTGGCCTCTTTTTCGGTTGTCCGAAGTGACCATATAGTTCCGGGAAGTTCCTCTATCCATTTGGACTTTTGATCTTCAACTCTCTTTTTGAGAGCGTTGAGTATCTGTTTATTTGCAGCTTCGGCTTGGCCATTACTCTGAGGATGGCAGACTGCTGAGTACGCCTGTTTTATGTCGAACTGATCTGTGTACCGCCTCAGCGGCAGATTGTCAAATTGTCTTCCGTGATCGAAGACGAGCACTTTTGGGATGCCGAAGCGCGTGATGATATTCTGCCAGATGAATTTCCTGACAGTTTGCTCAGTTATGTTTGAAGCTGCTTCGGCTTTTATCCATTTGCTGAAATAGTCTACTCCAACTATCAGCCAATTTTTTCTGGTAGGGAGCCTCGGGGAATGGTCCTAAAATATCCAACCCCCATTGAGCGAAGGGGAGCGGATTCAGTATCGGCTGAAGGTCCCTGGAAGGCCTGTGAATAACGGGTGCAAATTTTTAACATTTTTCACATTTCCGCACCAAGTCCTTAGCGTCTTGAATCACAGTTGGCCAATAGTATCCTGCCCGTAGTGCCTTATGGGCTAGGGTCCTCCCCCCAACGTGGTTTCCACAGATGCCGAAGTGGATCTCCCGAAGGATGTAATCCGCATCTGTTGGACCCACACATTTCAGTAGTGGGGCTGAAAAGGATTTTTTCAGCAGCTCCCCCTTGTAGACGATGAACCTTGAGGCTGCCCTTTTCGTTTTTGCTGCTAAGTTTCTGTCCTCGGGCAATGTTCCCTGCAGCTTATAAGCCAAGATGGGGTCCATCCAACTAGGCTCCGCCTCGGCGCACTGAACCTCAACTTCTAAGTCGATGCTTCTGTTTCAGCGCACTTCCACATATACGGACCGGTTCAGCTCTGTAAGAGTTGAACTTGCGAGTTTAGAGAGTGCATCGGCTTGAGCATTCTGACCCCTTGGGATCAGCTCGATCTCAAAAGTTCTCAGCTTCGCTATAACTGATTTGATCTTGGCAAGATAGGAGACAATGGAAGGTTCTTTGGCCTCATACTCCCCCCGAATCTGGTTAGCGACTAGCTGAGAGTCTGTCTTCAGACAGACATGTTCGGCTTCGAGAGCTATGCACAATTCTAAGCCAGCAATTGCTGCTTCATATTCTGCTTCGTTTTTAGAAGCCTTAAATGAGAAATTGAGTGCATACTCGAAGTTTTTGCCCTCGGGAGAGGTAATTACCACCCCAGCTCCCGAGCCATTTACAGTGGCTGAGCCATCCGTGAATACTGTCCAAGTTCCCTTCCCTTCGTCGAGTATTTCCTGATAGGAACATTCGGCTAGGAAGTCTGCTAGGGACTGGGCTTTTATGGCTGCCCTCGGCTGGTAGCTTATGCTGAACTCGGTGAGCTCGAAGGCCCACTTTGTTAGTCTGCCTGATTTTTCCACCTTGCCGAGGACTTTCTCTAGCGGTTGATCTGTTAGGACCACAATCTGATGCGAATCAAAATAAGGTCTTAACTTCCGAGCTGTTACCACCACTGCATATGCAACTTTTTCGAGCAAAGGGTAACGCGTTTCGGCGTCAGTCAAAGTATGACTGACAAAGTAGATCGGTTGCTGGACTTTTTCCTCTTCCTTCAGCAGCACCGCACTCACCGTAGCAGGGCTAACTGCTACGTATAAGTACAAGATCTCCCCTTCAGCTGGTCTTGCCAGCGTTGGAAGATTTGCCAAGTGCTCCCGGAGCTGCTGGAAGGCTACTTTCTGCTCATCTTCCCATATGAGCTCCTTCGATTTCGGAAATTTAAGCACCTTGAAGAAGGGCAGACCTTTGTCCGAGGCTTTTGAGATGAACCTGGACAAGGCGGCCATTCTCCCCGTAAGGCGCAGAATATCCCTTTTCGTCTTCGGCTCGGGAAGATCAAGAGCTGCTTGCACTTTAGCGGGATTGGCATCAATCCCCCTCTTGCTGACCATGAAACCTAGGAATTTCCCAGACCTCACGCCGAAGACACATTTCTTCGGATTCAGCTTCATCTGATGCTTTCTTAGGGTGGCGAACGTTTCAGCTAGGTCCGCAACATGATCTTTTTCCTCTTTGCTTTTGACGATGGAATCGTCAACATAGACCTCCATGTTGCGGCCTTTTTGCTCGGCAAACACTTGGTCCACCAACCTCTGATATGTAGCCCCGGCGTTCTTCAGGCCGAAGGGCATCATTTTGTAATTATACACCCCGGCGCTTGTAACAAATGTCGTTTTTGCTCTGTCATCGGGGTGCATGAAAATCTGATGGTACCCAGAAAATGCGTCCATGAAGCTGAGCAGAGCGTGGCCACTTGTCGAGTCAACCAGCTGGTCAATTCTCGGCAAGGGATAGAAGTCCTTCGGACAGGCCCTATTCAGATCCATGAAGTCAACGCACATTCTCCAGGAGCCATTAGCTTTCTGAACCATTACTACATTCGCCAGCCATTCAGGGTATTGGCAGGGCTCAATGAATCCTGCGTCTAGAAGTTTCTTGACTTCGGCTGCGATGTCCTGGTTCTTTTGAGCGGAGTAGTTCCGCTTCTTTTGCTTAATTGGCCGACATGTGGGGTCGACATTAAGCTTGTGCGAAATGAGGTTTGGATCGAATCCCGGCATGTCAGCTGCTGAGAATGCAAACACATCTCTGTTGTCCCGAAGGAGTTGGATTAGTTCAACACAGAGGTTCGGATCTAACCCTCGTCCGATGTTGACACATTTTTCAGTATCCCCCTCGGTCAACTGGATTGATTCAGTTTGCTCGTCTGACTCCATTGCCTTGGAGCCAGATTCCTCGAGTTCGGGTCTGCTGTCAATCTCAGCAGGCCTTCCTTTCTTCGGCTGGCTTTCGTCCGAATCTTTCGGTCCGTCCGAAGAGCTCACCTTTTCGGCCCCCAAAGATGCTTTCTTCTTTGGGGACCCCTGAGCTGAAGCACTTAGGCCCTTCGGCCTTTTGGTACCCCGCTCCTTTTCTCTTTCTTTTTCTTCCTCATCATCCTTGTCGCCTCGGCGACTCTTGGATGGCTTGAGGGAGTTGCATTCCCGGGCCTC
The DNA here is from genome assembly GCF_001683475.1 of Chenopodium quinoa. NCBI lineage: Eukaryota > Viridiplantae > Streptophyta > Magnoliopsida > Caryophyllales > Amaranthaceae > Chenopodium > Chenopodium quinoa. The sequence continues at coordinate 12,056,420 of NW_018743292.1, forward strand.
TCCTTGGCTGCCCAGTATTTTCTCGGAGTGTCCTTTGTCTGAGACATAAATCATTGACTGATGATATGTCGAGACCACTCCTTGAACATCATGGATGAGAGGTCTCCCCATGATGACGTTGTAAACTGACGGGGCGTCGATGACCAAGAATTCGGCCATGATGCTTCGTCTTGCCTGGTCTTGGCCGAGGCTGACGGGAAGAAGAATTTTCCCATCTGGATATGAAGAAGAGCCGTTGAATCCAGTGACCGGATAAGGGACCGGAGTCAAATGCCTGCTCTCCAACTTCAGCTGGTCGAATGCCTTTCGAGAAAGTATATTCGCCCCGCTGCCACCGTCTACCAGCGTCCGATAGACGTTGTGGTTTGCGATGCTTGTCATGATAACCAATAGGTCATCATGGGGGTACACCACCCCCCTCCAGTCTTCGGACGTGAAAGTCATGTTCAGCACCGGAGACTGCGGCTTCTGGAACTCGGCATGATCGATCTGATGGGTGAGACCCCTCAGATGGCGCTTAAGTGCGTTATGAGATATGCCGCCGGAGATGGTCAGGATGTCATTGTGTCCTCCTTCGGGAGGCCTGTCCCTTTTCCGGTGATAGTCCAGCTCTTGCCGAGAATCTTTCTCAGTCTTCTTCTCTTCGCGGAGTTCCGCGACATATTTCTTTAGATATCCTTTTTGGACCAGCTCTTCTATCTGGTCCTTCAGCTGAAGGCAATCCTCGGTGCGATGTCCGCGGGATTCGTGGAACTCACACCAGAGGTCCTTCCCTTTCTTTTGATGCCAAGAAGGAGGTGGCTTCGGCTTTTTGAATATCCCCTCCTCCCTTGTCGCACCGAAAATTTTAGTACGTGGCAAGGTGAGAAGGGTGTAAGATTAGCTCGACGGTCAAGGGAGGTTCTGAGGCTTTTGCCTTCCCTTTCCTTGACGCGGGAACTTCGGCCGGCTGCCCCTTTGGCTTCACAAGCCCTGATTGGGATTGCAGCTTTTCCCTGTTCCATTCCTCGGCTCGGATAAATTTATCCGAGGCGTCGAGGGCTTCTTCCAGGGTCTGCGGGGGATACATGACCATGAAATCCAGAAATTTGCCAGCTTGCAAGCCATTCCGTAATGCAAACACGGCCAGGCTTTGGTCCAGACTTGTTATTCTGGACGACTCGTTGCTGAAGCGAGTCAAATAGTCTCGGAGACTTTCGTCCTCCGCTTGCTGCAGACCCATCAGCTCTGCAGTAGTTTTCTCTCGGCGATTAGCCGTAGAAAACTTGCTTTTGAATTTATTGGCTAGATCGCTCCAGCTAGTTATTGAGCCTTCCTTCAGCCCTTTGGTGATCCATGATTGGGCCACACCTTTAAGGGTTGTTGGGAAGTACTTGCACCAGGTAGCTTCGGACCTGGGGTTAAGGTACATATGCCCCTCGTAGGAGGCGATGTGGTCCTTCGGATCCGAAGTACCGTCATATGTAATGTGTGCCGGAATTTTAACCATCGGCACATGTTCCTCCAGTATCCACCTTTGGAATGGGGAACTGGTTGGAACCATTACGGCCTTTCCCTTCTGCCTCGCCGAAGGAACCCTGCTTCTCCCTCTCAGAGAGGTGGATGCAAGGGGTGTCCCCTCGCGTGACTGGGAAGGATGAGACCCTTCTAGGAAGGTGAGGCGACTATGCACCCCTCCTTTTCCACCTAGGCGTTCAAGGACGCTTCGGCGGGAAACATTGTGGCTGTCATGATGGCCTTCAGAGGTTTGAGCTATGGAACTTTTGGAGTGGCCGGAGCCTCTCCTCTGATTCTGCCCAGGACCACCTAGATGCCCAGCCCTTCGGCTGCCTTCCCCTTTTGAGGATGGAGCCTGTTTTTCTCCCTCGATTATACTCTTCCTCTTTCGATCATTTGATCTAGGAGGGGGAAAGGGTGGCTTTTTTACTGATGGGAAGCGTTCCCCTAAAGTATGCATGAATTCCATGCACACAGCCATGGCTCTCATGACCTCCTCGACTGATGGTCTGGTAGGAGGAGTTGAGCGCATGCTTGGTGAGGGATCACGTTTATGAACCTCACTATCCCTCGGCGAGTCCCCGTTTAGGTGATCCTGCTGGGAAGGAGACCCTTCATGTGAATTTTCTCCCCTTGGGGAGTTGGAAACGGTCGGTTCAGGCGACGGTGAAGGTGTCCTACCGGCCCTCACCGTTATAATACCGGTCTTCCTAGCTTTCTTAGAGCTCTTTGCACTCTTAGTCATTTTGAGTATTGGCTAAGATTCGAATGAAATTTTTGGCTGAATTTTTGTAAGTGTCCCCACAGACGGCGCCAAATTATTTCGGTCAAAAAACAATGGGCCTTCGGCTGGCCCTTCGGATGAGTGGGGACAAGGCCCAATTCAAGTGACAACTGGATTGGGGATTTCCTGCACAGCAATGTAAACGTAAACTAACCTCGGGGGGTGTGCCGAGGAAGGCCCCTCCGATGCCGAAGTCAGTACGAATGCAAAAGTATTAGAGGAAAGCTATGCAAGAGTATTTGTTGCTTGTGGCATTTAATGTGAATGAATGTAATTGTGTTGAAATGAAAGCTTTTATACCTTTGTCCATTGATTAGGTTGGGCTTTGCTATTGTTGACTTGGCAAATGTATTGAAGGGTTGAACCTTACTATTTGGGCTTTAACTATTTTCGTTTGTGGGCTAGGCCCAATTGTAAGCATTTTGGACCCCAAACAATTATTAATGGTAAAATATTTATATAAATGATGATATTGTTGAATGATTTAAAGGTATATTTCTTGTTCCTTGTGTCTAGCTTAGTCATTTAGTAGCACTTTGTTAGGAGTTTAGTTGCTAGTTATCACATAGGTTTGTTATTCTAGTAGTGGAGTGATATTTTTGGGTGTTTAGAGAGCCACAATTGGTGGAGGTGAGAATCGATCTCATGATCTCCTGGAATTGGGAGGAAAGCTCTAACCACTTGAGCTATCTCTCACTCTCACTTTAATTTGTTATATAAGGTGATGTTTTATATGTACTCATTTTCTATTTTATTAATACAATGAATGAAATATCTTTTCAAATCCATTCTCATTTACTATATTTTTATCATTATCCTTTATAAATCTAACAGATGTATGTATGAGATTAAGAAGAATAAAAGACAATATAGTAATCTATCGATCATCTTATCACCACCGTAGCCTATACCGACAACAACAACTAACGCGTAGAGTGCTAATATATTAACCTTGAGGCTATGAATAATCCTCTCTTCTCTCTCCTCCTATATTCAAATACATACAAAATACAACTACTAAAATACATACAAATCCTCTCTTCTCTCTCCTCCTGTATTCAAGTTTCCCCTTTAAAAATTCTAGGAGCTCGCCAGAGTTCCGGCGTCGCGGACGTACTCCGGCGAGCCTCCTCCTCCTCTTTCTCATTCTTCTCTTTTCTCTTGCTTCTCTTCTCCTTTCTTTTCAATTTCCCCTTCTTGTTTAAAGCGTCTTCCTCACACTCTAAAAACCGACGACGTCGTCACCTTCTTTCTTGAGGATTTTTAATCCTAATTTGAGGTGTTTGTGTGAGCCTATCCTAGTGTACGAAGGTTTCGAGGGGAGTTTTCAAATCGTCAGACTCCGACGTCTTTTCCCACCTTTGCATGGAAGGTTATTGTTCGTTCAAAGGGTTTCTCTGTCGGTGAAACAAGGCCTAAGGACTAGGCCTAACGCCGCCGTCAAAGGTCATCGGTAATTTTGACAGTGACAGAAACGGTAAAGTTAGGGTTAGAGTTTCGTGGGCTGGAGGACTATGCCTAACGCCGCCGTCAAGAGAAATACGTGACGGAAACGGTGAAGTTAGGGCTATGGTTTCGAGGTTCTTTGTGTTCGTGGTTTCGGGTTTTTCGGTTTGGACGGTGCTCTCCATCCTCTAGTTTGTTCTCTTTCCTAAGTAAGTTTTTTCTTGATAATTATCAGAGTTTACTTGTCTTAGTTTGTTTTATGGTATATTTTAGCCTCCTTTGGTTGTTTTCCGGGCTCTTGAGTTATTTTGGCTATAGTCTTTTAGATGGTTGTGTGCAAAGGGAGTTAGGATCCTTTGTTAAGGATTTTGGTGTGGTTATAGTGTTAAGAGAGTTTACAGGTGTGTTGTTGGGGGTTTGAACAAGAAGTTGGCCTTGGCTAAGGTGAAGTGTGTATTTTGTTGGAATGGTATTGATTTGCTTTCTTTTCCCTTGCTTGTAATGATTCTTGTGATCATTACTCTTGAAATTTCCTATCCGAAGCAGGCGCCCAAACTTTGTTTTGGGGTTTCTCGAGCCTCAACGTTGTCAAAGCTTTCTTGCCAACAAGGAAAGCTATTGATTGAAAGGTCACTAATTCAAGTGACCCATTTGAAGACCTTACTTGGTGATGAGTTGATCCCGCCAGATAAGGAAAAGCTAGCCATGGTCAAGCAGTTTCGATTCTCTCCGTTGCTCTCTATATGGTGTGTAGTATGTTTTTGCTCCTTGTATTGTAAGGAGGCCCTAATCTGCAATATGTCCGGCCAATTCAAGTTTAATATTATTTTTAATGTCAAAAGTTGTAAAGGGTTAAGTGTTAAAAGCGATGTTTTAAGTCTTAGTTCTTGTTTTGTATTTTGTAAACTCTGATTTCATAAACATATTCTGCTGTTGTAAAAATTAAAAAAAAAATAAAAAAAAAAAGACTGAATAATCACTGCAAAGTCTTGCAAGGCCTGATCCGTACACACAAGCCCGTACTTGATGATTTTCTATAGCTAAGTCTATCTATGGACCTAAACGATATTGTTTCACAGTAAAATCGATGCTTATTGCGATAAGAAAAATAATAAGCTTTTGCATTGCCAAAAACTAAATTAAACTATGTCAATATAACAGAGCATGAATTCATTATTAATCATTATTGAATTGAATATGAACAAGCATATGGAATTTTACCCAGAAAGTGACAAAATTCCTTACATGTTTGGGTCATAAGTTTTCCCAAGTTCATTACCTAATAGGACGATAACCGGAGCCACGGTGTGCGCTCCTACCCACAAAGTATCATTTACCACCACTCTTTGCTATAAAGTGGCGGCTTTAAAGTGTTTATAATGCCCAAAATGATCTAGTTTTTGGGTATAATTCAACACTTTAATAAATACATATACATGCAATATATAATATGATAAAAAAAATATAAATTAATAGATTTTTATAAATTTGATTAAGAATTTGTTTAAATTGATTTGAACACAAATGAATATAACTCTCCAAGCAAATGTATCATTTTGTCTTAGGAGTGCAAATCCTTGATTTTGTCCAAATAAATTAATACGTTCAAACATTATGAATTTCAATATACAGCCTATGAATAATAGGAAGAAAGGTAATTGCATCTACTTGCATGTTTTGAAAGTGTAATTTGATTTAGCGAAGTAGACATGCACATTAAGTACTAACCTTAGAAAGAGCATTTGTACTTTGTTTTGTTTTGTTTTTTTAAGTATACTTTGTTTTGTTTTTGTTCATTTCTCCATCCCACAAAAATGTGAGGTTATGCCACTAAGAAAATAAAGCTTGTAGTGTAAATAATTACTAACCTTAGAAATTAAAGTTTTATTGGCTCCTTTAATAATGCAATTATACCTACACTTAAAGTTTATTGCAATTTAAGTTCTCAAACTTGCTAATAGTTACTATAAATTTGAGTATAGAAAAAAGATAATGAGAGAACAAGACAGTGTTATGTTGAATTGTGTGGAATGAAAAGGAATGGAATGGAGGTTGGGTTTATATAAGAAAATTGCGGAACAAAAAAAATTTCATAAATGGGAATATTTTAGGCATATACAATTATTTATTTCTTGAATAACATAATTGTGTGTATCTAGTCATCATGGTAAATACTTTACATCATACTTAAACTCTAACTTGCGCATGACTTGTCACTTTCATTATTGTAGTTATAGTACGAGCTACTGTTGGTTTTTATGCTCGATCTACTTTCAAATTAAAGAAATACATATTTTGTTTCACTACTTCGTTACAATTAAAAAAAAATGGTAGGCTCACGACTCACCCTTACAAAAGAAAGTCCTTCACGATTAATAAAACAAACAATTATATGAATCGACTTAATTATGTTTAAGAGAAATAAAAAAAAAAAAAAAGGGAAGGTCAATATTCGGTTTGGGTTTAAAATTATGTTTGGTTCAAAATTAGATCGAGTTAAAATCAAGCAGGGTTCATACCAATTCAGTTCAAAACTGATCAGATTAAATTGGGTTTTTGTCGAGTCAATTTCGGGTTAGGTTGAGTTTAAGTCGGGTCAAACCAGTTTCATTTGAATTTAAGTTGAGTCAAATTGATTTCGGGTTAAGTTCAAGTTGGGTGTAATTGATGTCGAGTTCAGTTCAGACAGGGTCAAATTCGGATTTGAATTAAGTTCAGGGTGGTTACATATCTTGTTTGAGTCCTAAAGTTCTCAGGTCAAATTAGATTGACTATAATTCAAAACAAAATATTTTTTCAGATCATTGAGGTCGATTTTGGCACCTCAAAATAAAACAACCTTAGCTTCATGCATACTGTTCAATCAGATCCGTGGAGATATTCAATTAGCATAAGGCATTATGGTCAAATTTCATTCTACAAGAAAAATTGTTCTACGAAGGAGTAATTTCAAATCTGGTAAAACAATTAAGAAACTACCAACCACCTAGTAATAAATATCAACCCAGCTACAAATTGCCGTTACCGTCAAAAAAATACATCAAATGTCGTCTACCTTATTTGAAGTGATGACTTCGGACTCATCATGTTCAATTGAGCTGATATATTTTTACTGTTCCATATATATTACCAAAAGTCCAAAACGCCATTTGATTGACAAATTTGGTTGATCTAATAGATCAACCGGGGCACCTTTGGAGAATTGGATTTTTTCCCAAAGTGAGCTTTATTAGCAAAGTATTAACCAATCTGGTCTCGTGGCAAAAGTATTTCCCAAACTAAGCTTCTGGGGTGAAATGTTGTCTCGGACAGCGTTTAATCAAGACATAAAACGCTGTCTGAGGCAGCGTTTTATGGTAGTTTGACTTGTTGGTATTTATATTGGAAAAAATACCGTATTTTATGTATGTGGGTTGTAAAACGCTACCTCAGGCAGCGTTTATGCTTTAAGTAAAACGCTGCCTGAGACAGCGTTTTATGTGAAAGCATAAAGCGCTGTCTGAGACAGCGTTTTACGTTAAAGCATAAAACGCTGCCTGAGGCAGCGTTTTTCTGCTAGACTGCATCACCAGCAGCCAGCTCCTGTTTTTGCAATCTGCTGCTGATCCTGTCCAGCTGCTGCTGCCCCTACACATCACCCTCATCTAGCAGCATCAGCCTCAGCCCCACCTTCAACCATCACCCCCACCACCATCAACCACCTCCCCCACCACCACCGGCCGCCACTCTCGACCACCCCTATGCAATGCAACACACCCCTAAACAATGCTAGAGCATTCCCACCACCCCCACCACCATGAACCACCTCCCCCACCACCACCGGCCGCCACTCTCGACCACCCCTATGCAATGCAAAACACCCTAAACAATGCTAGAGCATTCCCACCACCCCACCACCATGAACCACCTCCCCCACCACCACCGGCCGCCACTCTCGACCACCCCAATGCAATGCAAAACACCCTAAACAATGCTAGAGCATTCCCACCACCAGCCCCAACATTTCCACGGCGAAAAAAGATATAGTTTTACTGACAAAAGTCAAATTCGGACAAATAAGGGAAATAAACTTCAAATTGTACAGAGAGTCATTTAAAAACCATTTCTTGTATTAATAATGTAAGCGTTATATACAACATTGTTAAATATCTCAGTACCACAAGAAGATCAACTAACTAATACTATCCGGACTCATGTATTGGAGTTAATTGATCTCCATCCTGTGTGTCCTCCGTCCGTCTACGAACACGCCTCGGACGCCTTGTGTAATGCTGAATGGTGGTGAATGAGTCTCGGGACGGTGGAGGAGTCAGCTGGCGAGGCGATGAGTCATCCTGGGTGTGGCCGGGAGCGGTGTTATGGATGAAGTAATCCTCTGCCTGTGTAGAGCCCGAAGTATGACCTCCACCACTGCTCTGTCCGAAGTCGAACTGTGAATGGTAATCACATGCGCCACTGCTCTGTCCGAAGTCGAACTGTGAATGGAAGGAGTTGGGGTCATGATCGTCCCTGGGGTGGACGAGATGGCCATGGCCATATCTCTGCAAGCTATGTATGCCCATATCTCGCACCCGCTCGACCTCAGGCAGCGTTTATTTGTATAAAAAAAGTATGAAATACGAAGTTTGAGAAAAAAGTCAAACTACCATAAAACGTTGCCTCAGGCAGCGTTTTATTTCTTGATTTTTTTAAAAAAAAAAAAAAACTGGGTGTAAAACGCTGTCCGAGACAGCGTTTCACCCCAGAAGCTTAGTTTGGGAAATACTTTTGCCACGAGACCAATTTCGTAAATAATTTCCCAATAAAGCTCAATTTGGGAAAAAATCCTGGAGAATTAGAATTTTACTTCCAGGTGTAGTAAAATCTCATACTTTCCGCCCCTTTAATTGGACAGTGGTTCAATGCCTAAACTGCTGCCCATAACAAATTATAATACCTTTTATATATGTTATGAGCAGTTGTTTAGGCATTGAACCGCTGCCCATAATGCCTAAAAAGCTTTATTTATTTTATTTATTTATTTTCACTTTAATTGATATACAAACACTAACATATACGTAATATATAAACTTTAGATGGTTGTAATACCTAAAAATTCATCCAAAAAAAAAAACAAGGTTACATAGTTTATTCACAGAGACACAGAGTAATATTTATTTATTTACAGAGAAAAGATGTCAAATTTTAGGTGAAAGAGAAATCTCCTTAGACCTCTTAAGCCACAATTCTGAAATTTATGATCAAATGGCTCAAAAACAGTCTTTAACTTTTTGCATGCCAACTTCCTTGACACTAGACGACATCCACTTTGGATTATGCCAGCAGGCAGCAGCCATGTAAATTCAACAACAAAAGTTTTAACCATTAGAATAGATGCAGGCAATTATACACAAGGCAAATTGACAAACAAGAATAAGAACAAATTGGCAAGGCAAAAGCTGCAGCAGCAGCTGTAGCAGCAACATCCTTGCAAGGCAGCAGGTTAAGATAGGAAGGAAGCGCGAGGAGAAGGGGAGATGTGTAGAAGAAGTAAATCCAGAAACATGACCTACACTAAGGAAACATAGCAAGGAAATTAAAATTGACAAAAATGCAAATGTACTTTAAGCATCCAAATAGTCAAGCTCAACACCTTCTCATTCAATGTATATGCTTGTGCTTATAACAAAATTTAATGGACTACATAGTATATACAACGAAAATATATATTCTATGTAAATATTCAATCATTTGTACCTATAAGCATCGGCCACCAGTTATTGTTTATTTACCATCTTGAATCGGAAGTTGCTAATGCAATCAATTATCATAGTCATTGAATAAATTAAAGACGAAGCTCACATGACCAAAGAATATTTCAAGCTAGTACCACCAGGTTATCAGCAACATCATGGTCCAAAGCAAATCAAGCAATTTCAAAGTTGATAATTACAACTCAAATGATCATTATTATCCTAAATGACATAGATACTTTCATTCTATGCTTGTTATACAATTAAGCTAGAAATATCGAGCTCGTTTCAATATTTTCAGTATGAATTGGTAACCTAAATTTTCTCTCTTTCTAACCCAAATTAATTTCTATAACTTCAATACAACATAAATCAAGAGCATTGAACTGCAGAAACATCAAACAACAAATCATCAAACAACAAAACTAGCATTCTTTGTCCTGTTATTAAACCCAAAAATTGGCACCCCATCTATTGCCAGAGAATGAAATTTCTATGCAAAATAAATCATATCATAAATCATGTATATACAACATATAACATTGCTAAATCACATACTTTTATTTCAATAATCTAGCATTCCATTGAAGAAAACTCAAAAAACTAAGCCACTTAATATCGTGCTTCATATATTCTAAATTCAGTCAAAGACTGTATAAGTAGTATTGTTATTGTTATTGTTATTGTTATTGCTATCAATAACAAATCAACAATAACAATAACCAACAACAGTAACCAACAACAATAACCATAACAATAACAATAACAATGAAAAAAGAGAGAGAGAGAGAGACAGACACAGAAATTAATCAACAAAGAAGAAAGGGAAGTAATGAGAATTGAGCTTTGAATTCTGTAAGTTTTATATTTGGTTCAACAAGGGAATGAAAACAAACTTCGCCAAACTAAAGTTCAAAGTTTCTGCGTCAAAAAAAAAAACGGTTCAAGGTTCACCATCTTTAACCCCAGTACCACCATCTGGCATCGGAAGTTCAGGGCCCAGACATGGCCAAGCACGGAGAGAGAAGCTACAGCATACAGGTGATAATCAGCCGCCACCATTGATCTTACTCACCGCCTCTCAGAATTGTCAAGTTGCAGAGTAAGTTCAGGAATTTCAATATCTTACAATTTGGCAAGCTGTTCACATGCTTCCAAAACAGACAAGAGTCAATAATTTAAATTTATGGATCAGGAAGTAAACATATAATTTCAAGATTGACACAGCAAAAAAACACTTCATACCTCAGTACTAGTTGCTCAAAAGCAAGCGTGCAAAAAGTAGTCATTTAGCAAGATTTCTACCTCTTGCTACACAAAATATATGATGCTATGTATAATAAACTGGCTATGGTTCACATGTGTTGTGTTTTTAACATCATCTCTTTCACCATTAATTATGATAGATAAAGCAATTTACTACTAATATGCTTCCACAAGATACAAACTCTGTCAATATTTAGGAATAATGGAGCAGATAACATCAGAAAGCAAGCATACAATAGTAGTAAAGCATGACCAAAACTTGACAGCTATTTGGAAGCAACCATATCAGTAATACTACACAGTCAATAATAAAAAAAAATTATAAAAAATAAAAAAATAAAAAGACAACCTCTTGCTGAGATTTACACAGGACATGTAGAAATAAAATACCTACAAAATAATGCACTCACTTTGATTATTTTAAGTTGTGATGTTAGCATCATTGTCTTCATCATTAAGAGTTGTGTGCAGTCCCAAAGGGTGAGATGAGACTTTCAACATGCTGGTGTACTGCAAACACGGACCGATCAAAATCGATACATGGAAAGGTTCAATATCTTCTACAGCCGGGTCAACCAACTTGAGCTGTTGTGCATGTTTAACCAAACACTTGCCACTTGGGGAGAAATTCATCCACAAGGGGTATAGTACACTACTGCAAGGGACTGAGAACAATTTCTCAAGGAAGTTACCATCACTCTTTTGCTTCAATATCCAAACCTCGCGAGGCTGATCAATCTTATAGCGATATAGTGCTAAGCACCCATTAATCACAGAAGACATAATAACAAGATCACCACTTCCCGGAATCATCAACGGTATTTCTGTTATTTGTTCGTCAACAAAATTACAACAGATAATACTCTTTGTGCGTCCAGCATTTCCCCGTTTTCCAACTGTCCAGTACAGGGTATCATTAATTAAAACCCTGTCCATTTTAAAGGGCTCAAAGGGTTCACATCCATTATCACTTGATAAAACAGAGTATTTCCACACTCCAGCTTTCAGCGAGAACACCCAAAGATGGATGTTTGTTGATACTATAGCACAAGTGTGGTATACAACAACTATCATATAATCATCGATGGCGGATACATATCCGAAACCACCTTTACTCATGAAACCAACAATAGGGGACAAAATATTGTGATATTGATGAGTCGCAGGGTTCCACAAAGAGAAAAAAAATCCACAATCGCTTTGACATCACAAACATACCAAGCCATTACAACAACCAACAACAAACACTAGATGTGGCATAAGATGGTTTACTTGAGTATCTAAATGAACTAATTCTTTCAAATTGTTGGATTCATCGTAAGCTAACGAGTAAAAATTAATCCCAAAACCTAGCATACCATCAGTTATCAGAAATTGAGGAGCAGAAAATGATAAATCAAGGTGAGCTTTAGCAAATTTGGGAGTAGAAATAAGATAATACCAATTCTTGCAAACAGATTTGAATCGAATTAGGGATTTAACCGGAAGCCTGGGTAGAATTTGCACAAAAATTACGTCATCTGGAATGGTTAGGGTTATGGGAGCCTTCACCCTTTCCTTAAAGATTTGATTTTCATTCATATTTGAATGAAGTTGGAAATTCTGTGTATGCCCCCTTTAATCTTTACTTCCTAACACTGGAAATGGTGGGTGTGGACTGGTGGCCAATAGTAACACTTCATAAATTTGAGGGCTGACATTAGAGCTCACAATCTATCTATCTTTATACTACGATGTAAGCAAGCAAGTCGACGTAAGCTTAATATGTGTCACATTCTGATTGGCTTATCTTGTATGGAAAAAAATACTTTAAAATATTACTGAAAATTGAATATTTGACGGTATTAGTTTGTTTGCTACTTTCAGCTTATAAAGAAGATTTATTATGATTCTAATATATGGAGCAGTTATGAATGAGATCATTTTTGTAAGCTAATACTCCCTGCGTTTCTAAATAAATGTCCTAGTCTGACTTTTGCACTATTCACATACACCACTTTGACCAATGTTTAGACCTTATACATCTTATTAAACATAGTTAAGTGTGTAGTTGTTAGAATCGACTCAATGTAAATTTTCTTAATAAATATTTTTTAAATCATTTATACCTATTGATCTAAAAGATATTATTAGTCAAAGATGTGTCAATCAAATTGGGGCATTAATTATGATATGTAAATTGTGAACCACAACATCGATAATATATATATATATATATATATATATATATATATATATATATAAAATTAACTTAGATATAAATATGATTACTTACTAAAAGAGGTGAGATGTATAATGACTAAATTACTAAAAAGTAAAAAGTGTTCTACTATTTGGAATATTTTATTTATGATTTTTTTTACGTTAGGCAATTAGGTATTCAAAAAAAACTTCCCTCATATTAAATAAGAGGTGAAAGAGTGGTATCTAATCAAACAGTCATGAGCCTAGTCTAAGTATTATCTAGCTCATCTTAAACCTGAATGTGTTATGGTAAGTAAGATCATAGTTACTCGAGTTCATCCTAAACATGAATACTGAACAAGTTATTGTAAGTAGGGTCATAGTTCCACGAGATCAAACGATCTTAAATTTCTATGGTCACTAAGCCTAAATCTTTGCTTGGAAAATTCAATCGTCGACGAGGACTTATAAGGAGGTGTCCAAACTCTAGCCCTCATTTGCAACGCTTGATAGAGAATTAACCTCAACAAGATAGGATGTTACTAGCTAGGTAGTCTCCTAATTTTAGGAATAATTATCCCTTACCCCACATAAACAAGGTTAACCAATCTAACTACTGCCATGGATACCTTTTTCGAGGCTCTCCAATTCTAGGAGTAGTTAGTTTGACCATCAAAGCAAAAGCAAAATATAAAAATAAATAAATAAGGTAAAGATAGCACAACTCCAATATACCAAATCATATAGCCAAGCATTATGCAACAAGGGTGAGAATGGCTAAATCATGAATTTCTAAGGGTCACACAACCCCTAAATCAAACCCAACCCCTATATCAAAGAACCTACTCAATCATATTAGAAGGAAACAAGTAAACTCAGCTAAAAAAAAAACATAAACTATTTGGGTAAAAATCCTTAAACTATTTCTGTCAAAAAAAAAAATCTTTAAACTAAAAGATAAACAGGAATAACATTACCATATGGTGTAAAGAACTTAACTAAACATAAAAAAACAAGAACAATTATCAGCAAAGATTAAAGGATAGAAACTTGTACTAATGAACTCCCTGAAAAGCTTAAGAAGAAATGAACAGCAAGCTTCCAAAGCACTTGAATTCAAAGTTACAACTACAAAGATTAAATGTTGAAAGATTTGTCTAAGAAAGAATTAAAAAGTTGGAAAATCAGAAGACTAGTATCAAAATCTACAGAATTCAGAAAATGCAGTTAAACGTACTCAAAAACAAGAATGGCTTATTAAAAACCCTCAAAGAAGAAAGACAGAAGGGTCCAACACAAAAAATCAGAAAGGAAAGAGCAACAAAAGAAACAGAGAGATGAAATTATTAGGTGAGCAGAGAGGTTAGCAAACTCACTTTTATCTCAATAGCAGCCCTTGCAGGTTTGGGTGGCAGGGGCTCAACTCCATGAATCATTTTATGTAAAATGTCAAAAATAGGATTAATGCATTCAGGCTCTACCGATATTTAAAGACAAAAAAAATCTAAAAAGCTCAAAGAAAAATGTTCTCTTACAGATAGAAGTAACCTATGGAATATGAACAGGATCTTTCGGGTTGCAGAGCACCACAAGTATATATTTAATCACCACTTCCAAAGTCCATACTTTATGATTATGCAGAGCATTTAGCTGGCTTCTATTGTGGACTATCTAGCTGACCCAGGGCACATTACAGACTGCTTTGGCAGCACTAGATGGTTCTGCTAAGACATGGGATGGTGCTACCGAATGGCATTAGATAAGCTTCTTTGTGACCTCAACAAGAATGTTTCACGACTTCCACTGATCTACTAATACTTCTTGTCAGTTGCAATTTTCTTATGTACATTATGATACAGTGGATGCTTCCTTTCTTGACAAGAGACTTTCAGTAATCCATATCATAGAACTGCTTGATAGTCTTGAGCTTTTTTAGTCCCATCATACTTTTTTTTATTGTCCTCAATTTGGTTTCACAACAAACAGTGCATTCCACAAATAAATTACACTTGTTGATTTGAAATAAAACTGACCTTCAAATTTTAAAGCAATTCCTTTACTAAAGAATCCTCATAGTATAACTATTCATTCAAAATATACTGCTTGCCCTCTTTGATTAGGTGTTAAAACTCAAAAGCAAATTACGTGAGCTTGCCAAACGGGTTGATAATGATAGCTAATTCAACCATCAAATTCATAATGAACTTGAAATTATTGAATGCCATATACTATGTAGTTCTTTCTATTACGAGTCTTAAGCAGTAACAAAGTCTTACCACTGACATCAAGCAACAAAAACATCACAACAATAGTATATGTTCGCAGCATAACAATTAGATATACTTGCAAAGGAAACGTGCGCTGGAATATTAGATAACCTAAGCAAAAAAAAAAAAAAAAACATATAGTTTTTAAGTGGATTGCCATTTGCTAGGATAAAAAAGCATATAATATAATCCATATAGAGCACAGGAACAATCCAAAACAAACAATCTGCTAAAGAGTGAAGAAACTATAATCTAAAGGAAGACAAGTATTTTGCATGACAAACAAGCAATAAAATGCCAGGATAAAGAGAGAGAGAGAAGAAAAAAAAAAAAAGGGGAACATTGTGAGATTGTTAGATGTGGCACAAAATGCAAATAGTACAATATCTCTCTTTTAGTCCGGTTCACACCATAATCTTCATTAATACCAAACTTGCATTGCTCGAAAAGATAAGATGAGAGTATGAATCTGAACTTAAGGCTATATTCATCCTATGGATGTGCGTAAAATTTTCTTGAGATATTACACTAATTATAGACCTATATTTTGTACTCCCTCTATCCCTAAATGTTTGCCCCAATTTCCTTTTTAGTTTGATCCACATCATAAATGGTTATATGAGACATCTACTTTACTCTCACACCAACTACATTTGGCTCTACCATATTTCCCTCTAATCAACTTTTTCAAACTAAAAATTAAACAAGTAACATCACCCCAATGGGGCAAAAAAATAAGGGACGGCGGGAGTATTAAGCACTTCCCAATCGTAAAGAAAGCAACAGGACGCAAGTAAAATAATTGATTAGCAAATTAAGTAACACTAAATTTGATAGACTTAATGAGAACCATTTCTCCCAAGATTCGCTACCACCTTTTGTCTCAATATCCAAAGATTTGTAGCTTGACTTGCCCTATGGCAACTATATGACAAGCACCCATCAACCACAAAAAAACTACGGAAACATACACACTTCTACTTCTTCGCCATCCCTAAATCATATCAAACAATGCATTATACTCATCCAGCCATTAAATGACATCAAACAACGAAAAAAAAGAAAAAACCTGAGCCACCTAGTTTCCACCTCAAATTTAATGTCACACTTGATGAACATAATCTCTTTCTATATCCCCACTCTCAACAATCAAATCCAAATTAAAGATCATCACTACCATAACTAAGGCATGCAACATGTATATCTAATAATCATCAATCAGGGATACTGATTTGACAATATTCACTGATTTCTGAACAATCACCCAAAATTCATAAGCAAAACAAACCAAATACAGTAACCTAATATCAATTATAATTTCCTGAAATAGGCCATTTCAATGTCAAATCACATAACATTGGTTATCAATCGAATTGTAGGACAACGCGGATAAAAAGGAATGAAATTGGAGGTGAAATTAAGCAAAATCAAGAGTATAAATATAAAATAACACAAATTTTAGCAACAATCTAATAAGGGATTTTACCTGAAAATTTTGGGGTTGTAGGAGAGTTAAGATTAGGGTTTGCTGCAGAACATTCTCAGCCGTCATCTTCTTCGTAAGCTCTTGTTTTTGCCTGTTAGCAAAAATAGCAATGGAAGAATGTTGGTAGAACGGTACTCCAAGTCTCCACAGTTTCACTGGGATTTTTTTCTTTTTTTTCCAACTAACTTCTAAATACGAGTAATAAATTAGACTAGTTTGTCCTCTTCGTAGAATTTGTTATATACATCCGGGTGTATCATCCACCCAACTATGTAAGGTTAGTTTTTGCTCTTTATTTAATGATATAACAACTTCTCTGTTTTTTGTTATGTTAGTGAGCTATTTTTTTTTTTTATAAGATGAGTCATTTTTACTTTACCTTATTTTATTGAATTAAAATTATTATTTTTATTGAACTAAATTTATTAGTAGAGTTTAATGTTTTATTTCTTTAAGTTCTTTGTAATAAAATACTCCTTATTTATAACTACCTTTGTTTTTTGGTAAATAAATCCCTATTCACTTCACCTTAAAAAAAATATTCAGTAAAAATAATTTCAATTTAATAAAATTAATTTCATTTCAACAAAAATAAGTTCAGTTCAGCAAAAATAATTTCAGTTCAATAAAAATAATTTCAGTTCAGTATAAATCAGTAAACTTAAAGAAGAAATATAATCCGTAAAAATAATTTCACTTCAGCAAAAATAATTTCACTTCAGTAAAATTAATTTCAATTTAGTAAAAATAATTTCAATTCAGTAAAAATAATTTCAATTCAACAAAAAATAAGGTGAATTGAACGGGGCCTAAATGGTAATAATTATTACTACCTTTGTTTTATCCTAGTCAAAATTTGCTTGTGACTTTTATATGGAGATGTGATGAAGTGAGAAATGACAAATTAAAAATTAAATAAATAAATAAATAAAAATATATTTTGAATTTGTTACAATGTTTACTTTTATAATATAATTTTATTATAATTTTTACTAATATCTAATTACTTTCTCTGTCACTTTTTGTTTGTCCCATTTTGACTTTTTATAATCAAACATTTAAGACTTTGACCAAATATTTACATTAATAAATATGAAAAAATATAGTCATGTAATATATTGTTAGATTCGCGTTTCAATATAGTTTTGTAATATCAAGATTTTATAATTTTAGTAATGTATAATTAAATGGCCAAAGGAGCATGCATCTTAAAGACCATGTATAGTCAAAATGAGACAAACAAAAAGAAACGGAGGGAGTAAAGGCATTGATGTTCAAAGTTGTGCCTTGACAAGTGTGAAAACTCAAGTGAGGCGTTTAAAAATAAATAGAGGGAGTATAATAAATTTACCACCCGTAAAAGAAAGTGTAAGATTTTATGGATAAAATTTTATACGGCCGTATAGTTTAATCCATCAATTTACCTTTTATTATTATTTCTTCAAATAGGAGCAAGCCCTAATTTATAACCTAGATAAACAAATTATGTTTATCAAATGATATTTTCGTAAATAAGTTGCATTGAAAATTGTGTTTTTTGATTAAAAATATATATTTTTACTATCTGTGGGCCACTATGACAAATTGGACAGATTTTCAAAGTTAATATTGTTAACTCTTCGTTTGCTACTATTCATCATCTTCTTCCTCCCACCTTCTTCTTCTTCATGTTCATCTTCTTCCTCTTGTTCATATTTTTTCTTCTCACCCACTTTAATCTTCTCCCTCCAATCTCTGCCCACTTTCACCTCCTCTTTCAAGTCCGTTCGACTCCATTTCCGCCGGCTTCGTCGGCGAAATTAAACGAAAATAAATCCTAATTACAAAAGGAGAAATTAATGGCATGGTTAACCCTAAAGGGTAGTTGAGCTTTCCTTCCTCCATTAAATTCGACTTCGCAACAACATTTTCGGCTGCTTCACCGCCGGAATTAAACGAAAACCCAAATAACAAAATGAGAATAACGAGCATGGTTAACCCTAAAGGGTAGATAAGCTTTTCTCCCTCCATTGATTTCGACTTGTTCGACGTCATATAGTGAAAAGATGAACTTTCCACCATTGAAATTAAAGGTTGAAGGACAATAAAAGGTTGAAGGAAGAGAGAGAAAATCAGAAAATACCAAAAGGTTAAAAGAGGAGAGAGAAAACAATAGTTAACCAAAGTTAGATGTAATTTACATATACACTCTTTGATAAACAATTCTTGTTTATCAAGGTTATAAACTTGTAGTTTCTCTTCAAATAGCGTGCCAAGGTACAAGTATACAAAAATTAAAAAAAATTAAAAAAAAAGGAAAATTTGCCAATTGCAACCATTAGAGTAGGTATTTTGCAAACACAAAAATAATTCGTATGGCGTTCCTAATAACTACCCCAAACTTCTTATCTTCCTCAATATCCTGCATTTCATTCAAACACTATTTTCTTCTCTTCTTTCACTAACACCTCCCATGGCAGAAAAAACATCATTATCAGCGACATTGCTATTGGCGGTGGCGGTGGTATCGTCGACGACGAAAATCTCATAGGGATCAAAGACGTCGTCATCCATGATGGAAGAGAGAAAGTTTAATAGAATTGAAGAGGATGGAGAGGAGAGAGAAAATAAAGATTGTTGATTATATTTGTCCATGATTTATGCTTGAATTGGCTTGATAATTACTAGAGATTCTCGGATTTTTCGAAATATACCCAAAAAATCAAATTGGGGCTTTCTCGTGTGATGTTTAATTGTTGAAATTGATTGTTCCATGTGATTGTATGTTGAATTGTGAGCGTTTTGATAACAAATGCATGTATTTTGGTTGAGAAATGAACAAGTTATGTTATACCCATGAGCTTAGTACGGGACCTTCAATAGAGGTTCTGCCATTATTGACCTTTTAATTATTTTTATGTATATCAGCCAACAAAAGGAATATATCAACCAACAAATGAAACATATCAGTCAACAAAAGATAGATATCAGCCAGCAGATTGAACATATCAGCCAACAAATGAAGCGTATTAGCCAACAAATGAAGCATATCAGCCAACAAAATGATAAAATCAGTAAACAAAAGTTACAGGTAAGCCAACAAAATAAACATATTAGCCAACTATACATATATTCTAACAAACTATAAATATCATCTATCAAATAACACATATCCTCCACCAAATAATACATCATATCCTTTAACAAACTGTACGTATCCTCTATCAAAGATAAATTGTACATATCCTCTATTAAATACTACATATCCTCTAACAAACTGTACATGTCCTCCACCAAATACTACATCTTATTCTCTAACAAACTGTATGTATCCTCTATCGAAGATAAATGGTACATATCCTCTATCAAATACTACATATCCTCTAACAAACTGTACATATCCTCCAACAAATAAAATATATCCTCCAACAAACTGTACGTATTCTTTATCAAATAACACATATCCTCCAACAAGTTGTACATATCCTCTATCAAATAATACATATCCTACATATAATATATACTTGCCGCACGAATTCTTTGGTGCGGTTTGCCGCACCCAAAACCTTCTCTTTTGCAAATTGCAGCCATTTAAAAAAAAATTGTAAATTGCAGCCAAAAGTGTTACTAACTTGTTAAATGCCACCCAATTCTATTTTTCCTCGATTTGCGGGCCGAAAAATACCTGTTAAGGTTTCTAGGGGTTATTTTATTCCTTAAAACCTCAATTTAGCTCGGAATTGGCAAAAAATTAACGAAAGTGCCTCATTTTAGGGGTCATTTTTTGTTTACGTTATTTTTAATACGCAAAACGAGACACTTATGTTAATTTTTACCAATTCCGAGCTCTATTTGGTTCCTTAAGATTTAATAAGACCCCCTAAAACCTTAACTAGATATTTTATGACACGCATATCTAAGAAAAAATAAACGAGTCACTTTTGGGCTGCAATTTGCAATTTTATTTTTAAGTGGCTGCAATTTGCAAAATACATACTTCAAATGGCTGTAATTTACAAATTTTCCTAAATAAAATAGAGGAGTTATTTATTTTCTCAAGTGCTCATTGACAACTAATCCCTCCGTTTTTTTAAGTGTCTCATATTGACTTTTGTACTGTACGCATTTACCATTTTGACCATTGTTTGTGCTTTAAACATAAGAGTAAATTTCTCATTTTGTTAAAATAAAAAATAAAAAAATAAAAAAAGAGAGAAAATTAGTCATGTTTGTATTTTTTTCTTTTATTTATTTATTTATTTTTTACTGGACAAGTTTGTATTTCTTAAAATCATCTCAATGTATTAGTTTCACATTGACAAATATACCGAACACTTAAAAAATAGGATGAACCTATCGTGTACATTATTAAAAGCCACATACAAAGTACATAACTTGAAATTATAAATGAAATAAAAAATGTGAGAATAAGTATACTTTGTTCATTAAGAATTCTCCTCGTGAAAAATGGTTCCTAAACACTTTCTATCCTTTTCTTACCTTTTTTTTTAGGCATTCTTCTTTGGTATGTAATTTTGTTTGCTGAATTCATATACTCTTTTCTATATTTGGTGAGACTTTTTTAAAAGAAATTTTTTAGTTATAATTAGAAAAGACATTAATGCGTATCAGCAAATAAAAATTTTGATCCCAAATCATAGACACGACTCGAGTGCACGAGCCACCTTCCAAGATTCTGCCAAGGTACTATTTATGCAAAATATTGATAAGTCCATGACTTTGACTTGCATTGTTGCATGAATATAGGGGAATGGTACAAATAACGTTACCATTACCAACCCTCACTAATATTGGTCATGTTTGAAAAAGACAGAATACAGCATATAAAGCAATTCAACTTTAACGACTATTATAAGAAGAAAAAATTCAACAAGAAGGATTGCCTGTGGTTTATCATCTTCTATATCATCTAAAAAAAAAACCTGAAGTCCAACCTCATTTACATGGGCAGGTTGCAATGCGCAAACAACCGATCTGTAGTTCTATAATAAATTAAATGTGAATACTTAACAACCTCATCTCGGAGATAAAACTCTGAGAATGTAGTTCCTGCAGACTAATAATGATCTAAACACTGTATTAAACTAAAGAAGATGATAAATGAGTAAAGGCCAAAGCCTTTATTGCTGCAGCCCTAAGCAGTTGGTGCTTCAACCTTCCGCGCATATGAGATGACCATCACGAACTCCTTGGCAGAATCACCGACAACAGTCTGTATCTTGTTTTGGGTTGGTGAAGCATGAAGCCATGCTTCTAAAAGACTGCTTAGTAGCAAGTCGGGCTGCACTGGTTGTCCTTGGAGCAATATCTGGACCTACAATGATTGATTACTCAAAAATATAAGCATGCACAGAAGATGAAAAGGGAAGGTAGAGACTAGAGACTAGAGAGGATATCTCATTTGAATAATGATGGGAAACTTGGAAATGTAATATAAAACTCAACAGCTCTGGAACTTGCTTCTATAAGAAATACTTTTGTAGCAATTGCTATTGCTGCATGTTTGCGTCCCTAAGTTTAAAAGTGGTCATTTCTAAAACACATCATGAGTTCTTGACATGGGGAAGAAACTGGAAACAGGAAGACAGGACAAAAGGACACAAAAAAATTACACATTAAAGAAAACTTACAAGCTAAACCAGAGAACATCCATGAACTCTTCACATACATACCTTTCAAAAAATTGCATGTACATCAAAACTACTCCGAACTGCATGTACAGACTAAAAAGGCACTTCTTGCAACCTAAAGAATATCCCTATACCCTATTTGCCACTCTCTCCAAGGGTATAAATAATACAGGCAAAGGTAAAAAGGAAACAAGATACGGTGTAGACATATTAGACATCTATGTGCCAGCATTTATTCAAGTATGCACTGGTGCTAGTGTGATAGTATGTCTTTACTAACATCTTCAAGGAGCTTCCATGAATGCTTTTTTCAGATATACAAAAACATATTATGAGTATCACAGTTCGGTCATTTATTTATTAGAGTTTAAGAGCTACAGACTACAGCACCTCTCAGAAAAAAGTAACGTTAAAAATGGACACTGAATAAAACATGATAACAGGGCATGTTAATGGATTTCTCTGCTGGCAATGAACTATGAAATGGATTAACTAAGAACTCACTTCTGCCTCACTTGCAAGATCAAGTTTTTTGACGATGTATTTCTGAATAGAAGAGATAGGCATGTTTCCATCCCTGTAGACAGATCAAGAAACAAAATATAGAAGGGATAAGTACACCAGTAATCAGTTATTGATTATCTGCAGATCACAACACTAAATAATAAGATCCTTGTATAAAAAACCGACTGGAAGATATTTTTACCTAAACTTCATATATTCTTACATTTCTTGAATTGAACAAATTTATTTATATAGAGTAATAATAAAAAGGTTCCTTTAAACCCTAATTAATGACTTTCTTTTTAAGTTTTTGAAAACAAACAGAAGATCGAACTTTCTATTGATTATGAAATTCATTTAAGTCACAAATGGCATTACATCATAAATATTAACTAAAAATCAATATTGATTGCACCCATTCATAATTCATTGAAACAAGGGTATATTACCAGCATGAGGCACCAACGATCACCAACCTCCACACACATATTAGTATTCTACACACACACACACACACACACACACACACACACGCTTCACAATTAAGAGAAACAAATAAAAAAAAGAATATTAACTAAAGAAAAAAGAATATATAGAGTTTAAATTATTCTATAAAACAGATGATAAACTCACTTCACTCTCAAAAACGCTGCAGGAATTTGTGGCAGGGGTTCACCTCCTTCCCTGAATCATTTAATATAAAAGTCAAGTAAGGAGATAAGAAAAATCAACTTCAGATAAATGTGAGAATACTACTAACAGCTAAAGCCAGATGTTAACTTACTGATCCTCAGAAGCAACCAATGTAAACCAGATTGGACCATCTTTCCAATTTCGACGAACCTCATTAACAACCACCTGCGGACTGCTTTGTTCTGCAGGTGCAGATGACCGGTTTCTATTGGATGGACGCAGCCTCTTACGTTTTGCCGGCCCTGGGACAGTTGGCACAGCATTCTTTTCATCCTGGCCTTCATCTCTCTGTTCGTTCTCCTCATTTCTGGTCTTATTCATACTTATATCAGCATCTCCAGAACAAGACGAGTCTGTTTTAACATGAGAAGACCCTTGCAAATTAGACTTAGAAAACTTGCTTCTATTTGCAGCCTCAACAAGAGTATTTAAGGGCTTCCACAAATCAACTTTTCCTTCCCGACCTTCATTGCTATTCTCCAAGTGTTCACCACGATTCTGATCATTGGAAGATTTGGCAGAAGAGCTCTACAGGTGGCAGGAGAACCAACATATTAGCCATTATGCAGTTCATAGACTATAAAATCTTGAAAAGCATTAGCTATGTTATTCTAATAGTAATTTTTACCTCAAGTACCCGTATGGATACTCGACAATATGACACATGCATAAACAAGTAAAATTTTATTAAGGGCCACATATTGGCCAAAACTAACAACTATACAAGGATCTAAATTTGACAACTCTGGCAAATCTAAGTACCACTAAGGAATTTGGCATATTATCTTTGCTCCCTACATCCCACATTACTGACTAGCTTCAAAATTTTTTAAGCACAACTTTTATGGGGCAGACGGAACACGATCCTTGTTGTCCTGAACAGAAGATGATTCTATGATATTCACCTGTTTCTTATTTTGTATGATTTTATTCAGTGTCTCAGGTGAGCTTGATCCATCAACACAATCTTCCATGGAATCCTCCTCTTTTTTAGGAGTTTCTTCGGTGGCAGGACTTGCACCCCTCGGAGCAGAACCTTTTCTTACACCAGCTCTAGTCCTTCTACCAGTGACACCGGCCTGCATGGATACTCTAGGTGTGCTCACCACTAAAGATGACAACGATCTTTCCTTTCTCTTAGCTGGTGGGGAAACTGGAGGGGCAACTTCAGGTTCCTCGACCTTTCTTCCGTTAGCAGGGAAAATCTTGGCGATGATATCTTGCAGATTGTGGTCAGGCCTATGTATTCCAAAGGTGAACATGAGTATGCTAAATGAATTCACATCCATGTGTACTAAGAAGCTAAATTAATAACACTGCAAAAGCAGAGATATTGCTAGTTTAATTGTAGCTCCTTTGGTAAAAACAGGTAAGTAACGTCAGTTAGGGAAACAAAGATTAAATGATTAATGAATAGGCAAGTAGACAAGTCTAACCCACAAGGAGTTGTTCACTAGCACTACTATTTTTCAGCACAGTGAATATAATGTAGCATCCAGTAGAGTTTATCTTTGGCATTTGATCATTCAAGCAAATAACAAGTTATTCGGTCAATGATTCCATCTAACCATATAATCAGGGTTAGTAAACAGCCATGAGATTTCACTTGACTGGCTTCAGATACCATAGAATGAGGGCAAGCTAAGGGAGCAAGAGAGAAAATGCAGTAGACCTGAGTTTTTCCTCTGGGACGATTCCAAGGTTAACATCACACACCGGACAGCAGTCAACGTCCTCATCTGAAAGCTTATCATAAATGCATTTCCTGCAAACTGAGAAAATATCAAAACTTAAGATGCATCAGGATTCAGCAGATTAATCAAATACATCGCATTCATTTAAGTACACAAAAATTACTATACTTCACTCTCCTTTACTAAAAGATGGAGCATTTTCAGTAACTCATGCACGTTATACACCAATGTAGACACAAGTTCTTTCAGAATCAAAAGCTAGATAGGTTACAGAAAAGACTAAAGTACACTCACGGTAATAAACATAGTATGGTACAAGCAAAGATATGATCTCAGAATTATATCAAACCACTAACAAACAGGAATGCGAGATGTTATCGTACTCATATGTGCCAACTGCCAAGTGAAAAAAGTTTTCAAAACAAATTTTAAGCGGGAGACCAATCAACCAAGCCATTTTACAAGTTTGCATGCAGAACTACGCAAGAAAGATGTCAAACACTATGAAATAGATAGAATTATGCACTGTACAAACAGTAAAATAGCTAAAGATATCCTCAGCAATGCAGAGGCAATAAATATACTTGATAAGCAGTACAAGCTTATCTAAAACTGCACAATTGTCAACTACTGCAATCTGTCTACAACTTAACAGGCTTTCACCTTGATAAGAAATCGACCTTCAGTCTGTTTACAAATTAACATGCTTTCACACCCATGCAACCGATAGTCCATTTACGTAAACTAACCAACACGAAAATGATGTTAATTTTACCATCTCAAATCAACAATACACAGTCATCACTTATCAGCTCACCACAAACTCAAAGCATGATTACAATTCAACAAATGATTAAATCAATCCCACAACAAATTGCAAAACAATGAATTGCAAACAAGCAAAACGACACAAACAGCTGATCATCAATTCAGAAATACAGCAGCAATTAACTCTCAAAACATGAAATTTACCAAAATCCAACAGAAATTACATGAGCATGGCCCATACAATCCAACAGAAATTACATACTTTAGACACACGATAAAAATTCGATCAATCGAAAACTCGATTTCAAACTACAGCGTAGACCAAATACATAACTCTATTGACTATATCCACAAAACCAACAATCGTAAAGAACACACAAATTCAGTCATCGATCACTTACGTGTCACCAACATGAACAATTATAAATCACGCGAAAACAACAATTTGCATGATTAATACAGATTCAACTTCATTCACGTAAACAATTCACACTACTTTACGTCCAAATTAGCCAAAAAAATCACAACCCCAGATCAGACAATTCAAGAAATTCATAATAAAATCCACAACAACACAATGTGATTAAACTCAATTCGTCGAAAAACCCGAAAACTCGAAACCACAATCAAATTAAACCAAATTAAACAATACCCAGTTGATAAAAACCAACAATTAAACAACCCCAGATAAGAAAATCAAAAGACATTGGATAAAAAACAACAAAAACAACACTGATATCATAAAACTTACATGTATGAAGGCAAAGAGAGATAGTAGTGGCTTCTCTGAGTAGCTGTTTGCAAAGAGGGCATGTCATGCATGCCTCTAATTTGTCTCTGCGAACCTGCACAACAAGCTGACTCGCCATAGTTGGAATTTGCTTAATTTCTCTCTCCAAAAACTGGGAAATTATTGGTGAAGAAGAAGGAGGTGAAAAGGGGGGTTTAAGTAATGGAATTGAAACGTACAAAAATGGTAAGAAAGCGAAATGGATCTGAAAGGATTATTTGGGGGAATCATATAGATGTTATATCAGGGAGGATTTTGATTGATTTTTCTGTGTGTTTTTGCTTGTTGATTTTCAATTTTATTTTATGGGAAGGAAACTAAAATAATTGTATTGTATACGTTGGGTTTTTTATTTATTGTTGATTTTTAATTTTGTTTTCTTGGACACAAAAGAGAGAGAGACGACTGAGTTTCAGTTACTAACTTACTACTAGATTAAAGGAGAGAGAGAATCGTGAATGATGAATGTGATGCGTGTGCAGCTAAAAACTGTTTTTTAATTTTATTTTTTTTTACTCGTGTAATGTACGGGATATTATATTAATTTGAATAGCACATACTTAGTACTACATACTCTATATAAGAGTACATTTTATATTCGAGTGTATATAAGAATTTTCATGGGATTTGTGTATTTAAAACTAATATGGAACATGTAGCAATTGCTTGATTGGCATCTTGAAGTGATTAGGTTAGAAAAAAATTCAGCACGAAAATGTAGTTTATTATACATAATAGATTGTATGGGCTCATTATCAGTTGGCCAAACTAACACCGAGAAAGTCCACGAAAATAATTACTTTAATATGAATGACAATAACAAGAAGTATTAGCTAGTACTTTTAACCTCATGTTGATATAAATATTGTACCAGTATGAGATTCGGTCTAACGATACTAACAAACACTTATTATTGTCATTAATAATGAGAGTAATTATTAGTTCTAACAACCTCAAGTGACACATAAGCACAAAATTTATTTATAGTAACAATAATAATAACATAGGGTGCATTATGTATGGATAGGCTAATTATTGGTGTTTTCATACTTTTTTCAATTTGTAATTATTGTCATATTTAATCAATCAATAGGCATTTAATTCCCTCTTTTTTAATAAATACATTAATTAAAGACATATTATTAATATTCCCTCCGTCTCTTAATTAGATTCCTACTTCTTACTATTATGTGAGTAATAAATGAAGGAAATAGGAATCTAATTAAGGGATGGAGGAAGTATTATAAAATTTAAGAGCCTATGTGGTTCATTTTAATATGACTTAGGCTATGTTTAGTTCAACTTATTTTTGTTTATATCATCTAAGCTTAATTAGTTTTTCGAATTTGATTGCATGATTTGACTAAACTTTGACCTTATATGTACGCTAATATAAGAGGAAACAAGTATTAAATGAGGTCTAATTAGATTTGTAATGATGTGTATTTTATTAACATGTGTTTAAAAAAAAAATTCATCACATAACTAAAGATTTTCATCAATTAAATTGTAAATTTAATTGTAAAGTTTAGAACTTATTTTTTTTATCTAACATAAAAAAGGAAATTTTGTCAACAACTACTAAATTAAGCCTCTGTTTTGAAAACAACTACCTTTTAATTTTTTTTTTTTAAAACAACTACCACAAACTTGTAAAAAGTTAGAGTAGCACTACCACTCTTAAATTTCCGGCAAGAATCTCCGGTGAGTGGGTCCCACTTTCTACCTTTCCCTCCAATTTAACCATACGAAATTACCTAATTACCTTTATTCCAGATCCAACTACCTTCCCTTCTCTTCAATTCCAAGGATGAACCCTTCAATTACTTGCTGAATTTTTCATTTTGCTCAACCAATCTTGGTTTTTGATCTTACAGCAAACAAACCTCTTCCTTCAAATTAGCAATTTCTGCCTTCATCAACTTCTTCTCCAACACAAGCTGGTTGGTAATGACCCTTTGCCATTCCACAATCTCTACATCAATCCATTCAAAAAACTTGCATCCACGCCTACCAGTATAGGCATCGTAAAACTTACAGGCAACAAACCTTCTTCCAGGATTGGTGCTGGTCCAAGAAGTCTCCACTTTGGGGGGGATTCCACAATAGCACTTGCTAGGAAAAGGACGAGCTAACTCATAGGATGAAATGGACATGATTCAATTCGCAACAATCCTTCAAATACATGGATAACAACCAATTAATAAACCCTAATGTCGATAAATTCATTCAATTTACCCAAAAAGCAAAAAATTGTGAAGCCCTAGTTTTCCCAATTTTCCCAATTTCGAGTCATTAAGAACCCTAATTAGCATATAAAATTCTCAAATTACTCGATGTAATGTTCCAGAAATTATTCCTCTTGCTCAATTGGTGAAAAAAGGAAGAAATTTGGAGGAAAAAATTAGGAAATTTTGTTCAATCGAAAAACGAACATTAGCAGATATGTAGAGAGGAGAGAGAAACAAAAATTGGAGGGAAAAGTAGAAAGTGGGACCCACTCACCGGAGATTCTTGCTTGTCGGAAATTTAAGAGTGGTAGTGCTACTCTAACTTTTTACAAGTTTGTGGTAGTTGTTTTTAAAAAAATAAAATTTAAAGGTAGTTGTTTTCAAAACAGAGGCTTAAATTGGTAGTTGTTAACAAAATTTCCTATAAAAAATGTAATAAGATCAACTTATTTATGTATGGTAACAAATTATAATATTGAAGCTTTTCACTATTATATACGAAGTACATGTCTAGGGTTGCTTACGACGTGACACAACTCATAAGCTACTCGACATTGCCTCGGTCTCGACTTGAAATATTTACGAATCAAGTCAAGCAGCTCGATACTTGACTCAAAAACTCCTGATAAATCAAATTCTTTAATATATATTTAAATAAAATGAGCTTTTTTAAAAAAAAAAAAAAATACTCCCTCTGTCCCATAATACATGACACAGTCAAACATTGCACATATACCAATGAACTAATTTGACTTTATTTTTATATAATTAAATATTAATGAAAATTACTTTTAAAATTATATTATGAAACTTTATATTAAAACCTATCTAACAATATATTTTATGAAAAAATATATTTTTATTATGTTAGTAAAAAATTAGAGTCAAACCTAATACATGAATAGTGAAAAAAAAGCCTAACGTATCATGTATTATGGGACGGAGGGAATAAGAAAAAAATATATCTATTTAAAAAAAAAAAATTAAAATGTTTTCACAAACCACATTTTAAAAACATTTTTTTTGTGAAACCTTATATTTATTGTGCGTTTACTTAAAGTGTTACTCTAACCAAATGTGCCTATATTTTTTATAAGAGTTAACACTTTCATTTTTTTTTTTTTGGCAGAAAACTCATTTTAATATTTTATATCTCTCATTTCATGGTTTCACAGAACGATAGAAAGCCGCTCTTCATAATTTAAACTTACCTAAGCTCAAAAAAAAAAATCCACAATTCGTATATTGGTTCACTCACCTCAAATTAAAGATTAAGATCCTAAACCAAGAAAATCTTAACCTATGTTCACAAAATTATACAACAATATCTCACAAACAAAAATCTAAAAATCAAATATTCAATATAACAAGTATAAAATTTATTAAATTGACGAGAAAAATTTGAAAACAAAGTGAAGTGGTGTCAATTTTTTCATCAAGAAAAAAGAAAAGAAGCGTTTGCACTTCTTAACTTTGAAGAGGAACAATGATACTAAGGTAGTGTTTGGCCAAGTTTTTCAAAGTGTTTGGGGAGCTATTTCTTGGGGAGCTACTCTGGCCAATTGATCAGATTGGTAAATAAAAAAGACCCTTAGCGACAATTTGGTAAAAAAATAACTCCGGCGACAATTTGGTAAAAAAAAGTTAACCCTAAGCGACAATTTGATAAATAAATTTATTTCAGGCGACATTTAACCCAAAAGATACAAAAATATCCGACAATTTACTCGCAAATACTTAATTTAGTTTGTTTTTCGTGCAGTTTTTTTATCAACCCTTTTTAGGAAATAACAACTTCAAGAAAAAAAATTTGTTAAGTATCAATTTTCACTTAAGTTTCATACCCCCTATTTACAAAATGTTTTTAAAAGGGGTTGGAAATAAATTTGGTATTGGGATTTAGCAAAATAAAAAGGAGATGACATTATTAATTCAAAATTTTAAAAGGGAGAAATAAATTTAAAAACAAAAAAAACAAATTAAATTAGGATTTTTAAAGAGTTTGTCAGAAAAAATTAGATTTTTTGGTCTAAATGTCACCGGAGTTTATTGTTTTTACCAAATTGTCGCATATGGTTAGTGTAGGGAATATTTCAATACTCAACTTTGAGCCCCACTGTGATCATGCACTTTAGCATGGTGGCGTCCAAAGGGAAAGAAGCTAGAGCAAAAGAGTCGCCAACAAGTTTTAGGAACTTGTAAACCGTCCACAGGTGTGAAGGTTACACCCCATTCACGATCACGGAGATCGCTAACTCCATAGTGGTCCGGAACCATGACTAGATATTCGGGGATGATGGTATGAATCCAACCTAAAAGAGATTGAACTCGCTTTAAATAGGCCTCTACTTTATTCTTATCATATTCATTTGTGCTTTTCGATCAACATACAATCAATAAGTTAGCCCTAAATCTGTTTAATCTATGTTGGTTGATTATTAATGCACAAATAAATATATTGTTGGCGATCACTTGAATTAAAAACATATTAGCCTAAAAACAATTTATTAATTATCTTATTAAGCGTGATTTCATGTACAAATTCCCTTTAAACCTACAGAAAGGGGCGTGATCAAGCAAAAACAATAATATCAAGAATAATCAAGCAACATAACAAGCAATATCGACACAACAATCATCATCGACATATAATAAATATTATCATTAAAGCATAATAATATTAGCAAGATCCTAGGCATGATGATTAATAACAAACCCAAGCATGTCACTAAATAAAAATCAAAGTTTTATCCTAAACATGATACTAGCAATATGATATTAGAAATATTAAAGACATCCTAACATGATACTAGAAATCATAAAGACATCCTAACATGATACTAGGAATTAAAATAATATTCTAAGCATGATTTCTATATCAAAAGAATAAATATTAGGGAGATCAAATTACTCACTTTGATGCATCGATCTCTTTCTATCAAAACAATAAACACGTTAGTAACTTCAAGAAGGATTAAATCAAACAATAATATAAAGAAGAATTGAAAAATAGATTTGGGACCAAACCCTTAGAATTATCAATATTTCACGTCGATGTCGAAGGCAACTTCGAGCTTGGCTTGGAGTATTAGAGTCTCGCAAAGGACGTATGGTGTGTGTTTGTGATGTGTTTAGGCTAAGGCTAAGAAAGAGAGAGAAGATTATAGCTTATAGAGAGGATTAGATGATGATTGTTGGTGAATGAAAACGGAGGAAATCGTCCCCTATTTATAGAGAAAAAACCACTGAAAAGATCAGAGAACGATCCGAATTCCATCCGGAATAAAAGGTTTCATCGCGTTGCAATGGGGATATCGCTGCACGATATTTTCATCGTTGTGCGATGGATCCATTGCTGCGCGATGTTTTTCAGAAGATAGGATCCGTACGGAATCCGACTTTCAATCAAATTGGGTTAGTCGAATATCCGTACTTATCCTTGTTTTATTAGAATTAAATCTATTAAAAAACACATGTTTTATTCGAAATAAAATTCTTAATCATTATCTTTTCAAAAAGAGGATAAATCCTAATGGATTTAGGACTCAAAACAACCTTCTAGATAATTCTAGAAGCTTAAGATAATTTCTAATGGTTTTGGAAATATAATTAAGATTAATAGACCCTCTACATGATCATTGGGTCCACATATAAAGCTCGGTTTGGGCACAGTTTAGTATATTGGCCATGACTTCTTATAATAATCGTTGGAAAACTCTTTTCAAGCCCCATCCAACTACACAATTATTGGACCCAGATTATGGACCAAAATAAACTAGTTTGGACGTTATCTTAAAGAAGACACGAAATGAACGATTTTGGAAATACGAAATGAATTAAAACATTTAGATTAGAGATTAGAAAAGGTGAAATTCACGAGACTCTTCAACATTTCACCTTACTCGATAATCAAAGACGTGAAAGTTACTCATCACTGGGTTTGGTTTTTTTTGGGGAGACACAATCAAGAGTCTACAGTTAGCTCTTTTTTTTTTTTTTTTTTTTTTTTTTTATTACCAAATTGTCGCTATGGGTCTTTTTTATTTACTAATCTGATCAATTAGCCAAGCTACTCTACCTATTTAATGGTACTTTTTTTTGGACAAAAACACCCTTTAAATTTTGCAAATTGACCTCCAATATCCAATCTAAATATAAAAAAGGATCCATCTTCTCTATTGGGCCAAACAGGGTAAAATAGTTTCTATTTTAATTCTTTAAAACCAAACCCTTCTGTTTCAGGTAAGTGTTGTGTTTCTCTAGAAAACTATTTTTAAGAAACAGAAGTTATTTTCCAAAAGCTTGGCCAAACAAACCCGCACGAAATTAGTGAGGTTGATTAATAGAGATTAGAGAGAAAAAAGAACATAAACAAAAAAAAAAGCAACAATTAAGAGAATATTTTTATTTTTTTTAGAAGAGTAAGATACATGAAAATTAGGAACGAACAATTAAGAGAATATGAAAGAGTATTAAGAATTAAGTTTTTTTCGGGAAGAAAGTGAAACTAGATTATTCAAAAAAAAAAAAAGTGATGTCATCATTACATTTAGGCGGGAAAAAATTTATAAGATAGTGACATGTATATATCTTGGGAGGAAGATGATATTAGCGGTTGTTATTTTAATACTTACCTCTGTCATTTTTAGTTGACACGTATTCCTTTTTAGGAAGTTTTTTTTTTAGTTGACACGTTTTTTTTTTGGGTAAGTTTTTTAATTTGCATTTACTAGCTATCCACTTGCTTTATCATTCTTTCTCACTCTATCTCCTCTCCTTAATATGTATGCCTAAATTAAACGTGTCAACTACATAGAAACGGAGAAAGTATTAGTTGTAGTTAGTTTGTTGGCCCGCCCGCCATCGACCCACAATTGTCCATTGACTTTATAAGATGTAACCCTCTTTGATCTGATCCGCAAATAACCTACACCCCTGACTCGACCTGTCCAATAACCAAGTCAAGTTATTAAGTTATGAAATGAAACCAAGTCGAATTAGTTCCCAATTTGCCATACTGGGGTGGGACTTTTCAAACCGAACCGGAAAACCGCCCGTTATCGAGCCGAACCATCACGGACCGATGCGTTTATAAACCGCTAATTTTAAACCGAAAACCGAACTGAACCGTACAATGTCAAACCAAAACCAAATCGAACCGCTTATTATCAACCCGTTACGGACCGTAAACCGATAACAAACCGAACTGCTCAAAACCGAAACGAAAGGGAACCGAACCGAATGGTTTATAAACCCGTTATTGACCCGAACCGTTTATAAACCGAAACCGTTTAAACCGTAGAAAAAACCGTTTAAACCGAACCATTTGTAACCCGCTAACCGTTTAAACCGACCCGTTTATGAACCGAAACTGTTTAAACCGCAGGAAAAACTGTTTAAACCGAACTGTTGTAATCCGCTAACTGTTTAAACCAAACCGCTATAACCCGTTAAACCGTTAAAATCGAAGTGTTTTCAAATCGCAACCTGTTTAAACCTGTTTTCAAATCGGGAACTGTTTTCATTGGTATGTATGTATAATTGATAAACATATCTGATTATTAAAACTTAAAAGTTTAAAACACGTGTTGATCGATCTAATTGAATACTTGTACTTCCTTAATTATCGATTTATCGTATTCTAAGTATCAACTCATTAAATCAGGGTCATGACGCGATCTTTAAGACAATCATGACCCAAACCGCTTATAAACCGAATTAACATTGACGGGGTAAAACCGTCCATGAACCGACCCGTTTCAAACCGATTCGATCATGACACAAAACGTTTATAAACCGAACCGGCATGATTCAAACCGTTTATAAACCGAACCGACATTGACCTGGGTAAACCCGCCCCTAAACCGACCCATTTCAAACCGAACCAGCATGATCCGTACCGTTTATAAACCGAACCGACGTTGACCCGGATAAACTCGCCCCTAAAATGACCCGTTTCAAACCAAACTGGCATGATCCGAACCGTTTGTAAACCGAGCCGACATCGACCCGGGTAAACCCGCCCCCGATACTGTCCCGTTTCAAACCGAACCGACATGATCCGAACCGTTTATAAACCGACCCGCTTATGACCCAAACCAAATTTAAACCGTAAAGAAATAAACCGAAACCGAACCGACTCGCGACTAATGCAAACCGAACCGAACCGACCCATCAGCTAAATAAAACCGTTTCAACCCGAACCGCTCCAAACCGAAACCGACTCAAACCGAGGTCAAACCAAACCGCCAGACCGAAGTCCCATTCCCTGGCCCATACATGTATGCGTTGGCCATGACGCATCGCAAACTTTAACCACCCTAACATTTTTAATATAATACGGAGTAGTAGTAATTTCTTATCGTAAAACTGTAAAATGATTAACACATCCTAGTTCCTAACCGTCCATCTCCCGACTCCCCCTTCCAATTTGACCCACTTTACCCTCACACAGTCACACTAACCAAATCAGCTGTTTTCTCTCTCTTGTGGGCTCGATGACTGGGCTTGTCAATAATCTTCCTCCTGTGTCTCCTCCATTGAAGCGTACTATTAACTCTCTATTGAAGCGGCTTTTGAGCTTTCTCGCTCCATTGAAACAGATTATGAGGTAAAGTCGGTTTAGTGTTCTTCTAAGTTGTACAGTACAATTGAACTATTTCGTTATAATTACTCAAGAGTCAAGACTCATAAAACGAGCGATATTGTTGCTAGAATTTTTCCATTGCATACTTTGATTAGAATTTTTATGCGATTTATAAAGCCTAATTTTGATAATTGAATTAAATTTGGTTGCTAACGTGTTGCAGGATTTTGTTTATAAAACTTTAATATTAGGAAGAACAATGAAAATGGACATTTCTGCCCTAATCCAATTTTGGGTACTTACCCATCTGGTTTGATCCATTAAACTGTAAAAAATCAGAATCAAGCAATCTAGGGTTTTATAGGGACCAGAAAAGGGTTGGAACAGTTGAATTTGTTGCGAAACAAATGGGTCTAAAGTTGATTATCTAGGTTTGCTGCTGTTAGTAGTATGAATGGTTATGTTCTTGGTTTTCTTGAGAAAACTTCTCAGTCTTTCAGATTGGTTCCCATTACTGTTAATAGGGTATATTTCCATTCACCTTTTTCAAGTTTATTTCTTGTGATTTGATCCCATGTAAATATGTAATGTATCGTAGATTAAGCTAGTTGGCATCCATGGGTTTATCTTTTTAATGGTAGTACATTTTACATGAGTTTATTTGTGACATTTGGTATTTGATTATGCTAATTGATTTCAACTAAGGAATGTTGATTTTTTTTTTGTTGGTTTAGTTAGTTGAGGAAGGGGATTACAGCTGGTTGGATTTTGTTTTTGTTTGATTGATATCCATGACAATGAAACTGATTTGTACTTGTGTCATTGTGTGATCATTTCGGAACAACTTTGGGAAATTGAAGATTCTTATTTCTCACGCTTATTTATTTCGTTATTAGTGTCATAATTTCATCAACTGGGATAGCTATGCGTTTCAGAATTCATTCATGACATTCCCTGTTATATAGATATGCAGAATAAAAAAGGAATAGCATAATGTTCCATTGGGTTGTCGTCTTTAGAGTGACATTTTGTTGGGATAATTTACTGCGATTTTAAACCCTCCACTCGTGTGTTTCTAAGATTATGATCTTCACGCATGTTTTTGAAGTAGACACCTATATGAGCTCGACTCCTATTCCTAACATGGACCTTGTTGTTGACAATGGTCAGATATTCAGGTTACAACCATTAGCTAGAGCATCACAGTGTATCTGAAAAGGAACCAGAAGCTCCAGCCAAGATTGATGATGCTGAAGATAGAAGACACAAAAGGAACAAACTTACTGACTGTTATGGTACCAAGGGTGCTATAAAGAAGGTTTGATACTCATCTTTGGCATTCAGAAATTGGGAACCAAAGGCATGTGATGTGATACCATGTAGAGAACCTTTTTTCTTTGATCTGTTGCTTCTTGACTGATAATGAGATATCTAAATCAACGGCCATTTGTTTTTCTGCGTTGTGTTATGATAAAACCTTTGAACAGGTTCTATTAAGTTTTAACACAATTCATGTTTAATGAAGTTATGGGGCATCTTGATGTATGCATGTACCAAATTATTAACTCATCAAGTGATGAAATGCTAATTGCTAATGAAAATTTACTTATGGATTAGTCAAAGATTTATAACTGTCAAGTGTAATATAGTAATATGTAGCTATCCAGATTACTGATAAGAGAGTAAGAAGTTTCCAAAATTAGTGGTCAGTTGGTCAAATGTATTAGACTGTATATAATAAAGTTCAGAACCCATGTATAATTTAGATCAGATTTGATTTGGAATTAGATGTCTCTGTTGCAGGACAAGGAGCAATGCGCTTAAGTCAAAAGGCAGATTCTGATGCCATGCCTGAGATAACCGTAAGCCGTGTTTATGAGGCAACTCCTATAGACAAGACAGCAATTGCAAGTTCCAGTTTGGACACTCGCTACAATGTTACCCCACATGTTCTCTCTGCTACAGCACCAGAGAAGGCTAGGCTGATAAGTTGATTGTTTTCACGCTGTCTTAGATGTTTGACATCTTTTCCCCTGAGATGCCATGTAAACATTATATTGTCATCGTACTAATTTATAAGTTTTGGTCTTTTTGGAACTAGTATTGATAATCAAGGCTTCATCTACATCTTGCTACAAGAGAATTGTGTGTTGGAAAGGAGTTGAAATTGGCATGTGCTTTTGTTTGCTTAAAGTAAAACAATAGCAGAAGGTAGATAAGGAAAAATAAAGGGAAGTAGGTGAGCTAATTCTGCCAGCCTTTATATTTGTGTGTGTATTTAGGTGGGGGGGGGGGGGGGGGGGGAGGGGCGGGGTTGGGGGGGTGGGGGGATAAGTTGGTTGCTCTCAGTGAGTTTGTTTTGTTTAAGACATAAGAGCAAATGATAGTGAACTTGGGCTATATGTCAATCTGTCGTGGAAAATGTAGTAAAAGGGTATATACATCTTTGGGTTTGTAGTATAATAACCAATAAGATGGCAATTCTGGCATAGTATGTGTCGGTCATACTGTCTGATCGTGGCTAGTGTTTTGGTAACTCAGTGCTTTTTGTGCATCTCATGCCTAATTCTCGCTGCCTAACTGTTCTGTCTAGATCTCATTTTTCTAATACTCTGGCTAATATCATTGATCTCAAATCCCAATACACATTTTACCTGAATACTCTTTTATTTTCCCCATAGATATGTATGAAGTATGTATGTTATTTTCTATTCTTGATGCTGCAGGATGAAGCACCAAAAAGGTTTGCTGGCATCTTGTCATATTCTCTACTCATAAACTTCAAGAATCGGTATTCTGCTGGTGGCGGCAGCAACCTTCCAAGAATAAAAAATATCTCCCAAGAATTCTGTAACAAAATGTTTGTCGATTCAGATAAAAACAGGATCGCGGATGACAAAATAGGCTCGTTCATTAGCTATGTGCTGGTTCTCACCTTAATGGTTGATGAGTTTCAGACTGGTTATACTGATATTGCCAAGGATCTGAAGATGTCTGCTTTAAGTCCAAGACCTTATTTCGAGAATTTGGGCTGTAAATTTGCGAGAAGAAATAAAGTGGCTGTTGCTATTCTTCCTATTCCTTTCAAGTTCCCAACGCTGAGGAAGAAGAGAATAGGATAGATGTAAATATGGCTTCTGGTAGACTGCTATGAATGAAAGGTAAAGTTACTGACTTGTTGCAATGGAGAAAATTGTAGGATTGTACTAATTATGATGGCTTATTGATTTTATAATTCTGACCTAAGTGCATAGATATACGTAATCAAACATTTTGTGCTTTAAATTTTTTGTTTTACTGATTTGATATTGAAAAACGTGCTTTACTCTTTTTATTTTTTATTAAAAATTTTGTTTTACTGATTTGAAATTGAAAAACGCGTTTTACCCTGGATTAGCTTTGGCAAGTTTATTTTATTTTTTTATTTTTTATTTATTTATTTTTTTTTTTTTTTGACAATGAGTACATATAACGAAAGACAGAAATTACAACCTATAAGAGCTAAACAAAACTACATCAAACCACATACATAAACTACGAAAGGAAAAACTTATGAACTGTAGCTGAGGCAAGATGCTTAATCCATCCCATAAACACGGCTTGCAATGACCACCATTGGAGGACAATTGAAGTGACTGAGAACTCAAACAATGCCTTGCTTCGTACATGTTATAACAGAGCCTGGAAAACCAAGAAAAACTTACAATATCCTTACCGTGACCCGAGAGTTGCAACCTTTGTCGAGAAACTTGAAATGGACAATGGTTGCGGGTTGAAATTAGGGAAGGGAACTGAAACTTGCAAACCCACAAATGCAAGTTCTTGATAGAAGAAGTTGAGAGTTGCCACGACCGAAAGATGAAAGCATCCTGTTGACGAAATAAACCTTCACAACATTCCACTCCTAGGGATCGGAAAGCATAGCTACTTCCTAGGAGTCCAGGAACAAATCTAATAGTCATCCTATCTTATGACTCCGACATGAGAAACCGTACACCCAAATGTGGTTTCTCTTCCTGCAACTCTACTAACAAAGAGAGCAAGAGATTGGAGGACTTTGCTCACCCCAAACATTAAAGATGGGGAGCCTCCGTCTAGATGAGACTAAAAGCGATGATTGACTTTGTCATCACAAAGACTAACAAAGCGATGAAAGCAACCGAACGAATATCTAATTCATGCTTTGATCCCACCTTCCTACTGGCATCTCTCCATGGAGACGGCAACATACCTTCTGAACATTTTGCCTACTAAAGCCCTTGTAAACACCACTCTCGCACTTGCTTTATTTCGCAAAATTCCTTCATATGACCATTTACGAGTATTTGGATGTTTTTGTTTTCCTAATTTATCAGCTACAACCCCGCACAATTTAGCTCCTAGGTCGGCTCCATATGTCTTTTTGGGATACCCCACAAACCACCGCGGATACACTTTTCTAGACCTATCTTCAAATAAAATTATTATTTCCCGTCATGTCACTTTTGATGAATCTACCTTTCCGTTTTGTAATTTGGCCAAGTATCGGACATCAGATTATGATTTCTTAAATCCGGAACCAAGCCCCTTATTTTCACCTTTGTGGGAGCAACACACCCATAATTCCAGCCCACAAAAACAAGTTCAACCGAACAACCTATCCAACAATACAGGCCGGCTCACCAGGTCTGCTACCAGCCCAGCAGGCACTGGTTCACCAGCGGCCCACCCATAATCTGGCAGCCTGCTCCCTAGCTCTCCTACGGCTGGGCATTCTTCTCGGCCTAGTTCTGGGCAGCCCATTGCTTCACCACTCTACACGCCTTCTCCCCTACGTGGCTTAACACCCATTCAACCCACTCACCCCCGCCTCCCTTTCCTCGTGTTACGCGTAGTCAACACGGGATTTTCAAACCCAATCCCAAATATCACCATGCTCACATGACCATATCGTCTCATAAATCACCACTCCCCATGACATATAAAAATGCTCTTAATGATCATAACTGGAATGCAGCGATGCAATGCAAGATGAATATGATGCTCTTATTAAAATAGGGACTTGGGATTAGGTACCCAGGCCTATGGGGGTGAATATTGTTAATTGTATGTGGTTGTTTAAACACAAATACAAGTCTAATTGTGACCTTAAAAGGCACAAAGCTCGTCTTGTTTGTGATGGCAGGTCACAATGCAAGAGGTTGGTGTGGATTGTGATAAGACTTTCAGTTCGGTAGTTAAACCGGCCACTATTCGTACTGTTTCGGGGTTTTCTGATGTCCTGCGGGAGAGTTACAATTCCGAGACTGGAACCGGACGCCTGTACCTGCAAAATAACGGAGACTCCTGAGAGCTCCGCCTCCAACGGTCAAGTTAGTACCTGATTAAGGAGTAATTAATACAGAAATTAAAGTAATGAGATCTCTCTAGGTGAGAGTGCTTAGTGTTGGTAATCTGCGTCGTTAGCGAGATTAGCCGGTTGTTGATGTTCCGTAATAACTCTGCTCTTCTCTGCTTGATTACTTGATTCTTCGATTACCTAACTAATGAGGATTAATTAAGTATTTATAGCCTCGAGAAGCGTGCCACTCTCTAGGTTTAAGGTAAACCTAGGGCTGATCGGGCCTCTAGACTGGATTGGGCCTTGATGGCCGGTTTTCCCATTTGGCATGGGTGGACACGTGGCGTGTCTTAATTGGTCCGTAGAGGACGTATCTGTGATTGACACGTGGCAGGCTCCTGTTGGCCTTCGTGAAGGACACGTGGCGGAACCTGGTTGGTCCACTTGTCAGACGGTGATTGGTGGATAAAAATCCCCTAATCATTTGCCCCTCACAGGTGGCACGTGACTGGTCACGTGTCGCCTGTGACAGGTGTCGCACGGTGACAGGCGACGGCCTGCTACAGGTGTCACCTTGCAAACGGCCGAGAGATTTTCCCGCCCAAATTTTGAATTTGGAAGCGACCCTTCGCCTTCTCACTTTGCCTATAAAAGGAAGTGCTGACTTCAGTCATTGTCACATTTGAGAACTTTGCGAGAACATTCGGACCCCTGAACTTGCTCTGACATTTCGGACTTTTTCTGCCTACCGCCTGTTCTGACAAGCCGACTGCACCGGACTTCCAGGACTTCATCAACCGTCACTCGTTCAGGTAACTCAGTTCTCTTACCCTTAATTTTATTTTTATTTTTTGAAATGGCACCATGGAAGCACACGACACGACCTAAGTTAGTGATCAGCCGGTCACCGGGGACGGCTGAATCTAGGACTAGGAGTGCCGCCTGCCCTTTTCTGGACCCATCTTTGCCCTTTATACAAAGTCCGACTGTATCTGTGTCTATGCAGAACGTGATGGCCAGAACGAAACAGACTGCTATGATATCAAACTCAGACGGCTCCTCCCAAAGGGTACTCCTTAGTGAAACATCTGACCAGGCGCCAGATGTAGAATTGAAACGAGGCGACTGCCAAGCCGACAGTTCTGAGAGAGGGGCCAAGGTGGTCCCTTCCCATCTTACCGTTGACATGTCTAATTTTCCTCCTGCTCCTTCTAAGGGAGAGGAGGCGGGCCCCTCTAGGAGAGGGGAGGAGTCGTCCTCTTCGGACTCGTCAGAGGACGAGTCCGAGTCCAGCTCTTCTGGCCATAGTTCTCCTGACTCAGAAGAAAAACATAGCCGCCTACAAGAGGCGAGACTTTCTCACGCAGTTGAGAAAGGGGACAATTGGGCGGAGCCGTCCGCCTCTTACAGAGAGGAAAACGCCCCCTACTACTGCAGGGTACCCCGGGGCCGGATTGCAACCATGCAAGACAACGTGGCGAGCTTTATTGCTAACCACAAAATGGGCCCGGAATTTTTACTGTTCGTGCCGGATCCAGAAGACACTGTCGTCTGGCCGGCTGGTACCAGCTATGGTGACGGCTGCTTTGGCTGCTATGTGGCGGCCATCAAAGCTGGACTGCGCTTCCCATTACATCCGGCTGTTCAGCGGATTTTAGATGGGTATGATCTGGGGTTATGGCAGTTAGCCCCCAACTCTTGGGTAAACGTACTCGGCTATGTGGCCGGGTGCGAAATGTACGGGGTGGAGCCAAGCTTTGAGGCTTTCGCCCACATGAACTATCTCAGCCGGACCCCTAAGTCGGGGGGTACCGGCTGGTACCAATTAACAAGCCATAGGGGTTACCTCATGACGAGAGGTAAGGCGAACAAATGGAAAGATTGGCGGAACACCTTCCTAATTATCGAGGGTTCAGACACGGAGCTGAACAAACGCTTTAACAAGTGGAATAGGGATCCGCCTCTTCTCGCAGGCGGCCGCAGCATGCCGCCTGTTCCCCCAAAGGCTAAAAAAGAGATCCTAGACAAAGGACTCTTCAAAGTAGAGACTAGGGTGAACTCTACTTCAGGGGTACGAGAGCAAGTACCCCTAAACTGCGTCCCGAGCTTCAAGTGGCTCTATGACGAGTACTTTTTGGCCGCCTGTGGCCTCGGCAGTCGGTGCTCTAGAGGTAGCCGGCCTGACAAATACTCTGTTTTTTCACGCCTTGTTTACTTGGGATTTTTACTAACTTTGTTGTTTATTTCTTGCAGCTGACGCCATGAGTAAAATAACAACATCCAAGACTGCGGCGGCCATGTTGCGGGCCTCGCTCATGAAGCAGTCGTATGCCGACTCCCCCAACAAGGAGGCACCCTTGGTAAGCTTCGAAAACTCTTCCTCTTTTAGTTGTCTTATGCATATACTAACTCTTTTTGTTTTCAGTCTGGCACTCCAAGGGCTTCTTCCTCGCAACAGCCGGACCCCAAGGCCCGGAGGACGACTGTTGCAAGCTCTCCTGGGTCTTCCAGGAAAACAGTGGCGGCTGAGAAGCAGCCGGCGACTTCTTCAAAAACCCAGGCGGGGCCGCCTAGATGTATGGACACTCACTTGTAAAAACTCACCCTTGCTTCCTTCTTGACTAGGTCTAACTTGTTTTTTCCTTTCACTTAATGCAGCCGGCCCCCAAGGGCTTGACTTGGTTGAGGTAGCCAAGTCCATGGTTAAAGTAGTTCCTCCATCTGACAGGGAGGCGGTCAGGGGTGCCGACACCCTTGACCTTGATGGGATTTCAGGGGTCCTTGCTGAGGTATACTTAGCATTTTTTTGAGCTTTTGAGTTCCAGGACGCCTGTTAACTTTTCTGTTTGGAAACTGACGCCTGTTTTTCTTTGTACTTAGGCCCTGCTCCGAGTCAACAGCCTTCGCAAGCCGATTGATTGGAAAAACAAAGAGGTAAAGGCCGCAAAGGCTATGGCCGCCTCCAGCTGTGATAAGGCAATGTTTCAAATTGCCCAAAATGAAGTACTGACCATTGATCTTCTTTATTATCAGGCGCAGGCTACCGCCGCTGTTCGGGCTCAATTAGAGGCGGCCCAAAAGAAGGTTGACGAGCTGGAGGGGACCGTCACCAACCTTAAGGCCGAGCTGAAACCTCTTC
Source organism: Chenopodium quinoa (assembly GCF_001683475.1). Classification (NCBI taxonomy): domain Eukaryota; kingdom Viridiplantae; phylum Streptophyta; class Magnoliopsida; order Caryophyllales; family Amaranthaceae; genus Chenopodium; species Chenopodium quinoa. The sequence continues at coordinate 12,100,437 of NW_018743292.1, forward strand.
GCCAAAAAATGCACTCTTACGAAGCCATGGAGAAATCTTTGGCCAACGTAAAAGAACGCCTGGTGAACCAAGAGAAGAGTCTTACCCAAGAGCTCTCGGATAAGGCCGAGCAAGAGAAACAAGAGCTCGTCCGGGAGATGGTGGAAGACTCCGCTCAAATCCAGCGCATGACCTGGGAACGACTGTTCCCCAGTGCCGACTTTGCCTCATGGGAAAGAACGTACCGCCAGTGTTCGGAAACATATAATCAACAGATCCTGGCGGCTGCTGAAGAAGAGGCGTTGGACGGTGCGCTTGAGGAGGAAGAGCCGGTTGTGGCGCTTGTGCCACTTGGGGGTAAGGCATCAAAAGAGGGTGCAGCTAAGGCCGAGTCCAGCAAGAAGAGTGCTGACCAGGCGGCAGCTGCTGATACTGAACTGCCCCCTTCTTAAGCTTTAAGTATATTTTTTTTTTTTTTTTTTTCTCACGGCCTGCGTGCCGTTTGCTTTTGTAATTACCCGGCCAGGGGGCCGGGGTTTTGAATATTCTGCTGGTCTTTAATGGCCGGCTTATTTTTAATCAAATTTTTGTTTTGGTTTAAATTTGTCTAAGTATTTTTAATTTGTTCACTAGACCGACTGTTGTGTATGGCCGAACGTTAAGACAGGTACAAATAGTATGCCGCCTATGCCCCTGGACGACTGGTGGTCTGTTTCCAGGGTAGAAGATCAGTCGGCCATTTATTCAATCGGTATTCGAACTATTTATTCAATTTGTCTGACCAAGTAAATAGTATTTCCTAGTCGCCAAGGAATTAAGTAGGATAACAAACGGCGGTTGCCGGTTGTTTCCCTTTATTGCCAATGTTGGCTTTTAACTCGTAATTTGTTAACCTAGCAAGAGTATTGGTTGAGAGCCTTTGTTTATTAAAAACAAGTGGACGACTCATACCTTTTAGGCTCCATACTAAGTTTGAGTGACTATTAACTTAGGAGTTACTTAGTCTTTGTCGCAATCTAGATTGAGTAGTAGAGGTACCAGACGGCGTAGGCCGGCTAGACCCCTTGATTCGCCAATGTTTGTGGCTATTAACTCAATAGGTTATCTAGTAGGAATAGGGGTTTGAGTGCCCTTGTTTGTTTGAAACAGGCGGACAACTCAAACTTTTTAGGTTCCATACCAAATTTGAAGGAGTGACTATGAGTTAACGTTGGAGTTACTCAGTCGCCGTCACTTTTGTTTGAGAAGTAGAGGTACCAGGCGGCGTAGGCCGGCTAGACCCCTTGATTCGCCAATGTTTGTTGGCTATTAACTCAATAGGTACCCCCTGCATTTATCCCAAGTAATACAGGCGGTCATCCGACTCAGATGTCAACCGCTACCGCTGGTTTGGTTAGTGGTAGAGTTATCCTTGTCTCAAAAACGGCTACGTGGTTGCCCTTGGGACAGTCGTATAGGTGCCGTGTAATTAGTTTATAGAACAATGTTCCACCCAAAAGGGAGCTGCTCTCTGCGACGAATTTCATCCGGGGGGATGCCGTCGGACGCCTGCTATGATGTTGGGACAGGTCGAATTAGTTTTGTAGATTTGATCAGTTGGCTTGGCGCCTGGTCTGATCATTCGGCCGGTGGCCTTTGTAAGTTCTTGGTGAACGTAGGTGCTAAGTGAAAGAAGGGTAGCCGCCTGTTAGGCACAGGGTCGGCCAGGCCCTAATCTTTTTAGCTAAGTGTTTGAGTAAAATACTCAATGGAGAGTAGCCGACTGTAAAGGAACAGACGGCATGCCCCTCAGAAGATAGAGTGAAAAACTCAATGGAGAGTAGCCGACTGTAAAGGTACAGACGGCATGCCCCTCGTAATATGATTAAATAGTAAGTGCAAACTTTATTAAGTAGCTCTTTACTTTACATCTCTCAGAAGAAATATTTTTTAAGGTTATCTACATTCCAAGTTCGAGGCAACGGTTGTCCGTCTGGTGTTTCCAGACGGTAGGTACCGTCCCTGACTTCCTCATAGATTCGGTAGGGTCCTTCCCAGTTGGGAGTTAGTTTGCCAGACTCATTAGCCCTACCTACTGCTTCCATTTTTCTAAGTACAAGGTCCCCTACTTTGAGTGGACGCCTGTGTACTTTTTTGTTGTATGATCTAGTCATTCTCAGGCGATAGATCTCATGGCGCAAAACAGCATTGCCCCTCTTTTCAGGAAGTGAGTCTAATGCCAGGCGCATGGCTTCCCAGTTTGCCTCTTCGTTATACAGCATTACTCGAAGAGTCGGCTCGTAGTGTTCTATTGGAAGAACAGCTTCCGCACCATAAGTTAGGAGGAATGGAGTTTCTCCAGTCGCCCCTTTTTCAGTCGTCCTAATGGCCCAGAGAACATGTGGTAGTTCATCCGCCCATAGGCCGCCTGCTCGTTCAATCTTTTTCTTGAGACCGTCTGAGATGATTTTATTAAAGGCTTCTACCTGGCCGTTTGCTTGTGGACGACCGACAGATGCAAAGTAGTGTGCAATTCCTTGGTCTCCCAACCAGCTTTTGAGAACAGGCGTCTCAAATTGGGGACCATTATCAAAAACCATAGACATGGGAACCCCGAACCGAGTGATGACGTTTTTCCAAATGAATGAAATTACATCTTTCGTCTTGATTCCCTTTACAGCCTCCGCCTCTACCCATTTAGTGAAGTAGTCAACGGCAACAAGTATATACCTTCTGCCACCTGTAGCAGGCGTATATGGACCAAGAATGTCCATGCCCCACTTAGCAAACGGCAGTGGGCTGTGAATGGTAGTGAGGTCAGTAGCCGGACGGTGAATTAATTTGCCAAACCTTTGGCACTTGTCACATTTTTTCACCATCTCCATTGCATCTGCTTCCAAAGTAGGCCAAAAGTAGCCCTGGCGCCTTGCCCTTTGAGCAAGCATCCTACCACCTATATGGGAAGCACAGAAACCAGAGTGAAGATCATCTAGTATCTCTCATCCCTTTTCAGGAGTAACACACTTTAAGAAGGGTTGAAGGTACCCCCTCTTGTGAAGTTCTCCCTGTATCATTTCAAAACAGGAGGCTCGTTTTTTCAGTGCTGCCGCCTGTTGAGGATCATCCGGCAGTGTCCCGTTTGTCAGATATGCCCTGATTGAATCCATCCAGGTTGAGCTTCTGTCTAGGATTCCAATAGGGTTTTCCTCGATGCTTCTCTTCTCCATCACTTCCCAAAAAACAGTTCGAGGAGTATCGGAGGAGGCGGATGATGCTAATTTTGACAGTGCATCTGCCTGGTTGTTTTCTGATCTCGGCACTTGGATTAGATGGAAATCCTCAAGGGAGCCGACTGCTTGTCGAACCGCCTGTAAATACTTGATCATGGCCGGATGGGTTGCTTCGTATTCGCCATTGTACTGACTCACTATCAATTGTGAATCAGAACAGGCGTCTATTTTTCTTGCCCCTGCCGCCTTGCACATGCGGATCCCGGCTAGTAAAGCTTCATATTCTGCCTCATTGTTTGAAGCCTGAAAACTGAAGCGTAGAGCATACTCGAACCTGTCGCCCTCTGGAGATTGACATACGACGCCTGCTCCACAACCATTTGAAGTAGAGCTTCCGTCCACATATACCTTCCAGACTTGGTCTGGAACTTGAGAGTCGGGAGGACGAGTCATTTCTACAATAAAGTCAGCAAAGGCTTGCCCCTTCACTGCTTTTCTAGGCTCGAAAGTAACTTCGAGGCTCTGTATTTCTATGGCCCATTTGATCATTCGTCCTGACGACTCCATGATGGTAAGGGGCCGCTTGATTGGTTGGTCGGTATACACGACGACTGCGTGTGCCAAAAAGTAGGGCTTCAATTTTTTAACAGCCATGAAGAGTGCAAGACCAAATTTCTCCACTAGGGGATACCTCAACTCGGCATTTTTCAGTACGTGACTGACAAAGTAGACCGGGAGCTGACAGCCGTCCCTTTCAGCAAGGAGAACAGCGCTTAACGCATGATCAGAGACGGCCAGGTACATGTAGAGATCTTCTTTGGGCAAAGGGCTGACCAGCCTCGGCAAGGAATGCAAGTGAACCTTTAATTTCTGGAAGGCGGCCTCAGCATCCGGCCCCCATTCGAACCTTGCCTTTTTCTTAATTGCCTGGAAAAAGTATAGGCATTTGTCGCCTGATCGGCTTAGGAATCTCCCCAAGGCCGCCAGACAACCTGTTAACTTCTGAACCTCTCGGACGGTACGAGGCGACTGCATGTCAATGACCGCCTGTACCTTCTCAGGGTTCGCCTCTATTCCTCTCTGGTTGATAAGGAATCCGAGAAATTTCCCAGACTCAACTCCAAACACACATTTCTTGGGATTGAGCATGACATGGTGCCGCCTGAGTGTGGCGAAAGTTTCTCGGAGGTCCGTCAGATGATCTTTCTGAAGTTTAGTCTTGACAATCATATCATCAATATATGCCTCGACGTTTCTCCCAATCTGATCAAAGAACACTGTGTTTATCATTCGTTGGAAGGTAGCCGGGGCATTCTTAAGACCAAACGGCATGACCGTGTAACAGTACAATCCCTGATCAGTGACGAAGGCCGTCTTCTCCTGATCTTTCTTCCATAAAGGAATTTGATGGAAACCAGAATAAGCGTCCATAAAACTCATCAAGGCATGGCCGGCTGTTGAGTCGACCAGGTTATCAATTTTAGGCAGAGGGTAACTGTCTTTGGGGCACGCCTTGTTCAAGTCTGTGTAGTCTACACACATTCGCCAGGTGCCATTCGACTTTTTAACAAGCACCACATTTGCAACCCAATCTGGGAAGTAACATTGCCGAATGAACCCTGCATCAAGTAATTTTTTGACTTCGGCGGCTGCCGCCTGACCTCTTTCTTCACCATGGTTCCGCTTCTTTTGCCGTACCGGCTTCTTTTTCGGATCCACAGCGAGTTTATGTACTGCCAGATCAGGACTAATGCCTGGCATTTCATGGACTTCAAATGCAAAGATGTCCTTGTATTCTTTCAACAGATTGTGAAAGTCGTCACCAAGGTTTCTCAGAGCAGTCATCCCAACTTTGACTGTTCGGTCAGGACGTGAGTCGTCTAATATCAGGTCCGCATGCTCACCAGCCGGCTGAGGGCGGAACTCATCCGGCCGCTCCTCTGCCAATGATTGCTATTTTCTTGCTTTTCTTGCGGACTCTGTCTGGGATGCCTTTCTCTTTTTGTCGCCTGTTTCTTGAACAGGCGCACTCTCCTTGACATTGTCAAGGTCTGTTTTTTCTCCACTTGACCCAGTGGCTATAACAGTGGGCTTGACATCCGAGAGATAGCACTCTCGGGCCATCCTCTGATCTCCCCTTAGGGAGCCGACTGTTCCATTATCCCTTTCAAACTTAAGCAGCATAAGTGACGGGATTATAACAGCCTTGGAATTATTCAGGGTTGGTCGACCCAGAATCATGTTGTAGGCCGAGAGTTCCTCTACTACTAGGAACCGGACTACCATGTGTCGTCCTTCCCCTTTTTCGCCCAGGCGAATGGGTAGATCTACTCGTCCCAGTGGGTGGACGACTCCTCCTCCAAACCCTATTAAAGGGTGGGAGGCCGGATGTATGCAGTCCGTCTGATATTTCAGTTTTGACAGACATTTGCTGCTGATGAGATCTGAGGAGCTCCCGGTATCTATGAGGATTCGGCCAACTCTCTGGTTGGCCACTTTACATTCAATAACGAGAGGGTCGTCATGCGGCCCCCTTATTCCTCCTAGATCCTCTTCAGTGATGACAATCTCAGGAAATGTATATTTGGACGGCCGTTCTTGGTGAACGGAATTTACATCTAACCGCCTTATATTATCTTTGTTGCCCCTAATAGTGGGGCCGCCTCCTGAGAAGCCGCCTGCAATGGTGTAGACGACTGCATCATCTGTATCGGAACTGTCGGCCTGTTGATTCTTTTTGGCCGACTGCTTTTTTGAGGAAGTGTTCCCCGTAGATTTCTTGACATAAGTGTCAAGATCACCTTGATCAGCCAAGCGGTCTAGGTACCGCATGAGACTGATGCAGTCATTGGTGTGATGACCAACGTCATCATGATAAGCACAGATTTTGTCTTGGTTCCGGTTGCTCGCAGAACCCTTCATGGGGAGCGACTTCTCAATTGAGAACCGTCCCTTTATTTCTTTTAGGATAAACTGGTTATCCTTGTTAAACACATACTTTGGGGAGTATGGTTTGAATTCTTTTTTCTTTTTCTGGGCCGGCTGTTTAGAGGAGTCAGCCGCCCAGACCTCTTTTCTTTTCTCATCTTTGTTGGACGATTGTTTCTGTCGTCCCTCTCTTTTGTCGAACCTCTTCCCGTCCGACTGTTTTATCGTACACAGATCAGTCGCCTGTATATAGGCTTCTGCTTCAATCAAGGCCTCTTGAAGAGTCGCCACCCTTTTTCGAACTAAATCAAATTTGAAGGTAGACCCGTCTTTGAGACCTCTAAAAAAGTCAGTATAAGCTACCTCATCCGGTAACCCTTGAATCTGTATTCTCATCAGGTTGAACCGCCTGATGTAAGAACGAAGCCCCTCCTTCTCGCCCTGCTGAATTGTTCCCAAATCAAGGGTCGTTTTCTTCGCAGGGATGTTCATAGCGAAGTTGGAGGCAAATAAGTAAGCAAGCGTCCTGAAGCTGTTTACACAACCAGTCGGCAGGTTGCCGAACCATTGCTGTGCAATTCCCTTGAGAGTCGCTGGGAAACACTTGCACCAAGTGGGATCATCCAACCCTTGAAGGTACATCAGGTTGGTGAATGCCATCAGATGGCCGGCTGAGCGGCTTCAGTAATTTCCTTGGAGAAGGCCGACGGCTGTTCACCAAGTCTAAGCAGCCGTAGCTGCCAGTCCATAGGTTGGACGTTTTTTGCTGCGGGTCCACCAAATGGAGGTGGCTGCATAAAATACTGTTGTTGCGGCACAAATGGTAAGTTTGGTACCGCCTGGGCACTATGAAAGCCGGACTGACGGGAGGTGCCGCCTGACTGACTCTCATGGTACGACTGAGTATGCCTCATCGAGGCATTTCGCAAACTCTCTTGAAAAATTGAAGTAGAAGCCGACTCTGATAATCGGTCACTCTTCTTCTGCTCTAGCAGGAGCCGAGCATCTGTGAACGTTTGCTTTGACCCGTCCGCCTGAATATGACGAACCGGTTTCCTATTTCCCGTAGGATAACGGAGTTTTGTGAAATCAAGAGCAGGTGGCTCCCGCTTCTTGGATTTAGGATGGGGAGTCGCCTCTCGCCCTTGAACTGGCTTCCTCTTCAGTGAAGTGGAAGGTTTCTTGGCCGACTGCTCTTTGACTGAAGCAGGCGGTTTTTTGTTGATCAACTCTTGGATCTCTCCCTTGAAGTCCCTCATGAAGGTCATGAGTTCGTTCCTTGTGATGGGAGCAGACCCATCAGTCGGCTGTTGCCGAGCAAGCGGTGCGCCTGCTGGCTCGCTTCCTGTTTGAAGATGCTCCCGTTCCCTCCTTTCGGTATGACGGGTACGTCGGGCCCTTAGGGTCCCGTCTGGAGCTGTATGAGTTTCAACTTCAAATTCACTTTCGGTATCATGGTCCGACTGAACTTGAGGGTCGTCTAGGGGACGCCTCTCTTCTGGAGTCGGTACAGACTTGGATGCCATCTCTGAAGTACTCTCCCCACAGACGGCGCCAAATGTTTCGGGGTTTTCTGATGTCCTGCGGGAGAGTTACAATTCCGAGACTGGAACCGGACGCCTGTACCTGCAAAATAACGGAGACTCCTGAGAGCTCCGCCTCCAACGGTCAAGTTAGTACCTGATTAAGGAGTAATTAATACAGAAATTAAAGTAATGAGATCTCTCTAGGTGAGAGTGCTTAGTGTTGGTAATCTGCGTCGTTAGCGAGATTAGCCGGTTGTTGATGTTCCGTAATAACTCTTCTCTTCTCTGCTTGATTACTTGATTCTTCGATTACCTAACTAATGAGGATTAATTAAGTATTTATAGCCTCGAGAAGCGTGCCACTCTCTAGGTTTAAGGTAAACCTAGGGCTGATCGGGCCTCTAGACTGGATTGGGCCTTGATGGCCGGTTTTCCCATTTGGCATGGGTGGACACGTGGCGTGTCTTAATTGGTCCGTAGAGGACGTATCTGTGATTGACACGTGGCAGGCTCCTGTTGGCCTTCGTGAAGGACACGTGGCGGAACCTGGTTGGTCCACTTGTCAGACGGTGATTGGTGGATAAAAATCCCCTAATCACGTACTATTCTCAGTTTAGCTTTGGCAAAAAAGTGGTCGATTCATCAATTAGATGTCAAAAATGCCTTTTTACATGGTGAATTGCAAAAAACTGTTTGTATGCATCAACCTCAATCGGAGAACACCCTCTTATGTTTGCTGTCTTCGTAAGACTCTCCATGGTTTGAAACAAGCTCCTCGAGCTTGGTACCAGTGCTTTGCGAATTTCTTAGTCAGATTGGGCTTTGTCATTGCTAAAATTGACAACTCTCTTTTTACTTTTCGGCAGGGTGATGATATGACATATTTGCTTCTATATGTTGATGATATTATATTAGCTATCTCATCTGACTGGTTGCGTGTAGGGATCATATCTTGGGGTGTTAAAAAAAACCCGACCCGAAAACCCGAAGACCCGCAAACTACCCGACGATAATTTTTTAATTTTTCCCATTTTTGCGGGTCGGGTACCTAACCCGTGAAAAATTCTAAATTTCAGGTCGGGCAATGGGCCGCACTTTGAACACCCGGGTACCTGTTAACTACCCGTTTTTTTTTTTTTTTTTTTTTTTTTTTTTTTTTTTTTTGGTTTTTCTGGAAACATGTTAGGGTAGAGGGTAGTGGGTTACTTTTTGCTTTAATCGCTCTTTACTCTCCTCTCTCTCTCTCTGCTCTCTCCATTCCTTGAGCAGTTGAGAGAACTTGAACTCACAAATACTTACCACTCCACCCGCAACCACGACTACATTACCACACCACTCCACCCGCAACCACGAGCACGACCACTCCACGTCTCCACCGCAGACCACACCGTGAGCTGGTGCTCCATGTGCGCGACCACAAGCTCGATCTCGACCACTCCACCGCAGATCTCACCGCCTGCCTCTATTTCACGGCCTACAAACTTGATCTCTATTGTACACACTTCTCTCCTACGATGATACGAATATTATCTCTTTGGTAAAGGTGAAAATGAGGCTTGCTTGGGTTTTTTGTTTTTGTTTTTTTTAAATTTTTTTTTTTTTATAATTATTAATTAGTTTAGTACTGTAATTACTTATGTGTTTTTCATTCCACTCAAATTAGGTTTTGACTTTAGTTTTTGAAATTAGTTTGATAGGGGTAAGAATCGTAAGATAAAAGTGAGAAATTAGTTTTGTTGTAATTTTGCTGGTCCCCCTTTGGAATTTGTAACTATGACTCTCTCTCTATCAAACATTTTTAGCTTAGACATCAATTCAATATGTGTAGTGTAATTCTATTGGATGATGTAATTATTTCTTGTAATGTTATTTGTTAAAAAAAAATCACATGGAATAATTCTAATGATACCATGTAATTATTTCTTGTAATGTTATTGTTTAAAAATAAATCACATGGAATAATTCTAATTGATACCATGTAAAGAGTGTCGTATAGTCAAGCCCTTTTTTTTTACCCTTATACCACAGTTGTTGAAGATCCTGACCGCGAGGAAATCTATGATTTATATGGGCTTGTACGACACTGTAACAGCTGTGTATATGCGCGACGCAGATGGCTTAACCCCAATCCTAAGAGCGGCAAACTCTGGACAAATTTGGCTAGTTACTATGATTGCTGAGCAGCATCCTAAATCAATAAGCATCATAGATATTAAAGGCAGAACAATATTGCACCACCTGTGTACTTCAGTCTTGGATGATATGAATGAGTTATATTGCAATTATTCAAAGAAGGTTTTGAAGGAAACACACCATTACATCTTGCAATAATCAATCAAAATTTCAAGGCAGCACACTATTTCATTAGACATTATATCAAGGTTGATATAAGCTCAAGGCTGCAGGAGTTGTTAGGGATCAAGAATAATGATGGACAGTGGCGGACCTGGGCTTGTGCCTGGTGGGTCAAGTGACTCACCAGGGCCCAATTTTTTTTTTTTTTTTTTAAGTTATTTAAAAAAAAAAAAAAAAAAAAACTAACATTAGCTTCTTCTCGAGTTACTGTCTTCCTCAAAGTTCAAACCCTAGTCTTCTTCTCTAGTTCTCTTCGCCTCTTCGCTTCATCTCCAGTTCTCCTGCCACCGTTCTCTGCCGACTGCCGATCTGGTTCACTGGTTGCTACGTCTCCGTCTAGTCGGCACTCGGCAGTCGCCTGCTCCGTCTCCGTGGACGGTGGACTCCGTCCTCTTCACCTCAGCGCCTCTAGTCTTCGCATTTCGAAATCACTAGTAAGTTGATTTCTAATTTTTATTTTTAATTTCTAATCTTCAATTTAATTCAGTCTAATTAGTTAATTTTATTAAACTTTGGTTTAAACTTTGGTTGATTTGTAGTTAACGCAATTTAACTCATGCCTCGTTGCCTACTCGCCTCAAGTGCTGCTGACTGCTGTGCCGCTTGTGCGGGCTGTGCTGCTAACTTGCTGAGTGCTGGCCGTGGCCCTGCTGTAGTGCTACTCCGCCTGATCCGCTGCTCGCCTCAATCAGCGCATGCCGCCTCCGCCTAGCAAGGTAGGTAATCATCAATTGATTCTTTTTTTTTTTTTTTTGTGAATTTTTGATCAAATTTGCATTACTTGTCTGTTGTCTCTTAAAATTAGTATATACGGTGAATGTTCATTGAATTTGCATTATTTGTGTAAATTGTGTTTTGACTGTTAAATTGAACTTATTAGTTTATCTGTTTATGTCATTATGTGAAATTGTGAATATGTGATGCCGGACATTGTATAAGACATCAATTAGATATTAGTGTAAGGAGGATTATAAATATATAATTAGAATACAGTGTGGACTAGTTAGTGCTTAGTGGTGCTAGTTGCATATTCGGCTGGAAGTTCCGTATATAGACTAGTGGAGATTTTAGTTTGTTGATTTTAGTCTTGTCAATTTTAAGCTTAGCTTGTTAATTATCAGTTAGTATTGTAATCTTGTCAATTTTTTATTTGGATGATCTTTGTAAATAATTTTTCTGGGGAATATTTCTTGATTTAGTTGAATATTTATTCAAATTTTAGAATGAAGAGAAAACGCACTCCAAATGAAATGCAAAACATTACTAGCTTCTTTGCTAAAAAGAATCCTACTCCAACTTCTCTTCCACATCCAACACAAAATGAACAAACTATATCTCCACCTCAAGAAAGTGAACAACTTTCATCTCCATCTCATTATTCAACTCAAAATTCCCCTCAAAATGAACAAGGCCAATGTTCTCCTAATGCCCCAATCTTTGGTGAAAGATTAAGTGAACATGAATTTGCTAATCTTCTACAAGATCCAGGAAAGAGGAGAAAAATGAGTCAATTTCATAAAGATGACAGAGATTTAGTGAGAAGAATTTACATTCAAAGAAAGCCTTGTCAGCCCAAAGACTTTACATTTCCTCAAACTTCTATTTTTGGCAAAAACCGTCGCTTTTGTGCTAAGTGGTTTGATACTTGGACTTGGCTTGAGTATAGTGTGGAAAAGGATGCTGCCTATTGTTTCCCTTGTTATCTATTCAAGGATGAAAATGCCTTTGGAGGTGATGCTTTTGTTAGTGATGGTTTCAAATCATGGAATCGATCGGATTTAATAAGAAAACATGTCGGTAAACACTTGAGTGCACATAATAATGCTGTGTTAGCTATGGATTTGTTCAAGAAACAAAATTCAAGCATCACACAAGCCTTGACAAAACAAACCGCTGAGAGTACAAATGCATATAGGAAGCGACTTGAAGCTTCAATTGAATCAATCCAATGGCTTTTACTCCAAGGGTTGCCTTTCCGTGGTCATGATGAAAAAGAAAGTTCCTTAAGAAGAGGTAACTTTCTTTCACTTTTATCCCTTATTTCCAAAGGTAATCCTGAATATTCTAAAGTTGTTTTGAAAAATGCTCCTAGTAATTGTCAACTTACTTCTCCTAAAGTCCAAAAAGATATCATTAATGCATGTGCAAAAGAGACCACTAAAGCAATGCTTGAAGATATTGATGGTGGTTTGTTTTCTATCCTTGCTGATGAGTCCGCTGATGTTTCTGACAAGGAACAATTGGCTCTTTGTTTGAGATATGTTAATAGAAAGGGAGAAGTGTGTGAGCGTTTACTTGGTATTGTGCATGTTGTAAACACTGCTTCTTTGACTCTCAAAACTGCTATTGAATCCTTATAAATGGAGCATTCTTTGTCTTTCTCTCAAGTACGGGGTCAGGGTTATGATGGGGCAAGTAATATGCAAGGTTCTATTAATGGCCTTAGGACTCTTATAGAGAATGAGTGTAAAGAAGCTTATTTTGTCCACTGCTTTGCTCACCAACTTCAATTGACTCAAGTTGCACTTGCTAAAAAGAATTCAGATTGTGCTTGGTTATTTGTTGATGTACTTGCACCTCTCTTGAATTTTGTGGGGGGTTCACCAAAAAGGAAAGAGTTTCTTCGTGAAAATCAAGCTCAAAGAGTGGTGGATGCTTTGTCTCTAGGTGAACTTGAAACGGGTTCAGGTTTAAATCAAGAACATGGATTAGGTAGACCTTGTGATACTCGTTGGGGATCTCACCTCAAGACAATCTTGAATGTACTTGATTTATTCCCTGTAATCCTTGGTTCTCTTGAGGATATTGCAAAAGTATCTGATACAATAGATTCTAATAGAGCTCAAACACTTACAAATCTTCTGATTTCCTTTGATTTTGTGTTCGTGGCACACTTGATGGTTAGTATATTTGCGATAACAAATGCTTTGAAAGTGGCCTTACAAAAGCACGATCAAGACATTATGAATGCAATGGCCATGGTTAATGTAACCAAGACTAATTTGAAAAAAATGAGAGATGAAGGATGGGATTCTCATATGGAACAGGTAATTTATTTTATTAGTGACTATGACATTGCAGTTCCAGATATGGAGGCTAAATATGTTGTTCCCGGGAGGAGGTTGTTTAGAGGTAAATGCCCACAAGTGTCTAATCTACATCATTTTCGAGTTGAAGTTTTGTTTGGTGTCATTGATCTTCAATTGTAAGAACTTGAAAATCGATTTCCCGAAATAACTAAAGAACTACTTGTGTGTATGTCTTGTTTGAGTCATGTGGATCGTTTTTCTAAGTTTGATAAGGAAAAATTGATTAAGCTTGCGAAATTCTATCCTAATGAATTTCCAAGTTCGGAATTGATAGTCTTTGGTCATACACTTGAGAGTTACATTTGTTCTGTTAGAGGATATGAACGGTTTTGGAATTTGAAGGGTCTTAGTGAAATTTCAACCAAATTGGTTGAAACGGGATTGTCTGAAACTCATGATAGGGTCTATTTACTTTTGAAGTTGGTGTTGCTTCTTCCTGTCGCAACGGCAAGTGTGGAAAGGGTATTTTCTAGCATGAAGCAAGTGAAAGACAAACTACGAAATAGCATGGGAGATCAAATGTTGAATGATTGTTTAATTACTTATTTGCAGAATGATTTGTTTTTGAATGTTAGCATGGAAGATATCATAAATCGATATCAAAACATGAAAACTCGTCGAGAACTATTGTAATAAGTTTGCATTACTATTTAATTGTCTTTTGTAGTATTATATGAACATTTGGTTGTATTTTGTTCTGTTTGAATATTTAGATGTATTTTTTAGTACTATTATTTGGTTGTTTGGTAAATTTTTTTTTTTTTACATATTTGATTATCGATTGTGACTCACCAGTCGGAAATTCCTGGGTCCGCCACTGCTCTCCACCGTTTCCCCACCAAAATCGAGCAAGAATAGAGTGTATCTCATCTAGGGATGACAGTGGATCTAGACCCGACCTGGATCCGTGGATCCATATCCGTTTTTCACGGATATGAGTCTTCAAATTTTGGATCCGTTGGATCCGGGTCGGATCTAGGGTCTTGTTGAAAATTCGGATATGGATCCGGGTCTGACCCCGGACCTGAATCCGTTTACCGTTTATAATTTCCAAAAAAAAGAAAACTAAAATGTCTAATACTAACACAATTCGGCCCAGCCAAAGAAAAAACAAAATACACCTCTTTTCTCTTTCACTCTGGTACAAACCCTAACTTTATCTCTTTGCCCCTACCCTTCTGTCAAGTCGGGGATACGACGACTGTACCTGCTTCAAATCGGTGATCGAACCAGCACCGAGGAGCTTCTTCAATCGCGAGCCAAGTAGCCAACCTACGTTCAATACATCAATAACTCACTTCTCTTTCTTCCGTACTTCAGTAAACACGTTTAATGAGCCTAGTAATTTAATTTCGCTTTTGATTTTTTTATACAAGTTTTGTTTGATTTGAAGAATGTCTGACATGTTTATATGTTCAACGAGCTGTGATTTTTTTCATTTATTTATTTTTAAATAATTTGCATTTTTACATTTGTAGCAAAAAAGAGGGACGTAATCGGTTTATCCAATTTTTCCCGAGGTTTAAATGATTTCAGTTTAAAATGTGTTGGGTTATTATCGAGTTTGGACGTAATCGGTTTGGGTTGTTCTCAGCTTTGGGTTATAACGATTTGGCTTGATAACGGGTTGGGTAACTAATAGTTTGTACAAATTCGTTTGGTTCAATTTTTGAGTTGGAAGGATTTGGGTCGGGTTAGTTTTCTTATTTCAAATATGGGATTTTAACGGTTCAATTCTCTTTTGGACCGTATAAATAAGTCGGGATTAACAGTTCGGGTTAGAAATTGACAGTTCTAATCATACATCTTTCGTACTAAATTAAGTAACATACTCGCTTTCCTTTTCTTATATTTACACTTTGATGACACATATTTTTAGGCAATGTTAAATTTTTTTGGCCAAGCTGGAAAAGCCAGGTTTGCGTGCCAAGTCTAATTTTGCGAGTTTTGGGCAAGCATTTTTGGTCCAAACCTGCCTTGCCCTAGTAATCACCTTTTTAATACCTAAATCTTGTAATTAAATTTTTGGTGTTAAAATTATTTTGTTAAAGTCGCTCGTTTAGCTACTCTAATCAACTTCTAAAATAATGTCCTTGAAGAATGTATGAGTTGCAAATAAAAGAATACAGCTGTCCGCTGGGCAATATATACTCACTTATTTTCTCACTTGTTCCCCACCTTAGCCTTATACACTCTTTTACTCGGCTTCTTAATTCTTACTCGTATTTATAGTGCTAATGCATAAGGATGACATATATTAAGTGTATTATTATAGATAATCGATAATAAACAGTTGGTTTATCTTTGCAGAAGAAACTGATCGAACAAGTTAGTGTACTTCCTACAAGTATTATGGATGACAGAATTTACAAAGCAGCTACAGATGGAAATATGAATATATTTTCGGAGGGTGAAACTCTTACTGCTTATAAGAAAAAGTTTAGCCAAGCATGTGATGGAAGTAATATCTTGCACATAGCCCTTCGCATGGTCATATATCCTTCATTAAAACGATTATTTTCATCTTATATATTGGAAGGACTCCAAAGGAGATACACCTTTACATCTTGCTGTTGGACTTCAAACTTCTTGGAATAAAAGTTGACTTAAAACCGGCCCCCTACCTTGGACTTTGAGAAATTCAAAAGGAAATACGTTCCTTTATGAAGCAGCAAGGTTTTGTTACTATGAAGTGATATCTCTACTATCAAAAGATAACAATAATATTAAGGATGTGAATGACCATGGTGAGACTGTTCTTCATGTGATAGCAGGATATGCAACTTCTGCTGGTTAGTTTTTATCCCTTTGTTAAATACTTCCTCTTTATGAAATCAAGTCGGATAGATTGATTTGGGTTTTGTGTTTGATTAGTGCAGTGTGGAAGATAGACAATATTTTTATTTATTTATTTATTTATTTTTGAAGGGATGGAAGATAGACCATATAATGTTATATAATACAGTAAAATATATAAAAATGAGAAATAAAAGTATCAGTCAACATTTCCTACTCCACGGGAGCACTCTTTTTTTCAAAAACTACCTTTTAAACTTTGACTTTTGCAAATAACTAACTATATGATTTGTTTGGCTTAGTGTAAAGAATTCAACACATTTCAATGAATATTACTAATCATTTAAGATTTAAATTTTTTAAACTAAAATATAATCGTGCAAAATGCACGAAATATATATATATATACAGAAAGATACGAAAAAATATAATTAAAAAAATATATTTGAAAAATGGGAAATGATTTTGATATTAGTAACAAACTTATATATGACTCGCTATACCGCGTGATAAGCTATTATGGGAGTTAATTTGCCAATTTTATAGAAATTACCCGCATTGCTATAAGGGTTATTTCGTCAGTGTTATAAGGATTAATCGTTCGGTGTTATAGGGGTTATTTCGTCAGTGTTATAAAAATTACTCTAGAGGTGATCAACATTGGCCCAACCCACTAGCTCGGCTCGATCCGGACCGAAAATAGGGTGGGTTTGGGCAAGGCTAAAAACGCAATTTTAGAACCCGAGCCTGGCCCAAAAAACTGACAAGCCCGTTACTTTTTTTTCAGGTTTGGGCATGAGATATATTGTTAAGGCCCGGTCCGGCCTGGTTTTTTGATCACCTCTAGATTACTCGTTTGATGTTAAGGGGTTATTTCGTCATTGTCATGGGGATACTTTAATCATTTGCAAGCAGCCACACTAATGGCTTGTGGCACAGAAAACTTAATGTGCTGCATATATATTTTTTGTGTATTGATGATTAGTGCATTAATAATAATGTAGTTATTGAATGATTTTCAAAAATATCCTTCAATGTTATATATAGGGGGTCAATGTGTTCATTTCCAAATAGCCACATCGTGTGGCTTGTTGCACAAAAACGTGTTGAATATATTTTTTGTTTTGATGATTATTGGATTAATAATAACATAGTTATTGATTTTTTTTTTTTTTTTTTTTTGAGGAAAACGTAGTTATTGAATGATTTTGAAAAATATTAAAAACAATTGTAATTTTTTTCTTAAAAACAAAAATAAAAAGGAACTACACATAATTTATGATTGCAATTATCAAGTATTATATTAAAAGGTAAGGAAAAAATTTGTGCATTTATAATATAGATTTCTTTTAATATTGGGGTTTGTAAAAAAAAAATATTGGATATTATAATAAAGTAGGTAGTTTAGTTTTTTTTTTTTTTTTTTTTTTTTTTTTTTTTTTTAATTATTATTTGTAATATTAATTAAAATGGATCGTATGTGTGTTATTAAGAAAAATAATAAGAATAGTGGAAATGGAAGATATTCGAAGGTATTTTATATAAAAAAAATAGTGAAGTGGAAGTTTATTAAGGATAGTCCTAAAAAAAAGGGAGTGCATATAATTAAAAGATTGAGGTTTTGAAGTGTTGTGATGAAATGTTTGAAATTTATTTTGTTAAATATCCTAGGTTCAAACATAACTAGTATGTAGTTCGTGCGATGCACGAGTTAATTTTTTGGCTATATATATATTTTTAAATATAATAATTGTACTATTATTTATTTAAATTGTTTTTAGATTTTTTTTTTTGAAATTCAAAACATTTGTAAAATATAAATTCTACGAAGTACAAAGTATTTTATTATTATTAGTAAATTAAATACTATGTAAATGTAATGCCATCTACTCTTATAAAAAAAATTATGTCATACCACATGTATCTATTTTCAGGCGTTGACTCCCATGTGCCTTACACGTAACCCTTACTTCTCCTAATTGCACCCCTTTTTCCTAAACCCCGACTTTTTTCAATTAATCCCCAATTTAGAAGGTCTTTAACTTGCTAACATTAATGGGGGGGATGGATTAATGTTTTTTCAGACATTAATGGTGTTGCAAGGGTGAGAGAGAGAATACAGGTCTAATTGAAAAGGGTGGGGTTTTAAATAAAAAAAAATTGGAGGGAAAAGGGGTGCAATTAGGAGAAATAAGGGTCACGTACAAGGCACATGGGAGTCAACGCCGGAAAAGGGTGAGTCAACGCTTGAAAGTGGAGCTTGGTCGTTTCTAAAAAAAAAAAAAATTATTAAGGTTTGACATTGCCAAAAAAAAATTTAAAAGGTTGTGACAAAAAATGTCTTTTACAACAATTTTTTATATACCGATCAATATGATAATAAAGGTTACTATGTTAAAATTATGGTCAATATATATGTTCAACATAATGCCGTAATTCAGGTTTACAATAATATTAAAGGTCACACAAGTCTTAATAAAAGATATTACCTTAAAAATAAATAAGGTTACTATGTTAAAGTTAAGGTCACTATGTTTATTAGGATATATTTTAGGAGATGATAATATTGTGAAAAGTATTTTAGAATATATTGTGATCAGTGGCGGACCCACGTGTAGTCATAGTGGGTCCGCGGACAACCTATTATTTTCTATATAAAAAAAAAAAACTAAGTATCAAGAGTTTTAGCTTGTAGTTTGGTGGTTTGTTCCCCATCCTACCACATATGAGATACGGGTTCAACTCCCATTACTCTCAAACTTTTTTTTTTTTTTTTTTGGGCTTTACAACCTCATTTTCACAATTTCACGATTTAAAATATCCCCAAATCCCCAATTCTCCCAAATTGAAACCCTAAGTCTCAAAGTCACCCAATTACCCAAGCCCCGTCGCCGTTCACCGTATCGCCGCCTCGCCGTTCACCGTATCGCCGCCTCGCCGGCAGCCCCGTCGCCGTGCATTAATTAGTAGAGAATTGAAGAGTGAGAAGATGGAAAAACCATCTGTTAGCTATGGATATGCTGAGAAAGCTAAGAAAGGGGAGGATTTTTACTTGGTTAAAACTGATTGTCAGAGAGTTCCTGGCAATTCTGCTTCAACATTTTCAGTTTTTGCTGTATGTGATCTAACTTTATTTTGATTTACATTTTTGTTTTGGATTTGAGTATAATTGTATAAACAGTTTTTTTTTTAGCAATTGGGTCCTTTGTTTTTTTAATTTTTTTGCTGTTTTTGGGTTTTTGTTGATATACAATTGTAATTTATTGTTGTTTTTGCTTCATTTTAATTGTTCAATATTCATGTATTAATGCTAGTGTTATGGCTGTTATTATTTTTAATTTATTGTTTTGATTCTTTTTGTTTATGGTTATATAATTCTCCGAATAATAATTGCTAATAATAGAGTGATGTAACCAAAAAAGATAATAATAAAAATAAATAAAATAGAATGATTCTGGATGGGCCTTTTAGATAGATGCTTAATTTGTTGGGGATTTTGATGTGTGTTGATCTAGTCTCAAGATTATATGTAATAGGGATTTGTAACAATCTGACTGATTCCAGATCTATATGTTCACTAGTTCCATTCTGAATTTAACTAGTTAGGAATAATTTTTCAATTTTGGCTGCATTTTTTTTAATCACAATCTGAATTTATGCTAGTATAGGGCATGTTCAGTCATTTTCTAAGAATTGTCAAATTTTTAATCTCTTTTTGCTCTTGGCTGATATACAGATTTTTGATGGGCATCATGGAAATGCTGCTGCTATATACGCTAGGGATAACTTACTGAATCATGTGTTAGCTGCGATGCCTCGAGAGCTTGGTCGTGATGAATGGCTTCATGCCTTACCTAGAGCACTAGGAGGGCAATGTTTACTTTAGCCCTGTACGATTACTTGAGACAAAATATCTTAATGTTTATTTTCTGGTTTAATTTAAGATGAACGCTCCAGAAATTTGAAGCTATTAAGAAATAGAGCATTGACAATGTAGTGCCCGCTGAGTTCCTAATTTTGAGAAACTCACTAGCATTGACTCATTTCTAGAGCATCCTTTATTACTTAGATTGGATTTTTTTTCTGAGTTTTTGATTGTAAGTTGACATGAACTATAGCTTGCTGAATTGAGCTTCCTAATTAAATTATGACCAGTCCTAGCATAAGATGTGTGTAAAGGGGTTATTTTTATAGCTTAATGGGTAGTTGATCAAGGATTGGTGACTGTTGATGATTGAATAGGGCCAATAGGGGTGAACTTTGTCTTGGTAGCATTGTTCAATGACTTATGCACAATTCTCCTGTGACTGTATGGGAGTGTCTTATAGAGTTCATTTAAATTACTTTAGTTCAAATGGTAATGCTTGCCATCCATAGAAAATGATGTTTATAGATATGAATGCTTCTGACTTTCTGAGCTTTGAGGTAGAATATATGCTGGTAACTTGGAGTTTTAAAGCACGAGATTTGTTTGAACAAACATTGACTAATTGTCATGAGACCATGTATACCGTACAAGGGAAGTAGATTTGCATTGACATAGACCCCGAAAAAGGTGTATTCAAGTTTGTGTTGATTGTTGAACACTTAGGTTGAGATCTTTCAGGGATTTGGTTTAGAGTTCAGGTTTTGTATAGTACAAGGTCGATGGACGATGATACAAGCTTTGACTATTTTTTGATATTATATGCGGTCGATGGACGATGATGGGACAACCTATTAATCAAATCCTGGATCCGCCACTGATTGTGATATTGTGACTTATCTTAGGTTATTTGGCCTTGCCCTCCAAGTATACCTAATTATAAATATTTTATGAGGCCGATGTTGATTAATGAGAATTACAGTGATAATTATTCAATTATATTTTAGCATGGTATCAAGAGCCTTAGAGAGATCCAATTTTTTTAATTTTTGTGCGTGATATTCATTGTTCACGTACAATTCGTGTGAGGGTGAGAGTTCACTACTTTGCAATTTTTTCCCCCCTTTGTGAGATAATTAATCATGACTGGTGGTGGCGATGGAGGCAAACCAAAGGTGGACTTGACGTTTCATCTTGGTTCCAGCGATGCTTCGGGGAATGTAATTATCCCTATTCAACTCCGTGGTGACAATTATGATGAATGGGCAAGAGCTTTCCGTACTTCCTTGAAGGCGAAGAGAAAATATGGTTTCATTGATGGATCCGTTGCTAAGCCGATGGACATTGAAAAATTGGAGGATTGGGTGGCTGTTCACTCGATGTTGGTGTCTTGGTTGTCAAATACTTTGGACTTGACAATTCGATCTACCCTTGGTGACTATGATGATGCGAAATTGCTTTGGGACAACCTTCAAAACCGCTTTTGTGTGGTGAGCAGGACCCGAGTTTGTCAATTGAAGACTACCTTGGCCGATTGCAAGCAAGGCAAATTTGAATTAATTTCTACTTATTTTGGCAGATGGTCGAAGATTTGGGACGAACTTACCACTTACATTTCGAGTCCCGAATGCAAGTGTGGCAAGTGCACATGTAATATTGTGCAGAAACTTGTTGAGAAATTTGAGGGATCGGAGGATGACTACGTTCATCACTTTTTAATTGGCTTGGAGTCTTCATATGCTGCTCTAAGGGCATAACTCCTTGCTCAAGATCCTTTACCAACGGTAGACAAGGCCTATCAACAGGCCATCCAAGCAGAACGATTGCTGGAGGGGAGGTTCCCACTCCCAATGAAGACCACACCAATGCCGTGGCTTTTAAATTGCATGGAAGCAAATCTCAGATTGAAAATAGCGACAAAATCTGTAATCATTACAACAGGGAAGGCCATTATGAATCTGGGTGTTTTCAAATTCATGGCTTCCCTGAGTGATGGGGGGATCGTCCTCAAGGGGGGCGTGGACCAGGTCGTGGCGGTGCGTCGGCTGGTCGAGGTGCATGTCGCACAGGTGGAAGGGGTAGCGGGAGCTGCCCCTCCTGCTCGCGCTAACAAAACAGGCAGACAGCCCGGTTCTTAGCCATCGCAAGGGGCTGCTGCTACTGCTTCTGACGGAGCAGCTCTTGCGGGGGTCACGAGTGCTCAAATTCAGCAATTACTTGATTATTTAAATTCTATCAAACCCAAGCTTCACGGTAAGAATGATTTGGGTTGGTATATTGACACCGGTGCCTCAAACCATGTGACTTGTGATCTTTCTCTTTTGACGAATGTGAATCATTATCCGGTGGGATTGCCGGATGGGAATTTTGCTAATGCTTCTAAAATTGGATCAGTGATATTGTAAGGAGGCTTAATTATTCATAATGTTATTTATGTGCCTCAATTGAATTGCAATTTGATTTCGACGACTCAATTATGTGACGAATCAAATTTTGTCATGCAGTTTACTAATAAACTTTGTATTATACAAGACCTAACGGACGAGGAAGGTGATTGGAGCGGTTGAACAAGTAGATGGGCATTATTATTTCTGGGGTGTTGCTACGGTGAAGGCTTTGAAGATAGATGGGGATCATTCAACAAAGTTGTGTCATCCTTTGGGAAAAGTTCTACAATAACTTCCGTTTGTGAGTCGTAGTAGTAGTAAATTTTCATTCATGTGATGTAATGCCCTCGGGTAAAATAACATAGGAGCAGTTTTCCTTTGAGTCAAAATAAAGCTAGTCGAATTTTTGAGCTAGTCCATTTAGATTTGTGGGGGTCTTAAAAGACCTCATCGTCTTGTGGTGCTCATTATTTTTTTAACTATCGTATAGTAGATGATTATTCTAGGGGTGTATGGACCTATTTGATAAGAAGTAAAACGGAAGTTGATTTTATGTTTTACAATTTTGTTGCTATTGTTAAGCGTCAATTCTCTCAAGAAATTAAAATAGTACGTAGTGATAATGGTATGGAATTTAATTCCTTAAAGATTATTTTTTTTAAAAATGGAATATATTTTTGAGATCTCGATCGTGTGTGGGCACGCCTCAACAAAATGGGCGTGTTGAAAGAAAGCATCATTATATCTTGAATGTTGCTAGGGCCTTGTGGTTGCAAGCAAATTTGCCTCTCAAATTTTGGGGGGAGTGTGTGGAAGCGACTTGTCATTTGATTAATAGAACTCCGTCTCAATTGCTTGATTATAAAACCCCTTTTGAAGCCTTATTTGAAAAACCATCTTCATATGAGTATATTCTGGTGTTTGGGTGTTTATGCTATGCTTATAATCTACGAAGCAAGGGTGATAAATTTGCGTGTAGGAGTCGCAAATGCGTGTTTTTGGGTTCCCCTTTTGGGAAGAAAGAAGAGTGGAGAGTATATGACTTGGAAACAAATGAGTTCTTTGTATCAAGGGACGTTCAATTCTTTGAGAGTGAGTTTCTGTTTTGGGTTACTCAGAATAAGCCTACTTCGATGGTGCCTCACTTTCCCACCTTGGAGGAGGCATATAGTGGTGATGAGTGGAGTGAAGAAAGGGTAATAGGCGTGGGAAAGCAGCCACAAATAGTAGAGTCCACGACCAGGCTGCGGGAGGAAGTGTTGAGCCGCGACCAGGCCGCGGACAACACTGCTTGTGCTGAGAAGTAGTAGCCAACAACAGGTTCCGCAACCAGGCCGCGGGGGGAAGAGATGGGTCGCGACCAGGCTGCGGACAGCACTGCAAGCCTTGGAGATTTGCGGGCTGGTGGTCTAATTTGAAGCACAACAACAACACATTCGATTGGGGAGTGAGCAGGACGTTACTATGGGTCATGGTGAGCTCACAGTTGACAGTGATGATGCAACAACATCAAGTGAAAATGTGAATGACTTGGGGAAAGGCAAGAGACAAAAGTTTCCTTTGACAAAACTCCGTGACTATGTGACACACACCATCCCAAATAAAAGTCCATCTACAATTCCAACTCAAAGTTCACCCGTGAAGTCACTTCCCTCAGGTACTGTTTACCCCATAACACATTTTGTTGATTCTCACTGTATTTCTGTGAAACATAGGAAATATATTGATGCTATTACAGGAGGAAATGAACCCAAAAGTTTCAAAAAGGCCATGAAACACGAGGGTTGGAGAAAGGCTATGGCAGATGAGAATCATGAGATGCAGGCACTAGAAGAACAGGGCACTTGGGTGCTAGAAAATATACCACCTGGTAAAAAGGCACTCGAGATTAAGTGGGTGTACAAAGAAAAATACGATGAGCATAGGAATTTGTAGATATTAAAAGCGAGACTAGTTATTTTCGGCCATCATCAGGTTGAAGGACTAGACTACAATGAGACGTTTGCTCCGGTAGCAAAAATGGTGACAGTTCCCCTTTCTTGCAGTTGCGGCAGTGAAAAATTGGGATGTCCATCAAATGGATGTTCATAATGCTTTTCTTCATGGAAATTTGGGGGAAGAGGTATACATGAAAATTCCCCCTGGCTTTGAAAATAATAATTCTGACAAAGTTTGCAGGATGAAAAAATCATTGTACAGTCTCAAATAAGCTCCCAGGTGTTGGTTTGCAAAGTTAGCTACAACTTTGAAATCTTATGGCTTTAAACATTACAGTCTTACTATGATTATTCTTTATTTACTCTGACAAAAGGAAAGATGCAGCTAAATGTATTAGTATATGTCGATGATTTAATTATTGCAGGCAACGATAAATCTGCTATGATTGATGATATGTCGTGTTTTGTGTATATTATTTGGCTTATTTTTAGTTAGTTTTGTCAGTTTAGTTGAGTATTTGAGTTCGTTTTGGCATATTTTGCTTTAGTTTGGATAATTCGATGCTTTTATGGGTAGTTGTGTTGTTTTTTATGAATTTCAGGAATAATGGAACTAATTTGGATGAGTTATGGATCCATGAAGTAAGCCGAGGCCCACGAGCCTTCACGAAGCGTGATGATTGAAGAAAGGACTATTTAGGGCTTTTTGGAGCTAGGCACGACCGTGCCTCCGAGTCAGTATACTCATCAAATTGCTTCAACATTAGGCACGTCCGTGCCTATAGCCGTATTCAAAGACCAGCGCAGGCACGTCCGTGCCCAGCACCAGGCACGTCCGTGCCTGGAAGTCAAAAGCTACCCAAGTTATGCACGCAGGTAGGCACGTCCGTGCCTATGAGGAGGCACGTACGTGCCTCCTGGGATTCTTGTGCGCCAAGCCTTTTGTCGATTTTCTTATCTTTTCTAGGCTTGTATTTATACTAAGTGGTGTTTTATTATTTGATTAAGTTTTTATTAGTCTAGTTTTACATTGTTAAAAACCTAGTTCTCTCCATTATTATTTTCCAAGTTTTTGTAATTCAAGATTCAAGATTCAAGCTTTCTACTTTCAATTTTATTCAAGATTTGGTATTTATTTTTCATCCTTTGTTATTTAATTATGTTTTCATTATTTATTATTGTTTTTGTTTCTTTAATCATGTGTGAGTAGATTCTTTAATTCAAGGTCTAGTGTAGCCCTATTATTATTGATGCATGAATTAAATCTTTAAATTCTTTAATAACTTTAACAATTGAATTGCTAAATGTATTGTGATTATGCCAATGCTAGATTAGACGTAACTATAGTATTGCGATTATTCCATTGTTTTTATCACAGCGGGAGTTGGGTATAAACGGATTTAAGTAAATTAATTTAGGGTTTGATTCATATCACGAGTAGTTATGTTTGATAATCGGGAAGTTAGAGTAATGTGTTTAATGTCTTTAATATGCATGATACCATGAGAATAGGATTGATTGTATGTTAGGGAAGCCATTGATACTCGAGATAGATCCCTGGTATTTATTAGGGTTTACTTTTCCCCGTTCGATTGAAATCGTTTGTTAAGGGTAAAATGACAATTGCATCGATAATAATTGTGGTGAAACTAGATCTTGGATGTTTTAAGTACTTGATTTAATCATCTCATTTAGTTTATTTTCGAATTCTTCTCATACTTAGTTCCTTAGATAACTGATTATAGTTGATTCTTGCTTAATAGAAATTCGAGTCTATTTAATTATTTCTGAACCTTAGTCTCTTGGGATCCGACCCTTACTTGCCAGTCTACATTAGTATTGGTCTGTTAGGTTATTTTTGATATGTACGCGACACGCCTACCAAATTTTGGCGCCGTTGCCGGGGACTAACGGTTTCATTAGATTATTTGTGATTCATTTTTGCTAGGCTTATTTCGTTGCTTCGACTATTTTCTCTTGTGTTTTTGATACTGTTTCTCTAGTTTTCTTGTTGCATGCCCACACGAAGCTCAGGTTCGGAAGATCTAGTACATTTTGATTCTGAAATCGAAGCAACCGCAAGAAGACGGGCAGGTAGAAGAAGAAGGAGAAATCAAACCAATAGAAACATGGTAGACCAACCAACGAAATCCCTCTTGGAGTACGGTATTCCTGATACGACTACCGGAGTCCTTTCAAGCATCATAAGACCACCAGTCACGGCTCAGCACTTCGAGCTCAAGCCACAGTTCATACAGTTCATCTCCAATGATTCATTCGCAGGGCTACCACATAATTGCCCCGTAAGTCATATAGATAGCTTTTTGGAGAAATGTGATACTATGAAGTTGAATGGTGTTATAGATGATGCAATCAGACTACGCTTTTTCCCCTTCTCACTTCGAGACAGGGCAAAGGAGTGGTTAAGAGATGAAGGCACTGGCTCGTTCGATACATGGGACAAGTTAGTGAAGGCCTTCCTAGTGAAGTTTTTAGGGAATGAGAAGACTGCAAGATTGAGGAATGACCTACAAACTTTTAGGCAGTCAGATGATGAGTCTCTCTATGAGGCTTGGAGGAGATTTAAAAGATTGCAGAGACAATGCCCTCACCATGGCATTCCAGATTGGATTTTGATGCAGACCTTTTACAATGGCATGACTCATGAGTTCTGTATTTACATAGATGCTGCGTCAGGAGGTTCTCTCTTGACAAAGAACCCCACTGAAGCTAGGGAGCTCATAGAGAAGATGGCGGCCAATGATAACTATCATCTTGGAGGCCGAAACACTGTGAAAAAGGGAGGTAAACTTGATGTTGATGCTTTAACTATGCTAACTAGTTCTGTGCAGGCACTAACAAGCAGGTTTGATAAGTTCCAAGCAGGAACTTCTAACACCCCACAGGAGTTGTGTCAGTTATGTAATGTGCAGGGTCATGTTGCTCCAGATTGCCCACATATTTCGCAGAATACGGAAGAGATGTCAATCAAGCAAGCCAATTCTTTCTACTCCTCTAACCCAAAGAGGCCTTATGACCCTTATTCCAACACCTACAATGAAGGATGGAAACACCATCCTAACTTCTCATACAAAAATTCCCAAGCACAACAAAACCCTCCACCACCACCTCCACCCAACACCTACAACCAACCACCACCTGGTTTCCAACAGAAAACACCCAATGCCCACCAACCAATGCAACAACAACCTCAGAAATCAAGCCTAGAGGTGACATTAGAGAGCTTTATGACCGCAACAAACAGTGCCATCCAACATCAAAATAGCTCTATCCAACAGTTGCAGGCTCAGGGTAAACTTATGGAGAATCAGATAAGCCAATTGGCCAACCAATTTAGCCAAGCCCTAAAGACTCCAGGAACCTTCTCGGGCCAGACTGAACAATCTCAAAAAGGCCAAATGAATGTCGTCACCCTGAGGAGTGGAAAGCAGTTGGAAGATCCTCCTACCAAGGAGCCATCAAGAGAGGTCATTGAAGAAGTGGGTGCAAGTGAGAAGGAAGTAGAGGATGCTAGGGTCGAGGAAGCATCAAAGGAAGCACCACCAAAGCCACTTGCTCCATATATGCCTAAGGTTCCTTTTCCTCAAAGATTAGCACAAGCTAAACTTGAGAAAAAGTTTAGTAAGTTCCTCGATGTTCTTAAAAAGTTTCATATTAATATTCCATTCCTAGATGCCATATTTGAGATGCCTTCTTATGCAAAATTTTTAAAAGATATGCTATCTAACAAGAGGAAATTAGAAGAGAATACTACAGTTGCTTTGAATGCAGAGTGCAGTGCTATTTTGCAGAACACTCTCCCTAAGAAATTAGGAGATCTAGGTAGATATTTAATTCCAGTGAAGCTTGGAGATATTGAGATCAACAGGGCACAATGTGATCTAGGTGCAAGTGTGAGCCTCATGCCACTGTCTATATGCAAGAAGCTGCAGATGGGTGAACTCAAACATATCTCTGCAACTTGCAGACAGGTCAGTGAAGTTTCCTTTGGGTGTACTTGAGGATGTACCCCTCCGAGTAGGTAAGTTTTTCATCCCATGTGATTTTGTTGTGATGGAGATGGATGTGGATGTGAATGTTCCTATCATACTAGGTAGACCTTTCTTAGCTATTGCAGGTGCAATTATAGACATTAAGAAAGGTAAGATTACTTTTGAAGTAGGTGATGAGAAATTGGAATACTCACTTTTGAATGTTATGGGTGCTCCTTCTATGGGAGACACTGTTTGTCAGGTTGATGTGCTCGATGAGCTGCAGAATGAGAAATTTCCCTTGAATCAGAATGATGATGCTCTTGAACAAGTGCTATTAGGGAAGGAAGATGATAATGGAGATTGGCAGTCTAAGGAGTATACCAGGTTACTTGATGAAGCAAAGGCCGATCCAAATCAGAACCCGATCAGAGAGACATTGGAAGTAATGAGTATTGGGCAGAGTTCTAAGCCTCCCGAGGTAGAGTTGAAACCCCTCCCCTCTAACTTAAAATATGCATATCTTGTTCCAAATAATTCATATCCTGTTATTGTCAATGCTGAACTCAAGGACACAGAATTGGAGCAATTGCTCAACGTTTTGAAAACATATAAAAGTGTCATTGGGTACACCATTGATGATATCAAGGGCATTAATCCTTCTTTCTGTATGCATAAGATCATTCTTTAAAACGATCATGCCTCTTCTGTAGAACCTCAGAGAAGACTTAATCCTAATATGACGGAGGTAGTTAAAAAAGAGGTTCTGAAATTGCTTGCTGCAGGTATAATCTACCCTATCTCTGATAGTAAGTGGGTTAGCCCTGTACAAGTAGTACCAAAGAATGGAGGTATGACTGTTGTCAAGAATGACAAGGGTGAGCCAGTCGCCACTAGAACTGTCACAGGATGGCGAATGTGTATAAATTATAGAAAGTTGAATAAGGCCACCCTGAAGGATCATTTCCCCTTACCTTTTATTGATCAGATGCTTGAAAGGTTGGCAAAGAATTCCTTTTTCTGTTACTTGGATGGATATTCAGGTTTTTTTCAAATTCTCATCCGTCCTTGTGACCAGGAAAAGACTACTTTCACATGTCCATATGGCACCTTTGCATATCGCAGGATGCCATTTGGATTATGTAATGCTCCTGCTGTTTTGGGGTTTTCTGATATCCTGCGGGAGAGTTACAATTCGGAGACTGGAACCGGACGCCTGTACCTGCAAAACAAACGGATGCTCCGGACGATTGGAGATCCGCCTCCGACGGTTAAGTTAGTACTTGATTAAGGAGTAATTAATGCGGAAATAAAAGTAATTGGGTCTCTCTAGGTGAGAGTGTTAAATGTGCGTACTCTCTCTTAATGAGGATTAATGGGCATATTTATATGCCTTGGGATGCGTGCCAGTACTGGGTTTAGGTTAAACCTAAGGCTGACTGGGCCTCCCACAATGATTGGGCCTTGTTGGTCGGTTTTCCCATTTGGCATGGGTGGACACGTGTCACATTGCAATTGGTCCAAGGAGGACGAATCTCTTGATGACACGTGGCAGGCTCCTAGTGGCCTACATGAAGGACACGTGGCGAAACCTGATTGGCCCACGTGTCGGATGCTGATTGGTGGATAAAAATCCCCTAATCATTTGCCCCTCACAGGTGGCACGTGACTGGTCACGTGTTACCTGTGACAGGTGTCGCACCGTGATAGGCGACGGCCTGCTACAGGTGTCACTCGGTGAAAGGCCGAGAGATTCTCCCGCCCAAATTTTGAATTTTGGAAGTGACCCTTCGCCTTCTCACTTTGCCTATATAAGGGTGTGTTGACTTCAGTCATTTTCACACTTGAGAACTTTTTAGAGAGAACATTCGGACCCCTGAACTTGCTCTGACATTCCTGACTCTTTCTGCCTACCGCCTGCTCTGACAAGCCGGCTACTCAGGATTTTCAAAACTCCGTCAACTTCACTCGTTCAGGTAACCGTTGGTTCTCTTACTCTTAATTTTCTCTTTATTTTATTCTTTTTGAAATGGCACCACGTAAGCACACGACACGACCTAGGTTAGTGATCAGCCGGTCACCGGGGACGGCCGAATCTAGGACTAGGAGTGCCGCCTGCCCTTTTCCGGACCCATCTTTGCCCTTTATACAAAGTCCGACTGTCTCTGTGTCTATGCAGAATATGATGGCCAGAACAAAAAGAACTGTTAGGATCTCGAACTCAGACGGCTCCTCCCACAGGGTGCCGATTAGTGAAACATCTGACCAGGCGCCAGATGTGGAAGTGAACCAAGGCGGCTTGACAACTGACAGTTCTGAGGGAGGGGTCAAGGTGACCCCTTCCCATTTTACAGTTATGTCTACATTCTCTCCTACTCCTTTTGAAGAAGAGAAGGCGGGCCCCTCTGGGAGAGGGGAGGAGTCGTCCTCTTCGGACTCGTCAGAGGACGAATCCGAGTCTAGTTCTTCTGGTCATGCTTCTCTGGACACGGAAGAGAAAAACAACCGCCTACAAGAGGCGAGGCTTTCTCACGCAGTTGAGAAGGGGGACAATTGGGCGGAGCCATCCGCCTCTTACCGAGAGCAAAATACCCCTTACTACTGCACTGTCCCACGGGGCCGGATCACGGCCATGCAAGAGAGAGTGGGGAGCTTTATTGCGAACCACACAATGGGCCCCGGCTTTTTAGTTTTCGTGTCGAATCCAGAAGACACAGTCGTCTGGCCGGCTGGTACTAGTTATGATAGCGCCTGCTTTGGCTGCTACGAGGCGGCCATCAGGGCTGGGCTGCGCTTCCCACTACATCCGGCTGTTCAGCGGATCTTGGATGGGTATGAGTTGGGGTTATGGCAGTTAGCCCCGAACTCCTGGGTCAACGTACTCGGCTATGTGGCCGGGTGCGAACTGCACGGGGTGGAGCCAAACTTCGAGGCTTTCGCCCACATGAACTACCTCAGCCGGACCCCTAAGGCAGGCGGTACCGGCTGGTATCAATTGACGAGCCACAGAGGCTACCTCATGACAAGAGGTAAAGCAAACAAGTGGAAGGATTGGCGAAGCACCTTCCTTGTCATTGAAAGTTCAGACACAGAGCTGAACAAGCGCTTCAACAGGTGGAATAGGAATCCGCCTCTTCTTGCAGGCGGCCGCAGCATGCCGCCTGTTCCCCCCAAAGCCATGAAAGAGATCCTGGATAAAGGAATCTTTAAATTAGAGTCGAGGGTCGACTCTACTACAGGGGTACGAGAGCAAGTACCCCTGCACTGCGTCCCGAGCTTCAAATGGCTCTATGACGAATACTTTCTGGCCGCCTTTGGCTTTAGCAGTCGGTGTTCAAGAGGTAGCCGGCTTGTCGAATACTCTTTTTATCCATGAGTTACTGTTTATCTTTTTATTAACTTGGTATCTTGTCTTTGTAGCGGATGCCATGAGCAAGATCACCGCTTCCAAGACTGCGGCGGACATGTTGCGAGCCTCTATTATGCAACAATCCTCAACCGACTCCCCCAACAGGGGGGCACCCTTGGTGAGCTCCTAACCTTTCACTCTCTTTTTGGAGTTGGGTTTATGCATATACTGACCGAGTGTGTTTTTTTTTTTTTTTTTTTTTTTTTTTTTTTTTTTTTTTTTTTTTTTTTTTCAGACGGGCACTCCAAGAACCTCTTCTTCCCAACAGCCGGACTCCAAGACCCGGAGGACGACTATTGCGAGCTCTCCTGGTACTGCCAGGAAACATGCGGCGGCTGAGAAACAGCCGTCCACTCCTTCTCAAACTCCAATCAGGCCGCCTAGAAGTATGAAGCTGTCCTTGTGAATTTAGACTTGCTCCCTTCTTTACTAGCTCTAACCCGTTTTGTTTATGCTTGATGCAGCCGGCCCTCAGGAGCCAGACTTGGTCGAGGTGGCCAAGTCTATGATCAAAGCCGTCCCCCCGGCTGAGAGGGAGGCAGTCAGGGGTGTCGGCACCCTTGACCTAGACGGGATTGCAGGGGTCCTTGCTGAGGTATACTTAGCATATTTTTGGTTATTTAAATTCCAGGACGCCTGTTTTTTGTTTGAAAACTGACGCCTGTTTCCTTTTACTTAGGCCCTGCTCCGAGTGAACGACCTTCGCAAGCCGCTTGACAGGAAGAACAAAGAGGTAAAGGCTGCAAAAGCTATGGCCGCCTCTGACTGTGATAAGGCAATGTTTCAAATTGCCCAAAATGAGATTTTGACAATTGATATTCTTTATTATCAAGCGCAGGCTACTGCTGCTATCCGGGCTCAGTTGGAGGCGGCCCAGAAGAAAAATAATGAGCTGGAGGCGACCATCAACAATCTCAAGGCCGAGCTGAGACCTCTTCGCCAAAAAATGTCCTCATACGACACCTTGGAGAAATCCTTGGCATACGTTAAGGAACGCCTGGTGACCCAGGAGAAGAGTCTTACTCAGGAGCTCTCGGCAAAGGCCGAGCAAGAAAAGAAGGAGCTGGTCCGAGAGATGATGGAAGACTCTGCTCAGATCCAGCGCCTGACCTGGGGCCGCCTATTCCCCAATGCCGACTTTTCCTCATGGGAAAAAACGTACCGCCAGTGTTCTGATAGATATAATCAAGAGATCCTGGCGGCTGCTGAGGACGAGGCGTTGGAGGAGGAGGAGCCGGTAGTGGCGCTTGGGCCGCTTGGGGTGGATGCATTGAAGAAGGATGCAGCTGAAGCCGAGTCCAACAAAAAGAGTGCTGACCAGGCGGCAACTGCTATTATTGAAGATCTGCCCCCTTCTTAAGCTTTATGTCTTCTTTTTACGGCCTGCGTGCCGTTTGTTTCTGTTTACCCGGCTAGGGGGCCGGGGTTTGAATATTTTGTCGGTCTTAATGACCGGCTTCTTTTTGTATCTTTTACCCGGCCAAAGGGTCGGGGGTATGAATATTTATGCCGGTCCTTCTTGCCGGCTGTTAATATAACTCAGGCGAACATTATTTTAGGTCGCCTTTTTGCCAAAATGTTTCGAATTTGTTTTGACTTTGCTAAGTATCGAAACTCTGATATCCAATTGCATACTATACCGACTGTTTTGCATGGCCGATAGTTGCGGACAGGTACGAGGTAGTTAGTCACGCCACCTATGCCCCTGGACGACTGGTTGTCTGTTTCCAGGCTAAGCGATCAGTCGGCCACTTTAAAGACTGGATCCCCTTCAACCAAGTAGGAAGGTGGTTTCCTACCTGCCTTGTTTGTTTTTTTGGGCTAGAGACTCTAGTCGGTCCAGGCCGACTGTTCCCCGCCACATTTAATCTAGTTTCATACTAAATTTTTAAGGAGTGACCAAGTAAACATGATTGTTACCTAGTTGCCGAGTGACTGAGTAGTAGAGGTTTCAAGCGGTGGGTACCGGTTGTTCCCCTTTATTCGCCAATGTTTGTTGGCTATTAACTCATAAGATACCGACTGTTCTTCCCCAAGTAGTTCAGTCGGTTGGTTGACACGGATGGTTACTGCGACCACTTGTTTGACCTGATTAGTCAGTTAAGTGAGAGGTATCCTTGTCCGGGAAACGGCTACGTGGTTGTCTTGGTTAGACAGTCGTATAGGTGCCGTGTAATGATTTTATAGAACAATGTTTCACCCAAAAGGGAGCTGCTCTCTGCGACGAATTTCATCCGGATGGATGCCGTCGGACGCCTGCTATAATGTTGGGACAGGTCGAATTAAACTTATATTTGGATGAGTTGGCTTGGCGCCTGGTCTGATCATTTCAGCCATGAGCCTTTGATAGTTCTTGGTGAACTGTGTTATGGGAGAGTAGCCGGTTGTGTGGAACAAGCGGCGTGCCCCTCTTAAGTAAGAATGAAAATTAAACATGGAGAGTAGCCGACTGTTTGTCAGTAGGCATGCCCCTCTTAGTACAAAATTGAATGAAACAACAAACTTTTATTAAGTAGCCCTCGACTATTTACATCATTCAAAAGAAATATTTCTTAAGATTATCTACATTCCAGGTTCGAGGCAACGGTTGACCGTCTGGTGTTTCCAGACGGTAGGTACCGTCCCTGACCTCTTCATAGATTCGGTAGGGTCCTTCCCAGTTGGGAGTTATTTTGCCAGACTCATTAGCCCTACCAACTGCTTCCATTTTTCTAAGTACAAAGTCCCCCACTTTGAGTGGACGCCTGTGTACTTTTTTGTTGTATGATCTGGTCATTCTCAGGCGGTAAATTTCATGGCGCAAGACAGCATTGCCCCTCTTTTCTGGGAGTGAGTCTAATGTCAGGCGCATGGCTTCCCAGTTTGCCTCTTCGTCATATAGCATTACTCGAAGAGTCGGCTCGTAGTGTTCAATTGGAAGAACAGCTTCCGCACCATAGGTTAGGAGGAATGGAGTTTCTCCAGTCGCCCCTTTTTCAGTCGTCTTAATGGCCCAGAGAACATGTGGTAATTCATCCGCCCATAGGCCGCCTGCTCGTTCAATCTTTTTCTTGAGACCGTATGAGATGATTTTATTTAAGGCTTCTACCTGGTCGTTTGCTTGTGGACGACCGACTGATGCAAAGTGGTGTGCAATTCCTTGGTCACCCAACCAGCTTTTGAGAACAGGCGTCTCAAATTGGGGACCATTATCAAAAACCATAGACATGGGAACCCCGAACCGAGTGATGACATTTTTCCAAATGAATGAAATTACATCTTTCGTCTTGATTCCCTTTACAGCCTCCGCCTCCACCCATTTAGTGAAGTAGTCGACTGCAACAAGTATGTACCTCCTTCCGCCTGTAGCAGGCGTATAGGGACCCAGAATATCCATGCCCCACTTAGCAAACGGTAGTGGGCT
Organism: Chenopodium quinoa; assembly: GCF_001683475.1. Classification (NCBI taxonomy): domain Eukaryota; kingdom Viridiplantae; phylum Streptophyta; class Magnoliopsida; order Caryophyllales; family Amaranthaceae; genus Chenopodium; species Chenopodium quinoa. The sequence continues at coordinate 12,135,312 of NW_018743292.1, forward strand.
ATGAATGGTAGTGAGGTCAGTAGCCGGACGGTGAATTAGTTTGCCAAACCTTTGGCACTTGTCACATTTTTTCACCATCTCCATTGCATCTGCTTCTAAAGTAGGCCAAAAGTAGCCCTGCCGCCTTGTCCGTTGAGCAAGCGACCTACCGCCTATATGGGAAGCGCAGTAACCAGAGTGAAGATCGTCTAGTATCTCTCGTCCCTTTTCTGGAGTAACACACTTTAAGTAGGGTTGAAGGTACCCTCTTTTGTGAAGTTCTCCCCTTATCATTTCAACACTGGCTGCCCGTTTTTTCAGCGCAGCCGCCTGGTGATGATCATCCGGCAGGGTACCGTCTGTCAGATATGCCCTGATTGGATCCATCCAGGTTGAGCTTCTGTCTAGGATTCCAATAGGGTCTTCCTCGATGCTTCTCTTCTCCATTACTTCCCAAAAAACAGTTCGAGGAGTATCACAAGAGGCGGATGATGCTAATTTTGAAAGTGCATCCGCCTGGTTGTTTTCTGATCTCGGCACTTGAGTCAGATGAAAATCTTCAAGGGATCCGACTGCTTGTCGTACCGCCTGTAAATACTTGATCATGGCCGGATGGGTTGCTTCGTATTCGCCATTATACTGACTCACTATCAATTGTGAATCGGAACAGGCGTCTATCTTTCGTGCCCCTGCCGCCTTGCACATGCGGATTCCGGCTAGTAAAGCTTCATATCCTGCCTCATTGTTTGAGGCCTGAAAACTGAAGCGTAGAGCATACTCGTATCTGTCGCCCTCTGGCGATTGACATATGACGCCTGCTCCACAACCATTTGAAGTAGAGCTTCCGTCCACATATACCTTCCAGACTTGGTCTGGATCTCGAGAATCAGGGGGACGAGTCATCTCAACAATAAAGTCAGCAAAGGCTTGCCCCTTCACTGCTTTTCTAGGCTCGAAAGTAACTTCGAGGCTCTGTATTTCTATGGCCCATTTGATCATCCGGCCTGACGACTCCATGGTGGTCAGTGGCCGCTTGATAGGTTGATCTGTATACACGACGACTGCATGTGCCAAAAAGTAGGGCTTCAATTTTTTAACAGCCATGAAGAGTGCAAGACCAAATTTCTCCACTAAGGGATACCTCAACTCGGCATTTTTCAGTACATGACTGACAAAGTAGACCGGAAGCTGACATCTGTCTCTTTCAGCAAGAAGAACATCGCTTAACGCATGATCAGAGACGGACAGGTACATGTAGAGTACTTCTTTGGGAAAAGGGCTGACCAGCCTCGGCAAGGAATGCAAGTGAACTTTCAATTTCTGGAAGGCCGCCTCAGCATCCGGCCCCCATTCAAACCTTGCCTTCTTCTTAATGGCCTGGAAGAAGTATAAGCATTTGTCGCCTGATCGGCTTAGAAATCTTCCCAAGGCCGCCAGACAACCTGTTAACTTCTGAACCTCTCGGACGGTACGAGGCGACTGCATGTCGATGACCGCCTGCACCTTCTTAGGGTTCGCCTCTATTCCTCTCTGATTGATAAGGAATCCGAGAAATTTCCCAGACTCAACTCCAAATACACATTTCTTGGGATTGAGCATGACATGGTGTCGCCTGAGTGTGGCGAAAGTTTCTCGGAGGTCCGACAGATGATCTATCAGAAGCTTAGACTTGACAATCATATCGTCAATGTATGCCTCGACGTTTCTCCCAATCTGATCAAAGAACACAGTGTTTATCATTCGCTGGAAGGTGGCCGGGGCATTCTTAAGACCAAACGGCATGACCGTGTAACAGTATAACCCTTGATCAGTAACGAAGGCCGTCTTCTCCTGATCTTTCTTCCATAAAGGAATTTAATGGAAACCAGAGTAGGCGTCCATAAAGCTCATCAAAGCATGGCCGGCTGTTGAGTCGACCAGGTTATCAATTTTAGGCAGAGGGTAACTGTCTTTGAGGCACGCCTTGTTTAAGTCTGTGTAGTCTACACACATTCGCCAGGTGCCATTCGGCTTTTTAACAAGCACCACATTTGCAACCCAATCTGGGAAGTAACATTGCCGAATGAACCCTGCATCAAGTAATTTTTTAACTTCGGCGGCTGCCGCCTGACTTCTTTCTTCGCCATGGTTCTGCTTCTTCTGCCTTACCGGCTTCTTTTTTGGATCCACAACCAGTTTATGTACCGCCAGGTCAGGACTAATGCCTGGCATTTCGTGGACTTCGAATGCAAAGATGTCCTTGTATTCTTTCAATAGTTTGTGAAATTCGTCACCCAGGACTCTCAGAGCAGTCGTCCCAACTTTGACTATTCGGTCAGGACGCGAGTCGTCTAAGATCAGGTCCGTATGCTCACCAGCCGGCTGAGGGCGGAATTTATCCAACCGCTCCTCTGCCAATGATTGCTATTTTTTGTCTTTTCTTGCGGCCCCCGTCTGGGCTGCCTTTCTCTTCTTGCCGCCTGCTTCTTGAACAGGCGCACTCTCCTTGACATTGTCAAGGTCTGTTTTTCCACCACTTGACCCAGCGGCCATAACAGTGGGCTTGATATCCGAGAGATAGCACTCTCGGGCCATCCTCTGATCTCCCCTTAGGGACCCGACTGTTCCATCATCCCTCTCAAACTTGAGCAACATAAGGGATGGGATTATAACAGCCTTGGAATTATTCAGGGTTGGTCGTCCCAGAATCATGTTGTAGGCCGAGAGTTCTTCTACTACCAGGAACCGGACTACCATGTGTCGTCCTTCCCCTTTTTCACCCAGGCGGATGGGTAAATCCACTCGTCCCACTGGGTGGACGACTCCTCCTCTAAACCCTACTAAAGGGTGGGATGCCGGATGTATGCAATCAGTCTGATATTTGAGCTTTGACAGACATTTGCTACTGATAAGATCTGAGGAGCTTCCGGTATCTATAAGGATTCGGCCAACTCTCTGGTTGGCCACTTTACATTCAATAACGATAGGGTCGTCATGCGACCCCCTTACCCCTCCTAGATCTTCTTCAGTGATGACAATCTCAGGAAATGAATATTTGGAGGGCTGTTCTTGGTGAACGGAATTTACGTCTAGCCGCCTGATATTGTCTTTGTTGCCCCTAATAGTGGGGCCGCCTCCTGAGAAGCCGCCTGCAATGGTGTAGACGACTACATCATCTGTATCAGAGCTGTCGGCCTGTTGACTCTTTTTGGCCGACTGCTTTTTCGAGGAAGTGTTCCCCGTAGATTTCTTGACATAAGAGTCAAGATCGCCTTGCTCAGCCAGGCGGTCCAGATACCGCATGAGACTGATGCATTCATTAGTGTGATGACCAACATCTTCATGATAATCACAAAATTTTTCTTGGTTCTGGTTGCTCGCAGAACCCTTCATGGGGGCCGGCTTCTCAATTGAGATCCGTCCCTTGATTTCCTTTAGGATAGCTTGGCTATCCTTGTTAAACGCATACTTTAGGGAGTATGGTTTGAATTCTTTCCTCTTCTTCTCGGCCGGCTGTTTAGAGGAATCAGCCGCCCATACCTCTTTTCTCTTCTTCTCATCTTTGTTCGACGACTGTTTCTGTCGTCCTTCTCTTTTGTCGAACCTTTTCCCGTCCGACTGTTTTCCCGTGCTACAAAGATCAGTCGCCTGTATATAGGCTTTCGCTTCAATCAAGGCCTCTTGAAGAGTCTCCACCCTCTTTCGAACCAAATCAAATTTGAATGTCGACCCGTCTTTGAGGCCTCTGAAAAAGTCAGTATAGGCTACCTCATCCGGTAACCCTTGAATCTGTATTCTCATCAGGTTAAACCACCTGATATAAGAACGAAGCCCCTCCTTCTCGCCCTGCTGAATCGTTCCTAAATCAAGGGTCGTCTTCTTCGCAGGTATGTTCATGGCAAAGTTGGAGGTAAATAAGTAAGCAAGCGTCCTGAAGTTATTCACACAACCAGTCGGCAGGTTGCCGAACCATTGTTGTGCGATTCCTTTGAGAGTCGCTGGAAAACACTTGCACCAAGTGGGATCATCCAACCCTTGAAGGTACATCAGGTTGGTGAATGCCATCAAATGGTCTTCTGGGTTAGTAGTGCCTTCATAGGCGCCTACTAATACATTTTTCACTTTGGCCGGCTGAGCGACTTCAGTAATTTCCTTGGAGAAGGCCGACGGCTGTTCCCCAAGTCTAAGCAACCATAGCTGCCAGTCCATAGGTTGGATATTCTTTGCTGCATGCCCTCCAAACAGAGGTGGCTGCAAAAAATATTTTTGTTGCGGTACAAATGGTAAGTTTGGTACCGCCTGGTCACTATGAAAGCCGGACTGACGGGAGGTACCGCCTGACTAACTCTCATGATGCGACTGAGTATACCTCATCGAGGTATTGCGTAGACTGTCTTGGAAGTCTGAAGTAGAGGCCGACTCTGACAATCGGTCATTCTTCTTCTGCTCTAGGAATAACCGAGCATCTGTGTATGTTTTCTTCGACCCGTCCGCCTGAATATGACGAACAGGTTTCCTCTTTCCTGGAGTAGGAAAGCGGTACTTTGTGAAATCAAGGACAGGCGGCTCCCACTTCCTAGAGTTAGGATGAGGGGTCGCCTCTCGCCCTTGAACAGGCTTCCTCTTCCCTGAAGAGGAAGGTTTCTTAGCCGACTGCTCCTTGGCCAGAGCAGGCAGCTTCTTGTTGAGCAACTCTTGAATCTCTCCCTTGAAGCCCCTCATGAAGGTCATGAGTTCGTTTCTTGTAATGGGAGCAGACCCATCAGCCGACTGCTGCTTAACAGGCGGTGCGCCGGCTGGATCACTGAGTCCAGTTTGAAGATCTTCCCGTTCTCTCCTTTCGGTATGACGGGTGCGTCGGGCCCTTAGGGTCCTGTATGAAGCTGTGTGAGCTTCAACTTCAAATTCTTCCTCAGTATCATGGTCCGAATGAACTTGAGGGTCGTACAGGGGACGCCTCTCTTCAGGAGTCGGTACAGACGTGGATGCCATCTCAGAAGTACTCTCCCCACAGACGGCGCCAAAATGTTTCGGGGTTTTTCTGATGTCCTGCGGGAGAGTTACAATTCGGAGACTGGAACCGGACGCTTGTACCTGCAAAACAAACGGATGCTCCGGACGATTGGAGATCCGCCTCCGACGGTCAAGTTAGTACTTGATTAAGGAGTAATTAATGCGGAAATAAAAGTAATTGGGTCTCTCTAGGTGATAGTGTTAAATGTACGTACTCTCTCTTAATGAGGATTAATGGGCATATTTATATGCCTTGGGATGCGTGCTAGTACTGGGTTTAGGTTAAACCTAAGGCTGGCTGGGCCTCCCACAATGATTGGGCCTTGTTGGCCGGTTTTCCCATTTGGCATGGGTGGACACGTGTCACATTGCAATTGGTCCAAAGAGGACGAATCTCTTGATGACACGTGGCAGGCTCCTATTGGCCTACATGAAGGACACGTGGCGAAACCTGATTGGCCCACGTGTCGGATGCTGATTGGTGGATAAAAATCCCCTAATCACCTGCCACCTTTCAGCGATGTATGATGGCAATTTTCTCAGGACTCATAGAAAACTCTATGGAAGTATTTATGGATGATTTCTCTATCTATGGAACATCTTTCGATGTATGTCTTGAAAATTTGAAAAGGTGCTCGAAAGATGTAAAGAAGTTAATCTAATCTTAAACTGGGAGAAATGCCATTTTATGGTACAACAGGGAATTGTCTTAGGTCAAGTCGTGTCTAATAAGGGTATTGAGGTTGATAGAGCTAAAATAGAGGTCATAGAGCGCTTACCACCTCCTAACTCTGTAAAAGGAGTTCGAAGTTTCCTTGGTCACGCAGGTTTTTATCGGCGTTTTATTAAGGATTTTTCGAAAATTGCTAGACCTTTAACTGAGCTATTGGCCAAGGATGTCCCTTTTGTCTTTTCTGATGCTTGTCTTGAAGCTTTTAACAGGTTGAAGGAAGCTTTAATCATGCTCCAGTCATGCAACCCCCAGATTGGAGTCTGCCGTTTGAAATCATGTGCGATGCTAGTGATTATGTGGTAGGAGCCGTGTTGGGGAAAAGGAAGGAGAAGAAGCTCCATGCCATATACTATGCTAGCAAGACTTTGAGCTCTGCTCAAATGAATTATGCCACAACTGAAAAAGAAATGCTAGCAGTTATATATGCTATTGACAAGTTTCATTCTTATTTGGTAGGTTCTAAATTCATCATACATACAGATCATGCAGCATTGAGGTTCTTGATGACCAAAACACATGCCAAGCCTAGGTTGATTCGATGGATTCTACAGCTACAGGATTATGACATCGAAATCAGGGATACCAAAGGGACAGAGAACGTTGTTGCAGACCATCTTTCCCGTCTTCTCCTTGACCCTGAGGATGGAGATGATACTCCTTTTGATGATTCTTTTCCTGCTGAACATTTACTAGCTTTATTACAGACTGAATCCCCTTGGTTTGCCGACTTAGCTAATTTTCTCTCAACAGGTACAATGCCTCATGGCTACTCTTCTCAACAAAGGAAGAAATTCTTTTCTGAGGCAAAGAGATACCACTGGGACGATCCCTTCCTTTACAAAGAATGCGCGGACACCATGATCCGTAGATGCGTTCCGGAAACCGAGGTAAGTAATATTATCTCACATTGTCATGACTTACCCTGTGGTGGACATGCAGGCCCCTCGAAGACAATTGCAAAGATTTTGCAATGTGGGTTTTATTGGCCTACGATGTTCAAGGATACCTATGCCTATGTCAAAGCATGTGATAGATGTCAATGGACGGGCACAATTTCTAAGAAGAATGAGATGCCACTTAACAACATACTCGAGGTCGAGTTGTTTGATGTGTGGGGGATAGATTTCATGGGTCCGTTTCCCTCTTCTCATGGCAACCGTTACATATTGCTAGCTGTTGATTATGTTTCAAAGTGGGTGGAAGCAATAGCCACTCCAACCAATGATGCTCGGGCGGTAAGTAAGTTTTTCAAGAGAGTTATTTTCCCTCGTTTTGGTTTACCACGTGTTTTGATCAGTGACAGGGGAACACATTTCACGGAGCATCGGTTTGAAGCAATGTTGAAAAAATATGGAGTACAACACAGACTTGGCATTGGCTATCACCCACAAACTAGTGGCCAAGTTGAAGTGTCCAACCGAGAAATCAAATCTATCTTGGAGAAAACGGTTGCAAGGATAAGGAAGGATTGGCCAATTAAGATTGATGATGCGCTATGGGCATACCGAACGACCTTCAAAACGCCTATTGGTACAACCCCATATAGACTTGTGTATGGAAAGGCGTGCCACTTACCAGTCGAGCTAGAACACCGAGATTTTTGGGCTATTAAAAGTTTAAATTTCGATGCTCAAGCGGCAGGAGAAAAGAGATTATTACAATTAAATGAGCTAGATGAGCTCCACCTTGAAGCCTATGAAAGTTCAAAGTTGTACAAAGAAAAGACCAAAAGGTGGCATGATAAGGGTCTTGTGAGAAGGGAGTTCAAAGAAGGGGATCAAGTCCTTCTTTTCAACTCTAGGTTGAAATTATTCCCTGGTAAGCTTCGGTCTAGGTGGTCGGGACCGTTCAAGATTAGGAAAGTTTTCCCCTATGGCACTATTGAGTTGGAGAACACAAGAGGGGAACCCTTCAAAGTCAATGGACAAAGAGTGAAGCACTACCGAGTCGGTGATCCCATCGATGAGGGGGTGGATATCACACTCTCGTCCCCATCACCAAGCTCCTGAGAAGCACTACGGTCGAGCTAAAGACCTTATAAACAAGCGCTAAATGGGAGGCAACCCATTCTCGAGTTTTCACTTTTCTTTCTTCATTATTTTCATCATTTATTCTTGATTCTTTGGTTTAGACCTTGTGTTTAATTATTTTGTTTGTTTCGTCTTTTAAACAGGTGAAAAGTGGGTGAAAAGAAGAGAAAATAAGGAGGAAAGTATCAAAAAGAAACAAAAAGAGGAGAATTAACCTGCGCAAGGAGGCACGTCTGTGCCCCTGAAGAGGCACGTCTGTGCCCCTGAAGAGGCACGTCCGTGCCTCTGAGGCAGAATGTTGAGGAAGTTTGAGTTCTGAAGAGGCACGTCCGTGCCTCAGACAAGGAACGTCCGTGCCTAGGGCCTTCGTAAAAAAAAAACCCTGAATAATTAGGCACGTCCGTGCCTACTCAGAGGCACGTCCGTGCCTCCGAGGCAGAAAGTTCAGAGTTCAGACTTTTGAAGAGGCACGTCCGTGCCCCCCCTAGGCACGTCCGTGCCCCCCCTAGGCACGTCCGTGCCTCCCTCGAAAATAAGGAGGACACGGGCATGCCTATTTCCTTCACTCCCAAACTCTCACCTCTCAAAATTCAAGAGCTTCTCTCTCCTCTCTTTCTACCCCAATTTCGGCCACCCCCCTTCAATTTCTCACCTTATTTCACAAAATCTCACAACAATCTTCAAGTTTTCAATCTTTCTACTCCAATCATACACTCCACTACCATCAAAAATCAATCCAAACCCCAATTTCTTGCAAAATTTCGAAGAACCCTAGGTTGAAAATCAATTTGGGGGTTTTTTGATTGAAGGCTTTTTGGAGCAATTGGGAAGCAAGGAAAGGATTATAAGGTGATATTTGCAACTATTGTGGATCAATTGCGGGTATTAAACACCCACCACACCTTGGGTACCCTCTTTTCTTGCACTTTCTCTCTCTAGATTTTTATGCTTAATTTGCTACGAATTGCTCAAGAACCCAACCCCCTCCACAACCACTTGCCCACATTCCCCCTATTGACACTTTTGGGATTAATTTCGGGGCCAATGAGGAATACATGAAAAATTTTCTAAGAATTAGAACCCGATCACTAGTCCCAACAAGATTCTTTGACCAAGAAGCCATGGCCACCCTAGGTATGGGGGATGAAGTCCAACGAATTTTTAGCCGGTTAGGATGGAATGGTTTCCTTGAAAAGCATGCCAACACTTACTCTAACATCACTTATGAGTTCCTATCTACCATAGAGGTCCGCCGTAGACCCGACGGACATACACCTAGGGACGTTTCATTTAATTGCTTTGGTGAACGTCATACCCTCACGGTGAGGGAAGTCAACGTGTTGTTGGGTTTCCCCACCTTTGGACAACTAGGTAGACCGAACTACGATAGGCTAGATGGCTATAGTGACCTTTACATGTGGCGAGACTTAACCGGACTAGACAACTATGACCCTAGTCATTCTAAATCCACATGCATTATCCATCCGGCCATCCGACTTATTTGTAGACTCTTCTCCCGGACTTTGTTTGCTAGATTAAACACGGGGGGAGTCTGTTCGGCCAAGGAACTCTACTTTTTATGGCATCTACTAGCCCACCCTAACCCCGGTGACCATGAGGATGTGATTAACCCCGGGGCTTGGTTTATAGACCACTTATATAATGTGGCCATGGGGATTGGGGATATTGCCATAGGGGGCATGCTTTCTTTACTTGTTAGTGGCTATGTGCATGATTTTGCAGATCTAGAGGAGTACAGGGTTGCAGGTCCCACCACACTGAGCTTTCAGAGTTTCCAGCAGATGAGCTGGGTGAAGAGACGCCTTCGGAACCAAGGCTACGAGTGGCTAGTCGGTCGTCCTACTCTACCATGACCGGTCCCCTATGCTTTCCTCCCAAAGCTCGGGATTCCTCCGGTGGCTGGGAGGGATACTTGGATTATCCCTCCTGATTTCATTTGGCCACCACAGCATATTGAGGGTGTCCCATTGCCTGTGGGGGAGGGAGCCCAGCTGCACGCAGGAGAGGGCCATGCACACATGGAGGAGGATATCCCAGTTCCAGGGCTGCAAGCCCTACCTAGCTTGGAGGAGCAGATTGCCTCCATGAGGGCCGATATGAACCATGTCATGCTTAGCATGGGAGACTTGAGGAGGGATGTCAGTGACACGCAGAGGGCGGTCACGAACTTATCGATGTCCCATGATAGCATGGCGACGACTTTTGGTGACCTGCGAGATCAGCTCGCCACCTTCCAGGCCGAGTTCTATGACATCGGGGGCATGATGCGACAACACTTTCAGGGCGGTCCTAGCACCGACCCGAGGTATGGATTTCCCCCCACCCCTCCTGATCAGTAGGTTGTTTCCCCTTCCCCTTGTTCATGTAACACTGTTATATGCATACATTGAGGACAATGTATGATTTAGCTTGGGGGAGGATTTGCTTTTCACCATGTATATATTAGATTTATTTCAGTTTTTGGGTAGTTTATTTATTTCTAGTGTCGAATAATATGTCATTGCATGACTATGCTTCTATGATTATAATCACATATGTGTGCTTTTTGAAAAAAGAGTTTTTGAAAACCCATTCATTGATGTGCTTGGATTTGAGTTGGTTTGTGGCCAGGATGGTCTCCCCGCTCTACTTATGTGAATAGTTTGTGTATCCGGTGAGAGTTTTGAGCCATATTTGACTGATTTCACTCTACCTCAGTCATGTTTCTTCTTGTGTGATTAGATTGTCCTTCATATAATTGAATTCTTGGTCTTGCTTTTTGACTATTTGAAACTTTATGATGCATGTCGCGAAAAGATGATTGAAATTTCCTTGTAGAAATTAGAGCCTCCACATTTTAGGCCTTCATGTTTTTTCTTTTTGTTTTTATTTATTTTTATTTTACATTCACCCGTAGGTTGAACCAATTTGAGCCATATTAACCCCTTCTTGATACCCTACATTTAAAGCTTTAGAGCTATTTTTCTAGGTTTATTTTGAAGGTGTTTTACATTTGTTAAGCCCTATGAGTGTGAATGATGTTGGTATAAAAAAAAAAGGAAAGAAAACAAAGAGAAAAGAAGGGAAATTATGAGAAAGAAAAGAAAAAAAGGAAGAAAGAAGAAAAAAGAAGAAAAGAAATATGGTCTTAAAGGCCTTTGAAAAATCGAGAAGTCTTCCATTTTATTTTTATTTAATCCCTTCCTTTTTGTGTGAAGAGAAAAAAAAAGGGAAGGAAAGAATAAAGGGCTATGTTTATAATTGTATGGAGTTGGAGGAAATAAGGTTGGATTGAACCCGACATTTGAATGTGTAGTGGGATTAGGATTTGTTTTATTTTGAGCACCACATTCCCAAAATACGTCGTCCAATCCTTATTTACCCAGCTTACCTAATGTGGATTTCATGATTTTCGTGCTCGCATCAATCACTAAAAGTGGAGAAAGTCACATTGCAAGCCTAAGGAGGCCGGTTGTGTGAAGTTGATATGCATGCTATGCTTAGGTTGAGTGGCTTCATATTTCACCCCGAAAACACATGAGCGTTATTGTTTTTATTTTTCACAACTAAAGTGAGAACTATTCATGTTTGTGTGAGTAGGTATGGGGAGATGTGTGGTAAGATTGGTTGTCAAGTCCAAGTATATGAGATGAATGGTGGTTTTTTTGCATGTTGACTCTTGATTTCTTTTTTATCGTGGTTTTGAACTTGATGGCACATTGTGATTGTTTGAGGAGTTGTCATTCTCCTCCCTTGTGATTCATGGTTAAATGCTTGAGGACAAGCATTAGTTTAGCTTGGGGGAGTTTGATATGTCGTGTTTTGTGTATATTATTTGGCTTATTTTTAGTTAGTTTTGTTAGTTTAGTTGATTATTTGAGTCCGTTTTGGCGTATTTTGCTTTAGTTTGGATAATTCGATGCTTTTATGGGTAGTTGTGTTGTTTTTGATGAATTTCAGGAATAATGGAACTAATTTGGATGAGTTATGGATCCATGAAGTAAGCCGAGGCCCACGAGCCTTCACGAAGCGTGATGATTGAAGAAAGGACGATTTAGGGCTTTTTGGAGCTAGGCACGACCGTGCCTAGCTGAGGCACGTCCGTGCCTCCAAGTCAGTATACTCATCAAATTGCTTCGACATTAGGCACGTCCGTGCCTAGCAGGAGGCACGTCCGTGCCTATAGCCGTATTCAAAGACCAGCGCAGGCACGTCCGTGCCCAGCACCAGGCACGACCGTGCCTGGAAGTCAGAAGCTACCCAAGTTATGCACGCAAGTAGGCACGTCCGTGCCTATGAGGAGGCACGTCCGTGCCTCCTGGGATTCTTGTGTGCCAAGCCTTTTGCCGATTTTCTTATCTTTTCTAGGCTTGTATTTATACTAAGTGGTGTTTTATTATTTGATTAAGTTTTTATTAGTCTAGTTTTACATTGTTAAAAACCTAGTTATCTCCATTATTATTTTCCAAGTTTTGGTAATTCAAGATTCAAGATTCAAGCTTTCTACTTTCAATTTTATTCAAGATTTGGTATTTATTTTTCATCCTTTGTTATTTAATTATGTTTTCATTATTTATTATTGTTTTTGTTTCTTTAATCATGTGTGAGTAGATTCTTTAATTCAAGGTCTAGTGTAGCCCTATTATTATTGATGCATGAATTAAATCTTTAAATTCTTTAATAACTTTAACAATTGAATTGCTAAATTGATTGTGATTATGCCAATGCTAGGTTAGACGTAACTATAGTATTGCGATTATTCCATTGTTTTTATCACTGCGAGAGTTGGGTATAAACGGATTTGAGTAAATTAATTTAGGGTTTGATTCATATCACGAGAGTAGTTATGTTTGATAATCGGGAAGTTAGAGTAATGTGTTTAATGTCTTTAATATGCATGATACCATGAGAATAGGATTGATTGTATGTTAGGGAAGCCATTGATACTCGAGAGAGATCCTTGGTATTTATTAGGGTTTACTTTTCCCCGTTCGATTGAAATCTTTTGTTAAGGGTAGAATGACAATTGCATCGATAATAATTGTGGTGAAACTAGATCTTGGATGTTTTAAGTACTTGATTTAATCATCTCATTTAGTTTATTTTCGAATTCTTCTCATACTTAGTTCCTTAGATAATTGATTATAATTGATTCTTGCTTAGTAGAAATTCGAGTCTATTTAATTATTTCTGAACCTTAGTCTCTTGGGATCCGACCCTTACTTGCCAGTAAAATTTATTTATCATTTTTAACAAGTTTTTTTTTTTTTTTTTTTTTTGAAGTAATCATTTTTTACATGTTAAAAAAATATATAATCTACTTATTCTTGTGTTCACATTCCATATTTTGGTGTAGAGATTTAAATACATAAAAAGGGTGTATATAATTGACATTCTATAAGTTAAAAAGAAATAGACAATTGATACTTGTTTATGGAATTGATACATTATCAAACTATTGACTTGCCTTCATGAAAAAACAATAGTTATGCTTTTGCTTGTACAATTAATGATTGAAAAAACTATAAAATAATTAAAATACAGACTACTTTGAGTCACGAAAATATTAAGATTAAATCAAGACAATTCCCAACTCATCCAAAAAAAAAAATGTAAATTAACCAAGAATTGCAGTAGATGGTTTACCTTTCTAAGGATAATGCAAATTATAAAACAAAAACAGAACATCCGTAAATTAGAAATCCTCCAATATAGTAGTGTTAATGATGTTAACGTAGTCAAACAATCTGCAATCCCTACAAATTCAATCAATATTATCATAATCAATTTCATGAAAATAATCAAAGTAAACTCAAAATTAAAGATGAAAACTTGAACGAACAAATAAATATTATATGACTGAAGCCACATTAACGATTTGTAATTAGACAAAATAATAATTTTTTTGAAAGATAGAAGAGGTTAGTGAAATTAATGAACAGTTATAAATATAAATAGTGAAGATAGAAAATACGAAGTAATAATTTAGGTAGAGAATTGTATAAAAAAAAATGAAAAACAAAGGTAGTTATTGTTGAGGAAATAGGCAAATAGTATTGGTTGTTTTCAATAGGGATGAACAACTAATATGTTTTTTTTTTTTTTTTTTTTTTTTTTTTTTTTTTTTGAAAATGTTAATTGGTAACTGTATAGTAACTCTATAACTGTATGTTTAACATGTGTAGTTTAGTTTTGATTTTTAAATTATAGTTTGTTCTTAATTATATCAACATAGTTTTTTTTTTTTTTTAAATAAAATTTATTTATTAATTTTTAATTGTGGATAGGAGAGGTAATTTTGAATATTGAGAAGGGCAATTTAGGGACAGTGAAATTTATCACCCAAAAGGCTCTTTCTCTTTATATATTACTATAGATTAACGTGTCTCGTCTATGATAATTTGTTAACGTAAATAGTTAGGAAAATTTGTTAAAAAGGTCCTTTTAAGCAGGTCTTTTTGTTGTAAAGGTCCTTTTATAAAAAAGGTGGCACAAAAATCCTTATTTTTCCCCTTTTCCCCACTTTTCCCCCTGACCTAGCTCGATTTGTCTTCAATTGCCTTCAATATTAATGTGAGGGATTAAAATCGGAGTTTGATGATTTTTTTTCTCGAAATAGAGTTCGTGTTGAGGTTGATGATAAATAAATTAGGGTATAATAAAAGGGAAAAAAAGAATTTTCATGCCAGGCACATGGCTTTTTTTGGTCGGAAAAAAAAAAGTAAAACTATTGAAATCTGGTTAAAGGACCCTCGCCACAACCTAAGTGTGATAAAAGGACCTTTTGTGCCACCTTTTTTATAAAAGACCTTTACAACAAAAAACCTACTTAAAAGGACTTTTATGATAAATTTTCCAAATAGTTTTTTAAAACCTATAAACAAATACAAACTTAGAGAAATTTATAAATAAAAAAAAAAAAAAAAAAAAAACCTGACATCTATACAATTTGAAAAGGGGATGATGTCAGTGGTTGTTACTTTAGTAATATTTATAGATAGATTATAGATGATTTGTTTTTTTTTTTTTTTTTTTTTTTTTTTTTTTTTTTTTGACAATAGCAAAAAAATTTGTATTTACGAATAGAGGAATTATATACTTGCTTCCTGATTATGCTGTTGCATGTTGAAGATTTTGCAGGATTGCGAATCATCGGTCAAAGCGGCTTTGCTGCATATATGCGCGATGTAGATGGCTTCATCCCAATTTTAAGAGCAGCACACTCTGGCCAAACCTTGGTAGTTTTTCGGATTCACTACGAGTTTCCTACATCAATACGTATGAGTGATTATAGTGGAAGAACAGTGTTGCACCATCTATGCACTTCAGTCTTAAAAGACGGCATTGGTGAGTTAGAATCGACATTAAAAAAACTGGGAGATGATTCCATTGTTATGAGTGACCTGATGTCATCACAAGATTTAGATGGAAACACACCATTACATGTTGGCATATTGAATCGTAATTTTGAGGCTGTACAATGTTTCATCAAACATTTCATCAACGCAAAATCAAAGGAATTGTTCATACACCTGAAGAACAATGACGGAAAGTCAGTATGGGACATGATTTCAAATGGATCAGACATTCCTCCAATCCTTGTATGTAATCCATCTTATCAATCTATTGTCATTAATTACCATAAGTATTAAAGTTTATCAATTCTTAATTTTGATTATCATAATTATAGCATGCATTAATCTTTTTGCAGAAGAAACTCATGAAGCAATTACTTAGCTTAGAAACTACATTGGATGACAAGCTTTATGAGGCAGCTACAAATGGGGATTTTTTTAATTTTACATATGAAGAGCTAAATGCCCAAACCCCAGATGGAAGTAATATCTTTCACATAGCCCTTCGACATCATCAATTTTCCTTCTTTGAGAGAGCTCTCAATCTCAATCTCAACAGAGAAACCTTTGATGGAATTTATAAGGAGGACTCGAAAGGAGATACACCTTTACATATTGCTGCAAAGCTTCAACCCTCTGATCTTGCATTGGAATTCCTTAAGCTGTGTATTCAAGCCTGGAAGAAATTAAGTTATAGTAGGAACCCACCGTGGACGGTGAGAAATCCAAGAGGGGATACATTCCTTCATGAAGCAGCAAGGGCGGGTAATACTAACATTATATCTTTCTTTTGGGCGTTGCCGCATATCGATAACAATGAGATAACGGATCACAATGATATATCTTCATTTTTGGCGTTGAGTACGGCTGATTATGGTGTGAAATCTGCGTTAAAAAAATTTGACATTACGGATGTGAATGATAATGGTGAGACTGTTCTTCATGTGATAGCAAGATACGCCACTTACGCTGGTATGTTTTTTGTACCTCTCCTTTTTTATTCGTAATTAAAATATATCCAACTACGCATATTTATAACAATAACTTTTGTGTATACTCGTCACTCGGTTTATCATAATATACTTAATTATATCGAACTTTTTTAGACTAATTTTTAGTCAATTTGAAATAATTTTAAATTTTTTTTTAGAGTAACTCTATGATTTTTGTATGTAAATATTAAATAACAATGGGGATAAGTTTTGTAAGAATAGCATAGTTACTTTCACTCACTAAAATTTGATATTTACTTATTTAAATTGAGTGATTATCATATAAATATATTTTTGAAAAAATAGACATGATGAGTACCATGTATTATGGTTGGCTAGGTACTTGAGTGAACTTATTCTAAAATTTATACTCCCTCTGTTTTTAAATAGTTACGCCACTTTTCATTTCCGGTCGTTTTTAAATACTTACTTCATTTTCTTATTTGGAAGCTTTTACAATATTTAATTCATTTATCTCAATTATTGGACCCAACATAAATCATATTTTATTAATTTCATATTCTCTCTCCTCCAATTCTCTCAACTACTTTTACTTTTTACAATTTTTTTTATTCTTCCACCTACCCCACTACCTCCATATTTTAATACTTTCTCCATTTTTTCTTAAAACTCCGCGCATGGAGAAATGGAGCAAGTATTTAAAACCGGGGGGAGTATGAATCATACTAATGTTCAAAATATATATTTTTTAATACTATCCCCGCTTCTTAATAGTTGCAACAAAGGGGTATTATTTATGGGATATCAAAAAATTTCATAGTTGTCGCTAATAAAAAAACGGAGTTAGTATTAGTTTTAAAAATTCAAACTTAATTTTTTTTTTGTAAGTGAACCCTACATAAAGCCTTTATTCATGGGAAAAATATATATTTTATTAGGATGTTTATAATTAATTTGACTCTTCCACTAGATTAAAACCCACAATTAGGAAAAACTGGAAATAAATTATAAATAAGAAAAGCGTTAAATTTTATTTTATTTTTGATGGGAACGTAAAATATTATTTACACTAGGTTAGTCTCGTGCGATGCACGATTTTAACAATAAATTTTTTAGGTTATTTGTGTTTAATACGTAGTATTCCGCAATAATTTAAGCAAAATATAATAAATTGATGAATTAATAAAGAGTGGAACCCAAACTCATACGATCTTGTGCATAAAATATACATAGTAGCAGGAAAGATGATTGTGTTTTATAGGAAAATGAAATAATCTAATCACTCCATAAAAATTGTGTAGTCAGTCAATATATATAAATAAAAAATCTTTTAAGAAAATATATAATTACTTTATCATTTTTAAATTTTTATTTATCTTTGATAAATAATGATGTCAATATATATAAATAAAAAACCTTTTAAGAAAGTATGAGAGTTTTACACGTGGATGGTAGTGATGTCAACGGTAATTACTTTAGTTATAATTATAGTTTTTCATTTCTTAATTTATCCATTGAACATTATTATGAGTCTATATTTGTGTGTATATATAACGATGAATGTTTAATTTGTTAATATAAATGAGTCCATTATTAATCATTAAGCAGAATTATAAATTAATATGTTGATTTGTAAACCGTGCATCGCACGGCTCTATACTAGTTAGCCTAATAAAGCATAAATATCTTTTTGTTTACCTTTTATTTAAGTGGGGTAACCTTTATTTATTTTGGGTAAACAACAAATTACACCCAATTTTTTAAATGCTATGTGTATTTATAATTATTTCTAATGATGATGTGGATTCTACTAATGAAGTTGTTAATAGTTTAATTGTATGTTTTGGTTCAATTTGATGAGAAAAATTGATTCTAACTTTAAAAATATTGAAGTTGTCGAATGAATTAATAATGATATTTAACTAAACTATTTCTCTTAGAATTACTATATAATTAATCATCTTATGTATAAATGCACAAATTTCATATGTGGCTAGCTATACCGTGTGATTAGTCATCATAGATTCATAGGAGTTACTTTGTTAGTGTTATAGAGGTTATTTCGTCAGTGTTAATAGGGGTACTAGATTAGTATTACATGTGTTACTCAATTAGGTTATTGGGGTTACTACTTTGTTATTTTACAAGTGGTCATATGTTGTGACCAATTGCACACAAAATAAGCCGATTAAAATATTACAATAAGATAAAATAATTTAACAACGAGAATTATTTTATGCTCTTAAATTTATTTTACAAAATATTTCTGGACTAGTTTGCCTCAATCATATTCATATACAATAAAAATTAACATATAACTTGATAACGAAAGATGAAAAAACAATCAGGTGACATTTATAAATAAGTCCAACTGACAAAAGAATTCAACTTTTATGAAAACACTTCAGAATAATTTTATTTAACCCAACTAAGAAAATAATTCTTATCTCTAACAAAAGAATTCAAATTATTTAAGGATATTACTTACAAAAGTATGTAGTAGGATATGAGGCAAGTGAGTCAATACAAGAAGATAATTATATGATCAAAATTTAATGAAAAACTTGTTAAAAATAATATGATTTTTGGCCGGTATTTTAAAACTAAAATGACCTTTTGATTATTTTAAAATAAAATCATTTTTGAAGGACATTTGCTTTAAATAGAACATGACCGGTTGATAACTTGTAATAGTAGGTTAATTAACACGTATTGTAATGTGATTGGTGAGGATAACACAAGTTTCCAGCATAATATATAACGCAAGTTTTAAGAAAAATAATACTCCCTGGTTTTATTTTGTTTGTTCCTTTTGAAATCTTGAGAAATGTTAATTTAATGCAAATAGAATCTTATACTTTAATGTTTTGTCATGTGAGATTGTAAAGAACCAAAGACGTAAATGTGTCTCCCTAAATAAACCCCAATAATTGAAATACACATCACTGCTATTTGGTCCAAGTTGCTCGTTGGATCAAAATAATTGAAATACACATCCTTAGCCCATCCCATTTTACTTTTATAGTCCATTTACCTTTTTATTTTAAGCTTGATTCTTTTTATTATTAGCCTTTTATTTCTTTTATTTTATTCCACATTCTTATCCAACTCAATTGAAATATTATCAGAGTCAAATATGTTAGGAAATGGGGAGAGACAAGGAAGGAGAGAAAAGTCCACACATAAGCCCAAGTGAGGTTTCATTCTAAAATCATATGACAATAGAAAGAGTAGCTCACTTAGGTTATAAACTAATAGTTCTTTATTTAATTTTTCCATGTGAGACAATAACTCATACTTGCAACTTAACATATCTTTTTTTTATTTGGAATTTTTTATATCATATCCTTTTTTATTTGGAATTTGAGTTAGGGCACGAATACTCTCATCGGACCTACAATTAAAAGGCAATTTACATACCCTAATCCAAAACGGTGAGTGATGCAATTCAACTTTTTCGAGCTGCTCATCTCCTTTCACCTCCTTTAGCACCAAGAGATGATTCTCCCAACACCAAGGTCTGCCATTCAGGATTTTCTCTTTATCCTTCCAATAAAAGAATTGGAAGGCAAAGAGGTTAGGTCCAATTGATCTGATCACTACGCCACTCGTCAGGGTCCAGACTTTCATCATAGTTCGCTTAAAGGCCTCAACATCATACGGCCGCTCAGTCGAAAGTCTCCCTACCAACAATAGTCTTAGGTTTTCCTGCGATTTCTCACTTCCAATGCTACTAAGGTCTACTAGGTCATTATCCTCGTCTTCTATTCGAAGAGAGGATCGGAGTACTTGATTGCTAATTCATCGGCCATTACCGAGAATAATCATTCGCGACGGAGGTCGGCTTCTCTTTCAAAGGAAGGAAACCCTTTCTTTTGAGGGAGTATTTATTGCTCTTATATTAAATTTGAATGAAAGATTGAAATTAAAAAAAAAAGAATGATACCTTGATCTTACTTTGTTGAACAGGCATGTAATTTAAGAAATGGGGAAAGTGAAGAGAGAACAAAGTTGAAATTAATGTCATTTATGTTCCAAGCCTAGCTATCTCCTCATTCTATTCCAAGATTATTTGTCTGTCTTCACATATTTTTTTAAAATAACATTAATAAGTTGAAGTTTGTTTGTCATTATCAAAACCATATGGCTCAACAACTGAATATTATTTATTTTTTATTCTATTGTTGACCGAGATAGAGTATAAAACATATTCCATCAGTTTAAGCTTTTGGTTGAACTGATCCTTTAACATGGGATCGGACCCAACGTGACACAAAGATCACGGGTTCAAATCTTATCCACCCCCTACTATCAAGTAATGAACTCTCATGTGAGGGGGCATGATAAAATATATAACATATTCCTGTGCCTCAACCATCACCTAAAGCTTTTAGTTGAGATGGTCCTTTAACACTATTACTGATTAATGTATAATGTTGTAGCAAAGGATTTTCTAGAGAAACATTCTCAACTGATGAAGTCTCTAGTTTACAAGCGTGATTATGAGGGCTTCACTCCTGTTTTAAGAGCTGTACAGTGTGGCCGACTCGGGATGGCTAGGCTTCTTGTTCAACACTCCCCTGCATCCGCTGAGCTAAGAGATTATAAAGGCCGAACAATTCTGCACCACCTAAGAGCTTTGGTAGTAGACCTTGCTGATGATTTGAGAGATATATTACCTGTCTGGAAGGATTTTTTTAAGCATTCTGAGGTTGATAGTCTTAGAATTGTGCAAAATGAAGATGGGAACACACCCTTGCATTTAGCCATAATTGATGCCGATCATACTAAAGCGAAATTTCTCATGGAAGTGTGTCTCCAGTCAACAAACAAACAGGAATTAGACATCGTTAACAATGATGGTCACACAGTTTTCGACTTACTCTCAACACGAGCCCATTTGCCTACCATGGTGCGTAATGCTTTAACTCTCTCCTCATTATGTAATTGTGTTTATGAACTCACTTGAAGCATTTCATTAACTACTTGTGCAGAAGCAACTACTACCATTAGTAAACAGAAGCAATGTGAAAGAGAGGGAAACAATGAATAAAATGATGGATGAAGATCTCTACAAAGCAGCTATAAAAGGAAGTGTTGAAATATTTAAAAAGGGTATGGCTGAAGCTCATACAGAAACCGATGTGGAAAGTGGGCAGCCAAAACTTGATGAGGACTACTTTTGCCGTCAAACACCGGGTGGAAATAATATTGTTCACATAGCTCTCAGACATGGAAGTGCAAATGCAGAGCAATTTGTTGAGATTGCTTTAGAACACTTCCCGATTCTTAGCATGCGATCCGATAATTATGGAGACACGCCCCTTCACGTTGCTGTGAAGTGCAAGGGCGGTGAATCAGGGAAATTACTAGTAAATGCTTCCAAACGTTTTCTAGGTAAGTTAGAAGATAGTCAGAAATCATTTCATGTTGCTCCATGGGCTGTGAAAAATTACAAAGGAAACTTTCCGATTCATGAGGCTTTACAGACGAACAACCTCAAAGATGCGTTCATTCTGCTTGAATGTGACGATGAGGCCGCTTCTCGTGTGAATGACTTAGGCGAGACTCCACTCCATTCCTTTGCCAAAAATGACTTTTCTAAAAGTAAGTCTCTTTTATTTTATATTATGTCACGCCTAGATGAGATTTCACCTTAAACAAAAATCTAAGGAGCCTCATTATTAGTTTTAGATTCTAACGTATAAATTTTATGGGTTAAAACGTATAATCATGCAGATGATAAAGAAGCAGACGAGTTTATGATGAAAAATAAGGCAATCGAGCAAGCTGCGTTTACGCGAGATGATCAAGGCCTCACGCCCTTACTAAGAGCAGCAAGTTCAGGCCGTTTTGCGGTTGCACGAGCTATCCTGAATCATCAACCTCAATCAGCTTATCTACGAGATCCAAGCGGCAGAACATTCTTGCATATGTTGCGTTTTACAGGTGAGGACGTTGATGAGAGTTTTGCTGGAACTTTTAAGAAGACAGGGAAACAATTATTCGAAATCGCAGAAGCAGATGCACAGAGATTGGTGCAAGATTACGAGGGCAACACACCCCTCCATTATGCCATAAAGACTGGGAATTCTATAGCTGCAATTGTGTTGACAAAGCAGAACTTGGATTAGTTGATAAAGAGGGCCAGACAGTTTCAGATTTACTTGCATTCCATGACGTCCCAAACAAGGTAAGTAATTGTATTGATCTATGATTCTATAAAGTTTTTAATTTCATTATATAATGATAGATAATATCAATAATATTGGAGTATTTGGTGTTTCTCATATGATTTTTGAATGCACACAGATAATAGAGCTAATTCAAAAGAAGATGCCAAAGGCAGTGTACTTAGCAAGAAGCTCATATGGTATCCGCAAGGGAGAAATGAAAGACTCGGCCAATGCTCTTTCAGTGGTAGCTGCCCTGTTGGCAACCATAACATTTGCAGCTGCATTTCAAGTGCCAGGTGGATTCGATGGTGATCACGGTTTTCCTGTTCTTCTTATGCAGCCGGCCTTTACAGTTTTCGTGGTAGCCAACACAATTGCGATGTGCTGCTCAATGCTTTGCCTATTCTTACTCCTTTGGGTAATGGGTATTGGCAAAATTCACGGCTCCTTAATTGTATTAGATATCTCCATCATCCTGCTTCGTCTATCGTTTTACCTCACGCTGCTAACATTCACAATGGGTGTGTTTGTGGTTACTGCTAAAAAGAGTTTATGGTTGGCTATCTTGGTTTGTGGACTCTGCTTCCTTACCCTCCTTCTAACGAAGAGGCGATCAATCGAAGTTGTTGCAATTCTTGCTAACAAGTTTAAAAAGTTTATTGTGAAACCAATTCAACAGCAGTTCAACAAGTTGAAAGGTCGATACCATCGTAATCACGGAGTTGAGGAACAGAGAAATTGAAAGAGATTGATGACATCGCAATCACGGTGCTAGCCATGGAACATCCAATAATAGTAACAAGCGTGATAGGACTTAGGAGGGTTAATTTTTTTTTTTTTGTGTTTGGTGTTTCTCTGAGTCATACAATTTGAGCTTTATATATTTCTCATATGTGGGTGATTAGTTTTAATCTTGCAAAGATTGTTGGCTTATTGTACACCCAAATTAAAGATTTTATTTGTTGACCTTTTCTGTTTACATATTGATTATGCACAATTTACATAAATCCTCTGTTTATTAAATGATCTAGTTTAGTTAAACCTTAGTTTTTGTTTTTTAGTTAAGTGGCAAATTTTCTGTAAGATGTCAACAATGAATGTCATCAGTAAGTAATGGCAGTCAACTTAACAACAAATCCCTTGCAGAACCTAGACCGTTTAAGGTTCATGATAAATTAATACGAAGTAAGAAAATTCTTATCTAATTGACATTGACCATACCGATAATAAAGAAGTTATGGGAGAGTGAATTTTGCTGTATTATCGTGTTTCTCTCAAATTTATATTGTACGATGAGAGCTCTACGTTGTTGATAGTTCTCTTAACAATGTATCTCTCTCATCTTTATGCTCATACATTGACTATACATGCACTATTTACATACTTTATTTTGACTAACATCAAGGATTGACAATAAAAAAAAAAAAAAAAAAACATAATCATGTAGATCTTGTTGCATTTATTAGTGGTTAGTTAACTCCTAATGTATAAGAATATGCTCTGTTAAGTATTAGTTTGTGTTAGTGGAGTCATAATAGTAGTGGGTTAGTTTAGTGGGTTAGTGTTAGTGAGATCATGTTCCTTACTAATTATTTTACACTATATATATGTGTTGTTATGTACTATACAACTTTTATTATTCTTTCCTTTCTCTCATCTCTATTTATTATTTTAACAGAAGTTACTATCTAATTGCCATAGAAATTATAAATATGTACGGTATATATTCTCAAACATTTGGCTAGTGTATAACACATCAACCAAAAAATTAGGCAATCTCCAACTCTTGTTTTTCACTACTATGTAATAACATAAAACAATGTATAAAGACAAAAAACAATAGTGTTATACGGTACTACAGAGTATAAAAACATGATACATTTTCGTCTAAAATATAATAAGTGTTGGAATTTTGATAAATTAGAGAGTGATTCATCATATGTAGAGATCAATCATCTTGAGAGTGGAATGGCCTCGAGTGGCACAACTTTTTGCAAAGTAATCCCAAACTTTTCTTCCAAGTCTATATCGTATGCATTTGTTCCATAACAATACTTCCAACTGAATGAATGAAGAAGAGTAGCCAACATTAGATGTGTCATTCTATAGGCAAGTGGCATTCGGGGACATATTCGTCTTCCTGTACCAAAGGGTATTAGCTCAAAGTCTCGACCTTTAAAATCAATTTCTATATCCAAAAACCGTTTAGGAGAAAACAATTCAGGATTTGGCCATACTTTTGGATTGTGACCAATTGACCATACATTAACCCAAATAGTTGAGTTTCTAGACAATATAAAATTGCGTAATTGTATATCCTTCTCAACCTTGTGAGGGACCAAAAATGAGGTAGATGGATGCAATCTGAATGTTTCTTTTAAAATTGCTTGAATATATGATAATTTTGGAATATCTGAGGTTTGATTGTGTATTACTCTATTTTAGTAATCAACTGGTAGAACTTTTCCCTTAACATTTATCCACAAATTAAATGGTTTATCTTTGGTTAATAAACTACGGTGTAGTACAATATGTGACTTATGTTTGATTATTCACATGAGCTTAATTCTTGAATATTCTGTCATGATTAGAAACTAGTATTTGGACTCGTGTAATGCATGGAAACATTGTGTAGAGTGTTCGATAAATTACACTCCTTGAGAAGTTACTATATAAATGCCATAAAAGTTTATGCAAGGTATTTCTAAAAAGAATATGGAACATCTAAGACCGTTGTTTCCCAATTTTAAGGCTACTATGTAATCACGTGAAACAAAAATACAAGGGAAACAACTAACAATGATATTGATAGATAATAATACGATACATTTTCTTTTAAAATGTAAGTAGTGTTGCAACTTGCAATATTATTAAACAAATAGAGTGACTTGTTATACGTAGATATCAATCACCTTGAGAGGGGAATAGCCTCAAGTCGCACAACTTTTTGCAAAGTAATCCCAAACTTTTCTTCCAAGGCTATATTGTATGGATTTATTCCATATTTCCATGACAATACTTCCAATTGAATGAATGAGCTGAGCAGCCAACATTAGACGTGCCATTCTATAGGCAAGCGGCATTTCGGGACATATTCGTCTTCCTGTACCAAAGGGTATGAGATTAAAGTCTTGTTTTTTAAAATCAGTTTTTATATCCAAAATCGTCCAGGAGAAACAATTTAGGATTTGGCCATACTTTTGAATTGAAAGCAATTGACCATATAATTACACAAATAGTTGAGTTAATTTCTAGGCAACATAAAGTTGCCTTTGAACATATTCGTCTTCCTGTACCAAAGGATATGAGCTCAAAATCTTGTTTTTTAAAATCAGTTTCTATATCCAAAAATCGTCCGGGAGAAACAATTTTGGATTTGGCCATAGTTTTGAATTGAAAGCAGTTGACCATATATTTACACAAATAGTTGAGTTAATTTCTAGGCAACATAAAGTTGTGTGATTGTATATCTTTCTTGACCTTGTGAGAGACCACATAAAAATAGGTAGATGGATGCAATCTGAACGTTTTTTATTAATCAAAATTGCTTGAATGTATGGTAATTTTGGGATATTTGATTTTGTTATAGATTCATCCTTACAAAGCACTTTTTCTATCTCAATTTCAGTCTTTTAAAGTTATGCCAAACAGACTAGCTAAAAGTTAATTTGATTTACACTATCTTATTATAAATTGAATGTACTTAAATATTCTTGTTTTTTTATTTAATTTTTTTATTTATTTTTTATGTGGAATCTGGAGAAATTATATGTAAATAAAATCTAATACTAAAATACTACATAGATGCTTCAAAATAAATTATAATTACAATTTTACATTAAAAATTGTGCAAGAAGTAAGTTTGACCCCAAAAAAAGTTTAAAATAAAATTAAAATTTAAAGGAAGTAAGCATTTGCACCCATCATTTATTAAGAGAAAGAGTTTATTTCACAATATCGAATAAGTAGGTTCTATTGTAATTGACTTATTATTATACTTTCCTTTTATTTGTTGTAAACTCAATTTAATTAATGTAATTTTAGCCGTTTTAAAATATAAAAAAAAAAAAACTTACAAACAAGTTATACAAGCGGTGCGTGAAGAATAGTATTTGAGAAATAGAAGTGTTAAAGATAAACTAATACTCCGTACTTTTTAAAATACGTTTACTCTAAAACCTTAAAAGGCCTGTCATGCCCTTTAATTGGACGATCGTATAAACACTTAACCCATTTATTTATTAGACGGATCTAACTCATCAATAACTGTGGCGGGTCATAGGGATCCAAGGCGTCCAACCCATTGAATTGCTCTACTGAAGCGCATTCAACGTTCTCCATTGAAGCGCAGTTGCCGTTCTCGGTTGAATATAGTTCTTGTATCCCACATTGAAGCAGCTTCTGAAGTAAGTTGTTTGAATTTGTTATCATCATATCAAATATCCTTGAGATAATTGAATCAAATTTGGTTGCTAATGTATTGCACAACACTTTAATGTTAGGATTCAACTATGAAAATAGAGATCTTTTCCCTGGGCACAGGGCTGGCGCCCCTGCTGCCCTTCCTCAGGGACGGGCCTGTCTGTTGCAGTGCTCAGATAGTTGGCGTTAGAGTTAAAAAAACCCGGGTTTTTTAATTGTGTTGCAACTCCAGAGACTGGTATGAAGATAAACTATCGTTAATTTTGTATTTTTCATTTTTTCATTTTCTGTAATTTGATTTTATTATTTGAATATCAGCTTACACAAGCAAGGTCTCCCGAAATCCTAATATAGCTAAGCTGCAAGCCGGCTATCTCTTTCCCGAGGTCTTTTTTTTTTTTTTTTTTTTTTTTTTATTTATGATTATACTTGGTATCTATCAATGTCGTTTTCAATTTTAGAGATTGCTCTGAATTGTACTCATAGTATTGTCCACAAGACGACTATTTGATCATGATCATTTAAAAACACAGGTTGCCAGAAGAAGAGCCGCGCACCTGGCCAAATATCCAGATGCTCAAGTGATAAGCCTTGGAATTGGTGACACTACTGAGCCCATTCCTGATGTCATTACATCTGCCATGGCTAAGGTAAACTGTTTCATATGTTTGGTTATTGTACGATTGCAACTCTACATACCTATCAATCTATGATTTCACTCTTTTATTTATATATTTAAAACAAAATCTTCTTTGTTCACATGGTTTTTATGTCTATGAAACTTGTAGCGAGCACATGATCTTTCAACACTAGAAGGCTATAGTGGTTATGGAGCTGAACAAGGTGAAAAGGTATTTGTCAACGTGTGTTTTTTTTTGGTTCCTTCATTACTTTGTTCCCTATGTTAATTTTGCATGCTAATTCATGTTTGAGGTTGTTTAGATGTATGAGTATGTGGGATGTTTACATGGTGTTTGCAATATGTTACTCAACTTTCACTACCCTATTGGCTCTCATTGGACCCGGCCTTGTAAAGGCTAAGGAGTCAACACAACTTTACATTTATAGAACTAATGAGAGTATATAGAAAGAATTTAAATGGCCCCTAGGACAGAGTGTAAAGATGATACCGAAAGGATCTAAATGGCCCTTAGGAGAAAGTGTAAAGATGATACCGAAAATAGGTTATCTACTTTATGTGGGAAGTCTTGCTTTTCCCATTTATTGTGGAGTTTTCACTAGTATTTTTTTGGGGCAAGAAGTTGTTGTGGCATGACGCTCTTATGGAAATTATGTGATGATTATGGTTAGGATAGAATGCGTGCATCTACATTCTACGGGTAACTACTTATTTGGCGATTTAGTGGGCTAAGGTTGTTATAGTTTATAAGTGCTCTTTGATTTTGGGGATTTTGTAATCTCCCCTCCACAAAAAGAAGTGGAGGATTGTGGCTTTTGATAGAAACATGAGTAGATAAATTGTCTTATGGCAAGGCTTAACTCAAAGGTGAACCATTGATGAAAATATTTTGATCTGAAAGGATTGTACATTTGAACCTTCTCATTCCTTTCAACACAACCAATTTTGAATTTATAAGCTTTTTTCTCCCTCGTTTCCTCCCTTCTCTTCATCTCTTGTCTGGATATGTATATCTTATTGTAGAGATGCATCTAACTTGTAAAGTTGTAATTGGAGGATCTGAAATTTGTTGACTTGTTTTTTTTGACCAATTTTACTGTATCCAACTAACATAGGTCTTCTCTCAGGTGTAGACTAGGAGAGCAGGAGGGAGAACAATGAAGTGAGGGAGTTTGAGAGATAGCATGTAGTGTAACTTTCAGCTAAATAGCTGGTGTTGTAGGTGTGCTTAGGTGGATTGCTAGGAGTCTGAATTTAGCATGGCTTCAACTCTTCCATATATCTTAAGCAGACATGCTAGAAACATGCCATCTCAACAGTTCGATCCACTTGTTGAAGTAAAGCTATAGGAAAGTGAAGGGAATATTATGTGATATATGGTAAAAATGTGTGCATATGTATGACTTAACGTAAGCAAACATGCAAAATTATGTATAAATTCAAGAGTGTGTTTCATGAATGTCATGTCCTTGAATCTGTGACCAATTCTAAGACAGTCTGTGAGAATTTTTAACCTCGACATGTGTGACATTTGGTATACTTGGGAATGGATCAATATAAGTCCAGATAAACCAAAGCATTAATTGCTTGCATTGATGAGCCTGTGGTTTAGGCCACCTATCAGATATGCTTCATCGCTTGCTGGGATGCTTCCCTTGTGCCAGTTCTTCAGGGCAGCGTATCATCGGCTTCTTGGTGAGGAGCTGAGTTGCCGACTAGCCCTGGTTGCTTAAGATGTCGGTAGGACTAAAGAAATGGTACAAATGCAACTGCCGCAAGGGAGACCAGGGATGGATCAATGTTCTCTCTACCTGGAGGTCACTTTGGTGTTTTTGACTTTGCTCTTACTTTGCACCCAATTAATTTTCATATCCCTAAAGATTCAAGGTTCTGACACTTTCATGATTTTTGATGATAGTATTGCAAATTAATAGGCTTTAAAAGCTGTAATTGCAAATGGAGTTGATAAGTTTTGTCTGGTGAAGTGTAACATGCATAACTGTTCAAATACTTTCTCTGTTTTTTTATTAGATGCATCACTTTTTATATATGAATGTTTCAATTTAGATGCATCACTTTCCTTTTTAGTTAATAAATTCTCTCTCTCATGTTCAAAAATTGCCTAGGAGTCTGTAGTTTCAAAAGTGATGCATTTAAAAAGACGGAGGAAGTAAATTATGAGTTTTATGACTGTCGTGTTTAATTGGGTTTCTTTATGTAGAAGTTCAAAGTGAAGCATTACATATTTACATGTATTGTGCATCTTTTTTTTTATAGTACATTATTGGCCGATTATTTCAATGTTGCACAATTTTCTCATTACCTTTGTTATATATTTATTGTATGTGTAAGGATGACTAACAATGCTTATGTTTTTAGAAAGTAAGAGCTGCGATTGCTTCAACATTATATGGTAACCTTGGTATTGAAGAAGGTGATATATTTGTCTCAGATGGAGCTAAGTGTGATATAGCGCGCCTACAGGTATACTCTATGTAATCATGAGACTGGTTTTTGATGAGTTATCAGATGTGTCTCTCTATTGTACTTATAAGTGTATCAGTACACCCTTTGTCCAAAATTAATTCACATTGTTTCAATCCTTATAATAAGGATTTACCACTATTTTACTCCCTTTATATTAGCTGTTTCCACCTCTTTGTTCCGTTTTAGTGAGGATTTGTTTGCAAATCCAATCATAATTTATTACTTATTGTAGGAAATGTGATTTTTTTTTTAATACTTTGGGAAATGTATATGCTTTGGAAACAAAAACGATTAAATGGGAAAACCACTCATACACAACCAATTAACATGGCAACAAATCTATAAAACCCCTTCTATTTTTTTGGGGGTAATTTAAAGGCTGTCTCAACTTTATTGGTTGTTATGAAGCTGAAAAAAAAAGAAGGTTTTGTCTTTTTACATGTAGGTGACATTTTATTTTGTGGATTAGTTTTTTCATTTCTCAACCCCATTGGTGCTCAAATGTTCTTTGCTTGTGCCTTTTGGTAGTGTGGGTTCCTTAGCAACCTGTGGGGAGATTTTGAAGATGATTGTGCTAGTAACCCAAGTTCTCTCCTACTCTTATATAACTATTAAATGACTTATGTACCATTACCTTTTATTCAATGGCAGATGCTTTTTGGATCAGATGTCACAATGGCTGTGCAAGACCCATCGTACCCGGTATGTTATGGTTTGGTTAATTATTTTAAGTTACATCTCTTTTCATGTTGTTGATGAGAATGGCTTGTAAGTGGCTTTTTACTACAGTCATTTGTACTCGTTATCCATAAGGGTCTATCATATCCCTCCATTTCAAAAAATGTCGTTCATACCAATTGAATCGTTTGAGAAGTGTTTGGATTGCAAAGTCGTGAGAAGTTCATTGAATCTTACAATTTAGGGGAAGGGGTTATTGTCTCATCAAGTTTCATTATTAATGACATGATTTGCAGATGTTACTTTTAGGTTAATTTTTTGAGGTTCCGGGGGAATTATTGTCATAATACGGAAGGGCATCACCTATCCACTCAACATGGGGAAACCTGAACTTGACATAGTAAGGATTGACTAAGAGCTTTTCCTTGATTTTATTTTTGGTGGCGTATGGCCATTCTTAATTGATTTAGCTCCCTTAATGAATGATACATCTTTCTGTTAATAGCTATGTGGAGTTATACTTTCGGAGATAGCTTCTTAGAGGGATTTTGGTCTTTTAAACCATGGAAGTTTGAGGCAATAACTGGTTTGTAATGCCCTTAGATGTGCCGCGCCGCAGGGGTGTTACATTGGTGTATTCATGTCTGCGTAGTCTTTGAAAATTTGCTGTGATGGGGATAGTTCATTGCCGGCCACTCTTATTTTTATTTTTTTTTTTTCTCTTAATTTTAACTGTTATTAGTTTCTTAAATAAATAATTTGTAATCTTTCCATTCTTAAAAGTATAGGCAATTCCCCTATTCTATAGTGAGTCTCCTTCCAAAGATGATTCAATTAGTAAATGGGTGACCTTATTTCAACTATAAATCTCACATATGATTATTTTACATCAGTACATATTTTCTGCAAATTTGTGGTCAGTTCTAAGCTCAAATTTGGCATATATATATATATATATATATATATATTTTTTTTTTTTTTATTTATTTTTTTATTTTTTTTTCTTTTTTTTCTTTTTGTTGAAATGGAGGTAATTCATTACTACATCAATGTCTCTTAGTTGAATTATCTATGATTTATGGGCTCTTCAGTCACGACTAGGGGTGGTTATTGGGTAGGGTTACCCAATGTCAAAAGGATTTTGACCCTTTAACTTTTTAATGGACAGGGCTTTTATAGGATCTTATTTTATAGGGCTTTTGTAGGGTCTTATTTTTAATGGACAGCGTTTAAGAATTAAAATAAAAAGCCCAATAATAATGATTAGGGTCAGCCTTACTTCCATTTTCTCTCTCTTCTCCTCTGTTCTTCCGCCCACCTTTCTCTCTCCTCCATTGAAGCGCACTCAGAGTTCTCCATTGAAGCACACTCAAAGTTCTCCATTATTGCTGAAGAAATAAAAACCAATGCAGCAATAAATACAAATACAGTACCTTAAGGCGATGACACAATGTAAGAAAATCAATGGCGGATGAAAGCGAGGGCCAGGAATTCGACATGGCAGAAACAGTAGAAGAAGTACCAATATTAGGAGATTGACAACAAAGTGAGACCAGTTTGAGACCTCTACTGAAATTCTTCGATGAAAATGATGGTGTGAAGGAGAAGGAGAGGGAAAATTGGCGGCGAGAAAGAGAATGAATTATAACAAGATTTGCAAGCAGGAGATTGTTAATATTATTGCTGAAGAATTAAGGTTGATTATCGATTTTTCTTCGGTTTGAATTATTGATGTTCAATTTCTTCGAATTGTATCGGTTGTTTTGTTGATTGTTGCTGCTTTAATATTGGCCCGTTAATGGCTCGTTTCACTTTTACCTCGACCCTAACCCAACCCTGATCCGCATTGACGTTGACCCGACCCTGACCCGCTAAATATTCATCATGATCCGCAACCAACCCGCCCCGCTAATGACCCGCACTGACCCGCCCAATAACCACCCCTAGTCACGACCATGCATTTTTTTTTTCTATGGATAGTGTATTTAAATTCCAGGTTTTTAAGAAAAAAAAAAAAAAAAAAAAAAAAAAAAAAAAAAAGAAAAATGTCCATTAAACTGAGAAGAACAAAAAGGTTTGAATTTACCATCTATGATAGTCATCTAATTTAAGTTTGTAAGAATTATAATTCAGAAAAAACTGGGAAAAGTCACAAGAGAGGATGGCTGCCGATGCAATGTGTGGGAAGCTAGTTTCCTGTCAAATTTCTGGCACTTGTGGAATAGATGGAATCATGGAAATGGTGTGTTGTAAAGGGCAGCTGGCTGCACATCTGACTGTTTCCACTGTGCCTTTTCTAGGGAAGTAGTGTCGTGTTTGATTCTTTGTCATTCTGTAATACCATAAGATCCTCTTATTTCTAATTCCATGATTGTACATGTCATTATTTTTGTTGTGCCTTCTTTTTGTGCAAAGTAATGAGATATTTATTTAGAGATGAATGTCAGATATTTTGTTGTGTACTTTGCATATTGCATCCTTTTGGTGCCCCTCACCGGGGTTTTTGTTGTTTTCTTTCTGATGATGATAAGTGAATTGGCTCTAGATTTTTACCAATTAGTTGTTTTTAGACTTAAGAATTAAAGTATTACTTAAGTTTGGTCATCTATTGATGCATTCTCCATCCTGAAGTGTATATCCATGTTAATTTTTGGGATATGTTAAGGATCATAGTCAAAGGGTAAGGTTTAACCAGTAATGTGTTGGTGTGTTGGGATTAGAAATATATGATTGAATGAATTCATAAAATTTTATCTATCTAATATTTTTTTTCAGTTACAGAAGGAAATTATTCCTTGATTCATATTTTTAATTAACTCTTACTATGTACAAAATTTTAATTTTTTTTTTGGTTTGCAGGCATATGTGGATTCAAGCGTTATAATGGGCCAGACAGGACAATATCAGAAGGATTCAGAGAAGTATGGTTACAATAGTTAGTAATTAGTAGTTAGTAATTAATAATTAGTTGTCATTACTACTTAATAATTAATAGTTACAATAGTAATTAGTTATTATAAGTACTTAATAATTAATAGTTACAGTAGTAATTAGTAATTATTGGCACTTAATAAATTAATAGTTAGTAATTAACAATTAGTAATTAGTAATATATAATTAATAATCTGTAATTAATAATTAGTACTTAATAACTAGTAGTTAGTAATTAATAATTAAGTAATTAATAATTAATAGTTAGTATTTTATATTAGTAATTAATATTAATAATTAAAAATTAGTAACTAGGAATAAGAACATATAATAATGTCCTTTAAGGTCATTTTGCATAATTACAGCCAACAATTGATTTTAACAAACATATTTACATACAACAAATGGTCAAACAACCAATACTAACAACCACAACCAATTGCCAAACAAGGCATATATGATGAATAAACATATACTCTCTAAACAAAACATTAGCTTGAAAAAAAACAAAAAAAAAAAAAAAAAAAAAACAAAACAAAAAAGGAAACACGCTCACTAGTAAAAAGACAACATAAAACTAACAAAAGATTACATGAAACCCATTGACTTGCTACTTCCCCGTAGAATATAACACACGATGAAATAATATCATACCCTAGACCATATAAAGTGACTTCCTCTGTTACCCTAACATTGCACCATGGGAGGAGGAGGCACAAGCTCTAAGAAAGTGTATAAATGGTGAGAGAGAGAGAAGGGGGGGGGGGGGGCTACGAAAACCATGTGAAGCACCTAAAATGTAGTCTGAAAAGAGATGTTGAGTTTCCTGTAAAAGAACTGGTGTATTTGTTTTTTTGTGAAACTTCTTTAAAAAGTTATTGGTGCAATATTTAGGGAGCGGAATTATAAAGATAGATGTGAAACTCGAGAAACAAACCATTTATACCATTTACACAATTACACATCAGCTGGTCACTTTTTCTTTATAACCACTTCTTTTTCTAAAACCACTCTTTCACGTAAATCATCAATTCTCTTTTCTCCATTTTCACTTTCCTCAACCTGCATTTTCCCTCTCTTTAATTTCTATTTTATGATTTTATCTTTTTTTACCACAGTTTACTCAATTAATTATTACATTTATTGCAAGTTTGTTGGATATATGATTCCTAAGATAATTTCACTTTTTACAAATTCAAAGTTTGTTCTTTGAAAATATAAGTAGTGGATAGCTAAGAAGCTAAAAAAGCGACAATTCAATACTAAAATCATATGGAAGAAGAAAAAGTACAAATTTAAAACCTGCTCCGTATTAACTGATCTTTGATTTCAAAGCAGAATTTATTTAATTTTTATATTGTACTATTTTATTTTTCCCCTTTCTGATTAGTGACGTGTTGTTTAACGTTTATAAACACTAACTTGTTTTTTCCTGAGAACTTAGTTTATTTTCCTTTAACAACCTATGTTAGCTTTTTCTAGAAAGTTATTTTACACATTGGTGTATAATTATTCTAGTAAGGCCAGTGACTAGATATTTTTATTAAAACTTTGAGTTTTGCTACCACCAAAATACCGTGTTTTGACTTTTGCTACCTATTTAAAATTTTATTTTATTTTGCTACCACCAAAAGGTACAAAACATAGCTTTTGCTACCATTTAACATGTTAAGTAGACCCATTATCTCATTAAATAATGATTTAATTTATTTTAAAAAACAATTAAAAAAAAATCATTGCTCCCCCTCCTCGTCAGCCACCCCTCCCCTATCTCCGTGCCAGCTGCCGGTGCCAAACAATCCCCCGGCGCCGGCAACCCCACCCCCTCCCTTTCCCCAGCCACGCTGCCCACCTCTCTCCCCTTTCCCACTCTCGGCTCCGGAACTTGCTCAATCATAGGTGAAAACCGGGAAAACCTGCAATCTGATTTGACGCCATTGTTTCCAGTAATTGGAGCAGGAGTAGGAGAGAACAATACAACCAAATTCGACCTAACTGCCCCTAACAATTCAGAATCATTAAAACAATCAGACAACTCCCAACCATAATCATGAATTATCTGCGCAATCGAGCTCGATAAATGCGAACCCATCGAACCATCCACCAACTTACAAGCCAAATCAAGGGTCTGAGAAAATGAAATTAGGAATTCTTTGGGTTTTAAAGTAGTTATTGAATGATACCGGCCATTTTTGGCCGGAAATTTGCCGGAATTGAAGGTTTTGGGGGTTGAAATGGCGGAGAATTGGTGATGAAATTGGGGAATTTGTTCCCACCTGTGGGGTCGCCAGCAGCCGACGCGGGCATGGGGGAGGGGTGGCTGACGGGGAGGGGGAGCAGTGGCTGGGATTTTTATTTTTTTTTTTTTTTTTTAAATTAAATCGTTATGTAATGAGATAATGGACCCCATTTAATAGCCCTAACGGATTTTGTTAAATAGTAGCAAAAGCTATATATTGTAACTTTTGGAGATAGCAAAATAAAATAAAATTTTAGATAGGTAGCAAATGTAAAATAGGGTGTTTTAGTGGTAGCAAAACTCAAAATATGTTATTTTCTAAATACATGCACTCTGTGACTGTGTAATCATTCTTAGGTCCCGCTAACTTCACCTTTTTTTTTTCCTTTTTTTTTTTTTGAAAAAGCTAAAATAATGACATTAATTACAAACAACCATTTACAACTCTGCCACAAGAGCAGACCAAACAAACACAACCAGCCAACACCTCATAACAGAACCAACCCTACACTAATTACAAAGAGTACTTCTAAACCATCTTCTGTTATTTCTGGCATATCAAAAGTAATTCTCTGAAAATATCAAACTTCAAGTCCCTGGTCACAGCTTCTGGTCTTCTCAGACATCTGTCCTAAAACACATTTTTCTGCTTGCTTCCATATAAAATAAATAAGCCATGCGTAGCAACTCTGAATGACTCTCCTTCTGAACCTTCCAGTAATCTGCTCAAGCTTAGAATTGCAGTCCTCAATATGTTCAGGATTAACATGAACATTAATCTCAGTCTGCAACTGTAAGCAACATTTTTCTGCTATATTGGCAATCAAAAAATAGATGATCAACAGTTTCAGGCTTAAGGTTGCAAAGAGGGAAAAGATCATCACTGGTAATGCCCAACTTAGCAAGGTGAACCTTGACTTTGATCCTTCTCCACATAACCAACCAACAAATGAATTTATGCTTAGGCACATTGAATCTATTCCAAACCCAATTACATTAATCAACCTTATTAGATTCCTGAGTTAACCAAGCGTACCTACTAGCAACTGAGTAGCCTTTAGGATACCAGTGTGTGAACCATCATAACTTAGGGAAAAACCCTATGTTCCACCACTTCCTTCTCTTTCTCTTTCTCTTTCTCTGACAGCCTCAAACCTACTTGAAGGTCTTTTTCCTCCATCTTCTCAAATACTTCATGAGATTTCTCATTCCTTTCCTTCATAGTTGGTAGCCACAACCCAGGATGTCGAATCAACTAGTTCTTCAATTATTGCCAATCACGAAATGGTTGCCATTGGTGTTCACATTCGAAGCACTGCAATGCTTCATCTCTTCACCTAAGTGAAAAAAATCCTCCATTTGAAAAATCCAATCATCCAAGTTTCTTCCGTTGATCTCATGAATTTAAATGTTTTATTTTGTTTTTATTTTTTTATTGTTTTTTTAATGAAATCGAAAATCAGCCGCTTGACTTCCACTGCTCTAATACCACTTGTAATAGGCTACTAAATCTGACTTGTATTTCTGATTTAACTAGGCAAATAAATAAAGCTTAAAGCTTGAGTCTTTGATTGATAATGGCAAATTTGGATACAAAGTGATAGGTTATCAGATATCACTCTCCTAGTAACTTGAGGTTACTACTCTCAACATATTTCCTCACATTTCACATAATGATTTACTACATACTCTATTCTCTATTTATACTGAGGCTAAATACTCTAACCTAATAATAGTAGAGTACTAATATTGCCCCCCTTAGGTTAGTCTATTACATTCACCCATTTCAACCGTAAACTATCCTTCTTCAGAACAATGATAAGCTTGCCAACAACACCTATATTCCAGGCATGAATATTATGCAGCCCTAAACCACCTTGCTTCTTGCTCTTGCTCTTGCAAACAAACTTCCAGGCAATAGGAGGGGATCTAGAAAAGACAGCTTTGCCGTCCCAGAGATAGTTCATGCAATAACCCCATCTAGAACAGACTTGGGAAAAATAGAAATAGATGCCCAATACATATTTAAGGACATCAGAGAGTTGACCAGAATTGCCCTTCCAGCATATGACAAATTCAACCAACCCAAATGATGCATATCTGGAAGAATTTTAAAGAAGTCATTTAAATTTTATCTTTTGTTAATAATATTTATCTTTTGGGTGGTTATTATAGATAATATTTAGTTGATGTTTATCTTTTAGTTTGATAGATTTAGTTTAGAGATTAGTTTATCTTTTGTTTTTACAATTTTCTAGAGTTAAATTTTGCCTATATAAAGGGTATAGGTTGTAACTTTTTTAGCAGATAAATTGACTTTGAGTTATAGTTTGATCAATTCATATGAATTGTTTTCCGCAAGAGAATTGCATGTTATTTTGCAGAGAAGGCTACCAATTTTAGTTGTTATTAAACCTTAGCTAGGAATAATAAGTCCGTATCTTAGTTACAATTTGATCTTGCTTAGATTAAATTGTTCCATATCCTTTTGATTTAGTTCCTCTACCACCAAATTGTGCAAAATCTAAACTACAATTCATCTAAGATCGGAATTTTAGTGGAAACCATTAAAAATCCGCATCACCAAAGCTGTTCTTAATACACAGAAGTATATCTTAGATGATTAGATTTTCCTTCATTAGCCATCAATCTAGAAGCTGCAACAAAAGTAGCTAGAATTCTCATAATCAAGCTTATAGAATCCTTATCACCCTTACAAAAAATGATTAAATCATATGCAAACACAAGGTGATTAAGCTTCAATCTTTTGCACTTAGGGTGAAAGCTGAACTCAGGAAAACTCCCAACTTGGACCAAAATTCGAGACAAGTATTCCTTGGAAGAAACCATCCACACTTCCATCAATGCAAATAAAATAAGTAGTCACACAAACTTTCTAGGAAATTTAATAGGAGTCAACATTTCTTCCAGAAACTTCCATTTCATTGAGTCATAGGCCTTCCTGTTATCGGCTTTGAGCAAATAACCACTAGGAGCATTCTTCCCTCCATACTTAGACACTAAATCTTGAAGTGCACAATTTGTCTGCTTTCCACAAATGTAGCTTGATTATGAGACACCAAGTGAGGTAAAACTCTTTTCAATCTGGAACAAAGTAGCTTAATAATGCATTAATACAGCACATTACAACATGCTATTGGCCTAAACTCAGACACCAAAGTAGAATGATCAACTTTGGGAATAAGAGTCAAAGTTGTGCTATTGATCTCTTAAAGAATTTGGCCATTGTCCATGAACTGCAAAACAACATCTATAATATCCTCTCCAATAACACTCCAAGCTTTCTAAAAAAGGTACTATTATACCCATCTGGCCCACGAGCCTTGTCATCGGGGATAGAAAACATAGCAAGGAGCTCACAACTCCATAGCTTGATCATCACTCAAAACAACACTACGATGAACAATCTCAGCCTGAACCAAAAACTCTAGACCCAATCTCAGAACCCAGCAGCTCCCTATAGTAAGAAACAAAAGCCTCGGAGGTATTCTCATGAGTATTGCACCAAACACCATCAGTACCTCATCCAATTCCTTTTTCAATACTGCACTTCAATATCACCTCAGCATAATCTGATCTATGCAAATTCTTAAGAGCCTGCTTCAACATCTTCAGCTTTTTAGTAACTTTATACATATTAACACCATGTATATCAGTCTCCCAAATGTCCTTTACCATCTCCTCAAACTCAAACTCAAACTCAGGATGATTAGACCACATATGCCGAAACTTGAAAGAACCTTTCCCGTTCTTTTTAGACTATGATCAAACCAAGACTTAAATGAATGGAAAATTCAAAATCCACTCCTCATTAACCAAAGTCATGTCAATCTTAAAGAATAGAATACCCTGCAAATGTCTTGCTGCTTATTATTTCAGGTAAATTTGCAACCAGTCTGGTTCAAATCACTAACTCCACACTTACTAATATAGTTTCTAAAAGGTTAATCTCTTGAGATGAAATTGGCCTTTTAACTCTATCTTCGAAGTTCAAAGGACTATTAAAATCACCTAAAAATAACCAAGGATCTTGCATACATCCAACCCTAACCAAAGCCCCTCCGTACCTCCACTGTCATTCATCCCATACACGAAAGTGCATTAAAAATCCACCTTTAGAGCCATATTCTTCACTTTTAAGTGAATAAACTGATCCCTAATTTGCATAACCTGTACTTGAAAAAAATCAGCCAACCAAGCAACCAATATCCTTCCCCAGCAACACAAATTAGAAGAAACACACCAGCCTTAGAAACAGGAAAATCCCCCCTCTTTATTTTAGTCTCAACCAAACAACACAAACCTATTCAAGAAGTAAACTTTTAATCTCCTTTTGCTTGGAGAGGCCATTAAGACCCCTCACATTCCAGAGGAGAATATTATGGATTCAGAAGCATCCCCATTCCAGGGGCCACATCAACTAATCCATAGCAATTTCTCGAAAGAATTACTAACATTAACACCAGTTCTAGTAGACCCATTTCCCTTCTCTTACACTTTTATTTCTCTTAAACCCTGAATTTCTACCCCTCCTCAGCATCTGTCCTACTCATCTGAATTAACTATTTGTTCTCAACTGGCTTTGGTCGCCACTCCTTCCTAATATTCTTACACCCCCTTCTTCATGTCCAATCTGCTTACAAAGAGAACATTTGACAGGTTTCCGTTCAAACACCACCTTTGGACAAATCAACACCCCTTTCTCATTAATAAACTCAATCTCATCTTGAAATTCACCATCAATTGCAAGTTCCACCAAGATTCAGGTCTAATTGGGTTTCCAACCAGGGACACTATCTTGTCTATAGAGTTCTTACCCGGTATTTCAATGGCAAATCAGGCAATTGAATCCACACTAGCACCTTAGTAAACTCAGCATCACTAAGCTCCATCCCATCTTCTCATTGTTTCAAGAAAACAAAACAGGTCAATTATCAAACAAAACATTTGACGCATTCAGAGCTTTTTCTTTTGATTCAACATTCCAAAAACGTATTAGAAACACCCCTCTCTTTAATGCTATCACCTTATCAATGTTCTTTTCACCACACATACGCTTGCAAAAACCCGTAAATGAACCCAGAAAAGGATTAGCCCCAATTACATAAGCAACAATTCCAAATTTCCAATAAGCAATTCATTCAATTGACAATTGCAGCAAAGGTTTATTAAGAACCCTAATCAAATTCGAAGAACTTACCTCAAAATCCGAATCCTTGTTTCAAGCATCCCCTGTTTCTTGGGTTCATGTCAGTAGCTTCCTTAGACTTCATCACATTCAGCCATTCCGACAACTTTGACTTGGTTCTAGAGCCATGAATGAGTTCTTGATTCGACTTCATCAAATCCTCCAAATTATTTAGAATTCCATAATCCGGTGGAAAAATACTGGTAACCCCAATTTCCCACCCCTTTAATCGGCTCCATCCTAGCTTTCTTCTTCGCCATGGCAGAAAATAAAATTTTAGAGAGAGAATGTCTTTAAATTTGTTCATTTCACCTTATTTTTGCTTATGTGAAATTCTTTTTACTGAATTGAAATTATTTTACGAATTCTCTATGATATTTATTCTTTAAAGCTACTAATTTTATCGAACTGAAATTATTTTTACGGAACGCAACTAATTTTTATTGTGCTGAATTTAATTTTATTGATTATTATTTTTATTGCTTAAAGTTACTGATTTTTACTAAAATAAAATTATTTTTATCGA
The DNA here is from genome assembly GCF_001683475.1 of Chenopodium quinoa. Taxonomy (NCBI): domain Eukaryota; kingdom Viridiplantae; phylum Streptophyta; class Magnoliopsida; order Caryophyllales; family Amaranthaceae; genus Chenopodium; species Chenopodium quinoa. The sequence goes on from NW_018743292.1 coordinate 12,176,662, forward strand.
TCGCAACTAATTTTTACTTAACTGAATATTTTTTTTTTTTCTGATTATTATTTTTATAAGGTGAGTAAATAGGGCCTTACAATCAAAGTTTTACTAAACATTTTTTAAATGAAGTGTAAAAAGAATTTTGTTGTAACGGATGTGTGTAATGGAACGATTTGGGAACTCATTCTCAAACACCATGTAAAATGAATAGCAAAACACGATAGTAAAAAAGACAATGTTTATGAAGAAATTTAGATTTCCTCCCCTCAAACAAAAATATTGTTTTATTAAGTTCCTACAAAATAAGACTAACTCTATTGATGATTTTCATCCTCAATAGACCATCATAATTTTCACCCTCTTTATGATTTTCCTCGTCAACAAACTATCGTTAAACCATCAATTTACCATTGACTTGTACCAACGAGCCTTTTTCCTCTTGTTGGGCTTGCAACCCTAAGTCCCTAACAAATATGTTATTAACAGCCACACAATTGGTGTTTAGGGGTATGAATTTGGGCACAATTTATAACTAAATCAGGTTGCACACATATATTACTTGGGTTCAGTTTTCGTTTTTGAGAAGCCTTGAATCCAAACCAAAACACCGTATTTTCAAAATTTCCAATCAAAACCAAATCGAATTGAAAAAAATGAATAATTAGGTTTGGTTCGGTTTGCGGTTTTTATCCAAATTACTTTCACCCCTAATAGTGGCGTTATACAAAATTTTATAAAATATGGAGTGTTTGAAGGATCTAACACCGTGTCGGACACTCAAATCCGAGTTTTGCAACATAGCTACTAGTATTAGCGATTTTTTTAAGCTTTTTATTTTATAAAAATCAACATTGGAGTAAAACCATTAATACCAATAACATTTTCAAACGTGGGCAATATGTGAGGAGATAGTTTTCAAATTGATACAAATCAATAAATTATTTTTGTGTTAGCCTTATGCAAGGAAAGTGCTCTCATTTCTATGTAAAACCTTTATCTTTTGCAGTACTTTTTTAGTTGGGCTTGTTTTAATGCGTCTTTGAAAGATGTAAAGAAGTGGAACGCAGTTATCAATAGGTCTTTGCAACTTCTTTCACCCCTTTTTGAAATTTACTTTTGGTGTGGCACTTTGAGATTGCCCAATGCATTATTTGGGAAGTTTTTCATCTCACTAACTCAATATCCCCTCACCTCTCTGCAGTTTTTTTGCTTAAGCTTTTAATAAAGCGAACTTTACTCTATGGGGCAATAAAAAAAAAAAGGGGGCGGAGCCGCGGAGGGTGCATTTAATTTGAAGTATACTTTCATTATTCTAGATAAAGTCGTAAAGAGATTTCAGTACTTTTTAAAGTGTTGATTACTTTTGGTGATGCCTTAAGGCCCTGTTATGGACTATTATGGGCACTCAGTTCAACATGAATGCTTAGCCAAAACATATACTATGTTAGATGTTACACTTTAGGTCACATTTTTGCTAATGCACAATTTTGATCATTATTATCTTTTATAATCTATTGGTACTTTTTGACTTTGGTGGTCGATGTTTATAACCTTTAACTATAAACTACACTAAAACCATATCATGTGGGTTTTTGTTGGATTAGTGACATTCGTCTTGAAATAAATTTGCAAAGTATGAAATTTCTTAGAATTTTTACTCAAATATTATTGAATATATACGTGTTCAAAGATGTGCATTGGAGACCGTAAAGGTCAAAGTTAACAATAGATAAAGAACGAAGGTTTTTGTAAATGTTATGAAAAGTTCAAATTTTACATTAATACTAATCTCTTAAGGAGAGCTAGCTGTACATGTATTTCAATGTGCATATGAGGGAATCGTGCTAGGAATAAGGGGTGAAAGGCCTAATATGCATTGCCTTTTTTTTTTTTTTTTTTTTTTTTTCCTACTCTTTGTGGTTTAGATGGTGATAAGATATTTCAGCGTAGGACCAATCTGGTCTTTGTGGGATAGCCTTGTATTCTTAAAATAAAAGGTGTTTTCTAGGTTTTCCTTTAATTTTGTACGATGTTGATAAAATGTAGGAACTCTATCAGTCGAGAAGAAAGTGAGAATGATTTACTAAATAGCCTCTAACTTCACTGCCCATGGCCCCATTGGTGCTTTTGCAGTGCCATCGTAGATTTGTAGGTTATCCATGTTCACATTTTGTTGGGTTCTAACAGGAGATGTTGAGTAAATCAATGATTTTTGGGAACCGTTTTATTAGATAAGTGAATTTTTGAAGTGTGAATGATGGCTCCTTATTTAGATTTGGCAATATGTAAGTCCTCTTTCATGATGATTTTGTGTAGTTAGAACACCAAGTGTTTCGTTTGGGGTACCAATAAGGCACTAATCTATCCTTGAGTATTAGATAATTCTGAGATAGTCTTTTGTTCAAGGTTTTAGTTATACTCTTAACTTCACTTTATGCTTTGGTCACTCTTCAAGGTTGAGAGCAGGCCCGACCCTTACCCAGTGGCCAAATAATTGAAGGGGCCTCAGATTTTTTAATCTTAGGATTATGTTGTACTCATTTTTCATAAGATCTCCAAGTGGCTCACTAGTTAAGAGCATCAAATAATGGAATGAAGGTGGCAGGGTTTGAATGTCTTCAAAAGCATTATTATTAATATTTTTTGTTTTTTTTTTTTTTTTCGCCAAATCCAAAACTAAAGTAACTAATTTCTCTACGAAACCATAGTTTTGTAATTTCTTAAGACTTTTCTTATAAAATCCAAAACTAAAGTACTATAATTTCTAAACAACATGAAGTATAGAAACTTAATGTTTGTAGTAAAAAAACTTATTGTTTGTAAATGGTATCAAAGTTGATTGTTGATTTGTGTTTTCTTTTTAATAGTGCTTTGTATATAATAGAGGCCAAATTTATTTTATTACTTAGGGCCTTCATAATGATTGGGACGGCCCTGGTTGAGGGAAATTATTTGTTTTACCTGTTTGTATTTTGACAGCTCAAAATTACACTTAAATGCAGAAATTATATTAAGCAATTATTGGAGCTTAAGTTATCTTCAAATTTAAACAATTTTTTCTATGGCCGGTCATTATTATCACTCAAAGTAGATATCTTAATCTGCACTTGCAGAAATCATAAATTGTTAACATATATTTCTCATGGCAAGTGTAGGTTGCTATTGAGACAGCGTCGTTTTCCAAGTATGCGGGATTCACTGGTGTTCGTCTTGGCTGGACTGTTGTGCCAAAAGAACTTTTATTTTCAGATGGATTTCCTGTGGCAAAGGACTTTAATCGCATTGTCAGTACTTGCTTCAATGGTGCTTCCAACATATCCCAAGCCGGTGGTCTAGCTTGCCTTTCTCCAGAAGGCCTCCAGGTCAGTTTCTTTGCTTTCAATTTCCGGAGCACAGATTATAGGACTGTTGCTTCAATATATCTTTGGTAGTAAGATATTCTTACATGTTCTTTAAGACAATCTGGCAAGTTGGCTCACTTGAGTTTCTTCTTGTTTTACTAATATTGCTATGGGTATAATCCCTTTCACTCAATGTTTTCCCTTCACGACAGCTTTTCTTACTAGATAAAATAGTTTATTTTCAGTCCCTCCATCTTTATACTCCATCAGTTTTTAAATACTTGCTCCATTTCTACTCTTTGCACTATTCATTTGTCCTACTTTGACTAATGTTTGTGATTTATACATAAGAAAAAATATAGTCTTGTGGGTACTTATTGGAATCGTCTCAATGAATAGATTATTAATTTTCAATCGTTAGAATTTATACTTATTAATAATTAAAGATATTATTGATCAAAGATTAGCATTGACATACGTGTCTAGGAGAAATGGAGCAAGCATTTAAAAACGGAGGGAGTATTATTGGCCACATTTCTATTTTTGATTGTCTAAAAAAACAATCCACTTTCAAAATTTAGTTTTATACTCCATCTGATCCTATATGTCCTTCCCATTTTGATTCTGCTGCTTGCTAATGCATTTTTTGATCACAAATCTCTATGGTTGCATATTAATAAAAAAAATTTAACAATTGAATATTAATAAGCTACTCACTGAGACGAAACAAATAAAAACAACATGACTATTTTATGTTAATATATTGAGAGTAATTTGCACGTGCATTGAGAAACAGAGTAGTTGAACATGTTATGGTTGTGACATGGTGCGTGAAACTAATTAATATGACTGTTCTCTTCATCTTATTTAAGAATAAAATCAGTAAAAATAAGCTAAGCTCAATTAAGTTCATCTAGAGAACAAGATTATTGTTTTGAAATTTGTCCTTCACTATTTCTGTTTGAGTATATAGTAAGATCAATGGATAAGGTCTATAGTATTCAAGCCTGAGGTCTCAGGCTAATTGGCTAAACTTCTCTACTAACCATGCTTGTATATTTTAAGTCTTTGTATGTTGGTCTAGAGAGATATTGTGAGAAGTTCATACATCTACACATATGTGCCTTACACAGCTCAGCTTTCTTTGGATTGTACTTGTAGTCTTTCGAATTGTCGCCGGTATTTTTGTTATTTGTCCTTCATTAAAAAGCCGAGAATTCAAGTTTGAACATTTTGCAGGCAATGAAGCAAGTCATTGGTTTCTATAAAGAAAATACTAACATAATAGTGGATACATTCAAGTCCCTTGGTTTTAATGTATATGGGGGGACAAATGCGCCATATGTGTGGGTGCACTTTCCTGGTCGAAGTTCTTGGGATGTTTTCAGTGAGATTCTTGAAAAGACTCATGTGGTAACCACGCCTGGTAGTGGATTTGGACCTGGAGGTGAAGGTTTTGTCCGTGTTAGTGCCTTCGGTCACCGGGAAAATATTCTGGAAGCCTGCAGAAGATTCAAACAGTTGTATAAGTGATGCTTGAATCATAATTCTTGCCCATAGGGCTGTTAGTTTCAAGTTTTGAACAATGTTGGCCATCATATATTCTATTTAAGAACTTATAAGTGTTCTCTTGATTTATGCACATTTCATGATTTTGTAGAAGCTAAGGTCGGGGTCAGAGCCGCTTGAGTCTAAACAATTTGTAAATAACCTTATTGAATGCCCTAGCAATTTAATCACCCTCATTCTTCCAAAATGATTTATCTTTTGTAAGAAGTTTAATCAAACCTCTAAAGCTTTGAAATAGAGTTTCTTTGATACGAAGTACGCTTTTAAGGGATTATTTTTCGTTGTAATCTAATTTTATACTAATGTCTTAGGGGATAATTTTTGTGTGTTAAATATTGCTAGGATATTATTTTAATTCTCTCAAGATTGGCATCATGTTAGCGGGACGACCGTAGTTGTGAAGGAAGAGCAATGGAAAAAAGGACACTTAGGTTAGTTTGGATTAAAGTGTTCAAGTTATGTCAAGTCAATCAGTTTGATTAATTATTCGGGTCACTTTAGGCTTATACTTGGCAAAGGGTATTTTACTTAAAGTGTACAACGGATTTACAATAATGTTATTGTGTTGATGATGAGGGTGACAAAGGATGTGAGACATAAATACAAAAAGTTACCATTATATTTAGGGATGTCAGTGGGGTGGGTCAAGTAGGAGATCCATCCCATCCCAACCTCAATGGGGCGGGAATAGGTCCCAGTTTGGCGGGTGGTAGGGTGGGGATGGGGATAATAACCATACTCGCCAATCACCATGGGTGGATTTTAAGTTGTACCTGCCTTGTTTCGTACCCGCCTCATCCCACCGCATACCTATAGCTGTTAATTCGGGTAAACGAGTCGGGTTTGGGTCGGCGTAGTGTGTGTCAGGTCAACTCGGGTCGTGTCAATTCGAGTTAATGTCGTAGCCTATTTGGGACGGGTTCGGGTCGGGTCATGCTTGAGTCAAGTCATACATCTTATCTGGTTTAGGTCGGGCCAATAACAGGTCGGGTTACATTAGGGTCGGATGAATAATAGGTCGGGTTTAATTCGGGTTTTAACGGGTTAAAACGAGTAAGGGTCTTTCTCGAGTTCTAGTTGGGTTCGGTTCAAGTCAGTAATTCGCGGGTTATTATCAGGTCGGGTTATTTCCAAGTCGGGTCATTCTCAGGTTCAAGTCAATAATTTGCGGGTTATAGTCAGGTCGGGTCATGTTCGGGTTATTGTTTTTCCTAAAGCCTTGGATAACCAATCTGGCTTTAAATTTCACTACAGAGCCATTTGGTCTGCTTTTCCTAGTGAAAATCCACTTGCAACCAAGAGGTTTGCAACCGGGAGGTAAATCCTCTAATACCCAATTATTATTTCTCATGATGGAATCCATCTCATCATTTATAGCTTCCTTCCAAAATGCTCTATCTTGAGAAGATATTGCTTCGCTATAACTCTTTGGGTCACTATCCACATTAAAACAATATTGAGTAGTAGAACTAAGAACATCCCTGGAACCTTCACTAAATAAATTATAAAGTCATCACCAAAGTTCTTAGGTCTCCTTTCCCTAGTACTCCTCCTAACTTGAGAAGTTTCATCATTCTCATTATCGAATAAATCTTCATGAGTTTCAAGTTGATCATTCAACTCTACTATCCCCCTATCATTGGCACTTATTTGTAGATCTTTTGGTCTACTCATTGAAGAAAAACGATTTTCATCAAAAATATAACTAAACCAAAAAAGAACCGAACCGTTTCTAACCCGAAACCGTTTGAACCGGGATAAAAACAGTTTACACCGAGCCGTTAACAAAACGCAACCCGTCTGCACCGAACCATTTACTACCCGGACCGTTTACAACCCGAACCGAATTTAAACCGCTCAAGAATAAACCGAAACCGAATCGAATCAATAATTATTTAAGCCGAAGACACTTGAACCGATTTCAAACCGACCCGATTCCAAACCGAACCAATTTCAAATTGAAGTGAAACCGAACTGTCAAACCGTTTTGACAGTACTATCAATACCAATTAGAATATACAAATAAATAATTATGAATTTAATAAACACGCAAGTTTGATTGGAATAATGCTAGTTAATTAGGTTGTTCAACTACTTGTGTAGAAGCAACTGCTACCGTTGGTTAACAGAGAGGAAATCAATGAATAAAATGATGGATGAAGATCTCTACAAAGCAGCTGTAAAAATGAAAGGGGATGGTATTGAGTGAGCATGTGACAAACACGTAGTGTAGGCAATAGCAATGTCAAAACGGTTTGATCGGTTTCGGTTCGGTTTGAAATCGGGTCGGTTTGAAATCGGTTCAAATGTCTTACGGGTCGGTTTCAGTTCGGTTTAAATAATTATCGGTTCGATTCGGTTTCGTTTTATTCTTTAACGGTTTGAATTTGGTTCGGGTTGTAAACGGTTCGGTGCATACGGGTTGCGGTTTGTTAACGGTTCGGTGTAAACGGTTTTTATCCCAGTTTAAATTCGATTCGGGTAGTAAATGGTTCGGTGTAGACGGGTTGCGGTTTGTTAACGTTGCGGCGTAAACGGTATTATCCCGGTTCAAACGGTTTCGGGTTAGAAACAGTTCGGGTCTTTTTTGGATCAGTTTTATTTTAGTTCGGTTTATAACTGATTCGGTTCGTTAATGGGTTTATTTCTTCTACAATTTAACATTATTCGTATCGGTTTTATTTCAGGTTTACTAAATTACGGTTTGGGTCTGTTTTTGATTTCAAAAAATCTGTTTTTACGAGTCGTTTGGATTCGGGCAATTAAACGGTTTTGGTTTGAAATTTGATACTACTTTCTAACTTTTTGTTGGTTAACAAGTTTTATATCAAGCCGAGACTTCATCACTTCATATTGAGGCATCATATTATATGCAAATTCTCATTAATTTTATAAATACATATCATGTTATGTTTCAAGTTTAACCATATTGATCTTACTAGTTTATTACGAAGTAGATTATAAAAGTTTAGTGCATTAATGTATTATTGTTTTACTATCAGATTATTATCTGCTTATTATTTGATCATTTAACTAATAGTGTCATAATTATGATTTGATGAGTTGTTGTAACATCGAAATTTGCAATTTGGTATTCAATACTTAATTAGTCAACAAGACTGATAATTAAGACTCGTTTATTATTATATATTTGCATAAAGTTATATATGAAAATATTACAAAGTAGTTTGATTTGTATAATGAAAGAAAATATTAATGAATAAGAAGGTAATTTTGATTCTTTCAATCGATTATATATATATATATAACATCTAACCATCTCATATTCTCATAGTTTAATATTTATATTAGTATCAAGGGATGAGAATCATAAGATTATTATATTTTTGTATATCCTTTACTGGTTTACCCCTAAGGCTTAAGTCACTAATTAGTAATTACTAATTACTTAATTAAAAAATAAGAAAGAGTAACTTTTAACTTGAGTCTAATAGATCAAATACTGAAATGCTATTAGGATAGTCTAGTACACTGTTAATCTGTTATGCAACTATGCTAAATTGACAATTGCTCGATCATATAGTCATATAGGCAATCACTCATGTAGTCATATCTAATTAAGTAATTTGTATTTATTTACTAATCTACTAGTCAATTTGGATGTGCTCATTGAGGTGTGTTTAATGCTTGCTTTCACTTTGGCTAATTGAATGCATGATCTAATTAATTAATAAACATGTGCGCATAATAATTATGTTTCAAATAAAAGATAAAACAAAACACATATGTGCATAATTAGATTTTATTTATAATACCTTTTAACTTGGTTTTAATCTTTTTTTTAATAGTTAGTGGTTTGTAAACGGTTCGATTTATAAGCAATTCGGTTCATAAACGGTTCGGTTTATAATCAGTTCGGTTTATAAACAGTTCGGTGCAAATGGGTTGCGGTTTGTTAACGGTTCGGTGTAAACGGTTTTTATGCCAGTTCAAACGGTTTCGGGTTAGAAACGGTTCGATTCATTTTCGGTTTCGTTTCCTTTCAGTTCGATTTAGATTTGGTTCGGTTCTTAAACGGTTTAACGTTACTCGAATCGGTTCGATTTTGGATTTACTAAAATGCGATTCGGGTAGGTTTTCGGTTTCAAACAGATGATTTTTAATCGGTTCGATTCTCATTCGAATCGCTTTAAACTAGTTCGAATTCACCTGTTCGATTCGGTTTTTGATAGTGCTATTGAGAAATATTCCATTTTGATGTTGGTCCTATGTTTTGGAATGTGGTGTGAAAATTCGGTACATCGTACTTGTATTTATTAATATGGTGCGTAAGGTACTACGTATTTGGGAAATAGCATGGCAATTTTCGCAAGTTAACAAGCTGATTTATGCAATAACGTGGGGCCACTAGTTGTGTACGTAGCATTGTACTCTGCATAACGGTACCTCTTGCATTAAACTTAAACAACATTATCTACCTAAAAATATTTAGATCAAACTAATTACTAATTAGTCCATTCAAAATTCATTTTCTTTCTTTTTGTACATGGCTAATTACTACCCGGGTGCTTTGCTAGTTAATTACTATTTGAATAGCTAGTGCCAAACAAAGCCTAATTTTTTTTTTCTTGATTGCTCTCGTATGATAATAAAATATGATGTTTATATCCTCCCTTCATTTTTAAAGTGCAGTGCCTCATTGTGAATCCTTTTTATTATTCACATAAGCCTCCTCGCCAATGTTAGTGCCTTATAGATAAGAAAAAAATTTAGTCAAGTTGATTACTTGTTGGAATTGTTCCTATGTATAATTTCCTTTCAAGAGGTATAACTTTTTATATTTTATACTTATTTATAATTGAAGATATTATTGATCAAAATTTTATATTGCCATAAGTGATGAGTCAAAATGGAATGATATAAAAAATAAAGGGAGTCAAGTATATCTCAAGGATATATCTTAGAAAAATCGTAGAAGCTAAGTCTCTATCACAATTAAATCATGCCATATATTTTGATCTCTTAAAACAAAAAAAAAATATGGATGAGTCAAAGTACAACGAGATAATACAAAAACACAAAAAAAAAAATTTTATCAATATTTATATACGGAGTAATAATAATAAAAATGTCGTTTTACCAACTTTCTACACGAACATCCAAATTATTTTAAATATCAATATATGTGCATCCTCTATCCCACTTTTCTTTAATATATAAAAGGGATAATTTCAAACAATTCCCTTTCTTAAAAATAAATAAGACAATTTCATAACTTCCAACACCGTTTTCCCTTACAATTACATAATATATATCCTTTTGTAAGCATAATCGCATAATCCTTAATACTTTATTTAAGTAAATCTTAATTGAAAATTGCTTGATAATTAGAAGGTGAATTTGAGATACCATTTCTCACGAGAAGATTAATCAATATAATGAGATGTCCTTTATTCATATAGTAGCTTATTTTGAGATCATTACATAAAACATAGGCAATTCAAAGATACATAGGCTAGGTGACTACATAAGTCATTAGGTAGTGGATTTAGCAACCAACAAATTGGTAATTGACTTGAAGGTGGCCTTGAGCAATGCCTTGACCGTTGGTGTCAATTTGTTTAAAGACATTAACATCAAGGTCTAACCCTCCATTGCTGCATTGATCAACTATTCTCACCGTTACTTGGGCGTTCGTTGCCATGTTCGTTACCTGCATCAAAACAACACCCATGAGTTTCACAATACCCATAAGGTATATGATGAGATAAGTTAATGAAATTTCACATAATATAATATTTGAGACTAAGTTTCACATCTACAAGATAAAATAGGATGACCAATATAGATACATAAATATGGATTACTAATCAACATCAATTCAATTAAAATATGAAACCTACTAGCTAAGATTTATACTTGGTCAAACTTACTTGCAAGTTGCAACTAATGTGAGCTTGATTTAACACAAACAAAGGTATTACTTATGGATTTAAGATATATTAGGTACAAGTATTTAAGATACAACTAATATAGATTTTGATGTATAGGTGTTATATAATAATCAACTTAAATAGTTTATGGCCATAATCTCATAGACTGACGAGTCATCATTTGAATTTGACATAAAATACCACTACGTATAATATGTCAATGCTTTTATGCTAATGCACGAAATATATTATTTGCGGAAATTTAACAGCAAAAGCGTAGTTGTATAATACTTACCCTGAGACACTTGCCACAAGAAGCTTGACCAGTAGGACCAGCAGGGCCACAAAAGGCAGTCCAACCATATTGTTGGCGCCATGACAAAGGCTGGTTAGCATCCCATGTTGCACAATACACACTCGCTCTGTTATAATCCCACCCTATATTTTGTGGGTTATAGTTATTGTACGTTGCCCTCACATTACTCGCACTCTGCGCGGCCGTGCCGACTGCCAGTGCAAGGCACACCGCAACCATCACCATAAAACTCTTGCTCTCCATTTTTCTCAACTTTTTTTTTAAAAGAAACTTCAAGATTAAATAATTTGTTTGATGATTTTGCTAGAAAATATAGCCTATTTATAGAAATTAATATGGGTGTAAGATTTACTTGGATGCCCTCAGAGTTGGAAATAATTGTGGTTGTGTTTGAAAATTATACCTTAACTTCTAGTACATTTAATGTTATTGCCGTAACGGTCGTGTAAATGTATTATTAGCAGCCTTTATATACTTTGGATGGACAAACTTATAATAAATCTTGGTCAAAATTGCATCACTATTTGTACCATCTTTTCTTTCTATATTGCCTAACTAAAAGAGGCTACCGTGTTATATGGATAATAAACGTAATCCAAATACCTAATAGCTTCTTAATTTAATTTTTGAAACAAATCTGTAAAAATTAAAAAATAGTGGCCATATGAGTTCCACCTATTTATAAGGTGCTCCCTCTGTTCTTGATTGTTTATAACACTTGAAAATTAACGAATAAAGAGTAATGAACAAAAGAGAACGGAAGGAGTATGAAGTTACCAGTTTACCACACCCTTTAGAATCATTGAGATGTTTGATTTTCTTACTAATTATATATTTCTTTCACTCTTTTTTACATGACCCGCTTTTACTTCGTATACTTCATATGTTATTAATAGTCAAAGATCATCAAAGTTGAGGTGCTTGAGGATGGAAAAAAAATTAATTGGAATTGAGAGGATTGCATTTTGGTACTATGCTTAGTGGAGTTAGTGCTATCCAAAGTCCTAGTTTGTTAAAACTCGACTTCGCTCTGTTTGTTGAAATAAAACAATTATTGATTCAAGCAAGATCAGATTAGATAAAAACTCAACAAATAAACTTTGACTAAATTAAAATTTTCAAGTCCTCGTCAATATAAACTAAGTTTTAAGTCAAAAAAGATGGGCTAGCTCATCAAATTGTTATTGGCTGGCTAGGTCATGGCCCCAATTTGGGAAATTTTCCATTCCGAATTTCTCCATAAATATGATGGCTGAAATAGCTATCCAAGATTCCAAGAACGTGTGAAGTATTCCCTTCGTATTTATATGTTTATTCCATCTAATGTTTTTTTTATTCCCTTCATATTTATAATTTATATGTTTATTCCGTTTAATGTATTTTTAATCGATAAAATACGAAAAGGGCCTCCCACCCTATCATAGGAATGGGACGATGAGGATTTGAACCCCCACCATTTGGGAGTGAGATGGAAGGAATAATCATCCCTGCATCTCCTAGTTCTCCCTCTGTTTATTCCATATGCAAAATGCACTATGAGTATAATAAGAATTGAACCAAAATAATACAAGTAAATAAGTGTATTTTTGTCCTTTCCCCCTTTATGAATGTATGCAAGTGGAATTAATGTGAGGATATGACATTATAAGGAAATGGGACAATTGTAGGACATCCCAAAATGAACTACGATTTGGGTTGTGTTCAAATTGGTATATCTTGTTTAAGATTAAAATGGTATAAATAAGTTGATATTCCCTCTACTTTAAAATACTTGAAATTGCTGATCAATACATTGCCAATTAAACATACTTCATCCAATATGTATCAATAAAAGATAATTAATCCAATTAATATACTTCGTATTACGAAGTTAATAATTTCAATTTTTATATATTAGTAGAAAAAATGTAATTAACTTCGTATTAAATTTTTATATATTAGTAGAAAAAATGTAATCATTGGTAGAGGTGATTATTTGGCCTATACCAAACATTATCAAATCCAGCGGGTTATATCCTACACCAATATATATATATATATATATATATATATATATATATATATATGAATGATGACATATGATCCATTGGTAGGATTATATGAGACCACATCCCTTATATAAGAAACCTATTATTTGTGTTGGATCAATTGCATCCAATGACTACAATTTATCCCAATCACACATAATTTAAAAAACAATTTTCTAGCGTTTTCTCTCTCCTCCTTTATTCGACACTCCATTTTCTCTCTCCTCCTTCAATTTCTCTGCTCCCTTTCAACTGCTATTTGCTTTGATTCTTCATCAATTCTTCTTCAAACTTCATTGATTCTTTGTCAAGGTGATTTTCGTTGATTTTAGTTTGATTTTCGTTGATTTAAGTTTTATTTTCGTTATCTTACATATTTTCGTTATTTCGAAAAACCTAGATATCATGCCTATTTCATCTTGACGCGGCTGAAAATTGGACAATCGATTCGATAGAGAAGATTCGGATGTGGCGGTAGATTTGGAGTTTGTGGCATTGCACGAAATTGGATCTTTGTCAGAATCTGAGACTTTTCATCTCAACCCTTAAATTGGAGGGAAGGATTGCAAATACCAGCCACCTTATTGGTAATTTCAATTATACAATTTTATCAATGAACCTTTTATTATTACTATTTGCTGAATGAAGTTATTTTTTGGCAAATTGATTATCATATGTATATATGTCATGTAGATTGAATTGAGTGATTTTTTCATTCTAGCTATACCTTGTATATGTATTTAGTATGTATCACATTCATTGATAGCAGATGGTTTATACTGACTTGGACATATAATATGGACTATTGATTAGTTTTGTTTTAGCAATCTAGTTGTTTGAATGGTTTTGAGGCATGACTGTTCTTAATTGTGGCATGTTTTGGTCTTAGTAGGCTGGAATTTGCTATAAGTTTTTAACGTAAAAGGCTTAAACTATTTTTGTGATGATAATGGCTAGATTAAAAACAAAATGAAGTTTTTAGGTTGGCCTGAAAAAAAAAACTGGCCTTGTGTTATTAGCTTGGATCTTCAAAACTGTATGTAGAAGATTCAATTTGTACAATAATAGAGAATTATTGTGTTCTTAATGTTTATAATTGACATGATCCTGTTTTAGGGCCTATTAGTTCTTCAAATAAGTGAAATAGAATGCTTGCTTCTACCAATCTATAGAATTACTTGGAATGAAGATTATTGTTGTAGACAAATTGTTTTCCTTTTATAATTTGTTTTGTTGTTTCTTGTTGTGGTTACAGGTTTGTAAAATCAAAACTTGCTTCTTGCTTGTGCTGCATCTACTGTATGTGTTAATGCTTAGTTGTTGCTTGATGGAGAGTCCTATTTTATTGTACTGCTGCTATAAATGTTGTTTATTTGGGATGGCTTGTTTTCTTAGCATGTATTTGTTCTGGCTGAGTGTGGTGGTCTTGTTTGTTGTTGTTGCTTTTTGTTAAATTGAGTTATTATAGAACAACATAAGTAGAACAAGCTTTGCAGAGTAGTTAGCATAAATGTGAGCAAAATTGACTGTTGATGCTCATTTTACCAATGACCTCAGAGCAGCCTCAACATCAACAAGTGGCTGACAAGCATAAAGTTTTATTCTCCCTTCCTTAGAACAAATACTTTGTTGTCAAGAGTTTCCTAAAATAGGTAGTTTCTAGGGGTGCTTCTAGTTGATACACACTCTCCCAAACTCTTCTTCTGCCATCCAAAACAGCTCTCTAAACACCTCGCTCTTCAGATATCAAAGGGATCATAAACCGTTTTCCATCTCTATAGTATACACAACAAAATGACCTTTTTGTTCATTTGAACCATTCAATGCTCATTTGTCAAATGAGCAAATAATTGTTTCCTCATTTGAACAATTCAATGCTCATGTGTCAAATGAGCAAATAATTGTTTGCTCATTTGTCAAATGAGCAAACAATTCATTGTTCAAATGAGTAAAGAAATATTTTATCAAGTGAGCAAATAATTGATTGCTCATTTCAAAAATGAGCAAAGAAATGCTTGTTGATTTAATGAATGATTAAAGAAATGTTTGCTCATTTGACAAATGAGCAACTAACAATTTGCTCATTTGACAAAGGAGCAACTAAGTTTTTGCTCATTTGTTAATTAATCAACTAAGTATTTGCTCATTTGACAAATGAGCAACTAATTATTTGTTCATTTGACAAATGAACAAATAACTATTTGCTTATTTGCTAAATGAGTAAAAAAAATTGATTGCTCATTTCCCAAATGATCAAAAATTTGATTGCTCATTTCCCAAATGATCAAAGAAATGCTTGCTTATTTTACAAATAGGTAACTAATTATTTGCTTATTTGACAAATGAGCAAACTAATGGTTGCTCATTTCACAAATGAGCAAAGAAATGCTTGTTGATTTAATGAATGATTAAAGAAATGTTTGCTCATTTGACAAATTTAATGAATGATTTAGTGAAGATATTTAATTCTCCTTACACTTTTGATTTGTTTGCAGGTCATAATCATTGAAAAATTTCGTTCGAAGTATATAGTCTCTCAATTATTTCAAGTGAAGTAAATACTATTGAATCTGTTAAACAAATTTGTCAAAAGAAAAAAAAAAGGTTAAAGAAAACTAGTGTTGCAACTTAAGAAAGCTAGTTGTCAATGATATGATCTTAGTAGCATCCCCAACGGCAAGCAATCCAAGAGCATTCACGATAGAGAAGACTAAAGTTGATATTCTTTTTATTGGTTACTATTCTTCATAAGTCCTTGTCTGCATAAGACAAGTTGACTTTAGGAAGAATCACATTTTGTCAAAAATTAATATTTATTCTTTGCTAATTTGTTAAAATTGAGCAAATAATTTGTCAAAATGAGCAATTAAATTTTTGCTTATTTGTCAAATGAGCAATTAATTTTTGCTCATTTGTCAAATGAGCAAAAAAATTCAATGAACCTTTGTCAAATGACCAAACTATTTAATGCTCATTTGTCAAATGAGCAAATGATTCTTGCTCATTTTGACAAATTAATGCTCATTTGTGAGTGTGTTTGAATGTTTTAAATACGTTAGCCTACTAGCTCAAGGGTAGAGTATTGTTCAAATGCACAAAAGATATGGGTTCGAATCCCACGTAGGTTCATTTATGTAATGTGGAAACACAAGTTTGTATGAGAGTTTAATTTTAACAAAGTTTAATAGTTATAAATCATTTCAAACCATTTTTTGCTCATATAATTTAGTAAGAATTTGATTTTTTTTTTTAATTAATTTTGTTTATAGAGATAACCTATGTAGGAATTGAACCTACATTCCCTATGCATTTGTATAGTGCTCTACCAATTGAGCTAATAGGTTTATCATATGTTTTAAATCATTTTCTATGTTATAAATTTTTAATCAGCTCATTTGATAAATCAACACAGAATTGTTTGCTGATAAAATGAACAAAGAATTATTCCTCATTTGATAAATGAGCAAAGATTTGTTTGCTCGTCTGATAAATGAGCAAAGAATTGTTTTCTCATTTGATAAATGAGCAAAGAATTGCTTGGGCTCATTTGGTATATGACCTAGGAATTGGTTCTTGAAAAGCTTACACATGAAACTAAATGAGTAAAGAAATATTTGCTCATTTGTCAAGTGAGCAAATAATTGATTACTCATTTCACAAATGAGCAAAGAAATATTTGTTGATTTAATGAATGATTAAAGAAATGTTTGCTCATTTGACAAATGAGCAACTAACTATTTGCTCATTTGACAAAAGAGCAACTAAGTTTTCGCTCATTTGTTAAATTAGCAACTAAGTATTTGCTCATTTGCTAAATGAGTAAAAAAATTGATTGCTCATTTCCCAAATGATAAAAAATTTGATTACTCATTTCCCAAATGATCAAAAATTTGATTGCTCATTTCCAAATAATCAAAGAAATGTTTGCTTATTTTACAAATGAGTAACTAATTGTTGCTTATTTTACAAATGAGTAACTAATATTTGCTTATTTGACAAATGAGCAAACTAATGGTTGCTCATTTCACAAATGAGCAAAGAAACGCTAGTGTGAAAATGCAGAGTTTGAAAATATTGAGTAGTTGATGAAATTTATTTCTTTTGGCTATTGGGAAAACAATACAAAAGAAACCCACTGCTTCCGATTAACAGCCTTTTCGTATGTTACACAGACATTTGACAGCTTCTAAAACATGATTAACAATTTGTACCGAATGCACAAAGAAAACGATCTATGCTAATGATAAGCATTTAGTTAGTAATGTTGAGCAGGAAATGTGTTGGTCATATAGAAACCCAAATACGGAAACTTTTCTTGGAACGGAGCAGCAAAAGCATACCAGTAGAAGTGGCAGAATTAGAACTTTCAGAAGAATTTCTGAAATGCAGTGTCAGTTGTATGCAGCTGTCTCTATAAACATCTTGAACTGCAATCTTCATTGCTAGTTCCAGTTCCTTTCCCACACGAGTGATGCGATCAATTATTACACCAATGCTAACTGCGACATTCTTGTGTACTAAGCAGTTGTATCTTCCTTGATTGACACTGCTTGTGTAGCTTGGCATCAGAAGCAGAAGTACTGCAAGTATGTATACAGCAGGAAGCATGATTAACTTATAACTTACAAAAGTTTGAAGTTAAGCTGGAAAGGGAGCACCTATTATTTGATCAAGAGGAAGTTGCCTTGGCTAATTCGTGCTAAAAATTTCAGACATTGCATAAATCATATTACAATTATAAGACATGTATAAGAATTGAACAACGATATAGTTGAGCAGAAAAGGATACTGTTATTAGTGGGAAATACTATATGCATTGAGCAGAAAAGGAACCACAAGCAAATAAAATGAATATAATCAGAGTATCAACATATGTTACAACTAACACATACCTTTATGGAGGAAGCATTTGGGGCATCATGAACCCTTGTGCTCCATAAAAATTTGGAGAAATTAAATAAAATCGCCGAAAAACATATTCGCAGATCCTAGACCATACCTCATGTTGTAAGGCATGTTCCCACCATAAGGGCCCATAAATCCATTAACAGTAGGTTGCATGCCTCTCTGGTAAGGATTAAATGCAATATTGCACATGTTTTCGTCCATACCAGGCATACTCATCCATTGCATTCCTACAACTATAAATTTTTGTAATCAAAATCACACAATCTTGATTTAACATTCGAATTACACTACTAGAAATAGGTCGAATTCCGACGGACGGTTTCCGACGGACACCTATTTCCGTCGGAAAAAACAGAAATTCCGACTGATTTTTTTTCCGTAGGAAACTTCCGACGAAAAATAATTCCGAAGGAAAATATAAGCTTTATTCCGTCGGAACATTAAACTTCCAACGGAAATAAAATCCGTCGGAATATTCCGTCGGAACATTAAACTTCCTACGGAAATAAAATCCGTAGGAAGTTTCCTATGGAATATTCCGTCGGAATATTTAGTTTCCGACGGAATTTATACTTATTCCGGCGAATTTTGGCCTTTAATTAAAAATAAATAAATAAATAAATAAATAAACACATATAACCCGGAACCCTAATCCCCCTCCCCTTTCATTTCTCTTTCCGCCTCTTTTCCCTTTCTCTCTCCTCCCTCCTCTTCTCTTCCTCTTCCTCTCTAATCTCCTCTCCTCCTTCATTCTCTTTCTCTCTCCTGTCATATTCTCTTCTACAACAACAACAATCAACGGTCGCACGTCACCATAAACAACAAGCAACATCAACTGCAACAACCACCGTCGCTAGCCACGTATTTCAAGGTTTTTGTTTTTGTAGATCTTTTAATTTAGGTTTGAGTGTAGAAGTAGTTAATTTTGAATGGAATTGTAATTGTGTAATTAAATAATTCTTTTGATTTTCGTTGCTTAATTTTCGGTTTTTTGAATTTTCGGTATTTTTTAATTAAATTGTGTTAATATAATTTTGTTTATTTGGTTTTTTCGGTTGTTCAATTTTTAAATTAATTCGCTTGTTTTTTTGTGTTTATTTGGGTGAATTTGTTTTTTTTGGGTTAATTCGATTTTATTTGCGTTTTTTGTGGGTGGTGGTGTTGTGTGGTGGTGTCGGTGGTGGTGGGGTGGGGGTGGTGGGTTACGGGGTGGCGGTGGGGTTAGGGGTAGGTGGGTGTGGGTTGTGGGCAGTGGATAAGGGTAGGTGGGGCTGTTTTGTAGGGTGTGGGTGGTGTGGGGTGGGTGGGTGAGGTCTGTGTGGGTGGTGGTTTGTGTGTATGGGAGGTCCGTGTGGGGGGTGGATGGTGGTCCGGGTCTGTGGGGTGGGTGGTGTGGGGTGGGAAATGGGTTGGACGTGGTGGCGGTGGGTGGTGTGGGCTGGTGGCGGGGTGGGGCTGCTTTTATTTTTTTATTATTATTGACTTTTCCGACGGAAATTTCCATCGGAATATACCTCTTCCGACGGAATTTTCCTCGGAAGCAAAGTTTCTTCCTACAGAAATTTCCGTCGGAAGCATAGCACCTTCCTACGGAAATTTTCGTCAAAAGATAAGTATCTTCCTACGGAATATGATCCGTCATAAGTTTGCGACGGACTTTCCATTTAAGTCAAATTTGACTCCGACAAGATAAAATCCGTCGGAAATTCCGTCGGTCTGGACTTTTCCGGCGGAAAATCCCTCGGAAAACAGTGAAATTCCTACAAACTGTAATGCGACGGTGCGTTCAGACGGAAACAGGCTTTTCCGACGGAATTTCAGGGTTTTTTGAGGGATTTTTTCCTTCGTTGATAAGCTGTTTTCTAGTAGTGTTAAATCATAGACAACAACGAAAATCAAAATCAAATTAACTTACAGAGCCCCTTAAGTATACAAGAACAACAAAGGATGATGAAAATGTTGTGATGTTTCGAATTTTCCCAATTGAAAATCGCATAACCAGATTTTGGCAAAAAACCTAATTTTCGAAATCAAAATCGCAAAAACATGTTTCAAAATCGATCAAATTCAAAATTAAACTGATATTTACATACCTTAACAGATTATCGCGAGAAATTGATGAGAAAAATCAAAGAAATTGAAGAGCGAAGACATGGAAGAATGTAGAAAATCAGGGAACCTGGAGGAAGAGAGAGAAAATCTAAAGAGGAGAGGGAAAATCTCAGCTGTTGGATTTGATCCAATCTAGCAGCTGAGATTTGTCCTCACATAAGGTGTGAGTTCTCACATAAAGGGTGGTTCTCACCGGATCTCGACCCTATATATATGTGTGTGTGTATAGATAATTATATATATATATAAGGGAGTTTTTTCCCAAGATTTTAGAAAGCCACATTGGATTTTAATTTTTAAAAATTATTAGAGCGCCATGTAGGATTAATATTTTTAGAGCATTACGTATAGGATTATACCACGTAGGATTATTATTTTAAATCGCCACGTAGGATTAAAATTAAAGGTTTAAATTTATTATAAAAATAAAATATTATCTTTTAAATTAAAAAATTTATCTAAGAGAAACGAAGAAATTTATTTATTTTATTTATATACAAAAATACTATAAACTTAAGAAATGAAATTCACGTTCAATTGATTTTTATTTTTTTAAAAAAAATGGATTAGTTAAAAAAATAATGAAATATGAAAATTAATTATAATAGAATATTTTTTAAGAAAATACTAATAAAAAAATATGAATTTACGTTCAATTATAAAAATATCTGTTTTGGATTAGATACAAAAAAAAATAAGAATAAATCATTAAAACTAAAAATTTATCATTTCTCTTTTTCCAGCAAAAAAAAAATGTTCATCATTTATCATTTATTCGGCTAAAAGATTAAGTTCTATGTTAATAAAATTTATCATATCTAATGAACTTGATCACCACTTTAAATCCAATATTTTTTCAATCCTATATAAACCCATCTAATGTTCCACACAAATAAACGTAAAATTTTTGCAGGCAAAGAAGCATATTTTAGAATTAAATTTATTATAAAAATAAAATATTATCTTTTAAAATTAAAATTTTATCTAAGAGAAAAGAAGCAATTTATTTTATTTCATTTATATACAAAAAATACTATTAAACTTAAAAAATGAACTTCACGTTCAATTGATTTTTTTTTTAAAAAAAATAGGATTAGATAAAAAAAATAATGAAATATGAAAAGTAATTATAATATAATATTTTTTAAAAAAATACTGATAAAAAAATATGAATTCACGTTCAATTATATAAAAATATTTTTTTTGGATTATATACAAAAAAAAATAAGAATAAATCATTGAAACTAAAAATATATCATTTCTTTTTTTTCCAGAAAAAAAAAATGTTCATCATTTATCATTTATTCGGCTAAAACATTAAGTTCTATGTTAATAAAATTTATCATATCTAATAAATTTTATCAACACTTTAAATCTAGTATTTTTTCTACCCTATATAAACCCATCTGATGTTCCACACAAATAAACGTAAAACTTTTACAGGCAAAGAAGCATATTTAAAATTTGAACACCATGAAATTCTTGGATGCGATGAACAATGATCATAATTAAGAAGTTGGTCATAACTCATAAGTGTTAATTTTGCAATTCAAGGGGGTGGGTTTTATTACGCAATTTATCAACCAGCACGATCAACGATTGATTTGCAAAGGATGATGGAAGCCTGGAGGATTTAAAATTTGTTTGTACATATGTGTGAACCTTAATTGTATAAGATTTAAAAAATAGTAATATTGTGTATTAATATTTTGTTATTTGATTAAATATTAAATGTTAAATTTAACTATGAATAAAACCCGTGCATCGCACGAGTTTAAATCTAGTCTTAATTTAATTCTAACCTAAGGTAGAAGCTCTTTCATAGATCACGAGATTAATACTCGTGCGATGCACGATTTAGAATTAAAAAAAATCAATAAAGAATATAAAATACGGAGTAGTGAAGGTTTTTATAAAGAGAAACATCACTAATACGTTTTTGGTTAATTGATGTTTTCACTTTTATTTATTTATTTATTTATTGTTATTAAGAATTATTTTCCCAATATTCAATTTAGAAGGAAAAAAATGATGTCATAAGAAATTTTGGAGGGAAATTTTTTCATGACAAATTGACATGTGTACCATGATGATGTAAGCGATTTTTATTTTAGTTATAATTATAGATAGATTTTATTATCCTAAAATCTAAATTAAACATTTGCAACAGCCCAACATCTATATATGCCCAAGGATTCAACATTAGGTTAACCGTAAACTATTTTAAAATGCCCAGTATTGGATTACTTGGATATTGTCTAGTTTAGGCTTATTGCAAAGAAGAAAATCTGGACTATAAAGCCCATTCACATTGTCAGATGGGCCACTTCTATTGTAAGATGGCCAATTTGACCCAATCACAAACCCAAAGTTTTTCCTTCTATTGTAGTCATTTTCCCCTATAGTCCTATAGGAATGGTTGAAAATAAAAATACAAAACTATAACCTCGGTTTAAAAAAAAAAAAAATTAGGAGTACCATATTGATGTTTTGCATCATTTATATCAACTTCGACCCCAATATTTTCATTAATACACATATAATATAACCTGTCATATGTCAAAGTGATCATTGGGTGGGCCAGTTTGGGCTGGGCCTAAGACTTACAGAGAAGCCCATCAACTTGCCAAATCAGCAAATTTTGACCGGGCCTAGCAGGCTTTTCGGTCCAAAAATAAAAACTGAAAAAGTGTAACTTACATGTCCAAGGCCTGCCCAAAAAAATTTACTTCCGGGGTGCATTTTCATGCTCATGGCCCGCCTAAAATCAGGTCAGGCCTATGTTGGTCAGGTCTACCATTAATCAAATAAGCTATTAAGTATATTAACAGTTAAAGGTTTTTTTTTTTTTTTTTTTTTTTTGAAAACAACAGTTAAAGGTTTATATCTCTACTGTAGTTCGGGTATTTACATCAACATACTTTTTTTTTTTTTTTTTTTTTTTTGTGTGTGTGTGTTTGGTATTTCACCATGCAAGTTTTTTAAGTTGATACATCAGATTGTAACTCAAGTATAAAATAGTATTGTGCAACGAAAGTTCTTCCTCAATTTTTTTCTTTAATGGGCATTTGATAATATTTTGCTTATAGATTCTGCCACGTTCTTAAAACAATAGTGCATACAATCATTGACTCAATATAGTAATAAAACTAATAATGCAATATGAAGTGAATCTTGCACGAAAGTCTTAACCCAACACATACAATATGAACTCAAATTAACTCAAACCCAACGCAATAAACACGAACAAAGAACTTCTTTGTTTAAATTGCTGGCTCTACTGTTGAAAGAATGTCGAAGGGGCCAAAAGGTATAGCCTTATTATTTCAAGGTACTAAAAGGAGTATATCGAGATAATATGATTTGTCAAATGATCAACTCAGCTCAAAGTTAGATCATTTGCGATAATATGATAATATGAACTTAAAATCATCGTGTTACGTTAACTCTTAATACCAAATCAAAAAAACCAACAAAACAATATTTAAGCTAATTGTTGTAACTTGAAACCTTAGAATTAATTTTACGTAGTATATTCTATCCCAATATGTAATTGAAGCTTTGAAACACATGGTGGAGATTTGACGTAGATGTTTTAATCAACAAAAACCCAAATCATTTGAAATTTGAATCACAAATTAGCTCAAACCCAGTCTGATATGAGCATATATGTGACATATTGGTAATAATATGCAATTATAACATAGAGTATTTTGTATACTATGAACATAAAGTCAAAAACTTCAAATCACTCAAAATTGACATAAAACCAAATACGAACGTAGCTCTATAGCTCTACTCCGAATCCAAATGAAAGTCGAAACAGGACCAAAGGTAGAGCCCACGTTTCTAGTTTATTTCAAGGCACAAAAGTGTACATTCTTCTTCCCTATCATATGCCCGAAAAGATGTGATTTGGTTAGTACGAGTATATCTACAAATGTCACCCAAGAACTCGATCAATACAATAAAATCTCCACTTTTGAAGTTTTGATCCTAATTAGTACATTAATATAATACACATCCCTTAAATCAAGTAGTTAATCCTTATTTTAAACAACCATATCAAGCATGCACCGACTTTTGTATTAATAAAAGTAGTTGTCGCATTAAAATGAAACAAAGTATATTATACTAATTAATTATAAGAAAGTTGTTACATTAGGAATATATATATTAAAAAATATAATGAAAGACTTTTGTTAATGAAATTATATTGTATTAATGATTTATTCTATGATGGACATATCTTTCGTGGATGATTCCAAAGAATAAACGATAATGAAAAAGTATGTAGCTTTGCTTCCAATTGCAATTTGCAAAACGACTAATATATGTACATTATCACATGGCTAGGCTAGCTAAAGTTGTTGTTCCTTAAGAAAATAATTGATGCAAGTTGACATTTTTATTATTCATACACAAGTGGAGCCATTTCAAGGTGAGGTTGGTTGGAGCAATGATGGAATTGATGGTTTATTTCCCAACAATGCTTTTGGATGTTAAAGGATTATTGAGATACTACACTATTGCTTTTAATTATGTATGCTCAAAATAATTTGATATAATTGAGATTTTTTGAAATTTTTTTTATTTTTGTATCTCACTTCTTATGTTTCGTCAATTTGTTTGATTGATTGATATTTACTTTTACCATGCATGTATAGAGTATTTGTTAATAGGAATTTCTCCATATTTTATTATTTGCTTTATTTGCACTTTTTACACTATTTATTTAATCTACTTTGACTAATATTGGTCACTTATAAGTGAACTCCTCTATGTACTTGAATCTTTTTACATAGATGATATGGTATTCCCCTCTCCATTGTCATAATAATATGAGAATGAATTGGGTGCGGCAAGCCGCACCAAACAATTCGTACGTCAGGTATATATGATATGCAGTATTTGATATACGATATGTATTATTTGATAGAGGATATGTACAACTTGTTGGAAGATATATGTTATTTGATAAAGAATACGTACAGTTTGTTGTAGGATATATGTTGTTTGTTATAGAATATGTAGTATTTGATAGAGGATATGTACAATTTATCTTTGATAGAGGACACGTACAATTTATTAGAGGATATGATGTAGTATTTGGTGGAGAATATGTGTTAGATGATAGAGGATACGTACAGTTTATTAAAGGATATGTAGTATTTGATGGAGGATATGTAGTATTTGATAGAGGATATGTAGAATTTGTTGAAGGATATGTGTTACTTAATAGAGGATACGTAAAGTTTGTTGGAGGATATATATTATTTGATAGAGGATATGTACAATATGTATGTTGGCTTACCAGTTGCTTTTGTTTGCTGATTTCATCTTTTTGTTGGTTGATATGCTTTCATTTGTTGGCTGATATGTTCAATATGTTAGTTGATATCTATCTTTTGTTGGTTGATATGTTCCTTTTGTTGGCTGATATGCTTCATTTGTTAGCTGATATGTTCCTTTTGTTGGCTGATATACATAATATCACATCTTGTTATAGAGGATATCATCCAACTTATAGAGGATATCATCTAACTTATAGATGATATCATCCAAGTTATTATAGATGATATAATCTAGACAATAGAATTTATTTTATAAAAATAATTAAAAGGTCAACAATGGCGGAACCACCATTGAAGGTCTCGTACTAAGTTCATGGGTATAACATAACATGCTCATTTCTCAACCAAAATACATGCATTTGTTATCAAAACGCTTACGATTCAACATACAATCACATAGGACAATCAATATCAACAATTATACATCACACAGAAAGACCCAAATCAATTTTTTTGGGCATTTTTTTGAAATATCCGAGAATCTCAAGCAATTAAAGCCAATTCAAGCATAAATCATGGACAAATATAATCAACAATCAATGAGTTTCTTGTCGTCGACGATACCACCGCCAATAACGCCGCCGCCGATGTGAGCAATCATTGGTATAAAGCAAAAACCCGCTGGATTGACGAAACATTTGGTTAGACTGGACTGACGCAATAGATTGTGTAATAATATAATGTATTTGGTATTTTGGTATATCCTTCAAAAGGAAGGTTTACTAATTAATGTTATCTTTCTTATCTTTGAAAAATAAATTGTTGCTACCAATGATATAAAACTACCATTTTCATAAATGCTATCAACTTAATTATATAACATAATTAAGTTGCGATGCATTTAAAAAACCATAATCAATTATATTAACCATAGTTCATACGCAAGTTTAATTAGATATATAACATTATATCATCCAACAGAAGTTGGTTATCACATTGACAAATTAAACTTATTAGTTAATTTTCATATCACAGCTTGCTCGTTTGATTAAACTCAAAACTTCTATAGCATATACATTGTATATTGAAACAAGGGTGACACCATCATCAAAGGAGCAAATTTAGGGAGGAGGAAAAAAAAGAGCTACTTTTGATGAATCCATGATGCCTCGAATATTCAACAATTCATCTTGTATAGACCTAATAATTCTATTTATCTAGTTGTTAAGCTTAAACTTAACACCCAAGAAAGCTTAAGTAGCATTTCTTTGAACCTTTGAGATCGAATCATTCAACATTATGGATTCAACAATTCATCTAGAATATTTCTACTCCTTAGTCCTTACGTACATACCAAAATAGTCATAACACTTATCAATGCATAATGTTTTATAAGAGTTCATGTGTGATATTTAAATTATTTACTGTTATTTTAAGGGAAAAGTGTGTGTGATTGATAGTGTGAAAACTATATTAGGACAAATTGAGTACTTATTTGGCCTAATAAACAAATTTTTAACGTACTTATCTTTTAGTTTTTTAATTTGCTTGCTAATTTTGGAGAATTTTCTTTGTTTAATAATGTCCGCTCAACACCATGAAATTCGGTTATCACACATTATCGTGATTACATCTTTTTTAATTGTATTCTTCTCAAGTTATTAAAGTACTTTACACGTTTCTAAAATTGGAATGAATTAACATTTGCGCTAATAATTACACACTATTTTTTACTATTGATAGAGTTTATATTAAAGGAAAACATAATCATATAGGAACTTATTGGATTATCTTTATTTTAATTAGTTAATGATTTTTAAAAATTTAATGGTTGAAATCATACATTAACAAAAACAGCTATCTTCTTCAACCCTTTAATTGATTCATTGGCAAAGAACTATGCAGGATGGCAAAAATTGTCAATTTCTCAAATACTTTCAAATGAAAAAGATTAAATTCATCCTCTTAGCTACAAAAAACCGTTAGATCCTCTTTTTGAAAAGGCTGTAAATTTTTGACGAAAGATGTACCATGTTGCAAAAATTATTCAATGATTGTGCGTTCAATAAAGGAAACCTTAGCTTTGTTTGACACAACTTTTTTATGTATTTGTTAATAAATTTAGACTTTATTTGTAGATCATATATTGTATGGCTTTTTATTACTGAATTAGTTATTTATTTAAAAAATAAAGTTAAGCAAAAATATGCTAAGGAGACAAAAGAACCTATTTTATTTCCCTGTTTACTTTCTTCGTCTCTTACTAATTGTAATAAAGGTTCATTAAAATAAAAAAAAAATAAAAATTAAAACATATTGTTATGATTTTTAATAAGAGTAATTAATTAAATGAATAATTAAGAAAGCAAAGAAAAACAGGTATCAACAAAGCAGAGCAGGATAGATTTCAGCAGAGTAGACCACATCAGCTCAAAAGAACATGGCGTAATTATGTTTGTTACAATAATATGTTAGAAACCTTAAAGGTAATATTCCCTGTGAAATTTTTTTTAATTATCCTAATTTGATTTGATCACATACATATTCACATGTAAGTGTATCGACTAATATATATTATATTATTATTACAAGGAAATAAGTTATACGGAGTACAAAGTTAATATTCCCTCTGTTTCTTTCTATAATTGTTCTTGTTTTGACTCTTAATAGTCAAACTTTAATAATAATAATAATAATAATAATAATAATAATAATAATAATAATACCTTCAAATGCAAAAGGTAAGGTGGCAAGCCACCACTGTCAATCGCCAAATTCTAGCCCCGAATCAGTAACTATACGCTCCAAGGAAGATCGAAAAGCTGCATCAAATGGGCGTTGAGCCGCCTCAAAAACACAAGGAGGACAAGTACGCAAAGTAAAGTAGAGCTTTGAAGTGTCCATACACGCTCTAAGTAACAACAACTCACAATGAGGATCATCAAGCTTAGCAACTTTATCCATAAGCGCAATAGTCTTGGTCACTCTCTACATCACAAGCTCACCATTAAAAACGGAGTCGGAATTGGCAGGACCACTAAGCAATTGTTAGGAGAAAAGACACCACCTACACGTCTCCAACGAGGGTCTTCTATAGGCCAGAAAACTACCAATGCAAAGTCAATAAAATATGAACAACAAAATGAAAACGGGGAATGTTTGAAAACTACGATGTATATATTGAGAGTTTGAGACGATTCTAACAACTATCCACATAACTTAAATTTTTTCTTGTGTACATCATAAGTAAAAATCACCAACTTTAGCTAAGTCAAAGTGTTGTATGTAAATGATGTAAAAGTCAAACAATTTATAGGCATTTAATAATAAGATTGGTGATTTTAAAAAATCAACAACCATCAACCATCTACCTCTATTCCTCCACCACCTCCTTCACCAAAACCCTAACCCTACCACCTCATCTAAGCCATGGAAAAGAGCTAGATTGTCAGAGGAGAAAGAAGGAGGGAGGTATTCAGGGTGGCTTAGGTCTGCGCGGAAGAGAGAGGGGGGGAAGATCGTGGATTGTGGTTTGAGGAGGAGCGGCACGGTTTGAAGGCCGCGATGGTGGATGTAGTTTGGGGAAACGGTGACGAATTGACGGCTGGTGGTGTTGGTAGATGATGAGGGCTACTGATTGGTGGCAGCGGGGTTGATGTGACTGCGTCTGCCGCTGCAATTTGATGCGAGGAGTAGGGGAATGGTGTATGCGGTTTGGAGGTTGGTGGGGGCTGCGAAGTTGGTGGTTGTTACGATGGAGATGTGGGGAGGTTGCAATTATTGTTGAAGATAGAACTTGCTCGCTACCATTGCAGTTTAATGCGGGAAACAGGGCAATAAGAAAGAAGAAAGAAGGAGAAAGAAGGGAGAAAAAAGAGGAAACGGACGAGAAGAAATAGGCTCGCTCGGTCCGACGCCTATCGCATGGTCGGGCGAAATTCGAACCCTGGTTTTTGTTTCCTCTCGCGCCCGGTCCGGCGATTTAAGCTCTTTTTTTACCTTCACTCTCACGCCCAGTCGGGCGCCTCTCGCCCGGTCGGGAGATTTTGCCTCGTAATCTGTGTATTTCTCGCGCCCGGTGAGGCACCTATCGCCCGGTCGGGCGATCCTTGGATTCTCCAAATCTCACTCCCGCGCCCGGTCAGGCCCCCCTTTAGCACTATGAATCCAATTTTTTTTCTTCTTTTCTTCGAAATTTGGCTAACTCTTTTTCTCCAACCTGTACATAATGCTAAAAAACACATTAAATTCTCTTATCTCTTCTCTCAAAAGACAAAAACAAAAGAAACAAAAAACTACTCCATAAAGCAAGAAAATACGGGTTGCCTCCCGCAAAGCGCTGGTTTATCTAGGTCTTGCACAACCTTCTTACCATATGCAAATCAAGATGAGATGGAATCGATTAGATGATGTAATTCAACTGCATCTATCGTAGCCCCTTCATGGTATCACTTCAACCCTTGGCCATTTACCTTAAAAACACCACCATGCTCATCATGTAACTCAACAAAACCAAATTAGTTTCCCCTTTTCGCAATGAAAGGACCTGACCACCTTGACTTCAATTTTCCTGGGAAAAGTTTTAAGTCTAGAATTGAACAACAAAACCTTGTCCCCCTCTTTGAATTCTCTTGGAAGGATCATCTTATCATGCCATTTCTTGGTCTGATCTTCTCCTTATAGACACGTGCACTATCGTAGGTCATCAACCTAAACTCATCTAGTTGGTCAAGTTGTAGAAGTCTCTTTTCTCCCGCTAACTTAGCATCCAAATTGAGCTCTTTAATTGCCCAATAGGCCTTATACTCTAATTCCACCGGGAGGTGGCATGCTTTCCCATACATAAGCCTATAGGGGGAAGTACCAATGGGGGTCTTAAATGCGGTTCTATATGCCCAAAGTGTGTCATCCAACTTATCACACCAATCCTTCTTAGACTTTGCTACCACCTTCTCTAGAATAGCCTTAATCTCACGGTTAGAAACCTCAACTTGGACACTAATTTAGGGATGGTAAGCTAAACCCATCCTATGGTAAACACCATACTTCTTTAGAAGGGATTTTTCCGTCACTAATAACGGATCGAGGGACACCAAATATAGGAAAAATTATTTTCTTGAAAAACTTATGGACCACCTTGGCATCATTGGTAGGTGTGGCAATGGCCTTAACCCACTTGGATACATAATCAACGGCGACAAGGATATAGCGATTCCCTTTTGAAGAAGGAAAAGGTCCCATGTAATCAACACCCCAAACATCAAAATTTTCAACTTCCAAAATACCATTTTGAGGCATCTCATGCCGCCGCGAGATGTTGTCAGTCCTCTGGCAAGAGTCACAAGCTTGAACAAAAGAGTGAGCGTCCTTGAACATGGTAGGCCAAAAGAAACCCGACTCATTGATCTTTGTTACTGTCTTAGTGGGACCATGGTGTCCACCGTAAGATGAGTTGTGGCATCTTGTAAGTATACCGTGAACTTCCCATTCGAGAACACACCTGCAAAATAATCCATCTGCACACTCGCAAAACAAAAAAAGATCATTCCAAAAATAATGTTTAACATCATAAAGGAATCTCGATCTTTTTCTGTTAGTTGGACAAATCAGGAAGTAGAGTACCGCCTACCAGATAATTAGCATAGTCGACATACCAAGGGTGTTGCTCTACAACTGCAAACAAGTGGTCATCAGGGAAGGAATCATCTATAGGAAGAGAATCCTTACCCTTGTCATACTTGATCCTTGACAAGTGATCTGCAACAACATTCTCTGCTCCCTTTTTATCTTAATTTCCACATCAAAATCTTGGAGCAAGAGAACCTAACGGAGGATCCTAGGATTTGTTTCCGCCTTGGCTATGAGGTATTTCAAAGCTGTATGATCAGTAAAAACAATAATTTTAGAACCAACAAGATATGATCTAAATTTTTCTAAAGCATAAATCACAGCAAGAAACTCCTTCTCCATAGTGGTATAGTTGACTTGGGCTTCATCCAAAGTTTTACTTGCATAGTAAATAGCATGCAAAACTTTGTTCTTTCTTTGTCCTAAAACGGCTCCTACTGCAAATTACTGGCATCCCACATAATCTTGAAAGGAAGATTCCAATCGGGAGCACATATGATAGGTGCCGATATCAAAGCTTGCTTAATCCTGTTGAAAGCCTCAAGACACTTATCAATAAAATCAAATGGGGCATCCTTAAGTAAAAGTTGGGGTAGTAGTTTAGCAACTTTAGAGAAATCTTTGATAAAGCGACAATAAAACCTCGCATGACCTAAGAAACTCCTAATCCCCTTAACATTAACTGGTGGAGGTAATTGCTCAATCATAGAAACTTTAGCTTTATCTACGTGTATAACTTTATCAGATACAATATGACCTAAGACCACACCTTCTGTCACCATAAAGTGACATTTTTCCCAATTTAAGACCAAATTACATTCTTCACATCTTTTCAAAGTTTAGCGAGATTAGCTAAACATGTATCAAATGAAGACTCATACACACTAGAATCATCCATAAAGACTTCCATGATAGACTCCATGAATTCATAAAAAATATTCATCATGCAACGTTGAAAGGTAGCAGGGGCATTACATAAACCAAAGGGCATCCTACGATATGCAAAAGTACCATAAGGTCATGTAAATGTTGTTTTCTATTGATCCTCAGGGTGAATTGGAATTTGGAAAAATCCTGAATACCCATCCAAATAACAGAAAATTTTATGATTAGCTAACCTTTCCAACATTTGATCAATAAAAGGGAAAGGGAAGTGATCTATCTTGATGACAATATTTAATCTACGATAATCTATGCACATACGCCACCCTGTTACAATTCTAGTGGGAATCAATTCATTTTTATCATTTCTAATCACAGTCATCCTACCCTTTTTAGAAACTACCTATACGGGACTCACACACTTTGAGTCAGAAATAGGATAGATAATACCTGCATCAAGTAATTTCATAACCTCTTTCTTGACTACTTCTTGCATGTTAGGATTCAACCTCCTCTAGGGTTGTATACATGGCTTGTGATTGTCCTCTAAGTGTATCCTGTGCATACAAAAGTCGGGGCTAATACCCTTGAGATCATCAATACTGTACCCAATTGCCCTTTTGTGGGTTCGAAGAACCTCTAAGAGTTGGGAAATTTGGGAATAATTGAGTGCAATACTAATGATCACAGGGTGTGATTCCTGTTCATCTAAAAATGCAAATTTTAAATGAGAAGATAAAGGTTTAGTTCAGGTTTCTTAACCTCTGCAGGTTTCGATTCCTGAACTAATTTTACTACCTTCTTTCTCTCCTTAGGGTCAAGTTATTCAAGTGCGAGAGCTTTCTCGATAGCATCCACCTCACTGCTCCAAATACCAACATTACCTGCAATAAAATCACCACAAAGCACTTCCTCCGATAAGCTATCTTCACAAACAACATTAATCACATCAATGCTACAACAATTTTCCTCTAACATAGGACCTTTCAAAACTCTCCCTAAATTAAAAGTGAATTTTCCATTTTTAACATCAATAATGGCCCCTGTCGTGTGGAGGAAAGGTCTACCTAATATTATAGGAATTTGTGTATCCTCAGCCATGTCTAAAATAACAAAATCAACAGGGATAAAAAAATTTCCAACCCTAACAGGAACATCCCCTAGAATACCTAAGGGGTTGATTAGGGGATTTTTCCCACCAATATAATCATCATCAGACAAGTGGACCAATCAGGTCCTGCCATGTGTCTGCCACATGGGCCAATAGGAGCCTGCCACGTGTCAAGAGTAGATCTGTCCACCATGGACCAGTTGTGTCACGCCGCGTGGCCTTCGTATGATAAGAAGGCCAAACGGCCACCTAGGCCCAATTTCCAAGGGAAGCCCAGTCAGCCCTAGGTTAACCTTAACCTAGTATTTGGCACGTTTCCCAAGGTTATAAATACTCTAATTAATCCTCATTAAGGGGGTTAAGCATTTATTTCTCTCACCTAGAGAAGCCAAAACACACTGATCACTCATCCCCTAGAGGAACCCGATCTCTCAATCTTTACTTTTTCAGCACTTATTACTCCTCAAACAAGTACTAACTTGACCATCGGAGGCGGAGCTTCCACCACCCGGAGTCTCCGTTGTTTTGCAGGTACAGGCGCACGGATCCAGTCCCGGAATTGTAACTCTCCCGCAGGACATAAAAAAACCCCAAAACATTTTGGCGCCGTCTGTAGGGAGAGTACTTTCGAGATGGTATCAAAGTCTGTACCGAATCCAGAAGAGAGGCGTCCAGTGGACGACCCTCAAGTCTACTCAGACCAAGATACTGAAAATGAGGTCGAGGTTGAAACACACACGGCTTCAGATGGGACCCTAAGGGCCCGACGCACCCGTCACACCGAAAGGAAAGAACAGGTAAATTGCCAAGTTGGACCCAGCAATCCAGCCGGCCCATCGCCTGAGCAACAACAGGCGGCTGAAGGATCTGCTCCCATTATAAGGAACGAACTCATGACTTTCATGAGGGGGTTCAAAGAAGAGATCCAAGAGAGAAGAGGACGCTTGTTCCTGCAAAGGAACAGTCGGCTAAAAAATCCTCCCACTCTGGTAGGATGAAGTCAGTCACTGGTCGTGCGGCAACCCCTCACCCAAAGCTTGGGTCTAGTCGGCCACCGGTGATGGATTGGACGAAGTTTCACTTCCCGTCAACTAAGAGGAGAAAGCCCATTCGTCATGTTCAAGCGGATGGGACGAAGAAAATTTACACCGATGCTCGGTTGATGCTAGAGCAGAAGAAGAGTGACCGACTGTTAGAGTCGGCCTCTACTTCAGATTTTCAGGATAGTTTGCATAATACCTCCATGAGGTATACTCAATCAAATTATGAAAGTCAGACAGGCAGTACCTCCTATCGGTCTGGATTTCATAAAGATCAGTCAGTACCATGCGTACCGCAACACCAATACTTCTTGTAGCCTCCTTTGTTTGGAGGGCAGGCGGCAAGAAGCGTCCAACCTTTGGACTGGTAACTACGGTTGCTAAGACTTGGAGAACAGCCGTCCGCCTTCTCCAAGGAAATTACAGAGGCCGCCCAGCCGGCAAAAGTTAAGAATATGTTAGTAGGCGCCTATGATGGCACTACTAACCCAGAAGATCATTTAATGGCGTTCAACAACCTAATGTACCTCCAAGGGTTGGATGATCCCACTTGGTGCAAGTGCTTCCCAGCCACTCTCAAGGGAATTGCACAACAATGGTTCGACAACCTGTCGACTGGTTGTGTGAATAATTTCAAGACACTTGCCTACTTGTTCACCTCCAATTTTGCTATGAACATCCCTGCTAAGAAGACGACCCTTGACTTAGGGACCATTCAGCAGGGTGAGAAGGAGGGACTCCGTTCCTACATCAGGCGGTTTAACCTTGACTCCTATGTCAAGAAGACCAAAGGGAATGCTCCCCCCAAGCACAAGCAGTCGGCCAAGAAGAATCACAGGTCGGCTGACAGTTCTGATACTGATGATGCAGTCGTCTACACTATAGCCGGCGGCTTCTCAGGAGGCGGCCCCACTATTAGGGGCAACAAAGACAATATCAGGCGGTTAGATGTTAATTCCGTTCACCAAGGACGGGCCGCCAAGAGTTCATTCCCAGAAATTGTCATCACAGAAGAGGATCTGGGAGGTGTTAAGGGGTCGCATGATGACCCCATTGTCATTGAATGTAAGGTGGCCAACCAAAGAGTTGGTCGGATCCTCATAGATACCGGCAATTCTTCTGATCTCATCAGCAACAAGTGCTTGGCGAATCTCAAGTACAAAACTGACTGCATACATCCAATATTCCATCTTTTAGTGGGGTTTGGAGGAAGTGTTATACACCCAGTGGGACGAGTGGATCTGCCCATCCGCCTGGGTGAGAAAGGGGAGGGCCATCACATGGTGGTTTGGTTCTTAGTGGTTGAGGAACTCTTGGCTTACAACATGATCTTGGGACGACCCACCCTAAACAACTCTCAAGCTGTCATTATCCCCTCTCTTATGCTGCTCAAATTTGAGAGGGATGATGGAACAATCGGCTCCCTAAGGGGAGATCAGAAGATGGCTCGAGAGTGTTACCTCTCGGATATCAAACCCACTGTGGCGGCTGCTGGCCGAAGTGGTGAAAAAACTGACCTTGAACACATCAAGGAGGATGCGCCTGCCCAAGTAGCAGGCAGCAAGAAAAGAAAGGCTACCCAATTGGGGGCCGAGAAAAAATAAAAAAGATAGCAATCACTGGAAGAGGAGCGGTCGGACGAATTCCGCCCTCAGCCGGCTGGCGAGCACACGGATATTATCCTGGACGACTCTCGTCCTGACCGAACAGTCAAGGTAGGGACGACTGCTTTTGAAGTATTGGGTGAAGATTTTCACCAACTTTTGAAGGAATTCAAAGATATCTTTGCATTCGAAGTCCATGAAATTCCAGGTATTAGTCCTGACCTGGCTGTACATAAATTGGTCGTAGATCTGAAAAAGAAGCCGGTCAGGCAAAAGAAGCGGAACCATGGTGAAAAAAGAAGTCAGGCAGCTGCTACCGAGGTTAAAAAGCTGCTTGATGCAGGGTTCATTCGGCAATGTTACTTCCCTGACTGGGTTGCAAATGTGGTACTAGTAAAAAAGCCGAATGGTACCTGGCGCATGTGTGTGGACTATACTGATTTGAACAAAGCATGCCCCAAAGATAGCTATCCATTGCCTAAGATTGACAGTCTGGTCGACTCAACAACCGGCCACGCTTTAATGAGCTTCATGGACGCCTACTCTGGCTTCCATCAGATTCCTTTGTGGAAGAAATATCAGGAGAAGACGGCCTTCGTCACTGATCAAGGGTTGTATTACTACACGGTCATGCCGTTTGGTTTGAAGAACGCCCCGGCCACCTTCCAAAGACTGATAAACACGGTCTTCTTTGACCAAATTGGGAGGAATGTCGAGGCATACATAGATGATATGATTGTAAAGTCCAAACTTTAGACGGATCATCTGGCGGACCTCCGAGAAACATTCACCACACTCAGGCGGCACCATGTCATGCTTAATCCCAAGAAATGTGTTTTTGGGGTTGAGTCTGGGAAGTTTCTCGGATTCCTCATTAATTAAAGAGGTATAGAGGCGAACCCTGAGAAAGTGCAGGCGGTCATATACATGCAGTCGCCTCGCACCGTCCGAGAGGTTCAGAAGTTAACAGGTTGTCTGGCGGCCTTTGTAACACCCCCAAATCTCCCTCTACGGAATATGTAGAAAATACGTATAAATACCGTAGAGATAGACTTGGGCGTATTACCGCCGCGTGATAACGTAAGGCTTATACTTTAAAAATACTTTTGCAGCGGAAAATTCTTTATTCTTATTAATAGAACTTTAAATAAAACTTGTTCATAATTTGTGACACAAAAACGACTCCAACTTTTCCTAAGCTAGATGAAATTCCCGTGGACTCCCGTATGCATCAATCAACTTCCACCTGAAACATTCACCTGCTTACCATAAATGGTAAACAAGGTAAAGCCAAAACAAAAGCACGTATTAGCAAATTATGCTAAGTAGATTATGTGTAAGATAAGTAAAACATAATTTAAATCATTTAAGTTTAATTCAAAGAATTCCAATGCCATACTCATGTAAGAGCTTTTCCAATTCAATGCTTTCAAGACAAGTTTAAAACTCAATCGATTACGTTCCAAAACCATTTCCTCACTAAGTGTGCACACCCCCCAAGTGGTTTACTTTATGAACAAAGGCCAATCTTGAGGAAAGGCTAGGTCATGCAAAATCCATAGCCTTCTCTAATCCATTCCCTAAGTGGGATTCATAACCATATCGATTGATTGCTTAAAAGCACCTTTTAAAAAAAATCTGTTATACTTGGACATCAATAAACTTGTAAATCATTTTTAATCCAATCCTTTTAATAATTTTAATCGCAATTCAAAGCCCCTTTGATTAACCAAAATCATTAATTTCAAGCCATCATAAAACACAATTTCATATAGTAAAACATAATTTCATACGGCACATAATTTCATAAGAACTATATTAAAACATAATTTCATAGTCAACTTTCGAAGGTATCAAACCACATAACGTACATTAATTCCGAATATCAATCAACACTTCGCACTTTCAAAGTTCAATCACGAATACACCTTGCAATTAACATAACCATACGGTTATCACAACATCTTTAGACATAAACCCAAATTAAATCTAATGTGCATGGACTATAAAACTATTTTAAAAATAATACTTTAATATAAAATTATAACTGTGAAATAGGTAATTATATTTTAGAAAACTAACCATGAAGAAAATAAAGGAATAAGATTAAAGGAAATTGAATTTGCGTTGGAAAGGGTAGGCAGAACTTGCAGAGGTCATAAATCCTTTGATATAACTCTGAATTGGGTTATTCTTGATCCTAACCTCAAGGATTGTTTTAGAGGAATAATTTTTTGTGAAATAGAAAAATCCAAAAACTGACCAGAAGTGCCCAAAAATTAGCTCCAAATATATACGGGCAAATTTTCTTTTAGAAAAGAGGAAAAGAAAAATAGGAAAAGTTTGAGAGAAAAGAAGAGTAAAAGAAAAGAAGGGAATCGAGTTTTTAGTGTGAAGAATATGAGAGGTATGAGGGGGGTATTTATAGGTGTTTAGGTGATGGGTTTATGAAAATTTAGGGTTTATGATTTATGGAAGTTTTGAGGAATAGAAACTAGGGTTTTAAATGTATGGAAGGATATTTGTTTTATTTGATCATGAAATTTAATTTGGTAGGTTTTGAGCTTGGAGTGAAAGTATAGAATAGGATCAAATAATTTTTAGAATTAAGAATAGAAATAAGGAAATTTAAAGGATTTTATTTTTAATAAAATAAATTAAAAATCCTTTAGAAAATTCATGAGTGGCCGAAAATATTGAGCTAAATATTGTTCAATATTTTCGGTCCTCTTATGTTAGTTTAAGGATTTTGTAAAATAAGTTATTTGTCTAAAATTAATGATTCAATAAAGTTTATAATATTTGGAAGAATAAAAATCAATTTTCTTACTAAATTATTGGGGTGGCCAAAAATATGGCCTATAATAATTAATTAAATCATATTTTTATTATGTAAAATCAAAATACCATTTGATTAGTTTAGGAAATTATTTTATTTCATAAAAATAATTAGTTTAGCAAGATATTAAATAAAAATCATATTTTTATTATGAAAAATCCGAAAATAACATTTAATTAGTTTATAAAATTAATTTATTTCATGAAAATAAATTACTTAGAAGGATATTAAATAAAATCAGATTTTTATTTTGTAAAAATCCGAAAATAACACTTATTTAGTTTATTTTATGAAAATAAATAAAATTAGATTTTCATTATGAAAAATCCGAAAATATCATTAGTTTAGGAAATTAATTTTATTAATTAATTTATAGGTATATTTCCTAAAAATAATTAATTTGGAAAGGTATTAAAACAATTAAGATTTTTTTTATATGAAATCCGAAAATACAATTTAATTAGTTTAAGGAAATTAATTTAATTAATTTATTTTAACCGAATTAATATAATTTCGGTTTATCTATTTAATTTTTGAGAAATCAAAAATACTATTTATAACATAGGTATAAAATAGTTTCATTTATTGGATTATCCATTTTAATTAGTTTTGTAAAATAATAAGACAAAATGATTTAGGCGCCAAAATTTAAATATCATTTTGGCTCCATAACTAAAATACTCTTTAGAAAAATAATTAATTTAAAAAAATACGTAAAAATACGAGACTAAAATACTCTTTAATTTAGAAAACACCTTTGAAAAAATACGGGGTATTACAGCCTTAGGAAGATTTCTCAGCCGGTCAAGCGACATGTGTCTTTACTTTTTTCAGGCAATAAAGAAGAAAGCAAGGTTTGAATGGGGGTCGGATGCTGAGGCGGCCTTCCAAAAAATGAAAGTCCATCTGCATTCCTTACCAAGGCTGGTCAGTCCTTTGCCCAAGGAAGTGCTCTACATGTATCTTGCAGTATCTGACCATGCTGAAAGAGACGGCTGCCAGCTCCTTGTCTACTTTGTCAGTCATGTATTGAAAAATGCCGAGTTGAGGTACCCCCTAGTGGAAAAATATGGTCTTGCTCTCTTCATGGCCGTTAGGAAATTGAAGCCTTATTTCTTGGCACATTCAGTCGTCGTATACACAGATCAGCCAATCAAGCGGCCACTCACAACCATGGAGTCGTCAGGCCGAATGATCAAATGGGAAATAGAGATTCAAAGCCTTAAAATTACATTCGAGCCAAGAAAAGCTGTAAAGGGGTAAGCATTTGCTGATTTTATTGTAGAAATTACTCGGCCTTCTGATTCTCAAATTCCAGACCAAGTCTGGAAGGTCTATGTGGACGGGAGCTCCACCTCGAATGGTTATGGAGCAGGCGTCATATGTCAGTCGCCAGAAGGCGACAGGTATGAGTATGCTCTACGTTTTAACTTCCAAGCCTCGAACAACGAGGCAGAATGTGAAGCTCTACTGGTCGGTATCCGTATGTGCAAGGCGGCTGGGGCAAGAAAAATAGACGCCTGCTCTGACTCACAATTGATAGTGAGTCAGTATAATGCCGAATACGAAGAAACTCATCCGGCCATGATTAAATATTTACAGGCAGTACGACAGGCGGCCGAGTCACTTGAAGAGTTTCATCTAACTCAGGTGCCCAGGTCTGAAAATAACCAGGCGGATGCTCTTTCAAAGCTGGCATCCTCGGCCTCCTGTGATACTCCAAGAACCGTCTTCTGGGAAGTTATGGAGAAGAGAAGTATTGAAGAAGATCCTATTGGAATTCTAGATCGAAGTTCAACCTGAATGGACCCAATCAGGGCATACTTAACAGACGACACCTTGCCGGATGATCATTACCATGCGGCTTTACTGAAAAAGCGAACGTCCAGTTTTGAGATACAAAAGGGGGAACTCTTCAAGAAAGGGTACCTTCAACCCCTCTTGAAATGTGTTACCCCAGAAAAAGGACGAGAGGTCTTAGAAGATCTGCACTCAGGATACTGCGCCTCTCATATAGGCGGTAGGTCGCTTCCTCAACGAGCAAGGTGGCAGGGTTACTTTTGGCCTACCTTAGAAGCAGACGCCATGGAGATGGTGAAAAAATGTGACAAGTGTCAAAGATTTGGTAAATTAATACACCGTCCGGCTACTGATCTCACTGCCATCCATAGCCCACTACCGTTTGCTAAGTAGGGCATGGACATCCTAGGTCCCTATACGCCTGCTACAGGCGGAAAGAAGTACATACTTGTTGCAGTCGACTACTTCACCAAATGGGTTGAGGCTAAGACTGTCAAAGGAATCAAGACGAAGGATGTGATCTCATTCATCTGGAAAATGTCATCACTCGGTTTGGGGTGCCCATGTCTATGGTTTTTGATAATGGTCCCCAATTTGAGACGCCTGTTCTCAAAAATTGGCTGGGAGACCAAGGCATCTCGCACTGCTTTGCATCAGTCGGCCGTCCTCAAGCAAACGGCCAGGTAGAAGCTTTTAATAAAATCATCTCAGACGGTCTCAAAAAGAAGATTGAACGAGCAGGCGACCTATGGGCAGACGAACTACCACATGTTCTCTGGGCCATTAGGGCGACTGAAAAAGGGTCGACTAGAGAAACTCCATTCCTCCTAACTTATGGTGCAGAAGCTATTCTTCCAATTGAACACTACGAGCCGACTCTTCGAGTAATGTTGTATGACGAAGAGGCGAACTGGGAGTCCATGCGCCTGACATTGGACTCACTTCCAAAACGAAGGGGCAATGCAGCCCTGTGCCATGAAATCTACCGCCTGAGAATGACAAGGTCATATAACAAAAGAGTGCACAGGCGTCCACTCAAAGTGGGGGACTTTGTACTAAGAAAAATGGAAGCAGTCGGTAGAGCTAATGAGTTAGGCAAATTAACTCCCAATTGGGAAGGACCCTACCGAATCTATGAAGATGTTTGGGACGGCACCTACCGC
The DNA here is from genome assembly GCF_001683475.1 of Chenopodium quinoa. Taxonomy (NCBI): domain Eukaryota; kingdom Viridiplantae; phylum Streptophyta; class Magnoliopsida; order Caryophyllales; family Amaranthaceae; genus Chenopodium; species Chenopodium quinoa. The sequence goes on from NW_018743292.1 coordinate 12,218,175, forward strand.
CTGGAGACACCAGACGGCCAACCTTTGCCTCGAACCTAGAATGTAGATAATCTAAAGAAATATTATTTTTGAATGATGTAAATAGCCAAGAGCTACAAATAAAAAGTTTGCTATTTTGCTTCATCTATATTGTATTATGAGGGGCATGACGCCTGCTCCATTAGCAGTCGGCTACTCTCCATCTTCTTATCAATTGAGGGGCATGCCAACTGGTAGAACAGTCGGTTATTCTCCATTTCACTCAAATATGCATTCAATTAAGACGGGCACGCCGCCTGTAGAAATACAGTCGGCTACTCTACTATACTTAGTTCGCCATGAACTACTTAAGGCCTATGGCCAAATGATCAGACCAGGCGCCTAGCCAACTGATCCAATCTTTAAACTAATACGACCTGTCCCAACATCATAGCAGGCGTCCGGCGGCATCCATTCGGATGAAATTCGTCGCAGAGAGCAGCTCCCTTTTGGGTGGAACATTGTTCTATAAACTAATTACACGGCACCTAGACGACTGTCCCCAAGGACGACCACGTAGCCGTTTTTGAGACAAGGATAACTCTCAACACTAAACCAAACAAGTGTTAGCAGTTAACATTCGCGTCGGATGACCGTCTGTATTACTTGGGATAAGTACAGCCGGTACCCCTTGAGTAAATAGCCAACAAAAATTGGTGAATCAAGGGGACCAGCCGGCCTCTGCTACTCAAGCATAAAAGATGACGAATGGGCAACCTCAAGGATTGCCCACAAGTCGCTCTCTCATACTTAGTAAGGATTCAAAAGGTATAACGAGTCCGCCTATCTAAAGGCGAACCAGAGCTCTCGTACCACGACCCTACTAAAATGATTTCTTTTCAAACTAAACATGTTTGAAAATCTGGTTCGTAGGACGACTGCTTTTTGGCAAGCAAGGACTTAAGAACTATTCCTATCTTAACAAACAGGCGGGCTAGTTATAAGCGGCCTGTTCCTTTCTAACTTGAAAAAGTTAAACAAACCTAACGTATTTCCTAAAGTATGTTGGGGGTCCGACTGGGTAAATGGCCGACTGATCGCCTAACCTGGAACCAAGACAACCAGTCGTCTAGGGGCATAGGCTGTCAGTACCTTGTACCTGTTCGCAATCTTTGGTTTACGATAAATTACAAATTTTAAAAACATGGCTAGTCGAAACAGTCGGTATGACATGCAAGCGGATATCAAGGATCCTCGACACTTGGAAAAAATAAAGCATAAAACAAAATTAAATGAGCAAAGACGACCAAAAGATGGTCGCCAAATTCATATAAACAGCCGGCCATAAAGACCGGCAAAATATTCAATACCCCGGCCCCCTGGCCAGGTAAAGTGATACAAGAACAAACGGCGCACAGGCCGAATAAAAAGTTAAAGACAAAAAAGCTTTAAGATTGAGGCAGAGTTTCGGTATTGACTGTCGCCTGATCAACAAGGGACGCCTGGTTCTGGGAGGCTTCCTTCTTACTTGTCTCGGCATCAGGGGCAGCTTCTTTAGACGTATCCACCTCAATCGGTTGTAGGGCCACCACCACCTCCTCTTCCTCTTCTAAGCTGGACACGGCCGCCTTGTCATCCTGAGCCGCCTGCCTCATGATCTGTTGGTTGTACGATTCAGTACAAGCATTGAATTTTTTCTCCCATGAGGCATAATGAGCTTTTGGGAAGAGGGACGTCCAAGTCATCTTCATGATCTGAGCCGAGTCGTCCATCATGGCTTGGACTAGTTCCATTTTTTCTTTCTCGGCCTTGGCCGAGAGCTCGTCAGTGAGGCTCTTCTCCTGCTTTTGTAGGCGGTCTTTGACAGCCGCCAAGGATTTTTCCATGGCCTCGAAATGGGTCATTTTTTGCCTAAGTGGCTTCAGCTCATCTCGGAGACTCTTGACCGTCGCCTCTAGCTCATTATTCTTCTTTTTGGCCGCCTCCAACTCAGCCCGGATAGTGGAAGTGGCCTGCGCCTGATAATAAAGAATATCAGTTGTCAAAATTTCATTTTGGGCAATTTGAAACATTGCCTTATCAACGTCGGAGGCGGCCATAGCTTTAGCAGCCTTTACCTCTTTGTTCTTGGCGCTGATTGGCCTTCGAAGGCCGTGTACTCTCAGCATGGTCTGGAAAAAAGAAAAACAGGCGTCAGATTTGAGAATAACAGGCAGCACGCCGAGTCAACACTTTAAAAATATTCCAAGTCTACCTCAGAAAGGAGACCCATAATGCCGTCTAGGTCAAGGGTGCTGACTCCCTTGACCGCATCCCTCTCCTCTTGAGGGACGACCTTAATCATGGACTTGGCCATTTGGACCAAGTCCGGATCTTGAGGGTCGCCTGCACCAAAAACAAAGAGAAACATAAAAAACGTGAACAGAGTGATGAACAAATAAGTTAAGTCTAGCAGAGTAGTTTATACCTCTTGGCGGCGGACTAAGGACTTGTGATGGGTTCCCCACACTTTGTGGGGTGAATGGCTGCTTGTCAGCCGACTGTTTCCTGGCAGATCCAGGCGTACTCCCACCAGTCTTCTTTCGATCCTTCGAGTCCGGTTATTGGGAGGAGGAGGGTTTGGAAGTGCCCGCCTGCGATAAAGATGAGTGGTCAATACTGATATAAGCATCCTTTCAATACAAGTTCTAAGGCTCGAAACTCACTATGGGCGTCTTCTTGGCAGGAGAATTAGAAGAGGTTCGCTTCTGTTGCATGATGGAGGCTCGCAGCAAGGCAGCCGTCTTCTTAGATGCGGAGATTTGGTCCATAGCTTCAACTACAAATAAGAACCACAAGAGTTAGAAAAATTTCGAAAACAAATCAAAAGAAGGGTACATATATTCTAGAGGTCGGCTACCTCTGGAGGATCGACTGCTAAGGCCGCAAGCGGGCCAGAAAAAACTCGTCATAGAGCCATTGAAACTCTAGGACGCAGTTTAGGGGCACTTGCTCTCGTACCCCAGTAGTAGAGTTTGCCCTAATCTCTACTTTGAAGAGTCCTCGGTCAAGGATCTTTTCCTGAGCCTTGCGGGGGACAAGCGGCATGCTGTGACCGCCTGCTAGAAGAGGCGGATCCTTGTTCCACCTATTGTAGCGCTTGTTCAGCAGATGATCAGGGCTGGAAATGATGAGGAAGGTTTTTCTCCAATCCTTCCATTTATTTTCTTTGCCCCTAGTCATTAGGTAGCCCTTGTGGCTCGTTATTTGGTATCAGCCGGTACCGCTTGCCTTGGGGGTCCAGCTGAGATAGTTCATATGGGTGAACGCCTCAAAATTCGGCTCCACCCCATGCATTTCACATCCGGCTACATAGCCAAGGATGTTGAACCAAGAATTTGGGGCTAACTGCCAAAGCCCCACCTCGTATCCATCGAGGATTTGCTGAACGACCGGATGCAAGGGAAATCGCAGTCCAGCCTTAATGGCCGCCTTGTAGCAGCCAAAATAGGCGTCCCCGTAGCTAGATCCCGCGGGCCAGACGACTTTATCCTCACCATCAGGCACAAATACTTGATAATCCGGACCCATCGTATGGTCCGAAAGAAAAGTGTCTATTCGTTCTTTCATGGCCTTGATCCGGCCCTTTGGAACATGACAGTAATAAGGAGTATTCAACTCCCTATGAGAGGCGGATGGTTCCGACCAGCCGTCCCCCTTTTCAGCTGCATGAGAAGTTCTCGCCTCATGCAAGCGAGCATGCCTTTCCTCTGAGCTTATAGAGAGGCGGCTTGAAGAGCTAGAGTCAGACTCACTATTAGAAGAGTTCGACTCCTCCCCTCTCCCTGAGGGGGCCGACCCCTCTTCTTCTTCAGGGGCCGTCTGCTGACTGGCCAGGTCAACAGTGAAGTGGGAAGGGGCTACCTTAGCTCCCTCCTCAGAGCTCTCGGCAGAAGGGCCCTCTTGGGTCCCTGCGGTATCAGGCGGCTGGTCCGACATCTCGCTAATCTGAACCTGGAAGGAGGAGCCATCAGAGTTTTCAATTCTCTTGGTCTTTTTTGTTCTTGCCATATTGTCCTGCATAGATACAAAGACAGTTCGATTCCGGGACTTGCGCAAAGTTTGAAGTACCGCAGGGCAGTCGGCACCCCTAGTCCTAGACTCAGCCGTCCCCGGTGACCGGCTGATTGCTAACCTAGGTCGTGTCGGATGCTTTTGAGGTCTCATTTTCAAAAAAGAAAGAAAAAGTGCAAAAGCAAAAAGAATAAAGAAATAGACGGTTACCTGAAACTTAAGTTCTGAAGAAGAGCTTGATCGAGTAGGCGCCTAGTAAAAACATTCGTCCTGGCAGGTCAAAAGTTGCAGAGTGTCAGAGTTCAAGTTCAGGGGTCCAAGAGTTCTCTTGAAAAAGTTCGCAAATGTGAACAAAAGACTTGGTCAACATGCCTTTATATAGGGCAAAGGAGAATGCGAAGAGTCGCCTCCAAATTCAAAAAACGAGCGGGAAAAATGCTCGGCCCGTCATAGGGCGACACCTGTAGCAGGCCATCGCCTATTATAGGCCGACACCTGTCACAGGTGACATGTGAACAGTCACTTGCCACCTGTGAGGGGCAAATGATTAGGGGATATTTCCCACCAATCATCATCTGACAAGTGGACCAATCAGGTCCTGCCATGTGTCCGCCACATGGGCCAATATGAACCTGCCACATGTCAAGAGTTGATCTGTCCACCATGGACCAATTGTGTCACGTCGCGTGGCCTTCGTATGCCAAGTAGGCCAAACGGCCACCTAGGCCCAATTTCCAAGGGAAGCCCAGTCAGCCCTAGGTTAACCTAAACCTAGTATTTGGCACGTTTTTCAAGGTTATAAATACTCTAATTAATACTCATTAAGGGGGTTAAGCATTTATTTCTCTCACCTAGAGAAGCCAAAACACACTGATCACTCCTCCCCTAGAGGAACCCGATCTCTCAATCTTTACTTTTTCCGCACTTATTACTCCTCAAACAAGTACTAACTTGACCATCGGAGGCGGAGCTTCCACCACACGGAGTCTCCGTTGTTTTGCAGGTACAGGCGCACGGATCCAGTCCCGGAATTGTAACTCTCCCGCAGGACATCAAAATACCCGGAAACAGGGGTATTTAACAGAACGGTCTGCCATTTGCAAGGTAATGTTAGTAACTTTTAAATCACCCATATTAAGCCTTGAACACACAAACGATGGCATTACACTAACACTAGCACCCAAATCACATATTGCTTTATCAATGAAGACATTTCCAATATGACAAGGGTATAGAAAAACTACCAGGATCCTTTAATTTTGGTGGAGATTGATTTTACAATAAAGCACTACATTCCTCTGTAAAAGCTACAGTCTCTAAATCATTAAAGGTCTCTTCCTAGTCAATATATCTTTTATAAATTTAGCATATGCAGGAACTTGTGTAATTAATTCTGTGAAAGGAACTATTACCTGCAAATTTTTCACAACCTCCAAAAACTTACCAAACTGCTTATCCAACTTACTCTTCAAATATCTATTAGGGAATGGTAGTTTGATAACTGGTTTCTGTACATCTCCGATCTTATCTTGAGTTGTAACCTTCTCTGGAATTGTACCCTGCAATGTACCATCAGAAATATTAGTGTTACATTGCAGGGCTAGTAACAACATCATTTGGTATAAGAGAATCAAGATTAGCAATTTTTGTTCTGATAGGTTCATCATCTTTGGGCATAGAGGGCCCATCATAGTGTGAACCACTTCTCAAAGTAATTGCATTAGCATGATCAGTAGGCTGTACTAGCTGCGATAGTAGGGCTCCTTACTGGCGAGTTTGCAGAGTAGAGGAAAGTTGCGCAATTTGATTATCTATGATTTTATTATGTGCTAGGATCGAATCACTTTGCGCATCTTTACTCTGCATCTATTTCCGCATATTTGCTAACATTGTTTTAAATTCTGACTCGCCAGGATCAGTAGATGGAGGTGGTGTTTGTGGTTGGGGTCTCTGGTTAGGAGGTTGGTAATATTTTTGTTGTGGTTGCTGTGGGGCTTGTTGTTGTGGTTGTTGTGGAGGTGAAGGGTTTAGCACATTAGTACTCCAGTAGGAAAGAATTGGATGGTTTCGAAGACCAGGATTATAAGTGTTGGAGTATGGGTTATTTTTCCTATAGGCTTGGAAGGCATTAACTTGCTCCATGGAACTCCTACAATCTTGTGACCAATGACCTACAATTCCAAAATTTTCACAAAAAACATTGTTAGCATTATTAACAGCAGAAACATTAGCCATGGAAGCAGGAATAGCAGTACTAATATTATCTAATTTCTGACAAATAGAGGATAATTGAGCTTGCACAAAGGATACAAAATCGACATTATGTTTCCCTTTGTTTGCAAAACCTCTAGGATTCCCATATTGGGAATTATGAATTGTCATCTCTTTGATAACTGTTCCTGCTACATCTTCTTGAAGATTCATAAATTTCCATTAGCTGCTGAGTCTAGGATTGATCTGGATGAATTTCCAAGCCCATTGTAGAAGGCTTGGATTATCTGCCACTATGCTAGCCCATGATGGGGACATTCTTTCTACAAATCCTTAAATCTTTCCTAAGCTTCGTATAAAGATTCATCCGCTTCTTGGGAAAAATTTTGACAGGATAAAGTTGTATCTCCTAATCAAAAGAGTTACCTGAGTCCTATCTGCAGGGTAATATTTATTATAGAAATTCATAGCAAGAGAATTCCAGTTAGTAATACCAAGGGCAGTTCTATTCAATCCATTATACCACAATTTAGCTTTACCACATAAAGAAAAGGGAAAAAGAATCTCCTTGATTTGGTCCTGCATGACCCCAACTTATCTAATAGTATTGCAATATTGGCAAAAGTCCAAAATATGAAAATTTGGATCTTCACCCTTTAGCTCCGCTGAATTGCTTCATTGCAATCATTGTAATAAACTGGGGTTTAATCTCGAATTGTACTCCCTCGAGATTTGGAGTAGGAGCAAGATGTGGGAAATCTGTCAGGGATGGCTGAGAATAATCGCTAAGCTTGCGAGGTGGTGGGTGGTGGATTTGCATCTCTTATTCTGGTTCTGAAGAAATTTCTGTGTCGCTAGAATCATATGGGGGTTCCAAAGGTATATTACCCTCATAAGTAGCTCGTACTTGTCTGAAAAGGTTCTTCTGTCTATGAAAAGAACGTTCGATTTCAGGATCAAATGGAATGTAACCTGATCTAGAACTCCTGGGCATAAACACAGAACTAGACAACAAATATGAGAAATTGTCTCAAAGAGCTTGCGTTCTTTGAGACGAAGGAAAAATAATCTAGACCACAAAAATAATCAGGAATAAAATATAAAACAGTTACCCCAGCAACGGCGCCAAATTTTGACAGGATAAAGTCGTATCTCTTAATCAAAAGAATTAGCTAAGTCCTCTAACTAAAGTAGATAGGGAAGTAGGGTCGAATCCTCAGGGAAACGAGTATTTCTATTCCTAAATAATGAATATAATCTGAACTATTAAGTAACCGAATTATTTATGTGAGAATTTAACTAAGGAGAATAAATAAATTAAAGCAAATTAAACTAGGGAGAAATCAATAAATCAAAGCTTAGGGTATAGGTTCACCAATAAATAATATTCCAGGGTAAAACACAACAATCAATTATCAATGCATCAATTAATCAGATCATAAGGGGTTTTCGCTACATATTACAATCAGAATTAATCTACTGGTATTAAATCGCATCTTTCGAATCTTGACTTAACCATTTATAAATTAACCTAGCTATTGAAACTAAGCCTAAACATCAATTCTCATCTCTCGAATCTCGAATCAATATTGCATAACTCATACAATTAAATCAGGTCTAATCTAATTACATAGCATTAAATTAATCAATAGGAAATCGACCAAATCATTGAAAATCAACAATTATAAATCACCCCTTCATATTATTTATGGATCCCCACAACCCTAGAAATAAAACTACACACACATATTTAAAGCTAAACTAAGCAAAACGAATGAATAACACATGATTAATCAAAGCAATTAAATTACTGAAAATAAAAGGGAAAGGAATCGTTACCAAAATAAACGGAAAAATGGAATTGCATAAACCAAAAGTGTTGAGAGAACAAGAATATTAACCAAAAGCTTAAACTAAAATTTGGAAATTAACTAATGAAAGACGTCATCGTCACTTGCTTAGAAAAGCGTATTTATATTTAAGCTAGAAATCCTAAACTTAAACGAAGACTAAAGACGCTAATCGTCCCACAAAAACACGCGCCCGGTCGGGGGCCATTTCGCCCGGCCGGGCCCGCCTTCTCTAGTGGGATTCTCATCTCGCGCTTGGGATTCTCATCTCGCGCCTAGTAGGGCGCGCTTTAGGGCGAAGTGCTAATTTCCTATCTGCCTCGTCCGACCGGGCGCGCCTCAGGGCGAGGGCACTCCCCGATCAGGCGAGTACCAGGCAACATGGACTTTCGATTTGGGCTATTTTTCTTGGCCCAAATCCGGATTTCCTCTTTGGGTCTTTAATAACTCGGACCAAAGCCTCAAACTCTTCTTCTTCACCGAGCCCTTAATCACCGGTTTGATTGCTCCAATGCGGTCTTGGGATACGGAATATGGTCATATGAATGCGATCCTACTCTAGTGCTCGTAGTGGCTTAAATAAATCCGGGGAAATGTTCCAAATCCGCAATTTCCTATAAAACAATACCAAAGCTACGAAAACACTAGAAAACGCATATTAGTAATAAAAGTGGCTTCGTAGACTCCAAAATATAACCAAGGGATGGGGGTAAATCACTATATAAAATAGACATATCAGTACTCCATACTAGGGATGGCAACATGTCGGATCTGTACCGGGTCCGGATGGACTCGGATCCATATCCGTTTTGTATCTAGGATCCAGATCCGACCCGGATATGTCGGGCCTGGAAAATGGAGACCCGAATCCAGATCCGACGGGTCCAACGGATCCGAGTCCAAAACGGGTCCAATACGTTGTCTAATTTTTTGCAATAAATGTAATGTTGGGTCAAAAAATGCATTCCAAACTTCCGTAAGGGGTTATTAAGTTCAACCTAAATTAAAGTTATACTACTAATCTAAAAACACAAAGCAACCAACTTATACACTTATGTTTTAAAATAAAAATTATAAACAACGAAAAAAGTACGATGTTACAAATGAGCAAGCGAAAAAGCAACGATGATGTCTCCAATATGAACATCCAAAATCCATCTCTTAGAAGGGCTAATCTTCATCACTACTAACATCATCAACATTTTTAATAAAGAAACAAACAATTTTAGGTTTTTTTTTTTATAGGGAAATTATAAAACGGGTAAACGGGTCTGGGAGTTAAACCCGGATCCAGATCCGTTTTTTTTCAGCAGGACCCGAATCCGACCCAAATTCGTCGGATCCAAAATTTAAAGACTCGTATCCGTAAAAAAATGAATCTAAATCCATGGATCTGGGTCGGGTCCAGATCCACTGTCATCCCTGCTCCGTACATAAGCACAAATTCGCAATCCACACATTATACATTGGACTTGAACTATACTACTTCCTCGGGTAACCCGTAACCTTAGATCCAGGATGGGAATATAGAAATGGAATAATGGGAGTATTGAATAACAAGAAATAGTAAAAATATAATACAAAACCTTGATAATAACAAATGAAAAATGATCCAACAAAAAATTTATGACCAAACATTAAGCACATGGACTAGGTCCAAAAGAAACCAAATTTTACGGATCATATTCACTATTGTCTCCATTATTGCTAGCAATTCCAATAATTTTATACTTTTTCTAGGCTGTCCATTCTGTATTTAGACCAGAGTATCTCATTTAAAGATTTTCATGATTTTTGGGAACATAAACAAGCTAACTGCAGACAAACTCATTATGCCCACATCACATTTAGTCTTAATTTTTCATTTTTATAAATTAAATTATGAATAGATTACAAAAATATGCTAGCTCATGCTTGTAGACTTGTCCATTTCGAATCTCTAAATTATTTGTTTATGTAATTGTGATTAAACTTATCCGAATTTATTTGATTAATTATTGCTTTTATTAGTGGTTTAATTATGGCACAACGCACTGCATCGACAACTTTTGATGCGCAGTTGTTGATAATTTAATACTCCGTACTCTGTAATTAATAAGCTTTGTCCAAGTAAAACTATTAACAATAATTTTTTGATTTGAAATTTTCAAGAAGGATTATTTTATCAAAGATTAGCAAAAGTCAAGCGATTTGATTGGAGGATTAGTTTATCTACAATTAATATTATTGAAAATAGTTATTCTACAATAATATACTCAACAATAAAATGAAAGAAGCATAAAATAATTTATATAATCATTTGACAACTTTTCTTCACATAATTTTCAAGAAACGTTAACCAAAAATATTACACCATCCAGACATCTTGCTCGATCCCTCTCGAGCCGGTCTGCCTTCCCATCACTATTAAAATTTTTATATAAGGCTTTCTTTTAACACTAAGCCAAAAAAAAATAAATAAAAAAGAGAGAGAGAGAAAATTAAGAACAAGTTTTACATTTGACACAAGTTGTGCAAACATTCAACATCATAAAAATATCTTCAAGTTCTATTCTTGCACTTCTCAACCGCCCTTGGTGCTGCAATTAAGCAAGAAATTAAGTTAATAATTATTAATTATACAACAAAAATCAAAAGGCAAATATTATCTTAAATTATCAATCAAGTTATTAACAAGTTTTTCAAGAACAAACCTAGTCCAATGGCTTCTGATCCCTTCATTATACGGAGACGTTTGCATGATCCGACGAACATTCTGTTGTACACAACGATGATCAATTAGTCATTACGCCTTATAATTACATGTAAAATTTATTACAGTAACACCACGTGACAATGCTATCTCGTGTAAATGAACCTCTAATCAAACAAGTAAAATATTTTGGATAAAAGCTTGAGGAACTTACTCCCATGGAACATCGCCAACAAGCATCCAATCACCATCTTTATCTTCATAAGTAGGGACGTATTCAGAACCATTTAGAAGATCAATTAATTTGCTTTCATTCATAAAATCCTTCATTCCGTTTGATCCGCAATTACCTTCATTTATTTACCCATAAACATAATTAGCTCAATTTCATCACTATTATATAACTATAAATTTATAACCAAAGTCTATCTTAATCACAAGATTAGGGGTTAAAAAAGGCATAATACCTATTGTAAAGGAGCTGAACATTTTGCCTAAGGCATCAGAAAGATCTTGATAACTCTTGTATAATTTCAAGTCCACCTTACGTAGGTAAGGTGCACCGTCCATGCTAACTTTCACAAACGCTGCACTTGTGATCGCGCTGTTAGAAGATTTCTGGTCAGCTTGCTCGTCTGAGCTCTTCTTTTGGGTGGCTACGATGTTCTTCCTGAACGCACGAACGGGTGGCCAACCTACAACTTGTGTCCTGAAGAAGAAGAAAATTTGGATTATTAGTTACTTGTATATGCTTGTTTACTTGATTAGACTAGACCACCTTGATTTTCTTTGTTAGAATTAGAAAAATAAGCAAGTTTTTGACTAAACAAGGTTTTGGTACGCCTAATTTCATTGTCGAAACCAAACATTGACCAAATTTAATTAGGTTTTTTCCTCTAGTAACACGTTTGAATATACGAGTAGTTGCAAATATGACGATTGTTTCATGCTTTGTGGTCGTAATTCAAGTACAAATATTAATTTACTATGTTCCCTAACAATAGACCAAAGCTTAAGAAAAACAATATTTGATCATTAATAGTCAAGGTAAATGTTTACCTAATAATAATTACATCAAAAACCCAAAGAAATTCGTTATGCACCGCCCATACGTCATATGATTGATCCTTTTGTTCTATTGTCTCTCAATTTATTCATTTTCGAAAACAAGATCTTGAATCCTTGCAAGACAGATTGACTATCCGATTTTATCGAGTTAATATCCGATCAAGTCGAAGTAAAACGGTTTGACATCAACTTTTATTATGAGATTTACCCGACTAAACAACCTCGACATCCTAACTACCTAGAGATTTACCCCAAGTTAAATCCAACACTCAACAGACAGAATCCAACAGAATCAAGCAATCAAAAGAAGAGCAGTAAAACAGTAAATCTAACACGGTAAAAAGAAATCCGCACGGGTAAAAGGGGACCAAACTTTATAACAACAGATGTAAAGCATTAAAACCAAACTTTTAAAAGTTGAATAAAAATAAATAAGGACATGTTTGGTGGGTAATAAAAATAAAAAAAAAAAAGAAAAGAAAAAGGCAAAGATTCCAAATGTTGGGTGTAATTTAGTGCTTGAATAGCCGACAGCAAATGAGACCTTTGATAGACGGAATTGTCATTTTCCCTATTAAACAAACAAGACGCAACACTAACAGACGAATTTCTGACTCTTTTTTCTTTTCTATTTTTTTCTTTTTTTTTTGGGTTAGCAAAGTCGTCTTCTTTCTTTGTGCATGTGTAAAAAATAACAGTCTCGTGTTTAACCGTCCACTAACTCACCCACACGTGGCTCCTACCAAAGTCACACTTTTTATACCTAACTTCCATCCTTTCTTCACAAACTTTGGCTAATCTAAGATTAGAGATTCATGAATTTTGCATGTTTATTTTGTTGCAAAATCATACTTTTATAGTAGTTATTATTTTTCTGTCTCACAATTTCATGAATTCCACCCCTTTCAAGTTAGATTTTTCCATCTTTTTCCATTTAATAGCCTAGTTATTAGAGAGAATCCCGATCCGGAGTATACTAGTATAGGTAAAGATTGACAAAAGACAAATAACATAGAGGATTTGAATTCTGCACATGAGTGACACACGGAATATTAACCAACTAAACT